>NC_133552.1:55455193-56705193 GCF_048773025.1 Camelus bactrianus
CAATTTTTGTTGTCCGGCTGGAAATAATACCATGCTTACTTGAGACTGCATATTATTCTTTACCTTAGAAGTTGTTAAGCTTTCATTGTGCTTAAAGTCTGAATTTAATGTAGTTTTCTGTTCTGATAAGTTGCATTCAGGATGTAATATTCTTACTGAGTTTTAAAGGATTACTAAAATGGATGTATTCCATGAATTTTATAATCATAGGAAAATTACAGACGGCTTAGTTTTCCTTTTTCTAATCGAGCACAGATACAGCATTCAGAGATGCTTACGTATTTGCAGTTTGGTCATGCTGTTTGAGTTGTTTTAGTGCATTTAATGTAAATAAAATTATGCATTTTTAAACTACTTGTTAAATTGCCCAGAATAAGCATGTGAAATAAAAATTTTAAGGTTATTCTTGGTTGTGGCAGTTTTTCTGTTTTTTTTTTTTTGTAATGTAAAAGATCCAAACATCTTTGTTTATTAACTGAGGTAATTGGGGAAGTCGGAAAGGTACCCAAGTTACTTACCTGTATTATCCTCCCTAACTTAAGTATCTATGACATCTCTTGTTTGCACTCTAATTTTCGAGATAAAAATGAGATCAGCAAAATTTATTTGCAAGGTTATAAAACTGGTAAATTGGCTCTGAATTCAAACCCATGTCAAAAATCAGTCTGTAAAAAGTCCTTGACTTACTGTTTTGAGTTTTCAGATCACTTAAATTTAATTTGGAGATTGATTTGAGTTCCTGATATATTAACCAAAAATCTGTTAAGGACTCCAGTTACGAATTGTTGATTTATCTTAAAACTGTAGATCATAAGTACCTAAAAACCAGCCAGTTGAAGGGGCGAGTGTAGCTCAGTACAGTGGTAGAGTGCTTGCTTAGTATGCACGATTTCCTAGGTTCAGTCCCCAGTACCTCCATTAAAAAATTAATAAAAGCCTAACCGCCCTCCCCACCAAAACACAGCCAGTTGAGATGTTACTGATTTAATTAAGTGGAGCATCTCTTTTGTTGTTACTGAGATACTGTACATAAATTGATAAAGTTCTCTTGCCTATTGCTGCATTGAAGTTTAACCAAAGTGTGAAAAGTCTTAACTGCTTTTAGTAAATACCACATTATTTGTTCATAGTCGGTTTGAATGTTCCTTAATGGGTCTGTAGTATATTTAAGAGTAATGAAATGGGGTATATTCTCCAAAACCCTTAGCAATTTGAGGGTTCAAAAAAGCCATAGTACATATTTTAAAAATAAGATAACTAGGTTGTACTGAGGGCTGGTAAACAACAGTTTCAGTCTCATGCAGTTTTAAATACTTTTAAAAAAAGTTAAAAAGTAAATGCCAACATAAATGCAGGTTTATATATAGTCCTTAATGAGGCAAATATTTAATATGGTATAGAGGTAAAGAACAAAAAACCTGAGGTTGGCAGCAAATGGTGCCAAATTAAATGATCACTGTAGTATTCCCATTCTTAAATGCATGATTAACACTGGAGACCTACATTCAGTATATAGTACACAAGAGAAAATTAGCATGTGCTCATTTTACATGTTTGCTTATAAGAAGTGTTTGTACTATGAAACTGTTAATTTAGTGCTGACTTTATGTTAGACTATAAGACGTTGAAAAGTTCTGAAATTCCATTGGTAAACTTTAAAGGACTCATTCTTAACAATACTTAATTCAGTTGTAATCTGTAGGAATACCACTATTCCACAGGTTGAGAGAGCTGGGACTTCTGAACTTTGCAAGGGTAGATGAAAATTTTCACATTGGGTCAGGTATTCAAGTATGAACCCCTCGAGCCACAGGTGGCCTTAGGCTACCTGTCAAGTTCGGTGAGGATCACTTGCTGGAATTCTAGAGTGATTACACATGTACCAGGATAAGGTTCATAACCACAGTTGGGCATTATAATTACCCAAAGATACTTTTAAAAATATAAAGTCCTGCAACTTTCATCCAGATGCATTAGATAGAATCTTTGAAGAGTAAGCAGGGCTGACTGCTAGGAAGATAAGCATTATGAGAAGTCTGTTGATCTTGATGAACCTGTTTATGAATGTAACCATTTCCCTAAATTGTCCAAAATGATGAGCGGAAGGAATGCAGGACAGCAGAGCAGCCCCTTGAAGTCTGGAGGTGAAAGTGCATGAGGCTGGAGGATTGCTGTTTTCACCATTTTATGTTTCATATATTTTAATTCTCTTAGTTTTATGGCTGCCTATTTTGCTTGGCATGACACCTCGGCCAGCATCAGCCTTAAATTTGCTTCTGAATCACAGGCTTTTCCTCTCCCAACTTGAGGTCGCAGTGTCTTCTGCAGTGTTTTGGTAACAGCACCTAATACACCAGGTGTGCAGTAATAGCCTTCATGCTGCACTGGATTTCCTTGAGGATTGGCTCGTCACATTGCTCTACAGGGTCATTCTAAAGGCAAGGAGCTTTCCAGTCTGCTTTGCCCCAAAAGAATTGTCAAACTTGAACTTTATCCCGCCCTTTAATTTTCTAAAATTTCTCCTAAGTTTAGGATGTAGTTCCTGTCGAGTTTTGAACATTTTTGGTACCTTATTCTGCCTTTGACTGTACTGCTAGTCATAATATAATGGACTGCTTTTAAAATGGGAAACTTGTTTGAGCCTTCAGCTCACCCACTAATCGTCTTTGTACAGTGACCTTTTATTTTTCTGTCTCCCCTCATCCCCACCTTTTACTCTAGACTGACTTCTTCATGGACTTTGTACTTTTTCTTCCCTTAGCCTGGAAAAATCTCTCCCCAGATAACTGATTTAATCCTATTTGCTTCTAGTCTTTGCACAAATGTCAAACTTATTCTTCCTGACTACATTCTCTGTTCCCTTTCCCTAGGTCATTTTTCCTAAATACACTGTTAGTGGCGTCATTCTTAGAAATGTAGGATCTGAGGCCCATCCCCAACCAGAACTAGGATCTTTTGTTTTTTAAAAAAACTACTCCTCCCTCCCTTCCCACTAGGATGCTCCTCCATGAGGGCAGAGGTTTGAAAATGGTTCATTGGCACATAGTCGCCATTTTAAAGGGTACCCAGCACAGAGAGGGTACCTGGGAAGTTGTGGGTGAGTGGATGGAAGTTCCCATGGGTGAATGTGGCTGGCTGGTAGGCTCATTGGAAGCTAATGGCAAACGTGAAAAAAAGACATTGGTCTGCTTTTACGTTTGGGACTTAGAAATGAGGTAATTGTAAAGTGCATTACTGGTAATCTATTAAATATCTGGTAGAAGGGGAGGGATTAGAGTAGTGTTAGTAGGAAGGGGACAGGTAAGTAGAAAACAATTTACAGTAACCGGTAATCCTCTGAAGTGAAAACCTTTCTCCTAAGTGAAGGGTCAAGAAAATAGAAGACCTTCCCCTTGTATGTTCATTTGTGTGGCAGTGTAATGGTGATACGTTGGAAGTAAATCTTGAACTCCATTTTTAAATCTCAAAAATGAGCCACTGATGTTCAGACCACCAGGGTGAAGGAGAGCACGCCACGCCACCGACAAGAAGGAGGGTGACCGTGCAGGTGGTTGTGGCAGGTCTGCAACAAGATTTTGCTGCCGGAATGAAGTTGGGCTCTGTCTTATAGATTTGTTTGTTTTTTCTTTTTAACTTCTTATCCCCGGTTTTGTTCTCCACTCTTAAATCTGCGTTTTTGGTCATCAGACAACTTGTCATTAGAATATGATAGTGCTGACAAATACCATATGGTGTTCTCACTTTTGACTTTAATCCACAGAAGGTTTCAGGGATATAAAAAGTCCTACACTGGTACAGGGTGCCTTGATTACATTTTAAGTTGTTTCTGGCACCCTGAGACAGCAGTGTCCCAGTAAAACCAGTATGCTTGAGGGATACTGTAAGAAAAGGGGACTGGAGGAAGGAAAGCCAGGTATCTTCTCAGGTTAACTTTGGGAAGCACGATACAGAAGTTTGTATGGCAGATCCTTGAAGCTACACATGTATTCATGTAAATTCATCTAATTTCTGAGCCCCAGGAATACGTAAATTCCAATTTGAAGTTTGCTGTTGTAAGTGGTTGAGAAGTTTAAAAACTATTTAAGGACTTTTATAGTGTTAGGGTTAAGAGGGAAACTTCCTGACTCAAGTACCAGCTTTCTCCATTAGCGTAGGCTAGGTACTGTTTATCTCTTGGTCACGGAGATAGATACCTGTCCAGCTGTCCTGGCTCACGCCCAGCCAGAAACAAGCCTCTTCACCCTCCCTTCAAAATGGAGTTTCGCCTTCACTCAGGTTGGGCAAGTTTAGGTCTTGGACCCACCTGAGCAAGCTCAGGACTCATGCTTAACATGCCATCTCTATCGGCAGTGGCTGTGGCAGAGTCGGCCTTCCCTCCCAGAAGTACGCAGGGTGTCTGGGCAGGGTGGTGGGGTGAATAACGGAGAGACGAGTATGAGTACAAAACCTGCATCTTGGCTGGCTTCAAACAGCTTGATTTCAGTCAGGAGCGGGTGAGGAGGGGAGATTTTTCAGGTAAGAATGACAACTTGAGCACATATCTGAGAGGCAGACATTCTCTGAACAGGCATGTCATGCACTTGGTATGGCTGACTTCAGCAGCTTCTAGGTCTTGGCTTAAATGTCACTTCCTCAAAGAGGCCTCCCTGATTACCCTACCGAGCTCAGATGTTCGTCTCTGCCATTCGTTTCATTCAAAGAAACACACATGTGTTTCTTATCTGCAGTTCTGTAGGTCAGGAGTCTTGAGGGTCAGGAGTCTTGACGCATGTCGCACTGGGTTAAAGTGTCGCAGAGCAGTGTTTCTGGAGGCTCTTGAGGAGCAACCCTTGCCTCCCCTTTTCCAGCTTCTAGAGGCTGCTGGGCACTGTTGGCTCACTGTCCCTTTCTCCATCTTCCCATCCAGCCACAGTGAGCTGAGTCTCTACATCTCATTACTCCCGACCTCTTCTGCCTCCCTTTTTCACTCTTAAGGACTCTTAGATTACACTGAGCTCACCCAGGTATTCCAGAATAATCTTATTTTAAGGTCAGCTGATTAGCAGCCTTAATTCCTTCTGCCGCATTAATTCTTTGCTATGTAAACTGTTCACAGGTTCCAGGGACTAGGATGCAGGTATCTCGGGGGACCATTACTCTACCTACCGTGTCTTCCCTCATGGAATTATGTCGGGCTTGGACACTTTTAGAAGCCCATAAACTAATTAGCATTTTATTCAGACTGTGCTTAGGTAAAGTTAATAAATTAAGGAAAAATCTTTTTAACAGTCTAGTTAGAAAAAATAGAACAAATTGAGACCATCTTAAAGATTTTCCTCTGCAGTGTTCGGATGCCAGCTTATAGAACTCTGAAGAGAAAATGATACTTTTAAATTCAGTAACTACCCAATTGTCATTCTTGTGTGAGTAAAACAGATTTTCTCAGATGACAAGGGCTCATGGTATACTTGAACTCATTCTGTAAAAATTACAGAACTACATTAATCAACTAATAAGTTATTTAAAGAAAGACCTCCAGAATGGGGAAATCATTAAATATTTGTTAGCTAATAAAACATGTAAACATTAAAGAACGCTTTACAAAGTGAAGATACAGAATGTAGAGACCAGGGTCTAAAACTTAAAACAGCAAAAACTGAATGAGGTAAAGAAGCAGTCCTTGCTATGTTAATTAGGATACAGAAGTGGTTGAAATGTTATTTTTTATTTCAAAGCAACCACTAGCAGAATAAAGCACTAAACTTTGAAAGTACTAGAAAAAGAGCTAAGAAAACAAAGCAAAAGACAAGAAAGGAGGAAACAAGATCAGTTAAGGAAATTGAACACAAAATAATTTTAAGTAGTTTTGTGTTTTAATCCATGTAATTAGTTTCATAACCTGCAAGCCTCTGTTACTTGTAGCCATTGGCAATGCAGGTGGGTGGGGGTTTGGCTACACTCGGAGTTAAGTCATGGCCCTCAGCCTGGTGCTCTTGGCCCAGCAGTGAGACTTCTGTGATACCTCAACTCCTTGAAAACAACGAACAGATCTTATAATCCCTAAAATGACTGCAACATAGGCATTCAATAAATACTTGTTGAATGAACTGAAGGTCACTCCCATCCCAAGTGTTTTATGATTAGTATATTCTCTGATACACTGCAGTAGATTTCCACACCATTTAAAAATTTCTCATCTGTTGCCAAATTTTGTCCAGAGGTCAAAGCTGAAGATTATGGAATACTCTGGGAA
Organism: Camelus bactrianus; assembly: GCF_048773025.1. Lineage (NCBI taxonomy): Eukaryota > Metazoa > Chordata > Mammalia > Artiodactyla > Camelidae > Camelus > Camelus bactrianus. The sequence continues at coordinate 55,461,426 of NC_133552.1, forward strand.
AGGATAGAAGAAGACAGTGTATAGCAGGGGGTCGGGGGCACTGGATGTAAAGAAAAAGCTATCTGTGCACATCTCTGATTTGCAGGGGTGACAGGGTTGGCTGCATGGGGTGGAATACTGATCTGTGGGATCTGGGAGCTTTGCTCGCGGGTCATGGTGTGATAAAAAGGGTTTGGAACAGATCTCACAGAAGGAACTCATGGTCAGTTTCCCTGCTTTGTAACTAGGGAAATGGGAACTGGGTCCATGACCTCTGGACCACTGTCTTTTTCACTTTTTGGCCATTGCTTTTCTCCACCAGATCGTTGTAGTCCTTGAGAAGTAAGCTCCTTAATAAACTGACAGATACTTGTAAAAATACATATATGCATACCTTTATACTAAAAGCTATGTGTGCTCAAGGCGATTGTAGGTGATTGGGAGATAAATCTCACATGTGTAAATTGGAATTAGTGAAAAGAAGTGGTAACTAATGCTAAATACAAGGCTCAGGAAGTAGGTGTTCCTGGAGTTAGAGGGGAACTGACTCACACAGTATGTTCATTTGGCACACATAACATACAGGTAATCAGAAGGGCAGGTTTTAACTCAATTTAATTTAGCATACATAAATACAGTAATCAAGTTTTTTTTAACTGATGTAGTAATGGTATGTTGATCTTTGCTTAATATGAGGAATCTAGTATTTTACAGATTTTTCCAGCGAAGAGTGGAACGTGCGGTTTAGTTCCAAGGGAGACCATTCAGCCATAGTTGATTGATGCTGCTTGGTCTCAGAGAATAAATTCCTGGTTTTCTTGCTTATATTGAATTTGAGACATCTCACCACTATGGAAGTGCTTTGCCTTCTTAGTGTGGTGATGGAATATTAAAATATCAAAGACCCTGAACATGCATTTTATTCATTTAAAATACTTCCTCAACCCTGCTGATGTTTAAAGCCCGCTGTAATATTTTAATCATAGGTTTGTCCAAAACGATGCCATCCAAAAGTAATTTTCATTTTTTGCATAGGGTTGTTACTTTGTATTCGTTTGATTTATTAAAAAAAATTAAGGAACAGCACAACATTTATACAGTCAAGTAATTCAACTTTAAATTAGAGGTTTCTTACACATAATCCAGTTCTGGATAATGACAGGATCTAGAATAAGGAAGCACTAATGAGTCTTAAAAAAATCTTAGTGAGGTTACAGTGTAGACATTAAATAAGCATGTTATATAATGCCATTATTTTAAATAGCTGAGAATGAATTAGCCATGACCTTTGCCCACTGTTTTTAAAAAACAATGCTAGCTAAACAGAACACATGCTACTAAGATGCTGAAGAAAATTTTAAGATTAATGATTGATTTTTACACTTTAACCGCGTTTGAATAGTCTAAGTACTGCTGACACTGTTCTGTCTTAAACTCATCACATAATTGGGCCAAGTTTGAGGAAATCAATCTCTACTAAATAGTTAACCATAAGGTATATTTGTATTAGAAACAAAATGCTTTCAAAATGTTCCACTTTTGAAATTGTTTGAGTTTTTTATGTTGACCCAGTGACTTTGTTTGCAAAGGTAAACTGAAGTGGAGTTAAGCAATTGCCTAGCAAATTTGATCACTGAGATGACCCTGCAGGATGAAATGGACAAACTGATTTTTAGAGAATGTACTTAATGACAGGAGAATTTTACTTTTCCTAGATCTTTAGGATTTTTTGTTCGCTCCAGGAATTACCAGAGGCATAGTCCTGCATTCTTTTTCTTCCTTCCTTTCTTTCTCCTCTCCTCCTCTTTTCTAATCTCTCTCTCCCTCCCCTTTCCTTCCTCCCCCCTTCCCCCTTCCTCCCTCCCTCTCTTTATCTATCTATCTATCAGTCACCAATGATATGCTCATGGTTAAGGATCTTGCCTAGTAACCATTACCTATCCTTATAAAATCTGTATTTGGGGGCCTATTAAGGTAATCAGAGTACATTTTTAGTTTCAGTTGGGTATTTGGCATTCAAATGGAAAACTCAGAGGCAAAAGGATTATTTAAAACAATGTATTTTGAAACAGATGACGAAGGCCAAAATTATTTTCTATTGGATTCTTATTACCGCCTGAATTAACTGCCTATTTACTGGACCATAATCATAACAATATTTCATATTTCCTAGTCATCTCAACTTCAGAGTGCCTGAAGTTTGCCTGGTGTCCAATCTGTCTTGATGCCGTCTTAGTTAAATAAAGGTCCCCCAAAGACTTCTGAGTCTCAAGAAGCCATACCCAAGGAACAGTGGGTTTAAAAGATTGCATAATGATGTCAAAGAAAAGCTGCTTGTCTTTCAAGATCAGAAAAGGGTGCCTGGAATGTGGACAGCTGGGGCTGGAGGGGAGCAAAGAGTACAGAAACATCCTGGCTCTTTTCTGTCGTTTGTGGGGGTTGGGCACAGGTAGGAGGTAACAGAAATCTCACTTATACTGGAAATTTGACAGCTGGCCTTGTCACCTCACTCAGGTGACAAGCCTGAGAAAGACTCGCCAGATTTCTTGCCACATGTTACATCTCAGGAGAGGTAAAACGGTTCCTGTGCGTTTCAGGAGGCACGGGAGTGTCAGGAGAGTCTCTTTACATCTGAAAGCGACTTCAGTCATGACAAGACATAAGCCAGTAGTGACAAACATGGCCTGAGAGCCAAAGACCAGAGTGGAAGAAGCTGTGCCCTATCCTGAATTTGTGGCTGAAATTCATTCTAGCTACATGTGTATGAGGCATTGAGAGGCAATGAAGATGGAGGATGTTTTTAAGAAAGTTATTTGAAGAATTTGGTCTTGAATCAGTAATACAGCAAGTGGATAATAAAAGAGGAGGTTGTAGGTTTGAGAGGAATGAGATGAGGTGGCTGAGCCCCACTGGTGAAATAAAAGTGGACACAGCTAGAAAACAAACAAAATGGGAAATTATGCCTTCTTACCCTCTGAACCTTGACCCCCCAAACAAAGGAAGAGCCCTTAGAACCACCACCCCACCCCTAAAGTTTAGTTCCTTAGCAGAAACAGTATAGTAGTAGACCAGTCAGCCTGCCCTGCTGCAGAGCTGCGCAGGGCAGCAGATGGCAACTTCATCGTGTGCAAATTTGAAGAATTACTTTAAAGGATTATTTTTGTAACTTTCAAATTCATATTGAGTGGCTTGAGTAATATTGTTATAGACAGTTCAGACCTTCATCCTTCATATAGGACTTGTGAATGTTCTTATCAACCCCATGTCAGACCCTGGATATTTATTTAATCCTAACAGCAACACCATGAGATAACTGCTGTAATTACCATTCCCATTTTACAGATGAGGAAACTGAGGCAGAGAGCTACACAAGTCAGCCAGTTCACAGGGCTTATACGTGGAGGAGCCAGAATTTAAATCTGGACAGTCTGGTTCTAGAACCAGTTTCTAAACTGCTATACTGCCTTTCAGAACATCTTATATATTATGATAATTATGCTCACTAAATTTAAATAGCAGCAAAATATTAACATTATTGCTGAACAGAAAGATTTGAGGGGATTTCACATCTGAGTTTATACCTTCCCAAATTTTGTAGAAGAACCACATTGCTGTTACAGTTAGAAAAAATACTTAAAATGAGTATTTTTAAATAAAAACCATGGAATAAATTACATAAAGGGCTCTCACCAGAAAGATTGAGAAAATATATGCAAAAATGTTCATTGTAGTGTTACCTGATTGGTGAGAGTTTTCAGTGATTTTTTTTTTCTTTTCCTGTACTTCCATTTTATTTTTTGGTATTTGGTTTCAAATCTTAGTTTTTTAAAAAGGTAAGTGTTATGTGTGGATTTCATGCTAAAAATTAATGTTGATGTGATCACTGAGTTTTTGGAGAAAACATGATTTTTCATGATTCAGAAGATGTAGAAATGATCAGTAACCAAGGCATACTTTAAAATGTAACTAAATAATTACTCCCATCAAAGCCTCTGAGCCTAGAGAATTTAGGGTATTAAGTTATTTAAATATCTGAAAATGAGTCAATTCCAGTGCTGTTACAAACTCTTAAAAGAACAGAAGAGAAAAGGTTTCCTAATGCGTTTCTTCATGTTAGCACTAACATCTGCAAAAAATGCGAAAATATAACAGGATAATCTCACCACAGATAACAAAGGAATTGCATAAATATAATGTAAATAACATCATAACAAACTTAGTAGTATTTTAAAACAGCTGCTGTCACTACCATGACTTAGCTCTGCTTTGGTAGTGTTAGTAAACTCACTGAAATAGAACACAGAAATAATTGGCATAGCTATTGGAAAAGTGGAGACAAAATGATCATTATTGGCATTCAAAATTATTGCCTTCCTTGGAAACCCAATGAAAATTAGTAGAAAATTACTAAGACTCGTAAGAAACTTCAGTGAGGTAATTTAACCTAAATTTAAAATATAAAAACCGATGATTTCCCTAGATTCTAACACATACAAGTTACAAAATAAAAAAGGCTGCAAAATAGTGACAATAGCATGAAATATCCAGGAAGAATCTTAAGAGACATGCAAAGTGAAAGGTAGAAACACTTAGGCTTCAGTGAGATTCATAAAAGAAGAGTTACGTACATAGAGTGCTAGCCAAGTTTCTGTGTGAGAAAACACAGGAATAGATCAGTCTTCCCATGCTGTGTTATTGAGCCAACACTGCTCCAGGAAAAACTCAGTGGAATTTACTTTTGCATTTGGCAAAAATAATTCTAGTATCTATTAGAAGAACAAACAGGTGAGAAGATGAGGAAAAAATGGAACATCATGGGAAATATATTAGGTGCTACATGTTTTATGATGTTACACTAGTTAAAAGAGACACACTGGCAATAATCAAGATAAATCAATGAAACAAAATAAATAGGCCACCAATGGTCATTGTTACAAGAACCCACAAATAAATAATGAAAAGCCAGAATCAAAATTAAAATACAAACACTAAAGAAAATATTTGAAATAAAAATGGTAATTAGTTACTGTTCTTAATGTAAAAAAAAAATCATAGTTCATAAAATAAACCACGAAGTTCTCTAAGAAATGAACAGGTGAAAAAATGAGTATTGATAATTCAAGGGAAATGAAAACAAAAATGGTAAATAAGTATAGTATGTGCTGGTTTAGGGAAATAGAAGAATTAGTGTCAGGTGTGGGCAGAGTTAGGGTGGATTTGTATGACCCGATACCCAGGGATTTTCACCTGGTGGTGAAGGGAACATTTTTAGAAAAGTCTTCATACGCATTACTACGTCTTTTATTTGTTTTCGTGGCAGAGACTGCTTATTTCACCCCAGCAGTTTCACCCCACTGTCTTTTTTTTTTCGTTCTCCATCTAGGAATAGAATCAGCACAGTTTTACCTGGACACATGGGTGCCCAGCTAGAGACTCCTGGATCCTTCCTTTGCAGTAGAAGTGGCTCTGAGACTCAGTTCTTGCTAATGAGAAGTAAACAGAAGTAATATGTGCAACTTTCAGGTCACTTCCATTAAAACAGTGTGCTTCCACTATCCCTTTCCCCATCTTTGGGATGTTATATGGACCTGGTGCTGGTGAGTCAGCTTTAACTATGCAGAGATGCTCTAGGGGTTGAGAAAGCAACAGGTTGAAAGGAACCTGGACCCTTAGATGACCTTTGGGTGCGGAGCCTTCTGCTTTAAGTGGCATCTCCCTGATAGTAGAGTCTGAGACAAAGGCTGCGTGCAAGTGGTTTATTTTAAAGTGATCCCTGGGGCCGGAATGAGGAAAAGGGGAGTGAGTGAAACAGGAAAGGAGTATCGAGTTTGCCACTTAAAATTTCCTAGTGTTCCACCCATGGAAGCCCTCTGGGGACCCTTATGAAATGCATTCAGAAACTGTCTGGGATAAAAAGGGGAAATCATTTTTCTTATTGGTTCTCAATTCCTCCTGACTTAAATGGCTCCAAACCACCCCACTCTTCCGGAAAGCGCATGTATGCTAATACCTATTAGATTCGCTTGGGCGCAAATTAAGAGATACACAGCACAGGCCCGAGGTGAAGTGTTGTCCGTGTGCTCTGTATAGCTGGTCGGTCAGAAATCCTTGCCTCTGAAGTGGCTGCGGCAGACATGAGATTAAGGAGATTTAAAATTGTGCACAAGAGATGGCCAGCACGACAAGCCACTTGCATCACTCAGATCCACATGTGTCCTACATGAATCCCAGTTTTTCACAAAGTTCCTTTAAAGTTATGGCTGGCCACAATTTCAGCAAGCACTTAGTATGAGAGGGTTACTGGACTAAGTTACGGTCCTATTACTGCAGCAAGTCCTGCTTCTGTTACTGATATTTGTCATCTCCTTCCTTCACCACATTTTCTAAATGTTTTTTGAAGTACAGTTGACTTAAAATACTATGTCTGTTCCTGGCGCACACATACTGATTTGATATTTCTGTACATTACAAAAGGATCACCATGATAAGTCTAATTACCATCTGTCACTGTACAAAGTTGCTCAGTTTACACTTGAACAACTCGGGAGTTAGGGGCACTGACCCTTCTGCAGTCGAAAATCCATGTATAACTTACAGTCAGCCTTCCATATACATGGTTCCTCCATTTTCCAGGTCCATCATCTTCTTGATTCTGTATCTGTAGATTGATCCAACTGTGGATCATACAATTCTGTGGTATTTACTATTGAGATAAATCCAGGTATACGTGGACCTGGACAGTTGAAACTCGTATTGTTCAAGGGTACTATTGACTGTATCCCTATGCTGTACACTTCATTCCTGTGACCCTTATTTTATAATGGGAAGTTTTAACTTCTTAATCTCCCTCACCTATTTCACTTACCTCCCCATCCCCTCCCCTCTGGCAACCACTTGTTTATTCTCTGAATCTATAGCTCTGTTTTTATTTTGTTGTGTTTGTTCATTTGTTTTGTTTTTTATATTCTACATATAAGTGAAGTCATACAGTATTTGTCTTTCTCTGTCTGACTTTTTTTAATTAGCATAATATCCTCTAGGTCCATCCATGTTGTCACAAATGGCAAGATTTCAAGCTTTTTTTGGCTGAGTAATACTCCATTGTGTGTATATACCACGTCCTCTTTATACATTCATCTATCAGTGTCCACCTAGGTGGCTTCCATATCTTGGCTATTGTAAATAATGCTGCAGTGAACATAGGGGTGCATATATCTTTAGTGTTTTTTTCCTTTGGAAAAATACCCAGAAGTGAAATTGCTAGATTAAATGGTAGTTCTATTTTTAATTTTTAAAAGATCCATAATGTTTTCCATAGTGGCTATACCAACTTATATTTTCACCAGCAGTGCAAAAGTGTTCCTTATCTCTACATCCTCACCAACACTTATTTGTTGTCTTTTTGATAATATCCATTCTATGTGGTGTGAGGTGATACATCATTATGGCTTGATTTGCATTTCCCTAACAATTAGTGATGCTGAACATCTTGTCATGTGTCTGTTGGCTATCTGTTATGTCTTCTCTGGAAAAATGTCTATTCATATCCTCTGCCCATTTTAAATTGTTTTTTAATATTATATTGTACAAGTTCTTTATATATTTTTAATATTAATCCCTTATGAGATATATCCTTCACAAATATCTTCTCATATTCAGTAGGCAGATTTTCACTTTGTTGATAGTCTCCTTTGCTGTGCAAAAGCTTTTTAGCTTCACAGAACTAGAACAGATAATTCTAAAATTTGAATGGAAACACTAAAGACCAAGAATAGTCAAAAGAATCTTGAGAAAGAAAAACAAAGATAGAGATATCATGCTCCCTGATTTCAAACTATACTACAAAGCTACAGAAATCAAAATCTATGGTACTGGCACTAAAACAGACACATGGATCAAGTGTTCAGAATAGAAATACCAGAAATAAACCCACATTTATGTGGTCAATTACTCCATGATAAAAGGATCAAGAATGTACGATGGGGAAAAGATGACCTTTTCAAAAAGTGATGTTGGGAAAACTCAACAGCTACATGCAGAAGAATCAAACTGGACTATACTCTCAGACCATATACAAAAGTAAATTAAAAATAAATTAAAAATTAAATGTAAGATCTGAAACTATAAAACTCCTGGAAGAAAACACAGACAGTACGCTCCTGGGCATCAGTCTTAGCAGCTATATGGTCTTTATTATGTTGAGTTATGTTCCCTTCAGACATACATTCTTGCGAATTTTTTTTATCATAAATGGATGTTGAATTTCATCAAAAGACTTTTCTGTATCTATTGAGATCTTACATGATTTTTATTCCTCACATTTATTGATCTGCAGATATTGAATAATCCTGGGGATAAATCCCTCTTGATCATGGTATATGATTCTTCTAGTGTATTGTTGAATTTGACTGGCTAATATTTTGTTGAGGATTTATGCATCTGTGTTTATCAGTGATAGTAGCCTGTAATAATTTTTTTGTGGTGTCTTTCTCTGGTTTTGGAATCAGGGTGATGCTCATGAATGAGTTCAAAAGAATTCCTTCCTCTTTGATTTTTTGGAATAGTTTGAGAAGAATAATAGGTGTAACTCATCTTCAAATGTTTTGTAGAATTCACCTGTAAAGCTGTCTGCTTCCAGACTTTTGTCTTGGGGGAGTTTTTGAAATACTGATTCAGTTACATTACTGGTAATTGGTCTGTTCATATTTTTATTACTTCCTTATTCAGTCTTGAACAAATTTGTCAATTTTGTTTATCTTTTCAAAGAACCAGCTCTTACTTTATTGATCTTTTCTTTCTTTTCTTTTCTTTTTTTTTTTTTAGTCTTTATTTCACTTATTTCTGCCCTGGTCTTTATGATTTCTTTCCCTATACTAACTTTGGATTTTGTTTGTTCTTTTTCTTGTTCCTTTGAATATAAGGTCAGGTTGTGTATTTGAGAGTTTTCTTGTTTCAGCTATTATGTCTTAAATAAGTTCTTTTTCTTTCTCTCTCTCTCTTCTTCTGGGACCCTTATAATGTGACTATTAGAATATATTCTTGATGTTGCTGCAAAGGTCTCTTAAACTATCATCACTGTTTAAAAATTTTTTTTCTTTTTTTGTTGTTGTTTAGCATGGGTGGTTTCCACTACTTTGTCTTCCAGTTTACTGACTTGTTCCTCTGTATCAGCTAATCTACTGTTGATTCCTTCTAGTGCATTTAAAACTTTCAGTTATTGTATTCTCCAGCTTTGTTTGGTTCTTTATATTTTCTAACTCTTTATTATGCTTCTCACTAGGTTCATCCATTTTTCCCCAGAGTTCAAGGAGCATCTTCATGATCATTGTCAAACTCTTATCAGGTAGATTTCTTATCTCCACTTTACTTAGCTCTTACTTCTGGAATTTTATTTTGTTCCTTCATTTGGAACATTCCTCTGTTACCTCATTGTGTCAGATTCTGTGTTTATTTTTATGTATCAGGTAGATTATTTAAGTCTCCCAAAATTGGAGAAGTGGCCTTATGTAGGAGACATCCTATGGGACCCAGCAGCACACTCGCTCCTGATGACTACAGCTGTATGTTCTAGGGGTGCCCCTTAGGTGGGCTGTGTGGGTCCTTCTGTTGTAGCAGACTGACTGTGGGAGGGGGACGCTGGTAGGTGGGGCTACCAGGCCCTGCATTGTGTAGAGGCTGCCAGCCACTTGTGGACAGAGGCAGGTTCTGGTGTGACTGGCTTCAGGGCCCTGGGTCCTGGGGTTGGTTCCTGCCTGCTAGTGGGTGGGGGCACCACATTTTCTAGACTTTTTGATCTCCCTATCTTTCTGCTTGCATTTTAGCTGATCTTTGTTGTTTAGTGGGATCATTTAGGTTTTCAACCCGGAGAAGAGTGACTCCTTACTTACCATACCATATTTGGGCCGCATTTGCCATTGTTGCCCATTCATTATTATCAGTGGGCATAAAGACACAAAGAGGCACCCTAGTGAAACTGCTGTGCTCAATATACTCTTTCTGTAATGTTTTTTAAATTGAAATATAGTTGATGTACAATACTATGTAAGTTAGAGGTGTACGGTACTATATTTTTAAAGGCTATATTGCATTGTGATAGTTATTATAAAATATTGGCTATGTTTCCTGTGTTGAACAATATTCAATACACTCTTTATTTCATGTTATTTCATATCAGCAACTCTAGCTCGTGGTGATCAGGATAAATTACACTCACCATTTTTTTGTTTGTTTGTTTTTTGCTAAGTTGTCCCCTGCACCAAGGAGCCCAAAGTTACCAGTGATTTTAGTAACATTAAGTTCAGTGCATTCTTTAAGTCCTCCAAGTGGCAGCGTTTTCCACCCATTCTCCTTCCAGACATGGACCTCAAATATGGCAGACTCAAGGTCTCAAAGGCAGGAAGCATAAATTCTGCAAATAGGTCACAGGGAGTAATGATTTGAAACCAATTATCCTTTCACCCGTTGGTTCTGAGCAGTATGCCTTCTAGCCCTGTGGTCACATAACCGTATATTGGCTGTGACGGTTAATTTTATGTGTTTACTAGACTGGGATAAGGGATGCCCAGAGAGCCAGTAATGCGTTATTTCCAGGTGTGTCTGTGAGGGTGTTTCTGGAAGAGATTAACATTTGATTCAATAGGCTGAGTAAAGAAGATCGGTCCTATCTCACCAATGTGAGCAGGGGTCATCCAATCCATTGCAAGCCTGACTGAAACAAAGAGGCAAGGGAAGAGTGAACTGTCTCCCTCTCTTCTTGAGCTGGGATGTCTGTCTTTTTCCACCCTTGGACATCAGAGCTCCTGGTTCTCAGGCCTTTGGACTTTGGGACTTAGAGCTGTGGGCCCTAGTTCTCAGGCCTTTGGCCTCAGAATGGGAGTCGCACCATTGGTCGCCCTGGTTCTCAGTCCTTAAAATTGAATTATACTAGAAACTCCTTGTTCTCCAGCTTGCAGGTGGCAGATTGTGGGACTTATTTGCCTCCATAACCGTATAAGCCAATTCCTATAATAAATCTCCTTTTTCTGTGTTCATTGCAGCATTATTCACAGTAGGCAAGATACGAAAACAATCTAAGTGTACATCAACAGATGAATGAGTAAAATGTGGTAATATACACAATAGAATATTATTTAGCCATGAGAAAAAAGGAAATCCTGACATTTGTTACAGCATGTATGGTCCTTAACGGTATGATACTATGTACAGTGGGTCAGAGAAAGACAAATACTGTGTGATATCACTTATATGTGGAATCTAAAAAGGCAAATTATAGGAAGAGAGAGTAGAATGGTGGTTACTAAGGGCGGGGAGTTGGGGGAAACAGGGAGATGTTGGTCAGAGGGTACAAACTTCTAGTTTTAAGATGAATAATTTCTGGGAATCTAATGCACAGCATGATGATTATAGTTAATATACTGTATTATATACTTGAAAGTTGCTAAGAGAGTAGATCTTAAATGTTCTTACCTCAGGAAAAAAGTGGTAATTATGTGATGTAATGGAGGTATTAGCTAATGCTATGGCTGTAATCATTTGGCAGTACATAAGTGTATAAACTCAAATGTACACCTTAAACTTACATAATGTTATATGTCAATTATATCTCAATAAAGCTAGAAAAAAAGAGAAGAGGGACTTTTAGGGAATAAATGTTACATTGATAGTAGAAAAAATATATATGGAGATTTCTTTTATATATACATATGTATATGTATATTTTATATATATGCATATGTATTTATATATGTATATGTGTGTGTGTGTGTGCATGGGTATACTATATGATGGATTAAGAGCATTCCATTCCTGTCTAGTAAGTCTGTTTTTTAAGGCGGCTCCAAGTAACCACTACTAAGTGACAGCACAACCAGAAGACAAACTAGAGTCTGAAAGCTTCAGAACTGTAACCGAGTGTGATCTTTGACTGGCACTGCTTTCACATGGACATAACTGGGATCAAGTAGACTAGGAGCCTGCTAAGTCTAGGGGGAAACAGTTTGCCAAAAAAAAAAAAAAAAAAATTCACATGGTGCCTATTTCTCCAGCTGGAATCTGTACCAGCAAAAATCAGACTGTGAAAGTTGTGCAGCCATCAAGAAGGGAGTACTCTCAACAACTTGCTGCAGACACGTGCCAAGTATCAGCTTAAGCCTTTCAGCTCCAGGCTCACCCTTCATTACCTGACCTGCAGAAATGGACCTTGCCTTTTGCTGGAACCTGCCAGCATACACTGTGTTAAGCTTTGTCAGTAGAAGTTGCTGGAGACAGATTGCAGGAGGAAGAGGTTTTCTTTCCTGATCCTGGTGAGCTCACCTGGTGGGCTCGTCTCCATTTCCAGCTGCTTCAGGGTCTCACAGTCAGCAGCACTCGGGGCAGGCAGTGTTACAGTGGAGTACGGATGGCCAGGCGCTGCCCCAGGAATAGCTATCCTGAGCACCTAGAGGGTGGGTTTCTGGTAGATTCCTCTGACTCAGCTCCACTGTGACTTCTCTTCTCTGCCGTTCAGTGAACGATGCTGACCTCTAACAAGTTCCAGATCTCAGTCCTTGGGGGGCTTTTTCCTTGGGGCTTTATCTTAGAGCCAGGAGTAGTGGTTTCTCCTTATATTTGCTATTCCTGTGTTCTTAAGAGTTTTCTTTATTTTTTACTGTCCAATTCCTCATTCTTCCAAACCACTGTTTAGTTAGTAATTCTTCATATTAAACTTCCTTGCTTAAATTACCACATGGTTTCTCTCTCCTGATTGGACCCAGACTGATAGAAGATGATACCATGATAGATAATTGAGAAGAATGAATCTCCCATGGGGTAAGACCGGTGGCCATGAGAGTAGTGGACCAACAAATTCTTTCCAGAGATTCCAGAGGTCAGAATCAGAGCCTAACCAAGGAATTTGCCTTATTACATGGGAAGGAAGCATTCTAAATTCCTGCCAAACAGAATATCATAGTGATTGCTGTGCTTCCCACTCTTCATTTTTGGAATGGTAGTTTTTATTGCAGCTCTTTATCCTGTATTGAGATATATGGGAGTGCAAGTAACCTGTCTGTTAGACAGTGAATTGCTGCTACTCCTTGAAGATCCATTTCCAGATCAGCAGAAGAGAAATTAACATCACTGGCGATCGTAGATTCTGAACTGGGACCAATAACAAGATCAACTTCAAGTTGCATTCCTTGGGGGAGGCCCTGCATTTTCTGTGTGGGAAGATGGGTGCATGTGGATACATAAAGCTAGAGGCCAAAGGCAGAAACTTCTGTTTGCCAATATTCTTTACCCATTTTCCTTTTAATAATAAAAGTCCTTGAGTTTTTGGTGAGTACTTGCCCAGCCAGAGACTGTATTTTCCGTTCTCCTTTGAAACGATGTAGGGCTGGGTTCATGACGGTGGTGTGTGAGGAGAAGCAATACATGCAACATACCACCCTTGCTCCTAACACAGGAAGTGTCTGCTCCCCTCTCTCTCTTTCCCTTGGTCTTGAGAGAAGACAGAGCTGGTGAGCCAGTTTGGAGTATGTAGTCAAGGGGAAACTGTCAAAGGTTGCAAAGAGACTCATGTAGAAAAGCTGGGTTCCTAAATGTCCTTATGTAGCAGAATCTCCTGCTGACCTCTGGACTGATGTGTGAGAGGAAAATTTAAAAAAAGTTTTTTTGTTTTTGTGAGCTAATGTATTCTTGGTCTCTTTGTTGCATCAGCTTAGCTTGTTTCCTAACTAACATAGCCTCCTTTCTCATATTCCTTTCAAATTAAGTATATTACTTTCCTTCCTTCTGACATGGAACTTCTGCAGTATTTCTTTCCCTTGAGTCTAACCCTCCCATTTTTTTCAGAGAGAAGGGTTCGCCGCAATCTTTGGCTTCATCTCATTACTCTTTACTGTCACTGCCTGCAGGCAGAGCCCATAATGCAAATGTAAAACTGTGTTCATCTTAAGTTCCCTTGAGTATGTAATTATAACACTTTCCAGGGTGCACCTAAATAAGAAGAATCCGTTTCTCCAACCTAAGATTGCTTTTAGTGTCAGTCACACAGTAAGATATAGACAGAGGCGATAGCTGTAGTAACTAACACTAAATGAGGCAGACCACAATATAAAACATTATTCATTTTCATTGCTGATGATCTGGGGAGGATTCAGATAATTTGGAGGCCCTGGGGTGGGATGGGAGAGTTCTAATTCATTTTGGAGGTGTGCAGAGTATTTCATAGCGAAGTAGTATTTTTGTTTACCTTCAAAAGCACTAAGTGACTTGATTCTGTTTTATACTGAACACAAAATGATGATTAGCAGATCATTATCAGTGTTTCATCAAATCACAAATACAGATCAAAGTGGAGATATTGGTTTCAGTTATGTAATTTATAACAACAAAATGTATACATACACATATGAAGCTCATTTAATATGTAAGTACACTGAAATATGTTTTAAATGGCCAATAGGCACATGAAAAAATGCTTAGTATCACTAGCAGAGAATTGCTAGAGAATTATCAGAGGAAATGCAAATCAAGACTGCAATGAGGTATCACCTCACACTGGTCAGAATGGCCATCATTAAAAAGTCCACAAACAATAAATGCTGGAGAGGATATGGAGAAAATTGAACCCTCCTACAGTATTGGTGGGAACGTAGTTTGGTGCAGCCATTATAGAAAACGGTATGGAGAGTCCTTAAAAAACTGAAAATAGACTTACCCTATGATCCAGCAATCCCACTACTTGACATATATCCAGAGGGAACTCTTAATTCGAAAATACACATGCACCGCAATGTTCATAGCAGCACTGTATGCCATAGCCATGACATGGAAGGAATCTAAATGTCCATCGACAGGTGACTGGATAAAGAAGTTTGTTATATTTATACAATGGAATACTCCTCAGCCATAACAAAGAATAAAATAATGCCATTTGCAGCAACATAGATGAACTTGGAGATTGTCATACTAAGTGAAGTAAACCAGAAAAAGAAAGAAAAACACCATATGATATCACATGTATGTGGAATCTTAAAAAAACCCAAAAGACAAGTGAACTTACAAAACAAAGAGACAGACTCATAGACATAGAAAACAAACTTATGGTTACCAGAGTGGGAAGGAGAGTAGGGAGGGATAAACTGGGAGTTCAGGATTTGTACATACTAACTACTATATATAAAATAGGTAAACAACAAGGTCCTACTGTATAGCACAGGGAACTATATTCAGTACCTTGTAATGGCCTATAATGAAAAAGAATATGAAAAGGAATATATATATATATGTATAAATGAATCATTATGCTGTACGTCAGAAATTAACACATTGTAAATTATATGTCAAAAATGTTTTAAAAGTACATAGTATTTATATACATAAAAAACCTTTAAAAATGCACACAAAAGCAGTCATTGTAAAAGTGATTTATTATTTATGGACAACTCATTGACTAAATTCAAACATACTTATTTTAAAACTCAAACTCTTATATGAAGCAAATCTTCATAAATAATTTCATAATGTGTTTACTTCATGAATAAATAAATAGGTTATTCTGATTGGATTTTAAACACATATCAAGACTCAGAGAAGTTTCAATTTAGAACCTTTATGTAGGGGAAAGTATTTTGTGAATCATTTAGTAAAAATATTCAAATAACTAAAAATCAATGCCTTCACTCTCAGAAATAAATGAACTTAATTGCTAACACTAGCTTGATGCCTTTGAAAATATTTTGAAAAAGTAAAGATAATAATAATAATTCCATCACTTCAAGATAGTAACACCATTGAGCAAACCAATAAAACTTAGAACGCATTTTACAGAGAGGTGTGTCGTAGAATGACTGGTGTTATTAATAAGGGTAACTTCACTCCCTAACTGAGCTGCTAGCTTCACATTCACCAGAGTTAGACAGATGCAGGATGCCAATGAGTCTTATCGCTAGAATTAAATATGTTCAGTAGCAATTATGTTACTAAAAGAAGCTTTTCTATGTCTAACCTTTCAGGAATGTTTCATTTGCCCAAAACAATTGAATAATACACTTTACAATTATCTTTGAGGTAAGAAAATAATTGTCAGTATAACATTGAATAGTATTTTAGGTTTCTTTGATTTTTTTGGTGCATATCAGTAAATGGCCAATTTGTAGACAGGAACTCTCAAAAATTCTAATTATGTTTATTGGCTAATAGATAAAACAATAAGGAAGTCAGATTATTCTACAAAATGCAATGCACCATTTTCACTGACCGTGTAGGACACATCTTTCTGAAGGACAGTGCATTTAGATTTGAAGACAGTGTATTTATAATAGGAGTTTTCTATCACTCAATGTCTTAGATTACCATCTGCTTACAAGTGTGGTTATGGACCAAAATGCTTGATGAAGTCAAGCTTCAACCCCATTTAATGCTTGGAGTTTCACTCAGATCAAATGTGCTTGGTAAGCTGGGACACCATACATGCTTTTGATGGACTACAGCTGAGTAATGAAACTTCAGTTCTCCGTAAACCCACTCCAGTTGTTCGGAGTGCAGTGGAGAGCCTTACCGTGACCATGCAGAGCAAGGCTGTGCAGGAAAAAAAGCCCCTTGATGTCCCATTAGCCCCATGCTTTCCCACAGAAAGCGATCTGTTCAGGCCACATTTGTAGGTGTTTTTCTTTTCTATTGCTGTGCAACAGATTCACACAAATTTAGCGATTTATAACAACACCCATTTGTTAGCTCACAGTTCTGTAGGTCAGAATTCAGCACAGCGTGCCTGAGTTCTGCTCTGGCTAAAATCAGAATGTCAGCCAGCCACGTTCTCATGTGGAGTCAGGGTCCTTTTCCTAGCTCATTCTTGTTATTGGCAGAATACATTTCTTTGCTGTTGTAAAATTACAAAATTGAGATTTCTGTTTCCTTGCTGGCTGTCAGTTGGGAACAGCTTTAAACCCTTGGAGGCTGGTCCCAGTCCCCGCCATCTCAGCAGTGAAGAACTGCCCTTCGAATCTTTCCAACTTCCTCTTCCATGAGCAGTCAGAGAAACTTTGCTGTGGTTAAGGCAGGCCCTCTGAGATAATCTGACTCAAGGTTACTAGTGGCATATAACATAACCCAATCACAGCTGAATGTGAGTTCAGTTCACATTCTTGGGGGTTGGGCAGGGTGTGTACACTAGGGACAGGGGCTCTTGGGGGACGTCTTAGAATGCTGCCTACCTTTGAGGCTTTTGTCACTTTCACTCTTAGCTTTACAGGTTTCTTTGACTTCTATCTACACCCAAGCCTTTTTTTCCTTTATTTTTTTCCCAAAAGAAACTCAGAAAAACTGAAGTTGTCACTAAATTAGCCTACCTGTAATAAAATATACATGAAAGAAGTATATTCCGAGGCTTACAAACATGTTTCAAGGTGACACCAAATAAGCTTAGATGTTATTCATCATTCTTACTGCAAGTGCCTAATATAACTTCAACTAAACCATCACTTTATGGTGAAGCATTTTTGTGACGCTAGTGTCTGACAGTATAGTTACAATAATGAAGACATTGTATTAATAGAGTTTCTTTCTAACTAATGTCAAGCCTACTGTTTAAGCAAGTAACAGGTTTATTTTAACAGTAATATTTATGGTGTTTTTTTCCTACAAAAATATATTTTTTTAGGATCTAGGAGATTAGTAGGCAAATAGTGAAAAGTTAAAGTAATTTTTGATGATTTTGTCATGTCCACCTGTCCTGAAATGCCTTATCTCCCCCTCCATGTCTGATTATTAATTGGATTCTTATAGTAGCTAATTCTCTGCCAAAAGCTTTGATTTATCAAAATATAGATGAAAAGGTACTTACTAAGAACAAAAATGTCTGATTTGGAGGTGCTTACTAAAACAGTAAAATTTATTACTAAATATCACATGGCTGATTTCAAGTCAGGGTAAAGACCAATGACAGAAAATAAAATATACAATGGTGTAGTGTGGTGATAAGAATAGTAAAGAGACATTGGATAAGCTACTTAATTAACTTATCTGAGTCTCAAGTTATTCACTATAAAAGCAGTGTGGTCCTCCAACTTTACCGAGTTGTGAGAATTGAATGATGTCTCAAATGTATAGCCTATAATAAATATTCAAGAAATACTCCCCTTCTCTGAAAGGAATAATAAACTTTAAAATGGGAGAAATAACAGTTTAGATAGAGAACACTGTAGATTTAATTTGATTTGTAAAAATTTGTAGACTCAGCTGCTGTAATTCTGGTAGAATAAGTGTGGCTTAAATAATACTACAGTACTTTCAAGTATTTGAAACAAAGGACATTTGATAGTGGGGTTGGTTAGATGATGGAATGGTTTAGAGAAGTCAAAAGGATGACACGTCAACCCAGAGATGAGCAAAAGCAGAGAGTACCATCTCCATACACCAGAAGGTCAAAGGGAGGATGACGTGTTCCTGGAACTCGAGGGATGGGATTATGAAGAAAATCAGCCAAAGATGTCACCCAATGCAGAGAGAAAAATACCCTGGTTTCTTCCTTCTCAAAAAAGACAGGTTACTTGGGAGCATGAGAAATAGCCAGTGGGGTCTGAGAAGACCCAAAAGGCAATGGGTGTATCTGAGGACAAACAGACCCTGGACCAGGGTTCTGATTGATGGAACTAGGAGAAATGTAATTGACCAGCGACTTAGATTTTATGTGATTCAAGATAATCCTGGATCCTGAAAATACTGTGATGATTAATTCTCTTAACGGTGTTTTCTCAGGGCTTCAGAACCATTGCTAACAACAAAAAAGAGAGAGCTGTCAAAGATAGAGACTTACTTTCTAAGCCTTTCTCAGACAAGAACACAGCTGGAGGCTGCTAGATTGGAGCCTGAGGAACAATAATCAGGAATGTGGGTCTTGCTGTTTCTGGCCACACAGGATAGTATAAGGCATCACTCTTTGCTGTCTCACTTTCACTCTTTTTCCAGACATGGGAATTCTTCCTGCCTTCATCATGATATTTGGTATTTTGGGATGCAGAAGAGTGTGTTTTTAAAAGGTGATGATATGTATCCTATCCTTCATGCCCTTATTATGGTGCTGTTTTGACACATCTGTTGAGATGTGTAGAGGGTCTGTGTCTTCTCTCTGTGAATCTGGGAGAGCCTGTGACCATGGAAGAAGAATTGACACTATGACTTTTGAGGCTGCCTCCTAGAAGGGGTACAGCTTCTGCCTGGTCCTGCTGGGACGCTTGCCCTGAGAACCAAACCACCATACTTTGAGCAACACATTGACACTAATATGAAGAATCCCTGTGTTGGAATGCCAGCTACCATCTCAGCTGAAAGTTAGTATCAACTGAATATGAGAAGCTGCATCTTCAGATGATCAGATGATCATCATTTAGGTAATCTTGATATTGATAACTGGTAACTTTGTCAAAATGGAGACAGGAAAGTTCCAATATAACATCATTTTAGAAAGTTAGTATCAGATGCGATCAGCCTTCAAGCTGTTTCAGCTAACTCCAAGAGGTGCAGAGATGACATGCCCCACCAAGCCCTTGTTAAATTGCAGAGCAAAATAAATGTCATTGTTTTAAGCCACTAAGTTTTGGAATGGTTTGTGACTCAACAGTAGATAACCAGGACATAGGGTGATTAAACTTATAATTCAGTTAAATGTTGCCAGACATAATAAATCACATTGGACTAAGAAAAACATGCTTCTCAAGAGATCCTGGACACACCATTTGACTTAGTGGCTCGATTTGATTTTGTGTTCTCGGCCTCTTGGGAAGTGTAAGTGCATTTTCAGTTATAAGTGGGATAATTGTACTTGGGAATTATCTGTGCATGTCTAAAATGATGTTATATTGGAACTTTCCTGTCTCCATTTTGACAAAGTTACCAGTTATCAATATCAAGATTACCTAAATGAGAGGAGGACAGACCTCCAACTTCGAACTGATTTATTCCACATGGAGTGACTATAATGAGGTACTTGCTACTCCAGGTGCTGGAGATGGAACAGTGAACAAAGCAGTTAAAACTGTCTGCCTGCATGAAGCTTCTATATGCAGAATTAGAAAGGAAATGGCTGTAAAGACCTGTTCCTTAAGGAATGCAAAAAGGAGTCTGGGTGTGGTAAAGAGGGATTTGGTTAAGAGGCTTTCTTGGGAAGGGTTGATGTTATGTATGTTGATCAGGAGAGACCAGGTAATGTTCTGATAACAAATATGCACAGATGAGCCAGACATGAGACGTGTAGGATGTCATGGGTCTTGTTCAGTAAGGGCCAGAAAATCTCAGCAGAAAGAGAATAAAGATGAACACATAAGGGTGTGAAAAGAATGGTAGAAGACCATCTAGGAGAGAGATTCATCTAACTGCCTGCATCAAGGGCACTGTGGAAGAGACAGAATGTGTTAAGGAATCTCTGAAGAGAGAGAGGGTGGGGGCCAAGAGCAGAAGAACACACCCCCGGTCTCCCCACTACCCTTCACCCCTATTTCCCCATGACATGTGTCCAGATTTCTCTGGAGGTTCCAGTTTAGGATAAAAGAATGTTTGGTGCTGAAGAAAATTTAAAATTTTGTTTAATATTTTGTGTTGGACATTCTAATTTTTAAATTGATGCTGTGCTTAGTTAGCACTAACAGTAGCTGAAGAACTTTTATTTTCTGTAAGTGACCACAAAAATCAGTCTGCCAAGGGTATTCTTTGAAGGTAAAAAAAGATTACCTGAACTGAGTAAATTTTGAAGCCAAGATAAGAGACAAAACTTAATTGTTTTTGTGATCACAGCCCTTAAGTCATGCTTGTTCAGTACACCCAGTTGGCATCTATAGGGTAATGGGTGTTTTTCCCAGGTAGGCAATGGATAGTTCTCCACTTTTCCTACTGTGTTCCTGGTAAGAGAACTCCTTTCCCTGTGAGGAGTGAGTGAGATGGGGTTCACTCCACCTATCTCCAGTAATGAAAGTGGACATCTGACTCAGTAGGAATGATGGGTCACTGGATCAGCATTTGACCCCAAAGTCCATGAGATGCTACTTCCATAGCTATAGTGGAAGAGCTGCATCTTTCTGTTGGGGTTGCTAAGCAGGGGGTAGCCATTTTTCCCACAATGTAGAAATAAAGCAAGGAAAAGAGATACTGCAAGCCTGTATCATTTTAGTCCCAGACCCATGAGGATTTACCATGGAAAAAATCTTACTCACATAAGCCAACAAAATTTATGTTTTTACTTAAGCTAGTTTGAGTTGTCACTTGCAACAAAAAGAGTTTTGACCAATATTATGAAGAATTATATCTTCCTCTCACTTTTTCAAAAGTTGGAAGTGAGTTAAAAATATCATCAGATAAAGTACATTCCGGAAGACAGCTGTCGTTGCTTGGCCTGAGTGGTTTTTGACCTGATTCTCTTTGGCAAGTTAGGGATCCTTATGACCATGCAGAAGACATCTTCAGACGTGGTTTGCAGTGCTTGTAGGTGCCCACAGGGTCCCATTGGGAGTGCAATTTTCAGGGCTCTTGTTATTTTCGTTCATAGTCTGAAGAATTTTCTCCGATGCTAGACCATCCACACAGATGTCTGCTTTCAGTTTCCCTTTCTAGAGTGGCAACTGGTGCCTAAAGATAGGTGAATTTTCCTAAGTATCTACACTATCACCCGAAGGCCTCCAGTCCAAGGATTTACCTTATTCATGTGGTTGAAAATACCTGTCAAATGACCCAACCTACGAATCAACTCTTCCTTGTCAAACTGACCCAGAATTTGGATTGTTTTTCTCACCTAATAGTAAACTCCTGCAAAAGCTTTATTTAAATCCGTGAAGACTTGTCTTTTGGAAAGTCAGCACTTACATGGTACATTTCTTGTTATGACAAAACCTCTTGAAAGGTAGCAATTCAAGGCCCCATTTTAGTTGTCGACTGATACTGTGCCAACTGGAAAGCTGTGATCTCGCGTCCCACTGACGTGTAGCACTTCCTTCCTCACTCACCTACAAAACCAGACAAGTTCCAACTCCACAGGGGCCAGTCTGTGCTTGGAGTAGCAGGACATTTCTTCTGGTTCACATTTTCTTTGGCAAAGTCGTGTCTTGAAGGTACTGATACTGCCAAACTGGTCATTCTTTTTTGATGGTATCAGCGGGAACACCATGGACAAAAACTAAGAGCTGACTACACTGACATTTAATTGTTTCATCCCATTGTAAGCTGAAGGGGAAAAGAACAATACTAACATGAATTTAATTTATGCAAATATTCTTAGAATTTGTTGTGATGATGTTTAAGTACACACACACAAATTGACTTGACTGAATTTGACTAAACCGTTCTAATAACGTTTAATCTAATAACTGGATATAGGCTGACAGTGATTTTAAATCAGTTACTTTGAAAGATAGTGTATATATACATGTTTTCTTTTAGCCTCTATCAGCAGGAATTCTTTATTTTCATGTAAATATAAGAGGATGTTCGGTTTGTTTGAACTATAAGGCAAATCTCCTGAGATACAAAACTGGTAAACATGTACTCTCATTTTGGAACGATTGTTAATTATACTTAGGTAAATATTAAATTGTCAAACTTTTAGAACAAATATTATTCTTGAATATGAGCCATGCTTTTGAGTTTATGAATAGTTGTGTTCAGTCAGCAGTTATACCTATAATAGTACATATCTTTACTATTGACTATAGAATAGTAAATATCTTTAATTCCTTCTTAATGATTAAGTTAGTGTTGTTCATGTTACTTATATGTTTAAAGCATAATGTTTAAGAAAATTGGTCTTGTAACAGCATCAGCATATACAAAGGACCTGGGTGATAAATAAATAAATAATGACCTCTGAGGATCACATTTATTGTTTAATAATAATAATAATAATAATAATAATAATAATAATAATAATAATAATATCTCTTCAGAATCACTTTCTCAAATTTTGTCTTAAGTGTCATGTTCTCAAATTTACACCAGGTCATTACAAAAAATAGCTGCTTGAAAACTTGCTTTTGCATTTGTTATATTAAACATTTCATTAATATATTGTCTTTCCTGCAACTTAATGTACCAGTTGAGACAAGACTTCCTTGAACGCGTTGGCACTCTTTACAAAGTGTAACACTCATGCTCATTCCGTAATTTTCATTCCGTGTCGTATGTGTCAGCCTTGCCTCCACAACTAGTCTATAATTTCCATCAAGGTAGAAATCATGTCTTCACCTTTTCTCTATAACTCTAGACAGCCTGGTTCTCTATTCTACTGGTAACATATACTTTCATACTTTATTGTTTTTCTACTTGAGATTGTATTGATGATAACATGTTATATATTAACTTTCCTAAGTATTCGTTACTCATAAACATTGAGAGTTGTTTTTATAAGAGTAATTCTAGTGTAAAATTACACCATAAATGAAACATTTTTAAATGAGAGATTTCAAATAGACAGATTTAAAACATAATGATTCAAAATAAAATTTTGAGATGGTGTCAAGTTTTAAACATGGAAGTGCATTTGAATACAGACCTTTACCAACAACCCGATAGTTCTAGGAAACATTCCGAGAAATTTATTTGTCATAAATAGGTCAGGTCAGAACTTGAAAACCTAAAATGTTAAATTTCTAAGAAGGTTGATTGAGTCCACAAAGGGAAACAGAAGATTGTACAATAGTCTTAAAATTGCAGAAACTCTCTTTAGATATTAAAATTACTCAGTTTGCCTAACAATATGTATGGTCTCAAAATAAAGCCTGCCTATGTCTCCAGACATAGTATTTGTGTCTCTTTCCCCAAATGGCTTGTGACGCCAGGCCTCATCTCCTTGCGGTCCTCTTCTAACGCCATCACCAGTGGTGTGGTTCATTCTGATGTTCTCTAAGCAAGTGGGGTGTTCCTTTCAGATGCCGCCAGATCTCCAAGGTTCATTCTGTTAGCAGAAAATAAGGTTAGTGTTTGGCAACAGTTCATATGTGGATGATGCTGGAGAGTTTCAGAGTGATCTTTGGCCACAGCCATCACAGACAGGACCCACGGCCTGGCCTTCTTTGTAGAGGATTCCCCAGAGTTATGGGGATGTCCTTGCTGGACTTAACAAACACCCAAGAAAGACGAACTGGTTGGACTGAATTCTGTCCTTGGCCCTGTTACCCAGGATTGGGTATTTGAAGATTTAATTTGCTAAGTTGGTTGTTTTGCCTTTATTTCCAGTCCCAGGCAAAAGACATGGACTTCCTTATTTGTCATGCCAAGCAAGCCTGGAAAATTTACCACCAAACCAGCCAGGGGACTCTGGGACTCTAGTGGGAGCCAAGACGGTCCATCAGGCCTCAGCTGCCGTATAGCGAGGCCATCTGGTCCTGAGCGAAGCACCCACCAGCATTAGCGGAATCATAAAAGTCGTTAACTGTCATTAGCAATACCACTGCACAGAAAGGGCCCTGCAGAGCCATATCCCATGGTTACTGATACATTTTAAAAAGTCACGAAAAATTTATAAGCGTCTGTTTTTAAAAAATATTTATAATTTCTGTTATGTGAAAGATTTGTTGTTATTTTCTGATTTCTACCAATTAAAATTTTCAAACAGTATAACTACATGTGACTCATTAGTATTTACTTGGCATCATTTAGTATGTACACAGTTTTCCATATTCTTATCAGTATTCTGTTTTCATGAAACTTCCCTCTCTTTTCCAAATAGAATTTACTGAAATGTGAGCCAATATATTTTCCCTGGATGGACAAACCACATTAATTTAAAATAGAAATCATATGTACTGTCTATATATTACTTCTAACGTTTTTTCCTTCAGAGAATTGTGTTTCTAACGGATGTTATTTCCTGGTCTGTGCAGGACTGAATTAGCTGGGTGTTGCCACTTTTGAACAGTTGGTGGCTCCAGTGCTTTGCAACTGTCTTGTAAGTGTGGCACCAAAGTAAGCTAGCTCTCTGTTCAGTGTTGGATGTAGAATTCAAAAACAAGAATGCATTTGAGTGAAAATGGTGCATTTACCAGAAACTAAAAATTATATCAGATATGAGTTCAGAAGGAAAGTTTTAAAAGCAACATGTGATTCAAACTGTCATAAAGCATGAATACATTTTAGTCTATTCACTAAGTGCACTTAAAGGATCTAAAGTGTTCCACTAGAAATACAATGTAAGTCAGTCACATATGGTAGTTTAAAACTTTCCTGATAGCCACATTTTAAAAAGAATAAAAAGAAATGAGTGAGATTAATATTCATAATGTTTTATTTAACCCAATATATCCAAGATGTTATAATTTCAACATGTAATTGATAGAAAAAATTACTAATGAGAAGCTTTGCATGCTTTTGTTTTCTTCAGCAACATCCAGTATGTATTTTATACCTGCAGCATCTCTCAGTTTGGACGAGCCACACCTCAAGTGCTCGATAGCTGCGTGTGGCCAGTGCCTACCTTATGGGTGAGCTTGGGTCTAACGTAAGTCTATGAGTATTGGATGGAAATTAATTTTCACAAATGAAAGTGTAAAGGAAATCTAATTTTTGCACTAATTTTGGTTCTAAGGTTGAAGCTCTTTCCCTACAGAAAATCATCCAGAGACTTTGCTCTCAGTTTTACTGAGATGAGAAGAAACGTGGCTTACCTAGCAGCACATGAGCTTGTGTTACTGGCGTTTCTGGGAATTTGCATCACTGAAAGATTTTTGGGTTTCTCCATAGCCACTGGGTCCTTAATATTTTAGACAGAGTGTAAATTTCCCCCATGCTTGACTTTGATTTCTGGTTCTCCCCCCACATTTCCAGCATTTAGCTCGCTACACGTGCACGGCGTTTACGCTGTCTGCTCAGACTCGGCTGTTGTGTCACCCCTTGTAGGTTGCTGTGGTCGTCTAGATTATAAAGAGCACACATAGCCTCTCGAATCAGACCAGCTGGGCTTGAGTCCTGGCTTCACCACTAATTGGTCTTGTGCTCTTGGACCAATTATATACTCCTTGTGCTTCAGTTGACATCTAAATGCAGGAAATTACAATGCCTGGCTCGTGAGTTGTGGTGAAGATTAAATAAGGTATGTTAGCGCCAGGTATCTAACACAGAATACACATCAAGGTGCACATGTCTTAGTTCAATGTTTAGACCTTGTAAAATGTACCAGTGTCCTCTCTTACCAATTCCATAGTATTTAACAAAATAAAATAGCTTGACACTAGACCTTGATCTTTTTATTGTGGAGTGAGGAGTTTCTTTGGAAGGTGTTTTCTTATTTACACAGATAACTTAGTAAAATACAGTCTAGGTTCAGAGACTGAGGTGCATGGCTTTGGGCAGCATTTTGGAAAGTATGGTTTCTAACGAAATACATGATTTTCTCATTTCTTCCCTCTGCTGTTTATTCTGTATTATATAGGATCTGTTCCATTGCTAAGGAAGGCAAAAATTTAACTTTTCAAATGTAATTGGTCTATACATCTATACAACATGTCAGCTAGGTGATTACGGTGTGCTAAGTATTATTGTCATGTTGGGATTACTTCGAGAAAATAAAGCATTAAAAAATGTGGGAACAGTAAATTGGTTTTGGGCCTTGGTGAATACACTTGACTTGCTACTTAAACACAGAGAAATTGAACATGCTTTCCAAGCTAGTCAAGAAAGTTTATTACTTCCTCAATTGTAAGTTGAGGTTTTACATAAAAAAATCTAGAACATCTGGAAAAACAAGTCATCTGTACCATCTGCTATAGTTTAATTCAGGAATAATGACCTAGGGAGGAAGAGGAAACAAAAACTGATAACGACTCCAAAACAACTACTAGAAAAATACTTGTGTAGTGATAGTATCTTGGATTTTTCAGTTGATGAACATTTACCATCTGTGGCCACAACGGTTAGATCTGTTTCTGGGCAGTAAAAATCTGGGCTAAGTCAAGAGCTGGAAACATACTATGAAGGATATCATGTAGAATAACTTAAGATGAAATTGTACAGTAAGACTATGCTGTATGTTTTAATTCTTTATCCTTTAAATATTCACGAATAGATTGTATCTCTACATTCAACAAATACTTACCATGTGCCTGCAGTGTGGAGACACCTGAGATCTTTTAATAACTTCATTTTCTTATTATATGTTAGACTCTCTTTTGTATTTAACAACCATGGTTTTTGAAGGGACCGACTTTGACACTGTAACTCACAGAGGTCTCTACAGAATAGATAAGTTACGAGATAAATTGGATTAGGCTGAAGGTAGTAAGAATGATGAATGATGAAGAGTATATCCCAGAAAATTTCTGAATGGAAAATTGAGGATCTAATGACTGACCGCATATGGATGTTAAAAGAAAAAGGAATATTCGTGACATAATACAATAATATGACAGCAGTTCAGTCTGAAAGGTTGTGATGTGTGGTGATGAAACTGAGGCACTTGGATAAAATGTTTTTCTTTTTCCTTTTTCTTCATGATGGGAGTATTAGTATTTGGAGGGTCGAAGGCTGATGGATGCAGTTCTTGAAGAGGTTTCTAGGGAAGTGAAGCAGGCGGGCAGTTAAGAATGAACAGACACATTGTAAGCAGAAAACAGAGCCAAGACATTGTTTGATGGCAAACATTTTGTTATGAGCCATAAATGGTTGGCTGTGGAGCTCCCTGAAACAGAACTCCATTGCCTGCCAGGGTAGAAAAATTCTGTGAGCACATTAAAAGTTTATTTGTTCCATGTTTTCTGCTTCTAATTAAAATTGCATGTTAAGAAGAAAAGTTTTAGCTTTAACTGTAAATGTATAGATGTTTTTGCTGTGCAGACACTGCTACGGTTTTTATTTTGAGTCTTACAGATTGATGAATCTGAAAGATGAATAAGAGTAAACATATTAAAATGATTTTCCTTTGATGACAGTTAAAATTATTAGATACAATATTTTATCCAAAGTATCAATAATTGTGAGAATCAGAAATGTAACCTAAAGGAAGCCCTAGAGTCCAGTGGCCCGAGTTGACTGCAGGTCCCCACGCTTCAGTAAAAATTAACCGAGACCAAAAACGACCTCAGCTGTTCATGTTTCTACTTCTGTTTTACTTCGTTTCTTTATGTGTGTGTGTGTTTCTTTCTTAAATGATTCCTTGATTAGAGTAGCTCAGATTTCCAATGCATGTTACAGGACCTTAAAACAAAATATTAATTGTGAAACTTTCTGATTATCTGAGAATACTAATATTCTAAACCAGCCTCGTTCCCTCCTCTGCTAATTGCTTTGAGGCTTTAAAAATGAAGTATTCATTGAGTCTGTGGAGGATTTCACTCTAGTGGAGGTGTTAAATAAAGACATAGGAACCGTAACACCCAATAACGAGGCGATAGATGCCTCAGAAGAGGAGCCAAAGAGGTCATGTGAGAATTGAGGAGGGAATCATGGCTTCCATATAGGAAAAAATGGCTTCATGAACGATGAGTATAATTTGAGACACGTTTAGGGATGGGGAATAAAAGTCTAGGAATGAATAGCTTAGTCATAGGCACAAAGATAGGAAAAGAAGTGATGCAGTTTGGCCTGAATGAAGTAGATGCAGAAGGGAACAGTAGACAACAACTTGGAAGAGGCAGGTTGGGGCTCAGCTCAAAGAGGACCTGGAGTGGCAAACTATGTAATGGACAGTGGTGTGTCGTCGAGGCATGTGATGAGCAGAGTGACAGTGGTAGTGTCAAGGTTAAGAGCACAGGCAGATCCAGTTCTGCTGCTCACTGGCTTTGTGACCTCATCAAGTTAGTTAACCTCTCTGAGCCCTGATTTCTTTCACCTGTAGAACAGGGATTATAATTGTACCTACAGGCTGTAACGTGGATTAATGAAATAATGAGTGGTAAACACTGACCACAGACCCTGGCATATAGTAAGTGGTTAAAAATGCTACTGCTAATATTAGTAATGCTAATGAATATAGTAAGATAGCCTTGGCTTCTGCATTAAGTGAAACTCTTTTAAATCCAGAGTTTCCCAAATCATGAGGCAAAACTACCCACAACCTTTCTATTGCAGAGCTAGACTTAATTTCTATGCCATTACTAAGATTATCTATTTTAATTTAAACATATTTTTGTCTGTCTTTATGTTTTTGTAGAATAGTGAATTGTATGTACAGTTTTTCAAGTCTACTTTAATAGAATAAGTGTCTTAATTCATTTAAGCATTATAATTTTTTGCTTATTGTTTTTCAAGAGACTTTCTTTGAACCCAAAAACATTTAAAAAATTTCTAGAATTTCATAGTTGGAAGAAATATAACAGGCCAGTTAGCTCAGTCCCTCTAGGGAAACTAGAGGCTCTGACTGGCTTAAGGTAACAGAATATTAACGGTGAAGGGAAATTTTGATTAGATCCAGTGGTTGATGAGTCTCCCTCCTCGTCTTGCTTTTTTTCCCTAAAGTAAGGTGATTAAAACAATTTCTTTCTAAGAAACTTAATACAGAAAATACTGCAAAGAAACTTATGAGGATTCTCTGGTCAAGTAATAGTAAGGTAACAGGGACATTTTCTTTTACTTACAGCATCATCCAAATTAGCGTACAAACAGCACAAACATGTCAGTAACACATTCTTTGGTCCCTTTGGCTCTTTTTAAATAGTTATTGAGATTAACTGTTTATATTTTCACCATTGGCTGTTCAGACTGACTTGGCTTTGCCATCTCTCTGACTCCCCATCAGACAAGTTCCCAGAGGGAAGAGGTGTTGCTGAGGCCAAGTGGGCAGGAGCAAAGGGCGTGGGAAGCAGAGAAGCCACAAGGGAGAGAGGTGGAAAGAGCAGGTGAGCACATTTTGAGTAAGGTGCAGGGTCTGGTAGGCTTCTGCTCAGTTCCTTAACCCCATTGACTCAGGCTCCTAAACTAGCACTCAGGCACATTCATTAATTTGGGCATAAAGATTCATATTTAATAAAAATTTACTGAGTAGCAAAATGAACAGTCATAAACTCCCATTAAATATATGAAAATCTCAGAAAAGAAATCTGAAAATCTCTTGCAATGGGAGTGTTAGGCAAGTGCCAGCCTTCCTTTTAGAGCACTTTGGTTCCACTTTCAGTTTTCTTCCTTTCCTTCCTTTAATGTGGGGGAATCCCTTTTTTTAAGACAGTGTGGATTTTATTTGTATAAAATGCTTATTTTCAGATTACAACTGTAAATTTGGAAAATACTTGATTCTATAAAAAAATAAAGTAATAAACCAGAAATAAGCCGTTAGCATATTTTTATCATCCTGTTTTCTATGCAGTTTTTACTGCAGCTGCAATCACATTCTGTCTACATTTTAAATCTTAGTTTTCTTATCCAACATTCCTCATGCTATTTGAAACTTTTAAAATATAATTCTTACTGACTACATTACATTCATGATATGATATATGGATTTTTTTTTATTAGTGCTTGGAGTGGGTGAGAATAAACGCATGAGTCTACCTTTCTAAACAATATGGATCTCAACGTAGATGCATAGATATCCCCTTAGATACAGTGACTTATCATAAGGAGATACTTGTACTTTCTTTTAAAGTTCCTATTTGATTAAATTGCACTTTGAAATATTCAGAAGGACACGTGTGGAGCAGTTGCACAAGACAAGTGGCTTGCTCCTGAGCCGTCGGCTTTATGAAGCCATTGTGGCCTTTCTGTGTGTGTTGTGGTCAGGACACCCCCAACCCTTTGTGGTCCTTATTTGTTTACGTGCTTGTCTATCCTCTTGAATTGCACATTTTTTGAGGGAAGAGATGGCACGTGACTCAGATCTGCATCTCTAGTTCTGTACTTGGAACAGAGCATAGCACGTAGGAGCTTTGATGTTGGAATGAATCAATGAAATGATTCACGGCTTACTGAGTATCAGTAAAGAAGCCGGGGGGTTTGGTCTGAATGAGTGGTTTAGGTAATGCTTTCTGGATTTTGAGGGAACATTCACTGTGTTAAATGTGTTGACAGGCTGATATTGGAGATCTAGTATGATGGTTTCTCCAGTTTTTCTCTAGGTAACATCTGAGAAGTGAGAACAAGGAATAGAGAATGTGAGGAATGTGTTCTGAATTCTGAAGTCTGTAAAACTTTTTTTTTTCCTGAGAGAGGCATATACCAGTTAGTGAAAGCCAGGCATGACTGAAAAACATACGTTGCTTTAAGACTATAGAGAAACTTTCTTAATTTCTGATTATTTTCATTTATTTAGATTAAAAAAGATAAAGCAGGCTGATTGAATCTGTGTATTGTAGCTATCTCTCTGCAGAATATTTATGTTTTCGTTTTCATAAAGAGCAAATAGAGATCATTGTATGTTTAGCTTCCATGGTTGATATGCCATGGACCAAGTGAGAGATATTTTGATTTGCATCGTACATGTTATGCTCAATAGATATTTGTCAGAGTGAATGAAACGATTTACACTTGAAAGTGAGTAATGAATTACTAGTGTGATTTTAGTTTTAAATTATACTTTTATAAACATAATAATTATTTTCCTAGATTACTAGTCCAATTTTATTGTATTAAGACTAATTCAATGGCTGTTAGACCAGTAGACAACATGACTTAAAACCGGTAGTCTGTCTAGCTATCTACTCTCAAATTTCTGAAGAGCAAATATCAGACATGTTATCATTATTAAATTATCATCAGTCAGCCTTCATAATCATTCTCAAATGGAATGAGTAGGAATATTAACATCCATTCCCATTAGTTTACTTTCTAACGAGGCAGCATATATCTAAGCCTCTTGTAATAACTGGTTAGCTTTTAAAATGCTACTCCAAGCCTTCCTTTCAGGGATTGATTGAGCGCACATTTACTGAGCTCCTAGATCCTTTGAGCAACGTGGGGCAGCTTAAGATTTTCTTAGGGAAACAGCATAACCACATCATAACTTAAATAATGATATATAATTGATCAGCAAATAACGATTGGCACAATAATACAGGAATCCAGAAGTGGAAGAGAATAAAGTGAGTTGTGTGGCCAGGAAGGTCCTCATGATGAAAAAGAAACTTGAGCTTTTAAAGAAAGAGAGGAGGAAGGAAGTAATTCTAGGTTTAACTGGTACTTCCAAGAAGAAATGGACAGGATATACTGCAGGGGTGGTAAATGATGGATTTCTCCCCTTCTAGAAGAAACGGAGGGCTCGTGTGGGAAGGAGAGTGGATATAGAGCAGAGTAAAGGGTATTCACCGCGTCTAAATATTGAGCTTGCATAAGTGTTTTAGGAGAATTACTCTGGATCCTAAACTAAGAATCCATTTTTTATAAGGCCCAGGAGTCTGCATTCTAATATTCCAGGTTGATATATGATGCAGATGTTCCCTGAACTGTATTTGAAGAAACACAGGGTTAGATGCTGGGGTCTGCTTTGTCATCAAAGTAATTAGTAATTTTTTGACTAGAATTAAGCCTGATATAAACTGATAGACCTGGGCCCAGGATGGAGGAGGATTTGGATTAGGAAAGGACTGTTAGGTGATGAGCTGTCTTTGAGAACTAATGCAATCAGCTGGTAATTTCATGACAAAGGGTAGGGTAGTTGGAATGAAGACGATGAATCTGGGAGAAAGGTGGATTAAATTGCCATGTCTTATAATTTATATTACACAGAGACATTAGAGGAGAGAGAAGATACAGAACATTCTAGGTTAGCAAGGAGGATTTTATTAACAGTAAAGAAACACAGACCTCAGATTCTTGTGTATGTTATTAATTTAAAGAAATCCATGGATAAGGGAGAGTGTGAACTGAGAAGACCATAAGGTCCCTTTGGAGAAACAGAGTTTGCGATAACAGTAGGATACCCAGGTTAAAAAGCAGAGGGGGTGGAGGAGAGGGCACACCTGGAGGGAAGGACCTAGGAATACTTAGCACAGTTGCCGGAAGTGAAGGTGTAAGAACCAACAGGTCCTCGGTGTTCCTGGCATTCATTGCCCAGGATTACCATAACCAGTTACCACAACAGCCAAAAGCTTGGTGGCTTAACACCATGGAATCCTTTTGCTCACACAGTTCAAGAGGCCAGAAATCTAAAATCATAGTGTCCTCACTCTTGCTTTCTTCTGGAGGCTCTGAAGACCATCCCGTGCCTCTCTTCTAGCTTCAGGTGGTTGTAGCAATCCTTGGCATTCCTTGGGTTGTAGCTGCTTCACTCCACCCTCTGCCTCCATCTTCACATTGCTTTTTCTCTCTCTCTCTGTCTGTGTCTTTCCTCTTCTTATAAGGACACCAGTCAGTGGACTCAGGGCTCATGCTAAATCCAGGATAATTTCATCTCAAGATCCTTGATAATTGCATCTGCAAAGGCCCTATGTCCAAGTAAAGTGACATTCTGAGGTTCTGGGTGGATGTGAACTTTTTGAGGGGTACACCATTCAACCCAGTACATCCTCCTACAGATATGCAGGAGAAGAGCAAGTCTTAAGGTATAAGCCTTGGGACATACTAACTATTAGGAGGCAGGAGAGAGGGTGAGAGGCAAAAGAACAAAGAAAGAAATGCAGAGCTAGGAGAACCAGAACAGCACTGCCAGGAAAGCTGAAGAGCATAGAGACTTTAAGAAATTTAGCAACCTCAGGTTCAGCCAATACACGCACAAAGTTGGCCACTAGGTTTTGGACTAATGTGATTTATGAACATCAGAAGAAGAGTTACAAGATCATTTGAGAACATAGGCAGAAAAAGGAGAGTGAGGAAAAACTAGGATGATATATAGGAAATTCAGTAGATCAGATGGAGTTCTTTTTTCCCCTCAAGATAGGAAAGACCAGAATACAGTTCTCCAGGAGCAGAAAGTCAGCAGTTCTGTGCAATGTCCCCAGGCACATCCAGAGGGAGGACTGTTCTCTCTTCTCACAAAATCTGGATCAAGAAGAGAATTCAAAAGTGGTCATAGCAAGGGATTTCTCCTTTCTGCCTCAGAGCATGAACTGCTTGTGCCTTTTCATATGCAAATATAAAGACTTAGACTGAATGCTAATTAAATTGCAAAGACATTTGTAAAGTGATATCACATCCAGGGATAGTTAATAAGGCCTGTTCATGGATCTTATTTATAAATAGCAAAGATTAAACATATGATAAAAGGAATTTTAGATGGAACAATTATAGATCAATTATGACGATTGTACACAGCAATGAAAGCCTCTGGAAGAACTTGCCTACTTGTTCATCAAAGATAATTATCAATTATGAGGCTTTATCATTAGTAGAGTGTCTACACTTTGCATCTTAAAAAGCTGATGATAATTAGTCTCCAGTTCTTGATGTAAGTGCTCATTATGTTCTGAGAGGAGTGACTCCTCTTAAAAATGACTTTTAGCTCATGACTTTAGACAACTTAGGCTCTCCAGTCCCTACACTGAATTCAGATAAAGCTCCTTTTTCCCATTACCCCGTAAATAACTTGATAGGCGCATAAATGCTAAATAATTTGAAGAAACCATACAATGAGTATGGAGAGGGCAAAAGATTTTAGTTTTGAATAGTTGTTGGGTTCAGAGGAGCAGGTTTATTGTCCTGATTACATCCAGGATGTAACTAATAGATCAGGAATTAATGACAGGTATTTTTTCAATGGAGAAGAGTAATCATTTCTATTTATTGAGTGCTTCTGTGAACCAAGAATTGAACAAAACACTTCATATATGTTATTTGGTTTAACCCTATCAATAACATGATAACACAGGTATTCTGTCTCTCTCTCATTTTACATAATAAGGAAAGAGTGTCAGAGTGGTTTAACAGCTTGTCCAAAATGACACAGATAATGAATAATCATTCTGGAGGATATGTGATATATAGTATTAAAATTCATCTTATCTGAAGATATTAATATTTAAGATTATAACATCAGAAATTGTAGGAAAACAATTAGAAAAATAATTCTTTAACTCTTGACTAAGTTATTAATTTGGTAGTAATGTTAAACATTTAAGACATTGACCTCACATTTTTATCATAGAAAAGTACATGAAAAGAAGTGAAACAGACATCAGAGATTTACTGAAAGTCAAACACTAGATGATGCAATGATCCCTACATAATTTTAGTCTGGAGGTTCTAACCTGGTTTTAAAAGTGTTTATTGAGATTCTTCCATCAGATAGTGATATTTTCCACTTTGAAAGTAATATAAAAGTGTAGAGGTTAAGCTGAAGTTAAAAGGTTGACTGCTGCTTAAAAAATAATCACAGAAATCTGATAAAGATAATACAGAGCACACAAGAATGTCAAACTCATGGGGGCCAGATGCATTCAGTAAAGTTACTGATGCACACAAAATGTAGTTCCTCCCAGTTCAGAAGGTAGAGGTGGGTGTGGCAGGCTCACCTGACAAGGTTTATAGTCTAGCAGATAAACTTTTTTTGGCCCCTTAGTTCTCACATTAAACAACCAGCAACAAACAGGTATAAAGATACATATATATTTTTGCCTAGTTTAATTTCTGAAAAATCATTTAAAGAGGAATATTATCTATTCCAGGTAGGTAACCACTGAATATATTTGTTAATGCAATTATCTTTCCTTAAAATACTGGCATAATTAATGGTGAAATTGAATTTTACTCTATTTGGAAACCAAAAATAGTTGGGGTCGTATCAGTTGGTGCAAAATCTACATCTGCAAATGAGAGAAATCTGCACTGTATTCATTTCCATTATAATGTACTGTAATTTACACATGTAATGTATATTCCAACATTGAAAAACACTGTTTTCACATTCTTACATATGGGCTAGAAGAAAATTATTTAAAGAAATTTAGTTTCATTGAGTGTTCCTGAGTTCCTTTCTTAATGTCGTTCTAATTCTTTCATTCTCATGTAGAAAGCAACTAATATTTTTATTTCTCAGTAAATTCTCTGAAAGAAATAAAGTGTCTTTCATTAGAAATTATAAACACAAAACCTGTAAAATTAAATACAGTATGAAATACTTTTGAAATTTCCACACAGGAACAGTTTATTTATTTAACACTTTTTGAGAAATAGTTATATTGTCTTTGCCTTGAGGCATAATTACCACGAGATAATGACAAATGCATCTAAAATATTTCAAAATCACTGAGAGACATGCACTGGTGATTAGAAGATGAGTTTTTTCAAATTGGAAATGTACGTTAGCAGTAGATATATATTTTTAGAAAGAGTTTCCTTGAAACTGTGTTTGTTGATCGGTTTCCTGCTGACTTCCGTGTACATTTCAGCTTGGCTTCTGGTTTTAAGTATTGTACACAATGTTGTAATTTGCTATGAGTTTTCTCCTGCAGGCAGTTTTTCTAAGCCTTTGCTCTCTTGACCTGAGGAGACATCAGAGGTTGGATCCCTCAATTTCCTTCTGATCACTTGGTGGCAGAAATTCGTTACTAGGGTCAGCGGGGGCTAACCTCCAATTTGGCTCCCTTTAATAGGGTAGTATTTGGGAGAGAGAGAGAAGGTAGGGCAAGGCAAAAGTCCGGATTTTGGGGGAGAAATAGCTAAATGGAAGCACTTGTATTGAGGCTATTCTTGTTCTAACTGCCTCCTACTTACCCCACTGATGAAGGAGCATTCCCCTCTCCAATTAAATAGGAGATGATCAAACACATGATGGGCAGATGAGACACACACACTCAGTCCAAGGGAGGAGGATACCGCGTGTTGTGCAGGGCCATACAAGGGTTCCACTCAGGAGCAGAGTGAGCCAGCAGGGCTGTGAGAGGCAGGCTTTGTAGTGCCAAGAGGGTTAGGTGACCCTTGGTTCCCAAGGGAGGATGTGATTGACTTGTTTTGATAGTTTCACAGGGCTGGTAGGAAAGAGAAACTGGTTAGGCTGCAGATAAGGTGGGATGGAACTGGCCTGGCTGATAGAAGAGCTGGCCAGGGAGGGGTCCTTTCCTGCTGGGTGGTGGGGGTGCGTATCTGGCAAGAGCAGAACACACCGGCAGGCCTTTGGGACCCCAGGAGGCTCAAAGATGTCAAGGCAGTACATGGAATTGTAGTCTTCATGATATAGTTCTCATAATTAAAGGTTTAGTGGAGGGAAGAGGCAGGAGCAAGGAGGACATTAGCCAGCTGCCTAGGGAGGTACTGTTGGGTCAGGGTGAGAGCCACTGCAGATCTCTGGACCACTAGAGAAATAAGGTCCAGCTGGCTGTCCCCAAGGAAGAGCAGTGAGTACTAGACTTATACCCAGGTATCATAGATTGAGTCAAGGGGCCACAAAACAGGGGTCTGGTTTGTCAGAGCAGGAGAGATGGTGGCTGGTGGAGAGCGGAAGTTGGCATGAGGGGCTTATATTTGGGCTCTTATCTGTGGCTTCTGGAAGGTTATTTAATCTCTTTGTACTTCCGTTTCCTCATGAGTAGGATAATAGTAACTGTCTCATGGAGTGGTGGATATATTAAATGAGTTAATACCTGTAAGCACTTAATAACTGTTAGCTGTTTTTTTTATTATTATTCTTATATTTTAGTTGAAGTGTAGTCGATTTACAATGTTAGTTTCAGGTGTTAACAGCAAAACGATTCAGTTATACGTATACATATATACATATATATTTTCAGATTCTTTTCCATTACAGCTCATAATAAGAAATTGAATATAGTTCCCTGTTTGATTGGGTACAGAAGTTAGCACCAACCAGCTTCTGAGGGTGAGCTAAGCAGTGGCCAGTATTAGCCTAAAGCAGTAGTCAGAATTGAGGCCAATGTGTTATCACTAAGATCACCTAAACCATGCTGGACGTTCTTTATTTCTCTTTACAAGGTCTTGAGTTGACACACTGTAAATGGTTACTTAGAAGCTTTGCATTTAGAAGAAGATGTATTTTAAATAATGATCATTTAGAGATTCTTCTAAGTGTATTGATATTTCAAAAGCAAAACGTGCCTATTACAAAAAATACATTCAATAAATGTTTATTGAATAACTTTAGAAAAATTAGGCATTATCATTATTTAATTACAGAAATTTCTCCCTAGCTTCATCTGTAATATTTACAGGTAAACTGAACAAAAGATTATAGTACAGTGTGTAGAAATTTTCCTCTAGAATGTTCATATAAAATGCGCTTTGGTATTGTATTCTGGTTGTTAGAAGGAAGCTTGTCACAAAACTTATCCATGGTGGTAGCAGTAGGGAATGAGGTAGAAACAAAATATTTATTTTTCTGTAACTGGGGACATTTTACATGGACATTTATTTTCTCATTATACCCTACTCCATTTCTGTATGTAACTTCTCACCTGTTTCAAAATACATTGCAAAAATACTAAAATACTAACTTATGTGTCTCTGTAATCCTTATTATGCCTTCCATCCTGTTTTTTTAAAATATAATATGTGTTTAATCAGTATTTCTTAGTTGATTAGTTTTTACTGAATCATCAATACTTCTCGGTTGTGTTTGTGATTTTTACCCTTGTAAGACAAATTGTTTTAGAGATTCCAAGTGAATGAATTGGACCAAATAATCTGAGATTCCTTTAATGCTGATGCTAATGATAATCAAATCAATCAAAGAGAGATCTTGGTAAGAGAAAAAAGTTTTGGAAAACCTAAGGGTTTATTAGCCTTATATTAACATAAAAGGAATTCTAGTAGAATATAATTCTATAGATACAAATTATATATATTTACGAGTATAAAAGCCTGCTAGATTGATGAACAGTCTTTGGCGTTACTGAATGTAACCCCATAGGTTCTCTGGTATGGCGTGGAGTGGCCAAGGAGAGCCAGTGGTTAAAAGCACACATTCTACATTCCAGTATCTGGCTTTGATTTCTGGTTCCACCACTTAACAGCTGTGTTGGCCTTGGGCAAGTTACCTCACCTCTCTGTGCTTGTTTCCTCATCTATAAATCAGTGATAATAGATGTAACTACATTATAGCGTTGTTATAGAGATTAAGTGAATGAATTAGGAGCCTTAAAAAGCACTTAGAGTACTGTCTGGTATCTGAACACCACACATATCTGCATGTTCATTCTTCTTCTCATAGCTATAGCTGACTTCCAAGCTGTCTTTCCACACTTAGTGGTTAGGGAAGACGATTCATGGGGAAGTTTTTTCTCCCCAACTAGGTTACATATATAAAGCTAAGCTTGAAGTCCTTGAATTTAAAATTAGCTATTTTGTTCAATTCTCATTTATTAAGAGAGTTTCTAAAAAAAAAATCTAGTATTTATGGAATTTATGTCAAAAGCCAAGTAAGCACTATTTCAATGAAGAAATATGTATCTCAGCCATTGCCCTGACATGGTTGTAGAGCAAGAAGTCTACTTCTGGGATCGCTGCCTTTGATATCAAATGGTCATTAAAAGTCTTATGACACTTAACTAAGACTTAAAATTATTCATCTCTATCTCTTGGCAAGGGTTCAAATTTGAGAATAAATTATCTTTAAGTGGATAAAGCATTTATAGTCCCCCCTACCCCTGTCTGACGCTTTAAGTAGTTTTGTTTTACTGGAGGACTGTCTTCAGGTGCCTGTAGATGACGAGACACTCTTGTCATTCACAAGCTTAGTGCTGAGTCACATTTCAGCAATACATCTGGCCTCTTGGCTTATGGTTTCTAACACATTCCTTTTGTAAATTGTAAATTGACAAAATTCGATTGTCATTTAAAAATCGTTTAAAGTCTTCATTTTTCTATCTCCCTTGTGAGAAACTCCCTGAGCACTCTTACCTTAGTACTTCTTTGAGAAATGTTTCAAAGAAATGCCGGAAGTGGAAAAACTCAGAAGGGCCCTTATAGATATAAAGTACTGAAGCAAAATGCGATGGATGCTGAAGGGTAATAAGAGAATAAACTGGACTTTAGTGTCATAATAAGAACGTTGTAAAGTTTGAATGTAATTCATATGGCTTCTAAATTCTTTCAGAAAATCGTAACCTTGCTGAAACATGTTCCAAAGCAGTAACATAAAGCAATATTTAAAAAGTAACTTCTCATGTACACGCTTTGAAAACCCAAGTGCTATCAAGCCTCTCA
The DNA here is from genome assembly GCF_048773025.1 of Camelus bactrianus. Classification (NCBI taxonomy): domain Eukaryota; kingdom Metazoa; phylum Chordata; class Mammalia; order Artiodactyla; family Camelidae; genus Camelus; species Camelus bactrianus. Next base: position 55,501,374 of record NC_133552.1, read on the forward strand.
GTTGAGATCTTTAAGTGTAGTTTTTTTTTGCCTTTTGTGTTGTGCCCAGATCCCATTTCACGCGATTCAAATAAAATTCCTATGCATTGAGGACCTTGATTTATAGGGAAGTATTTCATCTTAGTCGCAGTTGTTGTTTCTCGTCTCTTGTCTTCTGTGAGCCTCTATGTACATTCGCTGTTCTTTTCAGCAGACTGCTGTTCCCCGGAATGGACTGGGAGAGCGAGGTCAGGTTTCGTTTTATACATTTGTTTCCTTGCTCCAGGCAGCACGGCTCTGATGTCTCTGCAGAGGGGGCCGGCGTTGACAGCAGCTCCGCGGGTGCGGCCCCAGGCAGCGCGCGGGGGTCGTGGCGTGGGCGTGGCCTGATCGGGGGCGGGGCGGGGGCGGAGGCGGGGCCTGTCTGTGGAACGCGACCAGCGGGCGCGTCCCAGGTTGGCAGCTTCGAGCCAAGCCCGCGGCAACGGCGGCGGTGGCCAGAGTCGGTGCTCACGGGCTCCGCGTAGCTCCAGTCGTTTCCCTCGCTCGTGCAGCACCGTCTGGCCCCCGCGGGAGAGGGAGACCCGGCGGCGCTCTGCCCGAGAACTCTGGTGTTTCAGCCTCGTGGCACCTCCAGAGAAAGCCAGGTGCACGCAGGTGCAGCTGGAGTCCCAGAGCAAGCGGACTCCCGCCCGCTGCCAGATCGCACCTCTTGGAACCTCGACCGCCGAGCCTTCTCCAGCGCCTGCAGCGCAGGGCGCGCGGGGAGAGTGAGGTCCACGGCTGGGGAAGGAGTGACCAGGACACCGATGATGGACGCACAGACCTGGCGTGTGGGCTGTCGCTGTCTCCTCCTCCTGGCTCTCGTTGGTTTTACCCGAAGCGAGGGAATGCAGAGCTGCGAAGAAGTTCGGAAACTTTTCCAGTGGCGCCTGGTGGGACCCGTCAGGGGGCTGCCGGATTCGCCGCGGGCAGGTAAGGCGCGGATGGTCGGCTCTGGGCTGTGCGCCTGGGCGCGGGCTGGGACCTCCAGAGCGCCAGCCCTGCGTTCCCCAGGATCTGAGGATGGCCTTTCGGATGACTTTTTAGCCCCCCTGGCCGCGCAGGTGAACCCCGGGGAGGCCAATGGAGAAGTGCGGTGTGGACATCCGGAGCGCAGCGCAGCTCCGGGGACTCTGACTATGCCTGCGGCTGAGCCGAGGTCTGGGCGTTTGCCTCCCACCCGGCTCCCTTAGTCTCGGCGGATGCGTTGGTAGAGGCCAGTAAAGCTGACAGCTGGGCACAGCGCGGCCTCCACCGCGTTTCTGTTCCGAGTGGGAACTTCCCCAGTGCCCCGCCGGAGGGCCTCGGTTTGCTGCTTTCTCGTACGGTGGACGGAGAGAGTTGGGTTGGTCGCTCCAAGTTTGATAACAGAATCACAAACCTGCGTTATCCTCCTTTGCTGGAGAATGGGGCATTTACAAGAGCAGCCCTTCTCCTCTGTCATTAGAACTCGGACCCCGTACACTCACGCTGGCGTGACCCTTAGTCGCCCCTCAGTGCCCTGGTACCAAGCCCTCCTTTTCAGGAAACCGAACTACCCAGTATGTCTCTAGTCTCCACCCCTTGAATATGTGACGGCAATAGACAATCAAACGGAATGTATTGGGGGAACCACTTAACGTGGATGAGATCTACCAGAGATTGAAGGGGAAAGAATTCAGGGAGTGTGGCCGGTGTAGATTTTGCTTCTTGTAAGCGCTTGTGCCTCCACCTTTACCCGGTGCTCCTCGCCCTCACTGGGCAAATTTCTTTCTGCGGGCGGAATTTCCACTTTACATTCATTTGGTCTGGAAGAATAGGGCTTAACTGTCGCACGCAAAAGCAGGTGTCTGGAGCTAAGATCTTACTGGAGCAGTGCACCTGATAATGAGGCCAACACACTAACAAATGCTGTCAGCTTATTGGTTAAACAAAGAACTTGTGGAGGTTGCTTGGGTCTGAAACCATCTTCTGCTTGAGTTTTTATAAAGGGTGAGGAGACGTGCAAGTCTTAGCTCTATGGAGCTGTAGCTGTTTTGCTTGATTTCTTTGCTGGTTGTCAGCTCAATTCTGGAGTAACCCCACAAGGAAAATCTGGGCATTTGGGAACACTGCATCTATTTTAATTTATGTGATTAGTCTTTTAAAGAAAAAGGCGAGTAATTATTGGAATACCTGTTTGGTACTAGGCACTTTTTCTATACTGCTGGAAACAACATAGTTGGATATTCTCAGCTTAGGGCAGATCTGTCCTCAAATTATACCACCGCGTTGTAAATCTGTTTTCTTATTTCAGTGCATTCTTTTCATTAAAAAATAAACCTCACTTATCAGTAGCTGATGCAGCTAAAGTGAGTATGTGTGTTGGGGAGGGGGACATGGTGAAGGCATTGAGCTGTGAAATCCTCATCTGAATGATTAGATTTTGGTCCCCAGATACCATGATTTTGGTTGGTATGTTTGGTAAATGTTGAAAGTAAGGCCTTGATTTCACCTCCCCTCTCATATCTCAGCATTTTTGGTACCTGCTAAATGCAACACAATGACTAGACGGTATTATGTTTCTGGAACCTTGTGTGTGTTTCATTTCTTTTGAAGAGGAACTTTGCAGAGTATCAATCACTGGCAAAACATTTTACTGAAACTGAAGCTCTTCCCTACTGAGAAACGAATGGCTATACTTATTTGTGTTTGATACACATGACACACAAAAAGAGCCAGGCTGGCAGGCAGATTCTTTCCTAAGACATTTTGGATCATTTCCCTGTTGCTAATACCTTTCTCTGTGGCTTCAGGTGGTGGAGGCATAATAACAGCCCCTACTGAAGGGGGCCAGGCAGGGCTGCACTCTCAGTGGTGCTGATGAAAAGAAGTGCTGAATTCCTTTGATATTTGCATTAAGAGAAAGTCACATCAAAGTATTATTTTGAATCAGAATCACCCAATAATGGGCTCTCACATCTGAATTTGATATAATTCTGAATTTTTCTTGTCTCTGTACTGTTGGTCATTTTTTATTTGAATAATTAAATGAAATATTCAACTGTTTCTTTTTAACATTGATGTCTTTCTTCTTTGCACTAAAAAGAAAATCTCTCATTCTCCAGTTGAGTAAACCACACATATCACATGGTTCATAAAAGCATTTCTTAATTTTTGTATTTATATATGATCTACATCATTGAGCTTGATTGAGTATAGTGGTTGAATCTTATTTTATAAAATTACCCTCAATCTTAGGAGAGAACACAGTCAATATCTAAGTAGTCATTCTCACATAAGACTACAAATATTCTTTATAACAAGTGTGTGTATTTAGGACATAGGCTTCCACTAATTACAGCCAATACATTTAAATTTGATATTTATTTTCCTTGAAAGTTAACTTTTTTAGTGCTTTCTTGCCTTTGTTTTTGTCCACTAATGGTTAATTCCTAAGATGTCCAAATTGCCATTTTTATAATACAAGCTGGTAGAATAACTTTTTACAGATTTGTCCTATATTTGTGACTTCTACATCTTCCGAAAACTGTTACCCAATTTGAAATTATTAAAATGGTGAGAACAGCCATTTAAGCTGTTTCTCAGATTCCCCTCACCTTTGTTCTCTACCCTGCTCCAATTCTTTTAAGCCTATTGAGCTCCTAAGGATGTTTGGATGAGAAATGTAAAAAAGGAGAGAAGGTGTAAATGTGATTAGAATTACAGATTTCCCTGTGTTCTGATTTTATTTCCTAAGTAGTAGTCAAGGTGCCCTTTGCTCTTGTTTATTTTATTCAGAAAAGAACTGTTAGTGAAAGTGTCTTTTAAAGGTCCTTTTACTTTTATTTTATTTATTGGGGAGGAGGGATAAAGCTTTCCCATTGAAATTCTCTTCACACGTGCATTGTTCACACATGCATTATTTCCCTTTATTAAAGAAGATAATTCAGAACGGAGAAGCTTGTAAAAATCCAAGGCTACCTTCAGATAATTTATATACCAACGAGTTTTTAAAATGTGGATGTTCCTTGACACAGAGAGCAGCTTGTGAAAGCTAACTTTTTCTTGGTAGCTTTGGCTGTAAATGGGATAATAAAGATAAACTTAACGTGGCAAAATTAAATTCTAATACTAGAGGAGACTCTAAGTAGTGTTCTATAGTTTTTTTCTTTAACTCCTTTCATTATCATCTAATTTTATATTTGCTTCAAGGACAATGTTTTTGCACACTTGCACCCAGGAAAAATGAACTTCCTGGTGACGTTATAGACATTTGAGTCCAAAACTTGGTCCTGGCACCTGTAGTTCTGTGACTGAGGACAATCAGCTATCCTCTTTGAACCTCTGTTTTCTCATCTGTAAAATGGGAATATTACTTTTTAAAAGGCTGGTTGCATAGATGAAATGAAATAATAACTGTTTGTAAAATAGCACAAATCCAGGCACATAGTAAGTGCTCAAAAATGTGTTGCTGTTAGTACAGTTTTTTATTTAGTATCTTGATTTTAACTGGAATTGACCTTTAAGGGTGAAATTTTAGTTTTAGGTCTCTATAAATCAGGATATGTTTTTATAATAACTGTTTTTTTTAAAGTCATAAATGATTGTTTCTAAAATTGGGGAATATGTGTCTACCTGAAATGATATTTATTAGGTTATGGTGAACATTTTGTTTCTTTCCATGAACTAATGGAAACTCTAAAAAAGAAACCTATCCAAAATGGTATTTATTAGGTTATGGTGAATATGCTGTTTCTTTTTGTCGACTAAGGAAAACCCTGAGAGAGAAACCAGGCTGCACGCACCCATGCGAGCTGTGGCACCTGCAGCCGCCGCCTCCATTGTCTCCACCACCAGTCTGCTAGCTGTGTTCAGCGAGGTGAAGGGCGTGTATGGGGTGGCTTGGGGATTCACACCCTGTGGCTGGTGGCCACAGTCACTCGTTGACCGTAATCTCAAACTGGGACTCTTGTTTCTCATGCACGAACCCTTTTTGCTGCTGGGGCAGCAGCCTGGTTATGTTGATCCAGAGCCATAAAGAGACCCACAGGCTGATGTCAGGGCAGATTATTAATACCAGGATTGCCCTGTGTTGAAGCCCATCGGCCAGGCGCCACCAGAAACAAGCTGTTAGTCAAGCAAAGGAGGTTTTGCAGCAGCAGGGGAGATCACTGTGCTCAGGACTGTGGGTGTCTTGGTGAGATGCAGGTGACAAGGCTTTTTATAGGATTTGGGCTTGTGCTGGGTGATTACAAGGGTTTAATGAAGCAGGGCAATTCAGGAATTGGGTGTCTTCACAACTTACTAGGTGTTGGGACGAGTAAGATGGGTCATTGTCCTTAATGAAGAAGCAGTGATCACTCTTGTTGGTTGGAGGAGGGGATGTTGATCATTTCTGTGGTTGGAGGGTGTCCTCGTGGCTGTCCTGCTGCATCACAGGTCTTAGACGGCTTTGTCTCGTCTTTGTTTTCTTATTCTGAGCATGTCGTCTTTGTTGAGTTGTAAACATCAAGGCCTAGTTCCTGTGTCAGGGCAGCTTGTCACTTTCTCCTCGGGAAAATCCAGTGTGTGTTTTGATGTCTAAGAAAATGATATGTTTCATTTTTATCCAGGCTTTTAGTGACGCTTAATGATGGGGGAGCAAGTATGATTTTTCCTTTAGTGCCAAAGAGTACGACCGCCCATCAGGGCCTGGATTGTCCTGATCACATCCAGTTCCCTCATAATCTGTTTACTAACAAATGTAAATGTTGTGTGTATCCCCATCCTCTCTCCATCCCCAAATTTAAGTTCCTTTTTTGCCAAGTGTCCAACATCCTGTATTTGTATAATTGGCTTTAAGGATGGGTGCAATTTTGGGCATTTAAGAACAGCATTTTATAATTTTTCTATACTCTGTCCAGTCACGTTTCCAGCTTGTTAAGACTTTATAGAATATGGATTTTTGTCTTGTCTAGTAAGAACACCTTCTTGGTCTATGACAGTTCTTTTATCATTAACTGGTGTAAGACTGAGAGTAATATTCCAACAACCAGAGGCTGCTCCTATACAGACATGATTTATAAATCAGTGGCCTCTTGTTATAACTGTTCAAGAAACCACAAATCCATCTTGTTAAAATGGAGTCATAGGAGACTTCATTCACATGCTTTGTTGAAATAGATTGTGAATGTGGTACCCCACCTACTTGGTCAAGTAACGAGAGCAATCGATTTTATTAGAGTAGCCGTTTTCCATTTCTACCTTTCACCTGACCTTTAACTAGAAGAAAAGACAATACCAAGTGTGCCCTCAATTCTTCTACTTTTTGGCTTTAGAACTTTCAAATTTCACCAACGGTACTGTTAAAATCATCCTAAAATGATTAGTCATTCTTTTGTGAATCACAGAAATAGCACTACTTTTGATTAGCCACATCAGGTTCACATACAGCTGTCATGTAAGTTGAATGTATAATACGCTTTTACAGAAAGAAAATGAGATTTTGTACTTACAAGTTTTTATGAAAGAATATATCTTCTCTTGAAAATTTAAAGCACTGAAAAGTAAAAGGAAAGCAAAAATAATTTTGCCATCCAGGAATAACCACCTGAATTTTCTTTCAACATCATCATCAATTCTCTGCTCAGCACAGAAATATTTTTTGAAAGAACATAGAATTACTTTATCTTTCTTTGTAACATGCCTTTTCTAATCATGAATGTATCAGTATTTCCTATGTCATCAAACATACTTCTAAACATGTATTTTTAGTGACTGTATAGGATTCTACTGAATCACTGTACCATTAATTGAATTCTCTGTTGTTGGAAATATAGGTTTCCAATATTCACTGCTGTAAAGTCACATTGCTAAGAACATTAAGGCAAAATGTGCCTGATTCTTACCCTACCCACAGTTTTATATACTGTCTACATTCATTCTGTATCAGGGTTTTTCAGTGTCAGCACCATCGACCTGCAGGGCTGGACAATTCTTCATTGTTGGCAGAAGAAGGGGGTCCTGTCCTGTGCATTGTAGGGTGTTTAGAAGCTTCCTTGACCTTTATCCCCAGATGTCAGTAGCAGCACCTTTCCCTCTGCAGTTGTGACAAAGATGTCTTTAGACATTGCCAAGTGACCCATGGGAGGCAAAATGGTCCTGGTTGAGAACCACTGGCATAAATGTTCAACCTGTGGGTCCTTCCCACATTCACATGCACGTTACATAGCTGGCTGGTGTGCAGGCCCCACATCTCAGCTTGAATGTCAGTTCTGCAGAAAGGCCTTTAGCAAGGTTCAATGCCCTACGTCCCCCTTTGTTGCTTTCATGACAGTTATCCTGGTGCCATATATACGTGTTTTCTTTTTACTGTTGCTCTTTCACTATTAGATTGTGTGCATGATGAGAATAGAGAACACATCTGCCGAGGCTGGTTTCACGGGCACGAGACCTGTGTAGGCACGGAGGGTCCCACACTCAGAAGGACCCCCTGATTGGTTTAATGTTCTGTTGCCATCTTGAAGTTTGAATAAAAGGTCCTGCGTTTCCTTTTTGCGTTGGGCCCTGCAAATTATGTAGCCAATCCTGTTGTGTACCTTGTTCACTGTAGAATATCTGGTGCCTAGAACAGTGCCTGACACAGAGAAAAGTTGAACTGTTTGTTGAATACTTTAGTAAATCTTCCATGAGCATCTTATTACATCTTTTGAACTTCTCAGATTCTTAAGTTAAACTCCAGAACTCAGTCCACAGGTATTGAACATCCAAGATTCTACTTATATGCATTGATATTTTTTGTTTTATGGTGTTGTATAAATGGGTTGAAAATTGGCCCCTGTGTTTTTTAACTTCTCCATGGCTGGTTGGGACCACTAGCCCAAAGCCTGCCAGTGCCAGACTCAAACTTTTTCATATCCAATTGCTTTAAATATAGTTCAAGTAAGCATAAATATATGTATTTAGAGCTTGCCTGCTTTGCCGACCCCAGAAAACTGAACTCATCTGCTAGCCATGGATAAAACAAACTCTGGGGCTATGGAAGACCCCCCATGTTGCTGTTGCCCTTTGAAGCTCTTTGACTCAGAGATTTCCCATCTTGCTGCTAAACAATATCACGTAGACATGGGAGCCCCCCTCTGCAGTCCCCCTCCCTCCCTGGTTTCCCTTGCCCGCTTCCTCTTCTGGCTGGTGGTCCTGCACCACTGTCTCGGGAAGGACTCCCTCTGTGAGGGACATCTCCTCTCACACTGCCTTTCCAAGTGGCACCCAAATAAAGCTCACCGTGTACTACTGCCTTCTCAAGGGCCCGTCTTTTCCTTGACCAGACCTGAAATCCTCACACTCACCACATGCAGATTAGTACTTAGTTACTTCCAATATAAAGATTGGGACTCAAAGTAGCAACACTGATATTAAATATATTGTTTTCCTTTTGCTAGACTATAGGCTACTGGAGAGTAGGAACTGTGATTGATTAATCTTTTTGTTCTGTGGTTAGGCCAAACTTAATAAATCAATTTTGATTTTTAGATTTAATCTTATATTCAGAGTTACCTAATAGGCTCAATTTACTGTTTTAAATTATTTTTTATGCCTGATATTAATAGAATGACAAATGCAGAAGGTGAAATTTTTTAAAAAATATATTCTGATCTAGGCTCAGTTGTGTTGTTGAACAAATTGTTTATGTGGAGTTAACTTAGTATCTTCTTATGTAACCCTGCCCCAAATTCTATGAAGTGACCCAATGCTTTTAAGTTTAAATTTAAAGAAATTTTTGTCTATATTAGCCAACATTGTTGAAATGAAGTAAATAAATTGCCAAATAAATGTCCAGAAGAAAGTTTCCTCAAATGTCCTGTAAGGAAGGAAGATTGTTTAACATTGAAGAGATTCATTTGCACAGTTGTTATCATCATGCAGACAGTGTGACTGATCTGCCTTAGAACATTATTTGATCTATTATTGGGAGAATGGAGAAAAATAAAAGTGACCAAGTATATCTTACAGTGGGCTGTCGATTGGTTGGTTTGTGTTTTATTTGAATATATGTCTAGCAGAATTGCTTCTTTCTATGAGAAAATTAATAGTAAGGAACTAGAAAATGATTCAATTTTTCCATGTCTCCCCCTTGTTAATTCCATGTTGGGAGAAAGCAGACATCACTTATCTATAGAATTATTCCTCAGTCAGGAAGATTTTTATTAAAGGACAGTGACTTGGGGTCCAGATTCCATGTGACGAAGTGGAGAGACCATAGTCTTTCAGAAGAAGCAAACAAGCAATTACTATTAAATCACTAAACATAAAATATGGTAGTAGGTTTAATTTGTCTCTAAAGTATTTCCAACAATTCCAATTTTAGAAATACTCACCTAGTCTTTAAGACTTCTTTTCAATGATATCTTAGAAAAAAATTTTTTTTTTCTGTGTGAAGTGTGGTTGGTTATTTATTTAGTATATCTTTGAATTGGAATTAGGAAATTTTACCTAAGTAAAAGGATTATTTAAGTCAGTTCTAATGAAACATGCTTATGTTGATATGGTTCAGCTATTGTCTTAAATATATTACAAATACAGTCATATTTAAAAGCTAGTAAACATTTCTTGTTTAATAATTTAAATTGTTTATTACTCTTTTTAGGATAATGGTTTTGAATTACTGGTTTTTCTCTACTCTGCTGTGATAACTAGACTTATTTTAGTTTTTATAATTCTAGGTGAAATAATATTTGGCAGCTATCTTTTTAGAGCTCATAGTCTTTTGTTTTTCCTTGTCATAGTTTTAAGGGACTTTAGTTTGTAATTCCTTCAGTGCTCATTTTGGGAGAGGCTAAGAACTGAGATGAAGGTTGGATAAAAACCACATCAAGAATGCGACTTCATTGATCAAATAAACGTAGAAAATTTTTTTCTGGATGCCCTTGTTCATTGCACATATACTCTTTAAATGGGAGACTGTCAATATTAAATTACCTGTTCAGATTTATTTGCTTTTCAAACAACTCTTTTATTTAGTAAGGTAATACCAAGTTACATTTGGTTCGTTTTCTTTTGATCATTGAAAATGTCTGTGTTTAATGAGCTGAAACTGAAGTAGGTCAATAAAATGAAGAGATTAACAGTCTCTTCTCCACCAGGCTTGGAATACAGTTTTACTCTGGGGGGAAAAAGTCATTTTAAAAAAAGATTTTTTGATCAACTTAAAAGGTAAAGGAAATAGGAGTAACACGGAAAGAGTCAAAAGCTGAGAAGTCCATGAATTTTTCAGAGTCCTGTTTATTTCAGGTGAAGATATGTGGATCTAGGTTTGAATAGTTAAGAACTTTAGTTGCAAAACAAAACTAAATTTTACTTTTCTAGGTTGTAGGGTCACAGATAAACTTGAAGTTGTTAAATATTTGATATTTAATTTATCTTTGGAAATATCTTACATAGAAAACAAGGAAAAATGGTGGGTGTGACAAAACATTGAAGAATTGTCATGGGATAAATAAATGGGAAAACAAGGCGTTTTAACTTATAATTTGGCCCATATCATGCTCATATATGTCAGTGAATACCAATGAATTCAGTTCTGAAATAGCTTAGTCTTGACTCCATCACTTATTATTAGCTGCATGATCTCTAGCAAACAACTCAACCTCTAAGAAAATATTTTTCTTTCCTCACAGGAATGGTCTATAGGTTGTTCCTTTTCCCTTTCAGTGGTTTCGAGGACCACATAATATGGTGTAAAAGCTTTGTAAACAACAATAAAATCCATAGTTAACATAATTAATTCTATTACAAATGTACTTCTTAGATACATTTAAAACATTCTCTATATCAGGGAGCAGCCAAAAACGTCATAGTAGAAATCCTTTTCTTTCACGCTAATAAAATTCTAAACTTTCAGATATTTTTCTTCTATTGCTGATTCTCAGAGTATGGCGCCTGTACTCATAGAAACCTAGTCCATCTTTTCATTCTTTATTTTAGTTAATAAATTAAGTAATTTATTATTTATGGTTTAATTATGTGGTAAAATCAGATTTGTTTATTCATATTAAGTAGTTTAAGAACTAAAGACTGATCTTTTGTAAAATAATGTCATTTTAACTTATTCAAGAGAAGGTACTTTGCCTGGAAGTGTGCTGAGTAAATGTGAGCAGGGACAGGTTCTGCAGCCCGTGATTGACTTCATCAGGCAGGAGTTAATTCTCTACTGCGTTTTATCACGTTCTTGCATGTCCTGGTGCAGCTGGGTCTTCGTATGTCTCTTGAATTGGGGTGAGAACTTTTTCTCCATATGAAAAGCACAAAGGAGGAGTGTGCTGGCAAGTCTGTGCCCCTTTAGATGGACCCTTCGCCCTGCTCTGTTCCTGGACTACATGGAAGGCATTCCTGCCTATGGCAGTTCATGGAAAGCAATGAGTGGAGAAGAAAACTGAGCAAGGGGAGTGTGGTGTTTTCCAGGTCTCATCTTATGGGGTCCCAGCAGGCTGGCTAAGTCCCTTTACCTAAGCACATAGCTCCTGTCACGTGACCTCACAACTGTCTCTGGATTCGTATAACTGCTCTTTCCTCTCGTTCCCTAGAAGGTAGTAACAGCCACACTTATTAGCTAGGGAGTGTTGCGGAATCCCTTACAGATTTCCTGTATTCTGCCATTTATAAAAGTTGTATGAAATAATTCTATTTGAGGTACAATCTATTTCCTTTCAAGAGCCTTCCTGTATGACAAAACTTTACATGCTTGAGGTATTTAGACCCACAGCTTTCAGAGATCATATGATTTGTAATTAAAATATATAGAAATGAAAATCTGTTCTAGAGTGGATTTATAAATGCTTTTAGAACGTCTAATCAGTGATGATCTCTCTGTTCATACTCAGTTGCCTGGTGATGGTGCTTTTGTTAATTAATTGTTTCTTTCCCTCCTTTTTCCCTCACACTTTCTGTGAAGAACGCTGGTCCTGGCTAACCCTTTAGATTTCAGTTGGAAATAGGACTAAATAGATAATACCCCAGAATAACACAGTAATTTAATTCCCACCATTCCAATAATCCGATCAATCACCAAATCTCATAGAATATATTTCACAAATGTCCCTGTAATTTCTCTAACCACCACCATTGCCACCACCATGCTTTAACCTAGTGCCTTCTCATGGCTGGATTACTCAGTTGGCCTGTATCTCCTCTTGGTCCTTGCCATTTCATTTCCCAGTTGATCCTCAATAAAACTAAACCTTATCTTTATTTCTTGTGTTAATGATTTCCCATTGCCTTTCTCTAAAACAAAAACAAAAACAAAAACAAAAAAGTGATTATATTTGAATACATAACTTCTGTATAATCAAAAAATAAAATAAACACCACAGTGAAATAAATGGGGAAAAAAACCCCTATGGCATTTCATCTGTAGTGCATAGCAACCAAAAGTTAGCATCCTTAATCATAAATGAGCTCTTATAAATTGGTAGCAAAGACACTAATATTTCAAGGGAAATGAAGAAAGAACATAAAGAGGAAATTCAAATGACTGAATGACTAATAAGGATATATGAAGATGATCGAGTTCAACATTAACAGAGGAAAAACAATTTCTTAGGAATAGAACGTTGTTAGAGATTAAAAATACTGATATCTAATGCTCCTGTGGTTGTAGCAAATAGAGTACTCTCATCTACAAATGCTGAGAGAGAAGACTGATGACTGTCTCTACATTTGGGGGAATTTTGCATATATCACTCAAAATTTAAATTTTGTGTATCCTTTGCCTACCAATTCCAACTTATAGGAAAGTGTTCTAATAAAGTAATTGGACAAATTTAAACTAATATATATATATATACACACACACACAAGCAGGTTTATTGCACAGAAAATACAATGTAGATGCATATTAATGTCTATTAAGTAATAAATTATGGATAATCATGTGGAAATTAAACCAAGACAGGTAAAGCTATATAAGCAAAGAACAGGTGACATACGGCCCTATTGAAAGGAAAAAGCAAATTATGGCCCGACTTAAAAAAAAGAAGGGACCTACTTCCATATCAATTTATTTACAAACACACCCTAAAACAACATACACAAAATGCCATTAATAGTAAATAACATTGAAAAGTGGAGTTAGGAGCAGGAAAGGAAGTTAAGAAATAAAAATATACTTTACAAATTTCTATGTCCTTTGAATTCTTAAAAAAGATTATTTATTTCAATGATTCAAATTTTTAACTTACCCTGTGATTAGTGAAATTTATGAATGTATGTGATTCATACTTATGAGAACATTCAGGTGAAACCATTGCAATTCCACGATCTGAGCATCTCTGTGTAATAACGACTTCAAGGCTCCAACGGCAGCAATGAAAACAAGCAGCCCCATCGCTCTTTATCCTAATAATCTCGACTTCTTTGATGTAGCTTGTCAGACACTTCATGATCTGGCTCCTTCTTCCTCAGCCTCGTATGCTTCTTTTCTCCCCATTTAAAAGGTCAGTTTTTGATCCTGAGCTACCGTAACTAAATTTGTTCCTCACAAATTACTTCTGGAAGTATTGAGGTTCTCTAAAGTAACTTCAGAGCCAGGAATTATTTCTAAAGTTATCTCTAAATCAGGGTACCTAAGTATGGCCATGTCTAAAGGCAAGTGGAAACATCATTTCTCTCTTGAATAATTGTGACAGTCTGTTGGATTATTGGTCCAGTTTTGTCTTCATTGGAAGCCATTTTCCATATTGTTTCGAAGGTGCTGTTTCTAAGTGATATACCTGAGATCATTGCCTTCTAAATTAATTCGTATTCTCAGATTTGTGACAAAAGCCCAACTAAAGCTGTCTTAAACTAAAAAAGGAATGCATTGAAAGTATGTTGAGGCATCTCATGGGGTAATGAAGACAAAAGAAGGACAAAGATTCATGTGAGCTAATAAAGAAATGGAAATTTGGACTAGAATGTTTACAGATTTCTTACTCTTTGTGGCTATAGGCTTTCCCCCCCCTGCTGCAGAGCAGCCTTCCTCATATAGCGGAAAATATGGACTAGCTGCTGTAAGTCAGAGAAACCAGTTCAGAAGCTTGAATGACTATATTAAATTCCTCCGCAAATCTGTGAGGACCTTTGGTTACTTTGGGGAAATCTTCATCTGTGTGTGGCTTTTGCAGTTAACTTCTAGTCCAGATTTCCTCTTCTTGGAAAGACAAGAGGGGTCAGAACATGCGAGCTCCCTTTTCTGGCTTCCTGACTGTATTTAATTGAGGTTTCTGTTTATTAATTTTTTTTTCACAAGTAACATGCTAACTTGTTAACTTGCAAGTAGGAAAAACTTCCAGACCCTTCACACTCCCCAGCAACTTCCCCCAATGCACACCATACGTAGACCTGGTGTTCCATTTCAGCCAAGCCTCAATCAATGCTTTTGGTTTCCCCAATGAACCACACGTTTTCATATATCTTGCTTTTTGTCATTTCTCTGTGGAATACATCCCCCCTCCTTCTCTGCCCCCAATTTTGTCTGACCAATCAGAGTTCACATTTGTTTTGCTACTTTTCAGCTTGGTGAACTTGGACAAATTTAACCATAATTCAGTCACTTTCTCATGTATTAAACAAGAATATTTTCTACCTTGTTTTTTTGGGAAAGGGTAAGTAAAGCATCTAGTTAAAAAATTACTCAAGATAAAGCTCAAAATCTCCCCTGACCCCCTCTCTTGTCTCTCCAAGAAGAGGAAATCAGTTTCTCCCCTGTGGTCCCATAGAACTCAGTACATACTTCTTTCATAGCACTTTGTCACATTAATTACATTTTTTACAAATGTATCTCCCCCTAGATTGAGCCCTGGAGGGACACCACTGCATTCTATCCTTCTCAATATCCTTAATAACTATCACAGTGTCTGGTACAGAACAGGTGTTTAATCAATATTTGATGAATTCATTTGATTTATTAATCAAAATAAAGAGCAGGAAATTACTCTGCAATTTAGCACAGGAAGAAGGAAGACTCAGCCTCTCCTGAATGCTTCCCTGAGAAGGGGGGTAAGAGCCCATTTACACTGTAGGGCTGCCCACTCCCACCCACAACTTAGAAGCTTACACATTTATCAGTCTTTAAGATGCCATTCTTAACAGCTCTGGTTAGGTTGACCTCAAAAAGAATACCCAGCAAACCCGAACTATGTTCTGCTGCATATTATTTCTATTAGCTGTTTAATTAGTGTTCTTAGCAGGAAGGACTCACTAGCTTGGGAGCAATGTTACATCCTAAACAATACATATCAGAGTATTAGAGCTCTGGGAAGTACTACACTTGAGAGAAGTTACTTATTTGATTATTAAGAAAACAAAGTTATCTGCATATGGAAAGAGTTTTTCTTTTCCTCACTCATTTTTATCATTCTCTTAGGACATTTTTTACTTAATACCAATTAGAGAAGCTCTTCTTGAAAAAGTAGGTGGAGCAGATGGAGAGATTAAGAAGGTAGAGTTGTAGGGGCTTGATGGGGAAGGATGTGTCTAGTAAGATTCCCAGTTTTTGAAGTAGCTTTCAGAGAGTGGAAGACAGTCTTTGGGGAAGAAGGTACAACACTGGGCTGTCAGTATGGAAGTGACTCTGGTATGTCATGGTGAGAATGTACCATAGATAGTTGGAAGCGTGGGTCCAAATATCACTTAACAGAGGGATGTAGATAAAGGTGTAGCAATCATTAGGCATGTGGGTGCATTCCTAGGAATAGAAGATCACTCAGGGACAGAACTGAGAGGCAGAACCTGAAACACAAAGGGTCAAGGACTAAGAGAAAGCAGGTAATCCAGCGGTGTTCTAGAAATCAGAGAAAGGGAACGGTGTTGAGAACTGGGGAGTAAATATTGTCCGATTCCACGGAGAGATCAAGAATGATTAGAAATGGATAGCTGTCTCTTGGATTTGGCAACCTGGAATCCGCCAGTTCCTGTGTGCATTTACTAAGGAGCTATAGGTCAGAACTGAGATGGCAGGACTGACGTAAAATGAAGTGGAAACAATCAATTCAGACCACCCTTTCAAGATGCTAAATTCTGCAGAGAAGAAGAGGGAAAAAGCTAGAGTATAATTGGTCATTCTTGTGTATATGTGTGTTTTGCACAGTACACTCTTTGTGAGCACATCTACCGGTTAAGAAAGTGATGGAATCAGTGCAGGAGAGCTGACTGAGAGAGGCAGTGATCAGTTGCCTAAGGCCTTTTTGACTGTATTAAGGATTTTGGACTTTATCCCAAGAGCAATAGAAACCCACAGGAAATCTTTTAGCATAAGTGCCATGATCAGATTTGCATTTTAAAAAGACTTTTCTTGTCTGTAGGGTACCATTTAAAACTTATTTTTCTAGGTGTAAAATTAGAGTGGTGGTAGTAACAGATGGAAAAAAGTAAATTTAAAAATTATGTCAGAGGTAGAATCAATATGATTTTGATTTCTTTCTTCTACTTATCTTGCAACAGGAATCTATTAAGGTACTTCCCATATACTTTAAAAATTGTACATCCAGCTGAAATCAGTCCCAAAAGACAAGAGGAACCTATTGACCTTGACTTTATGGCTGTTTGAGTAACCTTAATTATATTGCATGTTGTGTGTGACTATTCAAATGACATAGCTTCTCACTGTATAGTTAATATGTTCTTAAGCTGGAGGCTCCTTTGGACTACTTATTTGTGAGTGAGTTATAAAACTTCTAGAGGAGCTAATAATTTGAGCCAGAAGGAGTCAAGCCATTCAATGTCTGTTCTCAGTTAGCCACAGATTTCTATTTTGTGTATGTGTTTGTATCCTAGCTCTTCAAATATTAGTTTAAATCAATGCCCAGAGGTTTATATAATCTGAAAATAATAGTGGGAAAAGCAATTTGAATCTATAGAAATGATATGAAACATAAGAGTGGGAAAATCATATGAAATCAGGTATAAGATTAAGACTTGAAATAGCATACATTTTAAGCAGATTAAGGCGCCAACTCTTGTGAGCTGGGCTGAAAATTTTGGCTCTGAACTTCCTATTAGCCGCTACAAAGAATAATGCAATTAGGTTTATGATTCAGAGCAGTTATTAGAGAGGAAGAGCAGTAATGAGCAAGAAGTTTTCCATGGGTCCTTTTAGAGCAGATTGTGTGATGATTTAAACAGTTTAAGCCAGTAGATGAAATGTCTTTAACTGATAGAGGGGAGACCTGTGGAATATTTGGATAGTGGTCTTCCTGGCTAGGAAGAGACAGTACAGAGGAAATTCTTTCCTTATGGTGAGAAATACAATGATGTCTAGCAATAAGGTGTTAGATTGAAATTAAGTATGTTGTTAGAATAGAAGAAATGATCAGGTCAAAATTTTAAAGATGCCGATAGAGTCTCCTGATGATCGTTACCTATGGAATGCTTTTAGCGGAGTGTACCAAGCCTGTCTATGCTGCTTATGGTAGACAATTCTAGTACTTATTTATGAATTTGTGTGACATGGGTCGTAGGAAAATGTCACTATCAGTTATGTAATTATCAGAGTATAAGATGGAGATATCCTGCTGGATATCATGGTTGTGACTGACATCCCAAGTGTTTGGGAAATACTGGGCCCAGTATGGAGGTTGGCAATCTGGTATGAGTTAGAAAAAGAAATTGACCCCATTGTTGGAAATGGAATAAACAGTAAGCATGTAATACAGTTACTGGGATTCAGGTATGAGAGTGAGTCAGGACAAGCAAAGATACTAAAAATAGTGCAGAATGGATTTTGGGTACTTAGTTGAACCCTTGACTAGGATTCAGTTAATACTAGAGTCTGGAGTGGGATGGAGCCTCCATTGTCTTAAACCAATTGACACACTTCATGTTTTGGCCACAATGATTGTTCAGGTACGGGCCCTAAGCCGACCAGAGCCAATAAAATGTGCAGAGAAGTTTGCTGGAACTTCTGAGAAAATAAAGTTCTGTCTTTCTTCTATAAGGACTGTCTGAAGTAGATTTTCTCCTCTCCTGAGTGGTGTGGACTGAATCACAGCAACCATTCTTCTACCTGAGGCTGTAGTTTCTGGGGGTGCTCACCAGGGGAACTGAGGAGGAAGAAAAATCTATGGGACACAGAGGGGGACGCAGGTTCTCTGTGAGACTGTGGAAGGGACTATGTCAGAAGTTGCCTAAAATGAAATTTATTTTATACTTTTGGTTTTCTGAACCAGTTAAATCCCTTAATTGTTTTTGGCCAGTTTGAGTTGGACTTTTGTTTATTTTTATTCACAAGTATCTGAGTGACACAGTTCCCTTTAATTAAACAAACATGGTGGCACTTTGGGGGGGCATCCCCCCTGAAAGCTGGCGAAGTGCTGAGTAATAGAGTTACTTTGAATACATTACTTATTTCTAGGCACACAAGAAGGCCCTGGTGATTGGGTTGGGACAGTTTTGAGTGTGTCACCCTTCTCTACCTACCTGCCCACAATTTCTAAGCCTGGCTTGTTTGGCTGGGCTTTTTCCAGTTTCATGTACTTCACAGTTCCTGAGATCCTTCACTGTAACACTGATCAATTCATTCTTTCCTGCTGCTCCCTTCTCTGGAGTATTAGCTTGGGTACTTTGGTTGCAAGAAACACAAACTAATTTGGTCTATCTAATACAAACATAATTTATTATAAGCCTTTAGGTATATTTCATGAAACCCCCAAATATAGGAAATAATTGGGCTTCAGAAAAGGACTACAGTAGGAACTGTAAAGAATTCCAAGGGTTTTCCCTTCATTTCTCTACTCTCCTTGTTCTGCTTTTTGTCTCCATGGTGAAATAGGATGGGCACTTCACTCCTGAGTTATATATAAAGCAGCTCTGATGGGAAACAGACTAGACTTTTACTATGTTCCAATGCTAAATTCTCAGATGAAACAGTCCAATTGATTCTGTTTTCAGTCACTGGCTTTCAGCTCAGCAGACTCGAATCAGATGTGTGGTCACACGATGCTCCTGTGGCTGGCAGGGGCCTCCCCTGTGGAGGTGCTGAGAGAGCAGTTCTCAGGGGGGAGGGGCTGTTGCTTGAGGTGGGCTGATCCCGCAGGAACTGTGGCCTGATAATTCATTTTGGCCTGAGCACCATTTATGGTTTTGGGAGCTTCCTCTCCTTCCCTACCCCTTGTCCCACCACCGACAAGGTCTTTACCTGTGTACATCAGTGGATGCAAATATATCCTTGAAAATGGAGAAGTGATGCTCAGTTTCATGTGCCAGATAGTCCCAGAGTCTCACTTTCAACCGGGCTTGGAGGAGTCGTGCTGCACGGGCCTGGGGCCTGGCTTCATTGAGACAAACTGTGGATTGTTGGCTCTAGAACAATTTGGGGCTCATTGAAATTGAGGGGATGAGATTGCAGTTGATTTTTTTTTTCATCCCTCAAGGAGCAGGCTCTACTGCTGCTGTTTCTTAAGAAATGTATGTATTAATATACAATTAGGCTTTTTCTCTCCTGGGTTGGTTAACATGTCACAGAGTTTCGACTCCAAGTTCATGACTTTAAGTTTGAGAAAGCATTCTGTTTAGCAGACTTTTTCTCTGCTTCAGGACATAGAATATCTACTTTCATATTAGAATTGCTTGTTATGGTTATAAAAGCAAAGGTTTAAATATGTGATTTTGTGTGAATGTTAATCAACCAGTACATTATCTGTTGAAGGATCAATGAGGCCATTTATATAAATGAGGGACAGCATGACTGTTCTACCGGTGAGTATTATGTTGACCCTATTTGTTTACATTTGTAGATTACCAAATGTTACTTTTTTTTTTTATTGAATTCAGAACCATAGAAACCCAAAATAGCTGAAACACTTAGTCTTCTTCTGAAAAAAAATTTGCTTTTTATTTTAATGAATAATGTCAGTATATCCTTTTATATGACAATCCCTGCATTCCATGAAAGAAAAAAAGATGAATCTTTAAATTACAGTGATATATTATTGAGGAGTATTTGTAAAAATGTAAATACTATCATCATAAATACTATTTGAAAAGGTTTATTGAACCAGTTTTTAACGTCCTCAGCAATATGCTCATTCTGGATCTATATTTAAAACTATCTCATTAATTTTAAGCCATGAAAGTGCTTTCTTAGGTTTCTTGCAAAATATTTATGTGCAAGTAAGGAGAAAGGGAAGGAGATGGTACTTTACTGAGATCTTTTGTTCCAGGCACTGAGGGTTACATACAGTATATTTGGAAACAAGGCAGAGGTGGCCCTTATCCTACTGGAGCTTACAGTCTTGGGAGAGAAACAAATTAAATGGAATCAATTAAGTACACAAAGCACATGTTCTGGAAAGCACCAGCATGCAGGTTGATGTCAGGAACTGTTAGGCAGCCCTTCTGATCAGGGTTGCAGAAGTTAGAAAGGAATGAGCTTTTTAAAACTGTTAAACAGGTTTTAGCACAACAGCTTTCAGTGAGTTGAAATGACCTTATAATTATTCCTTATCATTTCTTTAAGTTGAAGTATAGTCAGTTTACAGTGTTGTGTTAATTTCTAGTATACAGCATAGTGATTCAGTTACACACATACATATATTCTTTTCATATTCTTTTTCATTATAGGCTATTACAAGATATTGAATATAGTTCCCTGTGCTGTGCAGTAGGACCTTGTTGTTTATTCCTTGTAAGTAACTGGATCTCAAATTCAATGCGCTTGCTTATGTAATTACTGTGTAGAGCCAGGAAAATAGCCAAAATGGTAGCCCAGATACCATTACAGATCTTTGAAAAGCACAGACATCTTGAATGTGGTTACTTTCCCCAGCACAGCTGATCTCCCTCTTCTTCAAAACCCTTTCAAGACACCAGGCCCTTTTCCTCTTACCCCTCCCAACTTCCCTTTTCCTTTGCCCCTTCTCAGGCTTTTATGGGAGGCTCCCCCTCTGCTCTACATTGCCATGCCTTTGTCTGGACCGGTGGTTCTTACCCAGAGGCAGTGGTGCCCAAGGGGGACATTTAGCAATGTCCAGAGACGTTGTGGGGAGGGTGCTACTGGCATCTAGTAGGTCGAATTCAAGAATGCTGTTAAACACCCCACTGTGAACAGCTCTCGTGCAGAGGGAGAAGTACCTGGCCCCTAGTGTCAACAGTGCTAAGGTTGAGAAACCCTCTACCTTTTATAAACTGAGCTCTTTCCTGAGGTGATCCTATTGAAACCTTCAGTATTTAATACCGTTTTCTGTTTCAAACTCCCAAACTTTTATCTTCAATATGGGAATCTCTTTCCTAGGCTCCAGACGTGCATATTCAAATATTCTTACCCCATCTTCAACTGGATATCAAAATAGACTTTCCATTTCCAAATTTGAATTCCATGTTTTCCTTGCAAACCTGCTCGTCCTTGTAAGTTCTCCTTTTCTGTTAATGGTACCATTTATGTATCTTGTTTCTCAGGCCAAAATCCAAGGGTCATCCTTGATTCCTGTCTCTTTCTCACCTGCCAGACTGCATTGCAAGACATCTATTTCAAGTTATCTTCTATCTTCAGTACACGTATCTTGACTGCAAAAAAATGCACAGCCTACAAGTTGAGAATTACATTTTATTCGGTGGACTTGCTCAGGACTTAAGCAGGGAGGCAGCTTCTCAGATCGCTCTGAGGGACTTCTTCCAAGAGTAAGGGAGAAACCAAGATATACAGAAGTTTCTGCAGCAAAGTCAGAACATCAAAAGATTACTGTAATTAAAGAAAACCAGATATCTCAATTTAATGAATTTAGTGCTTTTCTATGCATGGGAAGATGCAAGAGTCTGGGCTCATTCCTTAGATGTGCACCTTAGCGATCTAGGGCCAGTATGCTGCTTTTCTCCAACCTCTGGGTGTGCAGTCAGGGGTGGCTGCAGTGGCTCATGGCTCGATGGCCACAATATCCTTTGTTTAATGATATGGCAGGTGATAATCTTCACACACACACACACACACACACACACACATATATAAAATCTGACCACTTATTAGCACTTTCATCCGAGTCCTAACTCTCATTTGCAGCACGGAAATACTGATTCTCAGAGTAGCAGCAATTAGAATGAACTTTTAAGAGTAAATCAAATTGAGTTACTCCCTTAATTCTTATCATCATTATAATAAAATCCCTCCTAAGTATGATCTATAAGTTGTTATGTGAACCAGCCTCATGTCCTAGTTTTCTTCCCTTTGTTCACATACTGGGCTTCTTGCCCCCCCCCCCCAAATCTTTCATTTTTAGTACTTTGACTCTCATGTGCTTAAGTATGATTTTCTTTGTATTTATTTTGCTTGAGTCTCAATGAGCCCTTTAAATATGTTAATTTGTGTTCTTTATTAAATCTGAGAAATTTGAAGTCATTATTTCATGGAGCACTTTATTTGCCCAGTTTTCTCTCTGCCTTCTGGGACTCCAATCATACCTATGTTAGACTGATATCTGATATTGTCCCATAGGTCCCTGAGGCACTATGTATGTATGTATGTATGTATGTATGTATGTATTTTCAATCTTTTTAAATTCTCTTTTTCAGATTGGATACTTTCTATTGATCTGGCTTTAAGTTCTTTGACTCTCCTCTGTCATCTCTATTCAGCAATCAAAACTGCTCAGTAAATTTTTATTTTACATATTTTTAAGTTACAGAATTTTCATTAATTTTTAATAGTTTTTCTCTCCTGGGATTTCTTGTCTTATAATTTATTCTGAGTCCATGTTCCATCTACCTCCTTGAACATAGTTGTGATGGCTGCTTTAGGGCCCTTTGCTGCTTATTCTAACATCTGGATCATCTCAGGTTGGTCTTAATTTGTTGTCTTATCTCTTAAAAGTGAAGCCCATTATACTGTTTTTTCATATGTGCAACAGTTTTAGATTGTCCCCTGGACACTATGAATATTATATTTTGGTAGCTCTGGATTAAGTTATATTTCTCCAGAGTCTAAATACGTTTGTCTTTGGAGAAAATTAATTTGGTTTGATTCAAACTATCATCTGTGTCTGTGGGGCAGCTACTGAAATTTTAGTTCTGTTTTTTTTCATCTTTAGCTTGCCAGTAGCTGGGTTGCGTACAGTCTGCACCTGCCATATGAGGTGTGGTTCAGGGGCCAACCAGAGATTTGGGCAGAGTTTACATAAAGAAATTGTGTTTTCCTCTCTCTGGCCCTCTCCTTCCTGGCATTTGTCCCTTACTTTCCAGCTGCAGTGATTGCCCTGATCTCTGCCTTTCAGTTCTGCAGTCCCGGAAGACTCTGAGTTTTCTATGGAAATTTTAGTCACTTTATACATGGGCTGCCCTGAGGCTAAAAGTCGCAGGAATGGGAAATTAACCTCATGGTTTTTCCTTCTGCCAAATGTTGACTGCTGTCCAGA
The DNA here is from genome assembly GCF_048773025.1 of Camelus bactrianus. Classification (NCBI taxonomy): domain Eukaryota; kingdom Metazoa; phylum Chordata; class Mammalia; order Artiodactyla; family Camelidae; genus Camelus; species Camelus bactrianus. The sequence goes on from NC_133552.1 coordinate 55,524,707, forward strand.
ATCCTTTTGTTCACTCTCTAGAGCTTTCAGGTCATTGATTGTTGTACTTTGTTCAGTTAATGGTTGTTCTCGGTGGATAGCACTGCCATATTGCAAGTGGAATCCTTCTTGTTATTTCTCAGACATATAAATTTTATTTTCACTTTAGAGCAAAGAATTGGAAGAGCCACTAAAAGGGTATTATCAGACCTTCCGTTTAGTATCAGGTCCTTTTGAAGTTCTGGAATAAACCATAAAGGAGAGTGGAGTGGTTTGGCCTGCCATAACCCTGAGAAATAATACTGTCATATTGGCTTGATTTCTTTATAAGGTAGATAATCCAAGACCCTGTGGTAGATCCTAGGCTTCACTCTGCGCTGGAAAATGACTATGGTGTCTGCAAACCTTGCATTCTTGCATCATTAAATTCAGTTCCAGCAGAAGAGAGAAAGTTTTGCTTTCCTGGAGGCCTCAGCAAATATCTGTGTGCCTTTCTTTCTTGTGGCTGTCTGACTATTTCTGAATCAGTCATCATACTGACAAGATAGGATGCTGCGTTTTCATCCTTTCGTGTGTATCAGTTTCATCTAAATAACATGTATGTGAGTGGGGAAGGGGTAAAGCTTCAAAGGAAATTTCAGGAGAGGGAACAAGATGCTGGCCAGCTCCCAGCAGATCGAATGACAGTGTCATGATTCTCGCTAGATACGTAGACTTAAATACTTTTTATTCTCCCTAGATGAAGGAATACGTTTGCCTCAGTCAAATCCCTTTCACCATGATAACATTTTACAAATCAGTTTCACAGTGTATGGCCAGAAAACATTCTCAGAAAAGGCAGAAGGAGCAGGTTTACCATTACCCACTTAGTACTCTGCATTCCAAGACCTTATTTTCATCTGGTGAGAATTTGGTATTTTATGACATACAACATCCATTTTGATGAGCCTAAAATATATCTTGATCTCAGTGTCTTGGCACGAAGGCCCTTTCCTGTGTCAGCCGTTAACACAGCTAATATGTTTTACAAATGTAAAAATCCTGTAAGTTGACTAAGCTAGAGGTAACTGTTTAAAATAAAGAGAGTGTATATTATCAGCCAGCCGTACTATTTTAAAAATCTTTTTTATTAATTATAAGGTGGTAATTAAGGTTAAATGAGGTCATAAGGACAGGCCCTATTCCAGCATTACTGGTGTCTATATAAGAAGAAAGACAATGCGGTGCGCACGTGCACAGAGAAGAGGCCACCTGAGGACACTGTCAGCCAAGGAGAAAGGCCTCAGGAGAAACTGAGCCTGCCAGCACCTTGATCTTGGAGTTGTAGCCTCTAGAACTGTAAGAAGATACATCTCTGTTGTGTAAGCACCAGTCTGCGGGAGCTTTGTTATGGCACCCCTAGCAGACAAGCACGACCCCCGTGTTGACGGCTTCTTTGCTTGCCAGTGGACGAGACGCTTTAGCTAGTCAGATACCTTACCTCTTTCTTGCCCCCGACCTAGAATGAGGCATTTCTTCAATGCCTGGCTTCTTGAGAGTGGTGGTATTTCAAGATTATAATTGGGCACAAGGGACACCCTTTGGCACTCGGTTAGTCATTGTTTCTAGGCCTCTTCAGTGAAACCAGGAAATACATATTTTTTGGAGGTAAAATTCTTCATGATTTCAAGTCAAGATTACAGAGTCTTACTTAACCTCTTCTTTATGATATCTGTTTCTCTTTTCTTCGGCACTGTTTTTCAAGGATATGGGATAGAATTAGAAAATAGAATTTGAATATTCCATAATTACTTATTTGTTTATCTCATATTACCCTTACAACAGTGTCAGCGTAGCATGAAATACAGTTTTTAGTATTTGTCCTGTTTTCTTCTTCAGGGGCTTGTGTTATTAATAACATTTGTTGTCACTATCTTTCAAATCCTTTCATGCCTTTTGATTTTTCACAGTTCCTCATTTTCCACCTTCTGTTCTCTTTGGGTATTACCTTTGTGTGATCGGCTCCTGTATTCCTTCTAGTTTAGTCTTCTCTTCAGAATGTTTTCTTTTCATCTTTACGTCTTTTCCTGAGTACTATCACCTCATACCTGAGTTTTTCTAGTTCTGATTTGTGTTGTTCTTTCATGCTTTGTGTGATTGTCTTTTAACGTGTTCTGAAATAGCATGGTTGAATGTTTTATTTTTGCGGGGGAGGGGGCATATCTTTCTGATGTGCTGTCCTTGTCCGTGGGATGTTATTCTGTTCCTTATTCTCTTTTTTATTCTAATAACTCTGTGTGAGATTTGACCTTAGTATTTTTTGATGTTCATTTCATGGGATGTTAGTTTTTTTTCCTTAAAAATTTAGAGTGAGACAGGGTTCAGAAGAGCTTTTGTGACTTTACAGAGCTTCCTCTTCTGTTGTTTTTGTGTAGTGTTTAAAAGTATGGCTGACAAGTGATAAATGCTGGAGAGGGTGTGGAGAAAAGGGAACCCTCCTATACTGTTGGTGGGAATGTAAATTGGTGCAACCAGTATGGGAAACAGTATGGAGATCCGTTTAAAAACTAAACACAGAGTTACCCTATGATCCAGCAATCCCACTCCTGGGCATATATCCAGAGAAGACTCTAAATTGACAGGATACATGCACCAATGTTCATAGAAGAACTATTTACAATAGCTAAGACATGGAAGCAACCTAAATGTCCATCAACAGATAACCAGATGAAGAAGTTGTGGTAGATATATAAAACAAAATAATAACCCAATCAAAAAATGGCCAGAAGACATAAATAGCCATTTCTCCAAAGAAGACATATAGTTGGCCAACAGACACATGAAAAGATGCTCAACATCACTAATTATCAGAGAAATGCAAATCAAAACTACAATGAGCTGTCACCTCACACCGGTCAGAATGACCATCATTTTAAAAAAGTCTATAAATAATGAATGCTGAAGAGGGTGGAACCCTCCTATACTGTTGGTGGGAATGTAAATTGGTGCAGCCATTATGGAGGACAGTGTGGAGGTTCCTTAAAAAAACTAAAAATAGAGTTACTACAAGACCCAGCAATCCCACTCCTGGGCATATATCCAAAGAAAACTCTAATTTGAAATTTTACATGCACCCCAATGTTCACAGCAGCACTATTCACAGTAGCCAAGATATGAAAGCAATCTAAATGTCCATCCACAGATAAATAGGTAAAGAAGATGTGGTGTGTATATAAGATGTAGTGTATATATATGTGAACGTGAATATTATTCAGCCATAAAAAAAGAATGAAATAATGCCATTTGCAGCAACATGGGTGGACCTAGAAATTATCATAATAAGAAGTGAAGTAAGTAGACAGAGAAAGACAAATATCATCTGGTATCACTTAAATGTGGAATTTAAAAAAATTAGACAAATAAACTTGTTTACAAAACAGAAAGAGACTCAACAGACACAGAAAACAAGCTTACAGTTACCAAAGGGGAAAGGGGTAGGGAGGGATCACTTAGGAATTTTGGATTAGAATATATAAACTACTAGGAGGAGAAGCAAGATGGCAGAGTAGAAAGATGCTCGTAGCTCACCCTCTCCCACAAATACACGAACACTCACATCTACGGACCCACTCAGCCAACCAGAGCACGTGCCGAACTCCGACAGAATATTGCCCTCTTCAAAAGACAAAGATGCCAAAAATCTGGTAGGAAACAAGGAAAAAAGAAAGAAGAAAAAGCAAAACAGTGCAGGACCGATCCACGGGGAAGGAGTGGCAAAGCAGGATTGGCACTTGTTTGCTGGGGCTCCCCTCTCCAATGGAGAGGCCAGTGGGATGGAGAGGAAGCCTCTGAGGCTCAGATCTGCCCCGAGCACCCCTTGACCAACAGAACTGAGTAAAACGGGCACAAAGGGTCCCTGGGACACCCAACCCAAGACGTGAGCCGGCAGCTGGGGCCAGGACAGGCTGCCCGAGCCGGGCGGAGGACAGGGGCAGCTGCACTGAGGCCTCCGGGGGACTGTAGGAGGCTGCGCGCCGTGGCTGGGAGGGGATACAGAGCAGAACAACCTCGGTTCCCCAGAGAAGCGGAGTGACCAGCTCTGGGAAAGGGCGGGCGGCAACGTGCTTTCCTGACAGGAAAGCAGCACCTGACCGTGGTGCTGGGAGGGGGCGCGATCCACCCACCTGCCTCCCCCTGAGTGCAGCATCTGACTGCAGCTTCGGGAGGGGGAGTGACCCACCCGCCCACTGGATAAAAGCTCAGCACCTGACCCAGTGTTAGGAGAGGGTGTGATCTGCTTGCCAACAGCCACTGGGAGCAGCACAGAAGATGGCGCCAACAAAGGGCCTTTGGAAACAGCGAGCTGAGTTTGTGAAAAAGGACGAAGAGACAAAGACCTCTCAATAAAATCATTAAGAGCACAGAGTCTCCAAGAGAACTAGATAACTGACTCTTTAATCCACAGTACCAGAGAGATAGGAGCAATATGAAGAAGCAGAAGAACCACTCCCAATTAAAAGATCAAGAGAAATCCCCTGAAAGCACGATCAAGGAAATAGACACGGATGGCCTACTAGATCAAGATTTCAAAAAAGGAGTGATCAAAGTACTGAAGGAACTGAAAGAAATAGTATTTAGAGATATAAAATATGTCAAAAATGAAATAGAAGCTATAAAGAAGAACCAAGTAGAATGAGTAAACTCATTTGCTGAGATGAGAGCTGACCTAAAGGCTGTACAAAGCAGGCTAGATAACGCAGAGGAACGAATAAGTGACCTAGAAGACAGGACAACAGAAAGCACCCAATCAGAACAGCTGAGAGAAAAACAAATAAAAAACAATGAAAACAAGATAAGGGACCTATGGGCTAATATAAAGCATGCCAATCTACGCATAATAGGGGTTCCAGAAGGGGAAGAAAGAACAAAGGGAATTGAAAAGGTATTTGAAGAAATCATGAATGAAAACTTCCCAAAACTAAAGGAATCAGATATCCAAGTACAGGAGGCTCAGAGGGTCCCAAACAGGAAGAACCCAAACAGACCCACACCAAGACATATTATAATCAAGATGGCCAGAGTCAAGGATAAGGAAGTGATCCTAAAGGCAGCAAGAGAAAAACAAAGAGTGAGTTACAAGGGAACTCCCATAAGGCTCTCAGCTGATTTCTCTACACAAACACTACAGGCCAGAAGGAAGTGGCAAGATATATTTAAAGTCCTGAATGAAAAAAAGATGCCCCCTAGGATACTCTATCCAGCAAGGCTATCCTTTAGAATAGAAGGAGAGATAAAGAATTTCACAGACAAGCAAAAACTCGAAGAGTTTAGCAACACTAAACCCATGCTAAAAGAAATATTGACAGGTCTACTCTAAATAGAAAAGAAGCAGGATGCTACAAAAATGAGAAACTCATAACTGGAAAGGAGATAACTGCCATGAATTACAAAAAGAATAAACCCAAAATTGTAAAAGAAGACATTTAAATCGTTAAGAGTAGGAGAGGGAAGCAAGGAAAGCCATTGTGGAAAATAGTATGGACAGTCCTCAAAAGACTAGGAATAGACTTACCATATGACCCAGGAATCCCGCTCCTGGGCATAAATCCAGAAGGAACCCTACTTCAAAATGACACCTGCACCCCAATGTTCATAGCAGCACTATTTACAATGGCCAGGACATGGAAGCAGCTTAAATGTCCATCAACAGATGACTGAATAAAGAAGGTGTATATTTATACAATGGAGTACTATTCAGCCATAAAAACTGACAACGCCATTTTCAGGAACATGGATGTTCCTGGAGAATGTCATTCTAGGTAGAGTAGGCCAGAAAGAGAAAGAAAAATACCGTATCAGATCGCTCACGAGGAATCTAAAAACAAAACAAAACAAAACATAAATACAAAACAGAAACAGACTCATAGACATGGAATACAAACTTGTTGTCGCCAAGGGGGCGGTGGGTGGAAAGGGACAGACTGGGATTTTAAAATGCAGAATAGATAAACAAGATTATACTGTATAGCACAGGGAAATATAAACAAGATCTTGTGGTAGTTCATAGTGAAAAAAAATGTGATGATGAATATATATACGTTCATGTATAACTGAAAAATTGTGCTGTACACTAGAATTTGACACAACATTGTAAAATGACTGTTACTCAAAGTGTTAAAAAAAAGAATATATAAACTACTATACATAAAGTAGATAAACAACAAGGTCCTACTGTATAGCATGGGAAACTATACTCAATAGCTTGTAATAACCTATAATGAAATGAATATAAAAAAATATACATGTAACCGAATCACTATGCTGTGCACCAGAAACTAATGCAACATTGTAAATCAATTGTACTTCAATGAAAAATAAATAAATAAAAGTATGGTTGCTTGCTTTCTGAAATTTACTGGATTTCTTTCCCTTCCCACTTTGGTCTCGACCTTCTCTATGTCTCCTGGATCCTTCTTCTGTTGAATTTTAACTGCACCTCCAGATATTTCTCTTCTTTGTGGGGATCTTCCTTGGAAAGGAACTGTACTGGATCTGTTTGGAGAGTTAGCAGGGGTCTGGAATCCTCCTGCTTGTTCATTCATTTTTATCATGGCTCCCTTGCACACATCCAATAATTGAGAAGACAGAAACTCTCCCAGTTTCAGCTGCTGTTCTCCAGTTGGTCCGCTGTGCTTTCCTGGGATTTCCTCTTGGCTCTTTGGGGGTTCATCTGTCCTCAGGTCCTTCAGACATTACCCCTCTGCTTCATTTTTCTCCCTCCTGCCCAGACTCTGATCCTGTGAAGATCTGTGGCTTTCTGGTTCCCCCAAACCCTGTTTATATCTTGAAGTTTGTTGGGGATATTATGTCATCTAGTTTTGCTGTTTGTTTTGGATTTAATTTCTAGTTGCTCTGTCTGGTTCTTGTGGGGATTTGGAGATGGTGAAAACCTTGCTGCCACTGCCACCATCTTCCCGGAATGCCTCCCTGTGCACCTATTTTAACATATTAAAAAAAAAAGTACACAAGCAGGTAGATAGATGGCTGTAACGATTTCTTAAGCTGTGACAGAAGGAAAGAAGTATTAACCAGCACTGCTACTTCTGGGTAAGAAATCCAGAAAAGCCCCCTCAATTCTGGTGGAGAGCCCCGTCAGCAAGGACCCTGCTGTTTTCTTTTTAATTTTGCTTTGTTGTTGCCACTTTAGTTCTGGCAGAGTTTGATTTTGATGTTCCTGCCTAGAAACACGGCTGCTGCTCCTCAGCTCGGGTTGTGTACTCTTGCTGTTTCATAAGCATCCTCTGTTTTGCTGTGTTCTTTGAAGCCAGGCTTTGAAATATTTAAAAATGAGTCTTGTTACCATGTAATCTGTTTGTGTTCCATCTGGCTTTGCTTCTTATGATGCTAGTTCTGTTTACAATAGGAGAACTGTAGCCTGGGTGTTTTATCAACAAGCATCTTATTATGTCCTTTGTGCTTTTACTGTGAATAAAATGTAAGAATAGTCCTTTCCCAGGAAAGTGTAGTTCATCTCGTCTGTCTTTTGGACTGACATAGGAAGCAAGGGATCTAATTTCTTGTAGACTCTTTTTTCCTATCCACTGAGACCCTAACTCTTAAGTTACTCCTGTTAAAAATATCTTGCCAATTAGATACAACTAGATCTTTGAATTATAGTCCTGATTTGGTTTGGAGTTTTGTTTTATGTTGTCATTACCAATTTCTAAGACTTTAAATGAAAATCTGGATTAATCAATGCAGATCCTCATCAGCTTGGGGGATGGGTTTGCTCTAAGTGGTCTAAATTGCTTGCCATGCTTATTCAGGGTTTGCTGAAATGTGATGCTTTCTCTCCCACGTTGTTTGTATAGCAGTCAAGGTAATTTGTAGCATCTTTCTAAGTGTACTTTCCACCATTTAAAATTGGGCAAAAAGGCAAATGGCAACTCTATAACTTTATATTTTAGCCTATTTTTGTTTTGAATAAAACTTCTTGGGTCCTAACCTAAAGTTTATTTTCTTGCAACTTACCAAACAGATGACTTCTTTCAAACAGGAATTGAAAATGGTCAGTTATGTCTATAGACAAGCTGTTTATAGATTTCAAAGCATTGCTTTCCTCTCAGTAGAGTAGCGGTGAAGATGACAGCTTGGGAATCCCTCTGTCTGTTCCCGAACACCAGCTCCATCATTTTGTGACATGTAGGTACCTGTCAATGGGCTGTTTTCAAAGCGTCTTTCTGCCTTTATTTCGTTACAGGCAAAATGTGGTAATAATGGTACCTATGTCATAGGGTTAATGTGAGGATTAGACGAGATGATGGATATACATAAGATCTTTGACTATTGGTTTAATGGGTGAAAATTGAGTGTTTATGATGCACCAGGCACTGTGCTGGACAACTGGGATACAATAATGAGTAAATATTCCTCCACCTGGAGCTTTATAGTATAGACGAGGGAACTAATTAGTAACGGCATTTGGGAATATAACACTGCAGCCAGGATGAGTGGAATGGAGAGGTATGAGGCGCAGTCCAAAGGCATAGAGTGGGGTCTTGAGCTGTGTGGGAGGTTAAGGAAAGGTCCCGTGGGAAGACCAAATTAAGAACTGAAAACACACACACACACACACACACATACAAACGATGGGAATAAATGAGGGGAAGGTGTGTGTTTGCTGCATATCTGGATAAGACTGTCCAAGTCAGAGAGAAGAGCGTAGAGTTGGGCTTGGTCCAAGAGGGAACTTGGTGAATATGAGGAAATAAAACAAGACCAGAGTGTGAAGGGAAGAGCACGATGGCCGATGTTACTTGAGATGAGGCCGGAGCAGGAGAGAAGGAAGAATTTGTCCAACTTGGAGCCTTTTTAGACCGTATTTAGGAAAGTGGTCTAGCAAAGTGATGTTAGGCATTTGCATTCTGGAGAGACGTTGCAATGATCTGTTACTCTTATTGCTGTTACTGTCATCACTGTTGGTGTTCCCTAGCGCTCTTTCCCTTACCAAATATGTTTATGTCCTTTAATATTTATTCATTGGTTCTTCCCCCCAGTCTCTAGTATTGTTTTTCTCTGAACCCTAATTCCTCAATCTTTCTGTTGAGGGATAAAGCTGAGAAGATAGCTTCGTTTTCTTTCAATATTTTACTGTTTGAAGTGGAGTTTGCTTTTGTATAACTTTAGGCAATATAAATGAAAAACAATTGCCTAAACGTTACTTGCTGTGATGCATTGTATGCGTCCTAGCCTTTGTGAAATGCTCAGACACGCTGCTAAAGCCCGAGGCTGAATTTGTGTGGAAAAGGAGGAATTTGAAAGGTGGCTGGTGAGTGTGTGTGTGTGTGTGTGTGTGTGTGTGTGTGTATACACATGCATATTTTATATTTGCTAATTGACAGTTGGTCAGTGAAGAGCTAGTGTGGGAGCTGTGAGACCCCCTGGAGAGCAAAGGCCATAACCCCTTCCTCCTACCCTAAAATAAGGAAATAACTGTTTTATATTAGGCCACGTAAATAAAATTGTCCTGAGCTTACATAAAACCTGGGTAGCCTTGGGGTGCCCTGGGGCCCACCCCAGGATGCACTGTCACAGTTGACCTCTTTAGGCACTGTTCCTCGCCCTGTGCCTTTTTCTGTTCTCCAGCATCCCTGCTATGGATAAGGGCGCTTGCCCTGGGATCCTGTCTAGGTTTAGAGTTATTAATCATACTAGCAAAATTTGTGTCCAATTTTTTTATTGTGGTAAAACATAAAATTTACCATTTTAACCATTTTTTAAGTGAATGGTTCAGTGGTACTAAATACATTTGTTATACAACCATTCCCACCATCTACCTCCAGTATTCTTTTCATCTTGCAAAAATGAAATTCTATCCCCATTAAACAATAACTCCCCAATCTCCCCGCTCCACACAGCCCCAGACAACCACAATTCTAGTTTCTGTCTCTGATTTTGATGACTCTAGGAACTTCATATGAGTCGGGTCATATAATATTCGTATTTTTGTGTCTGACTTATTTCACTTAGCATGATGTCCTCAAGGTTCATCCATGTTGTAGCATAACTCAGAATTTCCTTCCCTTTTATGACTGAATAATATTCCAGTGTATGTATGTATGTACCACATTTTGCTTCCCATTCATTGATCTGTGGACACTTGGATTGCTTCCATATTTTAGTATTATGAATAATCTGCTGTGAATATAGTATAAAGATATCCCTTCAATACTCTGTTTTCAGTTCTTTTGCATGTGCACACAGAAGTAGAATTGCTGGATCATATGTTAATTCTACTTTTAGTTTTTTGAGTAACGGCTGTATTGTTTTCCGCAGTGACTTTACCATTTCACATTCCTACCAACAGCGCACAAGAGCTCCAGTAACTCCACATCCTCACCAACATTTGTTGTTGTCTGTAATTTTGATAGTAGTCATCCTAATGAGTGTGAGGTGCTATCTCGTAAGTTTTTCTTCCAGTTTCATTGAGATACAGTTGACATACAGCACTGTGTAAGTATTCAGCGTAATGATTTGACTTGCATACATCATGAAATGATTATCACAAGTTTAGTGAACATCTGTCACCTCTTACAGATACAAAATTAATGATGTAGCAAAAAATTTTTTTCTTTGTGGTGAGAACTCTTAGGATTTACTCTCTTTACTTTTATATATAACATACAGCAATGCTAATTATGTTTAGCATGTTGTCCATTACATCTCTAATACTTATTTATCTTTATAACTGGGAGTTTGTACCTTTTGACTCTCTTTGTCCAATTTCCTCTTCCTCAACCCTCTGTACAAATCTGATCTCTTTTTCTATGAGTTTGTTTTTGAAGTATAGTTGACCGATAACACTATGTTAGCTCCTGTTACACAAAATAATGATTTGATATTTGTGTACATTTCAAAATAATTACCATGACATGTCTAGTTATAATATGTCACCATAAAATGTCACCATAAAAGGATATTACATAGTTATTGACTGTATTCCCCACACTGTACATTTCATACCTGTGACTCATTTATTTTGCAATTGGAATTTTGTACTTCTGAATCTCCCTCACCTATTTCTTTCTTCTCCCTCCTCCCCTTCCCTTTGGCAACCACCTGTTCTCTGTATCTAGACTCTGTTTCTGTTTTGTTATATTTGTTCATTTGTTTTGGTTTTTAGATTCCACTTATATGTGGATTTATACAGTATTTGTTTTTTTCTGTTTGACTTATTTCGCTTAGCATAATACCCTCTGGGTCCATCTGTGTTGTCGCAGATGGCAGGATTTTATTCTTTTTCATGGCTGAGTAACATTTCATGTGTATGTGTGTGTGTGTGTGTGTGTGTGTGTGTATGTGTGTGTGTGTGTCTATCTATCTATCTATCTATCTATCTATCTATCTATCTATCTATCTCACATCTTATTTTTCCTTTCATTTATTGATGGGCACTTACTTTGCTTCCATATCTTGGCTATTGTAAATAATGCTGCAATGTGTATAGGGGTGCATATATCTTTTCAAATTAGTGTTTTTGTTTTCTTTGGATAAATACCCAGAAATAGAATTGCTGGATCATATAGAATGTCTATTTTTCACTTTTTGAGGAATGTCCATACTGTTTTCTATAGCTGCTGCACAGATTTACATTCTTACCAACAGTGCATAAGGGTTCTCTTTTCTCCACATCCTTGATAACACTTGTTATTTGTTGTCTTTTTGAATGACAGTCATTCTGATAGGCGAGAGGTGATATTTGTGGTTTTGATTTGCATTTCCCTGGTAATTAGTGATGCTGAGAATCTTTTCATGTGTCTGTTGACCATCTGTATGTTTTCTTTGTAAAAATGTCTGGTCAGATCCTCTACTCATTTTCTACTGTTTTTTTTTTTTTTAATATTGAGTTGTATTAATTCTTTGTATATTTTAGATATTAACTTTTTATTGGATATATCAATTGAAAATATCTTCTCCCATCCTGTATGTGGTCGTTTCATTTTGTTTATAGTTTCCTTTGCTGTGCAAAAGCTTTTTAATTTGACATAAGCCTATTTATTTGTTTTGCTTTTGTTTCCCATGCCTGAGGATACATATCCAAAGAAATATTGCTAAGGTTGATGTCAAAAAAGCTTTCTGCCTGTTTTCTTCTAGAAGTTTTAAGGTTTCAGGTCCTACATTTAAGTATTTAATCCATTTTTAATTTATTTTTGTGCATGGAGTGAGAGAGTAGTCCAGTTTGATTCTTTCACATTTAGCTTTCCAGTTTTTCCAACACCATTTATTGAAGAGGCTGTCTTTCTCCCACTGTATATTCTTGCTGCTTTGCCATAGATTAATTGCCCATGTAAGTGTAGGTTCATTTCTGGGCTTTTTCTTCTGTTCCATTGATCTATGTGTCTGTTTTTATGCCAGTACCATACTGTTTTGATTATTGTAGTTTTGTAGTATGGTTTGAAATCAGAGAGCATGATTTCTCCAGCTCTGTTCTTCTTTCTTAGGATTGTTTTGACTATTCAGGTTTTTTTATGTTTTTGTAAAATTTTAAAAAATCATTTCTTCTAGTTCTGTGGAAAATGCTCATGGTATTTTGATAAGGATTGCATTGAATCTGTGGACTGCCTTCGATAGTATGATCATTTTAACATGAATGTGGTGTATCTTTCCATATGTTTATGTCATCTTCAGTTTCTTTCATCAGTGTCTTAGCGTTTTCAGGGTACAGTTCTTTTTCCTCCTTGGGTAGGTTTATTCCTAGGTATTTTCTTTTTGGTGTGATTGTAGATAGGTTTGTTTCCTTTATTTCTCTTTTTGATGGTTTCTTAGTGTATAGAAGTGCAACATATTTCTGTAAATTAATTTTGTATCCTGCAACTTTACTCAATTCATTGATGAGCTCTAGAAGGTTTTTGGTGGTGTCTTGAGGATTTTCTAAGTATAGTATCATGTCATCTGCAAGCAGTGACAGTTTTAGTTCTTCCTTTCCAAGTTGGATTCCTTTTGTTTCTTTTTCTTGTCTGATTGCTGTGGTTAGTTAGGACTTCCAAAACTATGTTGGATAAAAGTGGTGACTATCCATCCTTGTCTTGCTCTTGATCTTATAGGAAATGCTTTTAGCTCTTCAGCATTGGGTATGACATTAGCTGTGAGTTTGTTGTAAGTGGCCTTGGTAGAGGTATGTTCTCTCTATGCCCACTTTATTGAGAGTTTTTATCATAAATGCATGTTGAATTTTGTCAAAAGCCTTTTTCTGCGTCTATTGAGATGATCATATGATTTTTATTCTTCAATTTGTTAACATGATGTATCACATTGATTGATTGACTTGAGATATTGAACCATCCTTGCATCACTGGGATAAATCCCATCTGATCATGGTGTATGATTTTTTTTAATGTATTGTTGAATTTGGTTTGCTAATATTTTGTTGAGGATTTTAGCATCTGTTTTCATCAGTGATATTGGCCTATAATATTCTTTTTCTGTGATATCTTTGTCTGGTTTTGGTATCAAGGTGATGCTGGCTTTGTAGAATGAGTTCTGAAGCTTTCCTACCTCTTCAATATTTTGCAATAGTTTAAGAATGATAGTTGTTAATGCTTCTCTAAATGTTTCATAAAATTCATTTGTGAAGCCATTTGGTCCTGAACTTTTTTTGTTGTGAGTTTAAAAATTACTGATTTAGTTTCATTTCTGGTAGTTGGTCTGCTCATATTTTTTGTTTCTTCCTGGTTCATTCTTGGGAGATTGTACATTTCTAGGAATTTGCTTCTTTTAGATTGTCCTTTTATTGGGCTATAATTGTTGGTAGTAATCTTTCATGAACCTTTGTATTTCTTTGGTGTCAGTTATAACTTCTTTTTCATTTCTGATTTTCTTGATTTGGGCCCTCCTTTTTTTTCCTTGATGAGTCTGACTCAAAAGTTTTTCAATTTTGTTTATTTTTTTTAATGAATCAACTCTTGGTTTCATTGATCATTTCTATTTTTTAAAATTCTCTGTTTCACTTGTTTCTGCTTTGATATTTATCACTTATTTTCTTATACTAACATTGGGTTTTGTTTGTTCTTATTTTTCTAGTTGCTTTAGATGTAAGGTTAGGTTGTTCACTTGAGATCTTTTTGGTTGTTGCTGTTTCCTGAGGTAGGCTTGTATTGCTATAAACTTCTCAGAACTACTTTTGCTGTGTCTTATAGATTCTGGTTTCTGTGTTTTCATTTTCATATGTCTCTAGATACTTTTTGATTTCTTTTTGGACTTCTTCAGTGATCCATTGGTTCTTTAGTAGGATATTGTTTAGCCCCCATACATTTGTGTTTTTTGCCTGCTAGTGGATGGGGCCAGTTCCTGACAGCTTGGTGTCGGGCCCAAGGTATCCTAAGGCTGGTGTTAGTCCACTGGTGTCATTTTGCTGGTGGGAAGGGCTAAGGCCCAGGGGGTCCCATTACTTGTGCTGGCTGCTGGTGAGTGGAGCCAGGTCCCAGAACTGGATCCTGGGGCTAGTGGCTGAGGGTCCCAGGTTATCCCAGAGTTGGTATTGATGTGCTGGTGGGTGGGGCCAGGGCCTAAGGGTCCCAGTTTGGTGCCTGCCTGCTGGTTCTGGGCTGGGTGTGGGGATTTGGTGGCCCTGGGGCTAGTGCCACCCACTGGTATGTTGAGCTAGATCCTGGGGTCTTTGGCTACAGGGCCTGGGGATCTTGGAGCTGTTGTCAGCCTGCTGATGGGTTGCACTGAGGCCCAGGGAGTCCCAGGGTTAATGCTAGCTTACTGGTGAGGGGTCAGGTCCTGGGGTCTCTGGCTTCAGGGTGCACATGGTCCCAGGGTTAGTGCCAGTGCACTAGTGTGCGGGTCCTGGGCCCTCTGATTGTTTCTGGACCTGTGAGCTCAGAGGGTCTTAAGGCAGCCTGTGAATATGGCTGTGTCCATGCCTGGCTAATTGCTTGGCCTGAGACATTCCAGCACTGTTGCTGAGAGGCTATTGGACAGGGCCTGGTCCCGGTACTAATAAGCCAGAGGGAGAATTCCAAATGGGTACTTATTAGCATCAGTGTCTATGTGGTAGAATGAGCTACCAAAATGGCTGCCACCAGTCTGTGTCCCAGGATTTGCTCCAGTTGCATCCTGCCTCTCTGAGGCTCTCCCAGGTGAGCAGGTGGGTCTGATCCAGGCTTCTGCCTTGGGTCATGGAATGTGTGAAACTTTTTGTATGTCCTTTAACAGCAGAGGCTCTATTTCCTACAGCCCTCTGGCTCTCCTGAAAGTAAGCCCCACTGTCCTTCAAAGCCAAACGTTCTGGGGGCTTGTCTTCTTGGTGCAGGACTAGTGTGCTGGGGAGTCTGATTTTGGCTTGGACTCCTTGCTCCCTGGGGAGAACTCAGCAGTTGTAATTATTCTCCCTTTTGTGGGGTGCTCACCGGGGGTTCTAGGTCTTGACTGTGCCTCATCTCCACCCCTCCTACCTGTCTCATTGTGGTTCCCTCTTTATATCTTTTGTTGTAGAAGTTCTTTTCCACTAGTCCTCTGGGCTTTCTCATCAATAGCTGCTCTGTAAATAGCTGGAACTTTGGCATGCCTGTGGGAGGAGGCAAGCTCAGGTTCTTCCTCCTCCACCATTTTGACTGTTCCCCCTTAGCAAAAAAATTTTAATCACAAATGTGTAATAACTTCACATTTTATGTAATATGCATCTTCACAGGAGTTTTCTGAATATGGTTGTAAAATTAAAAAGTGCTTTTAATGGTAGTGATTGTCTGTAGCAAGCTAGATGATGAATAGAATTTTGGAGGCTGGATTTGGGTCTTTGGGGGGGAGTCTTGATTTCCCATCATATCATTATTGCTGATAATCACATAATCTATAAGAACACAAGCATATGGCCAGCTAAGTAATCAGGTGCAGTTTTTTTGCCTTTATTTGATGTACAAAATTTGATTTTTTTTTCAGGAAAAACCAGTTTTTTAGCCCATATACTTCTCTATACCATATTCAGTTCAAATATTTTTGGCTAAATTAATTTAGAAAGGTTTCCTGATTTAGCTTCATACTTATATAATAGTTGACTTGTATTCTGTTATATAGCCTATTTGTTAGTTAATAGTAATAGTTAATAGTTAATAGTTAGTTAATAGTGGACATACTTAAGTATTTGATCAAGAAGTTAATAAAATATGTGAGCAAAATTTAATGGTTGAGAATATTTTGGTTCATGATTGGGTTAATGGATAAAAGTTAAATTTTCCTATAGCAAGTGCTCTAATAAACTAATTCTTCATATAAAACATGAACCCATTATCTGCAGCACTGATCATTAATGCCTGGTATGTAATAGGTAATGTTTGTTGAATGAACAGGTAACTATTTTGAAAATATATTCTATACATTCCAGGACCTGATCTTCAGGTTTGCGTAGCCAAAAAACCTACGTGTTGCACCAGGAAGATGGAGGAGAGATACCAGATCGCAGCTCGCCAAGATATGCAGCAGGTGCTGCAAACATCCAGCTCTGCATTAAAGTTTCTGATATCCCGAAATGCAGCTGCCTTTCAAGGTAAATGTATCTTGATTTCTGAAACTGAGGTCAAATCTTGCTATGTAATTTTCTTCTTATTATTATATTGGTAAACTTGTCTAAATTTACTTATTTGTCTTTGCTTGCTATTCTGCATATGAAGTGAGGTTTAAGCTTTTTCTAACCTTCATAGCTTGTTTCTGACATCATCCTGGGGCATATAAATTGAGTTGGAGTAGGGAATTTGTTATGCCCTTCTGGGGGCACTTCCAGATCCTTCAATGTTCTGACCCATGGTTTTACTTCAATATGAACATAATTATTAAATTTTATGAAAACAGTCTGTAAAACAAAATCCCATCATTTTAACTGGGTTATTATAGATTTATTTTCAAAAGTATAATTTTAAGAAATATTTGTCTAATTTTTCCTTCTACCACCTCATGTGGTTTTTCTAAGAACATCAGTGTGATATATCAAAGTGTAGAGAAGCCTGATAAATAGTAAGGTAGGAAATATTAACTGGATGTTTAAGGGTCACCTACGACCAGAACTCAACCTTAATTCAAGCAATATGTTCAGAAATAAAATTAACGGATTATAAAATTACAATGCACATTGGAAAATGGATGATCTTTTTCTTATTTTAGTCATCTCCTCTGTAAAATTCCTTATTACTAAAATAAAATAGCTTACTTTATTTATCCTTTTATAAAGCACTAGCTATTCTATGTGTGATTAGAATGAAAATATTTAGCTTACACTGCTTTTCAAATAAATATATTGCTTTTGTTCAATGCAAAATATAACTTCTGTTAGTATTCCTTTTTAATAAGTATATCAACGCCAGTCTACTTAAATAATTTGTGCTTTGTTCATATACAGAATTGAATCACAAGGCTGATTAATTTTAAACACTATACTTATTAAATAAAATAAATATAATGAATCAGGACCAAATTTGAGTTAAAATGCAATTCTTGATGAACTGATGATTTTTTATAGAAGCTGTGAAATACCAGATTTTAAGATGTTTTAATCTAGTCATTTTTTTAGATGTCTTAGAAAACAGCCGTATTTCTTTTATGGGATTTATTCATGTGAAAATGTTGAAGGAAAATATGTTGATATGCTTTTTAAGCAAATGTTGGTGACTTGAGCTGGCTGAAGTAGAAGATATTAAGCACCCACAGGAAGTGATGTAACAATTTTCTCTTATGAAAATGATAGTGTGTAACAATACGAAAACTACATTTAGAGATAAAGGGGGCAGTGAATACACCAACCTTAGCAGAACAGGGAGTTGTGGATGGAAACTGTGGACCACATGCTTGAAAAGGTAGGTTGGACCCAATGTGGAAGAAGGCTTAAAACATCCACTTGGGTTTGAGTCATTAAAGATTTTTGAACATGGAAGCTTCATTATGATTTATCATCTTTTAACGTGAAAACTAAATCCCTCTAGGTAAGAGTGAATGGCTGAAGAAGCTCATGACAAAGCAAACCTACTTTTTTAGATGGCAGGGTTAACTATACGGGTAAAAGACGGTGCCAGCAGTTAATAACACGTAAGGACTCAGTGGATGTTAGGTGCACGTTTTCTTCTGTCTTCAAAGATGCTGTAACAAGTGTTTCATGAATTTTTGGATAAAATGATCAAGATAGAGCACATTAAGTTTAAAAGATTGGGAAAAATACAAAACCTGAACTATTTAGACTTTTAACATGAGTTTAAGTTGCTGAAAAGTTTTGGTAATATTGCTAAAAGTTTGATGACAACTGTATCAGTAGTATAAGTACATGAGATTGCCTGTTGACTGGAGTGTCAGGTAAGTTTATGTACAATTTTGTTATTTTCTGTTTAGTAAATTGTGACTTATGGATTCAATACGGTGAGTTTTGCTGTTTATATAAATATCAACTATAAAATGAAAAAGCTAGGGCCTTTCTTAAACATGATTTGTTACAATAAATTGTCATGTTCTCCCTTTGTGGCATGTCAGTGTTATTTAAGAATCATGAAAAGGCAAGACAAATTCAGAAATTTGCCTAAAGGCTAACTTTACTGGAATAAATTCTCTTACAAGAAGAATACCTGCTTTTAATTTAATGACTACAATAAGTAGCTTTAGGCTTATTCTCATAAAAACAAGCTTAAATATATATGCTAAAAGCAATTTGAGAGATCATATTTGCTGTATCATAACTGAACAGGCCACTTTATCAATAAGTAAAATGCCCTCTGTCTACTTTCTATGTAATGAAAATATCTGAAAACAATTCGGCCTTTTTTTTTTCCCTAAGAAGAAAGAAGCTAACACATTTTATTGGGAAACTTAGTCTGCTTGAGAGCAATTTAATGGGAGAAATCAATTCACCTCTTAAATGATATAAGTAGATTTGCTACATTTTGATCCTTTGATTTTTAAAATATTTCACTGATATTTACTACGTCAACAGTATTAACCTGTGTTTTAGCCATACCGTGTGTTACAGAAGACTTTGCATGGGAGGTAGTGTGGTCCCTCCCGTCTCTTATGGGGAGAGTTCCCATGGGAGCATGTTTTTGAAGCATCCCTTTCGGTATGACCGGTGGGGATGATTACTCGGATGTGGATTTAGTGAGCTCCACAGGACTGTGAGATGAAGGCTGAGAGGGTGGGATTGTTCAGGGAAGAGAGGAAAGAACTGGTACCAGAGACAGAAGGTTATCCCATGTACAATCCACATTCAGCTCTGGAATTCAGCACTTGAATGTGGTCTCAGTGGGGCTGGAATCAGCCTACTTACTGGGACAACACTTCTACTTTTTTTCATTTAAGAGATTTAATGGTGTGTGTTACAGGTTTTCTTAAAATAAAACAGGCAAACAAAAATATGTTTCTGGAAGTTTCCATGATTATGACCTGGGACTTCCCTACTTCCTAAGGGTGGTCATTCATGCCACATGCAGCCTTTTATAAGGAAGAAGGAACCAGCTGATACCCCGGTGGTCTGTTGCTTTTCATAGGTTAGTGGTGCTGCTTGCTGAGAGGGATGCTGGCCTTGTCACAGTGCAGACAGTAACTTTTCTTCATTTTCAGGGGCTTAAGAAGGTTCATGAATAAAGCAGAACAGCCTAAAATAATGTGGAAGAGTTTGTTTCCCTTCAGCTGTTTTACTTTGAGTGTGAGATTGCCTGCTTTAAAAATATTTTGGAAATTTTTTTTATAAATGTTTTATTTCTTTATACATTAGAGTATGGTGTGACTTCGGAAGAAATCAAGGAAGTTGACAGAGAATATGTTATTTATTGTAAAAGGGCAACTCTTATCCAGCTTTCAGATTTGTCACTTTTTAAATCTCCATTCAAGTGAGATACTAGGTTTTTTTTTTAATTTAAAACTATACAAAATTCTCAGCATAATTTTCAAAAATAAAGTAAAGGAATATTTGGGAGAACACTGTTGGAAGCTTGTGTTTTGTTTAAATGTTGGAAAGATAAGGTTAAGAAGTTTTATCTTTTCCTTAGAGATAGATATTTTCCTATTTCTCTCATCTTTAGATAGCTCACATATTTCTAAAATATATGGCATATACTAAGTCTTTATTCTGGAAGTTTCCAATTTTATATGTAGCATTTAGAAAGTGTACATTATCATAAAAGAATGAGTGATAAATGATATCTAGTACAAGAAAGAGAAATGTTTGTTTTATGATTTCATTCTCTTGGCTAATTAAATTTTCATTTCTTGATTAAAAGTGCTTGAAAGATTGGTAAGCTTGTCCTCTTGGGTTGAAATGCTAGATTTAGGAATTTAATAAAAAATACTTTCCTATTTTTAATGCAATATAGGAATATGTTCAAAATTAAATATGTTTGCTTAAAAAGCAGGTGAATTAAGAATGAGAATATGAATATAATTAATGTACTTTCCTCTTTTACACTAACAGATACTAGCTGTGAAGTGTATGGCTAGTGTACGGCTACTGTAAAACTAGTGTAAAATGTATGTACATACACATACACATGTAGTCAAAGGCACAAGCGTATGGTGATTCTTTGAGTTTATTAATGTATGAGAGGATAAATAGATTTATATAAGCGTTACAATATTAAGCCTGCAGTACATCCATCTTAGTTTGTTCACTTCAGCTATGCTTTACACAGGTGGATAGTATTTAAGATTATTTCTTGGAAGAGCACTGTGTGTAAGGAGAAAGGAACAATGCTATTTCTAACACTGAGAATTCCCTGATCAAAACCCCAAGGGAAGAGAACAGGTAGCCCTAGGCTGGCAGTGTTGAGGAGATGTTTGCTTTTCTCTTTTTCTCGCACCTGGAGCAGATACTCAGTAAATGTAATTAAATGAACTGCATAAATACGTGAATAAATGAATGAACGAGTGGTATTTAGCAAGAAGATGGTTCTGAAATAAAATGAACGATTCCTTCCCTCCCTCTCCCCTTCACCCTTGCCTTCCCTCCCCTTCTCTTTATGCATTTAGTATAGCTGTTAAGAGCCTACTAAGCACCAGCACTGTCAGGTGCTTAGATTGTACAGTGTCCAGATTTTAAATCTGCTTTACTTTTATTGGCTCCTTCAGACTTCTGATATGCCAACAACTGTTTGCTGATTTTATAAGCTAGAAATGAGTATGTTATAGCGTTTCTGTCAACAGCATCCTGAATGTGAATGCATTTTCCCTTTCGTTTTGAGCAGCGCATGGTTTAGAATGTTATTGCATACAGCAGCTCCCAACGCAATTGGTCTTTATCCAACAGTCCTGTATCTCTGAAGTGTTAGAAATGGTTTCTTTTGAATCTGTGTCAGCAAACTGCTATTAATTATGAAAATGGGTAATTTTCCTATATTCTAGATATAAAAAGTTGCAAGAGCTTAAATTACTTTTCAGCTGGAAATTAAGTTTGCTTTCCATGAAGCACTATCGATTGTGGAAAAAAAAATTTAAGTATAGACCTAAGATCAGGTTTACTTTGCCAGATTTATTTTAAAAATTTTTAAGAAGTAAACTTTTAGTTGTTTTAATATGGACTGATGGTAGGTTATGATAATATCACTTACTGTTATGATAATCTTACCCAGAAAGCGCAGTAACCTGGTTATAGTAGGCTGAACTCTTGATTTTAAATTAAACACATTTTCAGTTAAATCTTTTCAATTTGAGAACTGTGCATTTATTGCTTAGAAGATGAGTTGACATTCCATCAGATTCTTTATCCTTTGGTTATCTTCATATTAGTTTAATCTTACTTTTGCGTAAGGGATCACAAGGGATAATTCCTAAAGGTAACTATGTATTGACTAAAGGACAGGACATGTGGGAGGTTACAGCTGGCCACGTCTTTGAGGTTTTATCTGTCCCTCTATCTGTTATTCATCCATGGGAATTGATTTCTAAAATTTCTTTTTATAGATATGTGTCATTTATTCATCCTCTCTGTGATGGATATTTTAATAATTCCCAACTTTTATTTGCACTTGTACTACAGCAATAAACATTCTTGTTTGTCTCCAAGGGCACATGTTTCTCTAGGGTTTATACAGAAAAGTGAAATTGTGGCCTATAGGCCATACACCTTGTCAACTTTACTCTTCTAAGGAGCTGAGCTAATTTAACTCCCACGAGCAGTTGGGATCAATGTCCTCATTCCACAGCCTTCCAGATACTTCAGAATAATTCTGAAATTTTAAAAGATTTGCTGAACTGATAGATGTGAAATGGTGTCTTGTTTTCAAAATGTGCAGTTCCCTGATTACTGGGGTGTCTGAACATCTTTTCAAAAATACTTCTGTGTGTATTTCTTATTCTCCCTGATGAACATGTCTTGTGAACCTGTTTATACACTTAGAGGATATGTACCATGTTGTGAATGTTTTTGGATGTATTAAGAATTTTTTTTCTGGATAAATATATCAGCTTGGATTGTCACCTCTTAAAATTTTAGGTAACATAATTCAAATTTCTTTCCATATTCTATGGAAATCCAAGCTCTATGGAAGTTTTCTGCATGTTTCCATGGCTTGCAGTCTCAGCTTACCCCTGCTTTTTTCACTTGTTCTTGTGTCTCCTTTCTGTCATATTAATTGAGTATGAACATTTTTTTTCTTAATTATTACTTCCATAGATAAACACATGCATGGGCACACATTAACCTAAATTGTATGAGTAAAGTAAAATCTATGAGACGGTAGTGAGAAAGGAAGATAAAACCTAAAGATCACAAATAGTTTCAAATTGAGCACTGATTTCTATGTCTGCAAGCGTTTTCCAGCCCTCCCTCCACCATCATTCCATGAAACTACTGTCCTCACATCGCTGTCTGGCCCTCGTATCTCCCACTTCCTTGTGTGACTCTCTGCTCTCAGATGGTGAGATAATGAGGCTTCTGGTTCCTTACATTTATTACATGAGCATGGAAATCATAACCATCACATGACTCTGAGGGTGAATTAAAAGGAGTACTTTTTTTTTAGTTGAAATTATCGTTTCATCTTTTTATTTTTAAAATTTCCCCAGCTTTATTAAGGTATAATTGACATTGCATAAATTTCGGATGGACAGCACTTCGGTTTGGTACTCTTATGTATTGCATTATGATTATCACTGTAGTGCTAGCTGACACCTCCATCAAGTCACATAATTACCATTTCTTTTCTATGGTAAGAACATTTAAGATTACTCTTTTAGCAACTTTCGAGTATATCCTACGGTACGGTTAGCCCTAGTCACAATGCTGTTCATTATATCCCAGAGCTTATTCATTTTATAACTGGAAGTCTGTACTCTTTGGCCAGGATCATTTCTCCTGCCCTCTAGCCTGGTAACCACCATTCTACTCTCTAAACGTACGACTTGTGGGTCATCCTATTAGATATTTTAGGAACAATGAATTTCCTAAATCTCACATTTATGCAATGTGCAGTGATCTTTTATAAAATGTAGGCAAGGTATATAAGCCTTTCCCCTAGTATTTAAATTGAGTCCATTTTATATTTCAGATGTGAATGTTGGCAGCATTAGTAATCTATGAGAAGAAATAAACAATTATTAGCTACTTTTGAAACAGAGATCATTTATCTCAGAAATGTTTACTTCCAAAAGAAATAGAAGGCTATTAAAGTTAATTAAGTATTTGTATAAGATCCAAAATATATTTTACTTAGATGAGTTTTCTCATTTTGATTATAACTAGATGTATAAAAAAAGAAAATAAGGTGAATTAAAATCACATTTCTAAACATTCTGTGGTAATACACTTAAAGGGAAATTTGTGATGAAACGTGTGGTTGCCTCTCACTTTGTAATGCAATATTTATGAATTCTTTTAGAAACCTTTTACTCCATGGAACAAACTTTTCTGTTATATTGATGATACCCTCTAAAATGTACATACTATAAAAAGTGAAATTCATGCTTTTTCCCCCTGGGTTAGCTCTGTGCACTTAACATCTGAATATTGCTTTTTTGGATGATGTCAGCTAATATATTTTGTCAATGTGTGTCTTAGAATTAATATTTCTAACAATAAATAACTTTAATATTGAAAGTAGGGTATTTCCTTATTTATAAGAGGCTGGTAGAAAGATAAACAAAGATCGAGGGATCATGTGACTATATCTAAATTTATTTAATGTGAAGAACAAAATTACAGTAAAAGTAGTAGTTTCATTATATGTTTTTCTATTCTGATTATGAATTTCATTAGCAAATGTTCTTGAAATCTATCCTGATGCACTTACCAGGTCTTCTGATAGGTCATTTTTTAAATAGCTGTTTTTGAGTCAACATATTTAGTTTTATGAAGATTGACATTGTATTTTAAGGCCTTGCAAAATTTTATCTGAGATGTCTAATGCCATAATTTAAAAATTAATTTATTTAATTATTTTTATAAGAATGATAAAATATTAGCATTGTTAAAATATTCAAGAAATTATTTAAAAACTCAATAATGTATCTGGTTTCACATTGTATGTACTGCCTCGTGAGTAGTAGTCTATCATGAGGTATTAATTTGTGTCTCACCAGGGTGGTTGTGTTGGCATATGCCACATGCAAACATTTTCTCCTTTCTCTGCCTTATTGGTAGAACCCCAGGTTTGGGGGTAATCACCCTCGATGGCAGTGCACTTAGGGTCAGTGAACCCTGCTGTCGCGCTCGGGGATGGCAGGAGATAGAACAGAAGTGTGTGTATGTTGGTGAAGTTTTGAAATAGCTGTTGTGAGAAATGGGAAAGAAAATGAACCAAAACCCAGTTCGAGGGGTAACATAAGAGACCACTGATTAATAGTAAAACCAGCATGCATGATGGTATGGTTGTTTTCAGCCCTCTGTAGTGTTTGCCTACGGAAGAGGTAAAGGTAGGGTGGTGCTGATACGTGGTTGAGCATGGGTGATAGGAGAGTCATTCATCCACCGCACACATCTTTGTTGGGCAGCCTCCAAGGGCCAGCATGGTTTTAAGTGCTCCATAGGCCTCAGTGAATGAACGAAAGATCCCTATCCTTATAGTTTGCATTTCAGCAAATAAAAAATAAACTAACGTAATACAGATATAAATTAGAATGTATTAAATACTTTGGGATAATGTAACATGGAGCAGGGGAGGGGGGTTGGGAGTACTGGAGGGTTGCAATTTAAAATTGTACAGGCAAGGAAAAGTTGGCATTTAAGCCAACATTTGGATAAAGTGCAGGTGCTGGCTGTGTGGCGTCTGGGAGGAAAACATTCTAGGAAAAGGAAATAAGCCTCAGATAGGAGTGCGTGTGCCTCAAATGTCAGAGGAATAGCAATAGAGAGGCTGGTTTTGGCTGGAACCCAGGGGGTGATGGGGGGAGACTGGAAAGTCAATCACAGAAGCAAACAGGTGGCCAGTCACGGGCGCCTCTTGGGCTTTGCTTCTGAAGCAGGAGTTTTTAATTATGGGTGGGGCTTGATTTCAAATGAAACAGAACAAAACAAAAACCTCTGTCTAGTTATTGAGGGGTCTGTGCATTCAGCCTGAAGAGAGGCAAGGGTGGACTTTACAGCCCATTTAGGAGAGCATTATAATATTCCAGAAGAGACATCATGGTGACTTAGGCCTGAGTGGTGGCAGTGCAGGTGCTAAGAAGTGATCAGATTCTGGATATATTATGAACATCAGTAGGGTCCAGGGCATAGCGGGGAAATAATTGAGGCCAAGAAGGGGCTGACTGTGGAAAAATACACCAAGGATGTATTTGTGGGGTGAGTGCCTGTGTAGTGGAGGTGAGTTAGAGATACTGAGACTGTAGGATAGGTTTCCAGACAGGCTAGACTTTGGAGTCTCTGTTTGGGAGAGTTGGGAGTCTGAGACAAACTGTCACCTGTTTCTAAGTTCTCAGTGAAAGAGGGATGTTGGTGGGTGTAACAGAGGCATTGGTTGATTATCCAATGGAGGATATTTTTTTAAACCACTTTATAGAGGTATGATTGATAAACAAAAATCTGTATGTATTTGATGTATAAAACTTGATGCATTTGGAGATAAGTATACACCTGTGAAAGCATCACCACAATCTACACCATAAGCAGATTGGAGGAGGGTGATCTTTGGCGCAGAGTTAGAAGAGTCATGGGCTGGAAGAGCCAGATGTCATCCAGCTCTTCACTACAGCCTGGCTCTGTAATGTGGTAGAAATTTTTTTAATAATAACATATCTAAATATGAAAATAAAATTAATTTTGATAGAATAACTCATACTCTATGTAGTGAAACATATTGCTAATATTTAGCACAACTTAAAGAGAAGGGCATTATACAGAAATGAATAACACACAAATAAACAAGATTGACTTGAAATGAAATTTGTAAACAAACTTTGAGAATTGACTGGAGAAAGCATGTAATGAGACAATGTAAAGTTTCATAATAATAATTATTGGCAAAATCACGAGTTTGTATATGAGAAATTTACTTAAAAACTCATTTTAATTATAGAAGATATAACATGGTTATAGAAAATTGAAAATAAAAGTTTTTATTAGTCAATAACCTAGTTAACAAGTAAGATTCTGTGATGAACTTTAGTTTCTTAAGACTCAGTTTTGAAGTCTTGGTAGTAATTCTCATAACACCAAGAACACATTTGACATTTTCATATAAATAAAAATGAGCTAAGTTCTAAGATACCAAACAGTATCAATAATTGTCAATCATTTCAATAACATCTTTTTATTATACCATCTTTCATCTATAATTAGAAAGACAGTTCATATAATTGGCATTATTGTCTAATTTAAAATTTTAAAATACTATAATAATTCACTGTAAATTATAAAGTACAGCTTATTAAAACTGTGGAAGTAATCTTAATAGGTAAGCTTTTTGTCCCTATAGCCTTGGGGGAAAGCAGATTAAGATGAAAATAATAAACCATCACCCATAATATTTAATTGGTAAAGTGGTAAGATATAATGGAAAATAAGATACCTCTCTTTCTTCAGACAAATAGAGGACTTAAATTTTATAGCCTTCCTCAATGTAGCTGTTCATGATGGGAAATTATTCATGCATATCTTCATGCTTTTAGCATAAAATATATCTAGCAATAAATGGAATATATATGCTATAGCTTTTATGCAGAAGGCGAAGGGCTTGAAATGGCATCTCAAGATCCAGAAAGTCATAACAGTAAATAAAGGGTAATTGTTGGATAGCTATGCTGTGCTTCTTTTATGCCAGAGTAATTCTGCCTGTGGGCTAACTTTTGTGTAAACAAAGATAATTGAACTTTTGCACCTTAAAGAATATTGTTCTCTTGTACTATTTATTTGACTCCATCTCCTCAGGCTATGAACTTGACTTGAATGTTAACTTAGGAAACATACTCATTTTTTCCATAAGTAGGAATAAATTTAAGCTACTTTATAATAAACATTGGCCTTCATTGTGGGAAAACATTTGTTATTGTTATTAGATTGACAGTATGCTGAAGAGTTTGAGAACAGAGTTCTTGAGTTAGAGAATCTGGGTTTGAATCCTATTTCTAGACATACATCTAGGATCCCATTTCCCTTCTTGTGGAATAGGGTAATAATAGTACCTTCTTCTAGGTTGCAGTTAGTAAGGATTGGTCATGGTAATCCCTATAAAGTAACTAACATCAGCCCTGGTATGTCATAAGCACTCAGTAGATCTTAGCTCTTCTTCTTCTTCCTGTATTTGTGATGTATAGTCCATCCTCACCCCCCACCCCCAATATTCGATTGGCAGCAAAACATTTCAGGGTAAAAATTGTCTAATGAAATTGCTGTAATTTTGTATGGCAACTTGCATAAAATCAATTGGCAGATTATCAGAAGTGCCTCAGTGGCCAGGCAGGAGAAGGGCCTTGGTCTTTGAGACTCCTATATCCCTCCTTGGATCTGCTCCTGGTGGGCTTTGCAAGAGTTATGTTGCAAGTGCTTGGGATTATAGCCAAACATGCTCTCTATATTGGTGAAGACATGCCATTGAGAGAAATTATTTGGTGAATAATAATAATTGGTACATTTTAAAGCAAGCTTTTTTCTTTTCGCTGCTCAGCTGGTAATCAAATTAAATTTCAAATTTCATTAAATGGTATTAAATTGTAGTATTTTGACTCTCACTGCAGTAGAAACTAACATGAACATAAAAATCTGAGGTTTGAGGCAAAGAGACAGAGTCTGTGGAAAACTATTCAATAGCTTGATGAAAGCTTTAATCCTCTTAGTATCCTTCTTTAAATGAGAATAACTCCACATGTGAAAGACTTTACCTTTTTGATATCACTGGATTCATTCTCATTACTTTAAGGGATGTTTGCAGTTTCTGTGGGCATTTCTTTAGATTATGCATTTGTGAGTTTTTAGATAAAGCCAGTGAGTTCAAATTGGTCTTTTCCCAGCAGTATGGAACAAATAAATAAATGCATAGCCTTCAGAGAAATGTAAAAGTCTTTGTGGTTGCTAGAATATGGCGAAAAATTTTATCCAAGATCTTACTGAACTCCTTTGGAGGGCACTGTTCATTAAGATAATTTTTATTTGGGTCTAAATGTTGCTAATTATTGTTCGATAAAATTAGGTAACTATTTGATAGTTGTACTTACTACCTGCTGAAAATGAGAAATATTATTATTGCTTGACTGTGAGGTATTTTAGAGAGTTTTCTATGTAGGGAAAGGCAATATGGAGAGAGACGGGCATTCTGGGAAGTGTGATTTAGGAAAAGAGCCAGAGGGGTGGGACAAAGGTATCCATTGGTTTAAGAAGTTACAATAAATACATGGTTGATGTTATGATTTTCAACATCTGGGTTTAATATGCTTACTTTCTAGCTATAGTCTCTGGGCAATATTTTAGAATGATCTAGGCCAACTGCTTAATTTGTTTTTATTACAAACCTTCAAAGTAGGTTTAAATAAAATTATGAATCTGGCAACTCTTACTCAATATATTTAGTGCATTTGTTATTTTAATGGGATTGTATGTTTTGAATGCAAATGAAGAATATGTTTAACAATCAGTAGCCTACACCAGTGCAGCTATTCTGGAAAGAAGTTTGACAGCACTTAGCAAAAATGTGTGTTCTCTCTCTTTCATCTTTCTGATCCTTCTACTAGCTATATATACGTTGGAAATTGTTTTAGGGAACATTTAAGGACACATACAAGAATATTAATTGTAGTGTTTCTTGTAATAGCTGGGAGTTGAGACAATCTGGGTGTCTGTAATTGAGGGAAAGGTTAAGAAAAATGCACAGAAAAAGCATTATGGAATAGTATGCATCATTAGGAATAATCAACTGGATGCATACATAGTGACAGGAATAGACCTCAAAAACATAAAATAGAGTGAAGAAAGGCAGAAAAAGAATGAGACATATAGCACACCATATATGTATCATAAAAATACTTGTACCATACAATTCTACGTATTTTACTGGAACTCATACAAATCAAAATTTTATATTAAGCACATTAGAGTGATTGCTTAAGGGAATATGATTGTATAGTTAACTTACCATCCATCTCATAAATTTTAAGAGATATAGGGAATGTGAAGAATAGGTAGGAAAAGGGAAAGTGAATGAAAGTGAAATTCTTAGATATAAACCTAAAAAAACATGTACAGGATTTTTATGCACAAAATGCTGATAAAAAAAATCAAAGAACATAAATAAATGGAGAGACATACCATGTTCATGAACTGGGAGACTCAACATAGTAAAGAAGACAGTTTTACCTAAATTACTTTATAGGTTTAACGTGATTTCTATCAAAATCCTAGCAGGCTCTGTGTGACATAGTCAAGCTTTTTCCAAAATTTATATGGAAAGGCACAGGACCTAAAATAGCTTAAATAAGTTTGAAAAAGAAGAATAAAGTGGGAGGAATCACTCTACCTAATAATGAGACTTACTATGTAGCAACATTAATTGAGAGTGTGATATTGGCCAGGGGATAGACACATAGAACAGACTAGAGAACCCCAAAATAGACCCACACAGCTATGCCCAGTTGATTTTTGATAAGGGGCAGAAGCTATTCAAAGGAGGAAGGATATCCTTTTCAACACACTGTGCTGAGCAATTGGGTATCCATAAGCATATTATAGTAATATTTTTGTATTAAAATGTCTAAGTGTTTCATCCCAAAGATTTTCGCAGGCTTTGCCTTCTCTGCCTGCATTTAGGTAATCTTTCTTTAATTTATTTCCCTAAGGAAAAATTTATTAAATAAGCCATCTCTGTGAATCTTTTGAAAGGTTCTCCAAATCTGAGTGCTGTTAATCATAGACCTTCTCAATTTCAGTGCATTCTAGTAGAGAGAATAAATTTATTCAAATAAAAGTGGTAGCTTCATCCAAAGCTTCTTCCCAGAATTTAAGTTAAACTAAATAAAATTTAAATCATGAACATTGTTTGGCACCTCATTGTTTAACTTATTCTGTTCTTCTGTTGCTTTTTTCAGTAGGGACAAATTTTAGTGTCTCTTTGTTAAGAATTGAAATATGTTAAATGTTTTAAAAACTGTTTTTAGTGTACACTTATTAAATTTTTTAAGATTTCAGCTGATTTCTTTTGGCTGTGGGATGACCAGTTAGTTTATCTAATAGTCTGAATGAGAAAAAAGACAAAGGAGTGAGTTTTGTTAATGATAATAGAGAATAGGGGAGAAAGAAATTCTAAGTATATTTAGAAGAAAAATTTAACAGGACTGGGTAACTTGATGACTATGGAGTGGGATTAGGAAGAGAAGGAACTTAAGGTCCATGTTGAGTCTTGCAAGAGAATGCTCTCAGGGACTGATTTATAATGTCCTCATTTTCCTTCTATCTTAATTTTTAGTTAAGTTCTTTTGAAAATTGTGTTCAACTCTAAGGCTGTGGGTAAGCTGCTATAGAAAACTCATCCATTCCTTTGTCAGTATTTTACTTTGTATATATCAAATGCTGGGCACGGTACTGTATTCAGGCTGTCCTCGATTTGCACAATTTTGTGTGAAACTCATGCCCATCTGAACCGGATCCTTGCCTGACATGGCTCCATTGATCTTAGTTACCAGGAAACTGTACAAAACAAGGACTGCCTGGCTTTCATCTGGAGATAGGGCAGAAAATTATGACAGCTT
This sequence comes from Camelus bactrianus, assembly GCF_048773025.1. Taxonomy (NCBI): domain Eukaryota; kingdom Metazoa; phylum Chordata; class Mammalia; order Artiodactyla; family Camelidae; genus Camelus; species Camelus bactrianus. Next base: position 55,555,796 of record NC_133552.1, read on the forward strand.
TCTAGAAACCTAATATCTATTGCAGGAAATGGGCAAATGACTACCTTTCAGTGTACTTTAAGGGTTTAAGATACCTTTCAGGATTTAAGATGAGATCTTATAGAGAAGACATCTGATGTGGATTGCAGGGGAAGAAGATGGGGAAAGAAATTCTGAAAATGGTGATATCAGGGGAAGAACAAAGATCAGGTGATTCCTCTCAATAGTGAAGGAAAAAGTCTGCAGAGTTAAGGGCCTGGGAATATTGCTTTTAAGGCCACAGCCAATTATGGGAAGTGGGGAGTGTTGGGAAGTAAACTTGAAGATGATTTAATTTCCCAGGAATCTGTGTGTGCGTCCTTTATCATTCCTAATTTTTCTTCTGTCTTTCTTACTCTCTTTATAAACTTTCATTTTCCACCACTTTCTTTTCTCCAGTTTCCTTCCTTTGTCTTACAACCTCTGTCCTAATAAGGGTTTTGCCTATGTTGATGCTATTTTTCTAGACCATTCTTTCAGATTTAGTTATCTTTTATCCTTTTGTTTTTAATAAGGTCTGTTTTAATCTTTTAAAACCCTCTCTCGCTACTTTTTAAAAATTTCTTTCATAATGTTTCTGATTTCTTGACATCATTGTTACTTTCTTTGAACTTGAGTTTTCTTGTTTAGTAATGAAAGTATTTTAGGGGATATGTTTTCCTTTGATTATAGTTTTGCTGAAGTGCATAGATTTTACTATGAAGTGTTCTTTTCATTTTGCTTTAGACAGTCTGAAATTTTACTTTTGGTTTTCTTCTTTGAGGTAATATGGACAGTTTTTAGTTCGAATTGACTAGGTTTATCATAGTTTTAATGACCCCAAAATATTAGTGGCTTACATCCACAAAGAGGTTCCATGTCCTTTAAGTGTAGGTGATGGCTCTTCCTGCCCAGGCTGAAGGAGCAGCCCTATCTGAGGTGATGTTGCACGAGGTCCTGGGTTTGATTCCTAGTACCTCCATTAAATAAATAAATAAATAAGAACCTAACTACCTGCCCCCAAAATCAGAAAATTAAAAAAAATTAAGGACTTGATTTGTGATCCACTGAAATCATCTGCATTATTTTGAACCATGCAAGTATTGTATTATGACCTGATCTTGAATTAGGTGAGAGACTAATTCTAACTTACGTGTGTTTTGCCCTTTTTATCTCAGACACTATGACCTTAATGCTGTTTTTAACTTACATGTTTATACATGTAGAAGTGTCTAAAATAATTAATATAACCAATTTCCTATCTTCAGGATTAGCTGTCTACAAACAGCAAACAAGCTTCTGTAAGAAACTGGAGCAAGTCTTTCCAGTTGGACTACATTAGAATTCCATCTACATTTTAATTTGGTTCCTGCTGTGTGGATATATGAGACTGAATCTATTACCTGGCTCAATGGTCCTCTCAGACAATTTCCCTTTCTCATTCTGATTTTATTGTAAGTGATCGTCAACATACTGTAGAAGTCTCCAAATACAATTTTGATCACTCCCATGAGGTACTGATAACTATGACCTTACATTAACAAAACAAAACAAAACAAGAACTGAAGGAGTACTGTGGTATATAATAGATTACCTTTCGATTAAAGGTGCTAGTTGTGGAGTGTTTTGTGAGACTTTATGCTTGGACATTTCCTCTATACTGATTCTTCACTGGAGTGTTTTGCAGAAAAAAATTCTGTAGCAATCACCCATTTCTGGCAGGACTTGGTTTTACATTAAAGATTCCTGCTTTAAGTGTAATTTTACTCTGAGTTGCCTCTTATCCTGGTGATCATGAACCACCTGCTGTTTTTTCGTTTGGAGATAATGTTTCTCTGAGTATTTATTATAATTTCAGCTTTAAATATAGTCTTTTCATGCATTTAATACATTTAATCCTTACTGTGAAACAGATTAATGGACCTTCTGTGTAAAGCTTAGGAACATTAATTTAGTTCACTCTGGTTTATTTAAGTGTGTTGCAGTCTTCCTGGGGTATACTTTTTCAGGGCACGTCTAGAAGTTGAGAGATGTTGTCAGATGGCAATAGCGTGACACTTCATTTTCTTAGGCTGCCCAGCAGTCTGATGAAGAACACTCTTAGGGAAAAATAAATACTAGTAATTTGTTCTATTTGCATCTTGATCCTCAGAACTGTCCCATCATCACCTTGTGTCTGGTACTTGTTGTGACCCCTCATCCTGACTCTAAGGTCATTCTTCCTTTTTATCTTTCCTCTTTCTATTTTTGCTTCTTTGACTGTTTCATTCTTAGCATAGTCCCTGTCTCTCAGCTGCCTGCTACAAATATTCCTACCTGGGTATCCTGCTAACACATTAAATGTTCTGTCTGAATGTAAATTTCTCATCTTTTTCTCAAAACAACTTTTCATCCCAATTTTTCCATCTCTGTGCATGGTATCACCCATTTTACCCTGACTCTTAGACTAAGAACTTCCATGCCATCAGTGACTCAAATTTCTTGTCTGTCTTCTCCTTGTCCATTAAAAAATGAACTTTCTTCTCAAATTTATTTCTCCTTTCTATTCCTCTTGACACTTTTTTTCCTGCAACAGTCTCTTGGCTGGACTAACTACTCTAGTGTTTTCCTCTGCTGATCCCCAGTAATTTAACAGATTCAGACTTTAATGTAATATTGATGTGTCATTCTCCAATTTAAAATTCTTCAGTGCTTTGCAGTTTCTTGACTTAAAATGCTATGGAATATTCATAACTTTCAATGTCCACTATAATCCCTGTTATATCTATTCAAAATTAGTTCTTACTCATTTCACAGCATCTTTTCCCCACCATCAGTCCCTGTTCCCAGAATTCTCTATTCATTCAGTATTGTTACTTTCTTAAGAACAGAATGTATGTCTTATGTTGGTAACCATGTTTCTTATAGACTGAATGTTTGTCCCCTCCCTCCCCGATACATATGTTGAAACCTAATTCGCAGTGAGATAGTGTTAGGGGGTGGGGCCTTGGGAGATGATAAGATCATAAGGATAAAACCCTGACGAACGGGATTAGCGCCCTTGTAAGAGGCCCTGGAGAGCTCCCTCACCTCTAATGCCATGTGAGGGTGCAGCATGAAGACAGCCACCTGTGAACCAGGAAGCGAGTCCTCACCAAAGGCCAAATTTGCCATCTCCTTGATCTTAGACTTCCCAGCCTCCAGAGCTGTAAGAAACACATTTCTACTGTTTATCAGCCTCCCAGTCTATGGCCTTCTATTATAGCAATCTGAATGTGCTGAATTTCTTCATCACAGTATCTAATCTGTGGTAAATGTTCAGTTAATGTGCTTTTTGTTTATTTTTCAGTGGCAGTCAGGGTCATCTTTAGATGGACGGGGTGGTGATTTTTCTTTAATTTTGAATTTTAGACTTTAAGGCATGGTCTCTAGAGTCACATCGTCTGGGCTTAACTCTAACTCTTGTTTTGTGACCTTAGATAATTTACTTAATGTCTATGTGCCTCAGTTTCCTCATCTGTAAAATGGAGATAACAACTGTACTAACCTAAAAGAGTTTTTATGAGGACTTAATAAGTGAATACATATATAGGACTTTAGAAGTGTGACTATATGTAAGTGCTCAATTAGGTATTGATAAGATTTTGTGCATGTAACATATCTTTCTAGGCTGATATCACTAAGAACATTTCTAGTAGCTTAGCAAATTAGGTAGAGAGAAAAATCTTAGTTGGGGAACTCAGTTTTTTATTTTATTCCTAGTTACTGTCAATATGTGCGTTTATTTTTATAGTGAGGCTATTTATATATACATAAATATTTTTGTCTTGTTGAATCAAACTGGTATTTGAAAATACTGGTGAAAGTGCTGATGACAGTAGGAACACTGGATTTACTGAATGCTTGTAAGATTAGTAATACTATTTATTAGTACTGTTATGTCTACCCCTACCACAACCATCACCACCATTATTTACTGAACGCACTATTTGTCATTTGAATTTTCTTGGTAAACCACAATTGATCCACTAAACACTAGATAAAAATGTATTACAAGATATGCATATATAAATTACTACCATAAGACTATTCACTTGTCAAATGATAAAAATGAAAATTATCCTTGTAAAAATTATCTGGTGGGAGAGTTGCCCATTTTACATATTATCCATACTTCTTAAGCTTTCGTTATCTCCTTTTTCACCATTATCTCAAATATTTTTTGTCTCATTAGTGTAGAATTTGCTTGGAGTTGTTCTCTACAGTTCTGAATTTTATTCTTTCATCGTCTTTAGTATATGAAAGTTAACATTTAAAATAATTCAACTTTTAAATGGCTTTTCCTAGAATCCAGTAATATCTTTTAAAATATTTTGAGCTGTTTTGAAAAAAAAATCACCCCTACTAAGGAGAAGAATCTGTTTTGCTGCTTTTTAGCAAAATGGAAAATGTTTTCTGCAGGTTGACTTTAGGTACCTTGATGATTGATCTCAGCAAAGTGAAGAGTTGGGAGGATGAAGAACATGATTTTTCTGTTGAATTCAATTGAGTGAACATATGTTGAATATTTCTCCTGGACCTGAGATTCTGCAGGGTGCACTTAGAGGTCCTTCCTCCCTGACCCTCATATTCTATTAAGGAAGATAATGAATAATCACAGTAGAGAGAGGTCAACACAGCAATGGAAGTGAGGTTCTGACAGTGGAGAGACTGACTTTATTAGAAGGAGAAATGTAAGCAAGGTTGGTCATAGAATACTTTCTTGTAGGGTTACAGTACAAGGTTCACTTTTTTAAAAAATAATTTAATTGCAATTTGGTTGGCATATTTCTTTTTATTTCCATATATTTGATATTAAGCAAGAATATATTTTTTTCTGGCTGTTGTAAAATTGTTGTACCGCATCTTTTTAGCCATGACACAGCCATCTACCTCGCTGTAAACTTGAGTTTTATCTCCTTCGCAGGTGATATTTAGAGTTTGGCATCCATCAACAAAGCTTCAGAACAGAATATTACCAGCAAAGAAAAGGAGCTTAAACAGGCAGTTCAAAATTTTATTTATACTCCAGGAATAGTAAGAAACCTGTTTATGACAGCTATTTCTCTCCTTTCAGGCTGAGATGCTTCATCTTTTAGCAGTGCTAGTTGAGCAAGGATACCACGGAGAAACGACTTTTTTTTTTTTCTTTCCTAGAGCTCTCTAGGCTATCAATTTTATAGACTCTGCATAATTCTCGACAAGAATGTAGTTTGAAGCAAGCTGTTATGATTAATTATTGCTCGTTAACTGGATCTTTGCCCTGCATGAGGGAATATTGCAGGTTTTCCCTCTCATTCTAAAAATCATGTTGCTTATATTAAAATTGAAATGTATTTGCGGGGAGTTGGAAGCTGAGGTACCCAGGGTAGGCTGGGGGGAGGGCAGGCATTATTGAAAGCTTTGCTTGTATGGTGCTGTGCCGACACCCTTGTGATTTTTTGGTAAAATACATTAGATTTCTCAAAAGAAAATTTTATATAATAAGTCATCTGTGATGGAGATGTTTTGCATATTTTGTACTTTGTAAATCTATTTTTTTCTTGGCAAGAGTCCTTGGTCAATGTGTACATTTAGAAGATATTGGAAGAATACAGTACCCAAAATATTCATGTTCTTAAACTCAAATCAATTTCTTGTCTTTACAGAATACTAACTAAACTATTAACTTGGTTTATCAATATCCATCTGAAGGAAAATTAGAATAGTAAAATGCAATTTTTCACTCTTTCTTATACTTATGTAAGGAAAGAAAATAGATTTTTGTGTGTTATTATATGAATAATTCTTCCTTAATGTTCGGGCTGAAATCTGTCTGTCTTGCCACATCTACCTTTGAGAGTCTGATACATATGATTACGCTCATGTAAACAATAAAAACAACATGAGAAAGAAATTGTGACAGTTTCTGACTTACAGGCAAAATTTGTTCATAGCTAATTAGGATGGCCATCTCTGACAATTCTTTTGTAGACTGAAGTAAAAGAGGGCAAGGGAAAAGAATGGTTGACAAGCATTGTTAGAACAGTGAGACCAGTTTTCAGATGCTCCCACAGATACGGTTGATAAATTTTTTATTAAATAAGAAAAATTTGATAGCAGTAGTAGTAGGAACTAAAGACAGTATAAAATGTGATTGATGAGGTGGTTTTTCACTTACTGAATAATTACTATTGGCAACACTGCTACTAAAGTTTGGAGCATATAAAGCAAGGAGGATACTATACTCATCCTGTATTTAATGTCCTTAATTTAAAACATAAACAACAAGAAATCAAGGACCAAAGAAACAGGACATAGAGCAAAAGAATATTAAATGTAGGGAGTATTACTATAACCGAATAGTCTGAGTGGAGTTCCTTTAATTTTCCTCTCTAGAAAAGTTCATCTTAATTTACGTCTTCTTTTCCAAATTACGTGGTGGCAAAAAATGCATCCCAGCTATTGCTTTGTTTCTTATTTTATTGCTCTCCTGTGCTTTTTCTGAATATTTTCTTAATAAATGGGCAAATTTTGGTCACTTTTTGGACCCACTTCCCTTTGGAAATAAAGCCTTTCATAAATGAGTATATAAGCTTGAACATGAAGTGAAGAAAAAAGCATTAAGTTGGTGACACTATGCTGTTACTGTGTGCTCCTCTATGAGAGGTTCCATTCTGGTAAGAAAGTTGTCTTGGTGTTGTTTGCTTTGCTTTCTTTCTTTTTCTTTTTCTTTTTTTTAAGTGGGGGAAAAAGTGTGTAAAAATGAAGATAAAAAGGCATATTGTTTATCAGGCAGTTATCACTGAATGGCAAGCAACCAGGACATTGCAGGGGCCGATAGCTGTAGCATTTATTTCTTGCTCGTGTGTCTGCTGATCAGTTAGGGTTGGCTGATCTTGGCTTGGCTCCAGACTCTGGGCTGGGTCCAGGCAGGTCTGTTCCAGGCTTTGGCTTGTGTGGATGTGCTTAGATCTGTTCCTTGCGTGTTTGTTTTGGGGCTCAGATGAAGGGAAAGTAAGTGTTTAGGAGAAAGCTGTTCTTTTGGTTATTGGCAGGAGTTAAGAGAGCAAGTGGAAGTGTGCAGTGCCTCTTACAGGTGAGGCTCAGAGCTGGCCCATTGTCACTTCTGTTGAAATTCCATTGGTCACAGCAAGTCAGTGGATGAGGGCGTATATTTCTCCCATGGAGTTAAGGGATGCAGGGAGTGAATACCTGCTGAACAATGAGCTAATCTACCACATATGAAATTTAATAAATTAAGTAGCAGAGATTCAAATTCTCTTAAGAGGTTGGAAATACACGAATTTCTTGATAGGAACAATCACTACCACTTACTAAGCACTGAAATGGGTGTGCACTAGGTTGAAAGTACACCTGCATTGCCTTCTGGCTTTCTCAGCTGTGGCCCTACTGACCATGGGATTCAGGTGTCCCCTTTGTTGTGGGGGGCTGTCCTGTGCAGTGTAGGGTGTTTAGAGCATCCCTGGCCTTTACCCACTAGACACCAGTATCATCTTCCCCCCCCCAGTGATAATAGCCAAAAATGTCTCCAGACATCCCCAAATGTCTCCATGTGAGCAAAATTGCTTCAATTGATTACCATTGACTTATCTGTACTGATAATCTCTTTCTCTTTTTAAAAAATTTAACTTAATTTTTTTTGGTTTCTTATTTTGCAGGGGAAGGTAATTAGGTTTATTTATTTTATTATTCTTTTTTAATGGAGGTACTGGGGATTGAACCCAGGATGTTTGCATGCTAAGCATGCACTCTACCGCTGAGCTATACCCTCCCTCTTCATACTGGTAACCTCTTAAATAGGGATCACTTCATTTCACAGATGGAGAAATTGAAGCACAGATGGGCTGCTTTACCCAGTGTTATACTGAAGTAAATAACAGATTTGGGGTTAAAAGTCTAGATCTCTTTAATTCCAGACTGCATGGATTTAAACCATACTGCTAAAGACTAATAATGAAGATGCCTTTGAACTGGGTTTTCCTTCAGTTGGGGGAGGGGGGCAAAAGAGACAATTACAATATGCAGACAATAAGATCTATGAAAGGTATGCTCAGGGAGTTAGGAGACATTGGGGACAAGAGAGCAGGACCACTCTGCTCACAGTCACCAAGACAGACAGTTGCAGGAGTCCAGGAACTAACAGCACAAGCGATCGTTAACCGGAGGAAGGAGGACACGGTGAGTCTCACCACGTAGAGGTCACAGGAGCTGTAGAGTCTCACATACAGAGAATGCAAGAAGATGGAGATTCTTGAGGCAAAGAATGTAGTGGAGAAAATGGCTGGAAGTGGAGGTAGATGCAAAACCGACAGTGGTTTGTGTGCCATTTTACGGATTCTGAACTTCAGTCCTGAAGGCAATGTTGGACACACAGACAGGAATTTTAAACAGGAAAATTACAGAACCGTATTTGGGTTTTATAACAGCACTCTGTCCTCCTGTGAAGGATGAATTAGAAAGGGAATTATAGATGACAGGAAAATGTGCTATAGAAGCAAGAAAATTATGCCGGAAGATATATATTGAAGTCTTAAGAATGTTTATCTTTGGATGGAGATTATGGTTTTAATTTTCCTTTTTATTATCTTTATTTTGGATTTTTCTGCTGTGAAAAAGTACTGCTTTGTAATAAGTAATGCATTTCATTAAAAACTAGGACGTTGTAAGTGGTTTTTCTGAGGGTGACTGAGGAGATGAAATTGTCAGGATGTGGAAATGTGTTTTGGGGGCATTGCTGAGAGAAAGGAAGAGTCCCAGGGGCTCTTGCATTTCTGGCTTGAGCAGTTCATACAGAAGGGGACTTAAGAAGAAGGGGCGGCGGACTAGGGGAGAGGATAAATTCTGTTTTGAATGTGGTGTGCATGAAGTGCATTCTGGGGAGGAGGTACCGAATTGTCCATCAGAATGAGGAGTTCAATACCCAAGAGAGAGGTTTTGGTGGGAAGACTGATTGGGAAATAACCAACAGTAGAGTTAGCTTTTGGGGGGAAATTGTCCAGAAGGAATGTACACGTTGGGGAAAAGAAAAGGGCTGAGGATGGATTCCTGGTGAGATGTGCGCGGGGCTTGCTGGGTGTGAGGGAGGGCAGCATCCAGGGAGTGAAAACGATCCTCAGAGGGATGCGGTGGGAACTCTAAGATGACAGAGAGGCCACGTGTGATGCTGCACTTCCTTTTATATTTAGCATTTGGGTCTTTAGTAACCAGAGCAAAAGCCATTTCAGGGGCACTGGTGGTTACAGTTAGCAGTTAAATAGCGGTTGTTGTGGTACCAAAATAGCGGCTGGGAGAGAAAAATACTCTTTAAGATGTTTGCTTTACAAAGAAAGTGGTAAAGTAGATAGTCTTTTGATGCACAAAACACTTTCCACATTATTTATGTTTCTTTCGTAGAGAAAAATTTCCTGAGAGGATTTGAAGAAAAAAAAGATTCATATTTAGATGACTTCGTTCAGTGTTAAGGGAACTTTTACTGTGAAAATTGTCTGTTTTGGGAGCATATTGTTTTTTCAGTTTGCTTCATTATTAAAATCATCTATATTTAAAAAAAATCGTTTAAACTTGGAAAAAAGTTTATCTCTGTACTTGAAACTTAGCATCACTCTTTTCATTAAAGAAGAGAATCAATCCACTAAAGTGAGAAGAAAGGTATCCTTTTGAGAAGCTCACCTTTTGACTGGTGTATGTATGCATTCCGAAATTTATTCAGTATCTCCAAAAAATCACTTAAAATATTATTAAAATGAATAATTTCTGATTTCCTAAATGAATAATAAAAGAAATTTTACTTTTTTCTGTTTTCTCTGACTAATGTTTTTTCTTTCTCATTAAAAATCTTTCTAATGCTAAAGCTTTAAGGAGAAATAAACATAATAATTATTATTTAAGATATAGTTTGGTATATTTCATACTGCTAGTTATTAAGTATTTTGTTGTAGTTTTAATCTTCCAAATGTATTGTTTTTCAATTGTTTACACATTGTAATTTGAAACCTTTGTTTTAAAAGTGTCTTATTGTAAACATTTAGAGTTTGAAAGCTCATAGCAATATATTTGAATTAAACTATTTCCTTTTTCCCCTTCCAATATAATTGATGTGTATATGATGAAGCAAGAGTGTTGAGTGTAGGTCACTGAGTTTGCTCATGAGGGTGTGACTTTGGTCAAGTCATTTATCCTCCACTTGAATTAATAATTTTTACTTTTTGGAAAGAAATTCTTGAGATTGTATCACTATTAGTCATTTGCATCTGAAATTTAAATCTTAAAAAAAATCTTTCAAGAGCATCTAAATTTTCATTAAAGGAGTAAGTTTTAAAATAAGAAAAGAGGGATATGGTTGTGGAGAATGAAATAATGAATGTGAGCAGAGACCTAATTGTACACTGTAGTTGTACGATGTTTCTGGGGCAGGGGTGCATTCAGTGTCCTTTGGCAGCAATCATGAGCATACTTGGGCTTCTGAGGGTGAAAGTAAAGAGACACATGATTTGGTAATAGATGTCAGAAAATGAGATGGGAAGCTATTAAAGCTTAGAAATTAACCAATAATGCAGTCTACTGAAGTTTTTTGTTATGAGTAATTTTATGACTTTTGAGCCATGTAGTTTAAATACATTGCATTGTTGGTTTTGTAATAGGAAATGAACACATTCCCCGTGCAAGTTCTAGAATATAGTAAGGAAATTCAGCAAAGCTGTTGAATGACATGGAGTTTAGCTTCATTTTCTAAATACAGCATACCTGCCAATACTAATAATGGTAAGTTTATAATAATATATTCTATTTTATTAGAATCATGTAGAATAGACAGATTGTATAATGAGAGGAAGTAGAAAATAATTTCAATTTTTTTTTTTGGTGGTTCTTACATTCTCAGTGGAAGGTAAAATTTAAAGGTAAAAACTTGCTGAAATTGTGTGTGACAAAAAAGAAATACTTTGGACTGTATACATTTGCAAAATTAGAAGTGAGTATAGATTTTATGCTTTACTGTTTTTATGGAGACTAGCTCTAATACATTCTTCTGTGGGATTGGAGTCTCTTTGTATTTGTTGGCTGTGTAAGTATCAGAGCTAAAGATGTTCTAAAAAGAAAGAATAACTAGAAAATTCTTAACAAGGAAAGGGGCTTTATTTACTTCAATTGGACGGGCTTTATACATTTGCTGATTTCAGGCTCCTGCTATGAAATATATTCTGTGTAAACTACAAACACATTTTCACTTATAGGACCAGAAATAGCTATGCTTCGGACAGGATATTTCTCCTAAAATAGATGATCACTTTTAGAGCCCAGAGAGAGAAACAGAACACTAATCAATTAATTTTCTAAGTTTCCTCTGCTGCGGGTTTCACTCAGTATTAAGTCCTTCACCACATGGACACGTCTTTCTATAAAGAGTGATGTGTGGTAAGAGATAGTTGAGCTGCTGTTACTTGGATGTGTAGGAAAACCGCTTTCTATAATCCGTTGCCAAATCCAGCTTGACTCTCCATTGCTTACTCCTTAAAGACTCTTTTTCTAAAACTTTCTAAATAATTCCCTAGAGCTTCAGTAAATATTGCAGTTAGATTTCTATCAAGACACATTGAGTAGTGATTCCGTTAGGCACTTTTCTTGAAAAGACAGGCTAGGATGGGAAACAATATTTCAGAATTGAGGAGCAACTTGGAAAAAAGTTTTGTAGGTATCAAATAGACTTTAGTGTTGCTAATTTTTGTTTTTTAATTTTTTTTGCAATTTCTGTTCAGTATTTTTAGGCTATTATGGGCTGATGTTATCATAATACTTTTCAAATCTATAGTTTCTGTTGGCTCTAAGCAACCATTTCTGGCTCTGTCATACTTAAGATAAGAGGAGACCAGTTGGGAAAATTCTGAGGTGCTCTCAGTTTAGAAAAACACATTGAATCGAGCCTTAAGAAAGAAAAGAACAAGGCACTATGAAGGACCTGGTTAACCAGTTTATAAACATGTTGTCTAGAATCCCGTCCTCAACATGAGAGCACCAGCCACTCCCAGTCTCTTTGTTTTTTTGTTGAAATTTCAAATTCTGGGAGAGAGAATCATATTAGCGCAGTTTGAGTCAAGTATTTGTTCCACCGGATCAGTTAGCCGTTGCCAGTGGCCAAGAGGGCACTGTACACCCATGACCACTAGGGGAACTGGGCAGTCACACGTTTTGTGTGTTCAGTGTTCTTTAACCTTTGACTATCCAAGGCATGTGTGTTTATAGCGGCTGTCCCCCCAGAGACAACCCACAGTCCCAAACAGGCTCCCCAAGTCTCTTTGTAATATTTCTAATTAGTCGTAATGGATCTTATATAAATCCTGACTCCAACCTATTGTTCCTTTGAGACAAAGTAGAAGATCTAAGTGACTGCTCAAATTGTTGAACACAGAAATTATATGCCTTCTCCATTGTTCTTCAGTATCATCTCTGAGAAGTGCTATAATCTTGAACTACCATTTTGGTCCGTGCCAATCTATTGCTGGAGTGATGTTCCTGGTGATGTGGACAACCTCGATCGACTTACTCTTTTCAGCAAAGAACCTTTGGGGATCTCTTTCAGGACTAGTTGCATAAACCACTTCTACTTAATTATGGAAAACTGCTGAATAAACCTGGATTTCCAGCTAAGGTGCTCTGTTAGCACCTAGTTTATGATGGCAGCCTGGGTGAATGGTTGGTCATCTGATGTCCCATCCGGCATTGGTGCCAAGGATCAAACCAAAAGATAACACCTGCTGAAGGACGCTTGGCCTTAATTAGTTCTAAACTCTAAGTACCTCTTCTCAATTCTTCCATCAGGGCTTGCCATAAACTTCATACATCATCCAGGCCTAAATGGCAGAACCATTTGTACCGGTACCTGGGCCAGCTAGAGACCTGACTCAAATTTGACAGCCTCTTAAAAGACACAGTAAAAGGCTAAGAGCAAAGTATCCAAAGTCCGAGAGCTCATCTGTCACTGTGACTCCTTGGCAAGACTAATTCATTTTGGAGGAAATATCCTATGTTGGCTTTGCTTCTCAAAGTGTGACTTAGGAACTAGCAACATAGCACTTAGGTACCTGTTAGAAATGCAGGTATCAGAACCCACTCCAGGGTTACTGCATCAGAATCTGTATTGTAATAATATCCCTAGGTGATGTGTGTGCACAGTGCAGTAAGAGAAGCACTCCTTAGATAATTCAACCACAGGGCATTCATGGAAGTGGGAGCATCCTTGTTTTCCAGGGATTTATCTCTGCCCCCTTGCCAGGCTCCTTCCTGCTCTTAGATCTTATCAGCATGGCATCATTCATGTAATGGATCTACGTGGTGCTCCGTGGGAGGGTCAGAGAAATACTACTCTCCTTCAAGTCACTGACAGTTGTTTTTCATGATTCCTGTGTGTGAGAATGGAGACAAACTTTGCAATGTAAAATTCTGGAGGCTCTATGAATTTGCTTAAGTTAGAGAACTACTTGTAGCTCAACTGAAGTCACCCTCTGTGTTTGTTACCATCGTAGTAGTAATTTTTATTTAGGCCAGTTAGTATCTCTCTGTAGCCTAGTTACTGAATTGGAGCACAGTGATCCAAGATCCAAAGGAATTGGTTTCAACATGGATCTGTTTTCCAATATGACCCCAAAGTTTGGGCATTTCCTCTTTTTGCAAGGTACAGCCATCGAGTTAAAAGCCCTTTTTTGGAAAGTCTTAAAAGAGAGTTCACAGTACAGTCTGGTGAAGGCAGACTGAATCCTTTGACAATAATATCTGGTCCCTTCACATGAAAGGCTCTGATCTACGAACTGTAAGAGAGGCTAGAGGTCTGTTCTCTAGCTGTTGGCTCACATAAGGCCTTTGCAAGTTAACACTGGAATTGCTTGGTTACAACAATTAATAAAGACCTTGAGGGATGTGTAGTGACTATTTCTGGAGCTCTCTTGATTAATTCCTCATACCCAGGAATCTGTGGATGGCAGACTATTCCGTGTACCCTCCTGGCGACTCCAGCTCTATTGTGTATTGTGATGCTCCTCCCCACTTTGTTTCTCGAATAGCCATCCTGGGCTCCTATGACCCACCAGGACTGGGTTCCCATGAGGCTTACCCACTAACCCCATGACCTAGAAGTAACAGCTAGTCAAGCACTATTGAAAATTCACATACTTGTCATAATACCATCTTTCGAACTTCTAGCTGGCGTAGTGGAGAATGTATAAAATAATACACACCATACCTTGCCTGAGTTTGTTATTTATTGTTAATATTACCTTCATATTTATTTTCAGAGATAGCATTGTCAAATTAAAGCTAAGTTTTACTTTAAAAAGTGGCAATTTGTTATTGTAATAAATTACTTTTATAGAATCTATTTTTTTCTTTAAATAAGCTCTTTTCTCTAAAATGTTTTGACACTTTTTTTGGTGTTCATGCTATGATATCTCGTTTGCTTCTTTGGTTAATTTTGAATGTATCATAGGAGCACTGTGATATAAAGAAGGGAAAGCTCTAGAGCCTAAAGAACAAGGCACTAGGTCGTGGCTGTGTCTCCTGCCAGCTCAGTGACCTTGTAAGGATTCTCAACCTCTCTATGCCTCCATTTTTTTTTAAATGACAAAAATATTCTGCCTACCTGGTAGTATTATTACTTTTATTACTTAAGATAAATAAAGAATAAATTTTAAGTCTTACGTATTTTTTGTGTCAAAAAATCTTTATTGAGCACATACTATAAGCCAAGCTCTGTCTTTATCACCTAAAATTAATGTGAAGCACTTTACAATAAGCTTTTCTAATGTTAGAACTTTAAACTTTAAGTTCTGAGAAAGCTTAACTAAATTTGGCAAAAATCTAAGAAACAAAATTACTTTGAAGATAGTTACTATTTATACCTGTATATGTATTTCTGTTTTGACTTGGGAGAGTTGTAGAAACTGTGGCAAAGAGGCATTTTTCTCCTTGCTTTCACATATTCTATTGGGAAATTAAAGAATTTTAGTTTAAAATAGTTGAGATGTTTTTAGGGATGAGGACAGACTCCAAAATGGAAAACAGGGCATTCCAACTGAGAGACCACTGACTGAAGGAACATGTATTGAGTGCTTGCTGTATTACTAGGTACTTTGTGGATACAATGACATTATTTATGTTTTTCCTGCCCCCGACCCCCCACTCCAGAAGGTCTCATCAGATAGTTTCCCTACAATCAGTGGACACTGATACGTTCTTTATGCTTATTTTTCAAAAAGTCTGGTCTACAGACCAGCAACATGGGTGTCACCTGAAAGCTTGTTAGAAATGCAGAATCTCAAGCCCCAGCTCATATCTACTGAATCAGAATCCTCATTTTAGGAAGAACACCAGGAGATCCTTATGCATGTTAAAGTTTGAGAAACATCGTTCTGGATCACAAATACAATCTTAGGTCCAAACTTGAAAAATTTCCAAATAATTTGTTATGTTTGTTTCTATATCTCTACAAACACTTCTTCTTCTTTTATGTATTAGTTTTTTTTTTTTTCCAATTTTTCCCTTGTCAGAACGAGGGAGAACTAGTAACAGTAACAGCAACCCACTCTGATTTTTCTTTTTTCAACTGAGATCCTAAAATGTCCAATTTCCTATCTGTCTGTAGTTACCTGGGTGACCAAGATTCTAGCCCTAGTAATTCCTCTTTTCTCTTCCTGTTAAACTAACCACTGGGCTCATTCCAGTTCCCACCCCTCCCTGCTCCTTCATGATGAATTGGTCTTTATCAATGATTCACTTTTTAACAGAACCCTGCAATTTACAATTTGCCTCTCTATTCAAGCCAAACTACTTCTCAAATAGACATTGACCTCCTTTTCTCCTTCACTGAACCTTGTAAATATATTTGAATAAAGCTTAATGTAGCAAAATAATGTTAACTATGTTAAACCCATTGGGTTCCTTTTAGGGGCCTTTCCAGAGACCCTCAAGTAATTCTGTGTAATCAGCTGCAGGCTCAGTTGTTTGTTGGACTAACTTTGATACCAGCTTTCCAGGTCTAGAGGGGGGAAATAATCAGAAAATTTCTAAAAACTAGCTACCTCCGGGTCTTGGTGTCTTTGAAACAAGGCAAGACAAAGCTGGTATGAACCCTGCTCAGTAAAGGCTATTTTTGAGGAAAGTGGAACAAGTAAGCAAACAAACCAATGCAATATGGTGGCTTTAAAATAAACCCTCAGCCAGAGAAATGAGATGCCTTTTCCTTAGCTATGTGAGTATGAGAAGGAAGAGGGGTCACTTAGAATGTGACATCAAATTTTGAACTCAGAGTGTTTATTCTGGAGAAATAAAGCAAAGATGATTCTGTTCATTGTAGGGAACAGAGAAACCGATGAGGGTTGGGTTGAGTGGAAGCGTGGTTCATAGATTCTCTTACGTGCTAGCTGGAGTGATTCTCTGTGTCCAAGCTGTATTCCCACAGAATGCAATCTGTGACTGACGTGGGGGCTGAGGAATTGAAGACTGCATAGGGCATATCTGAGAAATAAAAATATCCAAATTGTGCTTTGGTTCAGGCTTGATATCCTTACAAGTATTCTGAGGGGTGTCTTATTTCTGAGGTAAGAGATTTAACCTTTAACCATATCACTGGGAAGTCTGTTACCTCTGCTTCTCCTGAATACATCAGACATTATGCATCAGATAAAACTGGTCTTCATCTTCCTTCAGGTCCTATTTCTTATCCTTGATTTTGTCTTCACTTCAGGAACCCAAGTTGTTAATACTATCCTACTAAATAATCATCAGAAAGTATTTGCCAAGCAACTAGCATGTGTAACATTTTAACTTTGGGCATTCAGAGAGGTTTCTCTGGGGATACATACACTAGAGCTCAGGAGATAGGTCTCTAAAACAATGAACAAAATAGTGTGCCCTGAGAAATTGCTTATACACACATTTAATTCCACTTTAAGTTTTTGAATGGAGGGAGGGAGGTGAAGAGAGAAGTACATATAATAAATTAAATAGTTCCATTCGTGGAGAGAATATGACCCAGTGAGTGCATACAGTAAGAGAAATGGACCTGTTGTTTCAAGTGTCCGTATTTCTTATGGTATAAATGGTCATGCTGGCTTCTCAGTATGAAGCATCTCCTTGAGCTGATGGAGTTTGATGGAGATCTAAGGTTCTTTCTTTTATGGGTGATTTAAAAGGTTTGAAAGGGTCATTTAGACTATACTGTACTTGATTTTCATTTACACCCTGACAGTTTTGTAAGGTTTTTCTTCATCATGCCACAATGTGTCCCTTGCTATGGGAGATCCGAAGAGGAAAGGGAAGGGAAGCTGAAACAATTTGAATTGAGTCTTAAAGAAAATATAGACCTAAATGGCACAAAATAAATTCTGGGCTGTATGTATCAAATGACTAAATGGATGTATAAGTGAGTTAATACACGTGGCTAAATTAGACTCACCTAAATTCTTTTTGCTTTTAAAAGTATTTCAGTTTGAATAGTGAGTGTTTATGAAAACCATTTAAATCATTTTTCATGGTACATCAACTTTTTAATTTATTCCAAATAAGCATATTTTAAAATTGTTTTAGTTGCCATCATATATGGCATCCTATAGTTTAAGGGCGCCAAGTCCCTCCCTTCCCCTCTCCTTTTTAAGTAAGACCGGTGTTTGTCTTAGGAACGCTTTAGCAAAATCTAATTGCTCTGGGAGAACAGAAGTATAGTTTCAGACACAAAAATATTTGCTGTTACTGTTACCAATTTAATTGTCTCTGAGTAGAGAAATAGGAGAATTAGGAGCAGGATGGGGAATGAGATTTACTTTTCAATGTAAATTCTTAAGTATCTGGCAATTTGTACCACATGTATACATGAATTATTAAAAGAAAAAGGGGGTCACCTATGCTGGAGATAATGTAGCCCTTTTTATATACTCAATGCTCTGTGTGTTTACTTAAATTCCAAGTGAATAATACAGACAAGTGATTATTTGGTAAAGGATTATTATTATTATTATTATTATTATTATTATTATTATTATTATTATTATTATTATTATCTGTAAATCAGAACATTTATTTTTGCACAAGTTTGGAGATTGGAGGGGAGACACATTGGAGTGAAGATGACGCAGAATAAAATGCTACACTAGGATGATGGATGGAAACAGAATAAAATGGATGAATTGGAGAGACATGGACCCGGAAGAGTCATCAGGTGCTTTGCTTGATGGTGGGAAGAAGGCAATTCA
The DNA here is from genome assembly GCF_048773025.1 of Camelus bactrianus. Taxonomy (NCBI): domain Eukaryota; kingdom Metazoa; phylum Chordata; class Mammalia; order Artiodactyla; family Camelidae; genus Camelus; species Camelus bactrianus. The sequence goes on from NC_133552.1 coordinate 55,574,047, forward strand.
AGCTTTCAGGACAGGACAGTGAGCAAGTAGGAAATTTCAGAGTTGGTTCTAGGGGAAAGGAAATGATTTTGGATTTTAAATAAAATAGGCACATTGTGGGCTAGGATATTTACGTAGCCTTTCCTCAGGGTTTTGTTCACTTATTTCTTTTTTTAATTTAGCATGCAATCCTTATCAAGACTTTTTAGCCCCTATGTTTAATTATTTAGCCTAGTTAGGTATTAGTTAAGCAATATGGTAATAAACTAATTATGAATAAATGTTCACTGACTGTTGGTTTTATTATCCAATTTGCATTTTAAATCAGGGCTTCAACCTTTAGCTCAATAGGAATAAATATATATGTTTGAAGAAGAGACGGATACACGTCTAACTTATTTTGCAATCTAACTAGATCTAGCCTGGAGAGAAATCACTCAATGTACAAATTGCATCACTCAAGGAAAATGATCAAAACTTTCTTCTTTGCTTTCTTTGCGTCTTTGCTCTACAAGGGGTACATTATGGGCCATATTAGCTAGTCCTACGTTCTAGAACCAGTGTCCAGCTGCCCTGAACTTTTCACTTTTCCTGAAGCAGGCATGTCCTTTCATTACTCCTCATCTTTGTGCATCCTGTCTGGAATAATAATCTCCTACTCACTTGAACTTCTTACCTTTTCAAACTTCTCTTCTTTCAGGATTCAGTTCAGATGTCCTTGCGAGACTTTTCCTCACCATATTCATTTCTGCAACAAATTACCATAAACTGAAGAGCTTAACAGAAATGTATTTTCTCACAGTTTTGGAGGCCAGAAATCTAGAACTGTTTTTCCCGTGACTTCCAAGGTAGCGTGTTCTCTTGGTTCTCCTCTTCCCTTCGTGACTGGCTGCCCTGCCTGTGTCTCCTTTGCTGGTTCTGCCTCATCGCATCCAGTATTTTCTCTCAATTGTACTACGGTTCAAGCCTTCATTCTCCTCTTCTTTTCACCTCTACTCACTTTTTAAAGTGATCTCAGCAAGTCTTATGGCATCAAGTATCAGAATTGCTTTCTTCACCCTGGACCTCTGCCCTGAATTGCTGACTCACATACGCCACTGAGCCATTGACATCTCCACTTGAACTTCTCATAGATACCTGAGCTCCAAACTGAGTTCCTGATCTTATTCCCCAAAGTTGCTTCCCTGAAAATTTCCCCTGTCCCAGTTGACGGGAATTCTGGAGTCATCCCTGATTCTGACCTTTCTCTCATACCTCTGTGCAAACTAAATGTATATTATTGGCTCTAGTCAAAGTATATCCAGTGTGGGGGTGTGTGTGGGTGGCCCTTAAGTGTGAGATTATGTTCCTACTCTACTCAGAGCCCTCCAATGGCTCGCATTTCATTTGGGGTAAATGGCCTTGCTATGGCTGTACAAGGCTCCACTCAATCCGGACATCTCTCTGATGTCACTTGTAACTTCTCCCCCATGTTCTCAGTGTGTTCCAGCATTAGTGGCCTCCTGACTGTTCCTGCAGCACATTGGCTACTACTTCAGGGCTTTGATGTTTGCTCTTTCCTCTGCTTGGAATACTTTCCCCCAAGGTAGCTTGCATAGCTTTGCATTTCATTGTAATGTCTTCTCTGACATTTCCATTTAAAATTGTGTCCCCAACATTCCCTTCCAAAATGTGGAAGCAAAAAACCCCCCAAAAAACACTGGTAAAGAATGACTCTTGTAATCTTTTATAGCTAAATCTGAATAGAGAATAAGAATGTGATTGGGAAATGCAGTATTAGTGTTAAGAACCAATTTTAAAAACAAAATTGCATTCTGAAAAGGAATAAAAATACAAAATTGAAACTAAAAATACAAACTATATCAGCATATGTGTTCTAGGAATACTTAATAACTACTATATTCTTGAAGTTGGGTCTTCTGATTCTAAATTGCTTTATTAGCCAATTTCTTTCTCCTTTACTCTCTCCTTTCCTCACATACTTATTACTTCTTTGCTTATTTATATATATATATGTATAAAACAATTCATATATTCTTTCTGTCCTCTAGGTTGTTTTTTAAAGATATTTAAAACCAATAATGGTCCTTTATGTAACAATGCTTGTTAAAACTACTGGGAAATATGTATGGCCATTTATAATTATACCTTACAGTTTTATACATAGATCTTGCTTTGAGTCATTTTTAATCATATTTCTGTCCAAACAAACTTGATTTAAAATCTTTCTCTAGCTTATTATGTGTCAAATATCTTACTGAAGTCAGATATAGTTTATGCTTCTGATTTTTTTTTTTTTAACCAGTGAATTCGCTTCTGTAAAGAAAAAAAAAGTCATCAAATTAGCCTGGCTTGGCAACTTTGTTAGTTCCTGTGATGGTCTGTAAATAATGTCTCATTATTTCTCTACTTGTTCTAGTTCCTTTAGAAAGGATGACACCAGAATGTTTTAGTGGTTTTAAATATTTTCGTTCTCCCCTTCGTGCTCCAAATTCATATATTTATTGCATTTAGTTTGATTTGTATCATTGCAGAATGCACTCAGTCTCCTGAACATGTACACATTAATCTGCACAAATTAGTTCATAAAACCTGATACCATTCTTCATTAACTAGCGTGTATTTAGGCACTGTGTTGAAGAACTGAAGGGAAAAATCTGGAAATGTTCTATAAGGAGGGCAGGGCAACAGTTTTGGGATCGTATTTGATGATGTCAATGGCAAGATTTTTATTTATTTTCATTGATTATACCTTTATCATGCTTATAAAATTTATAGTTTGTACGTACTTTATTAAACATATAGTAATGTGACATAACCAAAATCAATGGCGGTATTTTTAAAGAGACGACTTTAATCTATTTAAAGTAAAAATGGGCATACACTATTTCTGCCATTTTCCCCAATTTTTATTTTAATATGAAGACTTATTCCCCTGTCTAATATTCTTCATTACACATAGACTAATGCTGCATCTGCTCACTTGTGGTCTCAGCACCGTTTGCTCTTAAAGCGCCCTCACACCAACCCCCCAGCTTTATCTTGGCTGCTTCCTTTTCATTGTTGAGATCTTGACTTTCAGAGACACCTATCGAAAGTCCCCTTCTGGTTTACTTCATAATGCTTATCACAATTAATTAATTAATTAACGGGAGACAGGAGTTGCTGTTTATCGACTTGGTTGTAGTTCTGCAGGAGAGCCCCTGTGTTTAGGATCATTCTTCTGCTTCCTTTCTTCTTCCTGCGACTTCTGCTGCCTGAGCTGCCCGGCCTGTAACCCAGCATCCATTTCCTGTAACAACTCGTCTTGCAGACATTTCCCGGTTGGGCTTTCCTTGGAAGCTGGCCTTTCATTGGAGGTTCAGGGCGGCCGTCGGGGTGGGGCCCGTGCGGGAGTTCTGGAAGGGGCCCTGCAGGAGCCCCCGCGGGCCGCCCACCCGAGCCGAGCCGCGGCCTCCGGACCCCCGCAGGGAGCAGCAGACCCTCAGCAGCCATGCTCGGGCGGAGGAGCCCAAGTCACTTATCACCTTTTAAACATTACTTTTTATTTACTGTTTTACTTTTTCTTTCTGTTGCCCCCAGGAATTTTAAGTTGCATGTCTTGTTGACTGACTGACTGACTGACTGAACAAGTAAAGGAGAAAAAAGAGCCACTTGCCTGTGCACGGAGGGGACTGAATGCACAGAGGTGAGCGGTGTGGTGGACATGGTCTGATGGTTTGTGGAAGACGAGGGAGGCAGAGGCGCACTGTGATGGGATGTGAGCTGAGGGTAGGGCTACGAGGGGCGTGGGGAGATGGAAGCGCAGAAACGTAGGTTAAGGAATCTGGGAAAGCATCGTGTTTTTAAACATGACCATAAAATAATCATATTTGTGTTTTAAAGAGCAACTCCTAGGAGGGTTGAGGTTGAGTGGGGAACAGGGTGAGAGTAGAAGAGTCAGTTAGGAAGTTGCTTCAGTAGAACAGGTGATTGATGCTAAGGAGTGGAACTTGAGGAGTTCCAGAAGAGATGAAGAGAAATGGGACCAAAGATAATTCTTGGTAGGTAGGGAAGAGTGGTCATGGACATTGTTAAGCTACAGTCTGCAAGGCGGGTGGGGAGTGGTCTGATTTGTGGTTCTCCTGCTGGGAGCTGGACACTTGTTATTCCAGAACGGAGAGGGTGTCAGGTATAGTGAGCTCAGGTTTGGTATGGTTGAATTTGATGCATCAGTGTATTATTCCAAGGAGAGATGTTCAATAAATAATACGTGTTTGGGTCTTGGGAGACAAAAATCTAAGTCTTGAGCAAGGAAGTGAATGTGAAACAAGAAAGGATGAGAAAAGTGAAAGAAGAAAGTCAGTGATAAACCTCAGATAAGACAAAGAGAAACACCACGTATTTTTCTCCTTACTTTTGAAATACTTCTGAGTCACTTGTGCTGTACCTTCCTCATCCAGGGTGTCCGGGAAATTAAGCTTTCCTTAACATTTTGCCTCCAGCAGTCGCCTTGTCTCTTCTTCTTGTATATGATTTGCTGTTGCTTTGTTTTTTTTTTTTGTTTTTTTTTTAGAAAAAACGACTCCTGCCTCTATTCTGCTGAGCCATGTAAATCACAGTGACGTGGAAATGAGTTTGTTTTCCATTTAGCGCTCCATTCGGTGACCTCGTCCTTCGGCCAGGCTTGCCTGGCACGTTACTCTTCTGCCACCTTCCAGGGGCAGCTCTGTTATAGGCAGTCTAACCGCCACTCTTGAGGCTGGTGTTGCTAACACCACAATCTAACATAGACATATCAAGTCACTTTCTGTTACATTAGCCTGAATGAATTTTCTCTGTAAAAATGCCCGCTGTCTAATATTTTCCACATTGTTTGCATTTGTTTCTTTAGTGTCTGCCTCTGTCTGTGCAGTCACTGGCTTTTGTATCCTGGACTCCTTTTTCTGTTTAACTTGTACTGACCATTTTCTCTGCCTGGAAACTCTGAGATAGTCTCTTGGATCATGCTCTCATTTCCCGGTAGTCCTTTGCTCACATACGGGCTTCTCCGACAAGCTTTCTGTCTGTCGTTTTGTCAAATATACCCCACTTCCACCCTTACCACCATTCATACCCTGCTTTTTCTTAATGTTACTGACTTACATTTTTATGTGTTTATTGTCTGTCTCTTGCCATTAGAATGCAAGTCCTTGAAGGTAGGGACTTTATTTTCTTCACTATGATGGCCTTAAAAATTAGGATGTTTGTGGCACATAGAATTTCCTCCATTAATATTGGATGAGTAAATGACTGGATGTATAGAAGTAGAGAAGTCTCTTTTCCCAGGCAGGAGAATAAGAGCTTGGTCAACCAATCTGACCATCTGATTCTTCCTGCTGGTGAGTCATCCTTTTTTCTTGTGACCTGTTTGTGATCCATTGGACTCACATGAGATGGTCACAGAGGAGGATTCCCATGCAAAGAGCAATACCTAAGATTGTGTAGAAGCAGACCTGAAAATAAGTAGGATAACAATTGGATGAATCACTCTTGCCACTGAAACATTTAAATACAAATGAGTTGAACACAGTTTCACCGTCCATGGAAGTTCAAGGCCCTCCCCCAGATTTCTGTAAACCGGCATGTTGGTAGTGGGGACCTTGTATTCCCATGTCGTCCTCTACTTTCTGGACTTTTAACTCCCAGCAGTGTGCTAAGTCTGTTCACTGCCTTATCAGTCTAGATGTGAAGCTCAACATCTTTCTTCAAGTTTCACAAAATACGATCTAAAATAAACCAATCAATGCTACTCGAGGTTAGTTATAGCTCTTTCCTGCTGTTTCCATCTTCTAATACTTTGTTAACCCCTCTTATCTGCTGTTGTCTCTTTTCTTATTTTTCACCCTTTACACTTTCACACTTTTTGTTTGTTTGTTTCTTTCCTTCACTACTATTTTTGTGGCGTTTTGGTGGAAGAAATTCATCTCCTGTAACTTCTTTTTAAAGAAGAGGTAATAATTTTCCAGATAATCTTTTATCTTCTCAAATATAGTCTTTTAATTAAATCTCTGGTAACACCAAGGTTTTAAGAAGATTAAAAGTATATTATTATTTACTTTTATTATTTTATTTAGGTTTCTCTTTGTAAGATAGGATTTGTGTGTTTCTACTATGTGATATGGTCTTTGTATAGTTCCCCTGATTTAACAATTCACAGCAACTCCATTAGGCATATATCCTATTACTCCTGTTTTATGGAAGAGAGAATTGAAGATTGGAAAAGTGAATTTCTTTGCCTGAGTTTGGAGATTAAATAAGTAGCATATATAAGTCAAGGTCTTCTGACTCCCAAGTCCACACTCTTTCACTATATAGTATTTTTTTTCTTAGGAATAAATGTAATACTCTTTAAAGATGAGTAATTATTTTATTAATTTACATACAGATTCATAAAAGTAATTCTAAACAAAACAGATATATTTAAGACTGGGAAGAGAGTGAAAAATATAGCAGTGCTCTCATTATGCTTCTAGACTCACTCTCTTTACTTAATGTTTAAGACCATTAATCTTGCTCTCTTGTTTCTATGGGTTTTAGTAATGAGTTTCCCTGTTCTAGTGTAGTGTAGTCTGGTTTCCTAATATTTTATCTTGATGTCTCTTGCATATCCTATTAACAAGATAGTGGGAGATATCACAAAATTGCATAAAATTCTGAAAGCATGAAAAAGCTATATGCCAATAAGCTCTTTGAGTTTATGGATAATATACAAGCAAAGTAGTTAACAGAGAAATAAGTTAAATTTACTTCCAAACGATGAAGTGGAAAACACTCTAAAGCCAGAGTATTTGGTGAAAGGCAGAGATTTAAATCAAGTTATAGAAAGAACGAATAAAATGTTTTTAAGCATATTTAAAATAAAAATGATAAACGTCAATATAAATTTTAAAATATAGTGGATTACCCATAAGTGACTTTTATTAAAAACTTAGATCATAAAACATGATGTTCTGAGTTCTCCTGCTTATTATTGACTGATACTTGCTTATTGCAGTTATTATTCAAGTAAGAGCTTAAGTACTATTCTAAAAGCAAAATTTGGCCACTATAGGAACAAAATAAAAAAATAAAATGAATGGCAAGTCCCACTGTCCCTTAATTCCCTCTCCCCAGCTCCAAGCTAGTTATTATTTTGCTACATATATTCTTATATTTACCGAATGTGCATGTAACTGATTTTGAAATATGTGTATACTGGTAAGTAAGTACCCATCTGTCCAAATGAAATTATGTTGTATATGCTTTTCTGAAATTTTTCTAGCATATAAAAAAGGTTGAAAGTGAGATGAAAACTGAAAATACTGAGAGTGTACTTAACTAGAAAAAGACCATCACTCTCTTTAAAATAGTTTTCAATCTTAAAACTTACTCTGTGAGTCTAAAACAACATATAATTTCTTAGACAATATCTTGAACTTGAAGGAAAGAGATAGTGAAAATATAAAGGATCGGTAACCTTTTCTTTCTTGTTATTAGATGTTTGGCACTTTTAAAGATTATTATCAGATGGTCAAGACACCTGATATTTTCAAAATGGAGAAAGTTGGGCTTAAAAACAGTTCACATACAAAAAAGAATCATGGTTTTAACTAATGAAAAAAAACTTACTAGTTCCACATACTATGAATTATATGTGGACAATACTGATACAAAATTAGAGGGCATTTGTAGAAGTGAAGTTGATAACAAGGGAAGATGTTATTTCCTAGTTGTCTGCGATTGCAGAAGCATATCTGGTAGAAAACGATCTGACCAAGAATCTGCCTTGTTGGATGAACATTGGCAACTGGAGAGGAGGGCAGCCGTGTCAGAAAACTATGCCACAGGAAAACTGATTGAAGGAATTCAGGGTGTTTAGTTTGTTAAATAAGTTTTGTTGGTATGGCTACAGACAAAGTAGGGACTATGGAATTTATAGAAATGCAGATTTAAACTCAGCAGGAAGAGGATAAAAACTTGTACTTATGGAGTGCCTAGCCTGTGTCATGTAAAATGAGGGACAGGGTGTGCATATCTGATCAAGGTGGAATTGAGAATGAGTTTTCAAAACGATGGATTAGTCACCAAATAGCCTTCAGACAATTGACTGGAAGAAAATACATTTAACTGATCACTTCACATTTCACTGTAAAAGAAATGCAGAAACTGTAAAATACTAAGTAATGAAATGTAAAAATTTCTGTGTAAATACACAATTTATGTAGAATTAGTTATTCCATAAATTAAGCTCCATATTTAGAAGACAAGGCAGCTGAGGACCTGGAGGCTAAGTAATTTGCATTATGAGGTTATAACGGTTAACCCTTCTCTGACCCCCAAGCCCATGTTTCAGCTCCTGTAGCACGATCTGTAACATAGCAGTTAACCCCGTACAACATGCTATGGGCAGCCTGGTAAGATGGTGTGTGAGAGCTTTCTGAGCCTCGATTGATGCAAAATCTGGAGTACCATCCAAGTTGTTGAAGTGATTCCAGAGGAAGTAGCAGGTTGTATGAGTTGATTTCTCACATTCCTCACATTATTGTTTTAATGCTCAAACAAATCAAGGTACAATAGGAGACCTTCTAAAACATTTTATTATTAAAGTGAAACTCAAAGCGTTTAATGCTTACAGTTATTAAAATGTCCAAACTACTCTCTAATGGACCTTACATGCAAATCTTGATTCAAAGTGATGACTGTCCCAATATATTTTAGCAAGTTGCTTCAATTAGGTCTTTAAAAGTGGTCAAAAAGAAAGCTTAAGTATATTGATATTTTAAGAATCAAATAGTGAGACATTGATATTTTCATAGGCATTCTTATGAAAAATTTCACTGTTTAAGAAATATATTTATGGAAGTAGATGTGATTAATTAACTCATTTTAGAATCCCAGGAAAGTGATATTTTGAGACTGTGTTTTTCATGTTACATGAAAATAACATTCATGTAACACTAAGTACTCAAAAAAAGCTTTATGTTAAGATGTTTCTTGCTCAGATTTCTTTATTCTCTTTTCTAAAGTAATGTTTAAATTCAAAGTCATATTTAATTACAGGGGAATATTTAAAATTAGTCATGACCTGTTTTAGTATATTCATGTATTTGCCTTTTATTGGGCATATAGCCAAGTAATATTCATTTAATATTTAATGTATAAGAATTTCTAGTACTTATATCAGCTATATGTAAAGAGGCTTGAGTACACAGGATTAACTCTTTGGATATAAAATAATTTAATAATTTGGTTGCAGTATGTATGATGCCAGCTGGTGACAAATGTCATTATCTAAGTAAGCCAAGACTCTGTTCATCATTATCACTTGTAACATCACCATTCCTACCTAATTTCTGATGATATTTGAATAATTTACCTCTTATCATTTCCCTCTGTTTACACACTCTTTTAAATATATAAAGTCTACTATATATAACTTTTTATTGTTACTTTTCCATGTTATTAAATATTCTTTCGAAAAATGACATTTGATAGCTTCAGAGGGTTACACACATACTTTTTATTGTAAAGCCATGCTCTTTCCAGCACTGTATTATAAATGCAGTAATTACAGATATCATCTCTACTGTGCTTGTCTTGTGCCGGCAGCTGCTCTAAGTCTTTCGAGATGCCATCTGGTTTAATCTACAAAACAAATTCATAAGTAGGGCTGTTATCACACCCATTATAAAGATGTGAAAACCAAGGCGCAGGGAGGTTGTGTGATTTGCCCTAAGTCCTGCAGCTGGGAAGTTGCAGAATTTGAATTTGAAACCAGAATGTCTGGTTCCAGATTCCTAACTGGTAACCATTATGCCTGGCATTATGTCTTAAAGCAAGAAATGTGATAAACATCCACGGATTTACAGTTTTTACCTAGATCTTAGTCTTTTTCCTGAAAAAAATTCTAAACATTTATGACGATCGTGGCATACACAGCCAGGTGGTTTCCCAGAAAGGCTGCATTCATGTACACCCTTTCAAGATTATTTGAGATTCTGTTTTCCTGTATCTCTTCTAGTAATGGATCTGTCATTTTTTTGGTTAGTTTTACTGAAAAAAATTCTGTTAATTTGCATTTGTTTCTTACTTTGGAGGATATTAACTTTTCTAGCTATTTTATTTGCTTAATTATATTTCTGTGAATTATTAGTTCATTCTGTGTCATCTTCTCTATGAGGTGTTAGTGATTTAAAAGCTTTATCTTCCTCTTTTATAGATAATATAGTCTATAAGTAGGTATAATTTTTTTCTTTTGAGATTTTTTATCATATACTATTTTTATGCCTAGAAAAGCTTTCTGTACCCTGAGACTAGCTATTTATTTCAGTATGATCCTTACTGATATATTTGTACTCACTAAAAAAAAAGTATAACACTTTCATTTAGGTTATATTTGAGATTGTAATTAGCCTCTTGTCCCAGAAGCATTTCCTTTTTCCTTTCTTTTATAATGTTACTTTTCCAGTTTATGAAGTATATACACAAACCACACACACACACTCCCTAATTCACATGCATGCTCATTTCTTTGCTATTTTATTTGCTCAGTATTCAGTATAACACAGTGAAAAGGAAAAAGTCACCAGAGCAAGACTGCCTGTGTTCAAGTCCAGGCCCAAAATTCATTAGCTGCACTACTATTGCCAATGTTTCAGTCTCCTTATTCATTAAATGGAGATAATGGTACCTGTGTAAAATGCTCCTTGTGAGGATTAATGAATTAACCTGTGGAAAGCACTTACAGTAGTGACTAGCACATAGTAAGTGGTATAGAAGTTACAATAATTACTCATTTTGCTTAAATTCATAAGATTTTGTTTATAATAGTTACTTTTTCTCTTACATTTTTGATAGGATATATTTGATAGAGTTTACCTGTAAAACTATCTGTGTATGCATTTTGTATGTTTGTGTTTGTGTGTGTGTGCGCGCGCGCAGTGACTTTTAACCAAAAAAGCCATTTTAGTTTATTTAGTAGATGTATTGTATTTTATATTTATTTCTGTGTAAAGTTTGCTAGTTTATGCTTTTCAAGGAATTTGCCATTTTACCTAAATTACTGAATATTTTCCATTAAATTGTTCATAATATTCTTTTATTAACCTTTAAGTTCTTCAGAGTCTGTAGTAATACCATTTCTTTTATTTTTGGTATTTGTAATTTCCCTATTTTCTTATTTTTTTCTTGATTAGTCTTGATTAATTTTGAAGTTCGCTGATTGTTCACTATCCTATATCCACTCTGCTGAAGCCCATTGTAGGGATTCTTATCTTTATATTGTGTGTGTTTTAGGATCTCTATTTGACTGTACTTTTGTGGTTTCCATTTGTCTCCTAAAATTCTCTATTTGTTCATGATTCTTATCTACCTTTTTCTCTAGATCCTTTGACATATTAGTCATAGTTAATTTGAAATCCCTATCTGATATTTTCAACATCTGGGCCATCTCTAATTGCAGTTTTGTTGCCTATTTTATGTCTTGACTGTGGGTCATTTTTTCTTGCCTCCAGTTTCGCTCGTGAATACCAGGTGGAAGTCCCTGGGAAGGAGCTGTGAATGGGTGCATATTTCTCGTGTGTGTGTGTTCACACATGCAGTGGAATATCATTCAGCCTTAAAAAAAGAAGGAATCCTTCCATTTGTAACACCATGGATGGACTTAGAGGGCATTATGCTAAGTGAAATAATCCAGACAAAATACAAATACTGTGTGATTTCACTAATGTATGAAATCTAAAATAGTCAACATGTAGAAGCAGAGTAGGATAATGGTTGCCAGGGGCTGGGTGGAGGGGGAACTTGGGGAGATATTAGTCAAGGACTTGCAATTATTCAAAATAAATAAGTTTTGGTGTTGTACTGTACAGCCTAGGCCCTATGATTAAGTATTGTGTACTTAAAATTTACTAAGAGGATAAATCCTGTGGTAAATGTTCTTATCACAAAAGGAAGTTAAAAAACAAAGGTGGCAGGAGGAAACTTCTGGACGTGATGAATAAGCTTATGGCATTGATAGTGATGATGGTTTCGTGGATTGTCTCCAAACACATCGAGTTACGTACATTAAATATCTGCAGCGTTTTGTATGTCAACCATACCTCAGTGAAGTGAGTTAAAGAAAATTATATGGTACCATGCATTTAAATGTAGTTTTTTTAGGTTCATTTTTAAAAATAAAAAACCTGAAACAATGGGCACTTGGTATTAAGAGCTACACATTGATTCAGGTTAAACTTTATATTTCATTGTAATAGCTGGAGAGCTTCAGGTTCCTAAAGGGACAGTGGCGTTTGTAGGCCACACAGTGAGCAGATTGCAGGTCTGCAAATAGCCCTCACACCATCTGACTTCAGTCCTGATGCTCTTCACACTGTGGCTTGCTCTCACAAAAACTCTAATATCCTCGAGACTGAGTCTGCAGAATGGGATCTTTTAAAAGGAGATCATTAACTTTCATAACCTTTTCAGTGAAGTAGTTAAAATGGAACCTTTTATTTTATTTTATTTTATTTTTTGGAAGGAATTGATCTGTTGAAATTATCTCAGTGACTTATGTTCAAATATCCTGTGTAATAGTGTCTTGTAGGTAAGTTATGTCCAGTCATTGTATCTATATTTCCATCTGCTCCTTATCCCTGCACCACCGGGAAGGAAAGAGAAGCTGAATCATGACCCCTCTCTTCCTTTATTCATTTGCACATTTTTTACCTTAAATTAGCCATTAACATTTTTATGGTATGGGAATTGCATAGTCATCAGAGATAAGATGATACGGAAGATTTGTAGATGTGTCAGGTTGGTGTTTATCCGTGTAGCTAACGCTTGAATGATTTTCACAGGAAGGTAATTATTTTGTAATTGCAAACTGGTTTGGGGGTAATAGAAATTGCTGAGGACAGAGAAGATGAGTTGACTGGCTGGGGATGGATGGGAGCAAGCCAGAAGTGTGATCACACATTCCTGACACACTGAAAATCATGGAACCAATAAAAAGAACATTTTATATAATAGACTTTCAGCTTATGGTAATCTTTACTATCACAACTTGTTATAGGGTGAATACAAATTGATTTTTCAAATGTAAAATAAATTCATGAAAAATAAAAAGCCACATAGTAGTGCAAATGATTACTAAGTACATTAGATGGAATGCCTGCATTAATACATATTTTAATAAGAAACTATTACATGTGTGATGGTTAATTTTATATATCAACTTGACTAGTCTCTGGTGCCCAGATATTTGGTTTTTAAACATCAGTCTTGGTGTTGTTGTGCAAGTATTTTTTAAATGTGGTTAACATTTAAATCCACAGAATTTGAGTAAGACAGATGACCCTCCACAATATGAGTGAGCCTCGTGCAATCAGTCGAAGGCCTTAGAAAAGAAGCCTGAGGTCCTGGGAGGAACTGGGAAGTTGGCCTCCAGACTGCCCTTGGACGCGTGCCCGTAGCACTCGCCCTTCTCTGGGGGTGCTGCCTGTAGTCCTGCCCCGAACAGTTCACACTTGTCACCCCCACAATTTTGTGAGCCAGCTCCTTAACATAGATCTCTCTGTATATATACAGACTATTGTCCTGTTTCTCTGGGGAACCCTGACTAATACAATATGGATAGTTTATCTTTAAACAGTAATAAAATAAACCTGTCATTGTAGAAATGATGATTTGGGTATTTTTGGCAACTATCAAAATTATAACCCCAAATCATTATAATTTAACGATTGTTTGATGATTTGGGCATTTTAATTAGTTTTAAAAATTAATCTTAAATTCCAGTAGTTATGTTTATATGTAACAGAATATAATTCTTTAATTGATATTCTTGTGAAGATTTAAAATAAGCCCCCCAACTGAGTTGTAGTGATGATGAAATTACCCTTTGCCACCCAGAGCAAGGCCAAACCCCTTGCTTACATTTGGCATCTACCCTACTGTTTCTTTTTTATTTTTCTTCATGGGAGTAAACAAGAGAGGTTCGGTTTCTAGAATCTTCAGGTTGGCAGTGTTTCAGGAGAACTGAAACCAGTTCAGGAAAATGAATGTAACACACACACAGTCTTACCACAGCTCGAACCTCGGTCAGGCTTTTGTGCTTTTCATGTAAGCGCCACAATGTTCAAGGTTGTTCTAGGAATTGAACCTGAAGTAACGTGTGGAATGTGAGGGAGAAATGTAGCATATACTTAAGAACACTGCTGGTGCCTTTTTATACCAGTAGCTTGGTTAGATGTGAGAGACATCGTAGGTAGAGAGAGAAACACCTTTTTTTCCCCTCCCTTCCTCCTTTGTCAGCAGAGAGTGCCTCTTGTATACTTTTGTCTCTTAACAATGACATTTCACTTTAAAATCCTGTGTAGTTTCAATACAAATCAAATACAGATTTCCAATATAACTGTGCATTTTTTTTGTTAATGACATATGATCTTTTTTCTTGTAGACTAAAACAAATGTAAAATAGGGATCACATTGTTTAAAGTTTCAGGGGAAAACTACCAATAGAGGCAATCTTGGAACATTAAAAAATCTGTAAGATGAACTATTAAAGAAACGAATAATTTCTTAGGTCCTTTAAAATTTATATCCACTTTCTTAGCACCAACAGTTTGCCAGTAAGAAAACTGAGGCTCCGAAGTTTTATGTTGTGTTAGTCATAGAGCTGGTATTAGAACCCTCACAGCTTTGCAATCTTGGTTAAACACCTTGTCTCTGATGCCCCTCAGTTGAAATTCTCAATTTAAGGACGTATTCTGGAATAATGTTTTTTTTTTTTTTATGACACTTAATTCCTTGTGGTTTCATTTTTTTCAGTTGAGGCATTGTGGTTACAATTGGCATTATTCATTTCAGCCAATGAAGATAACTTACCCATTAAATGAAAATAATTCAGATCATTCCAGGAAGATTTTAATAAAAAATACATTTCTACAGCTCCCGGCCACACTTAAGTTTCTAGAATATGTTGATTACCTTATTTTTCAAGGCGAAATATCATTAGTTGTGTTCTGTTCATACACTGACTAAGGGCTTATTTTCTTTAGGTTATCTGCCTGCTTTCTGCTTTACTTTCTCCTGGGCTGGACCAGGTAGGAGTTAGTTCTTTGGGCCCCAGAGAGGTATTGCTTGCTCACTGCCACAGCCAGGAATCAACCATTGCAGCTAGCTCCTAGGCCCAGGGCTACTCTCTGTTTTTAGAGGCAAGAACACATACTCATTCTTTCCTAGAGGCATTGTTTTTTTCTTACCATGGTATTTCTCACTTAGTAAGAGCGAAATATATAAATGACTCTTTGTTTAGTTAAATACCTTGTCCAATTTTCTTTAAGAAATGTCAAAACAGTTGAAATGACGTGCAGGTCTGCCCTGTTACTTATTTATCTTTAAAACAATTGGCTGTTGTATTACTGATGAAAAGATATAATCTTACTGTTGCTGTCAAAGTCCGGTATGCTAGTGTAGATACTGAAGCTCTGTCACTTAGTGCTTTGTCAGAACATATTTATTAATATTTATGTACATAATTTAACGTTCTCTTGATTTTGCATCCTCCTTCTCTTCTTGTATGTGTACAGCTTGTTTCTGTATCCAAAGGAACTATATGTCTTTTGCTTGGAAATAAAAAGTCCATTGATTTAGAGGGATTTAAATTGTCCCTTGGAAACATTAATATTCTATCAGCGAATATTCTTTCCAGAGCAACTTGAAGGATTTAGTAAAGATAATTGTGCAATCAATAAAAAACTTAAAGGGTGTTGTTCCTATGTTAACGTTTTACATGCCTTTATGAATTTTAAATGTTATTTGGTACTGAATATTAAAGTCCACTGAGGGTATACACCATTCTTCAAGTTACATGTAACTCTGGGAGCTTATCAAATAATAATTAACTATGTTAAATGTTAGCATCAGCAAAACTCAGAATTCTGAAAGTAGCTTGACTTCTGCCTTAATTTTTGAAACTGTGGTTATTACAGAACTGCAAACTTGAGAAATAATGTTATTACTTGCTTTTTATACACTACGTATCTGAGAATTCTCTGTGGCACTTTTGCTGAGATAAGGGATAAAATTGTAAGGTTTCTGCAGTGATTAGAGTGGAAAGAAGCAATGGCGTGTTGTATGCCCAGAAGGTGAGTTATTCAGTGGCTATTGTCTCAATTTGTTCTCAGTGTATGAGCTATTTTTGATTCAATATAAGCAGAGCTCTGTCCGCTTTTCACTTCAGTGCAATTACATACATACAATTACAATTACACGCATTTTATATATTTATATGGCTTATAATCTTTATTACACAAAAGACACCTAAACTAATTTTGGGATCAGGAGAAGAAGAACACTAAACATTTGTCCTCTATGCCTCAAGATGCAAAAAATTGAATGTATATAGCAAGAAATTGGGTCTTCTACAGGGGAAGTAATTTGCTGAGAAGATAGATTGAGGGTTGAGGACATGATAATGAGAAAATGGGAGGGTGAGATGGAGAATTATTTCCCCAGTTAATATGTGAAGGTACGACCCTTTGAAAATTTTGATTTAGAGGTTCAAAATTCTCTCTGTGAATTTGCTCCTTTGGAGTAGGGGATGGAGTGGGGCTGGGGGAGAGAAGATTTTTATATGTACATATGTGAGATATGCTTCCGCATCTTTTAATACTGTGTCTAAACTAGCCATTAGTTTTCCCAACATTTATTCAACACTCATGGGGACACTAAAGTAGACACTGGGAACATCAAGATGAGTTCGATTTGCCCTGAGTTGAAGAGACTTGCTGCTGTCAAGGAGAGTGGTGAGAGGAGAGATAATTGTAACCTCGAGTGATGGTATGGCAGCACAAACATTGGTCTCTTGACCAGAGAAGGAAACACTTACTTCTTTAACGATAAGGATAAATGGGAATCAGAAATGTGGTATTGTCTCTGAAACTGGTTCCAAGAAGCTAGATTTGAAGACTTAGAGCTGGAAACCTAGATTTTATTTTTGCCTCTATCTTAGCTTGATGTGATTGACAGGGAGTTTTGCCTTCCTAAAGGGGACTGAAAACTTGTCAGATGAACACAAGTCTCAATGTCAGCAGCTGTGACATCGTCGTTTTCATAGCCGATTTGCTTGACGTGAGAGTTTTAAAGAACAATGACTCAAAGCTGATTTTACTATCATTATATTTTAGGTATGAAATATCAATGTAATTAGTATACAGAGAATGAAACCTCTTTTTCGTTTACAGAATATGACATTTTACTTTGCTTATCTATGTTTAGGCTGTCAATCAGCTTAGACAGGTAAAATTACTTTAAAAGTTACTTAAGTTACTTCAAAAGTAACATATTAAGATGTCTACATTGTTAAATTTGTCTCAGTTTTATTTAAATTTACCTGGAAGAGAACAAAAAGAAGAGGAAGTAAGATCATTAAGAGCACAAGCTTTAGCGTGGTGCCCAGATTGAAGCTGCTGCCGCCTTTATTTCTAGCTTTGTGCTTTGAGAAAATTCATGTCTCTGTGTTTCAGTTTTTTAATTTGTAAAATGGAATGCTGAAAGTCTGTACCTCACAGGGTTGTGAATGGAGAATTGCGGTAAAGTTTGCCACGGTGCTCATCAAAAGTAATCGCGCGGTTAGTCTTTAATAACAGCAACCATGAGGGCAGCATTGTTAGCTTGATAGAGAGATAGAGAGATGATAGTGTTTGAAGGTCTGAAAGATGTAGAGGATAATTTTCCCTGGGATTAAAGAATGTGCTCTTTATTCTGATTTCTCCCCGTAGTAGCTGGTGTGATTTTCCCTGGGGGACTTTGACTGTAGAACAGGATCCTGGTTCCATCACCTGTATTGCCTTCTGCTGTGACCTCATGTGTCTGGGTCCCAGGTAGGTCTGAGCAGGGGCTTCAGCTCCTGGCTCTGCAGACTTGACTTGGGTGCTATTCTAAATGCTCAGTTTGCCTCCCTCTTTTTTTTCACCCCATTAGGGGCACTGATAGGGACACGTGGCAGGATGTTGAGCCTCAAACCCCCAGGTAACCACCCTCTCGCGTGTTAACAGGAATATGCTTTAGGAATCGCCGTGTAGTCACATCTTTCTGCCAGACTTCCTGCAACATCTTTCTTAACTTCAACGTACATGCAGAAAGAGGTGTTTTTTTTTCCCCTTTGGTCTTCTGTGAAAAATCTAACATTCAAATTGCTGTGCTGTCCATTTAAACAAAGAGTGATTCCATTATGCAGTCACCTTTAGATACTTTTTGCTGGAGGTGATCAGGAATTTTGTGAGCAGGGTGATGTCATCTTGGTAGCTTGACATAGTCAGGGTGGGAGTATTTACACCGTAATCAGCAAATGCTACAGATCAGGGCTTTCCTGTCTCAACCAGAACTGGTTTGACCTGTAGTGTAGGACCTCTGACACCAGCATGCTAACATTTGGGGCTGGGATAACAGTGCATGCATAATATGCCTCTCTCATTTTAAAAAGAAAAATTCTATAAAAGTCCTAAATTTTCTTAGTGATCTTACTTTTAGCATTGTCAGCCACTCCCGTGGCAAATACCCACCATCCTCTTTTATATCTCATCGTCCTATTTAAAAATAGACTGAGTGCATGTTGGTATGTGTGAAATCCTGTACATTTAATTCACTATAGCCCAAACCAGACCATGATCTTTCTAGTCCCTATAGGATGTGAGTCACCAAGGGAGCAAGGTATTGGAATATTTAGATTTTTTTTTTTAAAGTAAAAGTAAACTCTGCAACAAAGTTTCTATTTAATCCCTATGAAAAATTTTAAAGTTTATGAACACAACCCCCAAATAGGCCGAATACTTACTTCTATTAATTTATTATGTTACCATACAATCTTATTTTGAGCCTAATGTTGAACAATAGTTCTTTGGAAACAGGGTATAGCTCCGTCTCTCAGAGATTCCAGTTTGTGGATTCTCCTTCTGACAGTGGCCCTTTCTTTTTGCTGATATTTATTTCCCCAAATTGTCCACCTTTAGGGAGATATTTAGGAATATCGCTCTTTGGTTCTTCAGTGACTGTGGACTCCAGCTCTGAAGAATGTTGCCGCCGGAAGAGTGGTCTGAGTGAGGAAGGCATCGCAGTATCTTTGAGTCACCGATGCTTTGTGTTAGAGCTTCAGTGTAATTATAGCACGTTGTATTTTAAGTCTTACGTTGTGGGACTGAAGTTTTCACGCAAACGCTTTGCAAGTAGTGGTCCCTTGTTTCACTCTAAGACGGCTTGATACTTGGTGAATAGCTATAGTTATCCAAGTGATTCTGAAACCCTGAAATGACTTTATAGAAGTCATTGTGAATGAAGCAAAGATCATAGGATTTTCTTTTTCCAACAAAAATTCAGTGCTAACCTAGTGACTTTCTGTGAGCTAATGGGGGGAAACTGGCTATTAGGAAAAAAAATTTATTCTCTCTTTTAAACCTCACAAAGGCGCAGTACTTGTTGGTGTAAGTGGTGAAAGCTGTTACCCTGAGCTCCTTTAGGAAGTCATCCTTCGCTCTTGTGGAAGAAAACAGAGGGGAATGTGTCATTATTTGGTACACTTGTAAAATGTTAGAAGACAGATGTCTTTATACTCCGTCCTTATTCACAGCATAGCTGTATTTATGTACTTCTCTGTCCCCTTGTTCATTATACAAAAGTAGCAGCTTGAATAGAAACTGCAGAGTGTACTCTGAATAGGAGCTGGTATGTGTGATTAAACTTTGAGGCTAAATACCTTGGTTCAGACTTTTCATTTTTACTCAGTTTCACTATACTTTGTCATTCAACTTGATGTTTTCTCGCACTTTCAGATTGGGGATGGTGGCGGAAACATTTTGTTTCATTCTTTCTATGAGTGTCTTAGAAAGCCTTTTTCACCAAGAAGACTAAATGTGTTTCTTGCAGAGGCGGGATTTTGTTACAAAAACATTTTTGTGGGGATCCAGCTAGCTGCGTTTTCTAATCTATTCAAGCAGT
The DNA here is from genome assembly GCF_048773025.1 of Camelus bactrianus. Classification (NCBI taxonomy): domain Eukaryota; kingdom Metazoa; phylum Chordata; class Mammalia; order Artiodactyla; family Camelidae; genus Camelus; species Camelus bactrianus. The sequence continues at coordinate 55,594,006 of NC_133552.1, forward strand.
TATTGAGCATTTAATGATTTGGCATGGGAATTAGGTAAGTGATTGTAAGAAACTCAATTAACTCCTTACTGGAGAAAATAAAGAGGGGCAGATTAAGGAAATTGACACTTGAGTGAAGAGTTTAATATGATTTTGACAGAAAAATCCTGAATATTCATTTTACACAAGCTATTATTAAAACTCTGCCTGAGAACAATTAAATTGCAAATGGTCTTGAAAGGGTAATAATTCAGCATTTGTATAATCCAAATGCAGGAAGATGCTCCAAGGTCAACCAGCCGAATGATTCTAAATGGAGACAAGTGCCAAACCAACTTAAGGTCCAAAATAAATGAATCGTGTTGCTAATTGCAGCCTCCATCTAATTTATTCAAGTACATATCTGGTTTTTTTTGTCAATCAAGTTTTTAATACTTAGGAAATTTTGGAAGTCTTTATTTCCTGTGGTATTTGTTCTGAATACCGTGTGAGTCATTTTAAACTCTGATGAAATTAGCAGGTAAGAAAAGTAAATTATAAGATGGTACTCCTTATTCAAAGATGTATAAACTAATGGAGAACAGAAAAAATAACGTACTGTGTATATTTATATACATATGTAACTAATAAATTATTAATGGAGAAAGGACATTAAAGAGTCAGGGTGCTCAGAATAACGCGTATATTCTGGAAGACAAAGACATTTTGAGAATTCAGGGTTAGATTGTTAGTCTGTGAATATACTGGAAAATGAGAATCTTTGTTGATTTGAGGCTTGGGAGGGGAGAAGAGAACCACATAGGCAGAGTCAAAAGCAGGAATGGATATGGTGACGGCAGGGAAGAGCTAGGCAGGGACTGGCTCTGAGTCGAGCAGACAGTTTTTTTCTCCAAAACACTATGCTTCCCTAGTCCTTCCTGTTCTTTCCAGTTAACTTCCAGTGATTTTTCAAAGAAATGTTATAATCAGTGGGCTGGAGGAAACTGAAGCTTCAATTCTCCATTGAAAATTGAAGGGCTGGAATTGTCATTCATAGTTCTGTTTTTATTTTCTCTCTGGGTCAGCTTATATTCTTAAATAAAAAGCTCCATAGTAATCTGTAATTAAAAGCGCCCTTAATTCCATATGTGAACTACCGTTTGGGGCTATGCGAGGAAACAAAACAGTCCCAGCCTTTGACCTTGTGGGGCAGACCGTCGTGGGTAAGACAGATATTAAACAATGGTGAAGAATACTGTACGGGAGGACATACAGAGGGTCTGGGAGTGTTACAAAAGGGTAGCTGACTAACACGGTCAGTGAAGACCTCCCTAAGGAAGCAAAACTTAAACAGGTCTATGAGTGCAACTGAGTAACCTCCATAAATCTTTTTCCAAGCACCTGCTCAGTACAGTAGATATTAATTTAGAGGTAATTAGGGATTTGAGTCATGTATGGGATTCTGAAATCAAAGATTTAGAGCCCTCTAAACCATCTTCCAATTCTGAAGCCGAGAGCCAGCGTCTAGAATCGTGCAGCTAATAAAAATGGGCATGGGGGATATTTCAGATGAAATGTTCTCTGTGCTTTATTATTTTTAATGAAATAGAAGCAGCGTTTTTTAAAAAGCTGCTCCCCTCTGAGAATTTGTATTGAAGCACAATAATACAATTATTTTTTGTGTGAAAAAAGTAGTCTGCCCTGCTGAGAACACATAGCAGCTTTTGTCCTGAAAACCATTATAGATTATATATCGCTCACCTAATGCTGGGGTACTTCATGACTATATATTATGATTTAAGTATAAATTAACTGTGGAAGAACAGAAAATAATTTTCTGTTATTAAAGTTGAAAACCCCAAGTCGAGATGTTCCTTCTTTCTCCCTTATTCTTTCCCTCCCTCATTCTTGATAGAAAGCCTATATGTATACACTTACATACATACATAATGAGATTAACTTATGAGTTAATTGCACGTTTATGTACATTTTCCTCCATGTTGTTTTATATTTTCTGTTCACTGTCTTTGCAAACCTTGAAAAATCAATTAAACTGCTTATATCTCAGTTTTCACATCTGTAGAATTGGAGACTGAATGGTTTAAAAACATAAAGCACTTTGAGCAGTGCTGGCATGCATTTAGAATTCAGCTGTCCTTATTGCAACAGTCCATGCTGAGAGAGAGTTGACTTTGTTGAAAATTAAATCACAAAAATTAAGTCCTCTGAATTAGGACCAGTATTTATAGGGAAAAGAATGAGGGCTTGGTAGAGAATTACTGAGGGGATTTTCAAATGATGTAACGGACTGTAGTTATATGATTTGAAACCTGGAGGATTCTGTCATCTTTAATTTTTCCATCACTTTCATTTACCCCTATCTAATAAATCACTGAATCCTGGCAATTGTACTTCCTCACTTTCTCTGCAACCTTGTTTTTCTCCATACCCCAGTCCAAGCCAACATCATTTCTTGGCTCCACTGCTATATCCTGTAGACTCTCACAGCCATATCTGGCTCCTGTTATTCTTCACAGTGTACCCAAGATGCTCTTTTACAAATGCATTTCTAAGTCTGTTCCACCCACTGTTGGACCTACTGTTGAAACCCACCCAATGGCCTTCTATTGCCTTTAAGAGCAAATCCAAAATCCTTTCAGTGGCCTATAAAGATTCTGTGAGATCTTGCAAACCGTATCTTATTTCTCAGACTTCATTTTTATCTCTAACCTCTCCTGTCTATTCTCAGTGTCTCACGTTTATCACATTTCTAATACCCCAGGAACACTGCATCTGCTAATGTCTGGAATTTTCTCTCATGCTCTGGTGGCAGAGTTTACTTATGATTTAGGGCTTGGTTTAAACATCCCCTGTTCATCAGAAAAGGCTCATTTCTGACATCCTACAGATCATTAATTCACCCTGCATTTTGTACTCTAAACCTTACATTTATGCGTTTTTATGTTTTATAAGTTTTTATAAGATAGCAGGTCCTGCTATCTTGTGTTGAATAGGAGGACCAAGGAGCATGTCATGCAGATAATCATGTTCAGTTGCCTTTTCCTCTTGTCTGCCGGGAGAGTAAGTGACGATTTAATACATTCTGTTTATGTCTCTGTACCGTAAGATTAATGTGACTATTACATACCCACTAAATCTTTTATTTCTTGATATTGATAATTTAAAATAATTACGATATTCTTGCTGAGTGCTCAGTCCTGTGCGACACAGTAATGATCAGAAAGCCCGTACTTTAATGGGAAGTCAGGCAGCTAAACAAACAGTGATGATAAAGGGACAGAGCTGAGATAGCAGGGAAATGCAGGGTGCTCTGAACCTGCTTGACAGAAGTGGGCAGGTCCCATCCTGAGGCTCACCAAGTAAGCGGTTCAGACAGAGGGAGGCTGCTAGATTCGGACATCCCTGAATCTGGGTACTTAACTCTATTTGTTACTTCTGTGGTTATGGGCAAGCTACTTAAACTCTAAGCTTCAGTACCATCTATATAACGGAGAGCATTTGTTTGTTAGAATTTTAACTTTTTTTAACCTAGGTTGGCATTTATATGATTTATAATTTTCCCCCTTTTTTTTTACCAGTTGCGTGTTTTTCTCACAATCACTCTTAATCTTAAAAATGATTTTGCAGAGTATAAGGTCTATTTTTATGTTATAGTAAAAATGCCCATATTTTGTCTACTTCTGTATGATATGACAGATCTCTTCTGTGTATTGATAAAGATGTTGAATTTATAGACTCAGGAACTAAAGTGGACTTTGTGAATTATTCAGGTAGAAGTGAGTATCTGGAAGAAATTAAGTTTGATCACACTCTGTTATCTGCAGTAAGTGCAGGTTATCTCCTTTTCTGTTGTTTAATTGTAAAGAGATAAAGACTCTGGTCAGATTATTTTATTGCAGAGCCTGTATTTGCCATCTCAAGTGCACACCTCTGTGTTGTTATGGATGTCAATCAAAATCTCTCAAACATGTGTTAGGTAATTGTGTTAAAGTCATAAAACCAGGCTAACAAGGAAGAAGACAAGAATCCGTAGTTTTATTGATCATAACTTAAGATGAATTTGCTGGATATTTGTTCTCAAACATTATTGTAGCGTTACTGTAATTTCCGGTGTCTGAAATATCAGTCTGGCGTATTGCCTGTTCATTACAGTCGTTAAAAAAAGTTTCTGGTGAAAGTTAAATAGGCTGGTATAATAGGTTTTCTAGGTTTAAATGTTCTTTGAACATTTGAAACATTTACTTATAAAATCATTGGTTAATTTATTCTTTTGGGAATTTTTTCCTTTGTTAATGTTGATGATTATACTGGTAATTATGTTTTTATATTCTGAAAATAAAGACTTTATTTTTTTCTTAGGCTTTTTTAAAACTTTCCAGCTATGATTTTCTTGTGGACACTAGTTATTTTCTAGTTACATTCTATCACGGTCAGAAACTGTGAACTATGTGCCTTTTTCTACATGATTTGTGTGTGTGTATTAATCTTCGTGATCTCTAACATATATACATTTATAAATTTTTGTGGCTATTAATATTAAATTTTTAAAAGTATAAATCAACATATAGCCATAAAATATGTTCATTAAATTGGCATTTAACTAAATTAAATTTAAGTTGTTATTCAAAAATATTCAAAAGTGTTATTCAGATTTCTTTTCTGTATTTAATATTCTTTGTCTTACTTCAGCTATTGTCTCTAGAGAGTTTTCTTTCATTTTCTCTTCATGGTTTGGCATTTTTGCTTCGTGTATTTAGATACTTCTTTTCCAGCACTGTAATAGTTATCTATTAATGCAAAATAAATTACTCCCAAACTTAGCAGTAAAACCCCAAAATTTTATTATCTCCTACTTCCTGACAGTAAGGGTTGTGGGAGTGGCTTTGCTGGCTGTTTCTGGTTCAGGGTATCTCGTAAAATTGTAGTAAAGGCATGGACCTGCTCTGCAGTCTTGGCTGGAGCTGGAGGGTTTGACTCCACGGAGGCTCACGCGTGGGGTTGTTGGCCGGAGGCCTCAGTTTCTGGCTGTCTGAACAGTCAACACAGGGGTCTCAGTTTCTCCCCACCTGGGCCTCACAGTAGGGGAGTTCACAATATGGTGGCTAACTTCTCCAGAGTGAGCAAGGAGTGTTAGTGCCTTTTGTGCCCTAGTGTCCAAACTGTACCCCATCACTTCTGCTTCTTTCATTCAGTAGAAGCGAGTCACTTAGTTCAGTCCACATTCAAAGAAGGAGAATTAGGCTCTACCTTTGGAAGGGAAGAAAAAAAAATTGTGGACATGTTTTAAAACTGCCACAAGAACCTACATGTTCATATTTATAAATCTATTTATTATGGATTTAACTTCTTTTGCTCTAAAATTTATGATGGCAAAATGAACCTCTCAATCTAATGTAATGCTTTTGGATTTGGACTCTGAGCTCTGCTGATAGTTTTTTTATTTCATTTGATTGATAGATATTACACATCTTTTTGTTTTAAGTTAATATCTTGAAGATAGCATTAAAATTAATTTTTGTCTGTGGATCTGTGTCTGAATTTGGGTAGGGGTAATTTGATATATTTACATTTATTTTTGTAAGTGCATATTTATGTAAATATCTTTTATTTATCACTGTTTTTTTTAAAGTATTGGTTTATACTTTCTTCTCGTCATTTTTGTCTGTTTGAATATAGAAAATCATTTCTAAGCATTTTTCTCCTTCTTTCAATTGAAAAGAAAGAAGGATGCTCTTTGTATTAGTAATTACCTCAAGTCAAGAACATTTTAAAATCAATTTTAAATCAATTTAATTGATATCTGAATGTGTATAATTGATTTATAGCAAATTTTAAATTATTTTCTTGCTATAAAGTAATATGGGTCATATTCTTAGAAAAGTTTACCCTTTGTGTTTAATTACTATTTTCTAGATAATATTCTGGGTTACTATACCCCAAAATTCTTTTATTTACCCTACTTTGATATTAGCTTGATTGCCAGTATTTGGTTAGTATTATCATCCCCTGAAACCCTTTAACTTAGCATAGATTTATAGAATCAAAGAGGACATACAATAATGGCCATTGCAATGAAATAAATCAATTTTTCAATGAGTAATGCAAACATTTTTCTGGCAGAACATCAGGATGATGTCACGATCTCAGTAAGATGGAAGTTAATGTATCTGTTGTTATCTTTCTAGCTGCTGGTCTGTAGTAGAAGAAAACACCTGCTGTGTATTTACTTTTCAAAACACTCTAAATGATGGTAAAACATAAATAATGTATCATTTAAAGATATAGAGACTGAAATTTTGATGCCCTCAAATGGCTCTAGGTCAAGTTTATGTCTAGTTGTCGGAAACCAATGTAATTATGTGTTATTGAGTAAACAAAAACCTAGATTAAAATTAAGTATGATGCAAAAAAAAAAGCTGTTGCAAATAAGGCAGCTCCAACTGATTTCTATTAAGAAACTTAATTTTACACTTAGCAATTTTGATAAAACTGAAAAATTCCAAAATAATATATGCTACCTTTAGTTGTGTGCTATTTATTTTTTGGTAAATTTGAATGCCCATTAATTATTAGTAAGTATCTGTTCACCTGCTGATAAATGCTTTAGGCCAACAAATTAAGCCTAAAAGATCAAGACAAATATTAACAGAAAGTAATCCTGGGAAATGAAGAGAATTTAACAATCTAATTTTTATTTTAGTACAAAAAATGTATTGTACTATTATCTTGCAATAATCAATAGTGGAATATAATCTGCAAAAATACTGAATCACTGCTGCACACCTGAAGATAACACAATATTGTAAATCAACTATATTTTGATACAAAAAGTATAATGGATAATTATTGTTCTATTATAATCATTATGAACATGACTTATTGTATTGTATTCTCTTATTTTTAATGATTAGTATTTTCATCTTAGTGGTGAGAGGAGTTTGAAGGACGATTGTCTATTTATTGCCTCAGTGGTATAAGTGAGGTTTTGCCCCATGTCCTTGCTTCTTTGTTTTTTCCTAAGTTAAACAAAAGCTTGCTTGATGGCACTGTTGCATGGGTGATGGACACAGCTCTGTGGAGAAGCAGCTCTTTATATTTATAACATGTAAGGAATATTGTATTTCATCAATTCTAATACATTTTAAAAAATATTTTGCCGTCTCTGAATTAAGAATATATCTTAAAATAGGTGTATTAGATTAAGTTTGATGGGACATCCTAGTTTACTTGGCAGATTTTTTCCTTTCTAAACTGAACACAAAATAATGATGAATACCACAGCCTCGGATTCGATGAAATCTGGTATCTTCTGTGTGTCTGGAGGAGTCGTGTATTGATTTGGGTAACCTGGGTCATGTGGGGAAAGGACTTGAGAGTAAATGATGTCTTTTCCTTTCATCTTTTCCTTTACTCCCACATGACTGTGATGTATATTAAAGGTTTAGTTCAGTTCTGCTGTCATTATCTACCTGTCTCATTTCTGTAAAAAGTGTCAGGACAGGTATATGCCCTGAGTTTTTGGAAGGCAGAAATAGCAGTCTTAGACAAATTTATCAAAGTTTACCTAACATGTAAACCCCTTGAAGACAGAAACAGTATATAACATTTTTATCCCTCCCTCCTTTTTTAAAGTATAGTGCTTAGAAAATGCTTATAGAGCTGAACCCATGCAGGAGGCACTTAGAAATCAAATGAGTGTTCTGTCACCTAGTTCAATCTGTACACGAAGTAAACTTCTGTCAAAATGTCAGGAAATTTTCTGATACGGTATTAGTTTGTCTATGAATTTGATAGATGAATTTTTCCATTCTTTATTTTGTATGGCATTATTTTATATTTGACTCTCCTGTCATTTTAGAAGAGTCAAGGTAAAATAAATATTTTGACTCTTTTCATTAAGTAAAATTATGTCTTTCTAATGATATGTTTTAACAATAATTATGTGTTCTCATTTTATGAAACCTGCAGAAGGGATCAAAGAATTCTCTTGATAACCTCAGCTGGGACCAATTTGATTTTTAAGAAGAATGAAATGAAGGAGTGTTTATTTAATATAGCTGAAGAAATTAGAAATGAATGAAAGAATAATCTACAGTGATGTTATTATTCATTATAATAGAGATTTTATTGTTTTGAAGCTTAAGATTTTAATGGAGTTTGAAACTTGGGATTTCTTAAATATTCATTAAATTTCCCTCTGAATTCAAATTTAATACAACGCATTTATTATTCCTGATTATCAGTTCCTTTTACCACTACTTTTTGTCTAATAAATAAATATTTAACACTGGGCCTTTTTTGCTTGCATCCTAAAACTTTGCAAAGAATAAAAAAAAAGACAAGAGATTTTTAATTTTTTTAAGCTGTTTGTTTACCTGCCAGACAAGGGCCCACATACATGAATGCTTGCCTATGTACGTACACACACACACACACACATACACACACACACACACACACACCCCTTGGTGAAAAAAATGTGTTAAATAATTTTCCAAAGTGGCAAAGTTAAGGGATTCTAAGTGGTTAAAAAAAAGTAGAATTTATGGTTGATATGCTAATGAAAGATGGAAAGTTTGCTCTCTAGATAAGACAAATGAATCCACGAGTCTGTACATAGTTGGTTAAAACAAATCTTATTATTCATAACAAATTCTTTTGTTCTCCGGTCAGGAGTTTTCCTTTAGGTCCAATGAGGGTCTGGTGCATTTGAGTCCCCCTCAAGTTCCTGTCCTTTTACAGCTTTCACTTGCTCGGACCTGCCCTGGTGAAGCAGAGCATCCAGTTTTCATATCACCTTTTCCTGGTGTTGAATTTAAAACAAACCCACATCTAAATCCAGAAAGCCTTGAAAAATGAGTCATGACGGAAATCACTGAGGGACAGAGGGAGACTTAACAAGCAGAAGCCCTAACAAACCTCTTTAGCTCATAACAGCTCTTTCTTTTAAGTTTCAGGGAAATTTGACCAAGGAACAGGCTACATCTTCCTTTCCGCTGGTACTTCCCCGTCTTTTATTCTGTTTTCTAATCAAACTTTTAATTTTAAGTGAATTGTAGATTCACACTGCAATTGTAAGAAATCATATAGTCAGATCCAATGACCCTTTACCCAATTGCCCTCCAACGATGACATTTTATGAAACTGTAGTACAATGTCACAACCAGGATATTGACATTGATACAGCCAAGATACAGAAAAACGTATCTCCCACGGATCCCTCATGTTGCACTTTTATGGCTATACCCACCTCCCTTCCACCATCTTTGCCCCCTGGCAACCACTAGTGTGTTCTCCATTTCTATAAGTTTGTCATTTCAAGAGTGCTGTATAAATGGAATCATACAGTATGTGACTTTTTGAAGTTGGCTATTTTTTAAACTCAGCATAATTCCCTTGAGGTTTTATCCAAGTTGTTGTGTCAATAGTTTATTCATTAGTATTGCTAAGTAGCATTCTATGGTACGGATGTCCCAGTGTTTGTTTAGCCATTCAGTCACTGAAGAACATCTGAGTTGTTTCCACTTTTTTCTATTCAGAATAAATCTGCTATGAACATATGTGTACAGATTTGGGGGAGAACATAGTTTTCAGTACTCTGAGACACATACTCAAGAGTGTAATGACTGGGTCTTATGGTACTTGCATGTTTAGTTTTATAAGAAAGTACTAGGTTGTTTTTCAAAGTGGCTGTATGTACCATTTTACATTTCCTCCAGCAATGAGTGAGTGAGTGACTTTTTCTTCGTCCTTACCAGCATTTAGCGTCATTATTACTTTTTCACTTTAGCTGTTCTGATAGGTGTATGCTGACTCTCATTGTGGTTTTAATTTGCATTTTCCATATAGCTAATGATGTTGAACATCTTTTTCATGTACTTATTTCTCTGCCTTTCTAATTACATTAATTTACTTTTTCTACTTACTCTTCCTTTCATTCCTTACTCTGATTGGCAAATCTATAATTCAGCCCCCATCTATTTTGTGTCTGCTTCTGGTTCCTGAGAAGCTGCATAAAAGACCTCCCTGTTGCCTCTGGGGATGACTTCCCAACCTGGAAGGGCTGATATCCAGGCTCAGGACTCTGTCTCATGATGGTCTCATAGCTGTCAATCCTTGAAGCAGAGAGTGCAGAATTTTCTTGTCTCCAAACCTCTACTGAATGCTGTATGTGGGTCCTGAAAAGACACTATTTGAATCCAGTTTTGCAAAGAGCCTTCTCATTTAAACAGATTCTTCATTTACTCTCCACAACTGCTTGAACAAGGATATTTGGAGTAAGTAATCAGCCCAGGAATAAAAACACTGCAAGAAAAAGATAGAAGGCAAGTGTAATATGCAAAGAGACATTTCTGCCTTCAGCTAAACAGCCTTTTACATCACCCCCAGGCAAATACTACAGCTTCCCTGATTAGGTTATGAATTCTGCTGTTGATTCTCAGCTCCTCAAAATACAACCAGCTACAGGGCTAATTTTGCTAAAATTAAGTATAAAATTGCATTATATCTGTTGTTGAATTTTAACGCCAATTCATTCACAGTCTTCCCACATTTCTCATTTGACAGTTAGGGCAGTAATTGGGAAAGAATGGAGTCCTGAACTTGGAATGCGGATATATAGTTGGAGGCAAAGGAAAGGACTGTCTTGAACCTCAAGTTACTCTGAGCCTCCCTTACCACTGAGGGCGCTTGCCCTGCTGTGTCTGAGGAGACTACTTGTTCTTTGCTGGAAAATTCTGTGATAACCTCACTGGGGGAAGATGATTTAAAAATAGTTGTTCATTCCTTTCAAGACTCCCCATGACCAATCCTGGTTATTCTAATCAGGAAGTAGCTTCACTGCAAAGGGGGAGTCTCAGAACACTCTAGGGAGACAAGTATACATTATGACCCAGGGATGAATGGTTTACATCCCCCAAATGTGGGAGACTTTGTGTCATTGCACAACTTCAGAACTCTGGAGAACCTGTGTAGGAGTGAATTCAAAGGGTGTTAGGCCAAAGAGTGCAGAATATAACAGTAAGTAAGACTGAATTTATTGCTATATAAATGTACTTACTAGAGAGTCCAGATTTAATGTGTTATCTTGTGAAACCACCAGGAACACATACAACTTGAATGTTTAATGCTGTCTACTTTGTGCCCATCACAGCCCCTTCAAAATTGTCTTCTACATAGTAACTCAATACATATTTACTGAATTGACTAGAAATCTCAGTGCCTGACCCCTAAAACCAGATATATTATCAAAAGATAAAAAGAATAACAATATATAAATAATAGAGAATTCACACCGCAAGTGAGATAGTAAGAGAGATCACAGCCACTGTGAAATATTTGATGATTTATGGATCATTAAAATGTGGAAAAGATTAACTATCCTATGAAAAACCATACAAGAATATATGTAGTCACTTTTAAAATTACATGGGGGAAATTCCTCACCAAATGGAAAAAGAAATCAAACAAAAATTTATTTTCTGGCTGTCATAAGTCCTATGATTAACTATTACTTCTTACATTTCTTACTAGTTCTTAAGTGAGTAAGAATACTGGAAAGCTACACAGTTCTCTTCTGGGAAATGACCCAGAGGCTTAAGTAGCTCCTATGGATAGAACTATGTGTGTGAGATACCTATTCCTGAAATCAAACTTACCCCTCTCAACTGTCTTTAATTTAAAAATGAAGATCACATATTAGAAAATTTTGTTGGGAAATATATATTATTATTCATCAAAGAGGAAAAATAAGTTTCTCCATTTAAAGTAATTCTCTATACTTCTCTTTTATTTTAAAGTACATAATTTACTAAAATTATGCTTAAAGTTCATTGGCACAGGGCAATAATAGCTAACAATAAATCTACTGTCAAGTTTTGTCAAATCCTTGCTTCTAATTTTACTCTGTGCTAAAAATTGCAAGTAACTATTTTGAAATTATATAAACTGGCAAGTTACTGTATGGTATTATATTATGGAGGCTATGTTAAGAAAATCCGTATCAGCCTGTTAGTAACTGAATATGTAGGTTCATCTACACAAATGAATGCACGTGCAGATATTCACTGATTAGTTAATGTGTAAAGAAGGGAAAAATAGTGTCATGAAGAATGGTTGCCATTCTTTGTAGGAACAAGTAGAAAGTTAAGAAAGACATTCTGTTTCAGACACTAATGCACATCAAAAAACGAGAACGGTTTCAGCTTTCCATAAGTATTTTTGATGCTGACATATATTCCATATCTCAGACATCTTTCAGTGCTGATACTGTAATCAAGGTTGCACAGTTAATTAATTGCAACTGTTAACACCATCACGGAAGTTTAAGCAGTACTCTAACTTAGAAATTGAACGACTTAATTGCTATACATTTCTTCAGTCATGATGCATAATTATAGGAAATTGACATGACGAGAAATACATGTATATACGTACAGACTCTCTGATACATATATCATGAGGGGAGCACCAAACCACATAATCCTATTTTTGTTGACAACACAGCAAAGCATCTTTGTCTCCCTGCCCTCAGTAGGCTGTCCCCTTCCCTCTGACCATTCCCTCCTCAGCATTGTTGCTTGTCTCCTCTTTGGGATTTCACAAGAATTTGCTGGATTCTTTCATCAGGGTTAATGCTTAATGCCTTTATAACTAGAATTGGAAATGAGCGTTTTGCCTCTGGTTCTCCTCTTCCCTCCCCTGTGGTCCCAGCCACCTCCTCTTTTGGACTTCCACAGAATTGCCTTATTTTTGGTACCCCATCAAGAAATCTGGAAAAAGTTCCACAAGGATCGATTTTAAAATGACAACAACCAGTGCCTTAATCAAACGCATTCCTTGCCATCACTAAGACTTTGTCTTAAATCAAGGGGCTTGCTTTTGGTGCTTTCTACCTTTGAATTCTTTGCCCCTTGCTCCACTCCCCATCTCTGCTTACCATCATCTCAGTGGTAGAAGAAGTTTCCATCCTTAAGCCACAGTAGATTGTTAATTAAATGTCAAGTGTGATCTGTACTGGTGTGTCATGAGGTAACAGGTATGTTAACATATTGATCCCTTCTGCCCTTGGGACATCCTGGAAGGGTCTGGTTACATCTGGGCACAAAAAGCTTTGTGCCATTAATTCTATTTAAAACGTTAGTGCTATAGTTTTTAGGAGGCTTATATTCTCTAGCATTTCAAGTAGCATCCCTGAGATACAGATAGATATGAATAATGTAGATAAAGATTTAGCAATCTAAGAAAATAATTGAAAGGTGTGAATGAATTTTAATGTATTTGCGGAGCAGTCTCATGAGCATGTAATTCTGAATAGCATATGGTAGAATAAATCATCTACAGACTTTTTTTAATCTCTGCCATCTTGATAGAATAGCAGGTTTGCTTATAGGTATCCCTCAGATATGGGTGTAAATGGAGATTAATGATATATTTGAATTTCTTTCCAGATATCAGATACGGATTTTTGCATTCTAAAAGTTATCAGATATAATGTTGATTTTTATTTAATCTTTAAGTAATGTATGAGTCTTCCCAATATATTACCTTCAAGCTATACTATAACTCAAATTAAATTCAAATATTTACATTTTTAAAATTAAATAAAATAGTTAAAGGAAGTAGACTAAAGACTGATTTTTTTTTCTCGATTATGTGCTGTTTTGATTTTTTAAATATTTATATTTTAATGAAGACTTGGAGTTTTTACTTCTTAAACAATGTATAGTTGTTAGAGAAAGCTTGGATTGTTGCTTTTATCATCCGAGTTCAAGTGGTAACAGTTGTTAACCACTAACTAACTGTTAGTGGCATAAATATTATTTATATCAGTACACTGTTTCATTATTACAAGTCTAGAGTTAGTTGGTGCCAGAGGTATCAAAGAACTCATTGCTTTTCATCTTTCTGCCCTACATTCCTGTGCTCCTGCACTGTCTGCCTCCAGCTGACACCCCCATGGTTGCAATATGGCTGCCGCAGCTACTGGTGTTTCATTCTCTCACAACTACATCTAAGGCAGGATGTGCAGTTTCTTCCTGAACATTTCTTCCATCCGGGAGGAAAACATTTGCAAGAAGTTTCTTCAGCAGACTTCCCATTACATCTCACAATTATTTTTTTTCTGAAAACTGATTTCTGTTTTGAAATCATTAATAAGGGACAGTGATACTAAACTTGACCTGGGAAACCTTTCTATTAAGTGTGAACAGTTGATTTGGTTGCTATGTCAAAGATAGATTTTTATAAATATAAACCATCATTAACCACATAACTTTAATCTAGTAACAGTAAGTAAGGAAGCACAGAGTAATGGTTAAAATTGCAGGCTTTTTTTTTTTTTTTTTGCTTTTTTTTTCCAATTAATAAACTTTATGATTTAGAGCAGTTTTAGCTTCACAGCAAAAATGAGGACAAAGTGCAGAGAGTTCCCAAACATCCCCACCCTCCCACATGCACAGCCTGTCCCACTGTCAGGGTCCCATGCCAGGGTAGTGCATTGGTCACAGTGGACGAACCTACATTGACACGTGGTTATCACCCAAATCTCATAGTTTATATCACGGCTCACTCTAGATGTTATATATGAATTTGGACAAATGTATAATGATATGTAAGCACCATAATATTGCAGGCTTTGAATCCAGGTCTCCTTGAGTTCCAGTTCCATAATTACTACGACTTAGCCTTTCTGATTTTTTGTTTTCATAACTGCAAAAATGGAAATTATAGAAAATCTAACTCAGAGATGATGTGAGGGTTCATTTAATTAACTGATATAATATTATGTTTAAAACAGTACATGCTCAATTAATGGCAGCTATTCATAAACTTTACTAATAATAACTAAGAGAAACTGAAGAAAATTCCAGTATTCTCATGCCTTGAAAGTGATGGATGTGGATTCAATCTTGGGTCATTCTAAATTCAGAGCCCATGCTCTCTAGGCTTTTTGTACTTTTATTCCTTCTTATAACTTTGCTAGCACGTGGCAGACACAGACATAGGGTAAATATTATTGACTCATTAGTTGACTAGTTAATTATGGAGAGATAGACAAATGTCCTATATATAACAAGATTCTTAGATTTTGTATATATTTTACTTAACCTTTTAAAATCTGTGTTATTCAAATTCTACTTTGAGCTTTTACTTAAACCATATGTGTATTATTAAATTTTTTGAAAGACAGCTTTTAAGCTTGTAATAAAAATTACTTTTATCAAATTACAGTTGTAGGAATATTTAACTTGGGGATCAATACATCATTCTATATGGTATTCAGAAGAAACTTTTTATGACAGTGTTTTGTATTTCTGAGAATATAATACAGCTTTGCAAATGATTTCTCAACTCTACCCATGTGTTTGAAAGTTGGCTCACTTCTGCTGCTGATATGTGGTCAGGGCATGTACAGTTCTTAGGCAGACAGCAAAGAACATTTGTTCAACTTACCCCAGAGGAAAAGGTAGTACATAGAAGAGTGGTTTGTGGCAGCGGGTGGTTATTGGCGAGAAATCGTATGCAGGATCTAGGAGATAGTAAGAAGGAAGAGACTTGAGTCTTAAGATTAAACAAACATCTACTTACAGTCTTAATTGTTTGTCCTGGGCAATGTGTCCGGCACACAAATACATATTACCCATTACTTATATTATTAATAGCATAAATATGTTTTGAAGGACTCTTCACTTCCTACATCTGCTGTAACAAATTACCACTAACTGGGTAGCTTCAAACAACAGAAATTTATTTTCTCACAGTTCTCAAAGGCAGAAGTCAAGAATTAAAGGGAGAGCAGGTGGGCTCCTTCTGGATGTTCTGAGGGTAAATGTGTCTCATGAATCTCTTCTAGCTTCTGGTGGCTGTTGGCTGTTCTTGGTGTTCATTGGCTTGTAGGTCCATTGCTTCAATCTCTGCCTCTGTCTTCATTTCACTTTATTTTTTGTGTTTGTCTTACTATAGGGCATTTGTCAATAGATTTAGAGCCCGCCAGATAATCCAGGATGATCTCATCTCAAGATCTTTAACTTAATTACACCTGCAAATACTTTTCCCAAATAGAGTCACATTCACAGGTTCTGGGGAGTCACCATTCAACCTGCTGTAGACTCCAAAAATGTGTCAATGTCCATTTTGAATTTCCTAGCAAAAGAGATCTCAAATTTTCATGTGAATGGAAATGACTTAGATCACATATTAAAAATGCATGTTTCTGAGCCATTTCACAGAGATCTGATTTAATTACTACAGGTATGCGCATGTTCAGGAAGCATGTGATGTTTCAGATGCAAATAAGCCTTAGATGCATTTTGAGGAACACAGTAGACTAATCCGAAGAGAGGCAAAATGAAATATTTACCTAAAACTTTACCTTAGTCAAAAGGAAAGCACATCCCAGATCCATACGACATTATAGTTTAATACAAATCTGGTAGGGATTTAAAAGTTTTGTAATTTTGAAAACAAATTAGTCAACCAAAACATTAAGTGGGTATTCTTCACCTTGAACAGTTTCGAGAGATTATATGACAAAATTAATTGCAATATTTTTCTTCCAATTTTTAGCTAGCAAAATAAATCTTGAAAGCATTTTTGGCAGTAATTGGGAACTGACAGGCAAATGTATTAGAGAACAGACTCGGGGCTGTGTCTCCCTTCACCGTTTCCACAGGCTCCGATCATCCTTCTTCTGCTTCCGATCCTGTGTTGGGATTTTTCTCAGAGCCAGCCCTGTCCCATAAGTACACTCCTCCATCTTCATGGATTTACAAAATTAGATGATTAGACTTAAAGTCATTTACAGGAAACTTGGAAATTTCTCTTTTGGGGGCAGAATGGATCAAGCTGGCATGTGTGTATGCCTGTGTTGTGTGTGTGTGTGTGGTGTGTAGTGGGGGTAGGTGATGTGTTTTAAAGGCAGATATTTTCTGTTGCTCTTTACCCTCAGTGTATCCCTGGGCCTTCCATGTTGCTAATTTAAAATAGAGTTATAGATGCCCTCAATCGTCTCACTTCTCAGTGTGTGAACTGTGACCAGCAGCGTGGCTGTGACGTGGGAGCTTGTGACGAATATAGAATCTCAGGCATCTTTGAGAACTTCTGAATCAGAATCTGAATTTTAACACACTTTCCCAGGGGATTCCTGTGCTCATTAAAGTTTGAGAAGCTGAACAAATGTATGTGATGCTTCAACAGATCAGCAGTTGCGTTTAATACAGGAGACAAACCTTGTAACCGTTCCCAAGGTAACCTTTCCCATGTGACTTCCAGAACTTGGACTATCGAAGTGGTGCTGAGTTACTCTTTTCAGCAGTGCCTTGTGTGCTGATCTTGTCTTAAGACAGCTATAAAAATTGAGGTAAAATTATATTCTATGGGAACAAAAACATACATCAGAATTTCAGAGCTGCTAAAAATACTGAGATCTGATCCTTTGTGGCATGCAGCTAGGCCTCTAGCAAGGCATTTATATATCTAAGTCCCTGAGCCATATGTCACGTTGCTAGGAACAAAGTAGAGCTTTTATTGAATAATGGAATGCAGCTTTGGTGTTTTGCTGCAGAATAAGGATAGGTTCTTTCTAATAATGCTCCAATATTTTGCCTTTACTATTGTGTAGGTTTGTTAAAGATCAGCGGGAACCAGAAAGTCCACCAGTACATTTCTTAAAATCAATTTTACATAGCGAATCATGTACAATATTTTATTTCTTGAGTAAGGTAAGGTATGCCCATGACATATATTATAACATATAAAATAGACACTGTAAACTATTACAAATTAATATGAGTGAATGCTGGGCCAGGATAGAAATTAGAGCAGCAGATCAGGGGATAGGTAAAAATTTAGGACTTAAAAGTGTCATTTCAAATTAGTGGGGAAAGGTATTTTGTTCCATGAATGATATTACACCATCAAGCTAAACATTTATGAAAAACTCGATTTATTTTACATCTCATACCCCAAGATAGTATTTATTTATATATATTTTATATTGAAGTGTAATTGACATATAACACTGTAATAGTTTCAAGTGGGCACAAATGATTTCATATTTGTATATATTGCAAAATAATCACCACAGTAACTTTAGATAGTTTTTAGATCAGTATTTCTAAATATTGTTTTTACTAACACCTGTAAAGAGCCTTTTTAGATACATATTTTTCCTAATTCGCTCTCCTTCCCTAAAAGTTTAATAACACAGATATAATCTATTTATTTACTGCAGCCTTTAGAGGGTCATGAATGTTTTTAATATCTAACATTTTCTGCCTCTCTTCGCTCAACAATTTTGCCCCATTAGGGGTGGTATCGCCCCCACTGAGAATGCATATACAAGAATCTAGGGAAAGGTAAAAGTTTAAATGTAACAAAATAATGAAAGAATAAAATAACTTAAATGAAATGTTTATAACTTTAGGGTGATTAGGTCCCCTAAAAGGAAAATAATAAAAGACAAAATGCACAAAAGAGATATTGGTATCTCTTGATACCAATTGCAAACCCTTCTGAACTATAAAAGTCAACATAAAGCAGAGATTTAAAATTGTATATGTGTATATCCATCTTAACAAATAGTGCCAGAAAGTTAATAATGGTTACTTCTTATTGAAGTGATTTATGCATTTGAAAATGTTCATCCACACATTTTTTTTGAAGTGAGCGTTACTACCGCAATCAGAAAACATTTAAAATTTATAGCCTTTTAATGGAATACCTGTGATGATTTTATATAAACTGCTCACCTGTCGCATAAGGATCTTGCTATAATTTCCTCTTGGTGTTTGATAATATGTGATTTAGAGCAATTATTCAAGCTCTAGCATTTACAGTAAGTAAATGTGAGAGCTTACACTGGAACCAAGTAATCTCTGACTTTAAAGGATTTGAAATTCTTATAATGTATGATTTTTTCTCTGAGTTACTTTTTAAGGCTTACAGCCATCATCTGTGATTTCTAAACTCATCAGTCACAGTTTTGAAATTGTTTTGCTTGCTTTGTGGATGTGGTTTGATTGAGCATTAGGTCGAATGTATGCTGTGATGAGCTTGGCACTTAGAACTCCGGGTCCCTCTGGAATTGACATTTAGAGAGTCAGCTTTCCTAGGCATGTGAAGTCTTAATTAGAAAAGCATGTAACTCTCTAATTGGTTTCTATGATACATAAAGGCAATAACCTATTAAAAAACACATAAATTGCCTCAGCAGTTAACTTTTGTTTTCCTAATTGACTCCTCTCTATCTTGCCTCCCTTGTCTGTTTGATGCTTAGGTCTGTATAAAACATCCCAGATTCTCATTGTACTTTGCTTTATTTTTAATGTGTCTGGTCTTTGTACTCCTCACAAGCAATGGTTTTGTAAAACATTGGGGGGTCCTTCTTGAATAGTAAGTCAGAGTTTATTGTATTATCCAGAGTCAGTATCAACTTTTAATTAATGATTCATATTCAGGTATAACTAACGCCTTTTTTTTCCTGTACTTGGATAGAAATATTCAACTTATTCCAATTCTTGTGGTATGCTAGTTTCCTTCTTCCATTTGTCAATCTGGGGACCTGCATTCACTCCCATTTCTTTGTTTTTATTACAGTTGTTGGCAAAAATCCAGAGTCCTGAAGGTATGTTGGTGAAAGTTAAGGCAACAGTTAACACAACATCACTTAATTAGAATATTCCGGCAGTGCTGAGAGATACTGAGGAACAATGGCCCCCATTATTTTTTGATTCCTCCATAATCTCCCTGGTGTTCTGAGAAGAAAGTGGGTATAGGCAAACCAGGTTAACTTTAAAGAGGAAAGCCAAACTGTATTCAGTTTCGGTCTAAGGATGCACAGCTTGGTCCTGGTTTGCAAGGCAGAGCGGTCAAGAGTTCATCTGAGAATGATGAGCTTGACTCACAGATAGGTCCTTACATGTTGACTTCCTTGGAAATCAATGTTGTCAGCACATCTGCCTGAATGATGTTTAGTCTACTCATTTATTTATTTATCTGGGGGGGGTAATTAGGTTTATTTATTTATCTTTAATGGAGGTACTGGGGGTTGAACCCAGGGTCTCGTGCATGCTAAGCACATGCTCTACCACTGAGTTATACCCTCCCTCTTAGTTTGCTCTTTAGTGTCTCACTGCACATGTATATAAGTCACATGCCAAATACAGATCATTTCTTGTCTAGTTATTAGGACAATTCAGGGAAGGTGACTACAGCCAAGAGAATTTTTTTTTTTTGGTTATTTCCTGGTATCATGTATGCTAAAAGATAATAAAGTGAATATCTTTAAAGCTATTCAGCATTTTCATTCAAAAACATATTTGAGTCATGATTATATGAAATGCCTCTTAAGAGCTTAAAATGTAGCTATATGTTCAGTACCCTTTACTCTCAAATACTTGAACGTGTAAAAAGTGCACATTGATAATTTTTTCTAGTGCAGTATCAGACTAATTTCCTATCTATATATTAAATAGGCATATTAAAATCAGTTTATGTTCTTGAACACTAGTTAAGATAGAAGGAAGACTTAGTTACGGATCACCTCCTGAACAGATAAAGTGTGGGGAGATGAAGTTAAAAATGGACCCTAATGAGAAAGTAAGTGTTTCAATAAAAATGAAAACTTGTTTTTCCTCAATATTTTGTCACTTGTATGTGTATATATATGCGTGCATGTGTTTATATCCATGTCTGTCTCTGTCCTGTCACTTGGCTTGTCATCTCTAGAAAATAGATAAGAGCTGGAAACTGATGAAAGTCATCTCAAAAATGGCAAGAAAAATGACACTATCTTCAAAGATAAATATCTTATTTTTTAAGCTTAGAAATTTTAAGTTGGTAACTCTAATGTAAGAAAAAAATTTCAAAAGTCTGTTCACATTTTGAATGCTGTCAGAATGCTTTTTGTTTTCCGGGACTTACTTGAGACGGAGGAGCTCAAGAATGCAATGTGGGAAAAAGAGACATTGGTTTTTAGTCTATTATGAACTGCGTGACTTTAGAGATGTCACTGAACTTGTCTGGACTTCAGTTTCCAAGCTGTAAAGTGAGATATTATTTAACTCTCACATACTGTGTGATTCTAACAGCCCATGAGGTGGAAGTAGACTGAAGTCAGATGCCTCAGACAATAGCAAGTGTCAGAATTAGGTGACACATTAAGAGACATGCAGGAGACATAGATAGTTTTCTCGAGTTTGATTCTCCAGGGTCAACAATAAGACTGGGGACCTATGATTCAAGCATGGATATTGAAAAGTCTCTTCAGGCAAGAAGTAAGAATGAATATGCAATCAGAAAACAGTCAGTTTGCCTATCAGAAATCAGACCTGAAATACTAGGAAGCCATAGAGATGCTGCAGCAAGAGGAAGGACACCATATGGGCGTGCCTTCCATGTGCCAAGCGGCAGTGTTTTTTAAAATCTTTCCTTTCAACTGCCATGAGAATAAAAGGGTTTTCCCTCCAAAATAAATACATTGTCTGAACCATGAAAGTTAAGTAGCTGGTCCAATATCACATTAAACTAGGATTTGGACCCTGGCCGCCTTCTAATACGGTGACTGACTAGTTACAGCAGTGATGGCCAAACCTCGCTAGACATCATCCCAGACTATGGGAATCAAAACTCTGGGCACGAGGCATGGAACTGGTTTTGCTAGAGAGTTCTTGAAACAACTTTGCAGCCAGCTTGGTTTGAGAACGATGGTGGCCCCAAGTCCATGTAGAAGACAAAGGTTTGAAGAATAGAAGTAGCATGCACTGCAATCTGTACACAGCGTCTGGGGTTAAACTTTCCGTGGAATCCTAATTTAATCTCAAACCCTGTAATCCTTCTTCCTCCAGCTATTTAACTACATTGAATTTGTTGGTGAGTATTTAAATACTAAAATTTTAAAAAAAATCTGTTTTTTTCCTTCTTTCTTGGAAAAAAGACTCTCAGATTATGGTATAAAATAGTCAAGGTTCTAACTAGACTTGCATTTGTTGAAATAAGTGAAACATAAACCCTACATGAATCATATCATGTTTGTTCCATGAATTTGAAGCTTACTGCTAATTGACACTTTGAAAAGTCCTAGTATTGCCCATTTCAAGATAGGATACATTGAAAATGTATTTTTAAAAGAGCTATTTGCAACTGGAAAATAGGGATGTTGAGAAAAATGGACCTTCACAAGGAAATACTTACCCTTTGGCTAGCATAGAATCTTTTTTTTCCTAAGGAGAACACATTTTATATACATGTTAAAACTGTACCCACTGGCGGAAAAGTTCTATTGACTAGCTGTATGATGCTTAATTTAATAGCCTGCAGCTTTTTTGTTCCTTTCTGTATGTTAATTAGTCATTCCTTTAAAAGTTTTTTTTTTTTTAATTTTGATGAAATAGAAAATGTATGAGGCCAATTTGGTGACTACAAAATGAGAAAGCCATGACTGTCACCATTACTAATATTTTGAGTAATGGGCCTGTTTCCTTTAAGAGTGTTCTTATAAGTGGCTATACATTTGAAAAGCTATTTTTATGGGATATCCATTATGGTTTTCGTGCTTTCTAGTTGCCGTATTACTTTCAGTGACAAAAAGAGTTCTCAGAGAATAAAGGGAATGACAAAAACTGAAGCAATATTAAGTAAGACTATTTAAGTGTCAACAAAATAATAATTTAGGCCAAACTTATTCAGTATAAAAACTGATAATGCAAAAATATCAATGAAGAGGTAAATAGGAATGTCCTGAATTTTGACAGTCAGAAATAATGTAGGCAAAGCCAGAGGCTAAGAATAGGTAGGGAAAAGTAAAAGAAACGTAATGAAATAAAACTACTTAAAATAAGTGAAGTGGAAAGGAAGGTACTCACGTGTCAGTCAGGTTCCCAGCAGGGAACAGCACTGAGTGTTGGGATTCTTGAGGAAACTTTTCAGTTTGCAAATGGTGGGTACCAAATTAAGGGAACTATAAGGGTTGTTAAGGCACTCAGGGATTAGCAGCATCAGGAAGACATACCACCTGCAGGTGCTGTGGAAAGAGGATGTGTTACTAGAGCCTGCTGAGATGTAGGGCTGGGGTGGGGGGTAGGGGGCGGCCTTCTGCCAGAAACTGTGGTCCTAAAGGTAGACGGCCAAGGCAGAATAGTGCAGAAGCAGAGCGGAAGCAGAAAAAAATCTCCTGTCATTGCCTCCTGCTGGCCAAACTCAGCTGGAAGCCACCAACTGCAGCAAAGTTCTAGATGGTTTGAACTTACATGTCGCTCTTAATATCACATTTTGCAGATTCACAGTTGATTGCTTATAGTTTTTAGCTTCTGGTCCATCTGATTTTTTTTTTCTTTTGCACGTGAAAAGACATACTTTCTATGTTTCCCTCCTTTTCTTGTGTCATGTTTTGCATGGATTCTATATTCCACCCACTCCCCATTCCTAACTCAGTTTTGCATGGAAGGCTCTACTGCCCAGGCTTGTGTTTCCCCTAAAAGAATGGGAATTGATTGTTGGTTCTTTCTCTCGGCACCATATGGATTCTGCTGCTGTAAACTGATTGAAGGGCTGGATAACGTGGGCTTCCCTTTAGCCACTTAGCTGTCTGATGAGGGCTGTGGAAGTAGTTGAATTCTTGGGAAATTAAACTTGAGAAATATGGTTCATCTTCTCCATACATTTGTTGAAATAGTGCCAATGAATCTGAGCTCAGCCAGCTAAGGAGGATATACTGCCCTAGTAGGGAGAACTATTTGAATTATAAATTGTCTCTCCACCACTCCTCCACCCTCAGGCTCCGCAGTGACTTGGCTGCTGCGGAAAGAAGTCCCCGTGGAGAAAAGTCCCAGGGCCTGTAGACGTTGTCTTTTGTGAGCTGCTGTTAACATTCCTCTGCTGTTGGCTGTTGCTGACGCATGCCGACCGATGCAATTGACTCCTTATGTTTTGTTCCTTCTCTCTCTCCCTCTCTATGACAGAAAATCATAGGATTGTCTCAGTATGTGCAGAGCATGTTTGATAATATTCAACATCCATTTACAATAAAAAAAATTTACCATCTGCAAATGGAAGTGAATTTGATAAACGTAGCTAGAAAAATGTCCTAAAGCAAACGTCATACTTAAAAATAAAATATTGATAATGTGCTCTCTTACATTGGAAAGGCAACAATGATGCCCACTATCACCACTTCTCTAAAAATGCTATTGGATGTGTTAGTACAATAAAACAAGCAAAAGAAATAAAAAGTATACCATTGGAAAGGAACAAAAATATTATTCGTTGATATTATGACTTACAAAATTCCATAATTTTTTACATACTTAAAGTATTAAATTATTAAGTGAATTTCACCAAAGTCATGGACATAAGGTCAAGATTAAAATACCATTTCAATATACCAACAATAAAATAAAGCTTACCAACAGTAAAAACTAAAAATGAAATATAATGACAATAAAATGTAATTCAGGAGAGACAGCATTCACAATAGCACCAAGAATATCAAAAACCTAGGACTGATAAAACTGCTACACAGGGGAGTGAAATAGAAAAAAACTGATATATAAACTCAAAGTGATCTGAATAAAAATTTTGTCAGGGTTTTTTTTTTTTTTTTTGGTAGAAATTGAATGCTGATTTTAAAATTTATATAAAAATGAAAAGGGACAAAAATAGGTTTACACTAGCTGAGACACTCTTGAAGGAAGTGGAAGGACTTACACTTTCCAAAATCAAGACTTTTTATAAAGCTGCTGTTTTTTTTTTATATAAAGCTGCAGTTCATAATACAAAGTAGTATTGGTGCCAATGGGACCAAATACAGGGTTCAGAAACATCCACAAATACATGAAAATTTTATTTAAGATAATTGTGCTTGTTTTAATAAATATTAATAAATATTGCTGACTTAGTTGGACAGTCCAAAGTGGAAAAATGAAACTTAACCCCTATATCATTCACACAAAACAATCAGTTCTATGTGAAATGTTTATTTAAGTGTAAATGGTAAAACACTGTGAAGAATATCATAACTTTGGAATAAGGAATAATTTCTTAAGCAAGACATAAAAATTATTAACCATATAAGAGAAGACTGAAAACTTGGACTACATTAAAAATAAGAAGTTGTGTTAATGAAGACTACAGTAAAGAAAGAAATGTAAATTAGAGATGGAAAAAGATGTTTGCAACACATGTATTTAAAAATGGGCAAGAAGCTTGAACAGGTACTCTATGAAGCAGAATATCCACATGGCCAATAAACATATGAAACATACTCAGTCTCAGTTAGAAGTAGAGAAATGCAAATCAGTGGCTCAGATGTTAAAAGACTGACAATACTAAATGTTGGCTAAGACTGTGAACTCTCATATACTACTGGTGGGAATGAAAATTAGCACAATTGTTTTGGAAACAATTTACTGGTACTGAACACATGCATAACCTAACCACAGCAATTCTACTGAGTACATATCCAACGGAAATGCTTACACGTGGAACCCAAGAGCCCTATAGAATGTTCATAACAACATTATTTTAATAGTCGAAGGGTGGAGAAAATGCACATGTCCATTAATACTGAAATGAATGAATGGATTGTAGTCTACTCGTACAGTGAAATACTACGCAGCAATGACTGTGGATGAACTGCAGCCACCCTCAGAAACAAGGATGAATCTTTGGATCATAATGTTGAGTGAAAGGAACTATGTATATATGAGACTTAGTCAACCTTAAAAGTTTCTGCACAGTGAAGGAAACCATCAACAAAGCAAAAAAGCAGCCTGCTGAATGGGAGAAGATATTTGCTAACAATATGCCTGATAAGGGGTTGACATTCAGAATATATATAAAGCTCACACAACTCAATATCAGTAAAACCAAACAACCTGACTAAAAATTGGGCAGAAGATCTCAGTAGATATTTTTCAACAGAAGACATACCGATAGCCAACAGGCACATGAAAAGATGCTCAATGTCACAAATCATCTGTAAAATGCAGATCAAAACCAGAAGGTATCAAAAAGACAAGAAATAAATATGCAGCATCTGCACCTACTGTGTGTATCCACGTGGCTCCCTGCAAGTTTTATAACTTTGACTGGGTGCATTATGAATTTCCTGCAGGTATCTGTGTGCTATTTCTTCCAGTCGAGTGTGTAACCCCCTGGCAAGCCTGCTCTTTCATACTCCCCCAATTAAATAATAACATTTATTTAAATAAATTAAATTAATTACATGGTTCTCTTTTAAATATGATACTTGAACTGTTTCCTGACTTACAATAGAGCCAGTTTTATTAGACAGTGTGGCTTTTGATTAGTTTGGGGTTTTTAAATGGAAGTATTTTGTAGATATGTAACCTTACAAAAAAGAATGGAATGAATTTAGATTTATGTTTAAAACAAATTTAGGAGAACAGTCTAGGTTTATTAGATATGTAGGAAGAAACTTTTGTATTAACAAAAATTAAAATTAGCAGTTTCTAATATGTTTCAATAGAAATTGCACAAGAAATTTGATTTTCAAGCTGCTATAATAATATCTAGTTACTGGTAACCCATTATTTTACTAAATGAATCAAACTTCTTGTCTTCCTTGATTTTTTAGTGTGGTAAATTGATTTTTTAATACATTTTTATTTATTAGTAAATTTTATTTAATTATTAAACTTTTATAATTTCTATCTTAGGCTACTTACACTATTATTTGAAGGTGAAATCTGTTATTTACAGATAGAGCTTGCTTCAGGGTCCTTAAATATATTGTACAAACATACCACAAAACTGAGGATAATTTTTAACAATATCTTCATATAGACTATAGAGTTTCTTAGTATCTGATTAATGATCTAATCATGGGTTTTCAAGTGTATATTTATGCATAAATTGTAATTATATATATAATATAAGTGAAAGAAAATAATAATAATAATAATAATAATAATAATAATAATAATAATAACAATGCACATTTATATTGGTATCATTGTACAGAACACCTTCTTACTTAAGAAAATAATCAATCAGAACAGTTTGACTAAGGAACTGTCCTTTCCACTTAACCTTGAAATCTACCTCCCTTGCTTCCTTACTTCCTTTTCTTCTACATTTAGACTTTCAGCAAGTATTTTTTGTGTGTGTCTTCTTCCTTAACTTTCTCTTTTATGAAAATTTTTACAGTCTGTTGTAGTAAACTGATGTTTTTTGTCTTAATCATTATGCCACTTTTTGGAATGTCATCATTTTGTTATTAGTAGCTTTTTTTTATAAATGCTCTTTTTCTAATGAGATTATACATTTCTGAAAGCAGGAACTGCCTTTTCTCATTCTCCCACATGCCAAAGAACACAGAATGTACTCAAGTCATCCTCATCGAATAGAGTTGTATTGTTAAAGATTTAAGCTTGTATTATTAGTAAAGCCCAGCATCTCAGGGAGATCATTGTTTATAAGATTTCTCCTGCGTTGTGTCTTGTCCCTGCTATATTACTATTAAAGTAATGAGATTTCTGGTTCAGTACTCATAATGTGGAAACTCACGTTCGAAATTATAAAAAACAGCTTCAAATCAGCTTCAACTCTGGTTTCGAATTCCAACCACTAGAGATTTACTTTATTACGTTACACCAATTGAGTGTATCTGCAAGACTAAATTAACTAGTAGATACTAACAGCATTGGTGTGATACTCTTTCCTGGGAGCTGTAGAAGCATCATTTCAATTAGAGGTGTCTTACATTTCCGGATAGTGGCTAATAGTAGTCACACATCAGAAATCCACACCCACAACCATGGTTAACTATTCTTAAGTGTCAAATGTGCATATGACCTTTAGGATTAACTTCCCCACTTTCTAGGCTTATGCTACCTGGTATGTTTAGGGATATTAGATTGTTCTGGAGGGTGTACTAGTTAAAAATAAGTCTCTAGAGTTACACTGCCCAATACTGATTGTATGGCTTTGAGAGTTTCTAAACTTCTCTGAGCCTCATTTTACATGTGTAAGTGGAGATAAAGATGTTGCCTTGTTCAGTGGGAGAGTTGGGACCAGTTGTGGAGATAACCCTAAACAATTTCTTTCTCCTTCCACAGGTGATATGTACTCCCATAACACAGAGAAAAGAAAGTAGGTGAACATGCTAACTTAAGAATTCTGCCTCAAAAAATTTCAGTTTATGATATCAGTCTTCACCCATCCTTTCTTCCTGTCTTTCATCTTCAAGTATGAGGACCTCTCTTCCTTGACAAGTCAGAAGTTAGACTTGGACTCTTGATCTCTTCCTTTTTGCCTTCATCACCGTCTTGTACTCTATCCCTTGTTTCATGTGTGTTTGATTTCTCTCATTCCAGTGTCTCTTTCTTTTCAGCCTACAAATACAGGTTTTAAGTTATATTTGACTCTGACAGCCATTTGAATTGATTCTTCATTGTTTCCTCTCCTTTCCACCAAACTTAGAATAATTTCTACTTACTGTATGGATTTTATCAACTTTTCCAATAGTTAATATATTAATATTAATAAGCCAAAATTCTTACAAATGAAACTAGGAGAAGACTTTTTTCTCATTATCTCTTCAACTCACAAATCTGACGTCTATGCCCACTTTATTGAAATGGCTTTGTTAAGGTCACCAGTGACCCCTGGGGGAGATCTGCTTTCCAAGGATAATGTCTATGCAATATTCAGTATCCTTGACCATCTCTCCCTACCACTGACAGCTCTGTATTTTCTTCTTCAATTTTAGTTTATCTGATAGCACTTTTCTACCTTTTAAAAACCACTTCTTTGGACTCTTATTCCTCCTCTTAAATTATAAGTATTGTGTATTTCCACAGTTTCATCCTATAGTTTTTATCCTTCTATCATTTTTTTTCATCCTCTTTCTCCTTCTCTCTCAGTAGTCTCATTTACTTCTAACCTTTTAACATTCACTAATGATTCAGTGACTTTACAGTCTGTATTTTGAAATCAGATCAATTATCTGCAACTCCAAAGCCAGGATGAAAATAGGCTGTTGTGCGTCCCATCTCAAAATGAGCATCCCCATGATGGCAAATTGATCTTTCTCCCCCATTCTACTTTTCTCAACCAGGACTTCATCCCCTCTCATTTGGAACATTGCAATTATCTCTAATTTAGTTTCACTATTTCAAGTAGTGAGAAGGGCAAAGATGAGAAGAGATCTATAAATGCATAGCTGAGAATTCCTTTATAATTCCCCGATTTGCAGAAAGTTGCTGGTTAGTACTCATTGTCAAAGGAACAGGAGTGAGAGTTTTAGTCCCTCTCTCTGAAAATCAGCTTTATCAACTTTATCATCCTAGACATACTCAAGTCTGTGAGCTGTTTTACATAGTTGCAGGTGTGGCCATATGGCTGGGAATACTATATTAGGTACTTTATATAATTTGTGTATGTATATCAGTAGTTCATGGTTAGACTCAGAGATGCAGAGATCCAAAATATTTCTTCAGTGGATAGTAGACCTATTTTAATATTTTTTCTTTGCTAAATTTTATGACAATTTCTGGCGATCTTCTGTGGAGAGATTATATCAAATATTCTTCAGTGCTTTAGTGTGTTACCTTGGGGGTCTGATAATTCAGCTATCCTATAAATTATGCTAAAAATAAAACTTACTTTTAAAAGTGATGAAATATGCTTCTGAATTTATGTAATTTATTGCCATCTCACTAATCTCAATATTTTATATTTTATAAATATATTTGACCTTTCATATCTCAAAGTACTATTTATTCTTATGAGTCATGGATGCACTTAGAAAAGCAGATGAAAAATTCTTGACTTGAAACTTGAAATATAAATTATTCTGATATGAAATATCAATTAAATACAAAACATCAAGTAATATTTTAACATAATTGAGAAGAATATTTTGTTTAGCTTTTTCTTTTCTATTATAAAGACTGATTTCTAGAAATGTTTGCTGATTGATAATGTCTTTGAACTATTCCTGTCTTTGTCCACTGGGACTGCAATAACAAAATACCAGAGACTGGGCAGTTTAAAACCAGCAGATCTATTTCTCACAGTACTCGTGGCTGGAAAGTTCAAGATCAAGGCATTGGTGGGCTCTGTGTCTAATGAGGGGCTACTTTCTGGTTAATACATGATGCCTTCTCATGGTGTCCTCACTTGGTCAGAGTGGCGAGGCATCTCCCTGGGGTCTCTGTGCTGAGGGCACCTGTCCTATTCATGAGAGCTCTGTGCTCATATCCTAATCACCCCAAAGGCTCCAACTCCAAATACCATCACATTTGGGATTAGATATCAACATATGAACTCTGGGCGGACACAAATATTTAGACCATTTAGAGCAAATATTTAGTAATTCCCTATACTATCATTTGATGTCCCCACTTATTTAATAACAATATAAATCTAACTGGAAAAGTGAACATACATAATATGTCTTCCTATATTTTTCTTAAAAAAAGTACGTATGTCTGTTGCTATATAGTTGTCTCTATTTGCGTATGTCAGAGCAACAAGAAGTTAACAAGCTCGTTTGGGTTCCATTTACCTACCATTCGTAAGCACGAGGGTTTACTGAATTAAATTATTCTGTCCTGTCTCGTACATTCATAAATTTAGTAGTACTCTGTAGTAAATTAACTACAAAAATTATATTGTTTTCTCAAGAATGTTGAAATTTTAGAACAAAAAGGTGGTTGGTCAGCATTTCTATGTTATCTATAAGAAGACATACATTTACTTATAAAATAATGTAACTGTTTTATCGTGATCACAAGCATTATTTTAAGTAATGGATGAAGTAATTCATCTCCTTTATTTCAGAAACACCTCCAGGTCTTACTTCAAAGGAATTTAAATAGGTATGTTGCTAAAATAATACGATTTGTACTCTAAAACCCATTTTTATCTATAAAATGATGTAATTTGATCACACTAGAAACAAAAGGCTATAAATATCCATGTGCTTTGTCGTGTGCCAGTTACATCTTCCCGAGACTGAAACAATAGTACGGTTCTTCTGTAGTGTTTTGGTTTTGGCTTGTGAGATGAATTAAGAAGCTGTTATATAAAATGCTAATATTTCCTGTTAAGGTAGCTTTCTGTGGGTTCTGTTGCACTGATATTTCATATGAAGTTTTGGTATTTTGCAGCATTGTATTTTATAGTTCAGTAAGAAATAAAATTATACCTCAGAGCAGCCTGCATTTTGATATTTTTTTCTCTCGAGGATGCTTTTTTATATATCATCTTTTGTTTGGTTATTTTTGGACTCTGTAAATATAATGTATTTTGTGTATTTTTTTTTAAGGGTTTTGAATTCTGGGCTTGAATATGAGTGATACAAAACAGTTGGGAGTACAAACTGATTCTAATGTTTTTGTGGAAAGTCAGAAGACCCAGAATAAGCCAACACAATAATGATGAAGAACAAAATTAGAGCTGAAATGCAACCTACCTCACCGGGCAGTTATGAGCATTATATTGTTGATATTTGTAAGGTTCTGAGAATAGCATGGGCACTTCCTGAACACCTCATGAGTGTTTGTTAAATAGACATGCAGGTTATTCCTGGCTACCTCCTCTTCTTCCATCCTTTCTAAGTAGAGGAAATGCCTCTTTTCCTCTCTGAGGCTAAATCTGCAACCTGAACTCGATTCCCAATGCCCATCATCTCTTCAGATTATTCCTCGCTTTATGAATTATCACTGAATTCCTGGACTGGGCTGGACACCATAGTCTGGCAATATGGAATACTTGTCATGTGACATTTCTGAGCCTTTCTATATGATTTTCCCTTTGCACAGGACTGCTTTTCCTGGTGTGCTTGGCCTAATTTGACTCATTGTTTAAATTTGTTCTGACTCTCTTGAGTGCAGAGTCCCAACTGCATGCTTCGCTCGTGATCTTTACCTCCCTGCCCTGTGGACGTTGCTTTACTTGCCTCTGTCCCCAGCAGAAAGGACTATGCTTTGAGAAAGATGATGCGTTCTTCTCTCCCATGATTGCAACAGAATGATTGGCCCAAGTTATATGTTTTCACAGTCAGTGAAGAGATGAGTGCTTGAATTTGATAAGCACCTTATTTCTGGTTTATTGTCATATGAATTCATTTCAATAAAATAACGTGTGACTTGACAAATAGCTGATATTCTGTTTCCAGCATGATCAACCAAGAAATGCACTCTTACCAAGGATTTAAAAAAATCAAAAGATTGTTACTTGACAGACCAAATAGCAAGAATAACAGCTTTATTTTTGAACAAACTCTTATTTTAGAGAGTCTCATATTCCATTTATTGTACAATTAACTATCTTACATTTTGGAATGACGAGCAATTTAATATATCCCATGCTATCATCTGTCTTCATAGCTTTTTCCTAGGAATTAAATTTCTCTTAAAGTCAATGCAGATTATATTTTAGAGTCAGAGGCAAAGGATTAAAGAATTGTGTTCTGTCATCTTAGTCTAGAAAAGAAAAAAGTTCTTAAGGGCTATGATTAGTTTCTGGGACTCAATGTCCAGATACATATCAATAGTGTGTGGCTAAAGAAGATGTTTTCAAAAGCTTTTGATGGTTTAATGTATGCATTTTCAAGATATCGAACGTATGGTTTGGTGATAGGAATTTATTGTTCCATTGATCTTGTCTATTTCTGTTTGTCTTTGATTGAAAACAACTGACAGAATTGTCAATGTAAGTGGAAACATACTTATATAACATGCCTGTCTTTGAACTTTGCAAGTTTGGCCTTTAAGTATTGATCTGTTATCAGGTTGATAAGCCTGACTGTCAAGTCTGTTTGGTAATTTCGTTTTAAAACATCTTATGTCTTAGATTGCTTAAGTGGGCCAGATATGGAGGCAAACCTACAGAGGACCCATTTTCTTTTTCTTTTACCTACTTCCTAAGTGGAATTTTTATTATAGTTAGCCTTTGACATTCTTTTTAAGTAAGTTAGTCTTTAACAATTGTTTTAATATAAGACTTAAAGGTTTTAAATATCTCTGTAATATGACTTTAGCTGCCTTATCACAAGTTTTAACTCTGTATTACTTTAGTTTTTGTTCACTTTGAGTAGTTAAGAAATTTTTATTGTGGTAAATTAATTTTACTTCTGAATTATTTAGACATGTGTTTTTAAGTTTCAAATATGTGAAGTTTTTGTTTTCCTCTTGTTCTTGGCTTCTTCTCCTTTCCTTTTCAAGGTTGTCTCTTGTAACTATCCCCATTCTCATCTATGTTGTACATCATTTTCTCCTGCATTGTCTGAACTTCCCTTTAAGCATATATACTTGTTCTGGTTCCAGTCTGTTTTCTATTTCAAGAAAGCAAACAAAACGTTTGACCCTACACTGCCTTTTGTATGACTCATTTCTTAGCTTCCCTTTATGGCATCAGTTTTTGAAGGATCCCTTAGAGTTGGTGTTTCCACTTGGTCACATCCAGTTCTCTTAACCCATTTCAGCCAGGCTGCTGTCCCCACAATTCTCCTACAATTGTTCTAATGACTTTCATGTACAAATCCAGGGGTGATGCTTTGGGCTGATTTTCTGTCCGTTTGTTCTGTTGGTTAGTGAAAGCAGATCTACTTTAATGGTAGACATTTTTTTTTTTTCTTTTCTATATATATGTACTTTTTTTACTTTAGGTATTTTGAATTCTGGTTATTGACTGCATAAATGTTAGTGATTGTTATATCCTTCTGAAGACTTGACCCCTTTATTATTATGAAATGATCTTCTACTTAGTAATATTCTTTGCTCTTGTCTGATATTCATATGACCATCCTAGTTTTCTTTTGATCAGTGTTTGTGTGATATATGTTTTCCCATCTTCATACTTTTAACCTATTGTTGTCTTTGTATTTAAAGTGTGTTTCTTTTAGGCAGCATAAAATTTGGTATCACTTTTTTATCCAATCCAGTCATCTCTGCCTTTAAATTAGTATGTTTAGATCTCACATTTTATGTGTTTAAACACATGATTAGGTTTAAATCTACTGTCAGTTTTCATGTCTTTTCTGCCAGTTACAATGTGTTCTGTTTTGCATTGGTTTTGCTTTTTTGAGTTTTCTGATTATGGATTAGCTGTGTTTTCCTGCTTCTTTGCGTGGCTGATAATTTTTGATTGGCTATCAGACATTGTGAATTTTTCACCTTCTTGGATGCTGGATATTTGTACACTTCTGTAAGTACTCTTGAGATTTCTCCTGGATATAGGTAAGTTTGGTCTTTTTGACTTTTTCTTTTCAGATTTGTGGAACAAGAGTGATGTGCAGTCTAGGGTTGATTATCCTCTACTGTGAAGCAAGACCCTTCTGTGTACTCTATGCCCATGCATTGTGATACTTTCCAGTAGGAACAGATACTACCTCCTGTGTGAGTGTTGTGCTTTCCTTCTAATTCTTCAGGGGCTTCCCTTTCCTTGACTTTGGTAGTAACCTTACCTACACAGACTGATCAGTATTGATGAGTATGCCGGGAAGACTCCGCAGGTCTCTTAGAGTTTTCTCTCTGTGCAGCTCTCTCCTTTTTTCTTGCAAATTCTAGCTGCTTTGATTTCTTCAGACTCTCACCACCGTCTCCTTAACTAAGCAAATCTTCCTGCCTGCGGAGTTTCACTCTGTAGTGCAAGGCCTGGAAACTCTCAAAGCAGTGACCTAGGACTTACCACCCTACTTTGCCCCCTGCCGCCCAATCTCAAGGATCACACTGTACTCCATTATCTGGCATCAGCATCTTGAAAATCCTTGGTTTGCATATTTTGTCTATTTTTTTTTTTTTTATTGTGGTTCACTTCTGCTAGGATGGCAAACCCAGTCCCTGTTACTCACTTTGACCAGAAGCAAAGCTCAAAAATCCCTTTTTTAGTATTCTTTAGTAGAACTACTTTCTCAGAATTAATTCTCCCATTTGTGGCAAAGGTTGACTATCTTTCCAGAATTGAAACTTATACTTTGCAGATCTTGTTTTGAACTCATCTTCTGCGGGATCATTTTCCCTTATATTAACAGTGAGTTAATTTTGAGCCTGCCAGTAGTCCGGCATTGTTGGGTGCGCAAACTTAGTTTGTATCAGTGCTCTGACTCATGGGTTTTGCCCAGTATTATTTGTG
This sequence comes from Camelus bactrianus, assembly GCF_048773025.1. Classification (NCBI taxonomy): domain Eukaryota; kingdom Metazoa; phylum Chordata; class Mammalia; order Artiodactyla; family Camelidae; genus Camelus; species Camelus bactrianus. The sequence goes on from NC_133552.1 coordinate 55,629,085, forward strand.
TAGGTATGAGATAGCTCTCTCCCCTCCCCCACACCCCCTGCAAAATATAAGCGTATTTCAAATCAGACTCACCAAGGTTGTGACTACATCCTGGCCACAGTGAACAGCTTATTTTTGTTAGCTGGGTGAGGAGTGGGCACTGTTCCTGTCCCAGTTCGTGGCAGACACCTCATTTCCATTTCCTGCCCTGGGGTCCAAAGTGGAGCGGTATTCCTGATGGCTTCACCCCTGGTGTCTTCCCTGTGAGCTATTGATTTTAGCTCCTGTGTGCTCCTCTGAGTTCCCTATTCATTTCTGGTTTATGGAGATTTTCTTTACTTGGGTCTTTCAAACACGAAATGTTTTCTATTAAGTTTGTATTTGGGGAGCAGAAAGGGAGGGAGTTCCATTTACGTTTAGTCTACTATTTCATGCAGAATGAAAAAAATTTTTTTTGACAAGATGGCAGAAAGTGGAGACTGTGAGGGAGATTATATAGTAATTTCAGCAACCCTGATTCTGTATTCTTTGAAACTCTCATCTGTTTACATTTCTTTTTTTTTTAAATATTTTTTATTGATTTATAATCATTTTACAATGTTGTGTCAAATTCCAGTGTTCAGCACAATTTTTCAGTTATTCATGGACATATACACACTCATTGTCACATTTTTTTCTTTGTGAGTTATCATAACATTTTGTGTATATTTCCCTGTGATATACAGTGTAGTCTATTCTACAATTTTGAAAATCCCTTCCCACCCTCCACCCCCCTGGGAACCACAAGTCTGTATTCTCTGTGAGTCTATTTCTGTCCTTTATTTACGCTTTGTTTTTGTTTGTTTGTTTGTTTTTGTTTTTGTTTTTTAGATTCCACATATGAGCGATCTCATATAGTATTTTTCTTTCTCTTTCTGGCTTACTTCACTTAGAATGACATTCTCCAGGAGCATCCATGTTGCTGCAAATGGCATTATGTTATCGGTTTTTATGGCTGAGTAGTATTCCATTGTATAAATATACCACCTCTTCTTTATCCAGTCACCTGTTGATGGACATTTAGGCTGTTTCCATGTTTTGGCTATTGTAAATAGTGCTGCTATGAACATTGGGGTGCAGGTGTCATCCTGAAGTAGATTTCCTTTGGATACAAGCCCAGGAGTGGGATTCCTGGGTCATACGGTAAGTCTATTCCTAGTCTTTTGAGGAATCTCCACACTGTTTTCCATAGTGGCTGCACCAAACTGCATTCCCACCAGCAGTGTAGGAGGGTTCCCCTTTCTCCACAGCCTCTCCAGCATTTGTCATTTGTGGATTTTTGAATGACGGCCATTCTGACTGGTGTGAGGTGATACCTCATTGTAGTTTTGATTTGCATTTCTCTGATAATTAGTGATATTGAGCATTTTTTCATGTGCTTTTTGATCATTTGTATGTCTTCCTTGGAGAATTGCTTGTTTAGGTCTTCTGCCCATTTTTGGATTGGGTTGTTTATTTTTTTCTTATTGAGTCGTATGAGCTGCTTATATATTCTGGAGATCAAGCCTTTGTCGGTTTCACTTGCAAAAATTTTCTCCCATTCCGTAGGTTTTCTTCTTGTTTTACTTCTGGTTTCCTTTGCTGCGCAGAAGCTTGTAAGTTTCATTAGGTCCCATTTGTTTATTCTTGCTTTTATTTCTTCTAGGAGTAAATTTTTGAGATGTATGTCAGATAATGTTTTGCCTATGTTTTCCTCTAGGAGGTTTATTGTATCTTGTCTTATGTTTAAGTCTTTAATCCATTTTGAGTTGATTTTTGTATATGGTGTAAGGGAGTGTTCTAGCTTCATTGTTTTACATGCTGCTGTCCAGTTTTCCCAACACCATTTGCTGAAGAGACTGTCTTTATTCCAATGTATATTCTTGCCTCCTTTGTCAAAGATGAGTTGACCAAAAGTTTGTGGGTTCATTTCTGGGCTCTCTATTCTGTTCCATTGGTCTATATGTCTGTTTTGGTACCAATACCATGCTGTCTTGATGACTGTAGCTCTATAGTATTGTCTGAAGTCTGGGAGAGTTATTCCTCCAGCCTCTTTCTTTCTCTTCAGTAATGCTTTGGCAATTCTAGGTCTTTGATGGTTCCCTATGAATTTTATTATGATTTTTTCTAGTTCTGTGAAATATGTCCTGGGTAATTGGATACGGATTGCATTAAATCTGTAGATTGCCTTGGGCAGTGTGACCGTTTTAACAATATTGATTCTTCCAATCCAAGAGCATGGAATATCTTTCCATTTTTTAAAGTCTTCTTTAATTTCCTTCATCAGTGGTTTATAGTTTTCTGTGTATAATTCTCTCACCTCCTTGGTTAGATTTATTCCCAGATATTTTATTACGTTGGGTGCTATTTTAAAGGGGATTGTTTCTTTATTTCTTCTGTTGATTTATCGTTAGTGTAAAGAAATGCAACTGACTTTTGAACGTTAATTTTGTAGCCTGCTACCTTGCTGAATTCTTCAATCAGCTGTAGTAGCTTCTGTGTGGACCTTTTAGGGTTTTCTATATATAGTAACATGTCATCAGCATATAATGACACTTTTACCTCTTCTTTTCCAATTTGGATCCCTTTTATTTCTTTCTCTTGCCTGACTGCTGTGGCTAGGACTTCCAGGACTATGTTGAATAGGAGTGGTGATAATGGGCATCCTTGTCTTGTCCCAGATTTTAGTGGGAAGCTTTTGAGTTTTTCACCGTTGAGTACTATGCTGGCTGTAGGTTTGTCATATATAGCTTTTATTATGTTGAGATATGTTCCCTCTACACCCACTTTGGCGAGAGTTTTTATCATAAATGGGTGTTGAATTTTATCAAATGCTTTTTCTGCATCGATGGAGATGATCATGTGGTTTTTGTCCTTTCTCTTGTTGATGTGATGTATTACACTGATTGATTTGCGTATGTTGAACCAGCCTTGTGTCCCTGGGATGAACCCCACTTGGTCATGATGTATAATCTTTTTTATGTGTTGTTGGATTCTATTTGCTAAAATTTTGGTGAGGATTTTGGCGTCTATGTTCATCAGTGATATTGGCCTATAATTCTCTTTGTTTGTAGTGTCTTTGCCTGGTTTTGGTATCAGGGTGATGGTGGCTTCATAGAATGAGTTTGGGAGTATTCCCTCCTTTTCAATCGTCTGGAAGAGTTTGAGAAGGACTGGTATGAGTTCTTCTTTGTATGTTTGGTAGAATTCCCCGGTGAAGCCATCCGGTCCTGGACTTTTATTTGTAGGGAGGTTTTTAATTGCTATTTCTATTTCCTTTCTAGTGATCAGATTGTTCAAGTGTTCAGATTCTTCTTGATTCAGTTTTGGTGGACAGTATGTTTCCAGAAACTTGTCCATCTCCTCTAGGTTATCCAGTTTGGTTCCATATAGTTTTTCATAATATTCTCGTATGATATTCTGTGTTTCTATTTTGTTTGTTGTAATTTCTCCATTTTCCTTTCTTATTTTGCTAATTTGTGCTCTCTCTTTTTTCTTCTTTGTGAGTTTGGCCAGAGGTTTGTCAATTTGATTTACTTTTTCAAAAAACCAGCTTTTGGTTTGGTTGACTTTTTCTATGGTCTTGTTAATCTCTATTGTATTTAATTCCTCTCTGGTCTTTATTATTTCCTTCCTTCTGCTGCTTTTTGGGGCTTTTTGTTCTTCTTTTTCTAATTCATTCTGGTGGTGGGTTAAATTGTTTATTTGAGATTGTTCTTCTTTTTTGAGGAAGGCCTGTATCGCTATAAACTTCCCTCTTAGCACTGCCTTTGCTGTGTCCCATAGGTTTTGAGTGGTTGTGCTTTCATTATCATTTGTCTCAAGGTATTTTTTAATTTCAGCTTTGATTTCCTCATTGATCCATTGTTTTTTCAATAACATATTGTTTAATCTCCATGCTTTCCTTTTTTTCTCCTTTGTTTCTCTGTTGTTGATTTCCAGTTTCATGGCATTGTGGTCAGTAAAGATGCTTGAGATAATTTCTATCTTCTTAAAATTGTTGAGGTTTCTTTTGTGACCAAGTACATGATCGATCCTGGAAAATGTTCCATGTGCACTTGAAAAGAATGTATATCCTAATTTTGGGGGGTGTAATGCTCTGAAAATATCCACCAAATCTAGTTTTTCTATTGTAGTATTTAATTTGTCTGTTGCCTTGTTTATTTTCTGTCTGGAAGATCTGTCTAGTGATGTTAATGCAGTGTTAAAATCTCCAACTATGATTGTATTCCCATCAATATCCCCCTTTATCTCTGTTAGGAATTCTTGTATGTACTTAGGTGCTCCTATATTGGGTGCATATATATTAACGAGTGTAATATCCTCATCTTGTATAACTCCTTTAATCATTATAAAATGTCCTTCTTTATCTTTCTTTATGGCCTTTGTTTTAAAGTCTATTTTGTCTGAAATCAGTACTGCAACACCTGCTTTTTTGGCTTTTCCATTTGCATGGAATATCCTTTTCCATCCTTTCACTCTCAATCTATATGTGTCCTTCTCCCTAAAGTGGGTCTCTTGTATGCAGCATATTGAAGGTTCTTGCTTTATTATCCAGTCTGCCACTCTGTGTGTTTTGACTGGAGCATTTAGTCCATTAACATTTACAGTAATTAATGATAGATGTGTGTTTATTGCCATTTTGAACTTATCTTTGCAGTTGAATTGGTATATCCTCTTTGTTCCTTTCTTCTTCCTTTTGTGGTTTGGTAATTTTCCTTTGTATTTTCATGGATTTTATTTAATTTTTGTGACTCCTTTGTAAATTTCTGGCTTGTGGTTACCGTTTTTTGTAAATCTGTCAACCCATTACTATAACTGTTTTTATTAAACTGATAGTAACATGATCTCAAACCCATCCTACTGTTAAAAAAATTTAAAAAAGAAAGAAAAAAATATTCTATATTTCCCTGCCTCCCTCCCCAACTCTCAGTGATTTGTATGTCTTCTTTTATAATTTCATGTTTACTTTATTTGTAATTCATGAGTTATCACCTTTCCAGTTGTGTGTTTCTCATTTCTGTAGCATCCTGCTGCTTTTCTATTTAGAATAGCCCTTTCAATATTTCTTTTAGCATGGGTTTAGTGTTGCTAAACTCCTGCAGCTTTTTTTTTTGTCTGTGAAACTCTTTATTTCTCCTTCTATCCTCAAGGATAGCCTTGCTGGATAAAGGATCCTAGGCTGCATCTTTTTTTCATTCAAGGCTTTGAATATATCTTGCCACTCCCTTCTGGCCTGTACTGTTTGTGTAGAGAAATCAGCTGAGAGCCTTATGGGGGTTCCCTTGTAACTTACTCTTTGCTTTTCTCTTGCTGCCTTTAGAATCCTTTCTTTATCCTTGACTCTGGCCATCTTGATTATGATATGTCTTGGTGTGGGTCTATTTGGGTTCTTCCTGTTTGGGACCCTCTGAGCTTCCTGTACTTGGATATCTGATTCCTTCTTTAAGTTTGGGAAGTTTTCAGTCATGATTTCTTCAAAAACCTTTTCGATCCCCTTTGATCTTTCTTCTCCTTCTGGGACCCCTATTATGCGAAGATTGGGACGCTTTATATTATCCCATAGGTCCCTTATGCTATTTTCATTATTTTTTATTTGCTTCTCTTGTAGTTCTTCTGAATGGGTGCTTTCTATTGCCCTGTCTTCTAGATCACTAATTCGTTCCTCTGCATTATCTAGGCGGCTTTGCACAGCTATTAGATCATTCCTCATCTCTGTCAATGAGTTTACCCATTCTACTTGGCTCTTCTTTATAGCTTCAATTTCATTTTTGACATATTTTATATCTCTAAACACTATCTCTTTTAATTCCTTCAGCAATTCGATCACTCCTTTTTTGAAATCTTGATCTAGTAGGCTATCGATGTCTATTTCGTTGATCTTTCTTTCAGGGGATTTCTCTTGTTCTTTTAATTGGGAAAGGTTTTTCTGCTTCTTCATCTTGCTCATACCTCTTTCGCACTGTGGTTTATGGAGTATCAGTTGTTTATTTTGGTCCTTAAGGATTTTATCTATCTGATGCCTATTTAGGACTAGAACTTAGGAAAAAAAGAAAAAAAAAATAAGAGAGAGAGAGAAAGAATTTTAAAAGAAGGGAGAAAGAGGGTTTGAAAACAGTGTATAATAATAGAAGAGTGAGTTGAAGCAGAGTATTAATCAGGCTGAGACGTCCTTTTAAAACCTTTACAAAAAAAGGGGGGGATATGAATAGATGTAGTTGAAACCTGTGTCTAATCAATAGCAGGACATCAAAACCCAAGAGAAATAGAAATGAATTAAGAAGTAAAGATTAAGAGAGTAATAGAAAATAGAACAGGTAAAAACCGTTTAAAAAAAAAAAAAGGGCGTTTGTCGGTGTTCTCCTGGAGTCTGTGTGCTTTTAATGTGAAGTCTTTCTGTCTTCGTCCTGTTTTAGAAGCTCAGCTTGCTGTTTTCAGAGGCCCTCCGTTGGCGCCCTCTTCTGTGCTGCTCCCAGCACCTGTCGGCAAGCAGATCGCGCCTCTTCCTAACACTGGGTCAGGTGCAGCTCTCTGCTGTGGGCGGGCGGGTCGCTGCCCCTCCGGATGCCGCAGTCAGATGTTGCAGACTGGCCAGGTAGGAGGGCGGGTCATGCCCCCTCCCAGCACCTTGGTCAGAGGCTGTGTTCCTGCCCGAAAGGCGGGGGTCCGCTCTTGCTCTACCTGCGCCGCCGCCAACGGTAGTTCCGCTGCTCTGTGCGGCTGCGCGCTCCGCCCTCGTCGGCGCTCTGTGGGTGGGCTCGGGGAAGACCGAGGGACAGCGCTGTCCCTGCTCAGAGGCAAAACCCAGCTCCTTGTTTGTCTTTGTGGAGCAAGTTCTTTGAGGGACGAGGATGGAAGGATCCTATCTGCCCGGGGCTGCAGGCCAGTCTCAGTCTGGCCTTTGAGGCTGCTACGCCCTTCGGTGCGGATGCAGGTTTCGCCCCCGCCCCCGCCTGAGTGCTCAGCGCGGAGGATATGGCGGCTGTGCCTGAGCCCCTCCTCTCTTCCCCCGAAAACTTTCCGCGGGTTTTCAGAGATGGGGGTGTGCACCCTTCCCCGGAGAGCACATCAACCTTGCTGTTTTATGGAGGGCCCAGGTTGTTCTGCCCTGTGCACCCACAGCCACGGTGCGCAGCCCCTTGCGTTTCCCCGGGGCTGCCTCCGTGCAGCCACTTCCGTCCTCCGCCCGGCTTGGGCAGCCTGGCCCTTCCCGGGGCTGCTGGCCCGCGTCTCAGGCTGGGTGTCGGGGGGACGCTCTGTGCCCGTTTAACTTAGTTCTGTTAGTCAAGGGCTGCTCTGTACAGATCCGAGCCTCGGAGGCTCCCCCTCCGTCCCGCTGGCCTCTCAGTTGGAGAGGGGAGACCCAGCGAGCGAGCGCCAGTCCTCCTTTGCCGCTCCCTCCCCGCGGGACCAATCCCGTGCTGCTTTGCCTTTTGTTCTTTCTCTTTTCCTTTTCTCCTACCAGATTCTTGGCGTCTTTATGTTTTGAAGAGGGCTATGTTCTGTCGGAGTTCCGCAGGTGCTCTGGTTGGCTGAGTGGGTCTGTAGATGTGGGTCTTGGTGTATTTGTGGGAGAGGGTGACCTGCGAGCGTCCTTCTACTCCGCCATCTTCTCCGTCTCTGTTTACATTTCTTTACTTTTTAAAATAGAGCTTCTGTATTATTTTGGCAAAGATTCTACTTAAAGACTTAAGAAAATGCAGAACCTAATTCACAAGGGATAGCAAAGATTTTACTGAAGCTGTTACTGCTGTTTTAATGTGTTTCAAAATTCTAGTAATAGTTGGAAATGGGTAAAAACTAGCTTGTGAAGTATTGGTAATAATGCTGTTTTTATATTGGATTACATTAGAGTTCATCTAGAAAAATGAAAAAAATCCTTAGTTGATATAGATATTTTTTAATAAGTATATATAAATAATAAGTTATAAGTAGAACTATTTCACTAAGACTTGGTCATATGAAATATGGGAAATGAGTATCTGATTAGAATTTCTGAAAATGAAAAAGATTCTGGTTGTGGTCAATGTATTCCTAAGCTTGTATTTCAGTATTCTTTCTTTGTTAGTCAGACTGGCCCTTCAGAATGCCTGAAGTCCTAATGCTTCCCTTGGTCCATTTCTACTGTGCCGTTTTATAGTGCATTGTTTTCAACAAAGGCAATAATCTCATACTTACGGTATTTTCCTCAATTTAATGTACTAGTTGAAGTTTTTCAATAATTTTAAAAAGCATTCCATAGTTGCTGAGTCATTCTTAATATCATGTTTTACCCATCTCTTTTAGATGCCTAATAATTAAAGAATCTCCCATGGAATATTATTCCATACATATAATTTTCCTTGCAGGCACACTATTTGGTAATGGAACTTGTTTTCTCATTCTGCTAAATATCAGACTTTCTCTCATCTTTTTGCACCTTAAACCTTTTTATGTAATTACTAAAAATAACTGCTCTTAACATTTGCAAATTCAATAATAAGCTCAAGTCCCTACGTTTATAAATGAAGTGTCAGTACATTTTCATGTCATCATAAACCAACCTTGGTAATTGATTAGCATAATTATCTTTGAGCATTTGGACACAGAGTAGCCTTACGTAAACATCATCATTAAAATATTTATTTACAGAACTGATTCACATTAGAGTTTAGTTCTTCACAGAAATTATTAAGCAAAAATAATAACATGGACGTTTAAAACAATACTATAATTATGAGAAAAGCAAATTAGTAAAAACATTAAATTCAGTTATTATAGGGACCATTCACTTTTATAAAGTAGTGATGTTAATTTACATAAGGTACAAAAGAAAATCCATCTCATTAATTCATAATTATGAGGTCCTCCATTTTGGGGTGGAATGTGGAGAAATAGTAATTATGTGTTCATTCTCAAAAACACTGAATAAATTAGGTAAGCTATATTTAAATGGATTGAAATTCTTCAGCAACTTAAAGTAAAATGGCGTTGTGGTTTGTTTAAACTGAAAATGTCTTGGGAGTCATTTAATTAGTGAAAATGTTCCAAATATCTACATGAATAATACAGGCAGGATACACAGTAAAAGCTCAATGATTGCTGTTTTTCTTTTAAATCTTACCTTCTTTTAATAAATATAGCTAATAGATCTGAGCAAAATATAGGAAATTATTTAACAATTATTTATATTAGATTTTGCTGGTAATTTCGAGAGCTAACATATTAAAATAATATAATGCAACAACTAGGGCATAATTACAGACTTTTAAGATTCTGTGTCCATTATCTACTTCAGCACTGTAGCGTTGATACAATGTCTGACTTTAGTCTTCTCACAGGAAGATGGATATGTTTTTGGCAGACCCTGGTCTTTTCTTCTGAATTTAACTTCAGTCAATTCATTGGGAAAAATGTACTAAAAACATAAAAGAAGGAAGTCCACTTACCTTCATCTTAACTATTATAGTTAAGATATTCATTTATTAATACATGTTGAATTAAGCTATGTCTGCCAGACATCATGCTAGGTCCTGAAGAAATAACAAGCAGAAATGAACATGGCCAAGAAGACTGTTCTTAAGGGCATTTCATTCTAAGGACATCTCCAAGATTTATTAAAGTTCTTTGACCCAAAAATGAGTGTCCAGTGGATAGTTTGACAGTTACTATTTTGAAGAAACCAATCAACAACTATTTATAGAAATTTGTACCTAATTCTGTGTTTGGTACTAGGAGGTACCAAAAATATATGACTCTTTGATCCACTGATTGTGTGAAGAAAATACCCCATGACGCACTTACCCAATCTGGTACCTCTGTTCTCACAAACTATAGGAGTAGATGTTTTTGTGTATTGGGAGGCATGGGGTTGGAGATAAAAGAAAAGTATGAAAAGCTGAAGGTCACTGCTTAGTTAAGGTGAAACGGAAATATGTGAAGTCTTCCTAACCATCCCCTCTTCACTCTCCAGGCAACAAGCTGTATGATAGTAGTTAGGAGGGAGAAACACTGTACAGTCTTGGCCTATTGTCTTCTTTATCTTTTTCTTCAAAGTTTGTCTGTGCGAGGATGAGGTCCATGCATTCACAATACTCATGGATAATGGGATATTTTCTTTATTCAGAAAATATTTGGGTGTCCAGCACTGTTGTAGGTTCAGAAAGCATTTGACCCAGATGCATGGGAAGAGTGTGGTATTTAACTTATTTATTAGAGGTGGTTTTGGATAAAGTAAATCATTACCCATACTGAAATCAAATGGAGGACTCTTGGTGTTGTGACTTGTATTTATTCATCTTTGTGAGGTAATGAGCAGTTACCCCGTGATTAGAATGCGGGAGATAATTTGTAATGATGGATGTCATAATGGAATTTAATTAACTTCAAATAAATACTTTAGTGAGGATTCATTTATACACCCAGATATTTATTTGCACTATAATAGCTTGTCTATTTTTGTCATTACCCACTGCATCAGAAGTCATGCAGCAGAGATAATGACCATCTAAAATGCCGTGGTCTAAAAAGTCATAGCTCTTTAGTATTTTTAGCATTTGTATCATGATTAGTAAGCAGGTCACAAAAAGTCGACGATTTGTTGTGATTGATGAGATTGTTTTCCAGTTCCTAAACACTTTGTGTCTGATAGATGCATGTGAGAACTATTTTGAATGAGATTGGATATTTCTTAACTGAGTGAAAATTTACACTAAATTTGTGTAAAACATAGGTCAAGAAATTACTCTCTGTAATTATTAAAAATAATCTTATTTCTTCATTTGCTACTTGAATTATAGTAGTAAAAAGGAGGCTGGTGACTAAGTTATCCTACCCGTAGCAGGGAAATGAGGTGTGCCTCCACCCCCGTCAACCAATAATTGTTTGGATCTGTCAATTACGTGGAGAATAACAATGCTCTCTGAAAAGCAGCCATGATGATAGGGGTGTAGAAGTATTTGGACATGACTGCAGGGGTGGGTGGGGAGCACAAAAGAAGGCTTCTGAGACTTTATTGCAAGGGGAAACAGTGTGACGGAGGAGCTTGACTAGGCCACGTGTCCTAGGAGCAAGGTGGCTGTCCTTGTTCAGGGCAGGGTGAGATCACTCTTGCTGAAACCAGTTCCTACTCAGACCACCTGGCAGGGAAGAAAGGGTATGTGTGAAATTATAAAAAGCTCTCTCCATAGGTGCCTCTGATTCATGCAGCTTGCTCTGGGGCTTCTCTAAGGAGAGAAGAGTTGCTTCAGTCATGAGTGGCAGCAGCTGGCCAGCTTGCTGAGTGAGGGTGGAGTGTTAGCTAGTAGCTCAGAAGTGCCCATCTTTGGCTCAAGGCATTCGTGGATGAGGTACATCAAGAAGATACAGTCCATAGCTGCAGAAGTGGTCCATGGCCCATCACGAATACTCACAGTGTTCTCAGTGGGGCTTGCAGTGGTACTTTGACTGAGGGCATGTGTTGGAAGGTTGCTAAGGCCAGAATGATGTGGGTGTTACCACATAGCTTGCTGAAATTTGTATGTAAAGGTTAAAATGATCTAATTACTGAACATGGGTTGGTCCAAATTAGAATTTTCTATTTTGACGTAAAGCTTTGAAGGGCATATTTTTTTGCAGAGAAATTTGAGATCAAGTGTAAGATCATTTTACTTTATATATGTGTCCTCATGAAGCAAAAACAACAGCCCAGCTATTGTAAAGATGAATAAATATGCATGTATAAAGCTGTATTTTATATTTTTTTTATCATATAACGAAAGAGCAACTAGACTACTAGACTATGATTACTTTAATGTGAAGCATCTTTTGGCAAAGTGTTTTGTATTTTTGGTACCGTCTTTAGATATAAAAAGATATTGGCACTAAAAATGTTAATCTTACTGATAGCAATTAAACCTTTGTGTGTATTACATTTTTCTTCACATGCAAAATTTGAGGAGAGAAATATGGAAAACTTAACACTAAATATTGCCCCAAATTGTAGACATTTTAATATTTCTGTATTAGTTGCTATTACTATATAACAGATTACCAAAACCTAATAGCCTAAAAAGCTTATTTATCATCTCAAAAATTTTGTGGGTCAGGAGGGCAGGTATGGTCTAAACAGCTGCTCAGCTCAGGGTCTCTGAAGGCTGCAGTCTGGGTGTAGGATGGACGACAGTCCCGTCTGGAGGCTCTATGAGGGAAGAGTCTGTGTCACTCGGCTGTTGATAGAATTCAGTTCCTCGTGGTTGTAGGACAGAGGAACACGGCTTCTTGTTGGCTTTCAACTAGAGGCCACCTTCAGATCCTGGAGGCTGCCCTCAGCTTCTCAAGGACACTTTATTCCCCTAAAGGTTGCCCACATTTCCTTATTTCTTTGCCGCATGTACTTCCCCAACCAGGGCACTTAATTCATCAAGCCAGCGGAGAGTTTTTATTTATTTTACTTTATTTTTAATTTTTTTTTTTTCAGCAGAGAGTTTTTAGAATGAACCTGGTAGAAAGACAGAATTTTCTACAAGTTAACATCATCACGGAAGTGAGATCCTGTTACTTTTGCCATTATCTTTGATTAGAAGCAAGTCATTGGCCCTGCCCATCCGCAATGGAAGGGGTTAATATGAGGGCATGGGTCCTAGGAGGTGGGGGCCATGCAGGCCGCCCCTGGGGATCTGCTCGCCACACTTTATTTATGGTTTATATAGAGCATACTTAACAAACTCAGTGTTTTCCCAGACATGTTTATATCAGATATGAGTTAAAATAATGACTTAAAGCTTAGAAACCGTTTATCATTAGACGTATTTGATTTACATTTTTTTCTTTTTTTTTTTTTTATTTAAGTCTAGTCAGTTTACAATGTTGTGTTTATTTCTGGTTAAAAGTATTTATTGTAATGATTTTCTTTTTCATTTCCATCTCCTGATCCTATAAAACATCTTCCCACAGTTCTTATGTATGTTAAATTTATATATATAAATATATAATAAATACATATATATATAAATATATAATAAATACATATATATATATATATAAAGTAGAATTAGCTGCTAAACTTTGTGGATTTTATTAATATCCATTCTTTAATGATATCTAGGGTTAATAGGACTTTCCTTGACTGGGAATTAATGATCACTTAAAGGTGATTTATTCTTTATTTTGAATTAGACGTTCTGAAGAAGTATTTGAAATATCAGAGAGTAAATTCAGAGTTCTGTTTTACCATATCAGGAATGATGCCAAGTGTATCTCGCTGAGAACTACAGGCAGACTTCAAAGTTTTGGCAGATGTTGGCTCTGAGAACCATTTCAGTCTGTGCTTGGGGGGTTGTTTGCTGAAGCCATAATTTCAGAGGTCCTACTATTTTTATCAGATTTTGGAGTGTGATAGAATTATTTTTTCCTCAAGCAAATTGAACATTTTACACTTGCCACACATGATTTTACACATGCTGGGGAAGGAGCATCCACCTGCCTAAGAGGAAAAGGATGGCATGAAAACAAGAGAGCCACCCCTGCCCTGACCCAGCAGGACTCACGGGCAGTCCAGACAGTAATAACAGCACACAAACCAACCTTTTAGACTGAGGGACAATGAAATCAACACCTTTTATTTATCTAAATTTAAGCCAGAATTTTTGGTAGGAGGTGGAATAATTGTATAAACGAAGTTTTATTCCCTGGCTAATGTAGGAGTCCTTAGCTAATGTTAAGAGTTGTTTAGTATTCATGCCCACTCTTTTTGATGGTGAAAGGTTTTCCCCTAAAGACAACTACACAGAGAAAAATCTGCATTTCACATTTCCTATCATCAGTATCCTAAGAGCATGTAATAAACTAAGAGAGGGGACTTTCATTAAGTCCCAGGTGGAAGAAGTAGAGAGGGGCCAGAAAGTAGAGTTGGAAATAATCTTTAATGTTGCTTTAGAATTCTGAGTTTAATGATGATCCTCTGAGGGTCTTTTGAAGAAGGCCATTTTCAGTTCAACAGACATTATCCCCAAATCATATATTTATTGTAGTGATGCTTTACGGGAAATTTTAATATTTTTAATATTAAATTAAACAAATTGAATTATTTTCTGTGACTTCCGCAATTTTTTTCAAGGAAATTATAAGTTATTAGAATTATTAAAACAGTATTTTTCAAGTGACTTGTGCAGGGTAGATGGAATAAGGTGGTATGGTGTAATAACTTCCAGGAAATTCATTTATTATTCAGTAATTATTTCTATAGCATCCATTATGTCCTTGCAAGCGCCAGGACTGGAATACAACGGGAGACAAGATAAGAATGGTTCCTGCCATTCTAGAACAGGAGAAAGGAGAGCTGATCTCATTGTCCTGTGACAAAATGCTGTACAGTATTTTACGTCTTTGTAAACTTGCTGTGCCTTTAGGCTATGACGTGGTGCTTAGCTTCTTGCATGTATTATGTATAGGTTGTTGCGCATAGAACCATAGTGTGTACTCACATGCTTACCCACATGCTTATTTGTCCCTTGTGGATGTTTTCATGACTGCAGCTGCAGCATTTGGAAATGTTCTGTAGGGTCTAGACCTAATTCCAGGGGAGCACACATAACACACAAAGCAGCTTCTGCCGTCTTAAATGCCTGTAGTTACCTGGGGCTGTTCAAGCAAATTGGAATGGTGAGAGCCAAGAGAAAGTGTTAGACTTGAACAGATGTGGGTGAATGAAAACCAATATTTGTTCATTTTAATCATATTTAGTTTTGCTTAATGAGATTTAGAAAGTCCCAAATTGGGATAGGCTGAGCTGGTTTCAGTGGCATTTGGTGTTAATGAGTGAACATCAATCCTGGGTATTTGCTTTCTTCTTTGACCATAGATATGGACTCAGGCAGTTAACTTGATTTATTTAGGATTTGTGTCCACGAAAAGATTTTATTTAGAGTGATTTAATCTGATTATTAAGAAAAAATTAAATTCAACATGACAACTTTGCAGGCGTTTGCCATCCGGATGTAGAATTTAGATTTGACCGGCAACCCCTAAGCACAAGCGTGTCCTTGTCAAGGAAAGATCAATCTTTCAAGCCTATTAAGGGAGGTAAATATTTTGTTAAAGAGACTCCACCACTATGATGCTAGTTTACGAAGCCAGTTCTCTGAAATTAGCGGACCCTGTCATTGTCGTTCTGAAGCCAAAGAAAGCCAAAGTGCTGTATCATAGTATGCTGTGGTGGCTGAAGCTCTGAGAGCCAGGAGTAATAGAGGATGTTAACATGATCAATTAGTTTCTTTCTGACATCACCTTGGAATACATTGAAGCAGAGAGCAAACAGTAACAGTATAGAACTGTGAAATAGCCAAACATACGAGAGAGAGAGAGAAAGAAAGAGAAATCAGAAACAGTTCATTTGGCAACAAACTTAGTTTATCCAGAGGATTTTGGGTTTTATTTATACTATGTTCTCATAATATCATTTTCTAGTGTTTGTTCTTAATTGAAAACAGTACCTAACAGTAAATAAAATCATGTGTGTGTGTATTATATATATGCAGATATTTTATATATATATAGAATGTGTTCATAGGAGAAGCTTTAGAGTAGACAATCTGAGGATTTTCTTTTCTAGAAGCTGCTTTGTGCTGACCATTTATCATGAGACTGACACTTGTCATATATCACATTACATATGTTATTCAAAATAGCATTATGATTGTATTATTATTTAAGCCTTTCTGCAGGTGAGCAGTCAGACCCAGGGAATTGTGGGAGATGGTGTAAGGTCAGCCTTCTGACCAGATGAATTACCTTAATCTCAGTCCTACTCAATCTTAGCTTCTCTTCTCTACTGGACGCTGCCACCTAGGGCTTTGGCACAGATAATGGCCACTTCCATTGGACCTTTTATCAAAGATTTCTGCCTGTTGTTTTGGACGTTCTTAAGGCCAAAGTCAGTCTGAATTCAAGACGAAAGTAAGCTTGTCCTCCATCAAACAGCTCACACTGGCTTTGCTATTTTAAAATTCTGCCTCCTTCTGAACTTTATTTTCCATGTTCTTCCTAAGGAAGGCCACTTATTGAAGATGGCAGCTTCATTTACCATCTCTGTGCTGATGATTATAAAATGTGTGTTTCTAAGACCTCTTTCCCAAGCTCCAGTTTCAGTTACTGTATCAGTTGGGATCCAGCGAGGAGCACAGAAACTGTATCAACTACTTCAAAAGGAGAAAATTTAATATGGAAAATTGGTTCTAGAAGAGCAAACACGGGAAATGTGGTAACCCCGAGATTAATGCATTCAGTAAGAAGTAGCCTTTGTTTAGAGTTTGTTTGAGTCACAAGTGAAAGAAACTCAACTCAAATTAACTTAAGCAGAGGAGGGACTGATTGGGTCATAGACCCAAGAGAAAGTTAACTTGGTTTAACTTACTGGAATCAAAGGCAGAGGAGCAGATAGCTGAGGCTTAGGAAGTAGAACTAGGTCTTCATTTCCTCAGGAAACATTCATTCATTCTCATTCATTCTCATTCTCTCCCTCTGCCAATCCCCCGCCACTTCCTCCCTCCCCTTCCTTCCTTCCCTCATTCTTTTCTCCCTCCCCCATGTTCGTTTGGCTTTATGCCCCAGACTGAATGTGTCTCCAACTGTTAGGGAAGATGGGAGCCACATTGTCATATTCTTCCAGTTAAACCACTTGGTAGAAAAATAACTATTATATTTAATAACTCTTATATTAAGATATCAATGTCTTAATCCACTGTGAGGGGCTTGCCAGTTGGAACAATTTATGTTGCCAAGGGAATGGTATTATGTGGTTTGGCCAGCCCTGGGTCAAATGCCTGTACTGGTGGTGAGGAGATGAGGTGATGGAATTGGGGAAGTGAGGCTTCCTAAATGAAGGGATGGTAACCAGGCAGGAATATCACGTGCCCACACAATGTTACTACTATTGTGTTGTCTGTGGAAAATAAGGAGCCACTGGTATACAATATTATAAATAAATATTTCAATCCCTGTTATGTATTAATGAATAACCATGGTTGAGCTAAACTAAATATGTCATTTGCTCCATGTCTTCTGTGGCCGTCCTTTCCCGTGTTGGCATTGACTTCTGGAGTTCTGCATGAGGATTTTACAGAGCTCATCATATTTCAGAAACCAAGAGCTTGAAGTGAGCTAAAGGATGTTTTCCAGAACTTCTAGTTATGCATTCTCATATAAAATGACCTCTGTTTTTCTGTTTCCTTGATCAAGAAATAAGGCATCAATTAAAAATCATTTATTGAAAATAGTATGCTAGTTCCTTTCTTCTAAATTAAAAGAATTAAAACATTATATTAAATTCAATATGAATCTTTTTTTCATTTTATTAGAAGAGATTTACTTGTTTTAAAAAATTCTTCAAAGCTTCCTGTTTGTATACGTTCATGTGTGGAAGTCATTCATTCAGTCATTCAGCGAGGCTTTGAGTACTTTCCATGTATGGTGTGTGGTGTCAGCTGATGGTGATTATAATCAAATGAGCAAATAGCTATTACAGAGGCACCCTTTGGCATATTAGTCAGGGTTTTTGATTTTTGTTCAACACCTAATGACTGTGTAATATATTTTAATTGTGTCAAAACAGTTGGAAGGCAGGTTTTTAATTGATTACAGAATCTTTACACACCAAATCCAAAATTTATTTTTGATATGCCACGAATATAAATTTTATCAACTTTTGGTCATTCTGAAAAACAGTAAGCGTAGGGGTTATTTTTTTGCTGGCTTTTTTGTTTTTTGGGGTTTTTTTTTTTTTGATCTATGAAAGTACTTTGTTCTGTTTTTGTACACTTCTCTTCCAAAATTAATTTTAATCACATTCCTTAAATGTCAGGTTCATTTTATACTTTTATCTTTCATTTTGAGTAGTGACAAACAAAGGGATATCTCATTAAGAAAAAGGGATGATCTCTAAAAGTGGAAGTGCTTTTATTGTCGTGTCAACTTCCCTTCAGGAGTTCATTAGCCAGTATGGTTCTGAGTCTGAAATTCTCATCTGGTTGCTTTAATTTCCCAGATCTTCTTGCTACAGGTATAGCTTTACTCTTCTGTTGATTTCACTTATTTTTCTTTCATTTAACTTATTCATCTGTGAAATAAAACCAAAATCTGCTGTTACTGGCATCATCTCAAAGCTGCTCTAAGTATGAATGTATGAATGTATGGCTAATGCTAAATTTCTAAATTAAAAGAGTAATAGCACTTTAGTTATTTCTCCCTTTTCCATCCAATGGTCCAAAAAGTGGGGAGGGGTTGTTATGCTAAAAGTGTTCTTGCCTGTGGGGAGTTTTACATTTGGAGTTAAGGGGATTGTTTAAAGATTGAGCCATCTGAGTTTTTTTTTTGTCAAGTTGAAGGGTAGATGTTATAAAGAGATGGGGATCTTAATTCCAATTTCCAGAAAATGAGATTTTTCAAAGTGACAGTGTTGATAAGATTTGTTTTTTTCTCTCTATCAGCATGTCTGTTAGAAATTACCAGGGAGTCTAGATCCCACTGGGTGGTTATGAAAAATTTGTCACATTGGTTAGAATGTTCAGTAATATAATGACATTAGTTAGCTAAATTGCTTCCTTAATGAGGGCATATAACATTGAGTGTTAGAATGATAGCCTGAAGATTTTTAGAGATATGCAGAGTAGAAGATTCAACAAATGAAAACTAGTAGAGAAATACAAAAATTCTTTGCTAAGCAGTTATAAAGCATCTTTGTTATATGACTTCCTTGTAACAACTCTCTGAGAGGTCAAGGCTGTTAGGCTTGAATGACAGCGGATGGTCTTTGCCCAAGGTCACAATTTAAAATGATAAAGATAAAAAGTATAGCCTGCTTTCCTCTCAGTCTCCAATATCCCTTTAGATGCCATGCTGGGTTCAATTCCTCACCTCCGGACTCAGCCTGACTTAGATTCTGAATACAGTCTCTCTCCAGTTAGAGAAATTTTAAGGAACGTTTGGTCATTAGATTATCAGGAATTCTGCCTGCTGTTGGCTCTTCTTTGATCTTAAACTCCAATCACGATTTTTCATCATTCTTTCAGGTCTAAGTCCATGGTTTATATATCAGTGACAGTTCATGGGCGCCTGGATTATTCTAATGTGCCTAAATCTATGGTGTGGTTCCTTGCTAGCTCTAATTCCTTGAGAACTATGATCCTGACTGTCACCTGAGTCCACAGTCCATGTGACTACAACCCTGATTCAGATTCATACTTCGTGTCCCCCTGCCCCACCCCCAACACCCATCACCCCAGGCAGGCTATCTGCTGACTGTTTTCTGCTGACTCCCCTGATGCTCTGTGCTTCTTCCCTGATGTTGGGCTGCTGCCTGTCCGCCTGCCTGGTCTTCCTTGCACTGTCGGCAGCAGGAACCCCCTCTGATTGCCTCTCCCACTTGAAAGATCTCTGGGCTCTTGCCATGACTAGTCAGTCCTATTTCAATGACAACTGTTAAACTGACAACAGTAGCCTCCCTGTTATTCAGCCATTTTTCCTCTAGCTTTTACTCTTACTTGTATTTTCTTTTCCAACTTTGGAAACTTGCTATTTCCTGCAAAGGTGGAGAATACTAAACAAGAGATAAATGACAATCTTGTTTGGCTGGGGCAGCCCCATTTCCTCTCATAAATGGTTAGAACTTACCCGGATGACTAATAACATGAATGACAGATTGCACTTCTGTGCCCCTCACGATGTGCCCAGTTTTTTCTAGATGCTTTCAGGTATTAATATAAATGCAGTAGATTATAAAATCTACCATCAAAAGAAGCTAGGCAGTGTCACATTTTTAGTGCAGGAGGACAGCCAGATCTCTTAAATTTCACCAAGTTGGGGATCAGTAAAGCCTCTCCTCACGTTTCACCATTGCCAACATTCAGCTTTGGGAGAAAAAGTAAATGTTACAATTGTACACATTCTGCAGAGCAAATATGAAGAAGGAAATGTATCTGGCTCTTCCTAATTATATGAGCAGTACTCAGGTGGAAGTAAAATGTCCAAATATAAAAGGGAATTCAGGATGTCAATAGGCAGGAATACCAATGGGTTAAAACAAACTAGCAAACAAAACCCAGATATCAGAGTTGTAAATGCCACCACTTCTCCTATCAGGGTGAAATGGGAGGCAAGTGCCGTCTGGTAGAATGAACTATTTATAGTATTGTTGCATGTGAAACCGATCACATTGCATTCTCATTTCTTCATTATTTTCTAAAGAATTTTAAATTAATGTGTACCGGTGATCTTCCTTAATATTAGTAATGAATACAGCAAAAATAATGGGAACATTTGTAATAGCCTCACCCACATGGGACCTTGAGTCTGCTGAGTGATATGATGAGGAAACAGGCAATTACAATGCCGAGTGGCCAGTGCAGTTGCACAAAAGTGAGCTTTGGATTCAGACAATCCTGAGTTCAAATCCCAGCTCCACCACATCCTAACGGGGTTACTTTGGACAAATTATTTAGTCTCTATCAACCTCCGTTTCTTTATCTATAAAATGGGCATAATCATTTTACCTGACATAGGGTTGTGTGGATTACATTAAGTTCAGGCAAATACACTTTACTCAATATATAATAAACTAATGTCTCCACTTCACTTTGCACTTAGGGCAGGGATATTGGTTAGAAAATTTGTGTGATGAAGGCTCATACAAAATTCTAAAATCCTAAAATCTCTGGAAAATGGAAAATTTGGGGAAATATTTTATGGTGAAATTTCACAGAAAGAGCCACAGGAGGAGGAGGAAGACGTAGTAAGGAAGGTGAGTAATCAGCTTTGACCTACTGAGCCTGCAGCATCCCTGAACCATGACATTGAAATGCCTGGTAGGTTTTGGACATAAAGATTTGGGATGTGTGGTATATTAGAGATTGGACAAATTTAAGTGGAAATGATAAACATATCCATTGTATCTAAATCTAAAGAAGTAGGTGTCATCACCCAGAGAGTGTTGAAAGAGAGGAGAGGACAGAACCTAAAGATTACCAACATTTCAGATGCAAACTGGGAGGAGGGGGATATAGCTCAGTGGTAGAGCACATGCTTAGCATGCAGGAGGTCCTGGGTTCAATCCCCAGTACCTCTGTTAAAAAATAAATCAATCTAATTACCCCCCCAAAACAAAAAATACAAAACAAAACAAAACAAAATACAAGCGAGGAGGAAGAGCAGATAAAGGGGACTGAGAGTATCTTAGAAATAAAAAAGGTGTAATATCAAAAGCCAGCAGAAGATGATGCTTCCAATAGAAGTGGACCCCAATATCACATGCTAAAGAAATTTTAAATAAGAGTTGAAACAGACATGCTAGGGAGTGTGTTAGTATGAGGGTTTCTGATCTCTACATGAAGTCAATGTTAAAGTCAACTGCTGAGAGTAAGGAAAAGAAGAGAAAGCTGACTATGAAAAGAAAACTGCTGTATAGGATTCAGGGGCCAGTAGATGTGGAAGGTCATGAAGCCTTGGCCAGTGTTCATAGTGATACATTATGAATGGTTGAGATATTCCTGTCTTTAAGTCTTCTCAACTTGAGCCCAGACATTACTAAATGACTGAAGGCTGGGCAAGTCTGAGGCAGTTTTAAAAGCTTGAGATTTGCAAATATTAACTACTATATATAAAAACAAATAAAAAACAAATTTCTTCTGTTTAGCACAGGGTTTTATTTTGCATGACCATATGACCAGCTAAAAAAATCTATGAAAGAAAGGAGAAGCCATATATTGAAGAACTAACAGAAGTTTCTCACATACAAAGCTTATGTTCTGGTTGGAATTACAGGCAGGTGAATTGACAGTTACTATACAGTGCAGAGGTCACAGCCGTAGGATGTGATGGGGGTTCTTAGGGTTTTTCCATCTCCAACTTTTCCACTGCCCAGTTCTCTCTGAAGGTCTCTGTCCCCTAAATTAGCACTGGAGAATTTCCTGTATCTCAGTCTTTTTTCCCTTTACTGAATACATTTCTCATTTTCTCAGAGTAAATACATTTTGAGGAAAAAACAGCAATGACTAATTCATCTTAAAATGTTCATTGCTGATCACTTCTTTACTCCCTTTTCCTGTCTCTTTGTAACTCTAGGATGTCTTCATGTCTTTAATTGATGCGCTTTTAAGTTGACCTGGAAAGATATTTTCAGACAGAACTGGTTACCCTCAGTATTGGGTTTATGTTAAGATTTGAAGCTTAGAGAGTCCAAGAAAGAATCAATTGAAATGTTACTAAAAGCAATCTAGTAATCATATTGACATGTACTGGTAAAGGCAAAAATAAAATAAAATAAAATAAAATAAAATAAAATAAAATAAATAAAATAAAATAAAAGAATTTGCACTAATTCCTGGTAATTAAAGGATTCTTGCAGCAGGGGTGGTATAAGGCCTCAGAGGAGAGTAGATACAGCCTCTGGGCAGGCAACTTACTTCCTATGACTAATTGCTTATTCTTGGTTTGTCATGGAGCTGGGCATCTTGACAACAAATATTTCCAACATTGGTTTAATTTGAAAGAACTAGAATTCTTATGAACTGCTTAAGATTATCTTTCTTCAAGCAAAACAGATCCAACCTTGGTAAAATGACTCTAGAAACAGAATCTATATCAGGTGTAGAAACACAGTCTCCCTGTGCTTCTCACAAAGTTGGCTCTGGGCTTGATGAACCACCGGGAAGCCTCAGAAAGTCTGAGATTAACAGTAACACTATAAATGCAGATTATCTCATTAAGAAAGACAATTCGATTGCTGTTTCACTATATCTACCTGGTTATTTTGCCATCTTAGATTCATTATGACTTGCTTTTTCCCTGCTGAATTAAATTGTTTATCTCTGCCCATTTAAAAAAAATTTCTGAGTCATTTTTTAAGCATTTAAGCTTAATAATTTTGTCTTTCCCTAGGTGTAAAACTATCCTTATAGCACTGAAAATAACAGATCGTATATTTAATTGCTAGTTGTTTAAGCTTTTTTCCTGTTAAGTGATATTTTCTAAAATGCTATATAAATTCAGAACATTAGTATTATGATTGTTTTAATTCTGGCAGCTTTAGGTAATTTCTTTCTATGTGATATTGGGTGTTTATTGCTCTTTAACAAGCATATTTGACTTTTTCAAGAGTAATAATCTCTTTGCAGTTGTCACCTTGGGAGGCTTTACTCTGATTCTGATGCTGCTAGCTTTGTGCAAAACATTTTTGGGGGGAGAAGCTCTAATTTTTCACTTAAGATGATAATTTAATTTGATTTCACCAGAAGTTTTATTAAAACAGAAAAGTACACTCAAGTCAGACCAACTGGTTGGATCTTCTGAGTATTAAATCTACTGGAGTATTAGCTGGTTATTATTTGTTTACCAGTTACTGAATGCCTATCCTATGTCAGGATTGGGTACACTGATGAATTGCAGATCATTATCCTTGGCTTTTGAGGTGCTCATGATTTTGTTAAGGAGGAAAATAATTAAACATAATTATAATATGTTGCAATTATCGTCTCAACGTGGCAATATATGAAGATGAGGAGGCAAATTATTCTGGATAGGCCGGGGAAGACCATATAGAGAAGATCCTGTTGAATTTGGACTTTTGAGGATAAATAGCATTTCACTAGGCAGAGAAACAGAAATTGGTGCCTAGAGTGAGGAAGGATATTGAGAGAGAAAAAACTGTGTGAACAAGGCGCAGCAGGTGTGGTTAGGTGATGGATGGATATTAGGTGTGACGGGAGTCTGTAGCTGTTGGGAAGACGTAGAGGTGAAGAAGAAGTAGTGAAGTCAGTTGCAAAAGGGCTTCAGTAAGATGCTAAAGTATTCTCTAAAGAGCGCTTGACAAAGGACCCTTTGATTTAATTTTCATATGCAGTATTGTTTTGCTGAAAAATTCTTTCCTCTCTCCTTCCCTTCCTTCCCTCCTTTCCTTCCTTAGTACATTTATTGGAATGTTCCTTTCTAGGTACTAGGGATAAATAAGTGAACAAAGCAGAAAAAAAGTCTTGTGAGCATGGAGCTTACATTCTAGAAGAGGAGCTTACATTCTAGACCATGTAAATAGTCCATGGACCAAGTACATTACAAATGGACCGTATAGATGGCAAGACAGTAAATATTTTAGATTTTACAAGCCTTGTAGTTTCTGTTGCAACTACTTGATTCTGCATCTGCAGTGAGAAAGCAGCCCCAGGCAATACAGAAACAAATGGGCGGGCCTCATTTCCAGTAAAACTTTATTCACTGGACTTGAAATTTCATATAAATTTTATGTGTCAGAAAATATTCTTCTTTTTCCTTTTTTTCCCTCCAGCTATTGAAAAATGCAAAAATCAGTCCTAGCTCACAGGCTGTACGAAAAAACAAGGCAGGCCAGATTTGGCCACAGGCTGTAGTTGGTCTAACCCTGTTCTGGAGGCTTAGATTAATGGAGACATGAGACACAGATATTAGCTTGGCGAATCAAAATCAGTTTACCTATTGAAAGGATTTACAAAATAACACAACCAGCTTATAAAGCAGAGAGATTCATCAGTTCTGCAGTAGAGAGATAGAAATGCGAACTATTGGGCCCTGGACCATCTGGGACATTAATGTCTGAGTGAGGGTTGCATCAGATCTTCTGGAAATCCAGTTGCCCCCTTCCACATCTAAGATTCTATTCATATGGCATTTCTGTGTATGGGCTAGTCTGGCTGTCTCCTGGCACCACCCCATCTCAACCAGGCCCCTGTCCTCAATCTCGGTGTTTTGCACTAGGTAGTGTCCATGCAGGCATGGTCTCCGTTCGTCTCTCTTAGCCTACCCACGCAAACACAGCCTGCTTCCAGTCACTTTCTCAAAAGAGGACTGCAGAATTATAATTATGAGTATTAGTTACCCAGATGTTTCTGAGAATAAACTATTGGGCCCTCAGACCAGCTGCAAGAACTTGCCTACACATTTTAATGACATACTTTTCATCTGCTCGCAATGTTATTTTCATGCAATTATAATTTTATTTTAACAATAATTTCATTGGTAAAGTTCTGAAGTCATTGTGGCTTGACAGACAGCTGTATGACACTAGGCAATTTAGGGACACTTTCTCAGCCTCAGTTTCCTGATTTGTAAGGAATAATACTCTCACATAATTTACAGGGCTGTTGCATTAAATGAGGTAGTCCTCATGATCCATAACAAGTACATAGTAAAGTCCCTGGTATGTAATAAAACAAAGAAATACAAATTGACTATTATTAACTATCACTGTGATTATAAAAATTTAGAGAGGAAATTCAGCATTCTTCTTCTAGTAGAGTTTTTAGCTATTGTTTTTAAGATTCGATGCATATTAGGAAGAGGAAAGAATTAACTTACTCAGAAAAAAAAAAAACCTGACAAAGTTTTCTAAAAATCACTTAGAATATTACCGATAACTTAATACAAGGGAAATTTAATAGGAGCTGTTTTGTTTCGGAAGAATGCAGTCAACCATTAAAGCATTTCAAAAATTTGAGAAAGGTTAATTACCCTACCTATGTCAACTACATTTTTACATGAAGGACTTTTAATTCTGTTGAAAGCAGACTCAAGACAGATTCATTTAATTTAATACTGTGTGTAGTGGAGCCCCAACACCTGTATAGTAAATACAAACCACTGTCATATATCTTAACTCGAAGGCTCACCACAGCCACCGTTGACTGCAGTTGCTAAAATTAGAGTCTGCTCTTATCTGCTTTCTCCCCATTGTATTAGAATTTGCCTTAGTCTGACACTAGTCAGAAGCTTTTTATTTACCTTCTATTGCAGGGAAGGATTTCAGTTGGTGCTGTGTCTTTTAGTCAACTATCACTTTATTTCTCAACAAATGATTCAGACTTGTGGGAGTCATCCCATAATTTAACTGTAGAAAATTTAGGACCTGGGAATGCCACAGAGACACAAAGATGCACAATGGAGAGAAGGTTGTGCTGATCTTCATGAAAATAGTGAAATGCTGTTAATTCAATACCCTGGTAAGTGTTGTGCTTTGGAGGTTTTGAGAAGGCTTTCCAATCTACTTTTTGTCGAATGGAATGTATTTACACATGTACACTAACATAAGTACATGTTTAAAAATGCGTGTGTATACAATTAGGAGTATATGTCTGTGGAATTTCTTTCTTTGTTCAAATTGCACTGATCCATACATGGCCATTAAATCTACAACCAACTTTTTAGTGAGTTCTTTTTCTTGGTCTTGATTTTCTCATGGATGAGATAAAGCTTACAGCTTGAAAGAAGTTACTGGAAGGATTAAACTGGGATGATAGGTGTAAAATGACCAGTTCAGTGCCTGAGTCAGTAGGTGCTTAATAACTGCTTGATTTCTTCCCTTCCATCTTTCCTATGTCTTTAATTTTATCTTCTGGCCCAAATCATGCTTTAACTATGATGGTTTCTCTTCTTTCATTTCTAAAAGCACCATGTAATTTATTCCCACTTTTAATCAGAAGCAGACAAAGAAAGTAAATGTGGTGATACTGTTTCAGAGATTTTCCATTTGTAAACATGATGAGCTACCCCAAAGACAGGCATTAACATAAACAGAATAATCTAATTATGAAATAAACTTGGGTCTCCAGGCTTTTATTGTGTTTAAATTGAAAATCGTAGTGTATGTGTCATGTATATTAATGGGTGAGAGTTTTGATAAAATGACAGATAACCTCAGATTATTTCCTTGTTGGTCATTGTGAAGATGGGCTACGATTTTTACTTACCCCTGTCACGTGGAGAACCTTATGTTCTGCTTCTCTCTCGGTGAGCCATCGAATTCATTTATCCCCATCGACATCTCCCATACCATGAGATGGTCTTAATTACTCACAATCCCTCCACTCTTCAAAAATATCCTCCTTTATTGCGTGTCCTGATTGTGCTGGCTGCCGGGCCCTGCAGACTTTTCCCTGTCTTCCAAGCCTTTTTTTTTTTTTTTTTGTCACTTAATGTTTAGAATTATTTGTAGCTAATGCTGATGAAACTGGTCCAGAGGTTGCAATTGGTCTCCTGTGGGCAGGGCTACTGGGCATGGCTATGGCTCTGCAAAACTTTCATTTGCTTTGAGGCTTTTGCTGTATTGGATCCCCAGGTCGGTCGGCCAAGTGGCCAGAGGACAGACAATATATGCTCACAAAATTTGTAATAATAGAATTTTATAGTTGGCCATTTCTGGGGAATCTCCTCCAGGCCAGTATCAGGTCTGAGACTAAAAGCTGAGCACAGCAGAGACGCCCGCAGGCAGAGCGATCTGTGTCCCACATTGCCGCGATGGCTGAAGGAGGTCTTCTGTTACACTGAGGAGGAAGGAAGCAGTCCACATCTCTCTGCTTGGTCCCACCGTACCTGACTTCTTGTATTAGTACAAAGGTCTTCACTGAAAACAAACCATTTTAAAGCGTAGTTTGTCTAATAGGAAGTTTTTCTAGGCCAGATATAATTTATTTCTCTTGAAATTATAGTAGCTGACATTTTGAAAACAGACACCTGACATGTTTGCCGGTCTCCCCATCCATAGTGCTTTCAGATTCCTTTTCAGTTCATTTATTGGCTTTGGCTATATCTCTCTTTTTAATTTTTATTGTATCATGGTAGGAGCACATAACATAAAATCTACCCTCTTAATACATTTGTAAATGGACAGTACAATATTGTTAACCATAGACACAGTGTTGTACAGCAGACCTCTAGAAATTATTTATCTCGTGTTACTGAAACTTTCTGTTGTTCATTAGCAACTCCCCATGTTCTGCTCCCCGCCCTGTCCCTGGCAACCATCATTCTGCTCTCTGCTTCTATGAGTTTGACTATTTTAGAGTTTAGGGTTTGACTGTCTAATATACCTCACATAGGTGGAGTCATGCGGTTAGGTCCTTCTGTGCCTGGCTTGTTTCACTTAGCATAATGTCCTCCACGTTTGCCCTTGTTGTTGTAAATGGCAGGATTTCCTTCTTTTTATGGCTGAATAACGTTTCCTTGTTTGTTTATGCCACAATTTCTTTATCCATTCATCCACTGATGGACATTTAGGTTGTTTTGCACACCTTGGCTATTATGAATAAGACTGCATTGAGCATGGGAGTGCTAGCATCTGAGATTCTGATTTCAAATCGGATTGACTGATTATAAAAAAAGGGAAGTATTTTCAAGGATGTGCAGAGTTTGGGATCGTTGTACTCCGTTGTTGGGAATGTAAAATGATGCAGTAGTTTTGGAAAACAGTATGGAGTTTCCTCGAAAATTAAAAATAGATTTACCATATGATCAAGCAGTCCTATGTCCCTTCCATCTCGTAACAGCACATTCATTTCAGTCCATGAGGCTCAAGTGAGGTTCACCATGGGGCTAGGTGTGAGCATGTCATGACGCCTGACCAAGCTCATGCCCTTTTCATTCTGCTACAGGGACACACATTTGCGCTAATGAGAGAAATTCCAAGATTTCTTTCCAAGAATTGTTGGAATAGAGAAGCTCTCTTTCCATGGTTGTACTTGATAGAGTAGAATGAAATTCTGTGGTTGCTGATCGCCATCTTTGCCTGCTTGCCATCCATAGGAGAGAGATGTGAGAATGAAGTGAACAGAGAAGAAAGACATATTTAAAACTGTGGATCTTTCCATGCCTGGTATTTTCCCATCTAATTAAGTATTCTCTCTAACGTTCATTTTAATCGGGGAGCAGCATCTTACCATACTGATGTGCTATAAGTTATCACTTGCTTGTTGTTTAATATTTTTTTTCTGAAATTAACAGTTATGTAGACAAGTGGTACTTCTGTAAGACAGAGGAGTGGCATTGCTAATTCGAAGTATGTAAAGGTTTTCTAAGACTTCTAAATAATGCTATTTGCAGCAACATGGATGGACCTAGAGATGATCATATTGAGTGAAGAAAGTCAGACAGAGAAAGACAAATAGCATATGGCATCACTTATATGTGGAATCTAAAAAAAATGATACAGGTTTTATTTACAAACCAAAAACAGACTCACAGACATAGAAAACAAAGTATGGTTATCAAAGGGGAAAGGGTGGGGAGGGATAAATTAGGGGTTGGGGATTAACAGACACACATTACTATATATAAAATAGACAAACAACAAGGACCTACTGTACAGCACAGGGAACTATATTCAATTTCTTGTAATAACATACAATGGAAATGAATCTGAAAAGAAAAAAAATGTATAATTGAATCACTTTGTTGTATACCTGAAACTAACATTATATATCAACTACACGTCAATAAAAAATTAAACAAAAAGAAAAACAAAAACAACCCCCCCACAAAGTATGTAAAAGTAGTCTAAGATTTTTCATATAGGAGGCAATACATTTGCTATGTTGGTTTTTGCTATGACATTCTGTTTTAAGATTTTGATGTATTTTCCCAGTTCAAAACATTCACAAACTATTATGGAAAAGTTTAAATAGAGATTGAATGCATTGTTTTTCTTAGATATGTAAGAAATAGAAATCATCTCTAACGTGGTGTTAAAACTAAATCAAGAAAGCCAATGTGTTGCACAGCAGATTGGGGGCTAAGTGGGTTCTCCAGGCACCTGTGTGTGATGGGAGATGCTTTTGTGCTTGTAGACAGCACTCATGCAGTGGACAACCTGAGCGAGAGTGTCAGGGATGAGTGAGCGGAGATGGGGAGAGTGAAGCAGAGCTGGCCAGCCTTGCCTGAGTCCTCCCCCTCGGTCACTACCCCCCGTTCCCCCAAGACCGGAGAGGGGTTATAGGTGTAACTCAAGGTACATGTTCTCACCACCCTCCCCAACACACGTGCTCGTAGTATGATGGGAGTTAGGTCTCCCTGCTGTCATCTTGCGTTTCACTGACATGGTGGCACGTTGACCCAACTCCCAGGGAGGCCTTCCTGTGACTTTCGTTTCTACCACTCAGCCTCTCCCCACTCCAAAGCTACAGCTCCTGCCTCTCCGAAGCATGCCCCCCTTTCTCCTCCTCACGTCCTGAAATATTCCCTTACAAGGCCAAACACTGCTTTTTTTTCTTCTGCTTGAGGAGGCAATGCTAATTAACATTTAAATAAGTACACAAAATTTGTTCCTTGTCGTTGATACTCTCACATTGCGGAAAAAAAAAAATGTAAAAATGGATGTTAGGGTAGAGGAAAGTATGTAACTTCATAATAAAAGAGGAGAGAAAAAAATCCGGGTCTTCTCATAGCTGTTCCATGTCTGTGAGATCTTTGTTAAATTACTTAACACTTCTCGTCTTTGTCAGCTTTTTCAAGCCGAAGTCAGCCTTTACAGCTGAAGAGACACAACAGAAAAGAAGCTTCTTCCACATACCCACCTTCCACTAGGGAGGGTATTGATTTTCCAAATAGCAAACGCACTAGCTTATTGCTGTTGTTTACATGCCCTGAGGCCCATGACGAGGCTAGGGAAAAGCAAGATCAGTGCAAAAAGGATTCCAGAGGACGGAAGAACAATCAGAACCGCCCCAGGTGACAGCAACTAACAAAGTAGAAATGCCGGCATAGGCTCACTCTTTCCATTATATCTCGCTGTATTTCCATCACTAGCTCTCTCTCTACATAAGGATTTTCAGTAAAATCAGGCAAAAGACAAAAAGGCTTCCTGAAATTAAAAAAAAAAGAATTAAAATATTTAGGAGATGAATTGAAGGAGAAGATGGCCAATTTGAGATCAGAATTGATCGTCAGGAAGATACAGTGGAAGAAATACTGCACTGAACAAAAATATCAAATGTTGAAAATTGGAGGCTAAATAAAAGAAACATGGAGGGGAGATTCAGGAAACATGTAAATATTAGAAGTTGTAAAAGAAGAAAAAGTTTTAGAGATAAGTGAAGCAATAATTAGAAACAAACAAAAAAACTCCAAGAACATCCCTGAGCTGAATTCTTGTATCTGTGGATTTAAAATCTCACTTCCATGTCCAAAGGAAACCAAATCACTAGTCTCAAGAGATAACTGCCCTCCATGTTCATTTTTGCATTTTTCACAATAGCCAAGATACGGAAACAACCTAAAATCTGTTGATGGATGAATGGATGAAGAAAATGTGGTATAAGTGTATACAATGGAATATTATTCAGAGATTAAAAAAAAAGAAGGAAATTCTGCCATATGCAACAACATGGATGAACCTGGAGGACATCGTGCTCAGTAAAATGACCTGCACACAGAAAAACATATATTGCATGATCTCTCGCATGCAGAATCTAAAAAAATCAAACTCAAGGAAACATAGTCGAAGGGTGGTTACCAGGAGACTGGGGAACAGGGAGTGGGGAAAATGAGATGTTGATCAGAGGGTCCAAAGGTTCAGTTATAAGGTGAATAGGTTCTGGAGACCCAATGTACAGCATAGTGACTATAGGTAAAAATGTTCTATCGCATACTTGAAATTTGCTAAGAGTCTTCCCACCACACACAGAGGTAACTGTGTGAGGCGATGGGTACGTTAATTAGCTTGATTGTGGTATTCATTTCAGTGTATGCGTGTATAGAAACATCATGTTGTACACTTAAAATATATACAATTTTTATTTGCCAATCATACCGCAATAAGGCTGGAAAAAATCTTCATGAATTCTAAGCCTGATTGAGGAGAAATGACACAGACCTCAGTAAAAATCCTGGTAAAAATCCCTGAACTTGAAGGATTAAGAGAAATTAGACAAGCTTGTAGGCTGAAAGACTATACTTAAAAATGAGAACAGATTGTAGAGATTTTGATTCTCCAATGTTTGATTCATGTCTTCAAGTTCGAAAGACAGTTTATCTGTCGATTACCTGTAGATATCTATCTCCATTTATACCTAATGGGATGAAGGAATATGTATTATTTAAATGCTAAATATTAATTATTGAAAAGGAAAATACATCAAAGGAAAGTTATTAATAACCTAGAAGTACATTTGCTATAACATGTAAGCAAAATGTGAGAGTTTTGTAGTGAGTGCCGGACTTTGGGGGATGGTCAAGGAAAAACACATGACCAGGAGGTGGCAGCAGCACACAGCAAGCTTTATTTGGGTGGCAGTTGGACAGGTTTACAAGCAAGGGCAAGTCCCACAGACAGAGCATGAGACTTTCCAGAGACAACTGTGCAGGGCGGCACTCAGAGGGGGAAGAGGGCAGGGGAGCCCCTGGCGGGGAGGGGGTTTCTGTGTCCAGGGGGTGTCACTCAGGAGGGTGGCAGGGAGTCCCTGGGTCAGAGAACTCCAAAGGGAAGCACCAGTGAGGGGTGTTTCCCAGCCCCTGAGGTTTGTCTTGTCTTTGGCTGGCACATGTTGGATGTAGTTTTCAGGAGGTATATGTCACAGGCATGCGGTAAACAGCTAAAAAAATGAACCAAATATTTGGTTTGCATTTAAAACAATTTGATGTGCACAATTTGAGTTCAGGCATTGACAGGTTTTCTAGCCGAGAGTGCCAGCCTGCTGTGCAGAAGTAAACAAAATAGGGTCAGTTGACTGGGACCTTCTTTGGCTCATTTCCATCACACGTTGGTGTTGAGGAGCACAGACTCTAACCATCTGATCTGGGAGGAGAAAGGACGGAAAGCCAGAGGATTATAAATGTTTTATCTTATGGGTGTTGGATATAGGAAGCAGCAGGGAAGTATATGGGTAAGAAGCATCGTGTCTGTTTGTTTGTTTTTATTAATTGGTAGTAAAGGGAAACTAAACTAAAGAAATAAGCGAATAGAAAAGTGGCGGAGTTTCCAAATCAACAAGACGCAAGCAAGCAAGAGAGAACAAAAGAGTTAGCAGTTCCTTCAGATCAGCAAAATACTGGAAGAGGGAACATTCTTTTTCTAAAGGAAACGTAAAATCAAACAACTAAATAAACCGTTATATCAACTGTTATACTTAACCTGAAACTGAATTGAGCCTCCTACAAAAAGGTGGAGGCTGTCAGAAATCTCCCGTGTTGTGTGCAGTTTGTGAGAAACACAAGAGCAGTGATACGCTTACCAGACAAAGTGGTCGGAAGCACTTACTTCCGTGTAGAGGGGCTTTATGTAAAAATAAAATGTCTATTTTTCAAAGAAAATGTAGTTGTCACAAATCTGAATGCACCAAGCAGCATAGCTGCTAAGTAAACATGGAAAGAACTGTTAAAAGTCCAAGGAGACCTTGATACACACACAAGTATAGTGGGAAATGTTCACATGCCTATTTTGGTGTCAGGTCCAGTAGAGAAAATAATTGAGGACATAGAAGATTTGAATGATATCAATGAGCATCATATAAAATCTGTGTGTGGAAATTCACACTTTCCAATAGTAATACTGTTTCGTAGGTCTCTGAAATATTTGTAATTAACCATATACCTGGCAACAAGAAAAACTAGTAAAAAGGGTAGAACTTTACAAGTTACATGTGACATTTTGTTTGGGTCAAAATAAAATTTATAATAAAAAAGGAGACTGCAAGCTCTTCTATAATGGGAAATTAAGAACTGCAGCACTAAATTAATTCCCAATCCAGACAGAAATTAAAACTAAAATTATGTTATAAATGATTTTGAAAGCATGAAGAATACTTTATAAAACCTAATAGCCTCAATAAAAGCTCTATTTAAGGAATAACTTCAGTCAATGCTCCAAAAAAGGAACTTTGTACTTTTAAAAATTACAAGAAAAGCAACAACAAAAATAAAATAGGTAAAGGGAAATATTAACCTTAAAGTTCTGTAATCAAAGTGAAATAGGAAGGATAAATAAAACCATTTTTCTTTGAATATTAAGGAAAATCAATAAAACGCTGTTGAACTAAAGAGAAAAAGAGAGCAAACAACGCCATGCTTGTTTAGGAATAAGGAAGCTCACAAATCTACACAGATTGAAGAGATTAGCAACATAAGGAAGCACCATACACAACATAAAAAATAACCAATAAAAATCCTAAGCAGATTTTGGATTTCTGCATATGTGTAGATTCAGAGATGGGAGGACCTGGTGACCTGTGATAGGAAACTTGGAGGAACTTGGAAGGTAATAAAGAAAAGAGAGACACATTTTGCTATAAAACAGTCAAAATTTTTATAGCAAAAATATTATAAATGAAGTCAAAAGAAAAAGTTATAGATTTGTATAGCTCTTTTTCTTGCTTTTTCTTTTTTCTCTCTCTTCTTCCTTCCTTCTTTTCTTTTTCTTTTCTTTTTCTTCTTTTCTCTTTCCTTCTTCCTTCCGTCCTTCCTTCCTCCCTCTTTCTTTCTTTCTTTCCTTCTTTCTTTCTTTCTCTTTCTTTCTTTCTTTCTTTCTTTCTTTCTTTCTTTCTTTCTTTCTTTCTTTCTTTCTTTCTTTCTTTTTCTTTCTTTCTCTTTCTCTCTCTCTCTCTTCCTCCCTTCCTTCCTTCCTTCCTTTCCTTTCTTTCCTTTCCTTCCTTTCTTTCCTTTCTCTCTTGCTCTCTTTCTTTCTTTAGTATGAAATAAGTGTGGAAGGATATATATCCCAGGCTGTTACTACTGGTCACATTGTGGTGGGGAAAATGTGGGTTGGGTTTAGGGGGTGGAAAATTTGATGGCTAGAGTAAAAAGAAATTAAAAAAAAAGAAATAAAGAGAGACAATAGCTACAGACTGTATGTTTACTTTACAACCTATGAACTCTGACAATAAGTATTTGAATCAAGCAACTACCTCGTGAGAAAGACTTCTAAAGTATTTAAAGCTTGAAACTACTTCTTCAGCTACTCTGTTGAGGGGAAGTGAATGGGAGACCCTTATCACACCCCACTGTGTACGCTTTATAAAATATGTATTTGTGTAAAGTTGTCATTGAAAATAGCAACGCTTTGATCAGCCCTCCCAAAAGTGCCTTGTGTAGCGTGTGAACTTGATAAATACTAGTTTTCCTTCCCTTCACACCTCAATTTTACTTTCCATAAAGCTATACTCTTAACCGATTTTAAGCAGGTTTTACAGTTTTACTTATGGTGTATTAACTGGTTGAGAACCCTACTAATATCAGACTAAATGTATTTTGCCATAAAATAATAACTGGTCGCCTAAGAAGTATTAATTGATTTCCTAAAAAAATCACTGTATTATGACTATTTTCCTTTTCCACCTAAAATCTCGGGATGGAATCTTTTCAAATTTTGTATTTCAAGGTTAGCAGCATGGAGTGACATTTGTTACAGTGTACACACATCGGCATCACATATCAGTTTGACATGAAAAGTCAGTAGCACATTTCTAAAATAGGGGCACCGTGTATCAGTAGAAACGCCGAAAACCTGACTTGGGCCCGGCTCCAGCACTTACTGACGTGGGGACGAGGACGTCACTGAATCTCTCTGAGTCTCAGTCTGCATGACAGAATCATCGTGGTCTACCTACTTAGAGGGTTTGTTGTGACAATCAAATGCCTACTTTATGCAAGAGGGCTTTGGAAGCAAGAACACAGGCATGAAGTATGTGATTGAATAGCTTTCTTTTTTTTGGGTCTTTTTCTTTGTGGAACAATTTTCTTCAATCTTTTCTGTTAGATCTTAGATTTTACTCATCCTTTTCCAGATTCGTTGAGGAAGGAATTATCTATAGTACCAAATCTGAGTCTCTGGAGATGATGTTTGAATAATAATAAAAAAGATTATTTTATTCTTGTCCTTGGCATCAAAGAAGCACCATATTAGGGAAATCTACAATTAGGTTGACTCTTGAAACAGGTACTTAAAATACAAAATGAAGTTCGTCTGCTTGGAATCATTTACATTCTGGAAAATGTGATTCCATAAAATGACTAAGGACATAATTTTCACGTAGCACAGATGCCATATCGCCTTCTGGAGGAGATGATGTAAAGGTGTAATAAAATAGTATGTTCCTCCTAACAGGATGCTCCAGCATGAGTATATTCTGTAATTCTGAGTAATTACTACAAGTTCATGTTTACCGGGAGTACATGAATTCTATTTCTGTTCTAAAGGAATCTGCTTGTACTCAACACTCCAACATTATGACTTTGAACTCCTTCTTTAATCACAATTTACAGAATTTTAATAAATCCAAATAAGATAATTCAATTCTTATGTTTTTTTCTATAATCTACAAGAGACCAACCATATTAACAGGATAATTTTCTCCTGATGAAAGAAGTTAACTATTTATAGTGCTGGTTTCTCTGTATTAATATTACCTAACAGCTCCTACTTTGCTATATGTCAGCAGTCTGAACTTTACCATAGCATAATCTTATTATAATGTAAATTATTAAAATATTTTTAGCCGATTTAATTGTTTGGCCTTAGCTGTGGATTTAATTTTTCTATTAGGTCATCACAATAGTTTACAATTATTATGGCTCCTTTATTAATAAGAATAAACAAAAGGATGGCATTAACTGCAGTTTTAATTAGTCTTAAATGAAGGGCAGTATAGACTATCTGAAGTGTCAGAATTCACATTTTTTTTTGAAATTAGGTTGTAGTATTGTGTAGCTATATCTACCTATTTGTCTACTATCTATCTATCTACCTACCTACCTACCTACCTATTATCACCTGAAGTAAAATAGGATCTATAATTCCAACTGGAAGATAACATCATAAGGGGGGAACAGCATGGGCTTTGAAATTTGACAAGACAGTATTTCAGCTGTACCACTTACCAGCTTTGTGATAACTTTCAAGCTGCTAAATTTCTCAGTCTTGGTTGCGTTATCAATCAGTAACACATATAGTGGCTAAGTTTTTTTTTTTTTTTTTTTCATTCCGTACCCTTGTCAGCTAAGTGGTTGGTTGTCAGAACTTTGTGTGGAAATCCATGCCATGGTGATCAAATGTGGATTCTGATTCAGTGGCTCCAAGGTGGGGCCCAAGATTCTGCGTTTTTAATAAACAGAGGGTCCACCTACCTCAGTTTGAGTGGCAGGGTTGTAATGTACACTGGGAAGTAGAAGTTTGATTATGTGCTGAAATGCTCTTCTGACATCTAAAATGGAGATAATGACATATCCTTTGAGGAGTCATAGTGGCAGTTAGGGATAAGAGATATGTAAATGCCTTTCCTGGCTTCTTACATAGAAAGAGCTCAGGAAGCATCGTCATTGTGGTCACTAAAAAAATTGTTTTGTAAGGTTCCTCTTGGAGCCCTGCTCTTTTTAATTGAGGTGTCATTGACATATAACATTAGTTTCAGATGTGCAATGTAATGATTGAATATTTATATATATTACAAAATAATCACTATAATAAGTCTAGTTAACATCTGTCAAAACATGTAGTTACAACATATTTTTTTCTTGTGATGAGAACTTTTAAGATTTATTCTCAAAAAAAAAAAAAGATTTACTCAGCAGCTTTCAAATACGTGACACGGTATTACCTATAGTCACCATGTGGTATATTACATCCTCGAGACTTACATTTAGTTTGTAACTGAAAGTTTGTACCTTTTGACCCCCTTCACCCATTCATTCACCCCTGCACCTTCCCACTTCTGGTAACCAGCAATCCATTCTCTGTATCTATGCTCTCGAGTAGGGTTTTGTTTTGTTTTGTTTTTCTCTTGTGCTGATCTTCTTAGGTATTATCTGTGTGTAAATAAATCATTTATGTTTGGCAGTAAAGCAGATCACAGCTGGGAGTACTGTATGAATCATTTCGTCCAGACCCTCTTGTTTATAGAGGAGGAAACTAAAGTTTCTAGAAGGAAAGTTCCCAGAGGATAGAAACTCAGACCGCAGGATTGTGAGCTTAACTTTCTTTCCCTCCCATCATAGTGTCTTCTTTGTCATAAAAGCTGAATAAGTTTGACATCTAAAAAATCCAGTGAGGAATGATTTAAATTTAATTTCCCAAAGGAAAGTAGGATTTAGAATCTATTTAAACATATAAAAGGAAATTCTAGCAGAGTTAAAAGATACCAGTGGAACCTGGACTTTCTTGTGTTATCTTTGCTTACTGTTTTGAATCACTCTTTCTTGACAGTCAGGGTAGAAAATGGCACATTCACGTAGAAGTGACTTTGAAGCTATAAAATGTGTTAAGGAAAATCTTGTGCAGTGAGTCAGATATGCTCTCTGGTGAACCGCAGTGTAACGGTTGGACTGTGTATTTTCTGCACTGTATTTTACCTTTCTGTGACCTTGTCCAGTGACCATCTATCTTTCCAGGCAGAATTTTCTCTTGCCTACTAGTTTTCCCCTCTCTAGGGAGACACTGACCCAATATACTCATTACAGCATTAGGAATCAAATAATGACTCCTTGTCGGTGTATTTGTCTTAAAACCAAAAAGAACAACAAATGCACTTCAAACATTAGGAGATGCGTTCAGGTTCATTTTTTTTTTTTTTTTAGGGCTTGGTTTCTTTCTAATAATATTATGGAAATTCTGCCTGTTTTGCTTCGTTGGAAGCCTAGCGTCCATTAAGATTTTATAATACAGTGAAAGGCAGCTTCTGAAGGATTTTTTTTTTCCTGGTAAGAAATCATGAAATACTTGGAATTTAAAGAGCGGATATATGCTTGCTTGTTGTTTGTAGGTGATGAGCAATAACAGAATCAGGGCTGAGGTGCTCAGTAAATAATGCTAACTCATCTTTCTCCATTTTATACAGGTTTAGAAGGAATTTAGAGATAAAGCCAGACATACACACACACACATATATATATATAACATAACATCTCATATATATATATATACACACACCATGTATATAGTAGTCTTATATATATAATCTAGTATATAATATATAAAATATAATATATATAAAATCCATTATTGGTCTTATTACTGATAGGGATGAATTTAGGAAATTTGGGTCTTCTAGCCAAGTGAGGTTGGTACCAGTTTGCTCTCGCACTGGGGAGGCTCAGCACACTGAGTTAGAGACCCCGTTATGGTCGCTGATGGCTCTGAGCAGTTCCGGATCTCCCCACAAGAGGGCGTGCCTCTCACAGCACAGACCGGAAGCGCGCGCTTCCTGCGGGCAGGCGCGCCGCCTAACAAAGGTAGAGGGAAAAAGAGCGGAGACACGCGTGACCAGTACCTGCTCTGAACTTTCCTAATCGGAAAATTCACATTTCTTCCTCTGGGGGAGAACCGAGAGGAGAAAAGAAGTTAAGTTCATGAGTGTCCCTCAACAAGGAGTAGGAAGGAGGTAAGCCATCTTCCCGAACGTTCCTCACACAGCTTTGTTCTGATCCATCGGCTTCACCGCACGTCGATGTGGTTGATATTCTCCGTTTTCAATTAACAGTTAAGTTTCCATTTTCAACTGTAGTCGTGTTCAATTAATAATATTTGTTTTCAAAAGATTACTTTTTTTTTTTTTTTTTTTTTGGTCTCTGCTTCTGAACCTGACAGGGAACAGGGGAAAAAAATCTTACTGGAAACAGCTCATACCGTGGGGCCAGAAAACTGGAGAAAGACACAGAGTGGAATGTAGGGATTAAAAATGACGAGGATGTACATGAGAGGGGACTTAAGGCCTTAGGTGGTAGCTTGCAGTTATCACCTAGGGTTTTGACTTATGCTGTGCACTTCCAAATTTTTTTTTAATTGAAGTGTAGTCACTTCAGAATGTTGTGTCAATTTCTGGTGTACAGCAGAATGTTTCAGTCATACATATATATACATATATTCCTTTTCGTATTTTTTATTATAGGTTATTACAAGATATTGAATATAGTTCCATGTACTGTACAGTAGAAACTTATCGATTTTATTTATAGTAGTTAGTATCTGAGAATCTTGAGCTCTCAGTTTATCCCTTCCCACCCCCTCCTCCCCTGGTGTGGTTGGTTTTTAACTAGTGGAGCCTGGTCAGGTAGCGTCATGCCTTAGGCTTAATAAGCATGGGCCGCTGCATGCAGACCTTGAGGCTTTATTTTATGGTCTTTGCCCAAATGTATGTGACTGTCTTTGTGCTGCCAAGGAAGCAGGATTTGTCTTTAAAAAACACTTGTCATTTAGGAGGCCAGAAGATGTGCGCTGCTGGTGTGCACTGAGCTGCATGGGCACAGTAAGAGGCCGGTGTTGCAGGCAAGTGGCAGACAGGCATGAAAACACCAAACATAAGTGTTTCAGTCCACAAAATCAATAGTGCTGCAGAGAAAGGAAAAAATCGGAAGGTAGCCAAGAACTACATGTGTTGTCAGGCATCAGTGGGAGGTGCGAGCTGGAAACTCTTTGTAGACAGGCAACGCTAAAGAGAGGCTTCACTTCCTTTTCTAAAATTAGATTTAGATGATTGAACTGGTGATTGAAAACTGCAGTGCCGGTTTCTAGATCTAAGGATTGTGAGGTGTTCAGGGAGAAGCCAGAGAGTTTGGTAAACACTCATCAGACTTATTATCAGGAAAGGAAGGGTGAAAGGATAAAATTGAAGGGAGGAAGACAGGCTGATTCAGCCGGAAGAAAAGAGAGAGATCAGAACAGATGACAACTTAGAGAAACAACTGGGGAGCGATGGAGGGGAGTGAGACGGTGGATGGAGGCAAAGGAGCGGCCACAGCACCTCAAATGTTCACACAGTGGGTGTTGGAACATGAGGCTCTCTTAGGTCTTCCTGTGTCATACCCAATAACTGACCATCACCAAGTGTTAAGAGAGAAAATTTCGGAGAGCCAGCTGGAACAATTCACCTAAAAGGATAGAGGAAACTCTTGCAGGATGGCCTTTTAAAAAGAAACCTTGAAATGATTAGAATGTGGTTGCCAGGGGCCTGGGGCCTGGGGTGAAAAGCTCCAATTATGCAAGATGAAGTTCTGGGGCTCCACAGCGGTGGGACTGTGGTGGGTAGTACTGTATCATATACTTGGAATTTGTTAAGAGAGTAGATTTTGAGTGTTCTCACTGGGAAGAAAAAAGAAAAAAAGAAAATATTAAGATGTTGTGGTGGTTATTTCCCAATGTATATATATATATCAAAGCATTAATTGTACACCTTAAATATATACATTATTTGTTAACTATACCTCAGTAATACTGGAGAGAAAGGCCACGTCTGTCCTTGCAAGTATAGGTCAGGCTGTCTATCAAAAAGCTTTGTGTGAGTATTCCCTCTCACCCTGGACTTCGTAACAGCAGATTTCTTTTCCTAACACCTTTTCAGTTTGACTTCAGAGTTGGAATTCTGAAGACTTACCCACCAAAGAATATCAGAACACAAATGGGAAATTAAACATCTTTACAATGTGGAAAGAAGAAAGCTGAAGCTTGAGAGAGCATAGTAGGACTCCTGAGATTGTGTTGGCCCTATTAAGTTAGTACAAAAAATTGGGACCTGTTTGAGAGGGGAAGACTATGTCAGTGTAAAAAGATCGGAGAGTTGTTAGGTGATTGGTGTGCAAGGTGACACGTTCACTGTAAGGCATCATACAGGATTCACCCGTGTCTGTAGGGAACAAAGCCGAGAGAGATGTGGAATTAGGTTGCTCAGGGAAGAGGCAAGAACAAGAGAGGCAGGCATATTAGAGGGGATCCAGGTGAGATGATGTTAGTCTGAGTCCAAGCTTGGTTTAGCTGTTCAAACAATCCTTCTGTTAGTCTCAGTACTTCTTGACCTAATCTCATTATGGGCGATGAAAATGAGAGGGTTGTGTTAGAAAATAAAATATCTGGGCCAGAAAACAAAGAGAAATATAATGGAAGGAAGGCTGTTGAACACAGCAAGCAACGCTGCCCTACCTGAGTCAGAGAAGGCAAGGGGCCAACCTCAAAGCAAAGGAAATCGTTTAAAGCTTAGCTGAGTCATCTGGAAAAAAGTAGAAACCATCAGAGAGAAAGACGTATTAGAGGCATAGTCCAGATTGTAGGAAAATATATTAGCAAAAAAAAAAAAAAAAAAAAAAAAGCTGCTTAACTCTTGAAACAAGGAGAAGCTGTCGAAGTAAGTGTCGCCCAAGGGCCACGGCAGAGGGCTTTGTTTTCACTCAGCCCCCAGGGTCACAGGCTTTAGAAGGACCGTCTGCATCTTCTGCTCTGGCATCTGAAGAGGCAATTCTCTGGTTGGTATAAGAGGCAGGTTTCTTATGTCTTAGCTGTGTTCCTGGAAGCATTAGTGATCATAGTCACCATGGCCTGGGGGTGGGGCTCACATTCCACTACGCCTGAAGGTGCTGGAAACATGGAGCTCAAATAAAAACGAAGATTAAGAAGTTTGGGTTATGCAGGAAGGGAAAGGAAGGGGCTACAAATGAGACTTGGTGATTGGGTTTGCCACCCATGTGTATTTTTTTTCTTCAAGAGAGAGGTAATTAGATTTGTTTGTTTGTTTATTTTTAATGGAGGTACTGGGGATTGAACCCGGGACCTCAGGACCTCATGCATGCTAAGCAAGTGCTCTACCACTTGAGCTATACCCTCCCCACCAGGTGTATTTCTAAACTTTGTAGAACAAGAATTTCATTCTCTGAGGGAAGAGTGTAGGCATCAATCAATTTCCCCCTCCAGTTATGGTGAATGTAAAGGGCCATCCAACCTGTTGATGCAAAATGACTCTTGGTTGGGTTGCCCAGTGTGTATGCATATACATGTATCTCTCCTCTGTGCATCTGGCGTGGATGGATGGCATCCTGGTGGAGCTGAGAATCTGTGCATCCTCCCTCGGGTATCACTGGGTGTTGCTCTGGTCTTTGGTAAAAGTACTGGGTTCTAGGAATGTCATTTTTCCTTGGATCAACTGCTCTGATGGCTGGGGAGTGCCTTGATTTCTAAATTTTGTGAGTGTGGAGCCACTGTCTTGATAGTCTTATGTGGTCTTATCAACTCTCCAGACTCTCTCACAGTGAGACGCCTCAGTGATTTTAATGTGGAACTAAACTTCAGTTTGGAGATGCTTCTTGTGGGCGACAGCTCAGGCTGGCGCATATGAAGGAAATCCGATTTCACTCAAGCATCAAGAGTGTCTCTGGTTGAGACGGAGAAGAGGAGGAAATCGGGGCACTGTAACTTATATTTGGACTTCCAGTTTGTCTTCACTTTGGGATTTCAACATCAACTCTACAGAGCAAGAGAATTTGACCTTGAGCTTTAAATATTTTGGACAATTTCTATTTCCTGAGAATTTGGTAGCAGAGGTTATATTCAAATTTGGGGTGTCTTTGTGTTGGTAATTTTGTAATGAAACCTTTGAGCTGACCTGGGCAATATGGCTGGTCATCATTTGGAATTGGGATGAAAACGGCGTGGATTTTCAGCATAATACTGAATGGCACTGTATTTAATATGCATTTGTGTGTGTGAGTGTGTGTGTGAAATTTCGTACCCTTTCAGAGCCAAAATTTACCCACAGCGTCACAAGAAAGTTAAAAAAATGCAGTTATTGGCTTGGGGACAGTGTCTCCATGCATTTGGGAGCATAACAGCGTTGATGCTTCAGGATCCAGGAAATGACGGCTTTGGGGGTCTTTCTGGGTGGAGGGACTTCCTTGCCCTTGGCATTATGTACCCAGGGGGAGGGAGATCCAGTAGAATGACAATGTGAATCTCTCTCCCCTCTCAGACGGGGGAATGACTCATCTGACCAGTGGATTTGGAGACAGAATTGAGCATATTCAGCTCAGGCCCTTCCTCCTTCCTTTTCTTAGAGGTTTGTAGCCTGCAGAGAGCACACGTTCTGTTCTGCACCTCTGTGGACTGAGATTTGCTGAGACAGCTTCCCACAGAGGGGCCTCTGATTGTGCAGCCCCTGACTGGTTGGAGGTGCCCACGGTGAATTAGGCAGACGGCATCAGAGAGGCCAGTCAGCTGAACACCGAAGCCATCCGTGTCAGCGCTGCTTCTGTCAGTAATCAGATGGGCGCGCGTTCTCCGTCTGCCTGGCTCTGCTGACTGTCAGTCAGTGTCAGACGTGGGAGGAATGAAGACATCAGCTGTCGGGTTCCCTCAGACCTCACCTTTGAAAATCATGACATGTCCTGCTGGTATAGATTATTTTGTTAATATTTTAAAGTAAAAATATTATTCAGTTCTATTATTATTATTCAGTGATAATTTCTAAAACTTCTAAGGTTGATTAGGCAGAAGATACTTTAGAAAGGATAAAACAATGTTGGATCTTAAATGGAAAAGACACAGAAACGTAAAATCAGGATTTCGAATGGCAAGTAGTCTTTGTAGTTGTCCATCCCAGTGCAGTCATTTAATTTTTTTTTTTTTTTAACGGGTTTAAGAAACTAAGACCAAGAGAGGAAAAGATACTGGCTTGGCTCATGTAGCTGGCTTGTGGAAGAACCATTTCCTTTTTTCTTCTATAACCTTGACATGAGCCGAATTTATACTCGTAGTTGAATTATAACAAAAATAAACAATGACCAAAGGCCTATAAATCTAGGAACTGCTTTTAAAACAAATCACCTAATTTAGCTCACTTTTCCAATCAAGTACACTGTTGTTTATGACATCCCCTTTACCCATTTGAGAGCAATCATTTTTCTCTGCCTTCTTTATTTCACTTGATAAATAGTGATGTCTCTCTGTGTTTCTGTTGGAGCTTGAAATTTAGATAGTTTTCTCTACCAGTATTACCAAGCATTGGGCGTCATGGTGGCTTTAGGGCTTAACTAATGGTGAAGAGCAGCAGGGGGACAGGTTACACTGTTAAGAAGAGTGACCATTAACGGACGCCTATGATCAGGCTGGAAAGACCGAGAATGATCTAGTCCCAACGGCAGCCTTGCAGCTTTCCCATCCTGGGGTCACCAGCATTTTCTTCAACACCTGCAGGAATTTACTGTCCTTACCTGCTGGTTCTCCCTCATTTCACCCTGTGTTTTGTTGCAGGAGGTGTG
The DNA here is from genome assembly GCF_048773025.1 of Camelus bactrianus. Classification (NCBI taxonomy): domain Eukaryota; kingdom Metazoa; phylum Chordata; class Mammalia; order Artiodactyla; family Camelidae; genus Camelus; species Camelus bactrianus. Next base: position 55,673,821 of record NC_133552.1, read on the forward strand.
GTCTGTTTTTCTCCCTTTGTGTGCATATGATGCTACTCCCTGATGTTAGAACTTTAGAGTTGAGGAAGATTTGGGTTAGAATGAAAGATGAATGTATGGCGACCCGGGGGAGGCGTTCGGCCAGAGCTGCATACCCACTAATGGGGGACACCAGACTAGGACCCCCCAACTCTTAATTTTAGAGGAAAGAAAGAAAAGTCTTTTTTTTTTTTTTCCCTTTTGCATATAAGCCTAGTACGAACCCATGTAGCAACTTGCAGCAATGGAAGTATAAAACTGAAAATGCAAAGTTCATATAATTACACAATTCAGAGGTAACACAATTCAGAGGTATACTTTGGTGTATATCTCTCCAGAGATATCTCTCTGCCTGTTTACATCTGTCATCCTAAAATTTGTTCAAGTTGAATATCAATTTAATAATTCGTTTCGCAGATACATCTTCTTAAATTTAGACATCCACCTGTTGCTTAACATATTCGCCCGATCAGTGTTTTCCTTTGTGTTATCTGGGTTTTTTCACCCCTAGCAATTAAAATGCCACTGAATATTTGCTGCAATACTTTTACTGTATAGTTGCATTATGCTTATAAGCTGTATTTCTCTGGGATGTGTTTGAGTGAAGGCTGTGGGGTAGAGTTTCAGCTTCGTATTTTCTAAGACAGTAACTACTTTCCCGGTGGTACTTCCTGAATTGCCTGTCTTCTTCTCCCCATCCTGACGCATTGATGCCAGGTATTCAGAGGTTTATACTTGCAGATAAACTTTAGAGTTATTGTGTCAATTTCATATTTTCCACCCCCTTGGGATTGCATTGAATTTATGGATTTCATTTAGGGAAGAAACTGACATCTTTACAAGGTAGAGTCTCCCTATTCCAGAAGAAGATGGTATCTGTGCATTTGTGTGCGTCTTCGTTATCTCCCTCAGGACTTTTATAGTTTTCTTCATTATAGTTTCTGCACATTCTTATTGCTTATTCCCTTTTTTGGTTGTTGTTACTGTTAGATTTATACAATTCATTTATCTTTACACTGAACAGTGTTAGAGCTTCTGTATTTTTTTGTTTGGGATTTTCAAACTGTACAATGATGCAGATTAAAATAATCATTTTTTCCAATTTTGCCAGTATTTATACTTCTATTTTATTCTCATTTTCAAATTGCATTGTGCAGCACTTACATTACAGTGTGAAAGACAGCACTGTTTACAAGTCTCTTTGCCTTCTTTCTGATTTTCATAGAAGTGATATGATTGTTTTATCATTAAACGTGATGACTGTGTCAAATATGTGTTCAATTAAGTGTATGGCTTATGAACCTTGTAATATGTAAGTTCTGCTTTCATTAGAAACATATATATATATCAGGTGTATGTGTATGTGTGTATATACTTATGTATGTATACATTGTATATGTATATATGTATATAGGTATATGTGTTTGTGTATATATACACACATATATGTGTGTGTATATGTATATATATCCATATATATATACTTTTGAAACAAATTCAGATGCCATGAAATCATTCTTTTTGTTCTGTGATTATAATAAACACATAGTGGCATTTTATAGTCACAACTGTAACATAGAAGTGTGGCAGTTGCGGCAAGATGATCTTTGATACTGTACCAAGTCTGTCTCCCAGTGTCATGTTTTGCTGCTAAAATTCTGACTGAAAAGATTTCTTTTTTAATTAATGAATGTGCCTTTTATCAGTGACTTATTCATTAATTTAAATTAATAGGGTGAATTATTCAAGTAGATTTGACACCTTAGTATAAATCAGAAAGCCGCATCTTGAATATGTTGTGGCAAAGGTGAGCTCTGTGTGGGCAGGTGAAGGGGACAGTTACAATACAGGAAACTCTCTTACCTGTTTCTGGGAACCTGGAAATGAAGGAGACTGTCAGAGGTTGAGATAAGTTTGCTAAAATTAGACTTGGGAGTAGGAAAGGTGTGCTTTTCAGTAAGTGTATTTACATTTTTACCTGGGTTCCTGTTTAAATATCTCTTCCTCTAAAAGAATGAGTGAAGAATTCATCCTTGAGGCTGGAGATTTATGTGTCAAATGTAAGTGGGTGACCTTAAAATATTCAGTGTTCCGTGGAAGAAGACATTCCCAAGGAACGGCAGAACTCGCCTTTTTTTACGCCTGGTGACTGTGGACAAGGCTGTGCAGTCATGCAGGGGGGAAGGATGTGGAAGCCATGTGGAAGGAGTAAGAACCGGTGGTTCAGTTAAGAAAAGCTTCAACAGCATGAAAAATATCCCAGAACAGGGGAAAAGGCTAAAAAGGGCCAGGAAACACTGATGTAGATTGAAGAACAGTGGAACTCCATGACTCAAGACCCCACTGCTGAGGTGAAGACAGAGTGGTGGTGGGGGTGAGAAGAAGCACTTGCCAGGGAGGAGAACTCGGAAGACCTCTGCTGCTCTGGTGAGGGGAGTGACTTTGACCCCAAAAGTCCAATTGAGGTTTGCTCCCTAAATTGGATTTTGTATTCCCGAGACCAAGGAGGAGTCAGCACACCTTGCGTTGGGACAAGAGCTGCACTCATTCTTCAGGAAGCCCTCTGTGAGGGGAGCTGGGCCCTCCCTCCTCCCCACCTGTGACCGACTTGATGACAGCTGGTGGGATCACCTCCTGCCTTAGTAGAGCATAGTCTTCCAGTAAACCATCAGGCAGAGAAAGAAGGGAGAACCTCATGACGAGATGCAGAGATCGGGAAATGCCAGGGCCCAGAGGCAATCTCACTTGCCTTTAGGCTGGTAGACGTAGTAAAAGGCATAGCTGAGGTGGATTGGAGCAAGTCCAAGAGGGGGCTCTCCCCTAGAGGACCAGGTGACTCGCAGCTTCTGAAACTTTGTATATCTGACCTCAGCACTAAGCCTAATAGATACACAAGATGTGAAACCTCTTCCCTGTTCCTCTAATTTTTAAGTCTTTGTATTTTTCCTTAATAATCTATTTCTAACACCTTTTATTCTTTTTATTTGATTTACAATGGACATTTCTAAATTTGTTAGTTATTGCTTAAATGCTGAGCTCTAAATCGATGAGTGAGTTTAAAAATCTTTTTGTAAACAGAGACAGTTATTTTAAAAAGTAAGTAATGTTTTAAAAATGAAAAAAAAAACCCAAAAGATAATATCTATGCCTAAATGTTCTCTTTCCTTAGCTTTAATTTTTCTAAAAATGATGTGTCAACTTTTAGGATGAATTAGTCTGCAGGTGAGCTGAGATTCAGCAAAAGAAAAAAGAATGACTCAAAGTTGAGGTCTTTTCTTCTTTGAAAAAAGATGATGATTCAAGAAGGTTAAAAAAAATAAGTTTGAGTTCATCTTATATCAAAGATGAGTACAAACAGCATTTTCTGCATGCTTTCCAATAGCAAGTATATTTAAAAAAAACTGCTGCAAGCTTTACCTTATTTTATTTTAGTAGGCAATATTTTCTCTTTTTGGGGGGAAGGGGTAATTATGGTTTTATGTATTTTATTTATTTTTTTAAGGGAGGCACTGGGGGTTGAACCCAGGAGCTCGTATATGCTAAGCATCCACTTTATGACTGAGCTGTACCCTCCCCTCCTACTAGGCAATATTTTAAGTTTAGGAAGTTTGTTTCATCTTTTCTTTAGCCCCTCTGTCTTGATTCCTTCCCACTGCAGGTGTGTGGAATAGCATAAAGTTTGTCAGAAGAAATAATTAAGGTTAAAAAAATATAGATCATTGGGGGAAAGAGGAAGAGTATAAATAAAGTGAGGAAGCCATGGGCCTGAGGATGAAAAACACAACACACACTTGGTTTGGGGTCTAGCAGAAGAGAAGTGGCCCATGGAGACAGAAGGAGGGAGTGGAGAGACGTGAGGAGAACTGGGGAGGAGTGATGGCACAGGAGCCCAGGAAGGGACAGTTCCAAGAATGATAGTGTGGTCATTCAGCGTTGCCAACCCCTGCAGAAAGTTCTGGAAAGATGCGTACAGCAAGCACCGGTGGAACTTGGCGGTGTGGCTGGAAGTGAAAAGCGGGTGGCCGTCGGGGTGAGAGCGGAAGGAGGAGAGGAATTGGAGGGGGCGTCAGGTTCCAGGAAGAGCTTTGCTTCGCAGCATGTTTTATTCTGAGGCCCAGAAGCAGAAGAAAGGGAAATGCTGCCTGCAGGTAAAAGCCCAGAAGAGCGATTGCCGTCACATGGGTTCTGGGGACGGCCGCGCTAGGGGACTGAATAGGTTGTTGAGTCTGGGGCAAAAAGAGCAAGTCCCAGTTCTTCAGCGACAAGAAGGGAGTTGGAATCACGGCTGCGCGTGACGAGCCGCTCTTGGCTGGCCCTTCGGTAACGCGGGACCTGGACGCGAGGACTGCATCGCGGGAGGGCAGAATATTAGCACGCCAGTCCTCGCGCCGTGTGATGTTCTTGCCTCTGCAGTGTACTCTGACCTGAGGGCGGGAGTGGAGGGGAGCAGTGACCGGCTGGATCCAGTGATTGGGTTTTGTAAGGACAGATGTGGCAGAAACGCAAGGTGTACGGGGTTGTGCAGAGTGGGCTGGCTAGAGAAAAAGGTAAAGCCAGACCGAGTGAACAGCCCTGGAGGTTGGTGATCTGGAAAGTAGTAATTCCAACATCAACTAACATGTCTGTGGTCAGTTTGAGAGTGCGTGTCCTGTCATGATACAGATTCTGTGGTCAAAGAGTGGAATTTAAATTTTAACCCTGTGGTGTCGGTTGAGGCCTCACTGTCCGACGTGGGAGCCTCTGGTGGCTGAGTTGCTACTGACCACTTGAAATGTAATGAGTATGGATTAAAGATGTGCTAGTGTGTAACCCATACACCAGATCTTGAAGACAGAAAGTCTTTTGTTTGACAAAAAGAATGTAAAATGTTTCATTTGTAATAACTTATATTGGTTATATAGTAAAATGATGGTATTTTGGTTATATTGAGCTGTATTCATTTTTTCAGGGCTGCTGTAGCAGAGTACCACAAACTGAGTGCATAAAACAACAGGAATTCACTGCCTCACGTTTCTGGAGGCCAGAAATGTGAGATCAAGATGCCGGCCGGCTTGGCTCCTTCAGAAGGCTCTGGGGAGGAGTCTCTCCCGTGTCTCCCTCTGAGCTTCAGGTGGTTTGCCGGCTGACTCTAGCATCCCTAGGCTTGTAGAAGTGTCATCCCCTGTCTGCCTTCATCTTCGTGTGGCATCCTTCGTGTGTCCCCTTATCTGTGTCCAAATTTCCTTTTCCAGTAAAAACACCAGTCATGTTGGGTTAGGGCCCAGTCTCCTTCCACATAACCTCATCCTAACTTAATATAACTTATATCTCCAACAGCCCTGTTTCCAAATAAGGTTACATTAAAAGCTACTGAGAATTAGGAGTTAAACATGTGAATTTGGGGGAAACACAATTCGACCCAAGATGGACCATATAAAATATATTAGTAAGATTGTCACCTATTTCTTTTCACTCTTTTATTGTGGCTACTAGAAACTTTAAAATTATATGTGTGGCCCCCGTTATGTTTCTGTGTTACAATTCTTCTTTATGATGCTGACTGACACTAACTGATGAAGGAGTCTAATCAAGGTCACATAGACTGTGGATAACAGGATCGGCATGTGATTGCAGGTGTCCTGGCTCCAGTGCCTGCACTCTGGGCAGCTCTAAAAATAGTTCATCTTTATAGATAAATTAATGTATTTTGTCAGTCTTGTGAATTTTAAAAACATAATTTCATCGTATTGCTTGGCACTGGGTAATCTCTACTAATCTTCTCTTTTCATTTCCATTTTTCTTTGGTCTCTGCTTCAGTTTTTTGTTTTTTTTTTTTTGATAGCTTTTTACCTTTAGCACCCTCTACCAATCAATATTTTTCTGTGACTCAATGTCCATTTTATCTCGTGCTTTATATACTTACATACTTTTACAGCAGAGCGATATATTTTTGCTGTTTTAACTTGTCTTATGTTTTAGAACCTCTGGCTAATATTAGGAAACAAACCTATATTTGTGGAATTCTCTTAAGAAAAATAACCCACCATATGCTTTAAAATAACATTTATATTTGTTGTTATATTAAGACACTCTTTGAAAGGTCATGGCAAAAACAACGGAATGGAGTGTGACAAAAATTCAAAATACACAATTGATTAAGGGATAACACAAAGCCTTTTCACTCAAAAGTGAGAAAGACATTGACATACAGATTTGATGGTCAATGATAGACTTAAACGATTTAAGTTTAATTACATATCAGATTTCATTCTCACAAAGCTGTGCCTTTGTATGTTGAAAGATGACTGAATGGAAGGATTTGAGAAGTTTGCATTGTGTCTCTGGCTTTTCACTTGCTCCATGACCTTGCGTTTAGACAGACAGACGGAATTGAGGCATCTCAAGTGAGTCGGAGGCTCGAGAATGTTCTTTCAACCGGCGCTTTGGGGCTCAAGCCCTTTCTTCTGGTATTAGTGCAATACCCCATCTCCCTGCCTTCTCTAGAGCTTCGTCTTTGATCTCGGTATTTTTATCTTGATTTTGAAACCTGTATTTTACCCTTACGTCCCCAGATTTTGCCCATTGATTTTGACCTCTGTGTTTGTCACTTGGGCATAGTAGTTTGGCCTTGACTTTCATTGTGCTTCTTCTGATGAGTATTTTATATACTGACTCCATGAGGCTGATCTTCTTAACTGTGGTTAAAATTCCGATTCATCCCACCAGTGTTGCTCAGTACGAAGACCCCGGCACTGCCCTTCTTCCCGACGGCTGGACCATTTAAGCTCTCTGTAATAGCTATTTCATGAGAACTTATGGCAAAAAATGATTTTAGAAATCTGTGTAAGATAGTGTGACACTTTTTTGAAAAAGGGTTTCTATATTCTACAATTATGTTTACTTACTGCTGAAGCTTTCACATGAAAAATATAATCAATCATCCAAATTTGATTTTCTGTGACTGTGGAGCACCAACATTGTCACGTGAGCCAGCAGTTTTCCAGTTTCTTCAGGTTTGCTAAAATTTGCCAAAATTCACCCAGAGAGCTTGTTATAATATTTACTTCTCAGCCATATCCCAGAGACTACGACTCAGTCAATTTGTGTGGGACCCACACACGTGCACTTCCAGCAGGAGCCCTGGTGGTGTTGATGGTGCCCTTCTGAGGACTGCACTTCGGATGGCACTGACCTAGATCGAACCTCTAGGTGATCAAATGGCCCAAATTACTCGGTAACATATGAACAGTAGGTAATATGTCACCCCGTTCATCTAAGGACAAATAAAAATAGGGTTTGACTATTGGTAATTTTTGACTTTCAGATGTTATATTTTGCACACGTGTAATGAAAGAAAGGTGGCTGAGCTCAGCAGTGGTGCTGGTGAAAGCTGTGTCCCAGAAACCCTAAATTAGGGAAAAAGATGGCTCGGGTTATTTGAAGCAAAGTACATTAAAAATGATTTTTCCCTAAAATATGCAGCTGGTTTTCCTCACCAAATATGCACTTCAACACTGATTTAAACCTACTTGAAAAATTCCTGGTATGGAAAAGGAATCCTCCTTATGGCTGGATGAAAACAATTTTTTTTTTTTTAACATTTAGGGAAATGTGCTTTAACATTTGTTGTTAAGTGTAACATTTACATCGAGAGCAGCTCTGTATTTCTTTACATCAAGATAAATCCTGTATTTCAGTTAGTGCTGTAATTTCTACCATCAGAAGATCAAGTACTATAATGACATTCAGGTATAGTTATCTAAAATCATTATTCTAAGTGATGGAAATGTACATTATGTTTTTAATGACATAAGCAGATAAAGAACTCAAAATTCTTGATCTAACACTTCACAGATGCCTTCATGTGTTTGTTTTTCTGAATCAGTAAAGCAGTTCTTGAGTACATACTGTTAGCCCAGCAATTGGAGACATAAAAGACACAGAAGTCGTCGATGCTCCCTTTGGTCCACGGTGTACTATACGGAGACTCCCAGATTTACTCTGCAAGGCGATGTGCTTTAGGTATTTGAAAAAAGGACAGACATGCTATTTGAAACCAGACTAAAAAAATGTGTAAAATTCATGAAAATATGTGTCCATGTCTGTGAGTGAGAGTGGGTAGGTGGATGTGAAAATCGAGAGGAATTGGGGGGTCATTTGCAATTCAAACTAGGGATCACATCATACATTCTGAAAATGCTGTTTCTTTTAAACTTTCGTAACTTACCCATAAAATTATTACTGTCTGTTCAAATGAAGAGGATGTTAAAACAAGGTGATGAAAGAAAATATTTATGGGAGAAATGGTATGTAAGGAGCCTGGGGTGATGAGTGTGTGTGTGTGTGTGTCGCTCAAATTTACCTATGACGTTCCTTCCTCTGCTCTGCAGGTGCTTATCGTGTGCCTCTGCAGGGTATATATTTGGCAAATATATCAAGAATAAATATGCTAGAAACCTCCGTCTAAATCGTCCAGGAAAGATGCTGGTTGCATCATGGAGAAAGTGCGCCCCTGTAGGTTAACCCCATCATTGACAGCAGAGTGTAACATTCTGTGTTTGACACTTTTACTAAAATTGATGTTTCATGTCATTATTGAAAGCAAAAGGTAATCTTTGAGTATGTTATTGCATTGAACCTTTTAGGTTTGCAGTGTATATATAGTGGCCATGGGAATTGGCCTCAGGATCTCCAGTTTCGAGGAGCTGACCTGGCCAAGGGCCCGGGGGCTGAGCTGTGACATCCTGCCGAGGCCACACCTCCAGGGCTGCGCCCTGTCAGCCATGAGTGAGTGCGGCAGGGAAAACGTCAGGCCGGCTCCTGGAGAAGTGGGAGGGATTCTGTGACTCTGACTTTGACTCTGGGCTGCCCTGACTGCCTTGCTGAGTCTTCTTTGGGCTGCAGCAGACTGGGACAGTGCCTCCACCCCAAACCTTCCCTTCCCTCCTTCACTCCTAGTGAGACTTGCGTCATAGTCTGAAAGCTTTCCCAGTGTTTCCTGGCTCCCTCCCAATTTTCTCTCACTGGTACACTTCTGGTAAGATCCTTGCAAGTAGTCTCATCTTGGCATCCGCTTCTTAGAGGACCCTTCCTCATTGTACTGGTCAGGATTCTCCAGTGAAACAGGACTGGTAGGATGGAGATCTCTCTGTATATCTACATACGTGTAGCTATAGATAATGAGGAATTGGTTCGTGTGATTGTGGAGCCTGGGAAACCCCATGATCTGCTGTCTGCAAGCTGGAGAACCAGGAGGGCTAGTGATATGGTTAGTTACAGTCCAAGTTCAAAGGCCTGAAAGCAAAGGAGCTGGTGGTGGAACTTCCAGTCTGAGGGCAGAAGACGACTGTGGTCCCAACCCAGGCAGTTGTGCGGAGGGAGCAGTCTTCCTTCCTGCCTTACTGTGTGCAGGTGCTCGGTAGATGGGATGATGCCCACCCCCCCGAAGAAGACCCCATTCTTCACTCAGTGTACTGATTCACCTGCCCATCTTTTCTGGAAACACCCTGATGGACACATCTACAGATAATGTTTAGCCAGATATCTGGGCACCCCTTGACCCAGGCAAGCTGCACATGAAACTAACCATCCCATGACACAGTATGTCATGGACTATACAACCTTGCACCAAAGAGGCACACACTCCAGCAAATCTGAGACCAGTAATGATGGCCTTTCATCTCGTTCTCTGAATACAGTGATGATCATGAATTTGAATGACTCTGAACCACTGTTGGAACCCATCTGGCTCAAGTTGCCTTCTCTGTGAAACTTCCCTTAACTTTTGATTCACTCCATGGTGATCCTCTTCCCTTTGAACTTCTTGATGAGATTATGTCCTAGGATGGAAGATTACCGTCATGTGCACGGTGCTATCTGGATTTGAGGGTCCTTCCCTTTAGCCTTTTCATTCATTTATCCAACATTTATTGCAAATTGATTTTATGTCAGGTATGATCCTAGACACTGGAACACAAGTGCTATGAGCTGAGTGTGAAGATTTATTTCAAGAAAGGCACAATTTTTCTCCCCATAGAAAGCAAAATAATACTGTCTTCAACTGCAGTAAGGTAGTTTTTGTTTTTGTTTTTTAGTGGAGAAGCAAATTAAATACCATAAAAAAACTAAAATATGAAAATGCCATTGTTATATGTTAAACAATGAGAAAGTCAACAATTTCTTCATATATATAATTGGTTTTGCTGGAGATAGAGCGTGGTTCAGAAGGCCTCTTAAGGTTCAAGTCATTTTTATTATTTTATTTTATAAATATAATAGGTTTATTATGAAAAAGTAGAAAATACAGACAAAGTAACAGAAAAAACAACTAAATTCTCTATAACAATAGCATCCAGAAATAATCACTGTTGGCTTTGTGCTGTGTCTCCTTCCAGGTGTCTTACCATAAAACACGCACACACACACTCAGATGCATCACCAGCACTCATTTTCCCGTGCAGTTATTGAACATCTATTCATTCATTCATCCAGGCGTCCACCATCCTGGGACTTGGTTTCAGTATGATGTAGTGTCTCTGGAGCAAGGTCACTGGGGTGACATCCCCCTCCCCGTCTTGCACTGCTGTTTGTCAGTAGGCATGCCACCTCACACAACTGAGATCGGTTTCACGCCTTTAGAACGGGGCAATGAGTGTAACTGCCACACAGGTCCTAGTGAATATACAACAGGCTTGCATTCAGTACAGTGTGACATTTACGGGGAGTGCCGAGCCGCTGTTGGGGTTACCACACCACCAGCTGCCTCTTCTGATTCTGCTTAGAGATCACTAACTGGCGTGAACTGACGACTCCTCAGTGCTGTTCAGTCTGCATTACGCTGCAGGCTGCCCAGTGACTGCAGTCGGAGCTTCTGTTCAGAATCCTGGCGAGTTTTTCTCTCCACAGCGTGTATCATGCAGAGCACTGTATGCTGATCAGCGGCCAGAGAGACCTTGTGCTTACCTGAGTTGGGGCATCTTGGACCATGACAGCAGAATCGTGTGTGTGTCCTCACCCCCACCCCAGTGCTGGCTCAGGTGAACTTTGGTGTATTCCACTTCGCTTTTTCTTTGAATCATCCCGAACATATCATCTAAATTGGGTGGAATTTTTCCAGATGGTTACAGATCACCAGAAACTTAGCTTTATTGCTTTTGATGACCACAGCCAGGTGCCTAGCTTACAAAAAAAAAAGACTTCTTATTTTGAAATAATTGTAGACTCTCAGGAAGTTGCAAAAATTTGCAAAAAAAAGAGGCTCTTCAACACTCTGCTTAGCTTCCTTCAAAGGTGACACCCCACACACTGTAGTGCAACAGCCCAACTAGAAGATGGACATTGGAACATTACTATTAGCTGGACTACAGACCACATTCAGTTTTCAGCAGTTCATACGTACTCATGTTTGGGTTTGGACGACCACCACCACAATCAAGATACAGAACGGATCCATCACCCCAAAGGAACTCCCTCTTCTGTCCCTTCCAGGTGCATTCATCTCCCCACCTGAGTTCCTGTCCCCAAACACTGGTCTGTTCTCCATCTTTAAAATTTTGTCCTTTTATGAGTGTTAAATGCAATCATGCAGTATGTAACCTTTGGGTGTGGACTTTATCCAGAAATCATACTCTTTCAAACATACGCATTTTTCTTGTCTATATACCATGATCATCTTTTCATTAAACTTGCTCTCTCATCTATTTTCATTTGTTCTTTTACATATGAAAACAGAACAATTTAAAACAAAACAGTACAAGTCAAGATACAAAAACTAGGAAGGAAAAAAAAATGCCTGGAGAATATAAAATATAACGAAGGTATTTGGTTTCCAACTTCACTTAAGTGACACCAATAAAACAATTTTAATTTAATCTGAAAGTGGAGGCAGATAGTCATGCTTATCTCTGACTATTGCATATAAGACTCCAGGGAAAGCAAATAGAAAAAGAACTGTGAATGCCAGTGACACAGAATTCTCATAAGCTGTTTAACATAGAAGGCGGAAAGCCATTTGCTCTACATTGGAAAAAAGTTTTCTTAATTTTAATGAAATTATAAACTTTCATGATGAAATTGAAAAAAAAAAAGCTTTTATTTAAGTTGGTGCCTTCTATCCAGCAATTTTCAGCAAAGACTTCAAAGTCATTATTAATATCGAGTATATTTCTAACATTGCTGAATATTCAGTAAGTCATTGATATAAATTCAAGTAATTCAGGTGTCAGGCTGAGTTCTCAGACGTGATTTACATGGGCAAGAGTTTTATGAGAGTGCGTTATTAGTTTGCTGCCTGCCTTCATATATAAAGGTTATAAAAAGAATTTTATCCAACAGTTAGGATTTTTAGCATAGCACCAGGTAAACAGAAATAGCCAGAAGAATGCTTGTGGCTTTAAAATTTGTGCAGAAATGGTCAAAGAGTGATTTCAGCTTCTCAGATTATGGACATCCTTTTTTCTCATTAAATGGTACATGGAGTCTTCTCTCATTCTGAATGAAAGCATGTCTGATAGTTGTTTCAATGGTGGAATCCACATCGGTTCATCTGCACCACGCTTCCCTCCACCAATGTCTCCACCAACACCCTGTGTTGAACCATATGTGTACTTTGGGCATTTCAATTTATAAAACCATTCATATATTTTAAAAATATCCACTTGGAAAACTTGTCACTGTAGATATTATTGTAATTCAGATGGCGCAGGCAAGAGTCTCTGAGGATGATTAAATTTGGGTGTTTCACCGTCTGTCTGAGATTTGATTTTTTAACTTGAATGTTGAAGCACACAACTTTTATTAGTTCCCCCAGAATCAATCAGTCGGGTGTCAGACTTAAGAGAAACTGATTTATAAAATAAATGTATTATATTAATTATGGAATTCTAAACATGTGTTTTTAAATGTCACACTCTCCTGGTGACAAATGAGAAGTTGTCATCTTGGGACGAAGTTACAGAGAAGAAGGTTGCTTGTTGGACAGTGAATTAAAGTAAAGCAATTTGGATGTTTCTTAAGACACTTGGGAACTAGAAGGATAACTGGTAGCTTTCCTACACCAGGAATTCTGATTTAGGATGTCTTGCCTCTGGAATCTAGTAATAAGCATATCAAGGTTATTCTTGCCATCAAGCAGAGAAACACAGCTTTGTGTCCATCAGTCTGTTATAGTTTGCTGGTCAACTGTAAGGGCATTTCTACACAGTACTGTTCTTATTAGTCAAAGCATCCTTTTCTGCGACAGCATTGAAAACACTTTCTTTCCTTTCCCCTCCCCGTCTCTTTTTCACACTTTTAAAAATAGTGCTCATCAGTTTCTGAAGTTAAAGCATTAGAGACAATTTACAATTAATTAAATTACATCTTATATCAGATGCTACATTTTTAAGTCTCAAAGGTATAACTGACATAAAATAAACTGCATCTATTTTAAATGTGCAGTTTGATACATCTTGACAAGTGTACATGAAGGTGAAGTCATCATCAATGTCACAGGAGTGAATATATCCATCAAAAAATATCCAAACCGCAGAGTTTTCTTGTATCCCTTTGTAATTCATCCCTCCTCTACATCCTCCCCCTCCCCCTTTAACTTCAGGCAGCCATTTCTCTGCTTCAAATATTAATGGATCTCTCTCTGATGTGACTTACCACCTTGCTGAGATTTTACAGGCACCCTGAGATTTTGAGTTGGCTATTTCCCGGGGCAGATTCACTTTCTAAGCTGAGTGTTGTTGGATTCCTGGCCACACACGGTGAAAATTGATATCACCTTTTTGTGGGGAAACATGATACGTGTTTATATTGTTTAAAATGTCTGTGCACTTTGACCCAGAAATTCTGCTTTGAGGCACACATGCTCAAAGGTATTGTATGGAGATGTTCACTGAATTTTAAAAATGGAACATTCATAAATATCCTTAAATAAGGGATTAGGTAAAAGGTGAAACATCTGTGTAGTGGAATAATATTCAGCTACTAAAATTATTTTGTGGATTATTGTTGTAGAAAGATATTTATAGTATATCAGTCATGAAATTCAGTCACTGGGCACAGTGTATTTATGTAATATGAACTATGAAAAAATATATAAAAATACCAGGAAGAGTACATTTTAGATCAACAGTGCCTCTTGTTAGTTGAACTCAAGTATTTTAATACTTTTCTTCATTTGTTTATATTTTCTAATTTTTCTGCAGTGAAATAATGTTTTGGAAAAATATTATTGCAAGATATACTTCATGTCATAAACAACACAATGGCTGACTTCACATTTTCAGTTATTTCTTTTTCTTTATTTTTTTATAGTTTTTTTTTTTTTTAGTGTGCTTTTCCCTCAATATTAAGGCTTAAACCCAGTTAGGGCTTGGCCTGTTTTTGACCTTCTTTCTCCTTGTATGCACTCATACAGAGAGAATCAACTGCTTTCTTTATTATATGCTCAAAGCAGAACTTACAGGTCTATACCTGTATCTGTAACATAGTTTTTGTAATGATTTCCTTTCAGTTCTCTCTGTGGAACTGAAATTCAGTCCACAGCACCAGATACTTTTGTTGATTTTCCTTTGCTTCAGGATATTAGTAAGTACTGGGTCAGAGACTGGCTGAATGAATGATCTCCATGTGTCAGGTGCAAATGAGCATATGATTGACTAAGTGGCAATATTTACGCGTAGATTTAGATTATTTCAGATTGTGTGATGTTGACGTTTGCATTCGTTCTTTTTATTTTAAAATCATCATAACGTAAATTAACTTAAAAAAAGTTCTGAGCATTTAAAACCAGATGGTTTATACAGTAATTGTCATTTCCTAGGCCAATTCTTAGAAAACATACACTAGCACATTCTAAAGTTTATGAACAATTTTGACCCCTCAATTTGGAGCAGTCTGGAAATATATGAAGCAGTGCCTATGTTATAATTAGTGAATCTGTGTGTATACTGTCATTAATATATAGTTGAAAGGACTTTTTCAATTTAATATATCCATTTTATAACAAAAATGAATTGAACAGTTACATAATAAAAGGTACATATCCCTTAGGACATTTAAACTATTGATAAACATCAAAACCAGTAAGTATTTGGTATTAGGTAAATTTCATAATGTGTGCTTTCCTAAGAGGAATACAAAATATTTTTTTGTTTGTATGTTTATCACCAAGTGGAATATAAAATATTGATAACAATATCACTAATGATGATAAACATTGCAACAAGTTTGACTTCAGAAAAAAAACTTTTTAAAGTACCTGTCAGCTAAAGATAAAAATTAAAAAAACAATTGTAGAGTTAATTGCCTGATTCAGACGCCTGCTAGTTTGTCAGGAGAAAATATTGTCTAGCTTTCAGCTCCCAGTGGGATCTCTCTTTTCAGGAGAAAGAAATTATAAAGTCTGTTAACTGAACAGCACAGGAGCATTTTACTTCCTAGGGCCCCCAAATAAACACAAAGCACAACTGAAACTATCTCTGTACACCGAAAAACTTTGTAGAGATTGTGTCTAGTGAGAAATGTGTTCCACAGAGTTGGTCTCCATGTTGCATCCCACCCCTTTAAAATTCACCGTCTTTATTACGTCTCACTACTTTTACTAACCAGTTTGAAAGACAGTGTGGTCTTTTGTACTTTTTTCCAGAAATAACACTAGTAGAGGCAGTGCTGGGTAATTAGGACACTATAATCAACAGCTGGATTAAATGTCCTTTTCTCTGCTTTGGCTGTCTATGCTGTGTATGGATGTACGTGTCATTTCTCTGGAATGGCCTTGCTGGCATCAGGCATGGTACCACCCAGAATTAAATGGCAAGCATCAATTCACCAAAAAAATGCTGTTCAAGAGTAGAACCAAAGAATATGAAAATGAATATATGTATATATTTGCATTACGGGGACATTACCCTGTCCACCAGAAATGGACATGTTGTAACTGACTATACTTACATTAAAAAAAAAAAAAGACAACATAACCAGAACAAAAACAAAACTGGAATGCATCACAGGAATGGAAAGAATGATTACTGAGATATAGATTCGCTAGTAAGGATGGAGATACAGATTAGACCATGGCCCAATACTTGCTTGCCTGTCATAAAATGTACTAGAGTAGGAGAAATATATGTTGCGTAGGAGTGAGATTTTCTTCGAAGAAATTTATTATAAAGAGATACAGGTGAGGCCTTGGAAAAAGTATTTTAAAACAACAAAAATGTATAGCAGAGAAACTCCACATTATGAAACATGTCAGTTATTTGGTAAAGACCCCAGTGAAACCTCAGAACCTCTGTTAAAGTATCCTTGACTCTCTTACCCATGGCCGATCTATGCCTGGTCCAAAACTTTCCCTTCTTTGTACTCATTTTTGGATAATCTCAAAAATCACCTAGTCTTTGTCTTCTCTGCCATACCAATTCAGTTTGTTTACGCAACCAATATTTATTGAGTACCTGCAATATTCTAGGAATAGTGCTAGGTGCTGGTTATACGAAGCTAAACACGGAGGCGTGGGATACAGCTTAGCAAGAAGGAACTCAAAGTTGTATATAAACACATTATATATGTATATATATCAACATGCTACCTGTACTATATAAAATCTATATAACAATGAGTATAGACTATGATAATTTACTTGTAGTACCCTCTGTATAATACCCCTGTGCTCATTGCTGCAGATGCTGCAAAGTCACTGAACATTTTAAGCAAGGTCGTACCAGTATTAGATTTGCATTTTTGAAAGATCACACTGGCAGGAGAAATAAGGTAGGTTAAAGGGGTGAGGTTAGAAGTAGGGAGACAAGTTAATTGACTGCTATAATTGATTCGAGGTAATAAAGGCTTGTACTGGGAAAATAGCTGGGGTGAAGGGTTATCTCTTCCACGTGGAGGGAGGAGAAGAGGAAAGAGGTGAAAGGAATTCAGGATGACATTCCTGGTTGCTTGTGAAACTGGATACGTGCTGGTGCTGTTAACCTGAAAGAAAGAGGTTAGGTGAGTGGGTCTCAAGTGGGGATGATTCTGCCTCCCAGGGGACGTTTGACTATGTCTGGAGGTATTTTTGGTTGTCACAATTTGGAGTGGGTTGGGAATTCTATTGGCATCTGTTGGGGAGAGGCCAGCGATGCTGCTCAGTGTCCCACAGCGCACACAGCAGCACTCACAGCAAAGAATCATCCTACCCACACCATCCACGTGGAGAAACCGCTACATTCAGGAAATGGACGCAAGACGTAGTCACTTTGGTAGAGAAATAAGATGTTAAACTCAGGTTGGTACACACTGAATCTGAAATGCCCATTAAACAGTACCATTCTCCTTAAGTTATATGACTTGTTAAAAATCAGTTGGTATAGTGTTGGGATGAACTTCAAAGTTTCATTGCAGCCACGAGTTAAAGGGCACTGATTATGTATAAATGGTATAGAAAGATTCAGTTATGCATATATACAGAAATTAGTTCCTTTTCGACATAAACTAAGTATTTGTATATATATTATGTAGGAGGATACTTTGAATGGTACTATCTTTACAAAAAAGAGTAACAATATGGGCTATGGCTATTTTCCATGTTTTCAAATAAGTTATTTACCTTAATTTTACAAAAGAGGAATATACTATGTTTTCATGTCCTAAAAACAATTTAGGATATACATCATTGTCTTCAGGAACTTTCTCTGTTTATAAAATATTTTTAAAAATTTAAATGGTCAATATATATTTAAGTTGATGATGGGCTGGAGTAGAGAAAGCAAGTTGAAAGAGGTAGAAAAAGATCAGATCTGAAAGCAAAACTTGTTTCAGTTTCCACTGATCACATGGTTATACCGCCCCATATGTCTCTTAAATTCTTCCTGAAAGGTGGACATTCTACAGGATAGGAAATATTGATAAAATTCAGCTGAATCCCAAATAATAAGTAGAAATGTAACATTGATATGATGATCTCTATAGCATATTTCTTACTCTCAAATTGGTTGGTTTTATATTTTTTAGGATGATATTTTTGGGAAAAAGCTCGTATCTATTCTCTTCAAAGACCTGATGGTTTCCAAGTTTAATTAATAAGGCCAACTAATTCAGATAATTGATTCCAAGGTTGAAAATTTTGAGCCAATTATGCACCCAGATTGATCTTTCTGGTGTAATACTATTTGAATTGTAGTTCTTAGCTTATGTTTAATTATAGTATCTATGTTTAATTATTGTATCTGAATAATGTTTAATGGGCTCCCATGTTTAATTACTGTTTCTAACTAATGTAATTACTCTTAAGTAATCTCTGTCATTATCAGCTAAGCAGCATAAGGTCTGTGGGTCTGTCCTCAGCCTGATTCTCCAGAACTTGCTTCATGGTCCCTTCTATGTACTTTCTGCCAGCCCCAGGCATTCTCTTAGCCCTGTTAATGAGCAAAACTGCTTTCTGTTTTGGAGCCTTCAAACTTGTTTATCCTTCTTCCTTCTGCTCTCATCTTTAGATCTCAGCTCCTAACACTTTCTGGAAGACAAAATCTTCTCTGGCTTTCCAGAATACTTCCTTCATGGTCCCATTCCTTCTTAATGCTAGCATATCATTGTGCAGTTTTCCTTTATCCTAGGTCCTACAATTGTTTTCATTTGTAATCTTTGTTTATTTAATTTTATGCCACAAGCTCTGCATAGTAATTAACCACTGTATGCTCAGAAGTATTTGTTGAATAAATAAATAAATGAATATGTATGAATGAATGAATGAATGACTCAGTCAACCACAAAATTAAAAGCTAGGCTTTTAATTGTTAACGCTTTATACCTATGGGTTTCTAAAGCCATTTTATTAGCACAGTGATTGAAAATGCAAGTCCGTATAAAAATCAGAAGGTAAAAGAAGTGAAGTGTCAGGAGGAAGTCAATAAGGAGCTGGGAGAGGACTTTCAGGGCAGTCATGAAGTGGATAACCCATGCCACCGGCATTCAGATTCAACAAGTTTAAGACTCTGGATGCCAATGAATAATAAATTAAGCTCATGGGTTTCAGTATGTTAGTTCTCAGTTGCTAGGAGCACTGCTGGTCTCAGAACATGAATGTTCGGCAGATGGTTGCTTCTGGTCACACAGCATAGCTCTGCTTAGACGTCACCAAGCCAAAGGCCCAAATGTGTCTGTGAATATTCAAGAATATTCATTCAGTTATGCTCTAAGATGTATCATTTATTTAAACACTGTTGAGTTACAATATGTATGAAAACAGACAAGTGTTAAGAGTAGTCTTGTTCAAGGAATCTTAATGGAAATTTATAATTAAGATGGAAAATAAACTTGGATCTAGCATTATCAGAGCTAGGTAGGGCTGTGTGGAGGCAGTCTCTCATGGGGCCTCCAGTGGTCCCCACCTCCTGCTAATCACACCCTCCACTTGAGTGTAGGCCAGATTTACTGTCTCAGTTCTAATAGAAAGAGGGGGGAGGGTATAGCTCAGTGGTAGAGCTCATACCTAG
Organism: Camelus bactrianus; assembly: GCF_048773025.1. NCBI lineage: Eukaryota > Metazoa > Chordata > Mammalia > Artiodactyla > Camelidae > Camelus > Camelus bactrianus. The sequence continues at coordinate 55,693,290 of NC_133552.1, forward strand.
CATGCATGAGGTCCTGGGTTCAATCCCCAGTACCTCCATTAAAATAAATAAATAAACCTGATTACCTCCCCCAAAACAAAATTTAAAAGAATATATGGCTGGAGGGATGAATGTCACTTCTGAGATTTGGTTAAAAGACTGTGGCTTTGATCCTGTGTCTTCTCTTTCGCTGTCTCTCCTATCTCTCACTCTCAGAGAAGCCAGCTGCCGTGTTGTGAATGTGGAAATAGTGGAAGACGTCCCAATGAGAACAAAGGTTATTTATTCAAAGCTTACTACAGCAAGGGGATCAGTCACTGTCACTTGAGTTTGGCAGAGACTCAAAGGCAGTCAGAGGAGTTGGAGAGTTTTGTGGGGGAAGAAAAGGGAAGGCTTCAGGGATGCCCTTATTGGAGGCTGTTGGCATGGAGGAGCTGAGGACAGACTAACTAGAAGTGGGGCATCCTAGGGGGTTGGTTAGGAGAGCATACTTGCTTTCTCTGATTGGTCCCAAACTGGAAGTAGGGGGCAAAAATTAGGGAAGCTGACCATCTTGGCCATTTTGGACTGATTGCAACAGAGGTTGTGGTTTGACTTCCCGGACAGTTTGCCGCAGAGGTTACGATTTGGCTTCCTGGACTGATTGCTGCAGGTTGTGGGTCAGAATTCTATTTTTATATATATGGTCTGGGCATTGTCCATTAGTATAATTGGTCTCCTGTGAGGCAGCCCTGTTGAGAGACCCACATAAGTGAGCCTAGAAGCAGATTTTTCTGGGGACTGCCCATAGTTATATGGCTGAGCTTAGAAACAGATTTCACCAAGTGGAGCTTTGAGATGACTGCAACCCTGGAAGACCTCTTGATCACAGCCTTGTGGTAGAGCCTCAGCTGGGACCACTTATCAAAGCTGCTGTCTGACTCCTGACCAGCAGACACTGCTATATGCTTGTGGTTGTCAGCCATTAAATGTTAGGGTATTTTGTTATGCAGCAATAGTTAACTAATACAGTTGGTCCTTTGTCAACCAAATCACTACGAATTTTAGCTCAAGTACTTAGAGTTTTATCTGGAGGGCATAGGCTATTGCAATATTTCTCGGAAGGCATAATTTCTCTCTAAGAACTATAAAAACTAAATGAAAAAGAGTTGTCATTACTCCTTGTTGAACCTTGTTTTCTTCTTCTATTTTATTTAATGACAACATCATCTACCCAGCCCAGTAGCGCCCCCCCCCAATCTTGAGTCATCTTTGATTCTTTAACCAAATATTTCTTGAATCTCTACTGTTTACTAGGCACTGTTCTGTCACTCAGGATATAGCAAAATGGAGCTTATATTCCATTGAGAAAAAGAGAAACTAAACAAAAAATACAACTCATGTGGGGAGTAGGGGCAAATTCTGCATCATCATGTAGGATAAAGAACAGGCTTGGTGGAGACACACTGGACACCAAGCATCAGGTCAAAGTCAGCAAGAGAAGTGTGGGTCCCCTAGTCCTTGCAGTCAAACGGTGACCACTGCTGGATGTAAAATCGGTCTGTGTTCCATTGAAGGGACATCGGCCTCCCTTGCCCTTCCTTCTTTCTGTGAGAGCATGGGAAGAATTTCATTTGCTTTTGGTGGGACTCCTTGAGCACCAGATCATCTGGGCAGCAGTGTAAAGTTGTTGGCTAGGAGAGCCAGACACCCAGCATGTGGAAACCTTGGGAAGTTTTGGGCCTTCATTCGAGAAGAATCCAGCGTGCCTGTGAATTTCCACGGCTCCCGAGTTCAGGTGCAGCCCCTCTGGTCAGGATTAGGGGGCTCCTCAGCCCTTTGTAGTGGGTCTCCTGAATCACTTTCTGACAGTCCTGCTCATTGCAGTGCCTTGATGAACACGCCATTTATACAGTGCATCATGGACTATGTGCTGTGGCAAAAGGAAAAATAAAGCACCCTGTGTAGGGCTAGAGAGGGCAGAGTAGAGGATGGGTTGTAAAGAATGTACTTGAGGTCTTTCAAGAATGGCAAGGAGGCCAACGTAGCTGGGGCGGAATGAGAGAAGGCAAGAGCAGTCAGAGAGGAAGTGAGAAAAGTAAAGAGGGGTTAGATATACAGGGACTTGTGAACCTTGCTTTGACTTTGAAGTGGGAAGCAATCAGAGACTTGTCAGCAAGTTGACACCATCCAACGTTTTAGAATTTTCACCACGCTGTTGTTTTGAGTGTAGTCTAGACATGTCTGAAATTCAGGAAAGCGGTCTAGACTGGGGATATGCAATTGGGAGTCCCTGGCTCACACAGAGTATTTAAAGCCATAAAACTGGATGAGGTCACCTAAAAGTGAATTGAGACGGAGAAAAGACGAGGAAGGAAGCCTGGGCCCTGGGAATTCTAAAATTAGAAAGATGGCAGAGGAGGGGAAACAGCAAAGGAGCCTGAGGGAGAATGATCAGGGAGGCAGGAGGAAAACCAAGAAAGAGTGGTGCACTGGAAATCAAAGTAAAGAAAATGTATTCAAGGGAGGGAGACAGCAGCCATCAAGTGCTGCTGCTTGTCACCTCTGATGGGGACTGAAATTCACCAATGGATTTGGCAGCTGAATGGAGGTCGCCAATGAAGTGTACAGGATTTGTTTTGGTGGGATAATGGAGGCAGAGCCTGACAGAAGTGAGTTTTACAGAAAAATGGAAAAGAGAATTGGAGAGAAGGTAACATACAAATCCTGAGTAATTTTGATGCAAAGGTTGCAGAGAATTGGGGAATTGGGGCAGTAGATGACAGCAAAATTAGCAAAATCTCTCTCAGTCCCTGCAGATAATTGGATAACAAATCTTGTCTCTAATTCTACTTCTTTTAGCATTATTTTCCTCCATGTCTGTGTCATTATCCTGAGGGTTTTCACCTGGTTCTATGTTATTGCTCCCCTGACCTATGATCTGGCATCTCACTGTTACTACCCTACCTATCTCACCCCGTTATGACCGTATTGCCACCCCCCTATTTCCACAGCATCTTCCTGCTCCCTTACTCCTGCCAGGACTCTCTCTCCAAAACATACCATTTGTGATGTCATTACTCTAAGCTGGTTTAAAGTCTTCAGATGGCTTCTCAAATACAGATTAGTTGTTGCTCCTAAGTAGGCTGGAGCTTTAACAACACAGAGAGTAATGTGGGTAAACCGGGCTGGGAGAGAGGACACGAGAACGACATTGTGCGATGGGGCTAGCCTGCCAGGTGGGGCTGCTGCCAGACTTACAGTGTCCAGGTCATGCAGGACGTTTCTCCACATCAGGACCTTCCAGTCGTCAAGGCCTGACTTTATAGGTAAGAAGATGAAAACTCTTGAATTCTCCCTAGTGTTGCTCAGCCTGATCATACAGGGTGTTGGATTTAGGACCACAGATGATTTTTAAAAAACCCCACGTTTTGGGGAACATAAAATTCCTAACACTCTGACAGGTTTAGTTCTCATTGATTCAGTTTCACCTGCAGATGGAGGGTTTTCGGGCCAAGCATTAGTTGACATTTGTTATCTCATTCCATAAATGTATCAATATATGCTCATCTACATTATGAATATACCTATATTTTTCTCTACAAATAGATGTGTATATTATGCTTACCTTTTTAGCTTTCTTTTTCTCTTGATTCTGAAACTGACTATATTTTGTTTTAAATAATATCAAGTCATTAAATTTGTTGCTGGGTATTTCTGCTGCAATAACATTGTTAACCTTTACTGATTCCAGATACACTTCTGTGCACTTACTGTGAACCGGGAACTGATTGTATAATCACTGTAATTTGATGAAAAAGATACCTTATTTATTTTTAAAAAAGATCTCATGTCTTATAATCAGAGATGGCTTAATGCAGTAATGTCACACTTTCTAAAACAGCATTCCACAGTACAGAATAACTCATGACTTTTTATAAAGTTTGGTGACATTAAAAAAAATTGTAGCACACACCAGGCAGGTTAATCATACTCAGAAGGATCAGATTTCCCTAATCATATGCTGATTGCTCAGCTCCTGTTTCAGCCAGAGGGAAAGAGCTCAGAAGCTTCCTGTGAAATCACGTGATTCACCTCTGTGAAGTATCTCTGCTCGCTGGCATGATTATTCTATTTAAAGCACTTATCCCTTAGTTGTGGCTTTGTCCCTTGTGTTTTGTGCTCCACCCGTCACCGTCCATGACTGTTTACTAGAGCAGAGTTTTACTTTTTTGTTTTGAGCTACTTCTGTTTCGGTTTACTTACCACTCATGGGGCAAATTACTTTCTGGTTTTCCTCTTCCAAATTTTAAGTCATGGTGTTTTTATAAATTTATACTGTCTCTCTAAACAGATTTAGTCATTTTATATACACACGACTTGCATCACTAAACATTCACATAAGTTTTTATGAATACCAGGACCGAACATTCCCTGCTCTGCATTGAGATTAGTATCTGTCTGTCACTTAGATTTTATGATGACTGAGACAGACATTCTTTAGTGTTTTTCATTTTTTTCACTGTTCAGATTTCGCATTAGCTAGCTAGCCAGAGATGATACTAAACTGGAACATTAACCACAGTCTTTGCTTTTCACCCTTGACCTGTGGATCCTCCAAGATACGAATCACATGCCACCTCCTACTGACGCACATTTCCTGAAATGGGACTGGAAGGTCCCCATTTCATTCTCATATTATGCATGTAGTTAATTGGTATTTTGATTGAACCAGCAGAAGAATAAAAATGCCCATGAATCAAAGGAAATTATTCTCATTAGATATGAAACAAAGAAAGCAGTGGTTTCAAGAACAAATATTATTCAAAAATATTCTCATTAAAAGAAATTGCTCTCTCTGGTATAATAAAATTCTTCTAAAGAGAAGCATCTGGCAGAATCATATAATTTACTGCAGCATAACATTTGGGATGAATTAAGTTGCTTCATGTCACAAAATGCTTTCAAGGCTTCTCAATATTTTTTCTTCCTTTTAACTTATCTATGCCTCACAGTTCTCCAATCAGATCATTTTTTACTCAGTATTTCTTTAAAGGCATGGCATTATGAATATTATATAGAAGTTACAGTCCCTTGAAGGTTAGAAATATGGTAAATGGAATTAGTTCAAGCCCCTGAATGGAATGTGAAAGCCTTTCTGTGCTGGATTCATCTGCACCATTTTTCATATTAATTAGTGTGAAGACTGAACGACAAATGCTGAGACAAATGAGTTGTGGAAGCGGACATCGAGGAAAAGTCAGTCATTTGAGCTCATGCGTTCGCTGGCCCCCCACGTGTAAACCCACTCTTACCCTACGTTTGAGCATAATGCAGTTAACAGCTATGTCATTGAAGAAGCGTTAAAATTAAACATCACTACATCTTAAAGTTGGAAGGAATTTCAGCGGCCATCTTGTCCTCTAGTCGCTCCTCCATCCCCGATCAGTCGCTTCGCTGACTCCTCCAACAAGGCACTGGTACTACTTTTCGAGGAAGCCCGTTCCATTTTCGGAAAGTTTTCCATTAAACTGAGATGTGGTCTCTGTTTCCATATTTTGTTTCCAGATTTTGAAAACTCTTGGAAACCTATCTTCTACATAAGGGTCTTTAAATTTCTGAAGGCAACTTACACATACCCCCTAAATATTTTTTAAGTGAGATGTGCATGGCACTCTAAGAAACCTTAAGGGGAATTAAAGAATGACACCATTGCCTCTCAGAAGAATGTATTGGAATAAACGGAAATAGTATGAGTTTTAGATCAAATACTAGGGCTAGAACTCCAACTTCAACATTTACAAATAGCGAGAGACTATTTTTAAAGCATCTTTAATTATGAATAATATTGCTACTAAGTTAGAAAGATTTTTAAAAGATTTTATACTGAAAGCCCTTAAACTATCTGGAGTAAAATCACACTCAGTCATTTATAAATAAATAGACACAGGCTTAAGCATCATTAGAGGGTATGTTCAGCTGTAAATAAATTGACATAGATCTTTTTTAGTCAGGTGATGGATGGCCTGGTGGTACTGGCATCCATTGAGGACATGTTAGAGAAGCAGAATTTCAGGCCCCGTCCCAGACCTACTGAATCATAAGCATCGTTTAACAAGAGACTAAGGTGATTCATATGTAGATACTGTCATGTATTAGAGACGAATAGAAAGCCAGAAAATAGAAAAGTCACAGAGTCACAGAGTTGAGAAGCTATTCTTTAGAATGTGGGGACCAGGGTAGGAGAGGGAGGGGTTAGGAATCATACCCTTTTGGAGAACCAGCAAGTGCAAATGCCTGGAGGTGCAAATTACTGGGGACAGCGAAGAGACTGACCTAATCTAATATTAAGGATACCTGTTAGGGAATGGAAGCACATGAGGCTAAAGAAGCTTGAAAATGAAATACGGGTTTTTATATTTGATGTGGTAAGGTAACAACTCTGTATAGGTTGGACCATACTGGAAAATAAGAAAATAAGGACAAGGGATTTACGGGAAGTAAATCCAGACAGGAAGTTATAAGACCCTGGTCTAGAATGGCGTCAGTGAAAAAAGAATGAAAACAACATTCTTCAATTCCTCAGTTCATCTTATTACTTAAATTTTAATTTCACAAAAGTGTACTTGTACCTGTATTGTATTTGTATGTATTGGTGAATCTATTTCTATGGGGTGTATTCCCAGGACTGTTGTTGCTTGTTCAAAAAGTATGGGCCTTTGTTTATTTGTGTGTCTTGTTTTGGATGGTTGTTTTAAAAAAAGATGAAGGGTCTCTATTTTCACTAACAATAGAAAAAAACACAGTTTCTTTTGAAATACTGCCAGGAGCAGATCATATAATTCTTTAATTTTTGTCAGCCAGGTGGATGTAAAGTGATATTTCATCATTATTTTCATTTGTATTTCCATTTTTCCTGGCTGTTTAAATGTACCCTTCGGTGAGTTTTCTCTTCCAAACCTTTGCCTGTGTTGTGTTTATTGTTAACAATTGGAGGGTATTCTCTGAATATTCTTTGTGTTAACCATTTTTTTTTTTTTGTCTTCTCTACAAATAGCGTTTACAATTTACTGATGATCATTTGACTAAGTAAGGGTATATTCTGTGGTGCAAAAGCACTTAACATTTTTTATAAGCAAAATATGTGTTTCTTTTCTTTGAAATTTTTGGATTTTGTATCTAGGCTAGAAAGGTCTCAGTTTTTAGTTGAATATATAGTGTCTTGAATTTTCTTCTAAAAACCTGCTTTATTCCTTTTTACATGATTAGATTTTAAGGCCAATGAAAATGATTATTGTTTTGATGTGAGGTAGACATCCAACTTTGTTTTCTTATAGATGTGTGGCCAACTGTGCAATCCTTATGTTTTAAATGTCTACCAGATCTATCATTTATTGCATTACCTCACCTGTCAACAGCCTATTTCCTGGGCCCTCCATTATTTTCATGACTTATTGATCTGATCTTATGCTAATACCATGTGGTTTATGTTTTGTATAGTATCTTAACATTTAGTAAGGTTGGTCCCTCCCAGGGTCTTTTTTATCATTTAGGGGACTATTCTTCGATATCTAATTAAAACAGAATACAGTTTCAATTGAAATTGCATTTAACTTGTATATCAGTTTTAGAAGAATTTATTTTTTCTAGTATTAAATATTCCCACTCAACAATATGGTGTGTCTTTTCCTTTACTCAGATTCTGTTTCATATCCCTTAATAGTCACAGTTTGAAAAATCATTTTGTCCATAGAGCTTACTAATTTTATTCTGAATATTCTAGCGTTGTATCTAGGGAGGCAAGGAAGCAAAGTGTGTGTTTTTCATTTTCTAGATGATTCTAGATGATTAGTACTATATTAGAGAAATATATTGTGATTTCTCTCTTCAGCTTGCCTCTAGCACGTTTCCAGCATACCTTAGATTTTTAACCGGAGCTTCTTGGGATTTTTTTGTATAGTACTTTATCATTTATTTCCCAATTCACTTGACTACACTTTGAAACCAGTTTTGAATGTTAATGGTTATGATAGGCATTGTTTTTGTTCCTGATTTTAAAGAAATAGATTTAACATTTCACTATTTAGAATTATATTTGCTATTTGTTTTCAAGAACTGGTCTGTCATAATTAAGAAGAGTTCTTTGTTTCCTAACTTACTAGATTTTTAGTAACTTACAATAGTAGAATTTTATGAAATGCTTTTTCTGCATCTATTGATGTGATCTTGTGACTATTCTCCTTTGTTGTTGACATCATTAATTATGGTATTAAATGTTTCTTCATTTAGCCATCTTTCCCCCACCACTGAATAAATATTTGTTCTCAACATATTATTTATTCAGTGTTGTGCTAATTTTAGTTCTGAATTAATTACAGGTAACTGGTTACTAACATATGTACACATATTTGCCTTCTCTTTTATTTTATTTCATATTTCCCCTGTGATAGTGAATCCTCTTAATTAAAACTACAGTAGGTTTGTGAAGGGAGAGATGGGGGTGTGCCAGATGAGTGGAGACCAGATGGGTCTTGGCATTATTGAAGTTGGTTCAGTAACTTGATTTCTGAAGCTATTTGTGGCCTAGAGCTGGCGGCTGCCAGATGAGTAGGTCGGGCTTAGAGGTGATGGGAGGCATGGGGTGATTCTCTTGGTCCAATGGGATCAATAGCCAAAGTCTCCTTCCTCAGACTTTCTAACTTCTAATCCGTGTTGCCATTGTTGAGGGTGAAGCCAAGGCACACAGCATCTTGGCTTTCTGCTCAGTCAGGTTCTCCACATCTAGGGCCAGCTGCAGGCGGGCAAGCATCTCTGGAACCTGCAGATAGTGGAGTAGGTGCTGGGTGAGACCTGTGAGGTTGAGTTTATCCTGGGGTAGTCTCAGTCTGCTCCACAGAATAATTCATTGCAGCGAAGCCTAGAGAATGAGGAGATCCCAGCATGCCTGTGGAAACTTCGGTTGCACCTACTGGGTAAACTGTTGGATAGGGACCTGGTGGGGCAGGAGAGGTATATCTTCCAGCTGGGCTGGCTGCTGCAGCAAGACAGGGACTCCTAAGTACAAAGAATGTTTCTTTTCTTCTCTGTGCTGTTGTTTCCCCTTTTGTAAAACTGTCTTTATCAGGCTTTGTTGTTAATATTTGATGGCTTTATTAAATGAACTGTGAAGGCTTCCCACTTTTACTGTAGCTGACAAGCGAACTATCTGCTATTTAGATATTAGACAGCACTCATGTGTGAAGTCTGCTTGTGCTAGATTCTGCCTGCCTTTTTCTTTCCCACAGGAAACTGTGTCTGAACGTAGACTCTGACATTTATGAACTCATATAGTTCACTGTGTGCAGCAGTGCAGTCTAAGCGTTTCACAAAGGTGCCTGGTCCAAGGGGCGGGTGGGCGCTACATCCAGCTGGGGCTTTGTCCTTTAAGTTCCTGGCTCTGGTGTGGGTCAGCATGTACTTTTGTCTCCCTGTTTCACACAAAGCTCCAGTATCAGCTAGCAGCACATAGGCGGAGCTAAATGAAATTCTGCAAGCTCTTTCATATCTCTGAGCCCATTTCCTTATCGGTTAAATGAGTTGTTTGGTACCACCTACTTTTCATTGCCAATTGTCAAATACATGTGTAACAATTACTGGAGTATTTAACGTATTTTTTTATGTTTGTCATGCTTAATGATAATATTTTATTATTATTCACATATTTAGAATATATATATTTCCTGTTATTTCTAGCTCTTTTGAATATACTTTCTAAAAAAGAAAAAAAAAAAAAAAAAACCCAACACTGGAATGTCAAAGAAATGAATTGCCCTTGTCAGAAATAAAAATAATTCCAGATCATATTAAGAATTTAAAAGTCCCTTTGCTTCTTGTTAATTATTAACTTATTGTTTATGGAAAAACCTTCAACATCTGGACAGCTTCTAAAATAAGCAAGAAAATAGGAAATGGTTAATAAATATAACTTAGTTATTGTTCTCTCTTTGTAACTAATGCAGTAATGGCAGTGGCATTTTCTAAAAGGAGAATTCAACAAATCCATTTTTATCAAGTGAAAATAGGTGTCAGGGTAAAATAGCACATGTTGATTAACTACTCAATACGCCATTGGCTGTGTAAGACTTAACAGGGGAGTACTTTCAAATGATAATGCTTAAATTAAAAAAACAGTGTTGGGCAGGTCTGCATAGGAATTACAAATGCATTAGGAAATTTGACACCTGTGCTTGGAATGGGGACCAGAAAGGATTGTGACTTAAGGTTCCAGTGTCATCATTCGAATGTGTGTATTGACTTGGGGACTGAGTTGCGTCCCCCAGCAGCCACTCACAGTTATACTTTGTTGGTATAGAAAATGGGTGTTATAGCCACACTACAAACAACAGCGAGACAAAGCAAGGTTCTTTTGAGGACCAGGCTGCAGTTCTGAATGGTTAACAGTGATGACAGTTAAGTGAATCAGACTATGACTTCGATTCCTAGACCAATCAGAGAGCACACTCTATGACAGAATTTTGAATGAATGTATAAGGCATGATCAGGTGACAGTGAACAGACATTAAAGTGGGAACTTTCTCCAGAATAAAGATTTCAGTAGCCCTGCTGGTTCGCTAACATATCTTTCACCGACCAGCCAAGAAAAGCCTCATTCTGTACACTACAGGGGGCGCTTGTGAAGGAATTAGTAGTACTTGGTTGAGGTGTTAACAGCTGAAATGGCAAATGAAATGACGAGAGAGATTTTTCAAAACTCTAAGACAGGTGATTTTTCTAAGGGGCAAGTTCGGTCAAAGAAGGATTATTATTTTTTCTTTCATTACCTCTCGATTCTCTTTTAAGTGTCTGTAGAAGTAAGGTTTCCATCAAAACTACAACTAAAGTTCCCTTTCAAGGCCAGCCAGTCACTGAAGGATCAGTAATTGATTGTGATGCTGACTGTTTGATAGGAGTAGATGTATCTGCGTGTGTGTGTGTTTGAAGGTGAGTGTCTTGCATGGAATTTAATGGTTAGTACATTTTTGAAAATCTGAGTTCTGATTTTGTCAATGATTCATCTAACACCTGCCTTGCTAAGATCTCCAGGTATCATGGATGCCAGCTACTTTACTGGGCACTGAATGAATCTGAAGTAAAGGAAGGATCACTGTAGGCTGATTAGACTAGAATGAGTTTGTTGAGAGAATTGAGATACGAGCTAGCTTTTGTAAGGACTGGGAAGAGAGACTCATTTGATGAATGTAGAATCACATGCTGGCACTTGATGAATGATACAAGGAAGGCCCTAGATACAAAGCTTTAAATGCCAGGAAATCACTTTGGTTTGCTCTTTGGCAATAGAGAAGCATTCTGTATTTTGAGGAGTGACTGTGCATAAGTGTTTGGTGATTATTAACCTATTGGAGTTCTGCATGGGTTCACACTAGGAGAGAGTTCAGTGTTGAGTCTATTGGAATGATTGAGGAGATTGATGTGTAGACTGGGGACAGGAGTGGTCACAATATAAAAGGTAATAAAATTTGACAAAATGGTGTGAACCAGGGGAAAGAATCAAAGACAACTTTCATGTTAGTGTGGGATAGTCGGGGGTGGGAGATAGAAATCGAAGATCTCATTTTGGAAGATTAGAGCAAAACAAAATCTCTCTGAAGAAAGAACACAATATATTTATATCTAATAAAAATAATAATGACTGTCAACTAGAAACATTGGTGGCTGCAGTACCCTCAGCTTCCTACCACCAATTGTTGTGTTTTCTCCTCTGATCTGCTTCAGCTTATCATTTTGAATTCTGAGAATCTCATTTTTTTGTCGGTACCTGAGATAATGCTCACTTGAAGGTGGGAGTTTAACTGTGGAATAGGAAATAATTTCTGGAACTGTTCTTTAGTCCCTGAGAACAGCTTCAGCTTGATTATCTCTCCCAGGTTGCAGACACTTCTAAAAAATAAACTAGCTTGACATGAAATTGCCAAAATATTTCTTTCTGTGGTGAAACTGATAGGATTTAAAAAAAAAAAAAAACTATAACACTCCTTTGCTGTCCTATAGCAAAAACATACAAAAAGGCAACTTATATGGGAAACAAAAGGAAATATAAACAAATGGGGCTACATCAAGCTGAAAAGCTTTTGCACAGCCAGGGAAACTGTCAGTAAAATGAAAAGGCCTCCTACTGAATGGAAGAAGATATTTACAAATGGTATATCCAGTAAGGGGCTAGTATGCAAAATATACAAAGAACTCACACAACTCAACATTGAAAAAGAAACAATGTTATTAAAAATGGGTAGAGGTCCTGAACAGACATTTTTTTCAAAGATAACATACAGATGGGCAACAGGTACATGAAAAGATGCTCAGCATCATTAATTATCAGGGAAATGCAAATCAAAACCATAGTGAGGTATCTCCTTGTATCTGTCAGAGTGGCTGTTATCCAAAAGACAACAAATAACAAGTTTTGGTGAGGGTGTGGAGAAAAGGGAACCCTCATGCACTGTTGGTTGAAATGTGCATTGGTACAGCCACTATGGAAAATAGTATGAAGGTTTCTGAAAAAATTAAAAATAGACCTACCAAATGATCCAGCAGTTCCGCTCCTGGACTTTACAAAGAAAACAAAAACACTAATTTGAAAAGATATATGCACCCCTATGTGCATTGTGGCATTACTTACAGTAGCCAAGATATGGAAGCAACCTAAGTGCCCCCTGATAGATGAATGGATAAAGAAACACCCTAGAAGATACTGGAAATTTCAGATGAATAAGACCCAGCACTTGCTTTCCAAGTGCTCATAATTCAGTGGGGTGGGGCAGTGAGGGGTGGGGAGAGAGAGAGAAATAAACAGATGAGTGAGTAAAATGAGGAATGCTTAAATCAAGTTCAGGAAATTGTAAGATAGCACAACATCAAAGTATTGATCTCATTCTGGGGAGAGATTTTGGAAGAGGGAACCCTTGAATTAGGAGAGATGAAAGGAAGAGGCTGGAATGTGCCAAAAGTGAAGATAATACAGGCATACTTTAGAGATATTGTGGATTTCATTCCAGACAACTGCAGTAAACCAAATATTCCAATAAAACTGGTCACATGAATGTTTTGCTTTCCCAGTGCATATAAAAGTTATGTTTACACTATACTGTGGTCTTTTAAGTGTGCAGTAGTACTAAGTCTTAAAAAAAAAAAAAGCCCAACCTACTGACATTAATTAAAAATGCATTTTAAAAAAATGCTAGTGATCACCAGAACTTCAGTGAGTCCTAATCTTTTTGCTGGTGGAAGGTCTTGCCTTGATGGCTGCTGGCTGATCAGGGTGATGGTTGCTGAAGGCTGGGCAGCTGTGGCAATTGCTTAAGATAAGACAGCAATGAAGTTTGCCACTTTAATTGACTCTTCCTTTCATGAAAGATTTCTCTGTAACATGCGACGCTGTTGGAAGCATTTTACCCACGGTAAGACTTTCTTCAGAACTGGAGTCAGTCCTCTCAAATCCTGCTTCTGCTTTATCAGCTAAGTTTATGTCATATTCAGATTCCTTCTTGTCGTTTCAATGGTCTCCACAGCACCTTCACTAGGAATAGATTCCAACTCAAGAAACCATTTTCTTTGCTCATCCATAAGAAGCAACTCCTCATCCATAAAAGTTTTATCGCAAGATTGCAGCAATTCAGCCACATCTTCAGGCTCCACTTCTGATTCTTGTTCTCCTGGTTTTGTACCACATCTGCAGTTACTTCCTCCATGGAAGTCTTGAACCCCTCAGACTGACTCATGAAGGTTGGATTCAGCTTCTTCCAAACTCCTGTTAATTTTACTGTTTTGACCTCTTCCCATGAATCATGAATGTTCTTAATGGCATCTAGAAGTGTGAATCCTTCCCAGAAGGTTTTCAACTGACTTTGCCCAGATCCGTCAGAGGAATCATTATCTATGGCAGCTTTGCCTTATGAAATGTATTTCTTTAAAAAATAGGAGTTAAAAGTCAAAATGACTCCTCGATCTATGGGGTTGTGGAATGGGTGTTGTGTTATCAGGCATGAGAACAATATTAATCTCATTGTCCATCTCCATCAGAGCTCTTGGGTGACCAGTGCAATGTCAATGAGCAGTAATGTTTTGAAAGGAATCCCTTTTTCTGAGCAGTAGGTGTTAACTGTGGGCTTAAAATACTCAGTAGACCATGTTATAAACAGACATGCTGTTATCCAGTCTTGTTGTTCCGTTTATAGACAACAGGCAGAGCAGAAAAGGCATACTTCTTAAAGGACCTAGGGTTTCAGAATGGTAAATGAGCACTGGCTTCAGCTTAAAGTCACCAGCTGCATTAGCCTCTAATGAGAGTCAGCCTGTCCTTTGAAGCTTTGAAGCCAGACATCAGCTTCTCCCTCTCCAGCTATGAAAGTCCTAGATGGAATCTTCTTCCAACAGAAGGCTGTTTTGTCTACACAGATAGTCTGTTGTTCAGTGTCGCCACCTTCACTAATGATCTGAGCTGGATCTTCTGGAGAACGTGCTGCAGCTTCTACATCAGCATTTGCTGCCTCACCTGCACTTTTATGTTCTGGAAACGGCTTCTTTCCTTAAACCTCATGCACCAACCTCTGCTAGCCTCAAACCTTCTCTCTGCAGCTTCCTCACCTTTCTCAGCCTTCACAGAATTGACTGAAGAGAGGTGGGGCCTTGCTCTGGACTAGGCTTTGGCTTAAGGGAATGCTGTGGCTGGTTTGATCTCTCCAGACCACTAAAGCTTCTCTGTATCAGCAACAAGGCTGTTTTGCGTTTTTACCATTCGTGTGTTCTTGGAGTAGCGCTTTTCATTTCCTTCAAGAACTTTTCCTTTGCATCCACAACTTGGCTGACTGTTCGCACGAGAGGCCTAGCTTTCAGTTTATCTCAGCCTTCCTCACGAGCTGAATCCTTTTTAGCTTTTGGTTTAAAGTAAGAGACCTATGATTCTTCCTTTGGCTTGAACACTTAGAGACCGTTATAGGGTTATTAACTGACCTAATTTCAATATTGCTGTGTTAGGGACTAGGGAGGCCAGAGGAGGAGGGGAGAGATGGGGGAACAGCTGGTTGGTGGAGCAGTCAATACACACACATTTATTGATTAAGTTTGCTGTCATATATGAGTGCATTTTATGGCACCCCAAAACAATTATGGTGATAACATCAAAGATAACTGATTGCTGATCGCATAACAAACACAATAGTAATGAAAACATTTAAAATACTGTGAGAATGACCAAAAGGTGACACAGAGACACGAAGTGAGCAAATGCTGTTGGACAAATGGCGCCGATAGACTTGCTGGATGCGGGGTTGCCGCAAACCTTCAATTTGAAAAAAACTGCCACATCGGCAAAGTGTAATAAAGGGAAGTGCAATAAAATGACGTGTGCCTGCATAAGCAACGTTTGTGTTCGTCTGTGGGAGACGGAATCAAAAAGGATTGAGATTTTTTGACTATCTAATCAATGGGATGATTACTTTCTAATAGGAAATTAAAAAATAATGCACTAAACTGAAATAAGCCTAAGAAAGTTAGATCCTTTTTCATTTTGATAATCTCCTTTTGGGAGAGAGAACATAAAATATCAAATGCTTTCCAAAATCATGGTCTCCCCTGTGATTCAGACTCTGCTTTGTGGAATGTGCTGAGATCTGTGCTTGGACTTCCCATTGGGGAACCACACTGGTATGAGTGGGGAGGGAGAAGGGAGGACAGAGCACATCAGCACGGTGGTAGGGATTACCATCATTCTGCTCCCAGGAAACTCCCAGCTGAGTGGGGAAGACCAAGGAATGAGCAAAGTGCATTTATTGCAAAGACGCAATAAAAATGTGCTCCCACAGAGGTATCGCCTCATGTGTTCCCAACTCCAAGTGGGGAAGAATTTCTGTGCTAAGTGACATCTCCGCCCCTCTAAACCTCCCCTTTCAGGCCCCAAAGAGACAGGTTTGACTTTTTCCTGCACCAGAGTTTATGATCTGATTTTTACATTTTCCTTCCTTCCAACCATGAGACTGAATATTAGGACTATTTTATGAAGAAATAAAAGCACTTTGTATTAACTAATATCATCATAACATTTTATTCCACAGATTTTTATATGTAAATCTCTAAAGAATAACTTCATCAGCCTTGTGATTGTTTTATGGTACAAGTGTAAATGTGATCTATGTACAGGGCCTGGGGAGGAGAATCTAAGAGCAGGTGAGACTTTCATTTGGTGCTTGGTATTTCCTCTTTTATTTATTACGTGAAACTAGCACGCTGTCTGATAGGTGCCACTCAAGGTCCTTTAAAAAGATTAGCAGATACAATTCTAATGCTAATGCTATGAAGCACACTATTGCTGTTTTATAAAGAGGGAAATGGACACAGAAAAGATAAGTAACTTGCCCAAAGTCCAAGTGGTAGGTGGCAAAGCCAGAATTGGAACCAAGGTAATGGCTGTGGAGTGTAGACGGTGGGTCCCATGCAACTAGGTGGATGTGTAAGTTGGAGATGGCAGTGCTTCAGCCTTCTGAATATCCAGATGAAATGTGTTAAATCCCTATGCAATTTCTTATAATAAACTCAATACGCACTCCATTGTTGGTGAGTAATCCCGGAGAATTTATGTTTGTTTTACCACTTCTGGCTCCAAGTGCCAGTGCTGGCTGCCGTCTTGACACTGGCCTCCTTTCTTCTTTCAGAAGTTGCTGCCCCTTCTTCACTCCCCCATTGCAGGAGCTGAGAGGGCAAGACTTTCTCGTTCAGAGCTCCCAGTCCATTATTAACCTGCTGTTGCTGTAAAAAACAGGGCTTTGCTGAAAGTTTAAGGATTGTGGGATGGAAGCATAAAGCAGAACCTTCTGTTTCTAGACATTTAAGAACCATTCCTGTTGGTGGAAGTTCCTTACCCAGTCCTTTCATCACCCCTTTCGACATCCTGCCATTTTGTCAGAGTCACTTCCTTTCACACATTACTTCCAAACTGGAGCAGGCAGGGGCTGCCCCACATTCCTGTCCCATTTTATGTATAAGATTGTCTAATGTTTACTTCTTTTTTCCCCATCTAGACTAGTCCAGGGACATTGTCCTTCATAATCAGAAAGACCATAATGGTGCCTTTACTAACCAAATAACTGAACATCTGAATGGCGAATCAGAGCAGTCATTCAATGTTAACTTTTTTTCCCTGAAACTATTTTCATTACATTAAAAACTTACATTAGGTAGGAAAAAAAATGTACTGGGCCTATGGGGGACCAAAATGGAATAAAATACAAAGTGTCTCCTTAAACAAGTTAAACATAATTAAATTTTCTGTAAGCGTGATGATTTAACAAATAAACCATCATATATACCTTTGACACTTTGAATTCACAATTTTCTGACTTAAGATAGGAACTAAGAGTTTAGAGTGGTTGGCGGAATTGGAGAAAGGACCACCATAGTAGTATGAAGTATGTGATGTATCAAGTTTGGTCCTTGGCCTCACCAACTGTAGGTATAGGTATAGTGGATCACACAGGAACATAAACACATAGAAAATACTGCAGTATCTATCATGTGCAAAGTGATAATGTGCACAGTGATATATAATATAGTAAAATCTACAGCCAGCAGCCAGATTGGGTCCAGGAAATTAATGCATAAGATGCCATTTGCTCTTACGGATGGGTATAAGTTTTTCAGGGAGAAAAGGGTACAAGAGGGAAGGGAATGTGGGAAAGCTTGGAAGAGCAAAACAGCGTCACATCTCTGTGTTTTGGGCATCAACTTTGTGCATATTGAAAGCAGATGATTGTACTGGAGTTCACTGTAAAAAGACAGAAGCATCATGGATAATAGTTTCAAAATGAAAGAAATATACTGGGGTTTATAAGGACAAGTGAAGTACAGAGGAAATATAATTTGATCCTTCTATTAAGGGTCAACTTTGATTGCTATTGGCCTAAATGATTGATTTTACTTTTGACAGATTTTCAAATGTATGGCTCTACCTCCACACAGAAGATTTTGGACTTGGGAAAGGTTTTAGAACTTCTTTATCTGAAGGACTTAATTGTATTTGTTTGTTTGTTTATTTATTTATTGCTCTTCTGGTATTCTTTATTTTCTTACTGAATTCATTTTACTAAAAAAATACAAAAGATTTTTAATATATCTTAGAAAATTAGCAAAAAATTAAGAAAGTTCAGCAAATTACAGTGTATAATATTTAGGTAAGAATGTTTGAAAATTATAAATATTTTACTCCTTCTCAACATAACACATAACAAAAATACATTTTAAAACTTTTTTCATGATAATTCCTAGAAATGATCATATTTGTATTTCTTAAGGAAAAGGCCTTCTTTATCTGAAGGACTTAATTGTATTTGTTTATTTTTAATAGAAAAGAACCTAGTCCCTGAGCTCATTGTGGGGCATTTGGGATATGAATTTTGGTATATCTATCACATTTGCTTGCGTTCCGGATACACTGATATTCTAAACGCTTTGACCTTGTTCGGTAAAATTGTAGCAAAGAATCTTTACCATTTTTATTTAACAAATTTTTTTGGTGGGGGAGAACATTTGGTAGATTTTCGTAAAGAAAACCCATATTATGTCTAAAGTCATATCTTTGAAATCCTAATTCTTTAAACTTTAGTTTTTTTAAGATATCTTTGGAAGCACAGTTTTAAAAACAAATTTAGATTTCTGGTCAATTTATAAAGGGCTGCTAGGATTCTATAGCTAAATCACATAATTGTTACATCCTATGCTTTCTGCCTTTGACTATGTTACTGTTGGAATATTTTCTGATAACATCTATGAAGCAGGTGTGGATGTTGTAGTAAAACAGACTCTTCTTGGTCTGATTGATTTTGTGCTTTATAACCCATTTCAGTTATCAGAAAGTATTGCACTTTTTCCTCCTGCTATTTGGAAAGAATGCAGTGGTCTAAAAAATTGCCTGCCTTCTGAGGGAGTTACTCTCCTGTCAAGGTAGAAACAGTATATTTATTAAGTTTCCTGTAACTGTGGAGTGAGTACTTTCAATCCATTTCTTTCTCTGTTTGCCGGCCTGTAACTGTAAGAAGCACTCAGACATGGCACTTGGCAACACGATCCAGCTGATCTGAAGGACCATGGCTAGGACGGTCTAAAATCAGGAATGGAATTAACCGCCCCCCTCTGTTTTTTCAGTTTCCTAATATTAAAACATAAAGTGTTTAGAACTCATCCATATTTTATTTTACTATGAATTTATATAATGACTATTCTTTTATTGCTCTGTGAAATTCCTTAGCCATTAGTATAAAGCTAATAGAAATAAACAAATGTATTTTTAACACTATATTGTCAGAAAATATTCCAGGAACCATAAAACTGGAAAGATGTGAGATGCTAAGATGCATATTTGTACTTCACTATTTGGGGAAAAAAATCCACCAAAATTTTCTAGAAGAGGATGTAAATTAAAGATATTTCTTAGACCAATAAATATGGACAATGACTTGTAGTGATTTGACATAATGAGATAAATAAATGTAACTGAATATGATGACAAAGTAAATCGAACCACCATTGAAGGATACTAGCAGTATTAACTGGAAAGCGTTCCCTTTTGTGTGTTTGTAGATTGTATAGAGCTGACTTTAAAAGGAAAGATTGAGGTTAGCATAATTATGTATTTAGAGGGACTGTAAATCCAGTTCACTCATTTTAATTTAGAATGCCACATGCTACTTGAAAACATGGCTCTTCTAGCACTTGAATATCCATTTAGGCATATTTTGGAGACCTTGTTGTGTAAATAGAATTGTGTTGATTTGCTCAGGTCTGTGGAATTTGGACTTGGTCCTGGAGTGAACATTGTGTTTAAATAAATAGATGAAAGGCAGGATGAAAACATTTAGAATGCTCACTATTGGAATGAGGAAAGAAAGGGCTGAGGGACCAGTGGGAGCTTTTTTAGTAATTCAGGTTGGATGACATAGATTTTTGGGCAATATGTGGCAAATGGAAAAGATTAAAAGAAAGAAAGAAAGAAAGAAAAGACTAGTTATTGATGACTAACTAGAAATAGGGAATAAAAGTTCCAGGACCTTGAGTCTGGATGCTCAGAAGGCTGATCCTAATACACGAAATAAAGTCAGAAAGATGCTGAGAAAAGCAGAGGGGATAGTAGGCAAAAAGAGTTCCTGGATGATGTTAGGCATTGAAAAATAGATCTCCAGGTAGGAAGTAGGGTTTTTGCTTCAGCAACAATTCTCATAGTGTGATCTGTGGTTCCTGAAATCTTTTCAGGAGGTATGGGAGATCAAAACAATTTTCATAATACTAAGATGTGCTTTGCCTATTTCTCTGCACTGGCGTTTGCATAGACAGCACAAACCCAGTGGTGAGCAAAACTGTTGGAGCTTTAGCACAAATTCAGTTAGTATCATGGAACTGTTTTTGTATTCTTTACATCTACAAACTTGCAGGGAAAAAAAATCCAGTTTTATTGAAAAATGTCCTGATAAAGCAGCAAAAATTATCAATTTTATTAAATACCAACCCTCAATTATATCTATTTCCATATTCTGTGTGATGATATGAGAATACATGAAGTATGTCTTTTACATACTGAATTATAATGACTGTCTTGATGAAAGACACTTATGTGATTATTTGAATTACAAGCTCAACTAAGCAGTCTTTATTTTTGAACACATTTTTTTTTCATGAAAAAAAATGATTGGCAGACAAACTATGATGATTCAGACTTGGGTATTTGGCAGACTTCTCAAAGTGGGCCAAGATGAGCCTGCCACTTAAAGAAAAACAACTCACAGTGTTAATTGCCAGTGATGACATTTGACCTTTGAAGAGAAAATAGGGATTTTAGAAAACTTATAGGCATCACCATGAACTTGAAAGTTTCCTAATACTTACAGAAATGATATGATGTGTGTCAGCATTGGGAATATCTGAATAATGCATGAACCAGTATTTTTCAAATGTCCATGCATGGATAACCAAACCATTTAAAGTGAAATATATAGATCAATATGACATTGCAGTTAAGTACTTGTCAAGTTTTGGTGTAATATCAAAGAAGAATATTTACATTATCTGGAAAGACCATTAAATATACCTTCCTTTTGCAACTGCATATGTGTATTTGGCTGGATTTTCTTCATAGATCTCAACCAAAACAATATATTGTAACAAATTCAATCCAGAAGCAGATATGAGAATCTAGGTCTTTTAAATTATTAAGCCAGACATGAATCAAATTTGCAGTAATATAAAATAATGACACTCTTCACGCTAATATTTTTTTGTTCTGGAAAATAGTTACTTTTTATAAAACATATAATGTATTCTAATGTAGTAGGCTTGTTATGATTATTTTAAGGTTATACTTAGTAAATATTTAAAATAACTATCAGTTTTTATTTTAAAAATAATATATAAGTATAATCTTCCAAGATAAAAGCTCTACAGATTTCTCAGTAACTTGCAAGAATGTAAAGGATCCTGAGAATAAAAGCTTTGGGAATCTCTGGGAAACCCATGACATATGTAAGTTTGGGAGACATTGGCTCGGGAGTTTCATTTGATACTGAGTGGAGTTATAGTTTGATTGAGGTAATATGGAGCAAGAACCGTGGCCTTGCAAAGTCTGGCCTAGGGTTTAGAGGAACGAGTGAAAGAAACAATTTTCACCCACAGAGAATGTAAGAGAATCAATATCACCAGGTTTAGGGGCTAGAGTAACCAGGAGAGTGTGAGCTCTGAAAAGGGCATTTCATTTGGTTAGGAAGAGGTTGCTGGAGACCTCTGGACCATGTCAGTGGCTCAGGATAACCCCTGATCTGACCCAATCAGTTTTCCTGTCTGCCTAAGTATTCCACCCTTGCCTAATGGAATTTAAAGACCGTCACCAGCAACAATCCTTATTTCCTCAACCTTTATCTCTGAATGGAACTTGACCTTCTTGTCTAACTAAATCCTGGTGCATCTCCCTTTACAGTCTCTTCAAATATAATGGTGCTAGTTAATCTCCATAAAGAGGGATAATTACAGTAGACAAATTGGATTATCCCACATAATAGCTCGATGTGCTAAATTAACAGTGAAATCTTTGCATTATGTTCAGGCATGTAAATAAAGTTTGGTTTTATTTTGTTTTGTTTTGGGCTTAAATATATAAAAATCTTCCTATTTTTCAATTAATTTAAATAGACTTTCAGCCTATTTAAAAAGAGACCTTATAGCCTAAAGGTTCAGAATCCGGACTCTGGAGCCAGAAAGCTTGGATTGAAATACGGCAATTTCTACGTAAACCATGAGCAAATCACTTACGTTTTCAGTGCTTCTGCTTGATCACGTTTAAAATGGGAATAAATAACAACAACAACAGCAACAATAATAATAATTTTTCTTCTCCTCCTTTTTCTCCTCCTTTCTCTCCTCTTTCTCCTTCTTTTCTTCTTCATCCTCCTGTTTCTGTAAGAGTAACCACACTATGGGTTGGAGAAGCAAGTGAATTAACTTACCAAAAGAATTTCATGAACCATCTGGTTTATGATAAGCAAGTACCTGGCAGAAGTGAGGGATTATTATGATCATGATTCTTTAAGGTATTTCAAGCACCTTCCACCTGCAGGCACTAGGCAAGGATGTAGCACGTGCAAATTCATTTGATTCTCACAGTCACCCTGTGAGATGGTACCTGTGAGATGGGTACCGTTACTCTACTTGTTTTCTGATGAGAATACATGAAGCACATGGAAATAGGAAATTTACAGCCACACAACTAGCATTTAACTGGAGTGGACTTGAACCTGAACCCATCAGAAGGTATTGAGTTCCCACGGGCCAAGAGGGGAAAGATATCAAGATGAACAGGACATGATCCCTCACTGAAGGTACCCATGATCTCTGAGGAAACGCAGGAGGTTACAGTGATTCTTAACATTTTTCTAGCGCAGAACCTAACCATAAGAGGAGGGAGAGTTCACCAGGCATCATCCTGTACTTTATTTCATTTGACTTTCACAGAAACCCTGTCCCACAGTCAGAAGAGGCACTATCATGTAGCAAATACCACATATTAAAGATGAAATTGATGTTTAGGGAAGTGAAAGGGCTCATCCCGTTGGTACGTGGAAGAGCCTAGGCTGGAATCATTGTCTCCTGAGTTTGCTAGTCAAGTGTAGACATTTTTTGTCTTCCACGGTCAGTATTGTCATAGGCTGAATATTGGCCTGCAGACATTTCAGAGACTGATCCCCGAACCTGTCAGTGTTACTTCTAAGTAAACAAGGTCTTTGCGGATGTGATTAAATAAAGGATATTGTGATGGGGAGATTATCCTGGATTTTCTGAGTGGGCCCTAAATGCTCAAATATATCCTTAAAAGAGGGAGGCAGAGGAGATTTGAGATGTATTGAAAGAAGGCAGTGTGACCCTGGAGGCAGAGGCTGGAGTTTTGTGCCCACAAGCCAGCAGCCACCAGAAGTCAGCAGACGTAAGGAACAGTCTCTTCTAGAGCTTGTGGGGCGAGCTTGGCTGCCCTGTCTTGATTTCAGGCCAGTGGTTCTGATTTTTTACTTTGAGCAACCAGAATGGTGGGAGATTAAATTTCTGTTGTATTCAGCTGCTAAATTTGCGGTAGTTTGTTACAATAGTCATAGGAAGCTAATAAAAGTATTCTCTGTGACTGGAGGAGGTGTGCTCCTGATTCACATTGTTGCTCCCATTGTCCTCAAGAAAACCCCCTTTGGCACCTGCTGAAAGACTCTCTCCCCGCTACCATCACCTACTGTCCTTTCTCAGATGTCTGGTTATCCTCTCTCATTGACTCAAGATTTTATTACTGGCTTCTTCTCTTTCCCTTCACTTCCCCCACTATCATCCTTGGCTCCTTCAACACCCACTGATCTATCCAGTATCCTGGCCTCCACTCATGCCCTAGATCACGTTGTTTTCCTTATTCAAAGAATCTTCTCCCACAGTTCCCCTGCCCCCTGCTCAGTCATCAGTTTTCATTTGTCTGTCAAACTACTCCTATCAGCATATGAACATCCCATAAATTCCCCCTCCTCATAAAAACAAAACCCTTTGGCCTCGTACATCCCTGGCGCGCTGGCCTTGGTTCTCTCCTTCCATTACAGCAAACATCTGCAAGAGAGTTGTCTAGAGTTGCCTCAACTCCTGTCCTCTTTTGTGCTCACATTCTGCTGAGGCAGCTCTTGTCAAGGTCGGCAGGAGCCTCTCTCTCGGCACCTTCCATAGTCGGTTGTTACTCCTCATCTCAGTTGACCTCTTAATAGCATCTGAGGTGATGGATTACTTTCTTCCCTTGGATTCTGGCACACTCTCCTTTCTTGATTTTCCCTTTACTTCACCGCCTCCTTATTCTCATTCTTCCTGCTGGCTCCTTCCTTCTTGGATCCTGGCACTCCTCTCCGTCTTCTCCCCCAGGTTATTTCATCCAGTACCATGACGTTCCTCTCCAGGCCGAGCCCTCTCAGATCTCTGTCCTCAGCCTCCACTTGTCCCTGGAGACCCAAATAATCATCATATCTAACTTTGTATTGAGAAACTTCATTCAGATTTTTAATTGGCATTTTGACCTCACCATGTCCGAAATAGAACTTTTAATTTCCATCTCACACCACAAACACGGAGCTTCAGTGTCTTGCTCATCTGAGTCAATGGTACCAATGTACATCGAGGCACAGGCTTCAGAATGATCCCTCGTGTATCTATTTCCTCCACACCCCACACTCGCCTTACATACCGCAGGAAGTGCTTTTGCCTGTTATTCAGTACATATGGCCAGTGTGATCACATTTTGCAACTTGCCCCACGACCACTGTAGTCCAGCCCACCAGCGCCTGTCACTCATACTGTAACTTACGTTTCTGGAGCCATTACTTGTACTGCCTGCTTTCAGCCTTGCCCCTGCCCCAACAGCGGATCCTCCACGCAGCAGCCACTGTGATCCTTTAACGTGCAAACCAGAAACCAGATTTCTCCATGTTTAAAATTATCTGGCAACTTCCCATTCTACGTATTAAACCCAACCCCCTTACCATGGTCCTGTGAGGCTGCTGCGCTCTGCCCCCTGCCTATTCCTCAGGCCTTTCTCTCTGCTCACTCACTGGTCTCCAGTCACATGGACTTGCCTCTGTTTTTTCCAATGTCAGCAAGCTTCCCACACCTCAGAATCCTGCATTCCACTTCCTGTGAACCTGCAGACCACTCCCCCTCTTCCCATGGCTGCCTGTGTTTCATCATTCAGGTCTCTACTTAAATGTTGCCTCCTCGCAGAAGGTTTTTCTGCTCACTTTGTATAAAATGGCCAATTAAAAAAAAAAAACAAACAATTTTCCCAAACCAATTTGCCAACATTAATTTTTTTTTAACTTACCAAATAACCAAACATCATATACAGTTTGAATAGTTTGGATATATTTAGTAAACTCAGAAAGTTTGCCATTGGGAATAGATTAATCAGGGAATTTATTTTTGATTA
This sequence comes from Camelus bactrianus, assembly GCF_048773025.1. Classification (NCBI taxonomy): domain Eukaryota; kingdom Metazoa; phylum Chordata; class Mammalia; order Artiodactyla; family Camelidae; genus Camelus; species Camelus bactrianus. The sequence continues at coordinate 55,718,767 of NC_133552.1, forward strand.
TTTGTCTTTTAATGAATTGATCATGGACAGATTGACCTAGAGCCATCCAAAATAGTACCCCCATCACTTTGTGTCCTTTACTCTCTTTTTTGTTAATCTCTCCAGTACTTAACACAATAATAAATCATTTTTATTTATTTCTTTGCTTTTATATTTTATCTCCTACCCTTTATAGATTCTAAGCTTCTTGTATGACTTTTTCAGCCTTAGCTTTAAGGTCTACAACAGGAGCTGAAAAATATTGGTTGAATAAATGAATGAAGTAGCCAGCTAGTTGCAAAATAAGCTAGATGTGAATACATCAAAGATGGAATGGGCAGTGGGCCAGAATAAGCTGAAAATACAGAACATCTCTTTTTCTTGAGATGTCAAAAAGGACACGAGGGTAGAGATTGTGAAGTAGAGTGACATAAAGGTATTTGTTTATTTAAGTAAAGGAGACCAATGTGTTAACCAAAAGTCAAAAACAAAAGAGGAGTTACTGCCAATGAAGGATATTGATCTTTTTTGTTCTTAAACAATTTTGTATAAAAATTGAAGATTGTATATAGTAGTGAGTAAGACACTGTTTTATGTGACAGTGTTATATTTCTAGATTGTGTTTCTGGATTTATTTTGAAGATTCTTAGCAGACTTGATTTAAAATATTCAAGCCACAGTAATTCATGAAACAGTCTACAGTAAGTTTGACACTGATTTTATCGGTTACATTAAGTGCTTAATTTAGTTTAAATTCTTGCTAAAATCATAAATCGACATTTAGAAAATAAAGAATTATAAAATGATATTAGAAATAAATGTGAAGCACCATGATGACTAAATTAATGGGGAGGAGAAAGTTGAGAAAGCATTTTTTCTATGTAGCACTTATCCTAGGAGACCAGATTAATCACCAATGTGTTAATTCTTCATGACACACGTTCATATCCCACTCACTGTTTGTATAGATGACTAATTTCTGAAGAATGATATTATAAATCATACTGCCTAACATTTAAAAATATGGCATTAAATTAATATTCTGGAAAACTTTTATTACTCATTTTTCCTTATGAAAAAATTGAGGAAATATGCAAATATCACAGGGATGAATTCAGTATAAACACTTACAGACTAGAGAAATAGATAATTGCTTCTTTCATTATATCTTCAGAGTGGCTAGAATGATCTGATAATTAAAAGAATTATTAAATGAAACTATATTAAAATTATTGGGAGATATTTTTGTTAAAAAAAGCAGAAGGAATTACAATTCATTGTAATGTATGTGTGATAAAAAATGGTTGAGAAATTTAAATGATCTAGCTATCTATTCATCTATCTATAATTCAGTACAGAGGGGTACATGGTTTCTGGCACAGACTAGCTGTAATGTTACAGGATAGTAATGAATTCTCTGTTGCAGTAACAAAATTTGTGACTTGAGAATTGTCATGGACAAATATGTAAATATACTCTGAAAATTTCTCTTCAACCCAGGTACACATTATAAAATCATCTGATTACTCATGGTTGTTATGATTTAATCTTCCTTCCTCTTTTTTATTGCTATGTTTGGGGATGTTTGTGGCCTTAAATTGTAGCAGGCACTTCACATTTTGTATCTTAAAATGTTCATATATGGAAAAAGATTTAAAAATATATGAAAAGGGTCATAAAGTGTTCATGTCATGCTGGGTAGATTATTATAACAGCTATTTCATGATCATTAGTTTTGAAATCAACTTTAACTTTAAAGCAATAAAAGCTCTATAAATATTGTTTCTCCCATTGCAAAAACCTATTGCATGTATATCTTTACTGATTTTGCCCTTTGTCAAATTTAATTTTAAATCAGTATCACCTAATTTTTTTCTCCAATAGTTTTATTTAAGTTTAAATCCTTGATTTAAATATTATTTGTACCTAAAATGAAATATGTCTAAAGGGAATGTGGGCTGGAAAAAGTTGATATAAAATATCTAGGTGTTTTGTTATTACATTTTCACAGAATGTTAATGTTGGCAGTTGACGTGGGTGCAGATAAACTTCACGCGTTCCAACTTCACTTTCTACTTAATGAGATAATACATAAATTATTTTTCGCATAAAGCTGGGAGAAATTATATTTTTATTCAGTCAGTAATTAGATTGCAGCTTTTTATTCAGTCTACCACTCTTAGGCATTAAAAGGCAAGTTGGACGTTTCTTGCCTTGAGAAACTTGATCTAATATCACTGAAAAGAAGAGTTATTGAAATTCTCAAAGGAAAAACAACAAAAAGATGATTTTTCAAGTCTATTTCTTAAATTCCTTAAGCAAACCTAGCAAATGTTTATTCTAAACATATGTTACAATTTTTGGCACATTACTTGTTTAGCTTGGGTAAGGGGTGTTTTTTATTTATAAAACTTTGTAATCAAAGCAACTACATAGTTTCTCTTTAATAAGTAAATAGATATGATAAATTATTCAGCACCTAAGCTACCTTGGCTTTATAAAACCTGATTTTATATGTGGGTTATTCTGTTTCAGAGCAGCAAAATATTTTGTTCATTTAAAATTCTTGTTATCATAATGTTAGTGCCATAAAATGGAAACACTCAACTTTGTGGCAAACATAGCAGAACAAAGGGATAGTTTTGCCAATTCAGAGTTAATACAACTAATTTTAGTAAATTCAACTTCTGATTTTACCAGCTTCTCATAAACAGTTATTAGCAAAATTTATCCAATGGGTTGACTTCTAGATTGTTCAGTTTCTCATATATGTTTATATGTTAAAATTTATGAAGTTATTAAGGTTCAAATATTCACAAAAGTAGGTTTATTCCTAAGCATTAAATAACCAAATGTTTATAGAATGGTTGTTCACAGTTTTCACGATTGATAGGATTTAAGAAATGTTTAGAATCACAAGTAGAAACATTCAAAAACACATACCTAACATATGTTTAGACAATTCAATTAAACTGGAATATGTCAATATCAGATTTAGCACAGATTGAAAGAGAAATCTTTATATTGTGATGAATTAATAGAATAGTGAAAAACTATTGTAGGATAAGTCTTTTTAAAAGCTATTTTGTGTTTAGATTTTTGGTATTTAATCAGAATGTTGATATTTGAGAGCATATATTCTCTCATTCAAACAATAGTAATATCACTGTATAGTAATGAAAATTAAAATTTTAATGCGTGTAATATTAGGGGAAAGTTTTTAAATGTTGCCATAATATGATTTTTAAATTTTTACCAGTTTTTTTTTAGTCATTTTATTTAAAAATAAAACTAAACTAGAGGGAAACTGGCCTGACATAAAATAAAGATTGTAGACCTTTTTCAGAAATTTGTTTTTAATTACTAACTCAAACAGTAGTCAAATTAGTTCACTGCCAGTAATGCAGAGCAGCCTTATTATTAGAAGGAATAACAATGGAAGTACTATCTTCATTTTCACTCTGAATGGATGCTCCTAAATATTAAATATATTCTCAGTATCGCTTTCATAAAATAAATTAATTTGCAAAACGTATTAGTTATAGCAAATGAAAAACTAAATTCCATTATAAGTTATAAATTAATGGAATCATTATAAGTTATAAATTAATGGGACTGGAATTTATAAAGAAATATTTTATTTTTTACTTAAAAAAATGTGTATTTGAGCATTGTTCAGAGTTGGCAGAAGTCAGGTGGAATGTTTTGTATTGCCTGGAGTAGCATTCAACATTCACTGTGCTGAAAATCATATGGCAGATATCAGTGGCACAAACACATCTATAGGACCCTCCTAGAAAACCTGGGGGAAAGCAGGTAAGGGTGCCTGTGATATATGGGTATCTTCAGATCTATCCTTATTTTATCTTAAAAAAAAATTATTTGCAAGCATCGCTGTTTAACCATTATTGGTAAATAAAATCATTTGCAACCTCACAATTCATAGCCACAAACCAATTACTGAGAAAAATGAGCCTGTATTTTTGAGAAAAAAATATAATCTTAGCAGTTTTATTTTAGTTCCAACCACAAAGGTTGAATTTACTTTTCACACTCACTCTTGTGGATCTGTGAAAACAGAGGGTAGTGGCGGAGACTGCAGCTCTGGGTTCAGACTGTCATTGTGGAATGCTTGCATAGGGAACATGTCACAGATTACCTGCAATTGCAATATTTCAAAAACTGGACAGGTCGAAAGAATCACTGGGGCTGTTTGTCAAATATAGATTCCTGTGTCAAGACAAACCTACTAAATTGGAATCTCCAGTGCATAGACCTGGAAATCTGTAGTTTCCCCACACAACCCAGGTGATCAGGACAGTTGGAGAGACTTGGTGTTGATACATTCTCACTGGGTGGAGCAGCCAATCTCAACTGAAGACGTCAGTTACTATGCTAATTCCATTCTTTCACATTTTTACTGAGTATGTAGTATGTAGCTTGTACTCTAGTGGGCACTGAAAGGCATGTGTAAATACAGGGGTCCTACCTTGTTAACAGTCTTGAGTTTGGAGTACTCTATGTTGCAGTAGAGATGCAACAGATTATAAAGCTGTTGCCTTTGATTACAGGGTAGTGGCACTTTCTTGGTTCCAGCTGCTATAACAAAATCCCATAGACTGTGTGGTTTATAAACAACAGAATTTATCAAGTTCCCAGCAGATTCCATGGCTGGTGAGAGCCCGCTTCCTGGTTCATAGAAAGACATCCTCTCACTGTGTCCTCACGTGGCAGAAGGGGCAAAGGAACCGTCTGGAGTCTTCTTCATAAGCTCACTAATCCTGTTCATGAGAGCTCCACCCTCACAACCTGATCTTCTTCCTAAGGCCCCCACTTCTGAGACCATTACACTGGAAATTAAGTTTCAACATAAGAATTTTGAGGGACAGGAAACAAACATTTAGTCTATAACCTTCACCTTGATATATCACACTAAAGCCAGGAACTCGACAGGAATCAGTCTCAGAAAAGAATCAGAATACATAATATTGTATTTCATTTGTCTCTGTTCTTTATGAAAGTGTTTTTTTGTTTGTTTGAAGGGCACTATGGTACACTCATGACACAGTTTCCCTTCATTAATAGCTCTCCCTACAACTCTGCGTTTCATCATTTCATTTTATTTTACTGTTGTTTCATCTCTTTTTATAATATACTCAATAGTTTGATTACCAAATTATTGTGTGACCTTTTACAACCTAATTTAAAATAACTGTAAGACTGGGGTTATGGGAGATAATTTTATTGATGTGTTTTATAATTAATTATATATCGACACAGTCCAGTATCATATTTAGGATAATTATAAAATGTAATCACTAGAATATCCACAGTAGGTGGCTGCTGCCTAAAGCTTTCGTTTTGAAATACAACTTTTACTTACTGATTACTGCCACCTCCTTTAATTTGTGGCTAAATCAGTCTCTGTCCTTTCTGTGGAGAAATTGATTTGGAAGCATTTATTATTTGAGTAAGATAATAAAATCTTTGAAGTCTTTGAAAGTGAGATGATTAAAAACAACAGATGACAGTTGAGAAGATGGTTACACACTTCTTTTCATCAGTTAATATGGCTCATGATTTTCCCACTGCTTAATAGGCTTTGACAATTTTAAGGACAGTTTAATCATGAAATGTTTTATTTTCATTGTAATTTGAACATGCTAGGAGGTCTGAGGGTTGCCAGGTTTCCCTTTTGGAATTGAGCCTTTCTCTGCAGTAACTAGTCTGTAACCTACTAGCTTTCATTCTGGGGGAAAAAAAAAAGAAAGGAAAAAGAGAAACTATAAAAATACACTAGGTGTTGAGTCAAATATTTAATGTCATTATCTTTTATAAATAATAAACTCACGATTGGAAGTTATTTTCTTAGTGACACTTTTTTTTCCTACCATTAGTGGGTTATGAATGATTAATAAATAAAATTAGTAAGAAATTACTATGCATGTGACTTCTTTTTGATGTCTATACTTTTTGTGTCTGATTCTAGGAAATACATATCTTTAAAACTTGTGTGTTGTGTGTAATGCCTACCTCTGACCAGCCATTATCCTCGGAAAGCTAAATTGGGTTCAGTAAGCTGAGCATTCCCATTTAGACCCTTAGGTCAGTTTTGATGTATTGAAGTCATTTACTGTCTGGAGGAGATGGACGAACGGTTTTAATGTGACGACTAAGCCTTTTCATCCTTTACCTCTGCTTGTGTTACAGAAACCCTTGAAACACTCATCAGACAAGCAGAGAATTACACCAGCATACTTTTCTGCAACACCTACAGGAACATGGCCTTGGAGGCTGCTGCTTCCATCCAGGAGTTCTTCACTGACGTCGGGCTCTTTTTATTTGGTGCGGATGTTAATCCTGAAGAATTTGTAAACAGATTCTTTGACAGTCTTTTCCCTCTAGTCTACAATCATCTCATTAACCCTGGGGTGACTGACAGTTCCCTGGAATACTCGGAATGCATCCGGATGGCCCGCCGGGACATTGGTCCGTTTGGTAATATTCCCCAAAGAGTCCTGGGGCAGATGGGGCGATCGCTGCTGCCCAGCCGCACGTTTCTGCAGGCGCTGAATCTGGGCATTGAAGTCATCAACACGACAGACCACCTGCGCTTCTCCAAAGAGTGCAGCAGGGCGCTCCTGAGGATGCAGTACTGCCCTCACTGCCAGGGCCTGACGTTCAGTAAGCCATGCATGGGCTACTGCCTCAACGTCGTGAGAGGCTGCTTGGCACACGTGGCAGAGCTTCACCCACACTGGCACACGTACATCCAGTCGTTGGAAGAGCTGTCGGATGCCATGCATGGGACATACGATGTTGAACATGTGCTCCTGAACTTCCACTTGCTCGTTAATGATGCTGTGATGCAGGCTCACCTTGATGGACAGACAATATTGGAACAGGTAAGCAGCCGCTCAACGGTTACCGATTTCTTAGAAGTCAACCATTAGCTGCACACAGAAAGCGTGCTGATTATAAGCGCATCATTATAGACTTTCAGTTACGGCAGCTTTCCCAGGTAATACTTTGGGAAGTAGTCTGAGAATGCGTGGGTTGTCATAGTCAGTTCTAAATATATTTTACATCTTACATCAAAATCTTGGTTAGCTAAAATACCAGTTTCTCCTCTAGGTAGAAGTTAGTTCGGTGAGGTAGCGAGGGCTCCATTTTAAAATCAGGAGTGCGTAGACTTGAATCTGCAGTCTGCCAGTAATTCTCAAGTCCCTGAGCCCCTTTGAGCCTCAGTTTCCTTGGTGAAAAGAGGAAAATAGTAACACATAAGTTTTGGAGTATTCTTTTTCGGGAAGATCAGCAATAATGTAGGCATTCTACCTGCTATGGTGTCTTGTACTCCAGAAATGGGTAGTTATTGTTAGTATTTCAAACACATCTTTAAATAGAAAATGCCAGTTATATATTCATTAATTGAAGACTTGATATCTTAGATTTCAAAAGTGTTTTTTCAGAGACTCTCCAGGACCTGGTGCAGTGCTGGTGTGATGATTTTTCAAAACATGGTCTATACAGCATCCTGGTGTTTTATTCCAGGAAGACTTTAAGAAACAAAATGATCAAACCTAAGGGTTTTCTACTTCTCTCACCTTCTGTAGAACCACTTAAAAAAAATATTCACAGGCCGTTCTGGTAATGGTTCTCGTATCCCATACAGTGAAGTAGGACACGCTGGAGCTGTTTATCCTAAATCTCCTGTCCTGAAATGAAGTTGTATTCCTTAGTGCAGACAGAATGTGTCTCCCCACCCTAACACTGATTTACTGAATTAATAAACATTCTCATTATTGACTTTGTAAGTCAGTTCCTTTGATTAATTTCCAATAGAAATTGAATATGAAAATCTTTATGCCCAAGCACATCACCTTCCTCCCCTTTTCTTCCTTGCTTTCAGGGTCTTTGCAATACCTGCGTGAGCCTATATGGTACTTTTATGCAAGTGAGCAGTGGTGCCCTCTTTAGGTGGATGTCATGGCGTGATGTGTCTTGGCAGGTAGAGTGTGAGCTGGATTTCACTTCTCACTCCCTGATCCATTCAGCTGGTGTCCCGGCCTTTCTGCAGTCTCTTGTCCCTTTATGGAGACCATGCATGCAACCAGAACTTTTGGGAGGGACATAATAAACCAACTCAAAATAAGGTTTATAAAAGCTGTCTAAGGGTTCCTATATTTCATAGTTATGAGGAAGAAACATGTAGGTCCAGGATACAAAATAGCAATATTATGATATTGAGTATCTCCAGAAGGGTAAACAGGCACAACAAATCTGAAACCAAGTCCAGGTTTGAATTATTAATTTGTGGCAAGCCATTTAACCTCTCAGTGCCAGAGTGTTCTAATGTACACAAGTGAACAGATTTTTAAGACTCTTTTTTATTATGCATGTATTTTGGAGACCTGGAGGGCCTTTTTGTATCCTTAAAATCAATCACATAGAAAATTATCTCTTTTTTTTTTTTTCTATTTTAAAGGCTCCACTAACATAGATTTGTAATTAGGTAGACATGTTTTCAAATCCTGAGTTCACTGCGTATTAGTCATGTGATCTGGACAAGCTCCTAAAACCCTCTGGGTCTGTTTTGTGAAGAAGGGAGTGATGGTTTAAATGGGATAACAGAAGGCTCTGATGTTGGAAGGCACTTGGTACCTGGGAAGCTTGCTTTTACTTTCCCTATTCTGGGGCCAGCTCTGAGCAAACCTCGGTGAAGCAGGTTACTTTAGTATCTTAAAGGATTAGAATCATCATCGTCACTGTGTTTTATAAATAAATTTTAACACTTTTTGTCATATGCAACTTCTTGGTGGATTTTCAAAGAACATCCTTTTCTTTTAAGCAAATAGAGCTATTTCGTATAATAAATGGTCCTATAACTATCTTGAGAAACATCAATTATTACTAATTAATTGTAGATTCTTTTCCAAGTTAAAAAAATAACTGGGATTCTCTTTAATACTTATGGTGACAGAAGGAGAAACTGACTTTAAATTTCTTGAAAATTGACTCATTAATATTTATTTCTGCCAACTTCAAAGTGATTTATAAGCTGTTTATCAAGCTTTGATAACCTGTTCACACATCAATGAATTTAACAAATTCAAAATAAATTGCTGGTAAGCCAGCAAATAATGACTTTCTCATATTCCCAAAGCAATCTCTGAGATCTAGTACTTTCAAATCTAGTCCTCAGTAAATACATATATCCACTTTGAGAAATCCAGAGGGGTACCTGATGTATCATACATCTGTTGGATGAATTTCAACTGGAAAAAAAAAAACTGGAAACATTTTCAGTTTCCTGATAAAATCATAAATATTTACAATTTGGTTAAACCAGTAAAGAAACAAAATCTAATTTATAAGAGAGTATTTTAATTTTGTAATTATTCTGGGGACTCAGACAAAAATCTAATAAAGCATTAACAGAGAGCCATCAAAGTATGGAGATTAGAAAGTACATTCTTCTCTCAGACTGGATTTCCCATGTGTCTCTACCACTTAGAAGCTTTGAGTTTGGGCACTTGATTATTTAATCTTTTTCTACTTTAGTTTCCTCTTTGGTGAGACAGGTCAAGAACAGTACCTACATGGTAGAGTTCTTGTGAGAATAAGATGTGTTTTCATGCTTAGACTAGTGTCTTGTCCATGGTAACTATTTAAAGCCTATGAATTATTATTACATTATATTCTTTATAAATACTTCATTGATTTCTCTGGTATTTTAAATGCTTTCAGAGAGAACACCTCTTTCTTAATGTGGTATAGAGTTCAAAAAAAATTTTAAAGAGGAATTTGATGTAAGCAAATAATTCTAAAGATTTGCCTCAAATGAGAAGAAAAAGCTGGAATGTTTAGAAAACATTATTCCAAAGTCTATAATGTATTATAATATTAATGAATATTAATTGCTAATTATTTGATAGAAATGATATGATTTCCTTGTTAGGAAATAATTGAAAGATTTTTTTTTTGGTAGAAAATGAATGAATGATTCCTTACCAAGAAAACTTGATAAAAACTTGATATTAAAAAAAATTCTATTTACTATTAATTGAATTCAGCATATTATTTATTAATATAATTTAATGCTTTAACTTATTAGAGGAACATAATTCAGAATCTGGGTTAATTTCAGTGTTTGAACATCTTCTAAGTGGAACAAATGCTACCAAGAAACTCAGCTGAACACTGATTCTATAAAATTTTAGAAGTAAAAAGTTTTTTTCCAGCCTTATTGTGATATACTTGACAAAATAAAATCCCTCCTTAAATATTTGGTAGAATTCAGCAGTGAAGCCATCTAGTCCTGGCTTTAACTTTGTTGAGAGCTTTTTTATTACTGATTAAATCTTCTTACTCATTGATCTGTTCAGATTTCCTATTTTTTCATGTCTCGGTCTTGGTAGGATCTATGTTCCTAGGAATTGTTTCTCCCGGGTTATTCATTTGTTTGGCTTGTAACTGTTCATAATAGTCTTGAAATATCCTTTGTATTTCTGTAGTGTCACTTGTAATAGCTCCTCTTTCATTTTTAATTTTCTTGAGTCTTCTCTTTTTTTAATTAATGGAACCAAAGATTATTCATTTTTAAAAATCTTTCCAAAAACTAGCTCTCAATTTTGTTGGTATTTTCTGGTCTCTATTTCACCCATTTCTGCCCTGATCTTTGTTATTTCCTTCTTTCTGGTAATGTTGGGCTTAGTTTGTTCTTTTTTCTAGTTCTTTGAGGTGTAAAGTTGGTTGTTTACTTCAGGTCCTTCTTTTCCCCGAATGGGGGTGTTTATCACTATGTACTTCCCTGCTTTGCTGCATCTCGGAAGTTCTTGTAGGCTGTGTTTCCACAGCTGGGGCTTGAGGGTTCCCTGCAGGTTGTATGACACCGTGCTGGGTGCAGAGTTTACGGCAAGAGTGTGTCTCAGCTTGTCCTACTGGCCATGTGGGGATTTTCTTGCCTGATGGAGAAGTCACCCAGCTAGTTTCTAATAGAAATCAGTTTTTCTTATCTCTTATCTGTGCACTATTAGTAGAGTTTCAGCTGGTTGCATCTAAATTACTTTAGGAAAGCCAAGTACTTCAATATTAATACCTATCAAAATTGAGTTTAAGGTGAATTGTACACACTAATGCACTCTAATTAAGACTACATTGTTGAGATAACTAATATCTGATCACTTCTTTGCTGCACACCTACATTTATCTGAATCTGTAAAATGAAGCCTAATGAATCAATCACGTGTTGTTGCGTGGCTCAGTGATATCTTTATATATAAGTTGAAAGGAACATTCAAATGGATTATTTATGGTAAAGCACAGGTTTTTTTTCTATTTCTTCTCTAGTGTGATATATATTTTCCTAAAAAAAAATCATTGTGTATTCAATTTTACATAATAGGGATTATGGGACACATAAGGTTGAAGCAGTTACTCTCAAGTCTCTGTCCTCAAAACAGCTCCTTGTGTGGTGGGAATGGTGGGTGGGACACACATCCCAAGGATGGGGGAAGTGGGGAAGGAACTTCTGGTTGCCTGGGTCCAGCTCACCCGTCAACTGACAGTCATGTTCTCTCAGTGACAATGTGTAAAAAGCCAAGCAGACGTTATTTTTGAAGTTTATCTTTTTAGGAGCTTTCATCCATGTACATGTTTGTATTTGGTTACTACAGAATACAGCGCTGTGACCAAAGATTATAAATCAGCCACCTGTGGGCACTTTGTGGGTAGCTGGGCAAGACTTCATTAAAAATACCTTCATAATACATTTAAAGATGTCATGTTTACCTTTGCCTAATTTTTGTTAGCTAATGTGCTAGACTAATGTTGAACTTGTAAGCATTATGTTGTTCAAATGAGCTGGTTCTTCTGAGAAGTAAGACTTTTGACAAGAAAAGGGGAAAGCCATAAGAATTAAATTAGCACCAATCAAAGGGGGAAAATGTAAGCTCCTTGGGTAAAAGGCAGCTCTGACAGAATCCAATGAAAGTGGGCTAACCAAATCCAGAAAAATCTATAAGCTAATAGAGAAGGAAAGGAAGATCCATTAGACCATGAGAAGGTCATCCAGTCCAACTCAGCATTCTGTACAGAGATCACTTTGAAAGGTTTCACCCACTTAATTCTACATACTAAGTAGTGATAGGGAGCTTGCTATTCCAGAACTGGTGGCACTAAGCATGTAGTAATAATTAGTGGGTTTTCCTTTCAGTGCTAGGCCCATTTATTTCTCTTCAGATGTGAAACAAGACAAAATTTTTCGGACTAGAGGCAAGTCAAAGGGTAATTCTATTGCCCACTGATTTTCTACTCAAAGATTATGACATATTGAGATAGTTCTGTAATATTTTCAGCCTCTCCTGGTAAGAATTTCCTTTACATGCCTGATTAAATCTGAATCCTTCATCTTTCGGAGACCTGCCCCTTGCACACGTGGATTGTGGGCGGTGGGGAGGTCCAATTTGGCCCTTCGATAACCTCTCTTGAAATGATTGGCAGTGGTGACGGCCAGTCAAGGCCCATGTACCTCATATGCGGTAAGTCTGAATGTTTTAGGAACATATTGGATAACAAGCTTGCATAATTTAAGGATAGATATTTCATAAGACTTTGAAAATGTTGCATGATTAATTTGTGATTTTTACTTTTCTGAGAAAGATTACTTGAGAATGATAACCATCATTCTTTATTTCTACCTAATTTCCTGAGAAAGAAAAAAAAATTATTAGATGTTTTATGAAGGCCTGAGGCCCTATAGAGGGAAATCTGGACAAAGATCTCTGGGAATAGTGGTTCAATATTTCTAGTTGTTGGAGAATCCACCCTTATGGTGGGTGGATACCTGCATCTTAGGTTACCATGCATGGTACTCTAGGTAGGAATGCTTTGAAGACAGGGACTAAGGCCATCTAGATGTCAGATATTTGAAGGCTCTTACTATGCCTTCTTGCCTGATACCTTCTTCTTTCCAGGCGTCTGACTCCCTTTTATTCAGTTCTTCTTTATATGCTTTCATGTTAAGATCACTATTGTAACCACACAGCCCTGTCTTTCTCTCCTGGAGGACCTGCTGACTCAGGATGGAGTTGGCCAGACTGGAGGGAGCCTGGGGACTGACAGCTGGTACTTGCCAGGCGAGGATCTTTTCATCTCCCACCATCAAAGCCGGGTGCTTCTCCTTCCTCAGGCTCCTGGTGTCTGGAGGACTGCAGTCTCAGACCCCCAAGTGTACTTTTTAGAAAATCAGGAATGGAAGGATAATTTTCAGAACCGTTAAATTTTTTTCAATTTTTGCATCATGTATGCATTTGCTTTGTTATGTTACTGAAGTTTCTTAGTGATAATAGAGCTCTTATTCCAGTAATATGAGCTTTTGTCTCCCGGGAATAAGAAGGTGTTAACAATACCCAGTAATTCTTTTTGATTTTTCTTACATAATTTTTGCTTGAATTTTATGAATGTGTAGCTATTCATATTGCATCACTGATGTTCACAGATGGTTTGAAAAAGTTATCCTCTACCTTAAATGGGATAAATTCTCTCTAAATTGAATACTGCATAAAAATTTGTTGGTTTTTTTCCTTGATGAAGTTCAGCAAGGATGTGGTATTTCTGTTGGAGTTTTTGCTTCTTGCTTTCTACCTGGGTGTTTTCTGAATGCAACAAGGCTTTTTTGGTTGGAGATTTTTAATTCATTGATTTTTAAGGCACATAATTTTTAAGTGCATTTATGATTTTAGTTTTTGCAGTTAATTTTGTGCACATTTGCTGTCTTTTTTTTTTAAATTGAGAGTTTGTAAACTGGTATTAACTCTGTCCTGTAAATCAGCAATCCTTTGGCTTCACCAGTTAAGAGTTATCCATTTTTTGATGCCTTCGACGTATCCAATTTCACATTCCCACAATTCATGTTTCTCCCCCCAAGAACAGCAGCCTGATTGCTTATCTTAGCAAGTGTTCACTTAGAGGCTCAATCAGACTCTCTTTATTATTAAGACCTCGTTCTTAGGCAGGGTTTACAAGAGGTTTTTTTTTTCCCTCGAAAGTAATTCTGCCCTTTCTTTCCTTCTACTTTTGAAATTCTTATGAAAGCAGCTTTATGCCTTTCTGAAGATTGGTATTTATCTCCGAAGTCTCTGTTAGTGCTGTCTGAAGCTGTTCTCCATTCTTCTTATGGATTTCGAAGGCTGTTTTGGTTGTAGCTTTGCTGGATTTGCTTTGATGCAGCTCCTAAAAAAATCTTGCTTATAATGTCAACGATCAGCTGAACTTGTAAACATTTAGATTTTTCTCTTTTCTGTGCTTTCTATGAGTTGGTTTAAGCTCAAGTAAAGAGAAGTAGCTTTCCAGCTCTTTCTTCGTGGTCTTCACATTTACCATGATTTAAAGTCTCCAGACTCTTTTCAAAGTAGTGAAACTTCTCAATAGTTTGATGTTTTTCCTGTATAAGGACAGATGCTCCAGTGGGCAGTTCTTTATATCCCCTTGCACAGTAATAAAAAGTTTTAATCACCAAACCCTCACTCTAACTATGAAAGCCATCATCTCTGACAGTATTTCTTGGGAATCTGGGCTTGTGCTAAGCTCCCTTGGCTGCATTCCCACTCCTGGGCATGGAGTCTCCAGGCTCAGGATCACACAGAGCATCATGGCCATCGGTGGACCTTCCATGGCCCCCAAGGCCCCTGATGACTTTTAAAATCAGAAATAAAGCATCCATGTCATGTATTACACTCCCCAAGGTAGTGTTTACATGAAGGCACTAATTAATTTAATTAGACAACACATCAGTAAAAAGTAACCTAATAAAAATGGGCATAGGGTTTTAAATAACAGACATTCTCCAGAGAAGATACATGAATGCCTAATAAACATACAAAAACATGTTTTGCATCATCAGTCACTAGGGACATGCAAAAAATCACAGGGAGGCAGTGACACGCCACAGCCCCTAGGATGGCTATAATGTAAATGATGACAAGTGTTGAGGCTCAGGAGAAATTTAAACACTCACACATTGATGGGAGGATTGTAAAATGGTGCGGTTACTTTGGCAAACAGTTTGGCAGTTCCTCATAATGTTGACCATAGAGTTACAGTATGACCCAGCAATTTCACGCTGAGGTATATATCCAAGAGAATTTAATACCGTAAGTCCACAAAAAATTGCATAAGGATACTCATGGCAGCTTTATTTGTAATAGCCAAAAAGCAGAAATGACCTAAATGTTCATCAACTGATGACTGGATAAAGTATTTTATAGCCATTCCATGGAATGTTATTTGGCAGTATAAAAGGATGAAGTACATGCTGCAATATGATTGGACCTTGGAAACATGCTATGTGAAAGAAGTTAGTCACAAAAGAACACATATTATGAGATTCTGTTTCTGTGAAATAGCTAGAGTGGCAAATTCACTGAGAAAGTAGACTAGTGGGTACCAGTGGTTGAGGTGGGGGAATGAGGAGTTAACTGCTCATACATATAGGATTTGGGGGGGAGGGAGCAATAAAAATACTGTAAGACTACAAAGTGATGATGGCTGCGCATCTCTCTTCATACGATAAAATTCACTGAGCTGCATATTTCAAAAGAGTGAACTTCATGATACATGAATTATATAACAATAAAGCTGTTACAAAAATTTTTAATGTATCATTTTGAAAATTGACTCATACAAACTGAAAGCCAGTATATTCCAGTGAATAATCCATGTATGAGTTTGTTCTATTTATTGGCCTGTGCTTCTGGAGGCTTTGGGAACACAGAGGAACAGTGTGTCTTTTCATTTGTCATCCAAATGACACACTAAAAATGTTTTTAGACATTTTATCACTAATGCTTCAAGGTCCTTCAGAGAAAAAAAATTGTCTACCCTTGTCTTAAGGGTGTTTTCCTCACGGGCAGTAAACTTTTAGACCTTGAAAAACTGTTTCTCTCATTCAAGAAAATTTAGGGTCAAATAAAAATAGATAAAAATGGTGGATAATCTTATTTGGTTATCTAAATATGCAACAAATGTCTGTTGCCTGCCTTCAGTGTACCAGGCAGTGCTAGACACTGAATTTATACCAACTGAGCTTGCAGAACTTACAATGGACTAACTTATTTTTCTGTAACCATATTTGCATCTCAGGTCTGTTCTCCACAGAGAAATCAGGATAATCTTTCCAAAATATAAATTATATTATACTTAAAATCTTTCAGTGGCTTCCTATTAACCTTAGAGCCTAAGGTTAGAGCCTAAAAGCCTTTATATTGACCTCTAATGCTTTGCATATCTGGCCTTTACCCTCATCTTGAACCACTTTTGATAATTCTTTGCTCTAGCTGTGCTGGGGTTCTTTTGATTCCTTTAGCAGACAGTCCTTTCCCTTGACTCCTGTCAGTTACATTTTCTGGAGAACAGGCTCTTCCCAGCCACCCCTACCCTCCTTCTCTGACCGATGCTTTGCTGCTAACTCATTTTGGTCTCATCTGAGATGCTACTAACCCTGGGAAGGTGTCTAACCTCCAACCTAAAAGGTTAGGTAACTATGTATTATGTTCTAGTAAAACTATAACTTTTCCTTTACTTCATTTTGTATTCATGCAGTTATTTAATTATTCATTAATATTTTATATTCAATTGTCTGTGCCCAGAAGGCAGAGACCATCTGTTGTGTTCATCATGGTATCTCTAGAGTCTAAGGCTTGATAGACACATGAGTCCCTTGATGAATACTTGTTGAGCAGCAGTAAATCTGGCCTTTCAGCTGCATTGCCTGGGCTATTGGAATTGTCTCCAAGTTGATCTCTCTGTTCCACCTCTGCCTTCTTTGTGTCTATATGAAAAAAGTCCAGACTCCTTAGCATGGTGTGCAAGGTCCTCTGGGTCATGATACCACCCTTTCTCATTCATCAGTCTCATTCCATTTCTCCTGACCTACCCTCCTCCTCCTGGCATCCGAGTTCCAGATTAAAGTACATCACCCACTCCCCTCGGCCCCACGTGGACTGGATTATTCTCCTGCTATGTCCATCTCACCAATGAAACTAGAAGCTCGTTCAGAGAATTCACTGGATCTTTTTCATCTCTTTATCCCCAGTGCCCATTAAAGTGTCTGGCAATATTTGTTGAACTGAAATGACCTCCAGACTCCACAGCAGAAACTTCTTGATTAATGCACTGAATTAGATTTAATTTCAAACATTTACAATTTTTCAATGAATCTTAAATTACTAACATTTCATATCTCCCATGGGAGCACAGCAAGACAATTGTGATAATCTATGATTCTTTAATGAATGCACAAAACGCTTCCATTAAACTTTTATGCAGATAAATACTCTGACATTATTAATGTTATATCTGCATTTATCTTAAGCCCAGTCAAAAATCCCATGTATCAAATTAGGTTATTGGAAATAAGGGCAAAGCAAAAATAATCAACGTTAAAAACAAATCTTGATAGACGTGCATTTACTCTGTATTGTTCTGTGAGCGATCCTGCACCATGCCTTCCACCTTGTAATTCTCATTCCCGAAGACAAACGTCAGGCATTTGGGCTTCTCCAGTTCATGTATTAGTTTGGTACTAGGACAACCAGAGCTGCTCAGGGAACTGGAGCAGAACTGAGGCAGACTGTCAACCGACATGCCCTTTAGACCTCTTTCTTTCTTTTTTTTTAATTGAAGTATAGTGAGTTTACAGTGTTGTATTAGCTTCTGGTGTACAGCAAAGTGATGCAGTTTTATATTTATTTTTATACAATATGTATATACTTTTT
The DNA here is from genome assembly GCF_048773025.1 of Camelus bactrianus. NCBI lineage: Eukaryota > Metazoa > Chordata > Mammalia > Artiodactyla > Camelidae > Camelus > Camelus bactrianus. The sequence goes on from NC_133552.1 coordinate 55,736,520, forward strand.
TCATATTCTTTTCCATTATAGGTTATTACAAGATACTGAATACAGTTTCCTGTGCTATACAGTAGGACCTTGTTGTTTATCTGTTTTATATATAGTAGGGTGTATCTGCTAATCCCAAACTCCTAATTTATCCCTCCTCCCCCTTTCCCCTTTGGTAACCATGTTTCTTTTTTAATAATTTTATTGAAGTATAGTCAGTTTACAATGTTGTGTCCACTCCTGGTGTACAGCACAATACTTCAGTCACATAGGAACATACATACCATCATTCTCATATTCTTCTTCACTGTAGATTACTACAAGATGAAATTTTTGTTTATTTGTTGTTGTTGTTTGGGGGGGAGGTAATTAGGTTTATTTCTTTATTTTTATAGGAGGTACTGAGTATTGAACCCAGGACCTTACTCATGCTAAGCGTGTGCTCTAGCACTTGAGCTATCCCCTCCTCTCCTCTATGTCTATGTCTGTAAACTATTTCTGGTTTACAGAATCCCTCCTGGTTCCTATAAGGAAATTTTAAAAACTGCTTTCTGCCATTCATTAGTGTTCTTTTAGATGTTAGCAGTAGACATTGTTTGAAAACGTATTGTATGATCTTAAGTTGGGGGAAAAACTATGTATAATATTTATGTCCTAGAAAGCATTGCAGGTTATCACCATACATATTAGTGCACCAAAGGCTCTAATAAATCCTGCTAGTTAAAAATATCCATTAGCTATATTAAGGAGAGCACTTTCAATATATATTTAACCAAGACCCCATTTTTACCTGGACGTGTTATGGATTTTCTGCTAAACACACTCTGGAAAATTCTGCTCAGAGGTAAGTTTCATGATTTATTTGGGGCTTTCGCCACAAGTAAATTTCTTTGAGGGGAAGTTGAAGGTAACGGAGCCTAATATGTGGCCAGTTTGAGGTTCAGAGCTAGACTGTTGGCAGCTGTGATCCTCAGTTGGGTCCTCTCAAATCACGAAAGGTCAATCTCCCGAAAATTCACCATGGGCTCTGGCAACACAGTCCAGAAAATGAATTCCTTTGAAAATTGTATGTGAATTTGATTGAACTGTAATTTTTCCAGGTGTAGCGCTGTGAAAATAGAAGGCTAAACGTTCTCTTGACCTTCCAGAAATGGTCTGTGTCCATGGAGAGCTGAGAATAAATGTACCTGAGTTAAATATCCTTGCCTGTCTGTGGCTCTTCTACCTTCGCACTAACCATGTTTATTCAGCTCCTTGTCTGTATATACTGACAGTTACTCACAATGACCATTAGGATGAATTCCCTAGCTCAGAGCATAAGCCAAAGGCCATGTAAAACTTCCAGTTTAAAACTATATGTTATTGGGGCAGATTGGTATTCCCTCACTAACTTGGATGAAGATACGAATGCTTCATAAATATATTAAAATTTCTTAATACGTAATACCAGTAGAATGTGATATTTTCATTACTTGTTTATCAACAAATCATGTAATCTGTGCAATTAAAATGCAGATCACAACCATCAATATTCTCAGTGGGGGGGGGGTCCTTATTTCCATCCTGGGATGTACAGAAGTCCCACTGCTGAATCCCAGCCCCAAAGCTAATACATAGACTCCTTCCACCCCACTGTTTGGCCTCCTCTGACTTTGCTGATGGTTTTTCCTTAGACTGACCGTCCACTGAGTAGCCTCAGAACAAAGAGGTATAATGTGTTTTCTAATGTTTCATACAGGACAAGTCTTACCCTGTTCAGAGACAGAGGACACGCCTACCTTGAACTTTACTAACCCCCCATCTGAGAAGTAATATTACGATTAGTGAAAAAAAGAAACCAAGTTAATCTTATGAGATGGATAAATACAAATGAAAATAAAACACATGCATTCATTTGAACCTACAAGCAGGAGGGACTTTTAAAATAAAACAAAATGAATTTTATGTTTTTGGGAAATTTGAAATAAGTAAGAGAGCAGCCCCTCCCCCGCCCCTTAAAATACTTCCTTTAATGCCTGAATAGTCAGATGTGACCAGGTGTTGATAGTAGATATCTATATCTTTTCAGTTTTTTTTTTACATTTTCACCACTTTCCACAGTTCCCAGTTTAAAAAGAAGTGTAGTTAACAGCGTGGTCTTTTCTTCCCCTTTTTAATTTCACATTCTCTACACTGATGATTTCAGGTTTCTGGGACAAAAACAGTGATTTATTCCCAGAGTCACTTTGGGGACCCTTGTCCTATCAGCCTGCTAGAAATTGATTTCTCAGATTAAATTAGCACCTTATTTGTATCTAGGCAAGACAATCTCTGAACACTGGAGCTAAATACACAGTTTTCTACTTGACACTTTTTCTCAGGATGTCCCCAAACTATTCAAAACCCACAAATCCAGAGCTGAACTCATCGTCTTGTCTCCCAAACCCAATTACTCTCTGGCACAGTACATCCACCTAGAAACCTAGGAACCATCCTTGACACCTTCTTTCCAGTGCTGATTCTCCCGATTTCATACCCTAACCATATCTCAGATATGTTTGAGTCTCTCCTTTGTACCACCAGCCATTATTTTGTATGGATGATTGTAGGCAGATGTGTCCTAATTAGTCTAATCTCATCCAGTCTCTCCATGTCCCCCACTGCCCCACACCATCTATCAGAATAACATTTGAAAAACTTAGTTGTAACCTCATTTTCTCAGGATTTAAAGCCCTTCAGTGGTAGACTTGACAAATCTTTTTAATATAGTCATCAGACTGTCTGACTCTCAGACATCTCTCCATCTGATTCTCTCACCAGCAGCTCCCATCTGCCCTCAGTTACCCTGGAGATGTATTTTACAGATGTTGACCCCAAAGCTCCACTCCTGGAAACTGTTGCATTGAAATAAAAATACTAGTAGCATTCAAAGACACAACACAAAGATGTTTATATTTGCAGCAACATTCTAACCACAACACTGGAAACAAATATCCAAGGATGGGGGACTGTTGAATAAATTAGGATACAGCCACACTAAGGAGGATTATTCAAGAATCATTGATAATGAATTAAAACGGTATCAATAGATGTGAATGGATTTTTATGTGATACTATGGGACTGAGAAAGTGAAATGAATAGAAGCACATATGATCCTATTTTTATAAAGCATTCAATGTGTGCATAGACTGTCTTTGTTTATAAATATGAATGCATATGTATACATGTGTGAATGTGTTTATGTGCCAAGTATGGACACATGAACATGAAGAAAAATAGAAAAGGATGAAACAAGCAAAGTAATAGGAAAAATCTATGGCATTGAATACATAGAACCCAGCATTCTGATATGATCGCACTAATGACATACTATATGAGTGTGCATATGTGTGTGTATCTCTGTGTACACATAAATGAGAAAGCATAAAACTGCATTTGTGTATAGTTAGTGACTTCTGATATGTTCATAAAATAAGTGATATTTCAGTTGCAAAACAAAGCTTTGCAGAGATCTGACGATATAATTATAATTTAGTTAAATCAGACCAAGTAAAGAATAAAATGTGTGTATATGTGTATATCTGTTTGTACATGTTTGTGCAATTGAGAAGGATGCCGTAGAAGGTAAGGTCTCAGCCAAATGCCTCTCCCTTCTCTGGAGGCACCCACTATTGGAAACTGGTTAGATATCCTTCCAGAACTCTAATGTGCATCTAGGTGAGGTATGGTGAAGTAGAATTGCTGGCTGGTTGAGCGTATACACTCAAAACCTTAACAAAAACAGCCAGATCCCCTCCAACGTACCTCTTTATGCTCACGCTCACAGTGTAAGAGGTCATCTTCCCAACAGCTCTGCCAGTAGTTGATACTGTCCGTCTTTAAAATGTCTTCTAGTTGGGTGGATGGAAATTGTATTTTTAATTTCACAGGTAAGTGCTAAGGCTATCAGCTCTCATATGATTTTTTTCCATCTGTATTTTTTTCTGTGCCTTAGGTATTCATATTCTTTGTTCATTTGCTTTCCTCCACTGGGTCATTTGTCTTTTTCAACTTTTCTGAATAATAAGCATTTGTCTATTAAATATACTATTTTCCCAGTCAGCAGTGTCTCTTCCAAGTACTTTTCTAACAATTTTCTGACAATGCAACTTTCTGACATCTGAATCTTATGTGAAATATTAGTTATAGGTGGTCAGTATTAGTGAAAAATAAGGAAGGCAGAAAAACCTGGAATTCCTTAGTGTGGTAAACAGGAAGACACAATGTTATCCCACTTTGAGTACTTATGGAAGGGGGCATTTAAATTGTCTCCAGAATTATCACTTGACTATTTCTAACAAATGAGGTAGTTGAGAAGAAACTGCTAACTTTTTTTGCGTAAACGTGTATTAGCTTTGTTTTGGGGTTGTGGGGAGGCACTGAGAACCATCAGGAACAACAGAAAATGACTGAGCGAAATACCTCCTCTGCTCTACTCTAAACGGCGGCACAACAAAGCCTGTTGAGATGTACAGACCGAAGGCTTGCAAGGTTGACAAATAACCTCAAGTTAAGAGATCAAGGGTGACTTAACTTCACAGGTGATATTTTAACTGAACTGTGAAAGATGGTAACGTTTAGACAAGGAGAAAAGAAGAAAAGTGCGAAGTCCAGGGTAACTCCAGAGACTGAGTAATACAGTTTAGCTAAAGCATGTGATGGTTAAAGTGGAGTGCTGGGAAATTTGGAGGTTCCGCTGTAAACTCACAGCTGTGGGACGCTTTCGTTGGTACTCATTAGGAAAAGGGAGGAACCACTGAAGGCTTTGGATCGGAAAAGCAGTATGATCAGAACTGTGCTTTAGGAGGGTGGATCAGGGAGCCTGGGGAGAAGGGTTAGAGCTGGGAGAGTTGGAAGGAAAGTCAGCAAGGCAGCTCTTGCTTCCATCCAAGGAAGAGAGAAAAGCTAATGGAAGCCCTTACTGGAGGGATGGAGTTTGCCACACAGGGGAGAAGTGAATATGCAAGAAACCTGATGAGAGCAGAATAAACAGCCTGTGAACATTTTAAACCTCTAGCCGATGCCATTTCTGAAGCATCTGCAAACATTTTCAGCTTTGAAAAAATAGGGAAAGTATGGTTATGTTGATGTGTCTCCCTTTCATTTCTTTGTCTAAATATTACATTTAAAACTACTTATCTTTACAATGTAGGATTCTTACTCCCTTTGGTAAGCAAAATGGCCAAGTTTTGATTTTGTCTGTAGGGATATCATTTAGTCTTCTCAGTGTCCCCTAGTCTTCCCCTTGATTTTGAGTTGCTTCTCCTTCTTGCCTTGTGGTTTCTCACCACCTCAGCAATGGCTGGCCCTCTGCTTTTTGTGGCAGTGCCCAGAAGTCTGTAGTATGTCAGCTTGTGTAACTCAAAGAGTTTTAAATGTCCCAAAGCCCGATGATCACAGAAAGAAAAAATACACTTTTTCCCCCAGTGACCATATTGAAAAATGTAATTGAATCAAGCTTTGCTGAATAAAACCAATATTCACTGTCGGGAATTTTATCCCATTTTTATCCTCTCAGCCGCAGGGTAGAATTCCTCTCTTTTTCCCTTTCTACCAACGACTCAAGGTTTGTCTAAAACCTTCCCTGGTACCTCTGGTTCCTAGTGATTTTTCTTTGAGCTCCTGTACAACTTACTGCTTATTATGTTCTTTTGACACATAGCTTATATCCTACGGAGATATTATTTATATTGTATTGAAGTTAGCTTTATATATATATATCAATTTGTTTCATCATTGGAAATCCTACCTCCCTAATTAGATTCTAAACTCCTTGAAGACGAGAAATCAGCAAAATATGTTCTAGTTTGGTTTTTATAGCCCTTATCAGCAAAAACTTCCTCAACACAGTTAAAAGAGAGAGAAATCCCTACATTTAGAGATTTTTTTTTTTTTACAAAATCTCCACAGCTGCACTGTGAATTGTGTCTGTTTTTCCAATAGCAAAAAATGAATGGAGCTTATGAGTTTTTGCTTAAATTCAGATTGTACATTTTCTCTTAAAACATGCAGTTATCTATTACTCTAGTACATCAGCATTCTGCTAAACTCACCTGTGGTGTGGTCAGCCTTCTCAGATGTTCCAATCTACTAACCGTCTAACCACTCCCATGTCCTTAAATGTGTGCTCTGACTCCAGGATCCAACTCCATTATGCCTTGCTTCTCCAGTTCCATCCATGACCATCAGGAATCCAAGACTCTCGGATTAGTCGAATCTGTTTATCTCATAATCTGACCCTATCTTTAATCACTCCTGCCTTCCCAAACCTATTACCATCACTGAAATCTGCAATTCAGTTATCTTTGGATCAGAGTATCTGAAACAGAGTCTCTACCATTAAACATGCAATTGCGTTGTAAAAGCTACTGTCCTAAAGCAAAACGAAAACTTGCCTGACTCTCTGCCTTCCCTAGGCTCTGTCCCATAAATCTACTTACCTTTGCTAAAAAACTCCACAACAGATTGGTGTATTTTCACAGTCTCTGCTTTCTTATCTTTTTACCTGGTTTTCCTGCCAATCACTAGGCATTCTGCCACACTTCTCCATAGAAACCTCACTTTTCACCAGTCACCAACGGTCTTTTTTCTCGTAAGATCCAAAGGTTTATTTTTGTCCTCATTTTATAGGACTGTCAGTCACCTTGGACATATCTGATCATTTCCTTTTTTTTTTTTTTTTTTTTTTAAGAAAACACTCTCTTTGTTTATATTTTGAGATAGCCTGCTCTCATGGGATTCCTCCAGTTTCTCTGAAAACGTCTCAATCTCTTTTAACTTCTCTTCATCTCCACCTGCAAATGCTATTGTATCAGTCTTCGGTGCTCCTCCATCTTTACTCATCCCAGGTACATGCTGTTGACAACCACATTTGTGTATCTACCTGACCTCGCTCTTGAGTTTTCAGCTCGCATGACTAACAGCTATTGGGCAGCTCCTCTTGAATAAATAATAGTCATAGGAAGCCAGACATGTTCAAAAGAGACTTTTCTTTTTTCTCCTCGCATCCATGCTTCTCGATCTCACATACTGACCCTTGCATTCACCCAGCTGCTTCAGCCAAGAAGCACCAGGAGTCATGCCTGAATCCACTGGTTCTTCACTTGCTGTGTTTAATCTATCCACAAGCCCTGCTGTCCCCACCATCAGAATATGTGCGTCTTTCAGCTCGATCTTAGTCCCTGTGGACCATCTTCAGCAAAACCAGCATCATCTTCTCCCTGAACAAGACCAAAAACCTTAAATCTGGAGTCACTGTTTCCATCTTGTCTGTCACTTTTTTTATGTCTTGCTCAGACTTCTCTTCAAACAGCCAGCATGATATATATTTTTAATTCTTTTTTATTGAAGTGCAGTCAATTTACAATGTTAGTTTCAGGTGCACTGCAAAGCAATTCAGTTATACATATATATGTCAGATTCTGTTCCATTACAGCTTATTACAAGAAATTGAATATCGTTTCCTGTGCTATATAGTAGGTCCTTGTTGTTTATCTATTTTATATGTAGTAGTGTGTATCTGTTAATCCCAAACTCTTAATCTATCCCTCCCTGACTCGCCCCTGGTAACCACAGTTCGTTTTCTGTGTCTGTGAGTCTATTTCTGGTTTGTAAATAAAATTTGTGTGTATATGTATGTATATATATATATTTAGATTCCGCATATAAGTGACATCATATGATATTTGTCTTTCTCTGTCTGGCTTACTTCACTTAATATGATAATCTCCAGGTCCATCCATGTTGCTGCAAATGGCATTATTTCATTCTTTTTTATGACTGAATAATATCCCATTGTATACATATACCACATCTTCTTTATCCAGTCATCTGTTGATGGACATTTAGGTTGTTGCCATGTCTTGGCTGTTGTAAATAGTGCTGCTGTGAACATTGGAGTGCATGTGTCTTTTTGAATCAGAATTTTCTCCAGATCTATGCCCAGGAGTGGGATTGCTGGATAATGTGGTAAGTCTATTTTTAGTTTTTTTAAGGAACCTCCATACTGTCCTCCATTGTGGCTGCACCAGTTTATATTCCCTCCAACAGTGTAGGAAGTTTCCTTTTTCTTCACACTCTTTCCAACACTTATTATTTGTAGACTTAAAAAAAGGTTATTTATTTATTTATTTAGAGGGGCAGGTAATTAGGTTTGTTTGTTTATTTATTTATTTATTTATTTATTGTTTATGTTAATGGAGGTACTGGGGATTGAACCCAGAACCTCGTGCATGATAGGCACACACTGTACCACTGAGCTATACCCTTCCCGCTGTAGACTTTTTAGTGATGGCCATTCTGACCAGTGTGAGGTGACACCTCATTGTACTTTGATTTGCATTTCTCTGATAATTAGGGATATGGAGTATCTTTTCATGTGCCTTTTGGGCAACTGCATATTTTTAAAACATAAAGATTGTTTTATCATTATGCTCAAAACTCTCCAATGACTTCAGTGCCCACTTAGAACACACACTCACCCTTTGGCAGAGTGTATATGAAGTCATGTGATCCGGCCAACCCACCTCCCCTTCCCTTCACTCTCCACTCCTACACGGTATTTTTCAGGTGCAGCAGCCTCCTTTCCTTCTCTTCCCGGGTCTGTTTTCATGACTGTTCCCTCTGTGTATGAAGCTCTTCCCTGTCATCTTCCCACAGATGCCTCTTTACTTCACTCAGAAAAGAATTCAAATAAGAAAGTCTTCCTTGAGCAGTCCATCCTCATTCGACACCATTGCTCTGTCAAATACCCATTTTTAACTGAGTAACAGTCATCAAGACTTAAAAGTAGTCTAGTTAATGATCTACTTTCAGTTTCCCCCACTAGAATGTAAGCCTCTTGGGAGAAAGTTCATCACCGTATTCCCAGCACTTAGAATAATGCCTACAAATAATAGGTGCTCAGTGTATGAATGGTCATCGCAATCTGCAGCTAAACAAGGACTAAAAGGCACATGTTTGACTTTTAGTCTTGGGAACTTTCTAAACTACTATGTCCCTATAAATGGAAGGAAGGAAAATAGGAAGGAAGAAAGGAAGAAGGGAGGTGGGGAGGGAGGGAAGGAGAGAAAGAGAAAGAAGGGAAACAATTGATTGCTTTGGTCAATTTCAGTCTCTCCCTATTCCCGACGACAAGACAGCTCAGTTAGGACAAATTAATCCGCAGTTCTAAGTTGGTTATTGTTTTCTCATTTGATCACATTTGGTACTGCAGTGTCAGTCTATTAGTTTTCCATAAAAGACTGGATTTTTCTAAAGATTTCATATATCTAAATATTCGTCACTTTGGTCTACAAGTCTGATTTTTCTCTGCGAGCCCTAAACTAAATGATTTTAAATGGACACATACAAGTTTAATGAATGATTATGACCAGGACTGAAATGCAGAAGCTCCCTCTGGTGGTCTTCATTTATAGGCATGTACAAAAGTAGCAACGCAGCACGGAGAGCCTGCTCACAGTGGGCCGGACAGGAGAGCACGGAAATCTTGTGCTGCTTCTCCCTGGCCTGCGCCTTCTCTCTCTCCTCTTTCTTCTTCTCCTGTTTTAATTTTAAATATAAAATGAATTAGGGTGGCAACATCATTATGATGGCTACAAAAATCCATATGGAGAGGTAACTTCTGGAAAATTAAAAGGAAACACAAACAGAAGGCAGTCACCCAAGACCAGACATTCTGTGGCTCCAAGTAAACACTTTGAAAAGGGCCTTATTTGCTTTTTTGCTAACTGGAGAGTAAACATATCCGTAGCCCTTGCAAAGTGGAGACAGTAGGTGTTTTCCTCTTTTTTCAACTTTAACAGTTTTATTTGCTTTTTCCTGGGAACTGTGCACCTTGTACAAATTTAGAATTCTTCTGAATAATATATTTAAAGGCAGTTCTTTGTAGAGCTTTAATAATTTATAACTTGCGGTAAATATTGTTTGTTACAATACTAGTATATACTAGTGTTTTAAGAGTAGTGTTACGGTTATAACTTTTATATCTTCTCCATAGCTGGCTTCTGGAATTATTTGTACGTTGAACTTCTAAGCAACCTGTATATTATCTGGATGATGGTCGTTCTGTAGTTTTAGGGTGTAATCATCTATAATCATGTATTTTTTTTGACCTCCACTAATACAAACTTAGCAAAAGCTTTTATAATAATATACTATTACCACGCATTGATTCTAATCATCATGAAGTTAATTTTCCTTACTAAATGTAGCTTTGGGTAGGGAAAAATATCTGGCTTACAAATGGAAGTTGTCAGGAAAGTAGAATATATTTTATGAATAGCTCAAGTTCAGCTTTGCTGAAATTTATCTCTTGTTGTGTTATTAATATTGTTTAATTTTGTTTATAATTCATTCAGCATCCTTTTATACTTTCATTGAAGTGTGTGTTACATCATATTGAAAAATATACTAGGATCACATTTTGGGTGGAATCTACCTTATTTAAAGATTGAGCTTTAAATGACATGAGGATGTAGCAGGACACTATGGTATGTATGTTATCTATAGGATAAGATGATGTATATACCCCTTCAGTCAAAATACAATGACATATGAAGGAAACGAATATATTTAATAAATTAAGGGGAAATTAAACAGGATTTTTATGTTTTAAGTTTTACATATCTGCTTCCCCTTGTTATTAATTGCATGTGATTACGGTCATTTAATCACATGTTTCAAGGCAGAATTAAACCACAGTAAAGACTTTATGATGTTAACAACAGTTTGTGCAACCATTTACAGATACGTGCTTTAATGAGGCCTGGTTTTGGCATTACATCAGTCAGGGTCCAACAGAGAAACAGACCAGTAGGGTATGTAGGGTGAGTATACATCTGAAAGGGTTTCTTTTGAGGAATTAGTTGGCTCATGAGATTAGGGAGGCTGAGAATTCTACAATCTGCTGTCTGTAAACTCGCGACTCAGGAAAGCCAGTGGTATAATTTAGTCTGAGTCTAAAGGCCTGAGAACCAGGGGAGGCGATGGTGTGAATCCCAGTCTGAGAGCAGGAGAGGAGTCTGAGAGCACTGATGTGTCCCAGTTCCAGCAGGGAGACTGGGCTCCTCCTTCCTCTGGCTTTTGTTCTATTCAGACTCTGACACAGGATGATGCTTACCCATTGGGGAAGGCATTCTGCTCAACAGAGTCCACTGATTCAAATGCTGGTCTGATCTGTAAACACCTTCACAGACACACCCAGAAACAGTGTTTAATTTGGGCAACCTGTGGCTAGTCAAGGTGACACGTAAAATTAACTATCACAGGCATTCAGTATGCAGTTATATCATCATTAACACCCATGTTTGTCAGTTGCCTCCCAGGTGAAAAGCACCGAAGAAGGTGACATTGAATTTTTGGTAACTTCTGAAAGTTATTTGCAATACAAAACTAACAAGTTATTCACTAAAATATTTTAATAGTCATCTTAAAAAATGAATATGGATTCGAAGGGTTTTGATTTGAACTATGGATTACAGGTGCAACTACAGATCAGTAGCAATATGAAAATTTTTTGAGAAAATATTGAGGATTAATAAATCAAAGAACATGTAACATATGTTAAGTGTGACAGTTATCATGAAATCTGACACAGTTTTGCTTTTCTAATTATAAACCAGGCATTTGATAGGCCAAATTATTTCATTGTGATAGTTTGTAGATCAGGAAGATACAGACTATTCTTTTTTGCCATGTTGCCTGGACTTCTGTGGAAGAGAGGAAAATCTTGCATTGCTATCTCACAAAATTGGAATTTGGGATTTGTGTATCATGGGAGAGCTTCTCTTCATAAATAGGTTATTTTAGTTTTTCTCCCAAATCCAGGTCAGAAATCAAGCTGTCTAACATCCTTGTAATTCCTCCTTTCTCCCCACCTCTCAATTCCTGGGAATCTTCAAGGGAGTAACTGCTGTATTTCCTCTCGTCCACTTGCACACACGTGGGGAAAATGGGATTCTCCTGTCTACTCATACAGCTAGGTCATTTTCAAACCAAATTATTTTATTTATAAAGAACACTTGGGAACCAAGCCTTACCTAATGTGAATCCCACACAACATGTATGAAGGTAAATAGTAAGACCACTAATGATAAAGAGGAGACCATTGGCTTTATAGTAAACAGCCTCTTGCGTTATCTAGATTCAGTCTTAGCCAAGTTACTGACCTGCTCTGGGCTTCAGTTTTCTCACCTGTAGGCTAAGGTGTCTTCTATGCAATTTCCAGCTCTGTTCCTCTAAAGTCCTTCCTCCCCCAGTCCATCCCTCTCTTCCTTCCTTCCTCCCTCCTTTCCTTCCTTCCTGCCTGCCTGCCTGCCGTCTTCCCTTCCTTCCTTCTTTTATTCTTTCTTTATCCTTTCCTTTTCCTTTTCCTCCTTTCTAGTCCTCTTCCTTCTCTCTCTTTCTGTCTTTTGAAGGGTATATTATCTGAGTCCTTTTTCTCCTGCCTCTGAAAGACTTTCCTTCTGACATTCTTTATATTCTATGTACTTTTTTAAAAATAATTTCATGCATTTTCATGGCTTTAACTGTTGGCTGTATGCAGGGAATTCTAATCATTGACTTGGTCTCCAGTCCCTCATTTGGAACTCCATTTGAGAATTACCTTCAAATCAAAGCTCTAAATTAGAATTTATCTCCTGCTCTAGGAACAGGTAAACCAAAACAATAAACTTATCCTACCGTCTAACTTCCACATACTAGTTATTGGATCTTTATTATCTTTATTTACTCTGGTTGCCAGATTCAAAACTGTTAACAACGTTCATTCTCCTCCCTTTTTACTTCTTACATTGAGTCAACCAATAGCAAAATCCCATTCATTCTGCTCATAAAAGAGCTTTCTTTTTCCCGTCCTCTCTAATTTCATGTTTTTTTAAAAATAGAGTTTATTCTAATATTTTCTTGCCTTACCTAGGGAAATAGCTCCTTGTCTGCCAGATCTTTCTAAAATGATGCTCTGATAATACTGTTCCTTTGTTTGCTAATCATGAATACAGTTCCCATAGTCTGCAAAATATAAAGTCCAAACTTCATCAACCTGACAATTAAGCCCTCTTCCCAACCCCTTGTGACCTGGCCCAACTAACTTTCCTAAGTTGGTTCTCATTGGAATAAAACTAATCATGAACTTCATCTCTGTCTGGAAAAGTTAGCCTCGTTCTAATTTGTGGTAACAGATTTTACCCGTAACACCAGCCAGTTCTTTGACAAATTATTTCTGAGGATCATAGGGAACTGGGCAAGAGAAAATTAATAAGCTCAAATTTGTTGTTGAAAGTGGAAAAATTGTCAATAGTATGTTCCTTCCAGGTAGTTTAAAAGTAGCTTTTCATATAACAGAGCACAGCACATTTGGCCCAAATCCACCCTGTTTCTTATTTTTATCTTTTATTATTATTGTTGTTGCTGTTGTTGTCCTCGAGCATGCTTGTGAGTTACACCTTATGTGACTTCTTTTAATCAGTCCTCATTTTAACACCAAGCATCCTAGATGGCCCGAGGAAGATGTTCGGTCACCTGTTGGCACACACATTGATGTAGACACGCTTGTCTCATCCTCTGAAATAGATGGCTTAATAAACACTCATAGGATCTCCACATTCATTGCTTTCCAATTTACAGTATTCTAAAATTTTTGCTTTTCAATTATTATTAGGATTAATAAACATTTAAAAAGATCATTTGTGAAAGAAATGGAGGCTCTGCTGGCGGAAGTCAGATGAAAATGAACAAATTTAAGTTATTTCTTACAAAGCTCTTTGAGATTATTAGCTAAAAGCTTTGCGTATTTGAAGATACCAGTAAGACTGAGTGATCAGACAGAGGGAGGCTCTAAACAGAAGTTTGCTCTGTGGTATGGCGTGCCAAGATTACAGTAAGAACGCAGAGAGTCAGCCAAGTGACAAGGAGTTGTTGAAACAAATACTTGATCAGAGTGGGAGAAGTGAGATGGGTTAGGAGCAACTAAAAGAGCTATTTCGAGGCAAGATGGGAACTTGAAAATCAGTGGGAAGCCAGAGATGGGACTTAAAGCAAGAGTAGATAAGCAGTAGGGAAGAAAACAATTTCTTTTCCAAGACACTTCTGACTGACTGCAGGGGAGGACGGTAGCGACCAGGGCGAAGAGTAAGGAGGAAATTGCAGTATAAGTCAAAGATGAAAAATTGCCAGAGCAAGTGTGAGTTTTTTCAGTAGCAATAAGGTGCTGGTATTGAAATGGTCCGCCCAGATCGACTGACTCAGGGGACCTAGGGTGACAGGTCAATGTGCTGGTGACAGATGGTTTTCCATTCCCTTTCAATAAAGTGTGAAGTGGAGCTCCCTGATAGCAAGTCAACACATATAAGGGCTTTGAAATTTATTTGTATGTATTGGAATCTGCTATATATCCTTGTACTTTTGGAGACAATTAGATGACTTATAAGTCTGTGGCTTGTGCTTTTTCTTTTATATTTGTAAAAAAAAATTGCAAAGATGGTAATGGGAGCTGGTGTTTTCAGTTCTCTGTCTGCCTTCCTAGGGATTATGTTCAGTTGCAGATATGGTTTTAGGTCCAACATGGGAGGGACAGGGTGAGATAAGATCTTCCTTAACTGGTAACTGGGAAAGTGGTTTTATTTTCTCAAGTTTCAAGGATGAGAAACCTGAGGTTTGTACAAGTTTCATAACTTGTCTAGAGCTCTGTGGCTAGTCACGTTGGGTCATGGTTGCTGTCTGTTTCCTTTTTCTCTTCTCTTTTGTTTCAAAATCTCCTGTAGTGTCGCTAAACAATGTTACTCCACATATCCTCCATCAACTTATATCATCTATCCTTGGATCTTGTTATTAGGAGTTGTTGACAGCAAAGATACTTTCCTCATTTTTAGTGAATATTTTAGCACCCTTTTTTTATTTATTTACACTCCACTATCACTATTTTTTTAGCTTCAATGACTGGAAATTCACTTTGAGCCTTTTAACACTTTGGCTTTACACATCCCTAACTTCTCACTTTCAGTAATTTGCTAAGCTCTGTTGATTTTTTTTTTTCAAAATAAACCTTATTTTTTAGAGCAGTTTTAGGCTTATATCAAAACTGTGGGGAAGATACAAAGATTTCCCATATAGCCCCTGCCCCTACACATGCATAGACTCCCCGAGTATCAATATCGTGCTCCAGAGTGATACATTTACTGCCATTGATGAACGTATGTTAGCACATCATTTTTGCCCTAAATCCATGGTGTGCATTAGAGTTTACTCTTGGTGTTGTATATTTTATGGGGTTGGACAACTATAGCGTGACATTTATGTACCATTATAGTATCATACAGAATCGTTTTGCTGACCTAAAAATCCTGTGTTCGCCTATACCCAACGCTGACAACTGCTGATCTTTTTACTGACTCCATAGTTTTGCCTTTTCCAGAATGTCAAATAGTTGGAATCGTACGGTTTTTTCAGGTTGGCTTCTTTCACTTAGTAATAGGCATTT
The DNA here is from genome assembly GCF_048773025.1 of Camelus bactrianus. Classification (NCBI taxonomy): domain Eukaryota; kingdom Metazoa; phylum Chordata; class Mammalia; order Artiodactyla; family Camelidae; genus Camelus; species Camelus bactrianus. Next base: position 55,751,993 of record NC_133552.1, read on the forward strand.
AAGTTTTCTCTCTGTCTTTTCACAGTTTTCTAGCTCATTTCTTTTTAGTAATGGACAGTGTTCTGTTATCTGGATGGACCACTGTTTATTTATCCATTTACGCACTAAAGGGCAACTTGGTTGCTTCCAAGTTTGGGCAATCATAAATAAAGCTTCTATAAAGGTTTTTGTGTGTTTTTGACTCCTTTAGGTAAACACCAAGGAGAGCGACTGCTGAATCATATGATAAAAGTATCTTTTGGTTTTGTAAGAAGCCACCAAATTGTCTTCCCAGGTGGCAGTACCATTTTGCATTCCCACCAGCAAAGAATGAGAGTTTCTGCTGCTCGACATCCTCACCAGCATTTGGTTTTGTCAGTGTTCTGGATTTAGCCTCACAGATTTTTACTTCTCTCTGTGCACCATTCATGAATCCTCTTCATATACTGTCACTACTGTAGTTCAGAATAAAATTCTTTTTCCTTAGGACTTCAGGATCTATGAACAGTTTATCCACCTTTAATAGTTCTCTCTCCCTAGTCCAACTTGTACAGTGCTGTCAGATTTACTTGCTAAATATCAGCTCTGTAATTTTGCTTTTCCATTCAACAACGATCAGAGACTTTGCCTAGTAAATAAGACTTCTTTGCTTGTCATTTTAAACCCTCCAAGATCTGACTCTGACCTGCCCTTTGAACATAATTTCCTTTTACTACTACCCTTTTTGTCCCCTTCTTTTCAGGTAAACCAAATTTTTATCCGTTTTCCATGTCATCCTTATGTTTTCTTGGATTTATCTCTCTCAAGGTTTTTCCTTGCTTCCCGCCATCATTCTTCGTTCAGATGACATTATGCATCTAATCAGCCTGCATGCTACTGTCTCTCCCTCCTGTCTCCCTCTTAGATCTGCTTCTTTTCACCACTTCTGTCAGTGGCTTTGGGTCCAGCATTTCCCTAGTGTTCTACTGGAAGACCTTCTTTAGTCTCCCTCCCTGCAAACTGCTGTCATGAAGATTTTTCTCTTATGGAAATCACAAGCTACCGTTTTCCACCGTGGAAGATTTTGCGGGCTTTCCATTTGCTGAAGCAAGTTCTTTAGCTTGATATCCAAGTCATATTAAGGCATTTACAAAAATTCAGGTGTAATTGACCTATGACATTATGTTAGTTTCGGGTGTACAGCGCAATGATTTGATATTTGTATGTATTGTGAAATGATCACTGCAGTAAGTCTGATTTACATCCATTATCATATGTATCATGGCATTTTTAAATCTTACCTCTTGCCATAATACTTTCTTTCACTATGTACTTTTTGTTGTATGAAACACTTTAGGTTGTTGTACACCTCTTTGCCTTTCTATTCTCTCCTGGAGCTTTCCTACTTTGTCCACATGACAAACTCTTAGTTTATCTTTTACCCTGCTGTTTGGATATGACCGCCTGAAGCTCTTCCCTGAGCACCCCAAATACAGTTAATCTGTTCATTTTCTACATGTTACAGTATTACTTCTTTTTCTTTTTTTTATTGAAGTATAGCTGGCTTACAATATTACATTAGTTTCAGGTATACAATATAGTGATTAGATACTTTTATAAGTAATTATAAGATTATTTATTACATTCCCTGTGCCCTACATTACATCCCTGTGATCTATTTATTTTATAACTGGTAGTTTGTACCTTTTAATCCCCTTCATCTAATCTGCCCATAACCCCAACTCTCCCCCTCTCTGGCAACCACTAGTTTGTCCTCTGTATCTGTGAGTCTGTTCCTATTTTGTTATATATTTTTATTTGTTTTTATTTTTTTGTATTTTATATATAAGTGAAAACACAGTGTTTGTCTTTCTCTGTCTGACTTATTTCACTTATTTCACTTAGCATAATGCCCTCCAGGTCCATCCATGCTGTTGCACATGACAAGATTTCTTTTTTTATGGCTGGGTAATATTCCATTGTACGTGAATTTGATCTTCGAACAACAAGGGTTTGAGCAGGTCCACTTACATGTGGATTTTTTTTTCATTAAATATGTACTACAGTACCACACTATCTGCAGTTCATTGACTCCATGGATATGGAACTGTGGAGAGAGAATCCTCTTTAAAGGTATGTGTGGATTTTCAAGTGCACAGTGTTGGTACCCCAACCCCCATTTTGTTCAAGGGTCAACTCTGTATACCATATCTTCTTTATCCATTCATCTGTTGATGGGCCCCTACCTAGGTTGCTTCCATATCTTGGCTATTGTTAATGTCTGAATATTTAACAATTTTAATTCTTCTAATCCATGAACACAGAATATCTTTCCATTTATTTGTGTTGTCACTGGTTTCTTTCATCGGTGTCTTATTGTTTTAGGAGTGCAAGTCTTTTACCTTTTTGGTTAAATTTATTCCTAGGTATTTTATTCTTTTTGGTGCCATTGTAAGTGGGATAGTTTTCTCAATTTCTCTTACTGATAGTTCATTATAAATGTATAGAAATGCAGCTGATTTCTATGTATTTATAATGTATCCTGTGACTTTATTGAATTTATTTATTAGTTCTGAAAGTTTTTGAGGGGCATCTTTAGGGTTTTCTATGTATAGTATCATGCCATCCACAAATAGTGACAGTTTTACTTTTCCCTTACAATTTGGATCCCTTTTATTTCTTTTTCTTGTCTAACTGCTGTAGCTAGGACTTCCAATACTTTGTTAAATAAAAGTGGCAAGAATGTCTTGTTCCTGATCTCAGAAGAAAACCTTTCTGCTTTTTACCATTGAATGTGATGTTAGCTGTGGGTTTCTCATTAATGGCCTTTATTATATTGAGGTATGTTCCCTCTATACCAACTTTGTTGAGTGTTTATCATGAATGGATGTTGAATTTTGTCAATTGCTTTTCCTGTGTCTATTGAGAAAATTGTGATTTTTATCCTTTCTTTTGTTAATATGGTATATCATATTGATTGATTTGTGGATGTCGAACCATCCTTGCATCCCTGTGGTAAATCCCACTTGATCATAATCTGTGATCCTTTTATTGTCTTGTTGAATTCAGGTTGCCAATATTTTTTCTGAGGATTTTTGCCTCCTTATTAGACGTAGTGGCCTGTGATTTTCTTTTTATAGTATCTCTGGTTTTGGTATTAGGGTAATGCTGGCCTTGTAGAATGAGCTTGGATGTGTTCCTTCCTTTTCAACTTTTTGGGATAATTTGATAAGAATAGATATTAACTCATCTTCAGCTGTGGTTGCCATGAGGTATATGTGTGTGTGTTTGTGTGTATATATATATATGTACATATAGTTTGACATTTATTTTACATTTTCAAATTCTTTGTTGAAGTTCTCACTGTGTACTTTTAAGACTGTTACTTTGAACATTTTGTGAAGTAAATTATTTATCTCCATTTCACTAGTTTTTTTCCCCTGGAGTTTTGTCTTGCCCTTTCATTCTGAATGTATTCCTGTCTTCTCATTTTGTTTGACTTCCTGCTGTTTGTCTCTATAAATTAGGTGAAGTAGTTTCCTCTCTGTCTCTTGAAGGTGTGCCTTTGTCTGGGAGTGTCTATCTGCAGACTGCATGTGCTCAGTGGCATTGGCAGGAGGATTGGAGCCAAAGTAAGCACAGGCAGGGCTTTTTCCAGGGTTGTCTGGAACTGTCGCACTGGTGGTGTGGACTGGAGCTGGAGCCTGGAGTGTGCCAGGACTTCTACTAAGGTGCACTTGAATTTAATGTTTGGAGGAATTTTTTTTTTCCTCTTGACTTGTCAGCTCCTTTGAGGGAAATTCAGTTTCTCATCTTTTACTTCATAAAACATGTAACACACATTCTTTGCAAATATTGGAACAAAATAATTATGATTTAAATAAATGAATTGATGCATAATTCCTTTAATGCACATTCAGGGAAAATTTTTTTAAAAATTAGAACTTTAAGGGAACTTTGGAATAATTTATTCTAACTTTTTCATGTTACATATAAGGAAATCAACTTTAAAGAAGTTCTGCTGCTGTTTTCAAGATCTCATCACTTAACAAAGGAAAAATTAGGACAAAAACCAAAGTCTCCTGACCCTTGGGCAATGCTTTTATATATTTTTAATTATACAAACATGCCTTTTTAAATGTACATGTTATCTTATGAATCTTTTTTGATGCTTTACATGATAATGTGTCCAGTTAGTTACTTAATGTTTTAATGACAATTATTTAAATTATATGAAGATCTTTACTAGATAAGTAGTATTAAAAAATGAAATGTTCAATTGGATAAATAATTTTTTTTAAAGAGACCGTAAATAACACCCTTGACAGCAAACCAGACTGAGGAAGAAGATATACAACTATTACAGAATGAGTTTTATATAAATATTTATTGCCATTCCTAAGAAAAGATTTTAAGAAGAAAACTACCTTTAGAATTCATATAGAAATGAAACCTATTCAGTAGCAAATTATTTTAGTAAAAAATCAGTACAGATATATGATTAGTCATACATATGAATTTAAACTATAAATAACATCTACATTGGTTAAATGGCTTTATTTATACAAGCTGGCTAGTTTATTAATGTAGTTCTCTGATTTTGCATATATATTTTTATTGAAGTATTTTGTGTTTGCATACATGCAAACTATATAAATGTGTAGAGCATCAATTTAGTATGGTTGCCATTTTATACGGATAATTTGATTCTCCCTGTTTTAAAAATTAACAAACATTATATATATTAAAGGTTAATACTGAAGTATAATTAAGAACATGGCATTGTTTTGGGCTCTAGTGAATATTACATTCTCAGAAAGCCTGGAGCATGGTTTCTGACTGTCTCTTAAAATTTTCTTTTTTAAAGGTGTATAAGATTTGTGGCCGTCCAGTCAGAAAACCCACACAAAGCCCCCGCTGTTCTTTTGATGGGAGCAAAGAGAAGCATGGAATGAAGATCTCCACAAGAAACGGTGAAGAGACACTTGCCAACAGAAGAAAGTAAGACATTTGTTTTACAACCAGAAAGAGAAAAGAAAGTAAGCCATTAATTTTACAACAGAATAGAATGTATTCAATTAAGTAGGACAAAATACACTATTGGAGAAACAAAAGTTCAACATTTAAAATTTAGTGGTTCCTCCTATCATGTTAATTAGGAAGACAGGTTCAACTCAGGAGACCAAAATACTTTCAATGATCAGGAACTTTTAAAATAATATACTGTGGCAGGCCTTAGGCACATACAATCATTGTGCGCTTAAAATGCGGCTAGTGTACAACGTTGTAGGGCAGATGTCTAAGACTTAGTCATCTTGCTTAACTGAAACTGTGTCATTGATTAGTAACTCCCCATTCCCCACTCCCTGTGGTCAAAGATGTTGTACTGTACACTTCAAAATTCATTAAGAAGGTAGATCTCATGGTAAGTGAGCTTACTACAAAAAAACAAACCTTTAAAAAATGTGGCTAGTGTGACTAAGGATTGAATTTTTGATGTTGTATAATTTTAACTAGTTTTAGTCTGAATTTTACATGTAGCTAATGGCTTCTATATTGGACGGAATGCAAGACAGAAAGAGTATTCATGTAAATGATGTGATAAGTATTATTGTAGACTGCTAAGTATCTGTTTAAAAACCAAAGTATGCATACCTTTTACCTGGAATACTGAAAATTACTATCTGTTGATTCAAAATGATAAGCGTTGAGTGGCTTGTGTCTGTAATTCACATTTCTACCACTATGCCCATCATTATTTCACTGGTTAAATTAGAGCCTTCATTAGTGTCCATTTACTTGATAATTGGTGATTAAACTACAAACCTCTTAAAACTGTAGGAAACTGTTATTTTATTTATTGCGGTATTCAGTTGAGCAGTGCTATGTTCTGGCAAATACTAGATTCTCAGTAGGTATTTTTGAATTAAACTGAAATTCACAACTCTGTTTATTAATTCAAATAATCATTTCTAACAAAATCTTATGAAGAATTCTATATTTTACGTGGTCTTACTCTCTGTAATGTAAAATCTTTTCTCTATTTTGGAATAGTGCTCTTAATTGCCTCGTTTTCTCCTCAGGTGGGTTGTGAGAACAGGATAAAGATTTGGGCTATTGCTGGCTATTTGCTACAGCTCAAAACACATTGTTTGCTTGCAAAGTAGCTGTGGTTTATTTATTTATTTTTTAAATTTAAACATCTGTAGTGATCAGCAGTCATTTCTTGCATTTGAGAAATCAATATGCTTTGACTGTGGTGGTTCTTATAATAAAACCCAGCCAAGGGTTTTCTTAGGTTCTTCTTAGAGGTCATGTCAGTTTCACTACCAAGGGAACTTAGCTGCTGAAAAACCAAAACAAAACCCAACGCTTAACATGGTTTATTCACTTGCAAAACTAAGACAATGCAGGTGAAATGTTAGGAAATGGCTCAGGAGCAATGAGGGGCTCACATGACTGGGAGGTTTTTGATGATTCTATCCTGGCCATTAAATAGACCTCCTTGTCACCAGTCTTGCAAACTCATTATTTCTATGTCCTTGACCAGTTCAGCCACCATTAGCCATTTCCCATGACTCAGGGTGGACCCATCACAGGCCAATCTCGTGCCACACAAAGTGAGAAACTAGAGGCACTGCACTTGAGCCCGCTTAAGCATTTCATTTTTACACATTTTTTTTTATTGCCACTCCTGGATGGGACTTAATTGCTATGGCAGTATATTTCTGCTTGATGCCTATATGTTGTGCTGACCTATCCATAAACTAGACCTGAGTTTTATTTATCCTTTCCTATCTATAAAGTAGACTTTGTCAACCAAGCAATGCAGAAGGCTGCAAATAAGAAAAGAATTTATTTAGGCTCTTGGGAATTGCAGTTCTGGAGACACAGGTTTGGGTAAAACTAAAAGAGTGTTGAGGGAAAAAAAGAGTCAGGGGCTCCTAAAGACAAAAGCCACAAGGCTGTGTAAAGTTGTCTGGCAAGAATTATGATCGACTGATGTAAGAAAGGAAATATTTATCCCTAAGGGCTATTTCAGGGTAAGGGCTCAGTGAGTAGAGAGGCGGTCACGAGTTATTTGGTGTAAGGGTCTGATAACTATCTTGAGCTTCTGGAACATTGGGCAGATGTTGTGGGTGCCTGCATTAGGACAATAAGTGGACAAAGGTCAGATTCCATCCAGGCTGAGATGTGCATGCCACACTTCCTGAAAGGCCTTCAGCTCCATGTAGAGAGCTCTCTTAGCAGTACCATTTTGATTTCCCTTTTACAAACTGAATTTTTTTTATCCTTCATCAACTATCTTTCCCCATGAGGTCATAAATTGTGCTTGAAGTAGGTGGGGCAGTGTAACAGGAGTGGGCGCTTAGTGAGCCTGGGCTACTTTCCATGCATCTTACTTGTGCTTTTTCTACCTACTTGAGTCTGCTTTCCAATAGATCATTTCCACTTGAGGTTATATTGCTTTGACACAAGTCTGATTGTATAGCCTGGCAGATCGTATATCATTGAGTTCATCTTGGCCACCTCAGGTTGCCGAATCACTTGGTAGCTCATGGTCAAGTGTGCAGTTTCGATCAGAGCCCAGTTGCAAACCAACCAACCAACCAACTAACGAAGCAAGCAAATACAGTTTTTAGCAAAAGAAATGACTTTACTCCAAAACCCTTGATGTCTATACTATGATTCTTCTAATGGGGCTTTCTGGAGTCTCTGTAGAGCATCTTTATTTGCCCCCTGTACTTCGGTCACCATTGAATAAATGAACTGGGTTGTCTGAACTGAACGTCAGAGCAGCTGGGGGCTACTTTACAGATGGGTTACAACAACACACTAAGTTGTAATATGTGTGTGATACGTTTTTCCTAATGTGCAAAGGGACTCAGATAGCACTGTGCCTCTTCCTGAGTGCTAGACATCTTAAGTGCAGACATTTACATTAGAAGAATATCCCAATCAGATTCAGACATTTAGAAACCCTGCTGAATTGTCAAGCACTCAAAATGTCAATATTTTTCCCCACCAGAGTCATTCACTTGCCTACTGTTATCTAGGATGATGTGATCAATATTTTATTATCAGCATGGTGTCCTGTAGGACGTCTAGATGATCACGGCTCGTGTCTGTCATGGAGAAGGAGAATTGCCCGGAGGTCTAACAGTGAAGGGATACTTGCCAGCTGAAAGTGAAATGTTCCTAATTGTCCTTACTAATTGGTAAAGAGATAAAAGCATTTGCCAAATCATTAGCTGGATAGCAGGTGGCGGGACATGTTTTGATTTGTTCTAGCAGATACCACATACTATGTAATTGGAGTCACCCTTTGACTCAGGTTATGATAATCCAACCATCCTCCATGTCGACCTCAGTGTGCACAGACCAGCCAAACAAGTGAGGTCACTGGTGAGGTGTTAGAATCACCGTCACTACATTTTTCATGTCTTTGATGATAACCCTAAACTCAGCAATTCCCTGGGGATATTGTGATAGTGTGATTTATCGTAAGAAATACATATTTGGTGTCTGACACAATTCTTGGCATACAGCTACCAAAACTCTTGGATTTTCCAACATGATGAAAGCAAAAAAGTGTCTTTCGTTATGTTAAGGAGGTGACTTTTGGACCCCACCTAAGGATGGGGCTGGTTGCCTGGAGAGCCAAACATGTGATTAGAAGCTTGAAACTTTCAGTCCCACCTCCCAACCTCCAGTGAGGAGAGAGGGGCCACAGGCTGAATCAATTGCCAATGACCAATGAGTTAATCAACCACACCTGTGTCATGAAGCCTCCATAAAAGCTGCAAAGAGCGAGGTTGGAGAGCATCCGGGTTGATGAGCACGTGGAGGTGCTGGGAGAGCGGAGTGCCGGTGGGGGTGGGGGGGTGAGGGCGGGACAGGGGCAGCGTGGAAGCTCCACACCCTCTCCCTGTGCCTCGCCCTCTGCGGCTCTCCCCGCAGGCTGTTCCGGAGTTACATCCTTTTATAGTAAACTGTTGACCTTGTAAGTAAAACTTACTCTGTGAGCTGCTCTGCCAAATTAATCCATCCTTGGGGAGGAGGGGGTCATGGGAACCCGTGATTTATAGTCAGTTAGTCAGAAGTACTGGTAACCTGGACTTAAGCCTGGCATCTGACTGTGGGGGAGGCAGGGGCAGGGTGCATAGAACCTGTGGAATCTAATGCTATGTCTGGGTAGATAGTTTCAGAATTAAGTTGAATTTTCAGATACGCTGCTGCTGTGAGAAGTTGCTTTTTGTTGGCGTGGGTACCCCTACTTCCTCTCCACCTGTTGGCATTGGTACCAGAACCAAAACAGCTATGATACCCTTTTATTTACTAATTTTCTATGAGAGGTAGTTTTTGGAATTTCAGTTTGGCCCTCACTCCATGAATGGAGAAACCAGTATGGGGACTGTGCGAGGGGTGCGTGTATCTCATCTAAATATGTGCACAGAAGTGTGAAATAGACACACTTCTATGTACTCAGGGGGCCCAGCGTGAGACCGACTGAGCCTAAAACTTAATTTTCGTTTGACTTCTGTAGGGCCCATTTAGACTGACAAGAGTCTAGTGGCACTGTGGGTCTTCAGGATGAATGTTAACTGAGAGCTAGTGTCTGTTCCTGAGAAGCAAAAGGGCTGCAGGTTTCTTAAGGGATGGCTTGAAGGAAGACTTACACTACATAGTTGTTGGGTTTACGCAGGGTTCTTTCTCAAGAGAACCCTGTCTTGCTGCGGTGAAGGTGCTCGGAAGCTGGGAATTAGGAACTAAGTGAGAGACTGTGAGTTCTTTTTGTGGCAAATAAAGTGGCATTTTTTTTTATATCTTTAATTTCCAAGGATTTGTTTCTTGTACTTAATTTTTTTGTTATTCGCATCCCATTCTTATTTGATGGGCGAGCTATTTACTTATCACTCTAATTAATATATTAACTAATACAAACTAATAAAGGTTTAGAAATTTTAATTATTTCCTGTAGTTTTGTTTTTTCTGTTTTATGGGTTTCTTTTTTTTTTTTTTTCTGTTAGTTGAATTTTCTACTATATTTCTTTGTAAAGTTCATTTATCCATTTGTAGGAGTTCCTTTTATGTCCTCTATGTGGTTTATTTGTCAGTTTTAGATTTTGCAAATATTTTCTGAGATGATATTTCAATATGATGTATTAAATGTAAGTAAAAGTCAGTTGATGAGTAATTTAGTCTAAGATGATCTTGTTAAATAAAAATTCTTAAGTTTCTCAAATATTTTTTCTTGTTTAAAAATTTCTTGCCTGCATCAGTTCAAAAAAAATTCTACTATACTTTTTAATGCTAGCATTATAGTTTTGTTTCTCTCATTAAATGTTTAATATATAGAGAGACTGTATCTTTACCATATATAAGGTAAAGTTCCAACTTAAATTTTTCAAATTCTGAGGCAGTTTTCAAGGGATGCTCTAAAACAATCCATTCTTTTCCTTTCCTCATTTTTTCAACTTCATACTCATTCCAAATTCCCATAGATACACTGTTTATATTTATATACTCTATTTATAAACTCTCCATGAAATTGTTTTTTGGGTTTTTTCTTTCTTTTTTATTTTGCTTTTGTTACATCTGTCAAACCTCTTTATTCTGTTTTCCAAAATTCTCTTTGATATTTGTGGAATTTATTTTTCCAAATTTATTTTATAGTCTCTTGATTGGAAGTATATTGAATACAAAGATTGATTCAGACAAAGGTATGTTTATAATGCTGTATGTGGCTGCTTTTTTGTCCTGCATTTCTAATGGTTGGCCTGTTGATGGGGTTGGGTTTTCTTTGCAGAGGGTCATGCGGTGCGCTGGTTCAGCCATCCTGGCAAGGAGCTTGCTGCAGCTGGTGAGACTCATACTCTGTGCACTGTAGCCTGCCTTCTTAGGATGTATCCCAGAGAAACGCTTGCTCATATGCACAAAGGACGTTTTTGAATATTTGTTGCAGCTGAGAAATAGAGGCAACCTATATGTCCATACCAAGAGAACAGGAAAAAGAAAATGTAAGACTTTAGAACATTATAGTGCAGTCAGAAGGAAAGAACGTATTTTCATACATCAAAAAATATTGTGATTAGAGAGAAAAAAAGTATTACATTGAGAATAATAGTGTAGTACTACTTATAAATTAAAAACGCATGAATACATAAAATAAACATGTATTTTCAAGGAAAGGACATAGCAAAGTACTTATATTAAATATATTAGGATGGACATTTATAAAATGACAGGAAACGGGATGAGGGATGAAGAAAAAATGAGATAATAAAACAAATGAGTACAGAGGTGCTCAAGGACCAGTGATCATAGTATGCCAGGAATTGAGGAGTGTGCTTAACTCAGCTCTGTGTCTGAGAAAATCAGCGTGTGTTTGCGTATGCATACATAAAAATAAACACACATATTGTTGTTAAAGTTGAGATGAGAACTGTTTTTTTAATCATGTTTTTTTCCTAATTAAAAAGTATTTAAAATCTTTTCACGAGAGCTGATGGTACTCAATTTCTCAGTAACAGTTTTTTGCCATTTCATATGCTAAGCATACATAATTTTTCATCATAGTGTGTAGTAAATATAGTGATTATCCAGACAGGTATAAGATATAATTTGCCAAAAAGAGTTGACTTGTTTGGATTTCCTACTGTAACTCATAATTAAAACAAAAAGAAAGACAAAAAAGTAGATTTCCAATTGACCCACCAAATCATTAACAAAACCACTTCTTTGTGCAATTCATAATAAAGTAGAGTTAGAAAACTTAACATTTCCTGAGTTCGTTTTTACACATTAGCATCATATCCATGGCAGTTTTTCTCTCTTGGGGTGTATTTTCTTTGCACTATTCCCATAGGAATACCAATAGAAGAAACTACTTTCTATAAATTTTAGCCAATTTAAAATTATTAATTCGTGTACTAGCTCAGAAAAGAGAAATGCATCAGTGTCTCTGATGCTGTCTTACCCTGTAAATGAAAATAAACATTCTTCTGATTACTAAATATTTAAAACTCTTTACATATAAATAAGTCACAGTCTTTTAAAATTGTCACAGTTTACTATAGATTTAATTTCTTTATTGGTATATGACAATTTTTGTTGTTTAAAATTGTTAGATTTATGACACCTAACTTAAAACACATATTTTCAGCTCTTTGTGAAAGAGTAAGAGTTTAATTTATATAGTTTTCTATTACTTAAACAATTCTTTAGAGGTTGTGTTCATATAGCCATTATTAACATAAATAATTCGGCTTTTTTTTTGTTTTTGCATGGTGGTAGCCAACAGTATTTATTAAGTGGTGATAAATCAGTTTTTGGTTTTTAATTGGAATGTTTACTTCATGTGATCAAAACCCAAACTCTGTCCTGAATAAAATAAAGTGGAAATGAGTTTATTGCAAGGATTTCAGCCTGCAAATGGGAGATTCAGGGCTGGGGGAGCAGTGAGTTCTGAGTTGTTCAGTCTGAGGGATTTTTTTTTTTTTAACATTTTTTATTGATTTATAATCATTTTACAATGTTGTGTCAAATTCCAGTGTTCAGCACAATTTTTCAGTTATTCATGGACATATACACACTCATTGTCACATTTTTTTCTCTGTGAGTTATCATAACATTTTGTGTATATTTCCCTGTGCTATACAGTGTAGTCTATTCTACAATTTTGAAATCCCAGTCTATCCCTTCCCACCCTCCACCCACCTGGTAACCACAAGTCTGTATTCTCTGTCTGTGAGTCTATTTCTGTCCTTTATTTACGCTTTGTTTTTGTTTGTTTGCTTTTGTTTTTTAGATTCCACATATGAGCGATCTCATATGGTATTTTTCTTTCTCTTTCTGGCTTACTTCACTTGGAATGACATTCTCCAGGAGCATCCATGTTGCTGCAAATGGCATTATGTTGTCGGTTTTTATGGCTGAGTAGTATTCCATTGTATAAATATACCACCTCTTCTTTATCCAGTCACCTGTTGATGGACATTTAGGCTGTTTCCATGTTTTGGCTATTGTAAATAGTGCTGCTATGAACATTGGGGTGCAGGTGTCATCCTGAAGTAGATTTCCTTCTGGATACAAGCCCAGGAGTGGGATTCCTGGGTCATACGGTAAGTCTATTCCTAGTCTTTTGAGGAATCTCCACACTGTTTTCCATAGTGGCTGCACCAAACTGCATTCCCACCAGCAGTGTAGGAGGGTTCCCCTTTCTCCACAGCCTCTCCAGCATTTGTCATTTGTGGATTTTTGAATGACGGCCATTCTGACTGGTGTGAGGTGATACCTCATTGTAGTTTTGATTTGCATTTCTCTGATAATTAGTGATATTGAGCATTTTTTCATGTGCTTTTTGATCATTTGTATGTCTTCCTTGGAGAATTGCTTGTTTAGGTCTTCTGCCCATTTTTGGATTGGGTTGTTTATTTTTTTCTTATTGAGTCGTATGAGCTGCTTATATATTCTGGAGATCAAGCCTTTGTCGGTTTCACTTGCAAAAATTTTCTCCCATTCCGTAGGTTTTCTTCTTGTTTTACTTCTGGTTTCCTTTGCTGCGCAGAAGCTTGTAAGTTTCATTAGGTCCCATTTGTTTATTCTTGCTTTTATTTCTTCTAGGAGTAAATTTTTGAGATGTATGTCAGATAATGTTTTGCCTATGTTTTCCTCTAGGAGGTTTATTGTATCTTGTCTTATGTTTAAGTCTTTAATCCATTTTGAGTTGATTTTTGTATATGGTGTAAGGGAGTGTTCTAGCTTCATTGTTTTACATGCTGCTGTCCAGTTTTCCCAACACCATTTGCTGAAGAGACTGTCTTTATTCCAATGTATATTCTTGCCTCCTTTGTCAAAGATGAGTTGACCAAAAGTTTGTGGGTTCATTTCTGGGCTCTCTATTCTGTTCCATTGGTCTATATGTCTGTTTTGGTACCAATACCATGCTGTCTTGATGACTATAGCTCTATAGTATTGTCTGAAGTCTGGGAGAGTTATTCCTCCAGCCTCTTTCTTTCTCTTCAGTAATGCTTTGACAATTCTAGGTCTTTGATGGTTCCCTATGAATTTTATTATGATTTTTTCTAGTTCTGTGAAATATGTCCTGGGTAATTGGATAGGGATTGCATTAAATCTGTAGATTGCCTTGGGCAGTGTGACCATTTTAACAATATTGATTCTTCCAATCCAAGAGCATGGAATATCATTCCATTTTTTAAAGTCTTCTTTAATTTCCTTCATCAGTGGTTTATAGTTTTCTGTGTATAATTCTTTCACCTCCTTGGTTAGATTTATTCCCAGATATTTTATTACTTTGGGTGCTATTTTAAAGGGGATTGTTTCTTTACTTTCTTCTTCTGTTGATTTATCGTTAGTGTAAAGAAATGCAACTGATTTTTGAACGTTAATTTTGTAACCTGCTACCTTGCTGAATTCTTCAATCAGCTGTAGTAGCTTTTGTGCGGACCTTTTAGGGTTTTCTATATATAGTAACATGTCATCAGCATATAATGACACTTTTACCTCTTCTTTTCCAATTTGGATCCCTTTTATTTCTTTCTCTTGCCTGACTGCTGTGGCTAGGACTTCCAGGACTATGTTGAATAGGAGTGGTGATAATGGGCATCCTTGTCTTGTCCCAGATTTTAGTGGGAAGCTTTTGAGTTTTTCACCGTTGAGTACTATGCTGGCTGTAGGTTTGTCATATATAGCTTTTATTATGTTGAGATATGTTCCCTCTATACCCACTTTGGCGAGAGTTTTTATCATAAATGGGTGTTGAATTTTATCAAATGCTTTTTCTGCATCGATGGAGATGATCATGTGGTTTTTGTCCTTTCTCTTGTTGATGTGATGTATTACACTGATTGATTTGCATATGTTGAACCAGCCTTGTGTCCCTGGGATGAACCCCACTTGGTCATGATGTATAATCTTTTTTATGTGTTGTTGGATTCTATTTGCTAAAATTTTGGTGAGGATTTTGGCGTCTATGTTCATCAGTGATATTGGCCTATAATTCTCTTTTTTTGTAGTGTCTTTGCATGGTTTTGGTATCAGGGTGATGGTGGCTTCATAGAATGAGTTTGGGAGTATTCCCTCCTTTTCAATCGTCTGGAAGAGTTTGAGAAGGACTGGTATGAGTTCTTCTTTGTATGTTTGGTAGAATTCCCCGGTGAAGCCGTCCAGTCCTGGACTTTTATTTGTAGGGAGGTTTTTAATTGCTATTTCTATTTCCTTTCTAGTGATCGGATTGTTCAAGTGTTCAGATTCTTCTTGATTCAGTTTTGGTGGACAGTATGTTTCCAGAAACTTGTCCATCTCCTCTAGGTTATCCAGTTTGGTTCCATATAGTTTTTCATAATATTCTCGTATGATATTCTGTGTTTCTATTTTGTTTGTTGTAATTTCTCCATTTTCCTTTCTTATTTTGCTAATTTGTGCTCTCTCTTTTTTCTTCTTTGTGAGTTTGGCCAGAGGTTTGTCGATTTTATTTACTTTTTCAAAAAACCAGCTTTTGGTTTGGTTGACTTTTTCTATGGTCTTGTTAATCTCTATTGTATTTAATTCCTCTCTGATCTTTATTATTTCCTTCCTTCTGCTGCTTTTTGGGGCTTTTTGTTCTTCTTTTTCTAATTCATTCAGGTGGTGGGTTAAATTGTTTATTTGAGATTGTTCTTCTTTTTTGAGGAAGGCCTGTATCGCTATAAACTTCCCTCTTAGCACTGCCTTTGCTGTGTCCCATAGGTTTTGAGTGGTTGTGCTTTCATTATCATTTGTCTCAAGGTATTTTTTAATTTCAGCTTTGATTTCCTCATTGATCCATTGTTTTTTCAATAACATATTGTTTAATCTCCATGCTTTCCTTTTTTTCTCCTTTGTTTCTCTGTTGTTGATTTCCAGTTTCATGGCATTGTGGTCAGTAAAGATGCTTGAGAAAATTTCTATCTTCTTAAAATTGTTGAGGTTTCTTTTGTGCCCAAGTGCATGATCGATCCTGGAAAATGTTCCATGTGCACTTGAAAAGAATGTATATCCTATTTTTGGGGGGTGTAATGCTCTGAAAATATCCACCAAATCTAGTTTTTCTATTGTAGTATTTAATTTCTCTGTTGCCTTGTTTCTTTTCTGTCTGGAAGATCTGTCTAGTGATGTTAATGCAGTGTTAAAATCTCCAACTATGATTGTATTCCCATCAATATCCCCCTTTATCTGTGTTAGGAATTCTTGTATGTACTTAGGTGCTCCTATATTGGGTGCATATATATTAACGAGTGTAATATCCTCATCTTGTATAACTCCTTTAATCATTATAAAATGTCCTTCTTTATCTTTCTTTATGGCCTTTGTTTTAAAGTCTGTTTTGTCTGAAATCAGTACTGCAACACCTGCTTTTTTGGCTTTTCCATTTGCATGGAATATCCTTTTCCATCCTTTCACTCTCAATCTGTATGTGTCCTTCTCCCTAAAGTGGGTCTCTTGTATGCAGCATATTGAAGGTTCTTGCTTTATTATCCAGTCTGCCACTCTGTGTCTTTTGACTGGAGCATTTAGTCCATTAACATTTACAGTAATTAATGATAGATGTGTGTTTATTGCCATTTTGAACTTATCTTTGCAGTTGAATTGGTATATCCTCTTTGTTCCTTTCTTCTTCCTTTTGTGGTTTGGTAATTTTCCTTTGTATTTTCATGGATTTTATTTAATTTTTGTGACTCCTTTGTAAATTTCTGGCTTGTGGTTACCGTTTTTTGTAAATCTGTCAACCCATTACTATAACTGTTTTTATTAAACTGATAGTAACATGATCTCAAACCCATCCTACTGTTAAAAAATTTAAAAAAGAAAGAAAAAAATATTCTATATTTCCCTGCCTCCCTCTCCCACTCTCAGTGATTTGTATGTCTTCTTTTATAATTTCATGTTTACTTTATTTGTAATTCATGAGTTATCACCTTTACATTTTTCTGTAGTGTTTCTCATTTCTGTAGCATCCTGCTGCTTTTCTATTTAGAATAGCCCTTTCAATATTTCTTTTAGCATGGGTTTAGTGTTGCTAAACTCCTGCAGCTTTTTTTTTGTCTGTGAAACTCTTTATTTCTCCTTCTATCCTCAAGGATAGCCTTGCTGGATAAAGGATCCTAGGCTGCATCTTTTTTTCATTCAGGGCTTTGAATATATCTTGCCACTCCCTTCTGGCCTGTAGTGTTTGTGTAGAGAAATCAGCTGAGAGCCTTATGGGGGTTCCCTTGTAACTTACTCTTTGCTTTTCTCTTGCTGCCTTTAGAATCCTTTCTTTATCCTTGACTCTGGCCATCTTGATTATGATATATCTTGGTGTGGGTCTATTTGGGTTCTTCCTGTTTGGGACCCTCTGAGCTTCCTGTACTTGGATATCTGATTCCTTCTTTAAGTTTGGGAAGTTTTCAGTCATGATTTCTTCAAAAACCTTTTCAATCCCCTTTGATCTTTCTTCTCCTTCTGGGACCCCTATTATGCGAAGATTGGGACGCTTTATATTATCCCATAGGTCCCTTATGCTATTTTCATTATTTTTTATTTGCTTCTCTTGTAGTTCTTCTGAATGGGTGCTTTCTATTGCCCTGTCTTCTAGATCACTAATTGGTTCCTCTGCATTATCTAGTCGGCTTTGCACAGCTATTAGATCATTCCTCATCTCTGTCAATGAGTTTACCCATTCTACTTGGCTCTTCTTTATAGCTTCAATTTCATTTTTGACATATTTTATATCTCTAAACACTATCTCTTTTAATTCCTTCAGCAATTTGATCACTCCTTTTTTGAAATCTTGATCCAGTAGACTATCGATGTCTATTTCGTTGATCTTTCTTTCAGGGGATTTCTCTTGTTCTTTTAATTGGGAAAGGTTTTTCTGCTTCTTCATCTTGCTCATACCTCTTTGGCACTGTGGTTTATGGAGTATCAGTTGTTTATTTTGGTCCTTAAGGATTTTATCTATCTGATGCCTATTTAGGACTAGAACTTAGGAAAAAAAAAAAATAAGAGAGAGAGAGAAAGAATTTTAAAAGAAGGGAGAAAGAGGGTTTGAAAACAGTGTATAATGAATAATATAAGAGTGAGTTGAAGCAGAGTATTAATCAGGTTGAGACGTCCTTTTGAAACCTTTACAAAAAAAGGGGGGCGGGGAGATGAATAGATGTATTTGAAAACTGTGCCTAATCAATAGCAGGACATCAAAACCCAAGAGAAATAGAAATGAATTAAGAAGTAAAGATTAAGAGAGTAATAGAAAATAGAACAGGTAAAAACAGATTTAAAAAAAAAAAGGGGGGGGGTTGTTTGTCGGTGTTCTCCTGGAGTCTGTGTGCTTTTAATGTGAAGTCTTTCTGTCTTCGTCCTGTTTTGGAAGCTCAGCTTGCTGTTTTCAGAGGCCCTCTGTTGGCGCCCTCTTCTGTGCTGCTCCCAGCACCTGTCGGCAAGCAGATCGCGTCTCCTCCTAACACTGGGTCAGGTGCAGCTCTCTGCTGTGGGCGGGCGGGTCGCTGCCCCTCCGGATGCCGCAGTCAGATGTTGCAGACTGGCCAGGTAGGAGGGCGGGTCGTGCCCCCTCCCAGCACCTCGGTCAGGGCCTGTGTTCCTGCCCGAAAGGCGGGGGGCCGCTCTCGCTCTACCTGCGCCGCCGCCAACGGTAGTTCCGCTGCTCTGTGCGGCTGCGCGCTCCGCCCTGGTTGGCGCTCTGCCCGGGTTGGCGCTCTGTGGGTGGGCTCGGGGAAGACCGAGGGACAGTGCTGTCCCTGCTCCGAGCCAAAACTCAGCTCCTTGTTTGTCTTTGTGGAGCAAGTTCTCTGAGGGACCAGGATGGAAGGATCCTATCTGCCCGGGGCTGCAGGCCAGTCTCAGTCTGGCCTTTGAGGCTGCTAAGCCCTTCGGTGCGGATGCAGGTTTCGCCCCTGCCCCCGCCTGAGTGCTCAGCGCGGAGGATATGGCGGCTGTGCCTGAGCCCCTCCTCTATTCCCCCGAAAACTTTCCGCGGGTTTTCAGAGATGGGGGTGTGCACCCTTCCCTGGAGAGCACATCAACCTTGCTGTTTTATGGAGAGCCCAGGTTGTTCTGCCCTGTGCACCCACAGCCATGGCGCGCAGCCCCTTGCGTTCCCCTGGGGCTGCCTCCGTGCAGCCACTTCCGTCCTCCGCCCGGCTTGTGCAGCCTGGCCCTTCCCGCGGCTGCTGGCCCGCGTCTCAGGCTGGGTGTCGGGGGGACGCTCTGTGCCCGTTTAACTTAGTTCTGTTAGTCAAGGGCTGCTCTGTACAGATCCGAGCCTCGGAGGCTCCCCCTCAGTCCCGCTGGCCTCTCAGTTGGAGAGGGGAGACCCAGCGAGCGAGCGCCAGTCCTCCTTTGCCGCTCCCTCCCCGCGGGACCAGTCCCGGGCTGCTTTGCCTTTTGTTCTTTCTTTTTTCCTTTTCTCCTACCAGATTTTTGGCGTCTTTATCTTTTGAAGAGGTCGATGTTCTGTCGGAGTTCCACAGGTGCTCTGGTTGGCTGAGTGGGTCTGTAGATGTGGGTCTTGGTGTATTTGTGGGAGAGGGTGACCTGCGAGCGTCTTTCTACTCCGCCATCTTCTCCGTCTCCCCTGAGGGATTTTTAATGGGATAAATATGAAAGTTATTTGGCTTCTTCAGGTGACTGGTTTCCCATTGGTCTTTTTTCTTACTTGGATCACGGTAGCTGATTTTGGAGAATAGGAGGCCCAGAGGTGGCATGAGCATGCTTGGTGTTTGGGGATTGGGTGATGTCTTCTGTTCATGTCTGAGAAGGGCTGTAAATGCCTGTAAGATTTGGTTATGTTTCCTTTATGCACCTGCATTGATGTCTCCATTTTGTCCTTGACATAAACGACTCAATTTTAGATGGGTGCTACAGTGTTTTACAAGATATATAGCATACTGAAGTAGTAGTTGGGTTTAAGGCTACCATCTTGTTCTTTGGTTTCTCTTTGTCCTTTTTTTTTTAGTGGAGGTACTGGGGATTGAACCCAGACCTCATGTATCCTAAGCATGCACTCAACCACTGAACTGTACCCACACCCCCATCGCTTGTTTTTTTTATTCATTATTCCTCCTTTCTTCCCTTCTTTTGAGTTTAGCTAGTATTTATTATGTTTTATCCTCATAGCTTTTTAGTCTTGTGTTTATTATTCTCATTAATGGTTATCATAGAGAGGACAATACGGATTTTTAATTTTTGCCATTTACTTTAAATTAAAAGCTTTACCACTTCATTGAACAATGTAAGTACCTCCATTATACTCCATTACCCTCTTCCTCTCTTTTGTGCTGTTTTGCTAACAAATCTCTTACTTCTACCAACATTTTGGCAGCCTACCACACCACCCCATCCACCTGGGAGAGGGGCTTCAACTCTTGCCTGCCTCCCCCCTTGAGTGGCAGATGGCAGGTAGTGACTGACACTGGGGGAGAAAAGGCTTGCCCTTTGCTCAGGGTGGTGGAGCCAGTTATGTGGTGAAATCTGCACTTCAGCACTCCCTGTGGAATCTGGCTGAAGCTGAGACAACAGCACTGCTTAACTTCTTCCTCCGCCTTGTATCCCTCTTCCTGCACAACCTCGCTCTGAAGAGTAGTCCCTCCGTCAGTCCTCTGCATCCACATTCCTGTCTCAGGCGCTGCTTCTAGGGAGTCTGACCGAGCGATGTCTGCACAAGCTACTAAAACAACTGCAGACTCAGTGTAAACAGAGGTATATTCTCCTATCCTCAAGAGAGGTATCTCTCTATGCATTCCTAAGTTCCTAACTTCTTTTGTGATTTTGTTTTGTTTTTTCTCTCCCTTCTTCCTCTGAATTCATAGAGAACCTTCCAGTTGAATGCATTGACTTCTTGTTCTAACATTTGAAGAAGGAATGTACTTGGTAAAATCTGCCTCTGGATCTAAGGGTTGTGTTAAATAAGCTTGTTGATGGAGTCGATCAGTCTTCTGTGAGCTCAGAAAAAGAAGAGATCAACTCTACAGTTTATTTATGCTTTGATCAGATTTTGGAGATGCATTTATTCAATCTATGCTGTTTTTCCCCATGGATGTAGCAGGCTGATAGTGAGCTATTTAGAGATTTGAGTTATTGAGATGCCGGTTACAAAGGTCTCCAAAAGTTGAGAGAGGCAAGGGAAAGCTACTGCTCCTTTAAACACCTAGCAAAGGGTCACTACTTAGCCTTTTTGGGGCAGAAACCAAAGCCAGCTGTAAAGGACACTGCACTGTCTAAACCAGCCCAGGCAGAGTGGTTTCCCTGTGGCAGTTCCTGCCCACCGCTTGATTTCTTGAAGTTAGCTGGTAAGAATAAGCTATTAGCAAGCTTAAATCGGTGATAATTAGCTGTACATTATTATTTCAAAGTGGCGTGGCTGTGCCAATTAAGTGGGTAATTAGGAAAACCCCAGGACAATAAATTAAGACAGAGTCTCAACACCAGTGCCCCATCTGTTCTCCAGCAAGCATTCCGATTAGCCAAAGCTCTCATTTAAGAATGTGCCAATTAAGGGGGTCGGCGGCTTGCATGTGTGTGTAATGGGGCAACAGACACTGTCTTAGGTGCTCAGTACAAGTCAGATATTTTTCATGTTAGAGATGTTTTGATGTGAAGGTGGGGAAAGGAGAATTTTTAGAAACATTAGATTTTTAATGTTGGAAACAATATAAATTATGAATTTTTGTTTCCATTTTCTCTTCAGAACTTATCTGGGAATATTGTATCAATAGGGAGTTCCGCTTTATGCTAATGTGATGATTACATCTTGATTTGAGTGAGAATTTTACCACTTGGAACAGGAACAATTTTATTTGTGGAGGATGGGAACTAAAGAGGACACTTGAAATTGCATAGTTTAAGGAGAGGAATGAGGCAGGGCATGATTCTTATTCAGGACGGATCTGTCTGGGAAAGCAAATTAATTGTTACCCCAGACATCATGAAAGAACAGAGTGATGTGGTTAAAAATGACTAAATCAGGATAGGAAGAAACCTTAGACACATACTGAGTGAAGAACACTTAATGTTATTTAGGGTTATTGCCAAGATAGCTCAAAAGGTTCTTATTAAATAGGATCACTTAACTTAAAACAGGTGAATTTATAGCTACATTATCAAACCTTATTTAGCGAAATACTTTATTAGTGAAACCAAGATTAATTAATTTTCAAAGTTCTTGATATGTGTGTCTGGGTATATTGTTTATGTGGGTAAAGGAGCATTGATACACTGGGCTTAATGAATTGTGTGTATACACACTCAGTGGATGAAAATATCCCTGGGTCAGGAAACAGTCACCTCTTGGAGAAAAAATTTAATACCATTTATAGGACTGGAGAAAGCAATTTCCAATCTATTTCCTAAGAGGAAGTTAGTGCTTCTTTGAGGTGCCATTATTATTTATTACCTGTAAGTTTAATTTACTAAAATAAAAGGTCATGTTCCCTTCAATAAGAACATTTCTGTTTAATTTAAAACAGTGCTTAGTGAGTGGTGGCAGTGAGGGCATCCGGGGGAGGGCAGGTGAAGGTCAAGCTTTGGAGAGGGGGCCAGAGGCCAGGCCAGAGCAGGGCGAAGGAAACACGAGCACCAGGCAGGCCAGCGCCAAGCCCCACGTGAATAATGAAGGGCAAGACCCCAGGGGTCAGAACCCAGGCCCACAGGAAGAAGGAATGCCAGAAGGCAGAGCAAACATATGGCAAAAGTTTAGGCTAGTGGTGCTTAACCTTCTGCAGGTCATGTATCCCACTGAGAATTTGAGAAACACATCCCAGAAAAAGAAAGTTCATAAACAAATACCTGCAAAATTTTGCTGCACTGAAAAGCAGTGGCTCCACCTAAAATGAACATAAAAAATAAAAACTTGAAACTGGGTTTACTCTTACTTTCTAGACGTTCATGGAAAGATTAACGACCAGTTCATGGAATATCTGAAACTAAATCCAAGTGATGGAAAATTAAGCCCATAGTCAACAATATTTGTGCTGAAAGGAGAGATGGTCCAACTACTTGGTATAAACTAGAAGTTGAAATTGTGATGGTCTTAGATGTGGTTCCGTGCACATGGTTGGTGTCCAGTGGATGCTGCTCACTTTGTTTTAATGGTAACATTATTGAAAATTACGGGAAGCAAACTTATGTGGTTATCAGTGTCTACAGTTAGAATTCTCATCGCTTACTTGCTTAGATGAAAATAGGCTTAAATCAGGGAACATGAGATTTATTCTAAATTCAAGTTATATTGATGGTCCATAATGCTTTGGGCTTCAAGTTAACTTATGACATCTGTAATGTTGAGGCTGTCAGATTTTAGTTAATGTGAGTAGAAATCTCAAATTCCTCACTGCAGAAAGAATAATAAAAATTTTTCTTAGCCATAGGAAAATGACCTTTAAATTGGACATTTTTTCAAACTGGCTCTCCAAAAACCTTCTATTTCCCAGTAAGTAGCAGCTTTGCCAGATGAGCTAGAAGCTATTCAGTAGTGTTTATAATCATGACTGTAGGGTTATCTAATTTATGTGGCTCAAAATATACCCCCACCAAGAACATCAAGCTGTGAATAAATTTCTCCTTGTATAATATACTTGAGAATAGGTTTCCTCCTCTACTCTCCCTCCACTTCCTCCCCCTCTTTCTTCCTTCCTTTCTTCCTTCCTTCTCACAAAAAGTGAATCTTCTATCCATTTTCCTTTGGAAAGTTAGTGAATGTCTGCAGAGTTGAAAAGAACCTCAAATTCAACTCGATTTTTTTCTCTCAAACTTTGTAAGAGATGAGGAGGACTTAAATTTGTGTCATATTGAAATTGATGATTTTTATAGGGGTGCATAAAAGCTATTTCAGAATTTTTAGCAGAATCTATGGGACCTGCATCAGGATGATGAGTGAGGCTCATTTCTTTTACTAAAGTTGCAAAATTAATTATATTTAGAAGCATCATGAGGGCTCCATCTACAGCAAGAGCGTCAAGCACTTTCTTCCACTTGGTTTGCATAGCAAAGAATGTTCCATCAGTTTAAATCTATCCATGGCATTTGCAGTGTCTAAATCAGGCATACAGATAAGAGGGAAAAATGGGGAGCAGGTAGAACCAAGAGATGCTCATATTTTTATCCAGCTGCTTGTTGAATGGAAGACAGAGGTGTCAATTCCTCCATAAGTGTCCTCAAAAATGTATGAAATGTTTCTAGAGTGAAATATATCACTTGATAGAGGCACTGCTTTAAAAAAATTTTTCTCATCTTCACTCCAACACACAAATTTTTGTCAACCATTTCTAGGGCACAACATGGTCTCCAGAATCACATGTGGAATCTTTCTCTTGGAAGTCCGCCTGGTGAAAGTTTGACGGTAGTTTTGGGATGATTCTTTCTGTTTAGGGTCATATTCATAGACTTGCCGACTTTCAGAATTAAATTTTCTACTAAAAAATTACGATTTATTCTGTTTGATGGCTTTTGAAGATCAACAGGTCTAAGGTGCTCCTTTTGCTGTGCTGGTTTGTCCCTCCTTCAGCAAAGATCTTGTTAGACATGGAACGCTGCAACTTTGGGTCCTGCAAATTGAGGGACTCCAAAAGATTTATAATCTTCAGTGTATTTGGTTTGTCTGCATTTTCTAGTGTAAGTTAAGCCTTATATAAAACAAAAGTATGTATGAATAATCATAATGGAAGGATGTATTTAGTTCTGATCATATGGACTATATTTTAGATGTCATAATTGGGGAAATGTGATTATATGTTTTTCAACCTTAGTCAGCAGTATTCTGTGCCACCTTTCAGAAGCTGGGAATACATAATACCTGGGTTACAGGTAATGTTCAAAAGTAATTTCTTCCAAAATGAGAATTATTAGAATAATAGGAATATAATTGAAGACTAAAATAAATTTCTTTGAACCTTGTTTACTATAGATTTCCTGACCTGAAAGGCCATCTTGATATCAGAATCCAGGAACACAAATAGTTGCCCTGAGAGGTATACAGTAACTGAAAATAGAAGTGAGAATAGTTTGTACTAGGTGTATATTGTCCAGCAATCAGACAGGTTTGTACGTGGAGGTGACCAGGAATATCTGATGAAAGTCATAAAATAAAAGAGAAAAGAAGAAATGAGGAAGAGGGCCATTTTTTGGCAGACTGTCAAAGTTAAAGTTTTTTGTTAACATTCTGCTCATGCTGAGAGAGGAAAATATTGTTCTGAATATGTTTTCATTGTCCCCTAGCCATGGAGTTTATAGTTGAAATGTTAGCAAACACAGAAAATATCTTAATGCGAAAGAGAGTAACTTTCAAGCTTTGACCTAAAATGCTGAATCTCAAAATACAGGTATGTTTCTTTGTGTAAATGACCTATATTAGAATCGTTAGATTTGCAGATATCCCATTTAGCTTAATCTTCTCATTGGTCTTGACCCAGTCAGGTCCTAGGCATTTTTTTCTATTGAAAAATTAATAGCATGCTTCTTGAAACTAGTGGAACTGAACAAATAATTACATTTTTTTATTAAAATGAACAAAAAGTTACGAGGTAGGAGATATTATATCACATCTCTTTTGGGATGGATGCTCAGTTTATTACTATCTGATTTGTTTAAATACTGGGTGCTTGGTCCTGTGTTTATTTTTATAAATGAGTTAAGGTCTTGGTTTAATGTCCTTTTTAATGGAGAACAGAGTAAGTGCTTCTTGAGGTACATTTTACAACATGGGAAAATGGGATGAGAGCTTGTTCTGAAAACCTCGTTTTGACATCAGGTTTAAATCACTCCCTTTAGAGGAGGATGCTTTTGGAAAGGGTGCTTTTTACTGGTGCATTAAATAGGAATGTGTTGGGATTGAGGGATATCGAAAAGTGCGCATGGAGGTGTCTGAACTGTGTAGGTGGCTTTGCACGTCCAGCTCAAGGCTGGTGTCAGATCACCACCTGGGAGTCTGCAACGTGCAGTGCCTGCCAGCAAGGAATCCTCTGCAGAGGGGCTGGGAGGGTGTTAGCGTAGTTCCAGGCTCTTTCCCCGTTATCTTCCCTGGTTCTTCTCAACCTACCGCCCACCTGAACCCCAGCAGTGCTGCTGAGAAAGCACAGGGCATCTGCTAAGGAAGGACAGTCTCCTCTCACGAACAAGAAGACTTCCCAACAGGAGGAAGAAACCAGGAGTCATTTAGTCCGAAGGAAAAAAAAAATCCTTCTCTTTGAGAATGGTGCGGTTTCTTAGGTCACAACTTCCATCGTGAGTGGCGGGTTCACGTGGGGTTCACAGAGCAGACTTTCTGAGTTACTCTCTTAGAACAAAAAGAAGTATTTTATTTTTAATCAAATATGAATGGCAATGTGCTCGAAACACACTTCTGTTTGTGATGAAACGTGTTGGTGCCATTTATTGCTTTGCTTCCAAGTGTTACATTCACCTTCTGCCCCCATCTCTCCGATCAGAGAGGGGCCAGGAAACTTGATTTCATTTCTCCCAAGAGCCAGTCTGCCTGTATATATTTAATTATCACCAAGCATTTACAACGATTATTGCTGTAGAACAGAAATCGAGAGAAATCTTTAGAAGTCTCTTCTCAAGATGTATATCAGTATTTTGTCAACTAGAATGATTTCGTTACAATTAAGTAAAATGATGAAACAGAGTCAGCATTGCAAGAGAAAACAGTCCTTATCTAGAAACATGTAATTATGCGTTTCCTCTGCCGGGCAGGATACTGACATTTTAACTGTCTCCTGTTTGACAGCCGTGGTCAGACATCTCCGCAGGTTTGAGCCTGTTCATTAGTGCCACATTAACCTTAACTCTGCCTCGGGCCATTAACTAGCAAACTGCACATTTGACCTCTGTTCTACAGATATTTTCAAACAGCGTGTGAGGCGCTGCTTTTAATTTCGGTTCTGTATTATGTGCGAACTGACGTGAGGGCTAAAAAAAAAATCAATATGTCATTAAATACAGAAACGTGTGGTCTGAAACATTCCGCAGAGACAAGTTCCATTTGAAAATCAGATTCTTCTCCAATACTTTCCAGATAATTAGCCTTGGCCAAAATTAAAAAGTCTCTTTTATATGGTGTTCAAGGGGAGAAAAGACGAGGAAGCGCTCTACGGCGACAGTTTATAAACGTTCTGAAATGAAAACAAATGCCCACTAGATGAAGACAGAAGATTGAAAGGGTTACCTTTTGAACACAGCTGTTTCCAGCAACAGTCTAATGAAGTGAAATGCAAAATCAAATGTAGATTAGAGCCATATGCTTAAGTGAAAACGGCTCTCTAGAAAGTCAGCAAAGTTCAAAACACGTGGTTGTCACCCTTCTTATGTAAGAGGAACAGGTCGGCCTCATAAATTAAAAAGTGAAAATTGGCTCAGTGGAATAGTTTGATAAATTATGCTAGTGTTGCTCTGTGCAGGTTTTGGAATATTATACAGCGATAGAAAAATAAGACCTGGATTTATTAGCCTAAAAGGAGTTCACGATACATTGTCAAGTGAGAAAAGCCAGCTGTGTGTATGTGTACAGCTTGGTCCCAGTTTTGTAAAACTAAACCGTCTCTGTCTCTGTCTGTGTTTTTGGTTATTGGTTAGCTTGCGCATAGAGGAAGCTGAAAAAAGTGCACCAGGTTGTTAACATTGGCTCCCTCAGGAGGGAGGTTGGAAACACTGTGGAGAGACAGATATTAACTTATTCTTCATGTGCCTTTTCACTATTTTCCTGCTCACAAAAAGATGAGTTGCTCTTGTCATTAAAAATTATTAAAGTCAAATGATAATGGGAAAGCCAGTCGGAAGTGTCACTCAGTTTTAGAGCAGTAACAGGGCATTCCTGTGTCAGCCGAACTAGAAATGACAACTTCAGGGGGAGCTGCACTTCCTTTCATTTTTTTTTTTTGCCACGTGATGGGTCAGGAGCCCTTTCTGGCTCTGCTGGCCTCCAGGGCATGGGAAGCAATGAAGCAATAACTAGGCTGCTCCGCGTTCCTCTCCTGCCTTCAGGAAGCTCGGAGCAAAGGAGGCTGTACGCTGTGAATGAGCAGTTGTGCTACAGCCTTTTCCCTCTTCGCACAATGCCGTGCGAAGCTGTTCATTAGCCAGCGATCAGAATTTACTCCACTCTCTGCTTCCAACACCAGACCTTTCAGACTGGTAAAGAGATACAGATAAAACCTGTCTAAACATGTTACTTTCTAAGTGTAGATTCTGGCAGGAAGAAGTGAAGTATCTGTTTTCTCGTCTACCAAGCTACAACTAAGCGTGATCATTTCTGTAAGATTTTAGAAACAGATGGAAGTATTATTCTTCTCTGTAAAGATTCATGCTACTTTGACTTTATCAAATATCCAGTGTCTACCTAACATTGCTAAGTGATGGCATTTTTCATTAATTACAGATACAGTGGTTCTGAGGTCTACATTGACTGAATTCCTGACTCAGTAACTAAATGAATTACTAACTTACTGACTTTTCACAAGTCCTTTCACTTCTCTGGTTTTCACTTTCCTGGATTATAAAATAAGAGGCTACTCATTAGGATCCTGTAGGAAGCTTTTAGAAAAACTCAGGATATTTGAGTCCTACCCCAAAATGTGAAATCTGAATGTCTGAGGGAGAAATCAAGGTAGACAGTTTATAGGTCTCCTCGGTGGTGATAAAGCACAGATAGGTTAGATGATTTCTAAGGCTCTCTCTAACTCTATCCTTATAAATATAGTATATCTGTGATATATGAATTATGATAGCTGTCTTACACAGGAGTGTGACTAAATAGTAATGTGCCACTCCATATTCATTTCTGCATCACATGGATACAGAGATTCTGTCCTGAACCTGTTTAGTAGAATCTGGCACAGCTTGTAGTCCTGCCCATTTGATTTCTTCCATCTTCTAATGTAACACACCAGAGAGGTCCTTGTGATATTTCTCCACAGTCTAGGAGTGGGTCCCCTAATATAAAGTTTCCCAAGTTGACTGTGCTCTGTCAGGACTTTAAATTATCATTTGTCATTAAAAAAAATGTACTTGTAGAAACGTCTAATTCTGGAAGTTGTTGAAAACTAACACCACAGCTGGAGCCAGTTCAATAAGACTTTGCTGAGTGCCCACTGGGCACCACACTGTGGTCCAAAGCCTGGGGGTATAAAGAAGACGTGGGTCTCATCTTTAGAGAACGCACCCTCTAGTCAGGGAGGCAGGCATACAAACAGAGAAACTGCAACACCAGATACCCAGGGCGAAATAAACAGATGCCAAGTGTGGCACAAGAAACAGGATGAAGCAACAAAAGCTTCACAGGCTGGTCAGGCCAGGAGACAGAGAGGAGAGGAGGTTTAAACTGGATCCTGAAGGAAGGACAGAAGGTTGGGAGACGGAAGTGGGAGGGAAGCTAATTCTGGGTGGAAGAAACTGCGTGCGCTCACCTTGGAATCTTATGCAGTAAATATTGAGATTTCTTACGCAGTAGAAGTGTGTGGTTTTTTGCTGGGGCGTGTGACTGGAGGGAAGGAGTCTGTCATGGGAAACAAAGGGGCAAAGAGTGGAGAGATTCTGAACCACGGTGAGACATTTGACCTGAATGGTTAAGATTTTAAAGCAGAAAAGGGTTATGGATGTTTTCTGGAGCTGATTCTGGTGATAGCTTGCGGCATACATTGAAGGGAGGGTGGGAGGGCAAAACTGGAGTCAGAGATATCATTTGCAATCCCAAATGAGAAATTACAAATTTGCATAACGCCCTGACATAGGCTTTGAATAAATGTTCTGACAAGGCATCCTCTTTAAAAAACATATTTTAAAGTGTTGCTCTTGATATTTACATTTGTGTTCTATATTCTAGAGATGTCTTAAGACTGGGATGAGCAACCAACATGCATGTAACAGGCCCCTCAAGGATAATCAGCTGCAGCTTCTAGCATCTCCTTACATTGATTTTTCTCCTAACTTTAATTGGAAATATTCTCATGACTGTAGAAAAATAATTGTATGGATATAGTCACCCTTCCAGCAACTTAAATTTTGAATCATCCAAAGAATACAATATTTTATTCATTGAGACAGTTCATGTAAAACTGAAAAAGGAAGGCCTTGTGCATTTTCTTTAAAAGGTGACTGAGCGTTAATCTGGGAACTGAAGTATGGATTCTTCTACCATGATCAACATTAACTGGCTCTGTGGCAGAAGATAAATGTTTTTAACCTCCCTATGACTACCAATGATTTAACCCCTTTATTTATTGCCAATTCAATTATTACTGTTATTTTTCTTTTTTTCTCTTTTTAACATATTTTTATTGATTTATAATCATTTTACAATGTTGTGTTATTTTTCTATATGCAGTATAGATCTCCTGGTCCTTCAATGCCACCACTTTTTGCAACACTACTCTGAACTCCTGTGACCTAAAAACTGCCAAACATGGAATATAGAGTTCCAAAGTAGGTTCTCTCCTCAGTTACTGTCCTCACAAATCAGACCTTATCTCAACAGTCACATAGAATTTCTTCTATTATCTTAGTTTCAGAGAATTTGCTCCTAAGCTAACCATGCTGTTTTCAGTAATCCATCCTCTCTCTTCTTTCCAGAATTTATGATCCATCAGTTATTAATTTTCTTTTCTTATCTTTGTATCAGTTGAACGAGACCACGTTGTGATGTGGTGGCCAACGACCTCAACCTGCCACTGGTTTAGAACCAGCAAATTGTTTTTGTTCACAACCTGTGCCCACTTCAGACCAGCAGGAGTGCTGCTCAAGTCGCCGATGCTCTGAGTTTCAGCCTCAGAACGACAGAGCAGCTGCATTGCCTTCCAGCAGGGCAGAGGGCAACAGAAGCTGACAGAGCCACTTTGGTCCCCAAAGCTTAAGCCTGACGGGGACAAACGTCACTTCTGCAAACATTACTAGAACCCAGAGCATGTTACATAATCAAAGCTAACCTCCAAGGGGCTTTGTGCCCAGAAGGTAGAGAATTGGGACATTTGGGAACAAGCTAATGACCCATTTATTAACTTAATAACTATTTATTGAGTCCATGGACTGACTTCACCACTGCTTTAAGATCTATAGAGGTGAACAAACCAAACCAAAAAACAAACAAACAAACAAAAAAAACCCCCCAAAACCCCCTGTCTGCCTGAATCCTTTATCCTTGAGTGGGAGGTAGATAAGAAACAGTAAAACATAGTAAATAAGTAAGTTACCTGCTAGAATAGAAAGTGATCTATGCCATGGAAAGATGAAGATACTGAACAAAATAAGGGCAACCATTCATATCATGGGGGGCACTGAGAAGGTGCTGTTTCCTTTCCTTTATTTCCTACCTCAGTGAATAACACAGCCTTTCCCGCAGTCCCCTGAGTAGGGGAGGAAGACAATTAGAAGTTCTCTTAAAACATTTACTTTACCTGTCAATTCAAGATTCCTAATGTTTTCCAAGTCTATCACTCTTCCTTACACTCACTGGGAGGGTTTTTTTTTTTTTTTCACATCCTTGTATTTCTTTGTCTGACCTTGGTTATATTCCCCTAAGTGACCTCACTGCTATTCTGTCTATTTCCATGGTACTGTGATGATGGTGACAGCACTTGCTTGCTGGAAAACGTCTAATGGCTGTCACTGCCTTCTGAATAAAACAGAAACAGTTTATGGTGATCAAGAAGGCTGACTATAATCTGGCCTCCTCCCACCTTTAACTCTCCTCCCCATAAGCACCCTCCTCACTTGCTACACTGACTGCATGTGAGTCTCTGAACACACAGTGTTCTCTCTCTTTGCTTTTGTGTGGAACACTGCACTGTTATCTTTATATTTCCTGATTCCTTCTTTGTCCTCGAATGTGCCACTGCTTATTAACACTGTATTATCATTATAGATTTTACCAGAATGTGCATTCTTAGAAAGCAGGGATCGTTTCGTTTAGCTGTGAACACCTAGTGCTAACACAGAGCTTGGTACTCCATAGTGGTTAGTATTTTGACAAATAATTGATAGCTGATAGCTTATAGAATGAGCGGAAATCTTCTAGGAGACAATCCTTTTGGAGAGAATGCACTCAGAGCCGTGGAGGTATGCCTGGGGGAACAGCAAGCATCTTACTTTTGTAGAACCCTAAAGTAGAGTTTGGGTCATTGCTGAAATGGAAATGAGAGAGGAGAGAAATATATACCTTATATACCTTTCCAGGAAGTTTGGATTTCATGCTGTAGAGAATAGGGAGCTGTTGATGGCTTTGAGCAAGTGGGTGGCATGATCTGTGGACCATCAGATTTGAATTTTAAAAGGTGGTTCTCATGGAGGATGGGAAGTGATTGTTAAGGAACAGTTTGGAGGTATGTCCTCCTGGTGCATGAATTCCAGAAAAAGACGATCAAAGCTTGAGCTAAGGTAGTGGCAGTAGCATTGGGAATGGGGGCTGGAAAAGAAAGATGTAAAGCTTTGCACATTATGAGCCATTGGTTTTGAGGGGAGAAATAAAACGAGGGCACCGTTTACCGAGATTGAAGTAGGTTTGGGGGCCAAAAATTGAACTATTCAGTTCTACGCAATCAATTTGGAGGTTTCAACATTTGCAGCCACTTGTGCCAGGCCTCTTTATTTCTAGAAGATTCTTTGATTCCAAACAGGTGGTCATTTATAGTGAACAGAATTCAGGACTTGTCACACATCTTTCTGTTCATTAAAATCCTACCTTTCTAGGAAAGAACCAGTTGGTTTTATCAATTATGTTGGAGCTGCAGGATGAGAATTGGTATCTGTTCATGTATGACCATTAGTAGGGACGTAGTCATCATGGAGAGACTTATTTTCTAGAGGAAATCAATAAAGTATAAATAAGCATTTAACTTTGCTAGTGAGAAAATAAAGCGTAATTTTTTGTTGATTGAGCATGAGCTAGAGACTTATGTTTCCTGCTACTCTTTTGTTATCACTTGTCCGGACAACTTTGCTAAAAATTTGATTAAATACTCACCAAACATTTGCCATGGTAACTTCTGATCTTCTCTATGATTGTAGATCTTACATATTTTAAAGTTACAGATTAGTGGTTATTTACAACTCCAGCAATTTCCACTATTCTTTGAAAATCAATAAGAGAATTATGAATTGATAGAGCCTCAGTGCTGTCAAAATCAGATTTAATTTGTAAAAATTTGGTTATTCCAACTATAATTTAGAGCCATCCCTTCTCTTTGATATCAATTTTAAAGAAAAATTATTTTAAAAATATCAGTAGAGAATGCAGTTTTGTAGTTGTTACATTTTGTGTTAGAGTTTTTGGTTTTGGTTTTGGTTTTTTTTCGGTGGGGGGAGATAATTAGGTGTATGTATTTAAGTGGTGGTACTGGGGATTGAACCTAGGATCTTGTGCATAATGCATTCTACCACTGAGCTATACTCTCCCCCTCATAGATTGCTACATTTTAATCACTCATTCCTGAATTTCTAAAATTTGCTTTCTTTCCAGCATTTCCTTCTCCTGTCCCTTACTTCTAGTCCAGGGGGTGTTTCCTCTGTATCAGGCTAGTGACTTTTCATTTTTTTCCCCAAAAACACTTGTTTATGTAGAAACATCAGAACTAAATAGGACTTGGTCTTTTGAAATGCTACAACTCAAGTTCTTGCGACCTCAAAGCCTTGGTTTTAAAACTTAAAAGTCTTGGCTTTCTAAATTAAAAACAAACTGCTTTTTAAAATTGACGTATAGTTGATTTATGATGTTTTGTTAATTTCAGGTGCACAGTGAAGTGATTCAGTTTTATATATATATATATATATATACACACATAAGTGTATATATTCTCTTTCAGATTCTTTTCCACTTTAGGTTATTATAGGATATTAGATATAGTTCCCTGTGCTATGCAGTAGGCCTTTGTTGTTTATCTATTTTATATATATTAGTGTGTATTTGTTAATCCCAAACTCCTAATTTATCCCCCGCCCTACTCCTTTCTTTTTTGGTAAAATGAAAAGAAAAAACAACTTTCTTTGTTGAATTTGCCTTTCCAATAATTGACAGTGGAAGGGGAAGTAGTATGAGAGGGAGGGAATAAAACTCAATGTATTTTAAATATTACTCCTTCCAATAACTTTTTTATTCATGCTTCTGAAATGCATTACATATCTGAGTTCTCTCATATTTAGTAAAGACATATTACTTTATGTTCTTAGACATCAAAGAGAAGTCCCAGATGGAAAAATCACCCAAGTCTACTAACCTTTTAATCAGTAAGCAATCAGTCAGCTTGTTCTAAGCCTCTGATATTTCTATATGGAAAAGAAGGTGGTTTAGATGCCAGTAGCTAGTGAGGGCTTTTAGGGATGCCAAAGTGGGGTTTGTGTGTATACCATTCACAACTTCTTGAACCTGGAGTCATATAGAATTCATATCCAGTGGAAACTTCTATTTAAAAGAATAAATCCGAATATATTTTTAAGTGTAATTTTTGTTTCAATTGTTAGTAAAGTATTAAATATATGAAAATAAGTACAGAAAAATGAAAAAGCTGCATTGTAAACATCATGCATAACAAATCATGCCATTTATATTGGCATGTATGATGGATTTCTGGTTTTAATTGTTTTCCTTGTTTTTCCACTCAGAGAATTTATCAACAGCCTTCGACTGTACAGAACATTCTACGGCGGCCTGGCTGATCAGCTCTGTGTTAATGAATTAGCAGCTGGTGATGGACGGCCGTGCTGGAGTGGAGAAGATATAGTCAAAAGGTATTTTCTGTGAAAACATAATGTAACATAACCACCTGCATCCTTACTTTCTTTTCCCAGAACTTGAATGGATTCCTTCAGTTTTAACTTTGCCACACAGGTTAGAGGATATATTAATTCCTTCCCTTGAGTTTGTTAAAAAAATAAATTTGATCCTTTTTGACATTTTGGAAATGTGCTAGCATTCTGTGATGTTCTGAAAGTTCTCTCTTGTTTTCTACCGATCTGTGGCTTACCCAACAGTCTCACTTTTTCAGTTAAGTATTAACTTCTAGCCAGTCTGTCTTCCTTCTCAAATATATATATATTTTCACTTATTAGTATTAAAAAGAGGAAATCTGGTGAAATGTGAATTGGTGTGCAAAGATTGGTTGAAACATAGATATGTCACAGCAGTGTGAACAAGCCTATCCTGCAGTTGTCTCTCTAAGTGCGCGTGCGTGTGTAAGAGTGCTGGTACTTCTATGTTTGAAGCATTGCTTATTTGCATGTTGTCAGTTCTTCTCAAATTCAGGAGTGAATTTTTCTACCTTTTTCTCCCCACTGTCTAGAATTTCTTTGGCAGTTTATTTTCCTTTGCTTCCCATAACTGGTTGCGCTCTTAGGTAATCTCCTGAGCTTGAGAAAGTCCTAAATTCTCCCTCTGTAAGAATAGTGTTGGTCAGTATAATTGGCTGGGAATTAGTCCTTTGATTTTTCCAGTGCTGGTGATTATTCTAGGCTGTGGGCCTGTGTTGGGTTTGGGCTGGAATGTTTTAGTGTATTTCGTTTTGAGCAGTCTTTCTGATTTAGAAACACGCCTACTCTGTGTAAAGATATGGAGTTTAGTTACCACAAGAATGATGAGCTCGTTCAAAATGTCATTTAGCAAATTCAATTTTCTATGATAAATATATACTGTAATTAATTTTAATATAAATTTATATAATAAAAACTGATTGCATATTTCTGGGTGATCATATTCATTACAGTTAAAGGTTATATTCCTGATATATTAAATGATTACTTGTAGTTTATATCTGAATATCTCATAGGGAACCTTAGATTTCATAGAAAATAATTATTGAAGACAGGAACTGTAATTAAATTTAAATAAATAGTTGGCTGACATGGCTAGTACTCTTTTTTCATTATGCTCCTTGGATGTTGAAATGTATTTTTAAATATATCTTTCTTGCCTTTACTGAGAGCAGTCATAACATGCATAGTATTTTGAGTCCTTATAATATTCATGTTAATAAGATTTCTGCCGCTTAGACTTCCTAATTAAATTCTACTGTGACTTACACTTTCTCCTTTCACAGTGTTCAAACTGCAATTGAACACTTCTGTGTAGGAACAGTTTTTCTTCAAGGGGTAGTAGGAATTTCAAGTTGATAAAGAGTGATTTAGTATATAATAAACCTACATTTAATAGAGCACATTGTATGATGTTATACACTTGATTCTAGAGCTGCAAGAACCTTCGTTTCAATTTGTCCCATTCTTCCCTTGACTGTCTGCTCTGGGGTTTGCATAACAGGAGATGCTGTTGGAGAAATCAATGATTTGGGAAAAATTTTTAGAGGGATCGTATTATTAAAAATATCAAAGATTATATTTTCTTCCTCATAATGGATTTTTAAAGACTTCATTCATAGTTTATGAATACAGAAAGCTCATCTTTAGCAAGAACTCTCTATGAAAGTGTCCGCATGTCATCTGGCAAAGAAAGTGAGCGATTCTCATTATTTTCTTGTCTGCCCTTCCCTACACCACCACCTGGCCGCTTGTTGTCAGCCTTTTCCAAGGGCATGGAGTGACTTTCCAAGAGCACAGTGTTCACTCCAGTGAAAACTTTTCACTTGGCTTAATTTTTTCTCAAACAACCCTCCTGCCTCATCGCCTTGGGTGATGTTTTCCCTTCCTTGAGGATATGTTTTTCTCCTTGTCCCTACTTCATGGGTCACAACCACTTTCCCTGGCCTCTCTGGACCAGTAGACGACCTCGCACACTGGCTCCCTGCCACCATCTCTAGGCTACTGCCCAAATGAACATTTTTCAGCCCTAATTATTTTCTAGCAGTCAGCTAAGGTTTCACAAGAGTTATCTCACTGAAGTCTTCCAAAACGTTATTCCCTAATGCTTCTGAGTAAGTTGTCTGGGTGGTTCTCTTTGCTATTTGATCTTGAGAAAATCCTCATGGGTACTTTGACACTTTTAAGATATAATTTTAATTGTAATTTCATTCATGGCTCAGCCAATTCTTGACATAAATTTAGAACAGTACTTTTTTCATTTTCAATGCAAAGTCAATGCTAAAATCTAAATATCTGATTGATTATGGTATAGTCACCATGGAATATTTCTCAGTCAAAAATTATGCACATTTATATCTGCTAATGTGGAATACTTTCAAATAATTATTAAGTGAAATAGTCTAATATTGCTTATTACATGTTATACTGGCAGATTTGAGTAAGTAAATATAGTGATATTTATTCGTTCTGCATGGAATATTTCCAGACAGTTACACAAAAAACCGGTAATATACTTAAAAAATACTGGGGAGGCTTTTATTATTTTATTTGCATTGTATTTATTTATACTTAGTTAAACCAGATGTTAAAAAGTGACAGAGTTATGGGCCATTATTATTTTCTTACTTTTATAGTTCTTTTTTGAAATAAAAGTGCTATTTTAACATTTCATTTCTAACCAATTTGTATTTTTGTAGTAATCTGTGATATAGGTCTGTCAAAGCATTAATGGATATGGTTCAATATTGAACTATTGAAGTTATCTAAGACAGCTTCAATATAAAGTCAAGTTCTGGTGAATGTTTCAATCCTGAACTATTAGCTACTTTTTTCCTGGAGAAAAAAGCGAAGTATAGCCGTGATCAGTGTGGGAAGGCACTAAGAACCCCATGTAAGATATTCATTTCAGAGGCCTGCAGTTGGTTGAGATAAATAATGGTTGAAGACATGAATATCAAGTGAACGTACACCACATTGGGGATGCTGGAGGTTTTTTCCTTTCTCATGCTGGGTTATCAGGTTCATTCTAGAGAAATTATGCTAAACACATCAATAAAATAAATTGGTGGCCAAGACTGAGTCTATCATTCATTGTAAGAATGAAGTGATTATTTTGGCTAGATTTCTTCTCCTGAAGGCATTTTTAGGAGATGATTGATAAGATTATTTATGTTCCCAGACGTGCTGCCTTGAAAAATAGGGGAACCATACAGATTGTTTCAATATTATGACAGGCCTATAAAATTGGGTCTGATTACCTTTGTGCTCATCAAAAGAGGTGGAATTCCTTTGTGACTGTAGATGAAAATATCTCAGATAGCTGTAGCATATAAGCATTGTTTAATTCATGAAACAAAATCTGTTTTAATTCAAATGATTTTAAAGACTGTAGGCATCTCATACGTACTCTCATGACACTGAGGTCCACAGTTCAAACAATTTCTGATTAAAGATGAAAATATATTACTGAAACCCATGTAGTCTGTGTCTCTTAAAATTTCTCTTATCTACTCCTCCTGTCTCTTCATCATGAAATAAAATTGTTCTCTGAAAGGCCTGCCGGTCC
Source organism: Camelus bactrianus (assembly GCF_048773025.1). Classification (NCBI taxonomy): domain Eukaryota; kingdom Metazoa; phylum Chordata; class Mammalia; order Artiodactyla; family Camelidae; genus Camelus; species Camelus bactrianus. The sequence continues at coordinate 55,790,280 of NC_133552.1, forward strand.
TTACTCCGTTCTCAGTTCTCTGTGACCACAAATTGATTGTGTGATGGTTTGCACTTGCCTTTCTGAGTATTGAAGTTCAGGTAACAGCTACTTAATTACCAGGGCTTCCTTCTCCCCTTTGATTAATAGGCAGATAATCCACTAACTCTCCCTCAATCTTCAGGAATTTATGACTTCTGCAACAACTCAAACTAGCCAATAGCTGTTAAATATCCTAGTGAAATTAATAATCCACGTGATTTCTTATCCATCTTGACTTAGTTAATATTCTTTAATGCCTCTTTCATAACCCAGGGTTTTCTTTTCAAACTCTTATAAGGTGCTTCATCTCAACATAGTCTAGTTGAATTTAAAAAAAAAATCAGATAAATGTATAAATCTTTGACCTTTTTGAGATTTTCTACTTGTCTATTATCCGTTTTCTTTTCCTGTCTGTAACATTTTTCCTGTCTGTAACTTTTTGTACTTAAGTGTTTTTTCGCTCCTTTACCCATTATTTGTCTGGAGAGCCACTTCATCTTAGAATTTTCTTTTTCTTCCTGACCTTGCTACATTCAATTGTATTTTATTTATCTTTTTTTAAACACGTGGCCTAGTTTCCAAATGTCACGGACTGTGTTTTAAACCCAATCAGAATTTAGGATTGTTCTGAATGTCATTAATGTAACAACCGGTTGCTTTTTCTATGTTGCTTGTGCAATGGCAGCTTTAAACACCAGTCTGTTTTCTATTTCTTTTTCTTCCCCCCTTGCAACTTCTGCCTACTTCATCAGGTTTCTCCTATTGAATTATACCTTTGTAATAATTATTATTGTTATCATACCTATAGTTTGTCTTATTTGGTTCAGAATTGGAGGTTGCTTAAAAGGTGTGATGAAGAGTTATCCCTACTCCTACCCCGTTGTGACAGTCTACCACAGACGTTGAAATTTCCGCTATTAATGGAATAATTTCAGCTATATCATTTTCTCCATATAACTGGATATACAGCTTTGCCAAAGTCCCGCTTTTATCTTGAGTCCTACTGGGACAAAGCCTCTCATTTGTGTTTTATTGTAACCTCTAAATCCACCATGACACCTTTAATACTTTTTTGCATTTATACATCATATATCTTTTTTCTGATCTACTAAAAAAACAATACAGCTCCTGTATTACCCGAGAGGCTATAAGAATGATATTAAACACCTATCAGTAATTTTTTAAAGATAACAGGACTTTGAGAAAGAGGAATTTTTATATGTATTAGTGAGAACTAGGAGGTTTGGTGATTTGAAGATGCGTGGTGATTACATTTTGGTGGGTAATATGTGGTTCCAAAATGAAATTGAGTGTCAAAAAAAGACAAAGGCAATACAGCATCAAAGTTTCTACCTGTGACTGACTAACTCAGCCTTATGATCATGCATGTCTCATTGGGTGTACTTCTATAGACATTTTTGTGAAACCAGAGTCTAAAGTCCAAGAAACTCCTGCGTTAGAGACGTATTAGGTACAATTGTCTTTGTCACAGATGAGGCACCTGGGTTGGGGGTGGGTGAAGTACCAAAGCCTGACCAAGGTCAAAGTCTGAGTCTCCCATCTTCAGTGAGAGAAGACAGAAGGAAAAAACGTGGCTTTAGATACATTGTAAGGGGTTGTTAAATTCTTCCCCTGGTAGAATACACAGTCTGTGTCCAATGGACAAATACAGGTATGACTGGTGTATCAGGTTCTGAATGAACATAAAACTTGCAAAGTTCTTGACTGTGTACTATCTCTGCCTTACTAGAGTGTACTCGCTTGGCAGATAATTTTTATTTAAATGATAGTGCCTGAAGTAGTTATCCCGTAGTTTGGGTCTATAGAAAGTAATATAGGAGATGGTTGAAATGAAATGCACGATTTATCAACTTTGCTCCAACTTCTGACATTCCTAATTAGTATTAAAGCTTAGGAAAATACCCATTCTTCTCAGTTCAATATACCCATTTTGATGTTTTCTAAAAAGTGCTCCATTGATTTGGCAATAATTGCATGGCATCACATCTTCTGAACTGAGAAATTTAAATCTTTCTTCACTGATTTATTGGCTCAGTAGTCAGTTGTCTCCTATTAGGCATGCAGTCATTACATTCAGGGTGCTGGACTCAGAAAGGTGAAAGTAGAAATTGTTCCCTTAGACCCACTCAGAAGACTGCTTTTCCCTCGTCACTAGAATGAAATCATGACCATTCTCAGCATTTTTTTGGTCACTGCTAGTGTCTGAAGCATCTTCTCTTGTCATTAGTTCCATAAAGAGCCTAAATTCAGTACTTAAATTCAGCTCATAAAAAGTCTAAATTCAGTAATGAAAAGGTCTATGCCAATTTAATAATCAGAACTCAAAACTTTACCTAAAATGGCCATTTCTCCCCATTCCCAGGTAGGTGCTTCAGTCTGGGAGGCACTTACAGTGGGGGTAGCAGCTTTAGGTCCACGTGCCAATCTGTGCCCTTGTCCTCCAGCCCGTGTTTCTGACTCCTGCATGTTTGGAGCTGGAGGGACAATGGGGCAGCAGTGAGAGAGAAGGGATAAGAGAAACGAATATGCTTTTTGATATTTTGTAGCTCATTAATTAATGATTCCTGATTTAGCAGGCATTAGCACTGACGTTCTAGGGCTTCTGTGTGTTCAGCCTGTGCCTCTCACCCAGCCCCCTCCATCTGATGGTAAACCTCTGGCTGCTTTCTGCTCCACTTCTTTTCTCCCACGTGGTCCACTCCAGGCCACAGAAACTTGGCTTCTCTCTCCTGCTTTTGGTGGACATGCAGCCTGTACCCAGTGGAGCTGAGTCTCTTTACTCTGCTGCTAGGCAGGCAACTTATGCTACAAGCCTGGGCTACCTTCCATTTTCTTAGGCTTGGATCAACTACAGGTCCTTCTAAGCCTTCAACTTCCAACCATCCCTAAGCCTTTCTCACTTAGGATGAAGGAATGGGGGAAAGACACAGCAGTCCAACAAGTTTCTTCAAAGAAATTCTCTCCTTTGGCCTCTTCGACCTCAATCCTTTAATACAATTAAAGATGTCAAGATGAAGGACTCAGACCCAGTTTTTAGCCATCTGCTTTTTATGTTTAGCACCTCAGTTTGGAAAGCCATCTATCATCCGTTCTCAGCTGAAATGGAAACAAAGAGCCCTATTTTGGCATCCTCCTACACGTATTTGGAGGTGGTGGGTAGAAGACAGAAGACTAGATTCCATGTTCAATACTGCAATTGACCTTGAATGGGATACAAAGGTAAGTAAGCCTTTTCCCCATCTCAGGGACTTAGAATCCAAAAACAGAGAACGTGTTCACAATGTGTACACAGCAAAGCAGGTACTGTGAAATAAGAGAGACACAGAAAAATCCCACAGGCTTTCAGATAAGGAGGAAATCTCCTTTGACTGAGGGAATTTGAAAAGTATTTAATAAAAGATTTGAAAAGCACTTGAAAATGTATTTAATAATAAATAAAAGTATTTAATATATGATGTGAGCCTCCATTCATTTATTTAAAATAACTTCTGGATGAGATGCGATGATGCCTGGAATTTGCTTTAAAATAATTCAGCGAATGGATGGAAGACGGTCATCCTATTTATGAAACAAGCTTTTCTGTGCACGGAGAGTCATGGAAGCTGTATTATGGAGACAGGATGTTCTTTGTGTATGCTTGAAAATTTTATAATAAAACATAATAAATACAAAAATATAATAAGCCATAATAAAAATTACATTGTCAAGAGTCTATTCTGTCACATATGCCGTCCTAGATGATAAGGAAATGGTGATGGACAAGACAGACATGAGCTGTTTCTCATCAAGATTAAGATGTAGAGGAGGTGAACACTGATCAAAGGATTACAAGTGTGAATGGTTTGCAGAATCTTTAAAATCGTATGGAATTTTAATTAGCATACTTGGAAATGAGAAACAGAATCAGAGCAAATGCATTGTTGAATGACGTGCGCTCCAAGTTTGGTGGCCCTTTACATCATTTCCGTTAGTGTGTAACCTTTCAGATTATCTTTTCATTTTCTCAGTACTCTTTGATTTGAATTTCTTGGGCGTGTCCTGATTACTTAGTATTAAGCTTTCCGTTGCTCATTGTAGTGTAGCCATTCATTCAGAAAGCCAGAAAGCCCGGAGGTGAGGCATGTAGGCTGAAGAGCCAGGTTACCAAGGTTCACAGTAAAGATTAGCCCCTGTAGGTAAATGAATTCAGGAACATTTATTAACTTCTAACTATATCAGTTTTCTTATCTTTAAAATGTGACTGAAAGTAATGCCTAATTCATATTTGAGAATTAAATAAGTTTACATCAACAGTTTAGAATACTAGCTATCACATAGTAAACATTGAACATCTATTAAATCTCATTAAGCAGTTTGTATTCATTTACTTCAGTAGGGATGAAACACTATTGTATTGAGCTTCTGTCTTCATTCCATGGGTTTTTATCATGGATCAGAAGACTTCTATTTGGAAAACAAAGATGTGAAAGTTGACTTATGAGTCAGTAAAAATCAATATTAGGGATTTTGGTTTGGGAGTAGAAGATAGTGTCTTATTAATAATTTAAATGATTGTTTCATTGAGGATAGAGGTAGAGAAAAATGTATCTTAATAGGCAGTTTATCAAATGCCCCAGTTTTGGAGAATTATGGTCTGTCTTATACCCATGCAATACATCAGTTTTCTCAAGGGACAACTAAACATTAAAATACAAAGCAAAAAACACTATTAAATTTTTTTTTTTTTTTACTCGCAAGCAGTAGTTTGGGAATAGTCAATCACTGTCTTAGAGTTGATCTTAATGAACTACCACTTGACTGGAAATAAATGAAGCCATGTTAAATATCAGTACATCATACAACAGATTGTTTTGGTGACATGACAGCTTTAAGGCTGCTACGCGTAGAGTCATTTCTCTTCATCCATTGACTTCCCAAAGGAAATAGGTATTGTAAACAGAATCACTAGAACAAAATGAGGTTGAACATCAGTCATCACCGCGTGTCTAACTACTCGGTTCCTTGCCAGACTGACGCAGTACAAGCAAGCTATTTTTAACTTATTACTTGCTTCCATCAGAGATTGTGTCTAGAGGAAATGAACAAAATGAAAGGTAGCAAGATAAAAGTTCACTGAAGTGGAAACCGAAAGGACCTTTTCCCATCTGTTTGGCACAGCAGTTGTTATCTCTTTAGGGGTACAGATTTCATCACAGTGCTGTAGACTTGTGACTTCCAGATTGTGTTTCTGCAAAACAGCAGCAGTGTTCAGGGGCTCCAGGAAGCCTATTTCTTACATTACCCTGAGCAGTTCCTCATTTATCCTTCATTTTCATGTTGAGCTTACATATGAAAAACTAATCCCTTTTCAGTAAAATAGGTGAAAGTTTGCATCTATAAAGATGGCATGTATTTTTTCTTAGTCTTGTTTCTACTTGTCCATATCATAGCACATAAATTCATCAGTGAATGATTTATATTTTAAAATAAAAATGCCAGAAGAGACAGAAGAGAGCAGTCACTTATTCATAATACTTTCTTCTCCAAATACAGTAGTTTCATTTCTTTTATAAGCCCATCAGTTATTTTATTACCCAGCCATCAAGATCCTTATTTTCTGGTGCATTTCTCAAAATAAATGAATAAACTTTGCTAGGTGTTGTTGAAATGGGTTTCCAAAATCCAGTTTGAAATTACTTGCATAGTAATGAGTGTAACATTTGGAGGTTATTGACCTTTATGTTTTGACTTGTGTAATTAATATAATTATGTAGTTCATTGTTCTGAAGATTTCGTTTTCTCATGACTATACTGAAATGAGGGAATGTTTTCATCCCCCCTACCCCCCCGGGAAATATATGAATGCAGATGATCATTTTGGAGTATTTTTTTGTATAGTCCACTTTCAAAGCTTTGCCTTTAATCAGTTTTATAGGTAATGGAGTGAAAAAGAGTTCAAGTTGTAAATCTTTGGGTTATGGAATGAGAAACTCAAGAGTCGTAGAATCATGAAGGAAATGAGTCTCAAGTTTAGAAAGTAGCCCAAAAGTCAGTTCATCTGATAAAGGTACCAAACTGTAAACAAGGGTTGGGAGAAGGGAAGCTACAAATTAAAAAAATTTGCTCTCTGTACACTTTGAGATAGTGCTTAAAATTTTTCTAACATTTCTATATTATAAAGAACGGTATTTCCATTTTAAGAAATGCCGTGTAATTGTTGAGTTTTCTGTCAGCCAACCTATACCTGAATTGGTACAAAGCTGATCATTTCTTTGCCCTATCTGTGCCGTTGTGACAATGAGAAAGCCCGCCTCCTGATTAAGTGAAGACTCTTGTTAGTCCATAGGCTTTTCTATATGATGTGTGATGATGTAAACATTTTAATGTAAACTTTATATAAATTAAATATGAAATGACAAGTAATTATGGATATGGATGAAACACTGGTCCTTTTTTGGATTATTCTAGATCGAATCTAGGCATGTTTAGCTATACTGAATCAGTAAATCCACATGTTAGAGTAATATATTTAAATTATTTTGTATCAAACAAAATGAATGTCTTTTTTTAGTGAGCATGGAATATTTAAATGTATGGAGTATTGCAGAGTAGTTAAAAAAAAAAAGGGCATAGTGCTGTTGGTTTGGAATTGAGTCTTTGCCATCTAATTTGAAGTCAGGCTTCTCAAATTGCTATACATGTTTCTTCAGAGGTAAGTGGTGATAATCTGTGGGGTAGGAAGATCCACAGTGTAAACATGAAACCTGCAGTGATAGGGCTTTCTATGTGATACACACACACACACACACACACACACACACACACACACACAAATGTATTAGATGTACTAGTTAGGGTTCTCCAGAGAAATAGAGCCAAGGGTATCAATAGTATCTGTCTATCAGTCTGTCTTCATCATCATCATCATCATCATCTATCTGTAGAGAGACTTTAAGGAATTGGCTTATGGGATTGTGGGGGCTGGCAGATCTGAGATCTGCAGGGCATGCTGGCACACTGGAAATTCTGTTAAAAGTCAGTGTTACAGTCTTGACTCCAAAGGCAGTCTGGAGGAAGAATTTACTCCTTTTCTGGGAACCTCCATCTCTTCTCTTAGGACCTTCAACTGACTGGTTGAGGCCCACCCACGCCCTGCACTAATCTATGTACTCAGAATCTACTGCTTTAAATGTTAATCACACCTAAAAATACCTTCACAGCAACATCTAAATGAGTCTGGAAGAACTATTGAATATCATAGCCTAGCCAAGTTGACACAGAAAATTAAGCATCACGGGTGGTGCTAGTTACTTGACTACAGCTCCCCAAGTACCATATCAGAGCAAATTAATAAATCTGTCAGTTGATGATCTGTTGTATTTTGAAATACAAGAGATATGTGTCATAATCATACTGAAAATTTATGTACAGAATGTATGTGAACGGTTTGATAAAAATTAATTCCAGGTATTAGTGGAATCATAACTTTTTATCTAAATGTTTTATATTAAAACCATACATTCAGGAATGCTATTGTCCAGTACATAGCTTATTATACACTTGCTTTTATTTTCTGAAATTTGTATATTGGTTTTCTTTATTTTTGTTTTCATCTAAGTGCTTTACTTTTCACTTAAAACGTAGGTGTTTTAAATTTCATCTAATTAGTCGAAAAGAAAGTTTTTTCTTTCATGTCACCTAACCCATTAGTGAGGAAGAAATGTTTAAGAGTAATGCTAATTATATAAAGATCTCACCTTTGAGATGGTTGGATACATAGTTAAGGAGAAATGCAACTTAATGTTCCTTGAAAAAAACACGAGAGAACTTACGCCCTTAGATACACGTTTTAATTTCCTAAATGTTTAATACAGTCGTTGTTCCCAGATTTTCAGGTCCCCACCCTAGACCTCTACTGAATCAGAAACCCTGGGGCTGGGCTTCCGAATTTGTGTTCTTCCGGTGATTGTGATACACACGCAATTGTGACAACTACTACCTTAGGGCATCACAATTTTTTCTTGAGCAATTATTTTTTTTCTAAGATTTTAGATTTTAGAAATAGGGCAGGGCCCATTTCCCCTCATAAGGAAGTTTAAATGTCATGATACAATAAATCTTATTGTACAAATTATATGATTCTTGTTTGGATAAAGAGCTTAGAGCAGACATGGTATCGGATGGGATGCTGTGTTGGTATACAGAGCATCTTCTACATAATGCGTTTTGCATATCAGATGGCTGAAACCTTTCACAGCCAGAATGTTAAGTATTGCATATTTCTGGAAGAAAAGCCTTGGTTGTATCTTCCTTAGAGATTTGGCATCACCAATGGAAATTAATTATTTCAGCCACATTTGGATCTGTAGCAGTGTTCAGGGGGTGAGGCATTTAAAAATCACTGCTCTCTCATACAACTGTACATGACACAGTGTGTAGAGTTTTGCATGATAATGGCTAGTTTGGAATTTGTGTGTGTGTGTGTGTGTTGTGTGTGTAATCCTTATTTTTGTTTGTACATCAAAGCCAAGCTTCATCAGTATTTAAATGTTTTCAGGTTAATATTTGAGATTGTGGCTTGGAACATGATTCAGCCATTTTCTCATTTATACAGGTATTCAGAAGCATAATAAAAATGTGAATGTGAGTAAAAAAATACCATAATAGACTGCTGAGTGACTGTAAATAAATATCTGTAGATAAATATCAATCATACTTGTTCTTAGTATAGCATCTAGAAAAAATATAGCATCTAGTATAGCATCCAGAAAAAAATCTGGAAGTGAAATTTATGATTTATTAGTGATAGTATTGTTTCATTTCAAAGAAATGTTAGGAATGAAATAATCGTCTCTATACAAGATTGAATGTATAATTTTTAGTGTATGTATTTTGGATAAAGATTTCTGTTCGGAACGTGTTTTCAAATTCATCTGGTTCTACAATTTTAATACATTCTTTGGCTGAAAGTTCCATGCCTTGTCCAGGCCCTCAGATCAAGCTATTTGTTAATTGGAAAAGCTTCAGGACTGGGCAGCTAATTAGGAATTTATTCATGCAAGATGCAAGTCAGCTTCTCTTCGGGACTCTATCCAAGTCAACGTAGCAAGCCTCAAGACGCATACCCAAAGCTGATCCATTAGCGCGTGCATTGATATAACTTACTATGTTTTTTAATGTGTGTCCCTGGGGAACTATTCACTAACAAACTTTATTATTATTTTTGCTATTTACTTATCTTTACAAAAATTTTCATGCTGTTCCTGGGAAAACACATGGTTGTTTGGGGATGCCTAATTAGCAGTTTCCTGTTCATTTTACTTGCAAATGTATTGCTTTCCTTGCTAGAAGTTCTGTAACAGCCCAGATGACAAATTGTTCAGCTTCATGAAGATTTCACCAACTGAACAAACTGTTTCGTTTTTAACTCAAAAGAAACTGAAGAGCAACTTGCAGGTGGTACGGTACGGAGAAATCACACCTGTCCAGAGGGTTCTTACTGAAAGAATATGAAAGTCAAGAATTTTTCTGTTGTTTATCTTAATGAAGCAGATGGTTTCTAGCTGCATACAGATGAGCACACATAACTTGATATCTTGAACCGTGTAAACTGCTTCAAAAGAATTTTCTTATTTAAGAATTTTTGTTATGGGATTGTAGATTTCCTCACTGTCAAACAGCGTTTAACAAATACTTACTTGGTGCCTATTGAGTGCAAGGCTTGGTTACAGTGTTAAAAAATTCATATCAGTAATCCCTGCCCTCTTGGGAATTCCATTATCTGTGGTACCCTGCAGTGAGTGCTGGGACAGCGATGTTCAGGGTGCTATGGGATTACCGCTGACCCTTGAGCAACATGGGTTTGAAGTGCAATCCTCGGATGCAGAACCTTGGATACAGAGAAAACTTGGATATGGAGAATCAGCCAATATGGAGTGTGGGCTATAAACTTCATGTGGATTTTCACTGTGCTGAGGGTTGACACGTCTAACCCCAGCCTCATTCAAGGGTTAAGTGTATATTGGAGAGGCTTCTGGACGTCAGGCAGTAAAGGATCTAGTGGAAACTGCTGGTTCCTCTATACTCCGCCCTCCCTCGCTCTGACCTGATGCACACCCATCTCCCCACTGCTGAAGATGTTGGTGGACCAACAACTCACAGCTGGTACCTTCTCCACAAAACTGCTACCTGGCTCAGGGTCCATGCACTGATCCTCAAACCCTCTCCCCAGGCTCCAGCCACGAGGCAAAGAGGAAACAACATCACTGCGTCCGGGTGGTGTCAACTCCGTGCTGCATTTTGTGCCTCAGTGAGATCAGAGGAAGCTAGACTCCAGCCGAGACCCATTCTTGCTTTGCTTTTGTCTCTAGCTCTGCTGTGTATCCCTCACTCCCGTTTACCCGACAGCACTTCTCCAGTAAATCTCTTGAACAAGAATCTGCTTTAAGGAACCTGATTTAACAGAGTGATTTACACAGAGACCCACAGGGTAAGCAGGAACTCGCTAGATGAAAAGGGATAAGGAAGACAGTATTTCATGCAGAAGAACTTCAGCTATGAAGGTGAACGGGGGGTGGAAAGAACTCTGGCTGAAGAGTAGAGTGATGAGTATGGAGCAGGGTTAAAGGGCAGGTAGGAGATGGGAGAAAAGGAGTGGTCGTGGGAGTGATGCTGAAGAGGTTAACCTTTGTAAGCCAAATTACATCTACATCTAATTAATGCCAACAATTGTGAAAAACCCAGAATATCACCTATATTTTAGTCTATATAAAAATGTGATACTTGAAGTAATTTATCTATTTGAGGTATTTCAAAATAGTATTCTCAAATTATTTCTTTTGAATATACTGCAGGAAAGAGGGAGCTACTATCATGGGATTACTCCTAAATCGCCTTCTGTGTTCAATCCCGCTCAACCAAGCGTGCAATTATAAGGTTGTAGCAAGCCAGTAGACTGTGTTGCCATCTTGCTGAAATTCTCATTCTCTCTTCCAAAGGAAGGTCTCCAAAATGTAGTATGAAGAACATACTGTAAGTCTCTAAGGCATAATTTTTAGCAATCAGATGGAAGATGTATATTTTGCATAACATTTTCCATAATTATGGTAACTCAAGTTTTAAACATGTTTATTCTGATATATTGCGTAACCTGGCAGTAGCCTATGAAGATGATTCTTTCAAAGATGTGGACTTCATAACTGTGTATGTCACTAAGCACAGGTGTATATTACAGGACCAATGAAACACATTTTAAAAATGCTTGTAAAATATGGAAAAATTATTTCTGAGTTACATCCAACTGCCAAACATGGGACTAAATGAAGAGTTATTTTTATCAAACTCAACACTTCTCTACCATTTGAGTTGTAACTAATGCTACATTTCTATTTGGACTTTAAATTGCCATAATTTGTGACTTTCCACAAATACATTGATCTAAAAATATATACAGAGGTAGAATACTGATTAACTTGCAGTGTGTTCCTCCTGTAATTCTTGGATCAGTATCTTCTTTCTGCCACCATTCCTGTTGCACTCAGGCCCTAATTTTCCCCCTGTAGATTTCTGTAATAGACTCCTAATCCATCTACCTGCCACCTCCCTCAGTGATTCATTTCCTATTCAGCTGATTATTATTTAAATAAATCGATAATGCAATTCCTTGCTTAGAAACCGTATGAACGTTCGCTGCAACTGTAGACTTACCTCTTTCGACTCTCTAAGACATTTTCAATCCAAGCATACCAGATATCCTTTCACATCTCTGTGGATTGAAGCAAGCATTTCATTCTTGGAGATTTCTCTTCCCAATCCTTCAAAATCGAGAGTAAATATTACCTCTTTATAAAGTTTGATGAACTGGCTATTTCCTTCTTTGGCATATGCCCTCCTTACACTTACACTTGGTATATGCCCATGTGATGGCATTTGCCTAAGACATACTTTAATCACTTGCTCAGATGTCTGTCTGTTTCACTAGACTCTTCCATGAGTGAGAGTCCCAAGTTTCATGTAAGTGAGCTTCAGGTGTATCTGGCAAGGTGAAACGGGGCTTGGGTGGCTAAGACTAATTACAGGAAGAATCATCTAGATGTAAGGAGCACAGTGAGCCCTGTGGACATAGGAAAAGAGAAGTCCTATTTCAAATGCATCCTAGTGTCTGTTGCTCAAATGTATTTCCCAGTTTAGTCCCCATTGTGTCTGATGGCAGTGGAACTATGAGGGTGTGGGGCACTTCTGCCTCAGGCAGTCAGGCAGTCAGACAGTCAGACAGTCAGACAGTCTTTGGACTGATGAGCATTCCATCCATGACAGGTGATACCACATTACAGTAGCACCTAGAAGATCAGCGGTGGCCTCGGCAGGCCGAGATCATGCTCGCTGTCAGAGACCAGGATGCTGGGTGCAGCAGCATTACTGGTGCAGGGGCGTTGGTGCCTGTCCAAACAAGGGTCCACGCCTGAGACACCTTTTGGGGATTCTCAGAAACAGCTGATTCAAGGCCTCTTTAGAAAGCTCAGATCTAGGATTTTGCAGGCAGTGATCATTAGGGTGAAAAGTAAGGAAATGTCGCCTGGTTTGTTTCTACAGCCTTGAAAGGCCTGAGGAGATCATCTCTACACCAGTAGTAGGAGTACGTCTGATTAACTGCAGCAGAGGACCTTCCCACTCAAAGCCAGGCCGTAACTGAGCGCTGCGTATTATCTCCTCTTACTACCTATTAAGGAGGTATTATTATGGTCTCTGTTTTCAGAAGAGGAGAGTAAGGGTTGGAGACGTGAAGTCACTGACACAAGATCCTGTCAGCAGAAGCAGCAGAGTTAAAGCTGGAAGGGATGCCAGATCGCACGTCATTTCCGTTGTTACGCTCTCCTGCCCTGTCCCCAGTAAAATACACGTGTGGGTGAGGAGCAAGTGGATGAATGAATGTAACAATAGCTGGTGTATTTTTTATTCAAGAAACAGCACAGCTGCCTACACTTAAAGTGTGAATATTTTTCAAATTGCCCACATGAGCAATAAGACAGTATTGAATTGAAGCCTAGTTTACTGGTTAAATCCCAATGCAGTGCCAAAAATACTTTTCATGCAACTGTCAGAAAATAATTAAGATTTTTCTCCATAATCCCTCAAAGCTCTTTTTAGTCCCTGCCAACACCCACCTATGTTAGTGTTATAATGTGTGACTGCCCAATAAAATTGCTTTTAAAGCCCTTCCTGCTGACCTTTGACCCCAGGACTGTGTATAATTTATTATCCTATAAACAATCAAATCCTTCCCTTTTTCATTTTTTGGGGAGATTTCCTTTCTTCCTCCTCCTCCACTAACATTGCTTCTTTACTGGATAGTATTGAATCAAGACATTTTTATTATTTGTCATTTTCATTTAAGAGGCATGCTCCCTGTTCTTTGTTAGCATTTAATGAAAATGGAATATGTTATCTGTAACAAAATCATTGCTTGTAATTTTTTTTCCTTGATGGGCCCTTTCTTGATTTCTCTCTCCTCTTTGAACTGGTGTCCATTGTAAAAAAGAAGTTCCCCGCTTCTGTTCTCAGTTATGCTGTTACGTTTTGGGGATGTTGTGATCTGAAGCAAAATATAGTCAAGTCTTTCATTTTCACATGTGGGTAGTGTGGAGCTATGTTAGTGTGAAGTCACATAAAAATGTGAATCTATGCCAGGTGGGAATGACAGAAGATTATAAACTATCAATGGCCAATTCCAGAATTAATTCTGTGAACTCGTTACTTAAGTGTATAGGAACAGTTATATTCTGCAGTGGCCTCATGAAGTTGTTAATGTATTTCTCAAATTTCCAGGCTCTTTACTACATTTCTTCTGTATTAAATAAGAAATTACCTTGTCATAAAAACAGATCTGGATTTTTAAAAATTTAGGTCTGAAAACTCTATGTGCTTTTTATTCAAGCCCTGGACCTACAACCTCTTGCACTTTTATTTTCCTCAGCACCCTCACTCTGCTTCCCTTACCTGAAAACATTTCCTCAAGTCTCACTTTCTTCAAGACAATTTCAGGCTATGGTCAGGTGACTTCGTCCTCCAAGTGACATGATGCGGTGGCGCATGTTTGAGCATTGAGAGGTGGTGGGCTGTGCTTGTCCCCACACTGCAGGGGGCCCCTCTCCTGAGTGCCTCAGGAAGTCCATTCAAGCTCTGCCCCAACCAGCACTTCAGGAAGCCCATCCTCAGTAAAGTCATGCAAGTGCTCTTCAAGTGGTGAGGACCACTAACAACATTGTCTCAGATACCCACCTCCTTCCATCATAGTCTGGTACTCCTGTAAGCAAGATTTTCTTAGAGAATTTTTAGGATTCTTAAAAACACAAAATGTGCCTTGGCTGGGAACAACCTAAGTGACCAAATTGATCCTTTTTTTTTTTTTTTTTTTTTGCTTTTGCTTTTTTTATTGAAGTGTATACTCAGTTTGCAATGTTGTGTCAATTTCTGGTGCACAGCACAGTGCTTTAGTCTTATGTGAAAATACATATATTCGTTTTCATATCCTTTTTCACTGTAAGCTACTACTAGATATCAAAGACAGTTCCCTGTGCTAGACACTATAAACTTGTTTATCTATGAATTGGTACTTTTGTTCTCTTCACAACATCTTACAGGACAAAACAGAGCAACATCTTTAGGAATGCAGACAGTGTTTACATCATTAAAGATTCAACTGAGCAGCAAGTTCAAAGAAGCATACAAACCAAAGATTGTGGAGTCAACCTCCATCTCCTTCACTTTCAGATTCAAGTGGTACCAGCGTCATCCACTGACAGGGTGTTTCCAGGCTGCCTCCTGCTCCTCCCCACTTGCTCCTTCTGTGTGGGACTGGAATCTCATTTGTCTCTGGGCTCCCTGCCATCCACTTCGTTTTCTACTCCATCCCTGTGCAACTTACACGATGGTTTTCCAAAAGTATAAATATGATCGTTGACCTGCTCTGTTCAGAAATCTTGAAGTCCTCCCCATCACCTTCCACATGAACCTCAGGCTTCTCCATTTGACATTAAAGACCCTGCAAGGTCTGACATCTACTTATATGTGTCTCAAACCTCGCTCCCTGTCCTCCTTGTCTTCTGTGTGTGCCTTACCCTCAGTCATCCCATAACTAATCATAATTTCCCATGTACACCACTGGATTTCATGCCCCGTGACTTCCAGCTCTTCCTCCCATCAGGCGTGCCCTCACCTTCTTGCTTGTCTTAAAAATGTCCTATTTCTCCTTCAGCACCTACTTTACAAGAAGAGCCATCTATACCTTGAACCTTCTTCCATTTCTGTATGTTTCATTATATTTTAAAATTTATTACTGTTTAACTTTTCTCTCATTTCTGTTTTTCTTTACGCTTCTTGTTTCAGAGACTTTTGTCTCATACATCACTGTTTCTCCAATGCATATTGTGGAAATTTGCTAAAATACCAAAATTGCTATCGAAGAAGGTTGTTTCTCTTAGAATTCAGCTCTGGAGCTAAACAACAGCAAATCAAATTTTATATTTTATTCTATTAAAATTTTACTTTATTAATTACATAATAATTGAGACTTTTGCCTGAATTGTTCACTTTTTTTCCCTTTTACCAGTCCTATGGAATAGGCATATTTTCCTCCTTTTACATATGAGGAAACCGTAGCAGAAATAGCCAAAAGAATCCACCCCAGCTCATGCAATTATGAAGTTTCAGGGCGGTGGGGTTAAAACTAATTCTTCCTGTTTTCAGAGCTTGTGAGTTCTCAGCTTGGCAATCCCAGATCAGTCATCTGAGTAGACAGTCCCCTCCCCTACTCCTCTTCTTCTCGTAAGTGAAGGGAGCATCAGTGGAACCCCTTGGAAGCTGAACTTTAAAAAAGATATTCCATTCTGAGCTGGTACAGATGAATAAGAATAAGGCCATCATTGCTAATGTCAATATTTTTTTCTCAAAATGTATTAAAATATGATTTGTTGAAAGAATATATTTTAAAGTATACAATCATACAGTTTATCGTAAGTCTGTATTTCCTTTACCTGCAGAATGCATTTTTTTGGTAAGATCCTCCTAAATTCCTTTTGAAATGCTAGGACTCTAGGCTGTGAGTCTCCAGCCTTCCCGGTATTTCTGTGTCTTTGGTTGCCATCCAGTGGTGACAGCCACATACGTCTGTTGTGAAAGGAGAAGAAAACCCCTCTATTTTCCAAACTGACTTTCTCTTCCAGTTCAAAAGCAAATTAACAGACACTAATTTTGTGTAACTAATTTATAAAAATGCTAGCCATGGCTACCACTGGGTCCAATAAAAAATATCTAGAGACCTAGATATTGTCAAAAACAACTAGTTCTTGGTAAGGAAAATGTGCTCCTTTATTTTTCTTAGAAAATGTATAACCAACATTTTTCCTGTCAAAAAATTCATTAGAAATAGACTATTTGTGTCAAAATTCCTGCCAAAGTCAGTAAGTGGAAAAATCCCTATATCAGTGATGAATGCAGTTAAATCGAGTGCTGCATTTCTGACATTTTTCTGAAATGCAATGACTCACCAATGAGAGGAAGCCCTGGCATAAGACTCCAAATAAGGAATATAAAATAATAAAGTGCATTTAGATACCTTATTCCCAGATGGCCAAGTTGTAATCTCCGGTGTGGGTGTAATTTATAGGAAGTTCTTTAAAGCAATAGCTTCCAGAGATATCATGGAAACTCTGTGAAAAGAGATGAGAAACATGTATTTCCATAGAACAAAATGGGATTTTATTTAAGCCACTGCAAGTAAGGAAATAAAATGGATAAAAAGTTAAAAAGTACAGTGTTCATCTGTTCAAAAGATGGACTAATTTTATTTAAGATTGTCTCTTATTTTAGTTTAAAGATGAGAAAACTTGGGTGAAATCAAAATAATTGTTATGAAAATATTCTTCATTTGAGTGAGAAGTTTTGTGTCTCTGGGTAGACAGTTTTATTCTGAGTTAACAAATTGTGGGGTGGAAAATGGATGAGTAAAGTAGAGAAAAGTTATCCCATTTAAAATTACTTAATCTCCAAAAATATATTGATCTAAGTAGCAAGAATATAATTTTTTGAAAAGTTTTCCCACCATTTTTTGTTTAAAAATTTCAAACTCACCGAAGTACAGTGAATATTAAATCCCCTTTATCTAGTTTAACGAACTGCTATCAATTTGCTACTTTGTATTTGCTCTCTTTCTATTTCCATATATATTCTCTGTATATATAATATGTATTTTCTATCTCCAAGTATATATATAGATAGCCATATATATGGATTACATACACGTACACATGTACTTCCACCATCCTCTTAATTTCTTTTGCAGAACCATTTGAAAGTTAAGTTGCTACCTTTTTTTTTAAGTTGCTAACTTTTAATATTTTATCCTGAATATTTTATAACCTAAGAACTTCAGTACCTGTGTTATTTGAGAACAACAACAAAAAGCTAACACATAACCAGAACATTACACAACAAATGTAATATTTATGTGATTATTATCTAATATACAATCCATATTCCAATTTTCCCCACATTGCCAGAAATATCCTAGATAGCTTTCTTTTTTAAAAAATTCTAGGGTCTGGTCAGTATTAATACATTGCAGCTGGTGGTCGTCGATCTTTCGTCGTGTTTTGTATGGACACTCTCCCCATATCAACTATTTTTTTTTTAACTTAACACAAACATTTTAATGTTGTGTTTAGTTGTCATATAGTATATGCACCAATATAGATTAGATCAAGTTTTCCTTACAATTAGATTCATGTTAAACATGATAAGCATCCCACGTGGATGATAAGTGTTCTTCTCATTGCGTCACATCAGTAAACACTGCATGCCAGCCTATCACGTTACTGACAATGTGATATTCATGATGCACACACACAGATCTGGTGTTTGCCGTTCTTTACATTTTAATGGTACTTTCTGCTTTATTATTAATATGTAACCTATGAAGTAATGCTTTGAAATTTTATAAATATTCTATTTCAACATAATATTTCACCCAATTATTGTAACTATAATATAATGCTGATTTTTAAACACTATGCTTAAGAGTTGATTTCAGTTTTTGCCAATGGAGAGAAGATATTTTGGTGATGCTGAAGCTGAAAGAAATATATACTGAAAATAAAAGTATGTGAGTCTCATATAGGCAGGAAAAAGTACATTTTAAATGCCACAAAGTTATTTGAACTTTGTACAGTAAAAGACATCAAGACATTAAAAAAATGGAGCCATCTGGACTGTCTGTTTATATTGTATAAACATACGGGAGAGATGCTTTTAATTGTTATTTTAAAAATTTATTTTCACCTGCCTGATTTACCTATCACTACTTCTTAGGAGATTGCAGTTATGCCAAAGTTAATTAAGCAGCAATGCCACCAAAACAGTGAGAGATATTGACATACCAAGAATATTAATCAGTGTCTTGGTCATATGTCTAGTAAAATTATTAGTTGGAGCATAGCACTAAAATTCACATAGCAACTGTGATGGTCAGTTTACCACAATTTGCATCTTAGGATCAGAAGTGAAGACAAATTTTTAATCCATGTAGATACACTGAATCATTTCTAAGAGATTTTTCAATAATTTTATAATTATTCTATGTATGGTAGGGGTCAGCATTATAAATAACAAGGAGAGTTTTGCTTAAAACGGCATGGGTGAAATTTAGAAAAATTGAAGAAAATTCTATGAAAGCCCTAGACTGAAATGTGTTGTGTTTTTTATAAGCCACAAGGAAGGGGGTAGGTAACCATTAAAGAGCAAGAGCCCACAGAGCCAGTTCGTAGACAGATTTTAGGTTCACCTACTGCAGTCTGGGCTGCTGTGTTTTGCAGTGGCAGGCAGTTAGCTAATGGAGCAAAGGAGTTTGAGAAAAGAGGAAAATATTGCAACCAACATTCTACCCCGTGTCATCATTTTGTTCACAGATACAACAGTGATTTTTAGCAGCTACTTTTCAAGACAAATGACGAAAGCTCACTGCAGTGATAATCAACGTATCTAGCATTTATAGCACTGGCATAGATACGGTCATTTAGAAGTTAAGTGCAAAATAATTATATCATTAGGAGTATACTGGAAGTTATGTTTGTTGAGCAAAGCAGAAGGGCGTTGAGAAATCACAGGGAGGATGACTCAGAGCTCTGAATTTTACCTCTCAGGTCAGAACCGAGGGAGTGAGGCATGGGCTGGAGTGTGGTCTGATGTAGCACGGAGGAAGGAGAGTTCAGGTTGAGACCAGAAGCAAAACAAAATATGTGGCAGCCAGCTCCTACTGTCTTGCAAAGAGCTGGGTGTTAAATTTTCACAAATTTTGAGAGCTAGCTGACTTTCCAGGTAGGAAAGTTTTACACCAGTGATTAGCAATTCCTGTAGTCCAAGGCTCCCTCCATAATCTTGGAAAGCTAGTTGCTAAACACTTACCAGCTTTTCTTTTTCATAATAAGCTAGTTTATAAACTAATATATACTATACATGTATATAGAATGTGATATTTATAACTATTTTGATGGCCATAGCAGTAATTACAGAAATATCTTAGTTGGCAAAGGAGGTCAGAGAGTAGTTGATTAACCATACTATGGTTATAACCATGTGTGATTTTTAGTTTAAATTTATATTCACTAATTAGCAACAATCAGATTCGAAAATGTATCAAATGTCACTGGCCATTAAGAAGCACCTTTCACCTTCTACCACTCTACCCAAACTGCTTTCTCTCACGTCACCAGTGACCCCCACGTTGCTAAATCCTGTGGTCAGTTTCTCAGGGATCTTTGTAATTGACTTGTCAGCGGCCTTTGAGACATTTTAATTCTCCCTCTGCTTGGAACACTTCACGTGGCTCTGAAGGTACCACGTGCTCTTGGCTGCTGCCCTAACTCCCTGGTGGTCGTGTCACCATCTCCGTGGCTGGTTCCTCCTCGTCTCCCTGCCCGCTTCACACTGGAGCTCAGGCCTTTGTTCTTCCCTCTTCTCCATTTGCACCAGGCTTTCTCAGCCATGGCACTACTGACGTTTTTGTTCAGGTGTTACGATAATTCTTTATTGTGTGTGGGGCTGCCTTGTGCAGTTTAGTCTGTTTAGTTGCTTAAACCCACTAGATTCCCATGGCTAAACCTCTGGCTTCTGTCCACTGGAGGCCACTAGCGCCTCACCCCTCAACTGTGACAACCAAAAGTGCCTCCAGACTTTGCCCAATGTCCTCTGGGGGGCGCAGTTGACCTGCTCTCTGCAGTCTTGATGGTCTCAGTCTCACACTTGTAAGTACATGGGTTTGCTGTTGATTAATTCGTTTGTTTTACTAGACTTCTTTAGAAATCACACACTTGTGTGTACAAGTGCCTAGTTAGCATCTTCAGTTTGATGTTTGTACATATCTGAAACTTAAGATGTTCAAAACCAAACTTTTAACCAATCTTTCCTTTTAAACCTTCAACCTCTTCCTTCTCCATCTTTTGATACTAATTTCAACCTTCAAAATACCAAAGCCTGGGATTATGGGTGGTTTAAACAACAAACATTTATTTCTTATAGTTCTGGAAGCTGGGACGTCCAGGATTAATATGTGGTGAGGGCCCTCTTACCGGGTGTGCAGATGGCCACCTTCCTGCTGTGTCCTCACATAGCTGGGGTGGCGGGGGTGGGGGTGGGGAGAGGGAGAGACAGGAAGAGAGAGAGAGAGAGATTGGGGGGGGGGGGGAGAGATATCAGTTTCCTGTCTCTTCCTCTTTTTCTAAAATTCTCATCACAAGGGCCCTACCTTCATGACCTAAGTTAATTCTAATTACCTTCCAAAGGCCTCAGTTCCGAATACCATCATGTTGTGGATTAGGGCTGCAACATATGAATTTTGGGAGGACGCAAACATCTAGTCCACAGCAATGCACTGACATCTTCTCCCCTGTAACTAATTTGGGCCGTTTACCTGCATTTTTGGTGCCTCTCTTGCTGCATAGTCTTTGATGGGGCATCCAGAATTGTTTTAACCTTGCTGACCTTGTGCTGCAACAAGTACTTTGACAACAAATACTGATATTGTGTATTAACTATTACTAAAAAGAAATCATTTCTGGAGGCCTTTGTGGTTTTCAGATTTGTCATATCTTGGAAGGAAAAATCTCTGAGAAAATGTTATTGAAGTTTAAAAAATTGTGACATGTATGGGTAGAGGAAGTGTGACTGTATTAAATTTCAGAATATTGCAGCAGAAATGCACTTGAATAATCAAAACAGTAAATTTGGAGAAAATAAAAGGAAATACTGTGTTACAAGGTGATTAGGAACTCTTAAATAGTTATTCTACAATATAGTCCATATTGAAATCTTACTTTTAAGTGAACTTCAGATTATTAATTCATACAGAGTTAATAAAAAGTTAGTATGTTGAATAATTTACTCTTTTCTACATTATCAAAATAAAATTGTGCATTTACTCAAAATGTCCTCTGGCAATATCATAAAAAGCAATACTGGCATGGCTGTTCAGTATGTCTGTTCTTAAATAATATTTAAAATGTATCAGGGTGAAGCAGAAAATGAGAACAGCTTTTCCAGATAATTGGAACTGAAAATTCAGTCATTTAACATGATTCTTTCCATAGAAGGAAGGGCATAAAATCTTTGTTTCAGAGCAGTATTTTAGATACAAGTTAGTGATGCTTGTCTGGCATATTTCACTTGTTCATTCCCTTCCCTTTAACTCTTGCCTGCAGACATTTATTTATAGGGATGTAATGTTAATGATATTTTCTTTGATGTATAATCCAGATTTTAAAAAAAGAAAGTGTTCTGCAAGTGGCATATTATTTTAGAGAGGATTTTTACAGATTATACGATTAGTTAAAAGGGAGAATCAAATTTTTCTCTAATGTGTTCAGAACACTTCATATTTCCTCAAATAATCAAATGAAAAGCCTCTGATACAGCATGATGAGCTGAGAACTTGTAATTACTTCTCATTCTAAATATTTAATATATATTGTAGCTGCAGTAGAATAGCCTCTTTGTGGTAGCAAACTCATTTTTGGATCCTTGAAATACAAATATATGTTAATGTATTCTAAGTAGCTATTCATTTCCTCTGTAATGAATGGCTGTCCTAATGACAAAAGAATTCGAGACAATGGAAATGCCGGTGTCCTTCCATCAGTGTTTCTCCCCACTTTGTTTGTTTGCTTGTTTGTTTTTGGTGCTTACATGGCCTCAAGTAAACTAACTTTGTGTGAATGTGTCTTTGACATATTCTGGAAAAAGGTGGTGATTTCTTAACCAGAATTTAAAAGAGGCTGTGAATTATTGTTCATCACATAGCGTCCAACACAAAAGTGCTCAATTGCTAACTCATTCAATAAAAGCCACGAGAACCAGAAGAGACGTGGCTTACAGAGACAAGGTTGTATCCACATTCCTAAGGCTTCCGTTTCTCTCTGAGGCGAGTACTGGAGGGATGAAGAAAAGAAGTCATGTCTGGAGGAAGGTAGGTTCTAGGTGGAGCTTGCCAGGTAGAAGTCAGGAAGGAATGCAGGGACGAGCCAGTGCAATAGGAGCCGGAACCATCAAAAAGGCACAGACATCACATAGATGCCCTGGAAAGACAGAAAAAATGGAACTGTCCTGGCTCCTCTCCAGCTGTTGCACCCCAGTATCCTCCCAGTGTCTCTCCTGGGTCACACCTGCCAGGAAGCCGGTTTGCAAGGAAGTCTGGAAAGTGTAGCTTGCAGGGTGAAAAGGCAGGGATTATATTTGAGATCAAAGTGGTAAATGATGGGTACCATCCAATCCTATTGTAAACTAAGTCTTCATTCTTACCTTTCTACCCATATTTACTTCCCATTCAACAACATATTCATGGAGGAAACTCTCCATTGTAAAGCTGAAAATTCTCTCTCTCCCTACGTATACACTGCAAGGTCCAGCATCTTGATCTTGGTGATAGATCCGGTCTGGATGTGGCTTCTCATGTCTGGTGACTTCTAAATTAAATATAAATAGAATGTCAAAGGGAAAAATTAATAATTGGTTAAAATATGCAGCTATATTCATAACTCAAACTTGTGGCCCCAGTCCTTATTTCTGTAATTGGTTACAGGTCACTTTGATAAGTATTGCTTCCTTCTTCCATCACCCATTTCATGTTGTCCTCGCCCCCAGAGAGCACCCCAGAGAGCAAGAGCTTGTGCCTGATTGGGGGACTCAAACTTTCATTCCTGAAGGTTCTTAATCCTTGGTGCTCCTGCTCTTATTTTATTGCTGTAGTCTTTCTTAAATGTTACTATTGAACACAGAAGGAATAAGCGGTACCCAGTGTAACTCCTGGCTACTGAAATAGTCTTCCCTGAGCCCACTGTGTAACAGCAGCCGGCCATCTCTTGATGAGCTGCATCAGCCACTCCAGCTGGTGTAGTAACACATGCTTCCTGTGACTCTTGGTTTAATAGCATGAGATGAACACAAACTAGCAAAGTGGCGGTCTCTACGACCAGCTCCCTGAGATCTTTGTGTATGGTTTGGTGGAAGCATTCCTCCCTGAGGGGAGGTCAGTTTCTGGGTCTGCCCAAACAGAGAGAAGTTGGCCACTGTTAAATGGCAGTTTTTAAACTTTTTTCTAATCAGGCATCTCAGTACGCGAACATAAAGCTGCTTTACTATTGAACACATTTATTGCAATCACCAGCTTATAGGTACGTCCTCCCCCATCATCTAGTCAGAGAATTGGGATCAGTAGCTTGTATTATACATCTTTGCATTCCAGAATCTAATACAGACGGGAGCTACCGAATACATAGTAGGTGAATCACAGAATGCATGTGAGCATAAAGGAGAGGAGAGCGGGAGGGAGGGAGGGAGGAGGAAAATTGGTTTAGTTTAATAAAGAAATTTGGCAAGATCTAAAATCGCTCTCTCTTTACAGGTGAACCACAGATGTCTGCTTGGATGAAATTAGAGCAAGAAAATAATTTCATGACAGTTCTGCCACCATTTATTTAGTTACATTTATTGTTTTGTTTTGTTTTGTTTTTTTACTATCATATAACAACCAACACACTGATTGACAATTTGATTGAGGCATTAACTGTTGATATATCTTGAGGTTTATGGAATAAATTTGACTTCTTTTAAGAAATATACATGAGCTGATAACTTTTATTTATTATTTTATTATTCTCAAGTAAGCCATACACTAAAAAGTGAAATGTCATCAAAGGGTTTACCATGGATTACCTCACCCTGATTCCAAAGGCAACGAACTGGAGCTCTCTGTTTGGGGATCTTTCTGTTGTACCTTCTTGTCACGAAATAGATACTTTCATTGCTGCTTCCTGGTATCTGTTCTAGACACTATTTATCAATTTGTTTTGAGGGGTGCTAATGAAGACCGCTTAACCTCCTCACTTCTCCTTCCCAGCGATGCCCATCTAGTTATATCAGGATGCTTCGTTCTTCTAAGATACCCTAGTTCCTTTAATTTCTGGCTTGCCGCATCTTGTGAGTCCTTTGGTAAATGAGGTGCTCGCCCAGCCCTCCATCCCCTCCCCTCTGCGTCCTGACTGTTGACCCCGCGCCCCTTCTTGGCTGTAGCCCATTTGCTGCCCACTCCAGGCTTTCTCTGCCTGCTTCACCGACACCACCTTTCCATGTGATGTCTTTCAGAAATGTGTTGACGTTTTCTCTTTGCTGTTACTGCATTCCTGATAGCTGTCTTTTTAAACCATTACATCTATATTCCCATTGTCGTAAGGTCTCAGAGGGGGAAGAAATCAATGCCTTCATTTGACTAGGTTAAGACAGAGCATCTTTTATTTCTTTTGGGTTTCTTTATTCAGTATTTTATTGATTTGTTTAGGTTTTGTTCTTTAGGCTACCTTTCTTTTCTTTCTTGACTTGATTTTTATCTTCTTTCAGAGATAAGAAACCTTAAGTTAACTGCTGATTTTTTTCTCCCATGGCATGTCAAATTGTAAAATTAGTATTTGCCCTTTTAACTTATTACCTGAGCTTCATAAACTTCACTTCATCTCATGTCATCGTATTGCTCTGCTTTGATAAGTCGGGCTCTATTATTTAACAATAATTTCATAATATAATACATTGTAGTTTATAGCACAGGCTTGCATAAATTATCTCATTTTTAAAAAAGACTGTTTTGATGTTTGCCTGAAGAAAAAATTCATATTCATATTTTCCCTTCAAAATTAAGCTTTGATAAAGAATTATAATTAACTTCCAGAATCCCCAATTTTAAATTATTTTCCTCTTCCTGGGGTAGTCTAATTTTATGATACGATTTAGAGAGTACTTGTTTGAGTATACTGTCGGGTCAAACACTGTGTTAAAGTGAACGTTATTGCTGTAAAAATGGTGGCATTTTTATTGATACCAAATAATTTATTTTTTAATCACTGAGTACACACTTTCTCCTCCATATTCTTTATTAATGAACAAATAAGCACAATTCCCAGTTTTTATTTTTCTCCTTAAATGAATCAACAAATGAGGTTATTTCAACGAATTTCTGCTTTTCAGAAATTCCTCGACTAAGGCAGATAAAATTTAGCCAAGATGTTTAGAAAAAAAAATTAACATCCAATTTATAATTAGAAAACACATTCTTGAAAGGCAAAATTAAGAGGTCTGCATCTGCCCCTAAAATTCAAGTCAACAATGGAATGCGTTTCATCCACAGCTGATGTTGACAGAGTGCTTTTTCTGCTGGGTGAGCAGCACAGAACACAAGGGAAACTGTGACCCTGAGGAAGCAGGTGGCCTGCTGACAGCTGAGCTGCTTGCAGTACCTCAGCTGGCGCTGTGGTCCTGTTACTGCGTTGTGTTCACATCAAAAGAGCACCCGTGAGATTCACTGGATTGACAGCTTGGTCGACACGTAGTTACAGCTTCTGCAAATATTTACATCAGGTGTCAGGGAGGAGAATAAGCACCCATTATGGGCTGCGGAGTAAATTAGAAGGTGTGTGTTGGGGAGACTATCTTGCTTTTCTAAATAGCAAGGGAAGTATGTTTGTAGGAGGAGTGATTTAAAAGTGTAGGATAATCTGAAGAGTGTGATGAGCAAATTTTCCCAGGAATGGAAAGAAGATGTGTTGCTTCCTTAAAATGTGATTTTACACATGCTTTTCTTTGAAAAATTTCCAGCTTTAGTCTCCTCTTGATGAAAATTGTGTGTGTGTATACATCTTTCCCACCCTGACTCGGTTATAAAACAATTTACGGCAGAATCTATATCTGGGCATATCATAGAGTCTATCCTAATTATGATACATTCTGTGTTAAGTATGTATACAAAGCAGGAGTTAGCCTAGTGCTTTGAACATTGTAGGTCCTCCAAAAGTATTTGGTGAATGAATTTATTGGTGATAACAGGTTCTCTGTAGGAACAGCAACAGCAAAGCACTTAGAGTTTAAGAGTAAATTTAGTTCCTTTCTATTGCAGATAGTGTTTTATCGAATGTCAAATACAATAATGAACACTATTGCTACCACAAAGGTTGCTATCTTTTATTAATGTTTAAGAATTTATTTTTAACAGTTCAAAGAAAAGACATATAGGAAAATGTTAATGTGGGGACCACAACTCCCACTCCCATGTTCTCTACATGATAATTGAAAGCACCAGCTGTGGGTTTTCATTTCTTCAACATCTTAATAATTAAGATCATTTCGCAATTTTCTGAACTAATTTATTCATTAACATAATGAAGTTACTTGTCTTTGAAATTGAAAGAAATAGACACTTTCACTTATAATCTATGAATGCCTTAGAGATGATACTAGCAACGTGATGATTTTTATATTGATAAAAACTGAAGTTTAAAAAAAAATCACCAAAACCAAACCAAAACAAAATGGCTCTGTGAAAAAAATCATTCCGACATATACACCTTGATATTATTTGCAGAAAAATAAAGATGTAATACTTGTAAATGTCTAACCCTAAAACTGAACGATATTTGTCTGGTATTTACAAGAGCTGAGATTAGTCCATTTAAGTAGCTATTTAAGTGTCTTACTTCGCTTGCTTTTCCATTGTGTATTCTCTCCAGGTGAGGAAACAAGCATTGAAATCTTGAGGGTTAGAAGTTTAAAATAGCAAACATATGTCACTCAAATCCGTGATGCATGAGTGAGATGGAGAGGAAGGACTTTGTAGGAACCCTACGGATCATCCGTCTTCCGCCTTATTCGTTAGCTCACAGCCACCTATTTCCTCTTACAGTATCTTCATGGGTTGTATTTCATCACTCGTGTGGCTCTTTTCATGTAGAGTTCACTTTGTGCTCAATCTCTTTTGTTAATTGAGATAAAAATAAAACCACACGTCTCATGCTCAGGGATACGAATATAAGTGAGTCAAATGGCAAGCATTCTGCCAAGAGAATTTTTAGAGATAGGATTCATTTTAAGAGCAGACTTCAAAATTTCTTTTTCCTCTATATTTAAAAATATTCACTGATCTTGTTTCCAGTGGTTTGGATATAGTCTGGCAGAATTTTTAGATATGGAAGTCTAAAGATATATTTTAATTTGACTTTTTATCTTTATGTATCATATATATCCTTTACACACGTCAAAGTTATTTGAGATGTATTTTCATAGGATCACATGTGTCTCTCTAGGATCTTTATAAGATAAAATGGACTGGGATTCTGGAACTCTTAACTGTAAGGTTTATATTTTTCCTTTTGATTTTTTAAAATCACATTAACTTTATATACATTTATTATTCAAGTCTGAGACAATCTACTTACCTGTTAGGTTTTAGTCTAGAGGATAATCTTGCTCTTATCTTTGAAATTCCCTTATGTTGAAATAATGTGAGAAGATTTTGATAGCCTAGTCGTTGAACAAAAAAATGTCAAGACCATTAATAGTAAAAAGGCAGTTCTTTGTGGTTTTATCTAAATCTAAACCAGAGTTTAAGGAGTAAATCCCTGAGACATCCAGCCGTGTGTGTGTGTGTGTGTGTGTGTGTGTGTGTGTGTGTGTGTGTGTTCCTTCAGAAATAAGTGTATTTTATTTGTTTCTTTGATTTTGCTTTTGAAACCTCAGCCCCTGACATTGTGAACACATATTTTGCTTTTAAAACCTCAGCCCTCTGACACTGTAAACACGTTTCAAGGTTTACAACTGTTTGCTGGCTTGAATGAGATCAGATTTTATACAGTGTTCACAATTTTATTTGACACAAACTTTTGTTGTGTTCCTTAAATGTGTTGTTCCCCTCTGAACAAATTCTCTGGCTGTCTCAAAAAAAATGTCTCTGAAAGTGTGGATTATACTACGCAGCTGATGACGTGAAATCAAACTGATGGTTTGCAACAGAAACAGAAGCAATTTAATAGTTGTATGTCTTCATGTCACAATTTTTAAATGACACATAACTGCATATCAGTAGTGGAACTGTTTCTAATAGCTACTGGTTACTGAATGCTTGCTTCTAGCAGGGCATCATGGTAACAGTCTGTGCTGAAGACCATTGTCATTATCATCATTTGCACACTGCAGAGTTAGCATACTCAAAGCCACGCACCTAGTCATTTCTCTAGGATTTGAATCCAAACAGTGTCACCTCAGTGCCCACATTCCAAATTCTTGCATGCATCTGTGCCACAAGGAGGCCATGGCCATCTGTGGTTGAGCACTTCTGAATCCCACAAGAAGCTTGCCTCCTTGAATATAATATGGCTCCTTGGCTCCAAGGACATGGATTAAACACTTAACCGGATGAACTAAAAATATAAATATTCAAACACAGAACTCTGTATTTACATTTCAGATCTTATGGAACAATATTTAAATTATCAGAAGCCATAGCCAGTAGCATATTAATATCATGCTAATATTAAGAAAAGAGACCCAGGCTTTGAAGACCTGGACTTATATTCTGTCTTTTACTTGATAAATGAATGATTCCGGCTGATTAGCTGAGCGTTGTTGAGTTTCGTTTTCCTCATTAAGAAAAAGAGATAATAATACTTTCCTCTGACTGGATTGTTACAGAGATTAAGTGAGGTAATAAATGTAAAAGTAGCTGTAAACCAATGGAAATATAGAAGGAAATAAATATATGACAGTGTTTTTTGCTTCCTTCTTAAAAGGCAGATGGTTTTAAAATAGTTAATCTGTAAAAAAAGTATTTCAAAACACAAAGTATTTAGGAATGCGCTGTTGAATTTTTGGTAATTGTAATTGAAATCAGAAATGTTAATTTTTGAAACTTTGTCTGTAGGCGTTATTGTTGGTAAGTCATCGTCACGCTGTAAGTATTGAGATGTTAGTTTGGATGATTCATCCTGGCCGTAAAATGTAATAAATGGAGATAGTTGAATATTTTTCAAATTGTGGAATTCTAGCCCATCTGAGGGTTATGAAATCAATTTTAGAACCATCTTTATTTTTTAATTAAAAAAAAGAGAACAGAGTAGAGCAGAACGTATCAGTCATATAAACATAAATATTATTTTTGTGAGACTTTTTGTGGGGTTTTACACACACACGCGTGCCTATGCCTGGTTGTATGTGTGTATGTACTGGCTTGTGACATACGTGGATTTCAGCATTTTATAAAGTCAGTGTTTTAAGGGCTAGTTAATCTCTGAACAATGTGTTTGTTTGCTTGTTTTTATTACTGGAGATGAAGCAGTAATGTCATAACTATAGTGTGTCCTCAAGCCTGGTCTTTTCTCTCCTGTAGTCCCATTGCCTCGCCAATGTGCCAGCGAACCCTTTATAATTATGACATTGACCTTCATCCCAGTGCTCACCAACCAACTATCATGACAAGCAGTTTAGAAGAATTTCCTGACATCTCTTGCTTAAGGCTAATGTTTATTTAGCTGATACACTCCCTCTGCTACTAGCTGCTGTTAGCCATCAGAAGACTTGGTGAATTCAAGAAAGAGATGAATTATTCTTTCCTTTATTTGCACATTGCCTGATAGTTCTTGCTCATTTAGTGGTTTTTGATGTGCTCAAATGATCTCAAAGAAACATTCAATAATTTCATAGCCCATTAGGATAACAAGTCAGTATGCCATCTTGAGTCCCTAAGAGAGGCAGCTTCAGCCAGGCGAAAGTGCAAGGAAGAAATGCCAGTTAGATTGAAATTTTCCTGGAGATGTATGCCTGTGAACTTTCATTCAGTCTGGGGCAGCTAAAGGAAAGGAGATGGACTCTCAGTGTAGGACCTGGCAGGCCAGGTTGACATGAGGACCACCTGGTTCCCCTCACAGATGTCAGGTTGGGGGATGAGCAAAGAGGGAGAGCAGGTGCTGAGCTGTGTTCTCTGTGGACTTTTTAGAGCTTGAGGGGAATCGTCACTTCTCTGGACCACATGGGAAAGCGTAGCCTTCATCATCTCTCTCTAGCTTCTGCCTTTAGTAAACCGGGAGAGGAGTGGGTAGCTCAAAAACATGGCCGGGCCGTGAGAGAGGATGTCATGTGGTTGCCTTTTTACTTTCAAATATATTTTAATAGTACAACTTTACAAATTCCTTCACTGCCAACCCTCCAGTTCTTACCCCCTCCCTGTGCAAAATGGACCTGAAAATATTGAAATCTAAAGCTGAAAATGAGAGGTGGGGAGATAGTTTACATGTAAAAACACGGTTAAAGAATCTTTGTGATTTCTTTTAATCCCTTGATACTTATTTTATGCATATGTTTAAGAGCTATTGGAAGGGAATATTTAATATTTTATTTTCCAAATTAAAGAGTTGTATTTTGCTGCCATTAAGATACCCTAGGCTTTGCTCTGTTGGATCATTAATTAGCGCTTTGAATGGTCAAAGGACTTAACTCAGATCGCGTGTATCTCGCAACACACAAAAGGCATATATTAACGGAAGACTAAAACATACCCAGGAGCCCCTTATTGCTCTATTAAAACATTTATAAATGGGACTTTAAAGTGCTGCTAAGATGAAAATGAAGTGCTATATTGATTCTCAGGCCAGATGCTCTTTAGAAAATGCAATGTGTGTTTGATTCCCACTCCAAATTATAACTTCAAATCTGGCCTGGGCAGACTCAAAGATAAACTCTCTGAAGACCAGATTCAAGCATGGAGGACAATTAAATAAGGATCCCCAGGATGGCTTTTTTACACTAGTGGCAGAGGGTTTCCGGGAATACCCCTCTCCTATAAAGTACCATAATTTTGTTCAGCTTTGCAACGGAAGACCAAACTTCATTAAAATTTTGTTCTTCAAAAGTGGACTTTTCCCTAATACATGGGGAAGTATTTGGTGAAGTTTAAACTGCATATTTTGTTTTGTATTAATCATCAACAAATATAATACATTTTATCTTTAGTGAATTGTTTTTCTTTCCTATACAGTAGGAGAAATAGAGTTCTGTTGTTCTTATTTTTATTTGATTTAGTTTAACTTTAATTTCATTTTTTCTTTGTTTTACATTTGACTTTAAAACAACCAAAAACTCATTTTTAAATAGCATGATTCAAATGAGTGTGTGATGGCATAATGCCTCACATGCTTGCAAAACCTCTTTATTTTTTTTTTTTAAAGAACTTTCATATTAATGACAATAACCCTGTGATGTATTATCTCATTTTTACAGAAGAGGGAGTAAAGTTCAGACATTCAGACAAGGTGAGTTACTTCTCAAAGAGAAGTAGTAAACTGTAGAAGTAGACCAAAATGGTGCTGCCTTTTTTTTTAATGCCTGGTTTCCACTTGAGCACAAGAAAATTCAATAGAAAATTTAACTAAAAATGAACTAGGAGCTGCACATATATTAATTAGCGGAAACGGGGAATGGAAGTATAATTTTTTTAAATTGGTGTATATACACAATTTAGTAGGAAAAGGGGGGAAAAAGCCAAAGAAATAAACTGACTTGTTTAAAAATATTATCAGCATTACCCCCAAATTATCAGAATTTTGTATCCAAATTTGTATTTGCGCCATTTTTGTGAGTATTTATAATAGGGTTTCAGTGCATTCAGTGCATTTTTTTCAAGTATTCAAAGAGAAGTGTACTTTTTGTCAATGCTTCTCCAAGCTTCAACTAATATTAGACCAACTAATATTAGATTTACCTAGAGTTTATTAAGGATACAGACTTCCGGGTCCTCCTCTGAACAAATGTAATCATAGTCATTAAACATTGACCCAGTTATCTTCATTTTCAAAATGCTTCCAAGATTTGGCCATTAAGTTTCGAAAAGCAATAGGTTTTACTTTTTTGACGTAATATAGACAAAAACCGAAGTTATCTGAACAGGGTTATGATCACACTAAATCTCCTTTTCAAATATAATAAGTTATCACATACATTTTATTCCATGTGAAAAGAGGAGATAACACAATAAGTTAATGAGTGATGTAGACTTGGAAATAAAGGAAATGGGCATGCATATGCATTTCTTTTCTAGGTAAATGATTGTAAATAAATGCCCTCAATCAAATACTTGTTAATAAGGCAGCATTATACTTGGGAAAACTATTTGAGAAGTAATTTGATTTCTGCTTCTGTTTTTTTATCTCTGATTTCTAAGTGGCCTAAAAACTATCCATTTTACTTTCTTGCATTTGTTTTAGTGTAAATTTGGCAGATTTAATTACTAGTGAAATAGTAGTATTTTTGAGGGGTGTCTATCTTTTATGCATTTTTGTGAATCATTATAAAAACCCACAAGTCAAATGAATTGACCAGCTGTACCATATGGGCACAAATGTAAAGTCAATTAATCAACTGGAAGATCAATCATATCAAGAAATCTTTTCCAATATTTGTTTTGAAAGATACTCAGAAGAATACAAGGAAGTAAAAGTTTCAAACAATTTTGGAGACAATATATTTTTAAAATATTAAGTACATTTTCATTCGTTTCTGACTGCAAGAGTTCTTAGAGCAATGAATAGGCCAATGCACTGTGAATTCCTTGGGGTCAACTGTATAGATCTTTGTTTTTCTTCTCTTTCATTCTTTCTTTTTTATTTATTTTTATTGACATTTAGTTGGTGTACAATATTACGTAAGTTACAGGTGTACAATATAGTGATTCACAAATTTTAAAGGTTATACTTCATTCATAATTATTATAAAATATTGGCTGTATTCCTTGTGCTGTACAACATTCCTTATAGGTTATTTTATGCCTAATAGTTTGTACCCCTTAACTCCATGTCCCTGTGTTGCCCTTCCCCACTACCCATTGGTAACCACTAGTTTGTTCTCTATATCTGTAAGTCGGCTTCTTTTCTATTATCCTCACTAGTTTGTTGCATTTTTTGGATTCTGCATATAAGTGATGTCATACAGTATTTATCTTTTTCTGTCTGGTTTATTTCACTTAGCATAATGCCTCCCAAGTCCACCCATGTTGCTGCAAATGGCAAAATTTCATTCTTTTTTAATAGCTAAGTAGTAGTCCATTGTGTTTGTATGTATACCACATCTTCTTTATCCATTCATCTGGTGATAGGTACTTAGGTTCCTTCCATATCTTGGCAGTTCTAAATAATGATGCTGTGAACATTGGGGTGCATGTATCTTTTTGAATTAGTGGGTTTTTTTGGATATATTCCCAAGAGTGGAAATGTTGGGTCATATGGTAGTTGTACTTTTAGTTTTTTGAGAAACCTTCATACTGTTTTCCATACTGGCTGCACCAGTTTACATTCCTACCAACAGTGTATGACGGTTCCCTTCTCTCCACATTCTGACCAACATTTGTTATTTGTGTTCTTTTGGATGGTAGCCATTTGGACAGGTGTGTGGTGAAATCTTATTGTGATACTGAAATTTATTTCCCTGATGGTTAGTGATGTTGAACATCTTTTCATGTGCCTGTTGGCCATCTGCATTTTCCTCTTTGGAAAAATGTCTGTTTGGGTCTTCTGCCCATTTTTTTAATTAGGTTGTTTGTTTTTTTGATGTTGAGTTGCATGAGCTGTTTATATATGTTGGATATTAACCCCTGATTGGTCATATCATTTGCAAATATTTTCTCTCATTCAGTAAGCTGTTTTTCATTTTGTCAATTGTTTCCTTTGCTGTGAAAGAGATTTTAAGTTTAATTAGATCCCATTTGATTATTTTTGCTTTTATTTACTTTGTTTTAGGAGGCATATCCAAAAAATATTGTTACAATTTATGTGAAAGAGTGTTCTGCCTAGGTTTTCCTCTAGAAGTTTCATGGTATCTCATCTCACATTTAGGTCTTTAATCCATTTTGAGTTTATTTTGGTATATGGTGTTAGACAATGTTCTAATTTCATTCTGTTATGTGTAGCTGTCCATTTTCCCCAGCACCATTTATTGAGGAAACTTTTTCTTCATTGTATATTTTTGCTACCTTTGTTGTAAATTGATTGACCATAAGTATGTTCAGAAAACTAAGAATTCATCAATGAATTTGGTAAAGTTGCAGGATACAAAATTAATCAATAGAAATCTGTTACATTTCTATATACTAGCTATCTGTAAGAGAAAAACTAAAGAAACAATTCTATTTACCATCTCATTAAAAAGAATAAAATACCTAAGAATGAACCAACCTATGGAGGTAAAAGACCTCTACTTAAACTATAAGATACTAATGAAGGAAGTTGAAGATGACACAAACAGATGGAAAGATACGCTGTGTTCTTGGATTGGGAGACTCAATATTGTTAAAATGACCACACTAACTGAGGCAATCTACAGATTCAGTGTAACCCCTATCAAAATACCAATAACATTTTTTTACAAAACTGTGTGGAAGCAAAAAAGACCCCAAATAGCCAAAAGAATCTTGAAAAAGAAAAACAGAGCTGAAGGAATCATGTTCCTTGACTTCAGACTATACTACAAAGCTATAGCCATCAAAGCAGTATGGTACTGGCACAAAAATAGACACATAGATCAATGGAACTGAATGGATAGCCCAGAAATAAATCCACACAGTTATGGTCACTTAATCTAGTTCATTGCTTTTTGAAAATATTTGGCAACAAAATTTTCTTGCTTAAGTATCTTGTGGGGCTAGTATAGTATTGTACAAAGTTTAGAAAATCTGAATTTAAGATTACATAGCACCAGTGAACCACATAACCTATTCTTCTTAGCCTACGTAAGATAGCTCCTTCTAGGGAAAAAAATAAGTTGTGGGTGGTTTCAGTCTGACTTATTGTAAAAGGTTGAAAACCGCTCCCTATTCTCCTTCCCCTCAAAGGCATAGCTCTCCCTTTGCTGTAGGAATGAGTTCTGCTCTTCTCATGACGTCAAACATACAATAACCTAGGAGGACCCAAATACAGTAGGAGAGAGAAAGAGTGCACCAGCTCACTGGTTATTGATTATAACTCTGCTGCCCTTGATTTTGTGCCTTCCTGTCTTTGTTCTTATTATGGATTCTGACACATCCCGTCAGTTAAGAACTGAGTTCTCTTGTTTGGCTTGAACTAATTCTGATCACATGGACTCTGATTAGTCCTTCAGCACTTCCCTGGACTGTACCCTCACTTGCCTATTTGAAATCTCATGACTTTATGACAGCTCCTCGCTGAGTTCTATCCGTGCTTCACAGACAGAGATGGTGAGATGGGAAATCCAGATCAGCTAACTCATACTACAAAGGAGAAAATTGAACATGATTATTATATACACGTGTTATTTTCTATCAACTCCTGACCATGAATACTTGTACTGTAATAATTTCTTAAAGCCTCTCTAATTACTGGGTCCTCAGACCTAAATTCTCCGGAGTGGTACCTTCATGTTTCTGTTTAGGACTCGGCATGCCAGGGGTGGGGGTGGGGGGTGTGCCCTGAGATAGCTCCCATCATGGAAATAGGACTAAGCTAAAAATTCTAAGCAGCATTGTTTTATATCTCTGTATTCCAGGTCTTAGCTTCCCAAGTTTTGCCTCACATGAAGAAAGCCCACCATAACTTCGTCTTAGAGGAATGGTTAGAAAATACAGATAAATGAATTAAAAGTAATGGCTAGAGTAAATTATATAATTGGGGCTAGTTGTCAACAATACAAACTGTGAACTCTGAAGGACATGAGTCAAAGATTTAAAATTTCAATGTTACAAAAGGGTCTTTTTGCTGTATCTCTAAGGTACACTATTAAGCTTCCCATTTCCATACCCAGTGTCGCCAGATGTCTTAAACTTACTGTAATTAGCTGAGAGTTTTGCACCTTCAATCTGGTGCTTTACTGTCACTATTCAATAGTTATTTTAGCCACTACTGAAACATTTTAAATCCACTGCTGTTTAATCACAGTAATTGTGCTGTCTGCAGAGTTTCCAGTGACAGCGAGTGACCTAATGATGGACAGCTGGTGATGAATCAAGTTTCTCCTACCCTGGGTTTGGCTAAAGATAAGTGAGGGTATTTTGACTTTGCCTTGCCTCGCCACATGTCACAACTGTAGGTGACCTGTCCGCTGACTGGCATTTGACCTGGTGAAACTGTAATTACTGTAGGTGTGGTTCTGTTAGAGGAACTGTGTATCATCAGACAGTGTCAGATGAGAGGGATTCCTCAGCAGTGCAGCTTACTTTTACTTACTATGGAATCACCTGCAAGTTCAGTATCCTTTTATGATTTCCTAAGAATATAATATAATAATCAAGTTTATTTCCCCACTTTGTCCAATTCCCCACTTCTGCTTTTTTTTTCAACAAAGAGAAATTTTCAGCACAGAACGCGTATGTCCCAAAGACATAGTGAAACATATGGTGACTATATTATGCTGACTATGTATTTCATATATATGGAAAAGTATTATGTATACATAACAAATAAAATAGAAAACAACTTTTATAATATTATCTGGTTTCTGTTAAGAAGCCAGCATCAAGAAATAATTCATTCGTATTGGGGGTATATATGCCTTTAAACCTTTAGGCGAGTTCATGGTGTGAAATCCAAGTTTCAGGGATGCAGATTTTCTCAGGGAAATATGTGCAATAAAATTAAATTAAATCTTAAAAATAGCACTTTAGTTAATGGGTGGTGGTGTGTCGTTGTCCTGAATTGTTCCATTCTAAGGGGAAAAGTCATACTTTATTCTGAGACAAAAATAAGTTTGAAGACAATTCAGAAAATAATAAAACAGTTTATATTTAGGGAATTAATTACTGTAATAACAGAGTCCTAAACCCAGGGTTGTGAGTTTCTCACGCGGATGACTAAGCCCTGTGTCCTCATGCTCATCTTTTGGTAGGTTAGCAAATGACGGTTCTGGATGGTTCTCGACTTTCTACTAGATATTTAATATAAGTTATATTAATGCTTTCTTACATGTCAAAAAGACAGGTATTATTTCCCTTATTTTGCAGATTAGGGAACAAAATTTAGAGAGGAAGTCATTTATCTAGTGTTACAGAGCCAATGGATGGTTGAACTGAGATTTAAGCCCAAATCTGACTGCAAAGCCAGTGTTCTTTCTATAAACTCTGCAATTGGCTAGCTACAGCGATCCTTTAGTCGCTGCCTGCTCTAATTTTATAACCATTACTAATGTAACATCATAAACGTAAAGCAACTTTATATTTAAAGTATTTTTGAGAGATGACTTCTTTTAAAAACCACGATAGTCCGTCATTTATTTCTGTGGTACGAAATGGCCTTGAATAAAATGCTGCTATGGACAAAAAAAAAATCATTATCACTATCCATTAAAGGAAGGACTGGGTGACATAATCCTGTTCCAAAGAAGCAGCCCCCAGACGTTGGTCTCTGCGTACGAATCTGTGTATAGAAGGCAGTGGCGCGTCGCTAGCATCTCTCCGCTCCGTGGCGCTGCTGCAGCCCGGCCAGCGTCCCGAGCACGCAGGCGGCTTCCTCGCACAGCATTTTCTCAGGACGGCCACACCGTGGTGCTGTAGCGTCAACGAGCCGGAGCCCGGTCTCCTGGACGGTTTGCTGAGTCTAGTGAAACAAAACAGATGAGACAGACTGTGAATCAAGTGCAAGTGCAGCACCTGAAAGCCGCTTTATGGACTGATTAGAAAGACCTGTACTTTGAATGAAGAAAACATCTGTGGATGTGCTACCTGAGGTGAAATGGTCTAGCATAGACTCAGATGAACGCTTGTGGAAGTCCAGGTTCTCAACATAAAAATGCATTGCTTTAGAGTCTATTAAATCTTTCCATCCTGTTTCTTACGGTGAAATCATGCCTCATTGCATTCATAGGACGCTTTTTAAAAACGTGCATTTTTGTTGCTTTGAAACTATAGAGTAAAGGAATGATGATAGGAATATGAAAAAAATTAGAAAACCCAAAATATGATTAATAAGAAAAAAACATTTTTGAAATGCTTTAACACTAGCAAATTTATACTCTATAACAAACTTGTGAAGTGGTTTGAACATGTTTCATTACTTATGTTTTCCAAGTGGGGAAACAGAAACCCAGAATCAATATTGAGGTCCAATTTGCTCTCTTCTAATTCTTGCATTTCTTCCATTTTTGCTTGGTATATTGCTTAATATTGCACAATTTGCTGTGTTGATTGAATTCCTATTCTGTACTTATGTATTGCCCCCTTTCAGCCTTCCTAACCTATTCACCAGCAGAGAGAGGGTAACTTCCTTGGTTTCAGTTAGTCCTGTATCACCAACCATTTAATTGTTAGAATAATGTAGACTTCAATAGAAGAAATGGAGACAGGGATTGAAGAATCAGAAAGCTCTTGCTTTTATTCCTTCTGTCCCAGTTTCCAAGAGTATATTGGTAAAAAAAAAAAATCTTGACCACTTTGGATTGCTGTCAAGAAATACAGAGCTTAAATGAAGTCTGTATTCTTCATTTATCATGTATGTTTTGCTTGTAAAACTTATATTTTGTGTTGATTAAGACCAAAGTGTGATATAGTTACTAGATTTCTGTGATTTGAAGCAGAAATTCTAAAGTGAGGCATTTCAATCTGTAGATATGCATGTGTATTCTTTAAGCCTGAAAAAATTCTGATACTTAGGACCTCTTGTAGTTCATGCAGGTCTGTTCTGATTCTCCCGCAGTTACGTGCTGAAGGTTGAAAGGAGCTTTTTGACACGTGTAAAATAGGGTTTATGTGTGCATGTTTATTTTTGTAACTTTTATTTTTTTGCTAGGTCCAAGAAGCCTTTTTTTTTTTTTTTCCTTTTGGATTACTTTGATGCACCTGTTATGACCCTGCTGAAACCTCCCTTGCTTCTCCAGAGCTCTGAGAAGTGCTTTGTATCTTTGAAATTTTCATTAGCTTTTGACTGGCGGCCAAGATGTCGCTGCTGTGGTGCGGTGCAGAGGCGGCCCTGCGTGGGGCTGCCAAGTCTGTTTAGCGTGACAGCGAGAACCTCCAGACCTCAATAAAGTAAAGATATTTGCAGAACAGCATCATACTCTTTACTAGGGGGTGGATGCAAAGGTGGCATTAGTTCTGGGCGATCCAGGAGCAAGGAGGGTCAATATCAGAAGCATCTTCACACAGGTTTTCAGGTCAGGGGTGGGAGGCATAGAAGAGGAAGGGGCCGATGAGGTTTGCCAAGTCTTGGATATAAAGGAGGATATTTAGAAAAGGTGCCAAGCACTGATCCTATTCAGATTCCTTCCAGTATCTCCTCCTTTGTGAAAGCAAGACATTTTGGATTAGAAATAATTTCTTGTAATGCGCTATAATGGAAAAGAATCTGAAAATGCACATATATACACATATATATACACGTAACTGAATCGCTTTGCACTACACATGAAACTAACATTGTAAATCGACTACACTTCAGTAAGAGTAAGAATTAAAAAAGAAATACCCTAATTAGTTTAGAAAACCAACTTAAATTTTTTTTTAAGTTGTGCACTTTTTTTGGAGACTTAGCTAATTCAGCATTTGAAATATCCCCTCCCCCCCAAGAGTTCAGTCCTCTCAATGTGTACACTGGTTTTGATAATCAATATTTAGGCTAAAGTTTTTAGGTTATTGTAACCAAAAGTTTTAGTATAATTTTCAGGGATACCTATATGTACTCTTGAAATTCCATCATGTACACATCTATATTTGTATCTGTTTCTCTTTATGTCCCTGTATATATAGATACGTATCCTTGTCTGTCTATTAATCTCCTACATGTAGGCTTTGTAAATTCAGTTTTAACAGGGAGTATGGGACAAAGAAGCCTCTCACTTTATTTGATGACTGAATGCTATTATACACGAGAGTGGGAAAAACCTGGGGTCTTCTTTTTTTCCACGGCAGGCGTTTGGAAAATTTCCACAACATTTATAGACATGACTTGCATTCTAATTGTCTTCCATGCTAATTTAAAACAACCAGCACAAATGAGCGTGCATTAGAATGACTAGAAAGGCTCCCACTGTCGTCCAAGAGAGAGACCACAGCAGCCCAGAGCATGCGATGCTCTCGGTGGCTGAGTGAGATAAAGCGGTGTCACTCTGTTTATTCCCCCATGTTCCTTTCTTTCCTCAGTTCTTCTAACACTTGTATTTTTACAATATCATTTCCACACACAAAAAAATGATATAGAAGCTATAATAGGCAGTGTGCTGGCCTTGTAGGCATGAGTCACCTGCCCCAAGGTAATGGAATTCGAGACGTTGTGATTCCTAAGTGAGCAGGACTTGCTGTGTCCACCAGCTGTCGCCAGCATGCTGGCACTGGCTCCAGCCGTGCCTCCCCGACCCTGCATGGGACCCCATTTCTCACTCAAGACTGAAGCAGAGTAGTGCCTCTGCCTAGATGTGTGATTGTCTACTCAGGTTCCACTGAAAAAGGAAAGATTTTTTTCACAAGTTAGAATGTTTCCTTTTTCCTAAAGCAAACAATAATTCAAATGAGATGCCCCCTTTCTCCTCTCCTTTCTTTTCTTCTTTTTCCTCCTCCACCTCGCATCCCATCCCTCCCTCCCACTCCCTTCACTGGGAAGAGCACATCCTGACATCCTTGTGGAGAACTTACTTGATCATGTCAGGATAGCAAAGGCATGCAACTCATTGTCACATTCTTCCGGAAGCTTAGCTAGCTAAATGATGTTGCACAATGTAAGTGCTCTAGTCCTTGGAGAGATCAGAGGGAGAGATCAATAAGGGCTAAGTTAGCCAGAAATGGACTTCACTTAATAAATATTTAATGATGACTTATCATGTGTAATTTATTTGTGTCTGACTGTACTGCCTCCCGCTTGTACCCTTCTCCTACTGTGAGTTCTTCGTGAGCAAGAACTGCACTTGCCTTGTTCACCCTTGTGTGCCCTCTGCCTGTGAAACAAGGTGGTCTTTGGAAAATATTTGTTGAATGAATTCATGCATATGCAATGAAAGCATCACGAGTGGCTTTTGGAGAATTGTTGGAGATGCTTTTTTCCTTTCAAGATGCTTCTTTCTTCCTGTGATGGGGAAGCTATGACTAGACAGATAACATGGGTTAGAGGAATATAAAGAATGTGATGGGCTTAGTTTCAGAGAAAGAAAAGAGGCTGTCAATTGGGGTTACTCATTACAAGTTCCTATTCTGTCCGGTTTAAGAAAGAATGAATTCACTCAGCATTGAAATCAAAGGGAAAATAGTTAACTGCTTAGTCATTTATATGCCTTCATCCCAGGAACCAGCTGTTTCCTGGATCCTATTTTATTACCGTTTTTATTTATAGTATATCTTTGCAAGAAAAACATCCGGCGCGACAGCTCAGCAGTTGGTGTGCAGTAACGCATAGTTTAAAGCTACACAGAAGACACTTTCTGAGTTATCTTAGAAAAGCAAGAGTGTCAGACCCTCTTAACCACCCCCCCCAACCTTAAAGCTGTGGAGGATTGCCCCTGGCGTTTGTGGTTGTGGTAGAAGGGAAAGCGTTCTAGCCTTGAGGTTAAACAACACGGATCTGAACCCTCACCCTACCACTTTTGAGCCGTGCGGCCTTGGGAAATTAATTTGGATGTGGCTTGGTTAAAACTTACTTCACAAGGCAAGGAAGTGTAAGAATCAAAGAAAAGGTATAAATGTACTCAGCACATATCTTCCCCCGCCCCATTTCTCCAGTCTGAACATTTTGTTGTTGTTGTTCTGAAAAATCTACTCGTATAATTTAAGAATTAATTCAATTCAAATTATTTTTACTAATTTCACATTATTTTTGCTAATTTTGAATTTTAGCCTGATTTTAAGCATTTTGTAGGAAGGCCCGTGTCATATACCTGTTCCATTTTATTTGGTAATTTACCTCAAAATAGTAAAACTTAATACTATCTCTAGGTATACTGTTCCATCTTCAGGTACAGAGATTGAACTCTTTTGGATTATAAGCGCATGGATTTTGAATTGCATTTTCATGGCACATAACTGAAATGAGTTGCTTTTATAATATACTAGCGTCCAAAAAGAACAAATGCTACAAAATTTAAAGAATCAGGGTTAGAACTACATTTTTCGGAGTCCTTCATTTCCAGCCTTTATTTTGAATCCTTTCAGAGGCGCGTGTGGAAATGCGCAGTCCCGCCTGTAGATGGCACCATGGCACCAGATGGAATAAGTAAGCGAGTCCTTTCCCAGAACAGTCAACCTGTTCAGTGTCGAGTGCATGCTTAGGAATCCACAGTACCGGTTTTTGGAATCGAGACACGGTGTGTGGGAAGATTTTTTTTTTTTTTTGGAAAAAAAATGAAAAATCAAATACAACCTGATGGGTTCTATAATAATTGTGTCCGTTTTAAAAAAGTGTTTTAGAGGAGAAAAGAGAAGTTCATAAAGGTCCAGTTGGAAGACTTTACTTTTACTTTCTGGAAACATACAATAAGCTGTAGAGGACCACAAGTAATTACACTTAACGGTAATCAAGTTCAGATCTAA
Organism: Camelus bactrianus; assembly: GCF_048773025.1. Lineage (NCBI taxonomy): Eukaryota > Metazoa > Chordata > Mammalia > Artiodactyla > Camelidae > Camelus > Camelus bactrianus. The sequence continues at coordinate 55,833,154 of NC_133552.1, forward strand.
GTCACCCAAAATAGAATTCTGCAGTTCTCTCCTATTTCTTCAACGTACTTTATGAGATAAAGAACTTCTTATGCATATATATATATATATATATATATATATATATATATATATATATATATATATATATATATGTGTGTGTGTGTGTGTGTGTGTGTGTGTATATATATATATATATATATTTTGCATTTTCTTTTGACTGTTTTTCTTTTTGGCCTGTGTAAGCTGTTCACTTACTTTTTTTTTAAAGATATGTGATTGAATTTGTATGTTGATAATCCTAGCCAGAGTAATAATATTTCATTTTTTACATCCACTTTTGTGGTTCATGAATCATTAAGAGAAATCTTGCCTAAAAGGGTGGTTAAGTAACTGAACTATTGGGATAGAATTGGAGTAAATTGTACAGTCTCTAGTAGAAATTTGTATCTGGGGGGCACTGTTACCAAACACAATTGATATATGACATGGCGAAGACTTTTATTATTTATTTTAAACTGCATTTGATGGAGCGAAATTTGAAGATAAGCCACATGTATTTTCCTGAGGTCTGTACATTTTTTATTAGTTCACTGTTGTGTCTTGGAAGGCCCAGTGGCCATATTCACTTTCAACAAATCACAATGGGACAAATACTGCATCAGATTTCATGTATACAATTAGCAACTAACTCAATTTTACATCTTTCTATTTATTATGAATAATGGTACTTATATATTATTGATATTATTATAATTATCCTAATAAAGTCATTTTTACATAAATGTGATCATAGCTACACTTTTGTAAATATTATAATTCTAAGATTATTTATCTTTATTATTAATTAGGGCGCATAGTATAAAACATATATGTGCAATTTAATGACTGCCTACAAAGTAAACTTTGTGTAAATGCCATCAAATCAGAAGGTAAAATTTTGCCAGATTGCAGAAACATCCTTTCCAGGAAACACGGGCCTCTTGCCAGATTACAAACCACCCCTGTTTCCCCAGATGTAACTAGTATTCGTGACTTTTCTGAGAATCGTTCTCTTGTGCTTTAAAATAAATATGTTTCTCGTCTATATATGCATTCTTAAATAACAAAGTTTTGCCTGTTTTTGAACAGTATCATATTGTGTGCATTTTTTGGTGTCTGATATTTGATGCTCAAAATTATGTTTGTAAGCTGCATCTATTTCAATATGTGCAGCTGTGGTTTATTCATTTTCATTGCTGAATCTTTTATGACCATAACACAATTTATTGATCTATTCTGCTGATGGACATTTGTGTGCTTCCACGTTGGGGTCATTAAGAACAATGCTGTCGAGACCTGTCTTGTGTGTGTGTGTATATATATATACTGTTGCACACGTGTATGTTTCTCTACAGTGTATACTGAGGAGTGAAACTGCTGGGTCGTAAGTTTTTCATGCTGTTAGATTGACTAGATAATGCCACGTGGCATCTCAGTATGGTTGTACTGTTTTATACCCCCACCAGCACGAAATGAGGCTTCTTGTCCACATCCTCACTAGCATATGTATTGTCAGACTTTAAAACTTTTGCTATCTCAGTCAGTTTGCAGTGGAATCTTACTTGCTTTCATTTACATCTCTCTAATTACTAGCGGTTACCAGCTATTTGCATTCCCTCTTTGTAAAGTGCCCATTTTTCATCTAACTTGACTTTTTCTTGATACTCGTAGGAGTTTTTGTGGTGGTTGTTGTTTTTGTTGTTTTGGTTTTTCTAGTCCTTCTTTAATTATATTTAAAAAAACAAAAACAAAAAACCTTCTTCCACAGGGTTGTTTGCATTTTCACTATCTTGATGGTGAATTTTGATGGGAACAGATGTTCTTGGTTTTTATGCAATGGAATTTATCAATCATTTGCTTTCTGAGTAGTGTTTTGTGGTTTAAAAGATTTAGTCTTTACTCCAGGAAATAAACATAAGCTTTTGAAAATTTTTCTGAAAATATTATGGATATGTACTTCACATAAAAGTACACCTTGACATTAATTTTATATAGAGGGCTGTGTAAGTTCCATTGACTTTATTTTCTGTTGAAATGGATTCTCACTTGGCTCCAGACCATTTTCTGCAAAGGCTGTTTTTCTGACTACTCTGCACTGCTGAATACCCCATTTATCAGGTGTCCATAAATGAGTGTGTCTGTTTCTGAATTTTATATCATGTTGCATTGGTCCAAGTGTCTGTCCTTGTGTGAATACCATAGTTTGTTAATTAGTAGATCTTTATAAGAAATCTGTATCTGTCTCCTTGAGCCTTGTTCTTCAAGAATGTTTTAGTGCTTGAAATTCCATATGTGTTTTTTAATCAGCTTGTCAAATTCTGCCAAGTTTATTGGGATTTTGAGTGGGATTACATTGCATTCACATCTTCACAGTATTTTAACTTTCAAACAATGAACATGGTATATATCTTATTAGGTAACTCCTTTGAATGTCCTTAATGTTTCTCAATAAAATTTATGCTTTTCTTAGATGCTGTCTTACACATATATTTATAGTTTATCCCAAATATCTAAATTGATATTAATTGATGCTCTTATAATGTATTAAAATTTTATTTTATTTTCCCTCCTGTTGCTGGTAAATAGAAATATTTTGTATGCCAATTTTATATTCAACAACCTAGTAGAACTCTTTAATTAATTCTATAAGTAAATGTACCTATAAGTACTTTTGTATATAGTAGTATTACCTGGGAAAAGGTCATTTTTCACCTTCCTTTCCAATCCTTATGCATTTTATTTATTTTTCTTTCCTTGCTGCATTGTCTAAAATTTCCTAACAATGTTAGGCTGAAGTGAAGATAATGATTCCTCTTGTCTTGATTCCAAAATCAAAGTGATAGTTTTGCTTATTCACCTGTAAACGTGAGATTTTTCTGTAGAGTTGTCAGATACGGAAAGTTCCCTTCTATTGTTAGTTTGCTAAGAATTTTTATAACGAATGGATATTGAATTTTATCAAATGGGTTTTCTTAATGTATTATGATGATCATGTGATTTCTTTTAATCTGTTGATAGGGTGAATTATACTAACTGATTAATACTAACTATTCTCCAGCTTAAACACTGCATATATACATTGCTGAAATCAATTTGTTAATATGTTTATGAGATTTTTGCATTTGTGGCTATGAATGGGACCTGGCCTTAAGTTTTTAAATATGTAAAAATATTGGAATTAAAGTAAAAATCAGGTGTAATGTGTCATATACACACAAAATATAAAATATTTTTCTTTCATTGTGAAATTTTCTATTTTTTCCTAGTAAATAAAAAAAGATTTTATTTGGGGTTTTAATACTATCTTGTAATTATAAAGATTTATATAACTTGCCTCACTGGCAATATTCACAGAGTGTGTTCAAGTGTGAAGTTTAATGCTTTATTTCTCATCTCACCCACAACTTGTCTCTTTTCTATATGCATAACTTAGAGGAGAGTGAAGCAAATTAAATTCCATCCTCTCCCACGCCTCCAAAAGCAAAACTTCACTTGAAATTCACTGGCATCTAAGTTTCATTGTCTGTCCATCTTTTCCTGAAAAATGAATCAGGGACTCAAGTGCTGTACAACAGCTCAAGCTGATGATTGATGGCTTCTAAGTTGGCTGTGACATGAGTGGCTTCTAATGTTGGGATGTCTGGATTCTACACACCTGCTCTTTGTTTATGGTCTGAGAAAGACATCTATGAAATCCCACTCTTGTTCTACCTGCTCAGTTACACTTACTCTGCAGGATGGACGGGGCTCTGGGAGAGAATTAAATGTTTCCCAAGAAAGTTTAAAAGCATAAAACCAGTAGAAGATGAGGCCTTTCCTCTTAGGAATGTTAAAAATGTACTGGAGATACTTGATACCTATATAAAACATTTTAACGTGGTATAAAATAGTATGTGATGTCTTTCCAAACAGGTAATATAGCAAATAACTATTTCAGAGCTCAAAAAAGTGAATGATTTGTTATCAGTAATAGGATTTGAACTAGGGCTTTTTGGATTTGTTTGACAAGACAGATACAAAAGAACAGTAGAAGTAGGGGGGAATAGTATAAATAATAGTCCTTTTTTTTCTCTCTCATTGTTAATTTTCTGAATCTTCAAAGGAAGAGTCTATCTAATAAGAAACATACTGAGTGATCGATTTGGTCTCAGCCCTATTCTAGCCTTTATAGGTATTATCTCATTTAATCCTTGGAGCATCCTTGAATCTCTTGATAGCACTTGAACTGAGGAATAAAAGATCTCAAGGAATCTTGCCAAGGGCCAGGCAAGTGCTAAGGGATGACAGAGAGTTGTTGCCAGGCATTCACCTCAAATACTGATGCTCTGAACTATAATGATGTATTCCTGCTCAACGGTGATTATGAAGAAAGGAAAAGCTTGCTGTTGAAGAGGAATGAGAATGAGAATCATTGGTACCTCAAGCCTTTAGTGTTCCCACGCTCACTCCATCAAAATTACATGACCCTAAGACAATCCCTTTCTCTAGTACAAGTTTTAAAAACTTCATGTTAGGATACATATATTCAATCAAAGATCTTTTTCAGTTTAATGTTATTCCCCTGTGTTTGTGAAGTTTTCTTAGAGTCACTAGCAATTATAAGCATCACCGAGTTATTTAAACAAGAATAAAAATTCTTAAATGTTTAGTTTCTGACATCTACTAAACCAGTGTAGAGACTGGATTCAGTATTGTAAGGGGATAATGGTAGAAAAATAAGGAAGAAGATGATGAAACAACTATGCGTTAGTTGAAGTAACACTTAGCACAGGTTTTAAGTCACTGAATTACGATAAAGTGGGAGCTAAGGAAATGTGTTCTATTACCCAGTTCCTTTCAGTGTATGTTGTCAGAAATGTAATATGGTATGCCACTGTCCCCTAAATTGCCAAAACCCAGAAAAGAACTATCATGTGGAGACACCATAGACTTAGAGGTGCACTCAGCACAGCCTCTACCTGAATGTTGAAGGCACATTCTTTAAACCATAGGTCCTTTTTGTTTGTTTAATGCTCCACAGATATGAATTGTGACTCAACAGACCCCTGATAACCAACTCTAAGTTAGAGTGCAATAACAAAGAGTGTCAGAAACTAAAAATGGATGATCCTCTTCAAGTTAGTCAAAGAATGGTGATGTAATACCTTTAGACATTAGAGGCAAAGCTGAGAACAGAGCTAATTTCTTCTCACTCCTGATCTGTGATGTATCTTCTTTGTATTTTTCTTTACTTTCTGGAAGTTGAGAAGGATGGTTCATTTTGATTGCTTATCTTTTATTACTCTCTTAAAAATATGACTCAAACTGTATAAGATATCATAAATTGCATAAACTATTTGTAGTATAAAAGAGTGGGTACTTTTGTATAGAATCCAATTCATAATCACTCTCTGTCTGTCATCATTCTGTGTAACCCTATCCTCTCCCCCCTTGATTGCTGTTTCATTTCTGTTTAATCAGTCCTCCAGTATTTCCAGAATGAATGTTTATAATCTTACATATACTATCTGACATTCATCCTCCTATTTCTAAGACCATTTTTTTCTAGTGGCTGAACCACTTTGAAATATCAATATGGAGCACCTTCTGCAGCGTTCTAATGAGACCATTCTTCATGGCTGCTGGAAACACGGGCTGGTACAGAATGCATTAGCTAGGTAAAACAGTAGGTGACCGTATATGACTTAATGAAATCAATGCAGTCAAAACCTTCAGAGAAGGGATAAGATTGTATAAGTCAAATTCACTCTTCTCAGTGCCTAAAACAGTATGATTTGTGATTATGTGCTATGTGAAAGGCTTTTGAGAAACATAAAACTAGATTTTGGAACCAATCCAATAAAAATGAAATAAATGGGTACAGAGAAACGCAGAAGGATCAAGTTATAGTTGAACTACATTGGCATGAAATTTTGAAGGAAGAAAATTAGGACAGTAAGTTGAGGGAGGTAGAAGGAGAGAGACTGAGGAAAGGGAGTTCAGAAAGCATTAAAAGAACAAACTGTGTTTTAATTATGAGGGTAATGTAAGACTCAGGACTCACTCTGGAAGCATAGTAGTCCAGATTTGTAACATAGGGGAGTGAAATGTGTTAGGCAGGCCAAGTTCCCAGTAGTATCTGAGATAACACTTTCTGTTGATGGACAAATTAAGTTTTCTAACTTTAATTTCCTTATTGGTGAAAGTGAAAGTCATATTTACTTTACAAAGTACTGTGAAAAGAAAATACAATAATATATTTTGAAGTGCCTATTTCAGTGGTAGTAGGTATATAGTATATACTTCCAGTAAATTTTCATTCCCTTTCTTCTCACCTTGTATTTTATTGGAATTATTTATCCAGCTGTGATAGTTCAAGTCTGGTGTACATATATCATGAGGCAGTTTAAAAAAATTCTTTTGCAAGAAGAATACATCCATAGTATCTTGGAATAAAACTATATTTAATAGGTACTGCAAAATCTAGTATCTCTTCAGCACTTTCTGTTGTATCAGAGAGTCTGCATGTGATGTCACATTCAATCCTCACAGTGATTTTGTATTATTACCATCATTCCCTTTTGTAGATTTGATCATTACATGTAGGTGATGAGGTGGGAATGAAACCCAAGTTTGTCTGCTTTTGCAGCCTGTGACCTTAACCACTAAATTATACCACTTAATTGTTACTCATCAATAGTGTTAACATTTTCAGATTATAGATTTAAGATGTATTTTTTGATAAGGGAGTGTAGAAGGAATCTCAATAGAATGTGGCATGACTATGACTGATTTTTACTGTACCTAACGTTTTGAACTGGCCCAAGCGCTGATATCTCTCAACCTGACTTTTTGCAATGTAAAACGGGATAAATATGTTCATCTCCAATGTTACTTTTAGGATCAATGCAATTATATGCTTGCGCATGGTGTCAACGCACATGTGTATGTATAGCGTATGGCTTAACACTGTTCCTGGCAGAGTAAGGAAAAGGGCTGCCAGTTTTTATAGATTGAAAATATTTGAATCATAATGCCTTATGATGACTGAAATAAAAAAGGAACCACTTGGTTCCAATTTCAGGAATAGCAGCAAAGCTGGAAATGAAAGCGATAAACTCTGGGGAAAATATAAAAACAGACACAGGAAGATGATCAGAAGAAAGCTGCGAGACTGGTGAGGATTTGACGCTTAAGAGGAAGAGAATTGTGCTGGGTGAGATTCGTATTTATAAGGCTTTTTGTCGGAGGGCACTTCCAACTCACGTGACACCAGATGGCTAGAACTCAAGCCAAAAGCCCCAGTCTTACTGGCTTGAAGAGTCAGTGATGAGGTTTGAGTGGACAAGGGAGGCTTGAAAGAGAGGAATCAATGAAGGGAGGCAACCAGAGAGGGAAGAAGCCTCAAATCTGCGTATGAACTCTTTTCAAATCTTTGGCTCATCCTTGAACCTTGCTTACAAGAGGGACACTCCAAAAATCCCAGCACAACATACAGCTGGAAGACTAAAAGAACCAAGTGGTAAGCTTATAACCTGCTGTCCACCACAAGGGAGACCGTGCTTGGAGTCAGTCCAGCTAACTTAACTGCTAGCTGTAACTAAAATTGTTCTTAAGAAGAAAATAACAGAATCTGAAGTTTATAATATAACCACAAAATTTACTGTAAAAAATTAATATACATGCCAAAAAAAAGAGAAACAGGACCTAGAGTCAAGAATCAAGTAAAAAAGATAGGTGGTATTAAGTAAATCATAAACTCAAGAGGTATACATGTTGCAGTTAACAGATGAGGACTTAAAGTAACCATATTAAGTATGTTCAAGGGCCTAAAGGAAAATATATTTATATTGAGAGAACAGATGTGAAATAATATCTATTTACCTATCTGTGTATCTACACATGAAAAGTACCAAATGGAAATTGCAGAATTCAAAATAAAATATCTAAAATTTAACATTTACTAGGATGATTTGAACAGTATCGGAGAAAGGTTGGAAGCAGTAAGTAAGTCTGAATTTAAATCCGTAGCGGTTATCCTAACTTAAGGAGAGAGAATGTTTTAAAGAACTCAGAAACTCAGGAATATGGGAGACACGGTTTGCCAAACATGTAATTGGATTTGCAGAAAAAAAGGAAAATATATGGAGCAGAAAATACATTTGAAGAAATAATAGACAAGAATTTCTGAATGTGGTGAAAAATGAACAACTTCAAGAACGAAGAGAATCAGCAAGCTCAAAGCATGATATAAAGAAACATCAATGACCTAAACATATCAGCATAAAACTTTCAAAAACCAAAGATGATTACAAAAGTCTGAAAACAACTAGATAGAGATGCATTACCTCCTGGATAACAATAACTACTTTTCTTTAGAAACAATATGAGAAAAAGACAATGGAAATATATTTTTAAAGTATTTTAAGGAAAGTCATACCTGTGTAACAAGAATTCAGTAACCAGCAAAATATATCTAAGTGATTGGAGAAAAATACCACCTCTATGGATTGTAACACTCAATATTGTTAAGATGTCCATTCTCCCCCCAAATTAATGACGGATACTGTGCAATACCAATCACAGTCTCAACAGCCTATTCTATGGAAATGACAAACTGATTTAAAAACCTATATGAAAATATAAAGAACAGAGAAAAACCAAAACAATATTAAAAGTGATGCTTGTGATCGTAGGACTTAACACTGCCTGATATCAAAATTCAAATTAAAGCTACAGAATTCCAGACAGTATGGAATTGGCATTAAATTACATACATAGATCACTTTAAAAAAAGTAAATTCAATTAATTTTCAAAAAGTTGCTAAAGTAATTCTATTGGTAAAGAAAAGCATTGTCAACAAATGGTTTTTAAAAATGTTTGATTGAGTGTACATTTTTATGTGCATGTGTGTATGTCACACTACACACAAAAATCAGTCATGAATGGATCACAGACTTAAACATAAACATAAAATCTATAGAGCTTTAAAAGAATACAGAAGTATATCTTCTTGACTTAGGGCACAGGAAACAATAGCCATAACTAAAAATGCTATTAAAATTTACTATTTGCTAAGAACGCTATTAAAATTTTTAAATTGCATCTAAAGTTAATACATGTTTATTAAAAAGAAACTTATGAAATGAGCACAAAGCCACAGGCTGGTATAAATATGTATAAAAACCATATGGGGCAAAGGTCTTTTATCCAGAATATAAAACGATGGCCTACAAATTGATAGTAAAAGAAGACAATCTAATAGAATGGGAAAGAGATTTGAATAGACACTGAGATCACAAAGGAAGATATATGAATGGCCAATTAGCACATAAAAATCACTCAAAATTATCAATCATCAGGGAAATGTAAATCAAAACTGTAATGAGATAGCATTTCACACATTAGAATGGCTCAACTGAAAAAAGACTTACCAAACCAATTGTTACTCAGTGTGTGGTTTAGCTCACACATTCTGATTTAGGTTTAAAATGGTATAGGCACTTTGGATTGTGTTTTGACATTTTCTCATAGAATTATAAATACTTCTACTCATTCACTTGGTGATGATACCCCTATATATCTAAGAGTAAAGAAAATATATCTCCGTACAAGACTTGTTCATAAACATTCACAGCATCATTATTTAAAATTGCCAATAGTAGAAAAATACATACATCCATCAAGAGACAAAAGAATAAACACATTATGGTGTGGTTTTACAATGAATTCTATGCACTAATAGAAAAGAACAAACTGCTGAAACATGCAACATGTCTGAATCCCAGAAACATTATACCTGGTGAAATAAGACAAGGAGTATCTACTGTATGATTCCATTTATATGAAGTGTTCGAAATGGAAACACAGTCTAATGGTGAAAAAAAAAAACAGAACACTGGTACTTGGTGGAGGGTGGGCAAGCGAACTTTCTGGGGTGATGGTAATGTTGTGTATCTTGATAGGAGTGTAAATTATGGGAGTTTATGTTTGTCAGAACTCACTGAATGCTACATTTAAGATTTGTGCATTTCAGTGTATGTAACCACTAACCACTACCCTCCAACCCAATACACACACAGTCAGTAACTGTAAAAAGATACTGAATACAATTAGTATGATTTTTTTTTTGTCAGTGCCATGTGTCTGCAATCTTGAAAACATTTTCTGGTATTTTAGGCTTGATCAAATGAGAAACACATTGAGGAAAATAGGAGTCAGTTCCCAGCAGTTATATATTGTAATACTAATGTGGAAAAGGAAGCTACTAAAATGAGCTTTGCTTTATGTATTGGAATTGGAACTATAAATATTAATTCATGGTTTTTCAATATAGATATACAGATATATAGATGATATTCAGATAGACACACACACACATCTTCTAGCTTTGTTGAGAGTATGTAGAAGCATTATTACATTAATAACAATTGCCATATCAAATACTCAAATCCTAGTTTTTAAATAACATTCTCCGATCAAAGTAACCAGGGTTCCCTAGAGAAGTGGAGAGGGTTCCAGGGTCTGGGCAGGGAGAGTGTAAGACAAGCCTAGAATATCTTATGCTAGTAGGTAAAGAATTTCTGAAACAATGATAGGGATGTGTTAACAGCACACAGGATCCAGACTGAGGAGGCTCCAAATGGACAAATCTAGCACAATTTGAGCATCAGAAACAAATAAGAACAGTAAAAGATCAAATCCATTTAATAAAATGGGAATCTGTGAGTCCCAATTGATATAAATGAATGAACGAACGAAGAAATGGGAGAGAAGAAACAACTCTTCCTTGCCATAGAATATCAGCAAATGAATACAGAAGAGATGAAGACGTTAGAAAGTCACTCTGTTGCAGCTCTCGGAGTAGTAATTCAGCCAAGAATTATCAATGTTCGCTGAAAGTGGTGGGGTAAATTTTTGATGAAGAGCATGATATTGACATAGTGTCAAACTATTTATTAATTACCAAATAAGCAAATATGAATGTTACTGGATGGTGTACAACACCTCAAGCCAATCATCAAAGTTACTGTCATCAACCCTGAGGTAAGCTGACGTCATGGGCTTCCTGATATACCTAGGATGACGCTCATGACCTCCGGGGCATTCTTTCCAAGAGGACGTAAACTTACTGTAACCATGGGAAAACAACAAACTCGACCGGAGGGGGATTCTACCTAAGAAGTAGGCTGTAATCTTCAAAAAATTCAAGAGGAGGAATGATTTAAAAAAAAAAAAAAAAAAGCTGGGAAACACTTGCTTCTAGATTAAAGTGGACTAAAGAGATATGGGAACTAAATGCAGGATCCTGGATTCCATTCTGGACAAGGGGAAAAGAAAAGGTATGAAAAAAATCATTGGGATTGAATTATATTAGTATTAGCATTCCTGATCTTGATCATTGTTGTGAGATTAAATTAGAGAATTCCGTTGTTCTTAGGAAATATACACTAAAGTGTGTGTACGTGGGAGACAGAATGAGAATGAGAAATCAAATGGAGCTAAATGTAAATAATTAGTGAATCTTGTTAAAAAAAGTATACTAGTATCTTTGTAGATTTTTGCCAATTTTCTCTCCATTTGAAATACTATCAAAACAACTAGTTAAAAAATAAAAAGGTATACCTTTTTCCATTACTCTTTATATCTTATTGGCTCTATTTCTCTGGAGAACCCTGAGTGTTAGTCCCATCATTTTGAAAAAAAATATATATATATAGACACTGACCGTTTTAGGAAATCAAAAATTATATTCCATTAATTAAGGAAGAAATTAGCTAAAATCTATTATAACAGAGGAAATGAGACTTTGATCATAAATGTTTTAGATCTACACATCCCAGTGCCTCAAGCACACCATTTACTAATGTCTTAACCTGCTGTGGTTATACTGCAGTGTAGTTTCTTTAAAGATCAGAACAAATGCATTTGAAGTGGTGGTGGGGGAGTGGTTGTGAAGAAGCCAGATGGAAGAAAATACTAATTGCTAAGAACTGGATGTTACTGTGTGCTCATTAGAAAAATATTGATAGTAAATACTCCTTTAATGTTGTAATTTGGAAAAATTGAATAGTGATATTATTATATGGGAGGTAGACATGATTACTGACACTGACATTATTATATAAGAGATTGATGTTATTGTTACATTTTGATTATTACACCAACATCCATGAAGTTATTTCTCTGGAAATCACTTACTTTTCACAAAGTAGACCTCTATGCCTCTTCATTTAAATTGTTCACTTTTCATTCCATAATGATTTACATTAAATTTATGAATATTTTCTTCATCTACAGCACAGTGCATTTTCTTGCTCTGTTTCTGAAACAGGGGCGTGCATTTTGATTTGGTGCCACTGCAGACTTACTTCTGGCCATGTATACAAAATTATCTATTCTCCTCCAAATGTAACTCTTCATATTTCTATTAATTTCATTATAAGTATATGCTGAGTGAGTCACAGATTAGTTCTTTTTAATATAACAAGTGCATTTATAAAAACATGGGTGCTCTTTAATTATGAATTTACAACATTAGTGCTAATTTAATCTTAAGGCAAATTTTAATGCACTTTGAAGTATCACTTGAGGTATCTTGAGGTTTATTTTATGTTTAAAAAAAAACTCTGTGTTCGTATTTGCCATTGTACTTCTATTCACACTCTAGACTCTAGCTTTATGCCAAGTGGTAGATTTTAAATGACTGGGACAAATTATTGATATTCCAACCGTTTTATTCACTACTTAAAATATTTTTATTATGCTCAAATAAAAAATAAATTTGTCTCCATAACAGTCAGATTGTTTGGTTTCCTAGAATAATTTGGCAATTATTTTGCCAGCTTGACTAATTGGATGTTGTAAATAATTAAAGGTTTTTAAAGTCCTTACATCAGAAATTAATACTATGGTATATGATAATTTGACATTTGAAGTAAAACATATGTATCTCTCTTACTCCTGAGGAAACTTTGAAGTTTCCTTAATTATCTATGCCTGTCACAAATTTCTGAGAAATCAAAAGACTGTCTAAATTACTGTTTATTAGAAACCCCAATTTTAAAAGAAGATTTTTGTTAAGACCCCATTCTACAGGAAACAAAACTAACCCCAACCTTTTTGATTTGATTGCCTTTCATGTGTGAGACTCAATGTTGGTTTTATTCTTGGGAATCAGGGTAAGTTACTCCCTGAATGACAACATGGGTCAAGATCACCTTTATGCTCATTAGAGGAGATGCTCATCTGGAGACTTTTAGCTTAACGACCCGGCTTCTTCTGCATAAGTTACAGTCTGGGACCTCCGCGCAAACTTTTGAAGCTCCATTAGCCTTTTAGGCCACAAGAGAAACATTAAATTAACAAAAAAGGAGAGAAAGATAATCTCAAGTCAATGATCCCAAAGAGACCGTAGCCAACAAAGTGTGTTGGCTTTCCAGCTTTCCTTTGCTGTGGAACACTACGTGGATCTGTGGTTTGGTGAAGCTGTGTAATTTCTTCCGTCATTTGACTTTTGCGCCTGTCTGAGTCTGTTAAACAGTATTCGAAATTAATAACATTTGTGTAGTTAGACAGTTATGATGCCCTCCTCATCACACTCAGAAGTAGGAGCACCTTCGCTGCAGAGTGGAAGCTAGCTCTAATAAGACAAGCAGGCAGTCAGGGATGATGCGTCAGAATCTCGAGAGAGAAATGAGAGGCGAAGCTATGAATTTGGATGTCACAATGAGAGGTGAAAAAAAATGACATGGATGAGGTCACCCAGGGAGAGTGTTTAGAATCAGAAATCCAAGAATCTGAAGATAAGACGTTTGGATCTCCAAAGGAGAGCAGCAGGAGATGTGGCAGGTGCACCCAGAGAGAAGAATGTGCTGAAACTAGGAGGGGACACGTTCCACAGCAAAGTGACAAATGGAGCAGAGAGGCAATTAGAAGATCAGTGGGGATCTCAAATGAGAAGCATTTCAGTCGTAATCTGTGGATTAAACCAGACAGTCATGAGCTGAGGGATAAATAAGAATCTGGGTTTTTTTTTTTTTTAAAGCTTTTTAAAAACAGTTTTAAATTCACAGCAAAGTTAAGAGGAAGGTACAGAGAGTTTCCGTATATCCCTTTCCACATGCATAGCTTCCCTCATTATCACCATCCCCTACTCTGCCACCACAGTGGTAACTTCATTACAACTGATGAACCAACACTGGCACATCATAATCACACAAAGTCCAGAGGTTACCATAGGGTTCATACTTGGTGACACGGGTTTGCATATCTGTATAATGACATCGATCCTTCTGTACAGTATCATTCAGAGCAGTTTCACTGCCCTAAACATCTTCTGTGCTTCACCTAGTCATCCGTCCCCCTGCCATACCTCATACTGACCAGTGATCTTTTTACTGTCCGTGGTTTTACCTTTGCCAGAATCACAGAGAATGTAACCTTTCTAGATTGCCTTCTTAGTAATATACATTTAGGTTTCCTTCATGTATTTTCATGGCTGGATGACTCATTTCTTTTCAGCATCTAATGTATTCCATTGCTTCTATGCACCATGGTTGATCCGTTCATCTACTGAAGGATATCTTGGTTGTTTCCAAGTTTTGGCAATTATGAATAAAGCTGCGATAAACATCCTTATGCAGGTTTTGTATGGACATTCGTTTTCCACTTTTGAGGGAGAAATCCCAAGGGGTGTGATCACTAGATCAAATGGTAAGAATGTGTTCACTTTTGTAAGAAAGGCCAAACTCTTTTCCAAAGGGGCTGCACCATTTTGGATTTCCACCAGTAATGTATGAGGGTTCTTACTGCTCCATGTCCTAGCCAGCATTTGGCATTGTCGATATTCCAGATTTTGGTCATTCTAATAGGTGTCTGGAAGCGATACATAGGAGTTTAATTGTAATGATAGTCTGGTGGACTTTTATGTCAAGAACTGTGCTGTGAAAGAAGAGAAAGAAATGGGTTGGTAAATAGGGTTAGATTCAGCTGATAGACTACAGAATGCCTTCCTTATTGTCAGAATTTGGAAATTTTAACTTTGAAAATTTTGGAATTAGTAACAATGGAAAAATTTTGGAATTAGTAACAATGGAAAAAAAAAACTGCCCAAGCCTCCTTAATGCCTCTGCCCTCCCAACTGTCCTGGACACTCGACAGGAACTTAGTGACCATCCCAGGATCCAGTAACTAAAAGGAACTTTTAGTTCAATGGGAACTACAGACCCCGATTCAAACTTTTGTATGATTGATGCTGTACTGATTATTAAATCATTTTAATAACATGCCAGCAGGGGAGCCTTAGATCAAAGGAAGCTGTGTTTTTGTTTGTTTGTCTTGTTTTAAGAAAAGAGAGATTTATGTATGTTGACAGATAGGGAAAGTTTGCATGAAGATATAAATGTGAAAATGAGTCAGGCAGAGTAGGAGAAGGATCTGGGGTGCACAGAAGCAGACTTTATATTTGAGTGGGGAGGAGACAGTCATTTTCCTGGGTTGGAAGAAGAGACTAGGAATGAATAAGGGTAATTTTGTACATGGGTAGGTAGAAAGATGAATTCCCTGATCAAGGGCCCTTTATTTTCTGTGTCAAGTGGGAGATGTTGTCATCCCTCTGAGTGGTAGTGAGTCAGGAAGCTTGAGGAGAATGGTAAACATCTTCCACCAGTAATATGAGCCCCCTGCTCTTTCTACAAGCTTCCTGTCACTGAGTAGATTTGAAGCTTGGGAGGAAATGCCAGTGTGTGTTTCATTCTCTTAATTTTTAAAAATGCATCTCAGTAGCAGTCATGCCAATAGCAAGAAATCTAGCACTCCACCTTGTTTTCATGCCCTTACGTACATATTTACCCATAATAAGGTTTTTGTTAGTGGTATTTACAAAAATGTGATTAGTCTATATACTTACTACCCACATTCAGTTCTAATTTTTCTCACTTGTCATCATGTTGTAGTTTTTTCAGTAGCTGATTTGTAGATAGCCCACTCTTTTTTTTAGTAATTGCATAGTATTCAATTATGTTTCAGCCAAATTGATTCGGCTATTTCCTTCTAAATGAACACTTATGAAGTTTTTTTTTGCCCCCCTCAATGCGAAGTGAAGAAAAGCATATATATCTGTATATATACTGGAATTTCTACAGGGATTGTTCAGATTTTTATATTTACATTTATACTGCTTGGACTTTTGATATTTTAATACATTATTGTCCAAAAATTTCTAGCAATTTTTGCTCCCACTGGCGACCCATGAAAACCCATTTCCTTGCATCCACATTAGTACTGAACATTATTGCTCTCTTTGGGGTGGGGTAGAAACGTGGGGATTTTAGTCCCTTTTTGTTTACATGTAATTGAAAGTTAATACAAATTTCTTAAATGCCATCAAGTGAATTTTTTTCTCAAGAGTTTCCTGACTCTAGAGAAAAAAAGTTGGTTCAAACAATTCTTCATGCTTCGTCCAATGCTGTGGGAAGATAGTTGGGTTTTCCTGTTCAGAAACTAGTACTGAAGTAGGAACTTCAGAAATGTGTGAATATACAGTTATTTCGACCCATAATTTTGGAATCTGTACCAAAACTGTCTATGTTTTGTTGTCCTGGATACTCAGAAATTCTGCCAGTTTATTAATCCTGCCTGTTACGATGTGTTATGAGAAAGTAAGATTACTATAAGTCATAGAAAAGGGGCGGCTGCAATTTCCTTTGAGTGGTATGTGTTGAGTATCAGGAAGGTCTCAGAATTGACTGAGAGTTCATACAAAACTCAGTGGCAATGAATAAAATCTAATTCAAAGGTGATGGTAAATAAGGCCCTCTATCATGGTCTGGAACTTGCCTTTTAGAATTTCTCTCTTTCTAGATTCTTCTTTCCTTATATGCTATTCATGATTCCTGAGATCTGCAATACACCTACATTTCTTTCTGTAATAATTCAAGCCACTTTATTGAATTGGAATTCCTTTCCCACACCTCTGCCTGCGAAAGCCCTATTCAACTGACAGGACTCAGCTCAACGGCAACTCTTTCCTGAAGTGTTTCCCAAGGTTCCTTTTTTTCCTCTTTTTTTCCTTTTCAATATTTCCCGCTTTTATCAAGTAGATACTATATTTTGTATTATCACTATAGTTACACATTGCTGTCTCCCTCACTAGATTTTAAGAGTTTTGAGATTGGAGACTTTGTCTTTTACCTTTTTACTTAGCACCCATTTGTATTCTTTGACATCTTGCTCAGTGATCACACACAGGAGATGCTCACTAAGAGGGGTGTGTGCGCATGGCGGAGTAGGCCAGCTGCACGAGGCTAGGGAGGTGCAGCTGTCAGTGTCCGCTGCTGCTTGTAAGTCTTGGCAACACTGGATTAAGGGCCTAAGGTTATACTGAAGTTTGCCCCGCGTCAGAACACCCTTCCATAAAACCCTCTGAGAACAAAACAGATCAGTCAACACAAACGACACGTGGGGCTGCAAACAAAACTGGCCTTGCTTGTTCACCTCCCTGGAGAGTCAATCACATTTGACCATGTGATTTCATATTTACAATACATTTTATTTTTAAACCATCCCATATATGCAGTTGGAGGAATTTTACCTAATTTTGCTAATTTATAATGCTAGTCCCATCATGATTTATATATTCTTATTTTTATGATTTTGAAAAGCACATTTAGATGCTTTTAAATATTGACCAGTATTCAAGTATCAATTTTGAATACTTGGGATGTATTTGTGAATTAAGAGTAAATATTATATTGGTTAGAAAAATTTCTCCTGGTGACAGCATGATGTGAGTCCAGAGAAATGAGCCTCACTTTTAATGCTCTGGGTGTACACTCTTCTTTTGTAAATTCTTTCATCTCATAGCTGTAGCTAAATCCCTGAGAACCAGAAAAATGTGATCATCATATTTAGAATTGATTATTATCTACTACTTATGGAACTGTAAAAAAAAAATATATACATATATATTTATATTTTTTAAAGAAGTATGATAGCTACTCTCTGCAGATGCTAATACATACAGAACAATCCATACATGAATTCAGGAGGTGCCTGGAGGGAAGCGCCTTCTCACACAGAAAGATGAATTAAGATACTTACCTGACAGGGTCATCACTACGGTTCTTATCGGAAAAATGGATTTCTACTGCAGGGCTGGAAAATATTAAAAAATCCTCAAGTAGGCTGTAGCATTCAATGAATCATGTCATAAATTGAATGGGAAGACATTCTGAGCATGTCTTGCAGAATACGGAGTGAGAAAGGGGCCCATAGCATCGGGCAGGCTAGATAAAGAAAAATACCCGTGCTGGCCAAGAGAGCTTCTGGGCTTGAGGTAGGAAATTGAATGGTTATGTTTAAGTGGGTGCTTCGGTAGTGTTTTACATAAAAAATACATCTGTTTTTCAGAGTAAATGCTGTGTACATCATCTGAGTTATTTTGGCGCACTTAAAGATTGCAGATAGAAATTCAATCATTGTAGAGGTAGTCAGTTTTAAGAAGGTGGCCAATGCATAATCCTGAGGGTGTTTACTCTTTGCAGAAATAACATAGAAGGCGTTGAATTTATACTAGTAATTTAGAGTAGCTTAGAAAACCAAAGGAAGGAAAGTTAGAGAGCTATCTCAAGTCGAGCAAACAGAAGTACAGCTGACACATATCAGTGAGTTAAGACAGCATATGTGCAGACGGAGGTTTTATTTATTTTGTCAAGATGCACAATCTTTTGGGGATATTTTGGTGTCAGCTGGACTGAGTGATTCACACTCTCGTTAGCATAATAAAAGTTTCCATTTGTGCTAGGGAACATCAACCTTTTTGAAAAAAATATTTGAGTTGTGATTCCATCCTTCCACTCTGTGTGAATATGGCCTTATTTCATGCAGGGATTTTGACACTTTCTTTGATTTTTATACATTCCATGCATCTTTAAGCCTTGAAAAATCAGATTATATTCTGAGATTCAGAAAGAATTTCTTCTCTAGTTTAGAAATATTTGGGTCTAGAGCAAAGGAATGCGAACATATTAAGAAATAAGGAATTCACTTAACATTTATCTAGTTGATGGTATAAAGGAAATAAAGGGGAAGTAAAAGATAAAAGGATAGAAACATTTTATTTCAAAAGTTTGTCATTTAAAAAATGTATTTTGTTTTTCCTAAATGTTTAAAATTTCTGTGATTTGAATAACACGGCTGCCAATAGGGAATGCTGTTTTTTTAAGAAAACTCATGAGGCACACTTGACTCATAAGAATGATGTTTATTTTATATTCTCAGTGACAGCCTATATTTTAATTTTATGCATGTTCAAGATTTTCAAAACTCAGCTGAGGCTAGTATTAAAAATGTTGAGATATGGGCTTTAAAATTTGAGTTACCTTTCAGGATGCATTGTAATTCATCTTACTATATGGATAAATGGATGCCTCCTAAGACACTAACATGAAAACAAATTGACATAACATGAATTGTATCATCTTGTGTCAACTAATGCTTTTATATTACCAGCCATGCTAATTTATTTGACAGTATCTCAATGACTGTTTTACTTTGGCAGCTTATTGTCCCTTTTTTCTTTTTACGTCAGTAAGATTTTATTTGAATAGGAAGCAGAAATCTGCTAAAGTCACGACTGTTGATTAATTGTGCAGTTCATAATTTTAGAATTGAATTCCAACACTTATTGAGCAACTATTTTGTGTAAAGCCCTGTGCTGCACACCAGAAGAAACATAAAAAGGAATGATTAATAATCCTCGTGTTTCTCAGGACTTATAGTCAATTTTCTAGGAAGGACAAATACATGCACAAAACTATAAATATGCCAAAATATCCAACTTGAATAATAAATATATAAAAATGTATCAAGGATTCATGAGAGAGTGAGAATGGGTTGGCTGAAATACTAAGTAAAAGGTGAGTGAGTATTTATAAATAAATAAAATAAAATAAATTGGAATTTAGCCATATAAGGAGTCACTTGAGGCAGTATGTGAAGGGACAGAGGGGGTTACAGGAGGAGGGGGAAACATGGAACACCCTTGAAATCTGCAAACTTGTGATGTATTTTTGGAATGGCAAATAGACTGGTATTGGTAGACCATAGGTTTCCTGAAGAAAGTTGGCAGAAAATGGGATAAAAACATAATTTAAAATTTCTGTTTAAAAATGTGGAGATCTGCAAAGTTCTTAAATAGGGAAGTGTTAGAGTCGAAACACAATTTTAGAAAAAGCGACAGTAGTGGCGTAAGTGGCTGGCCCAGCATATTGAAGGAAGAGGGGTACATTTGGATGCATCTGAAATGATTTTTGGTGAAAGATAAATTCTCCCGATGCAATGTTGATGAAAAGGAGGAAACAGCTACAAAAATGCAGTTCCTGTTGCTGTGACTTGGTGACTGGCTGGTATGAGAAGTAAAGGAGAAGATAATGGATTAAAGGTGAATACATCCCAAGATTTCAAGCTTTGGTGGCTTCAGGGAGAGTGAAGCCTTCCATGGATAAGGAAAACAGAAAGATGATCTGTTTTTCCAGGAAGTTCTCTTTCAGTCATGGGAAATCAATATACATTTGGGAGTTTTGCATTTATCCAATATTGAAGCTTCATGGTAGATTTTACCAGGATAAGGTGTAGAGGATAAGAAGAGACTGGAGCAGACGCTCCAACCAAGCATAGTGGGAAAGAATGAAAGCAGTATACTGAAAACCATAAGGAAAACTTTTTTTCATTATTTTGGGAAAAATAGAATTTTAAGAAGTGTGGTGGCAATCAACAGTTTCGGAAGTTACATAGAATCTTTGAAGGAGGAAGACTGAGAAGAGGAAGCTGGATTTGACAAGCAGATTATCATTGACCTTTGTCTAAGATTGGGTTCCCTGAAAGCTGAGATTCTAGTGCAAGTGATTTAGGGAGGGGTGAGCTCTCTGAGGAAACTTCTGAAGTTATCGGGGAATCATGGTGGAGGAAGGAAACAAGCCTGATTCCAGCGGGAGCTCTGGAGTATGAATTGCACCAGTCTTGAGGCAGATGGCCTAGGCCTTCTATAACCCTGGGGTGACCAGCGATTGCCAGCATATGCCTCCAGGCAGGACGTTTCCTTCAGCCAAGGGCATTCACCCAGGAAAGGGTGTCTTAATGGACCCTCAGCAGCCAACAGCCTAGCAGCTGGGGAGGGCTCGGGCCTGGCCAGTGGGATTTGAGGTGGCGCACACGGTACCTTCTACAGTCCTTAAGAGAGCTGTCTCATTTGAGATACTAGACTGCATCATCTGAGGAAAGAGACCAATAAGGACACAATAGCTACAAGGGAAGTTAGGGACAATCTCTTTATGTTTTTTAGATTTAAGAAGACTTGGCACTTTTGAGAGACTTAGAGTAAAGCAGGGAGAAAGGAATATGGTTCCTGTCAGATCAAAAATGGAGTGTAATCAAAGATGGCATGAAGTGTTTAGCCTTGGAAAGTCAAGGTTCCTTTAATAGATGGTTAGCTTCTTGTCAGTAGAGTAAGGTGGTAATCTGGTAACATAACAATTTTGTTGTGGTTGTTGTTATTTGTTTAATTTTATCTTAATCAAAAGGGTGGGTTAAGAACTGTGGTGTGCTGGTAAAATTTTAACTGTTTCTCTGGAGAAAATTAAAAGCCCTGATTTGTAGCATTTGCCAATTTCTGTAGTATAAAGGTGTAAATATTCTCACCATGGCCAATTTCAAGCTATCAACGTGACCTCAAGCGGTTTGCAAAAGTCCTGAAAATGTAACAATCACTTCTGCTTTGAAATAACCTTTGATTACTGTGTAAACTTTCAAATTAACTTTAGTGAGAAAAAAATCAAGGATACTTTTCTTGAAACCCCTACCTCTAAGATTGAAAAAAATTGTAATAGTCCATCTCTGGGGAGAAGAATGGAGAACATGGGATTTATTCATAAAGTCAAGCATGAATAAGGCTGCTATTTTAGGGTGGCTCTGACAATTTACAGTGATCATCCACAGAACAGAATACTAAACTCATGGATTCTATTTTTATGATACAATAATTAATGTCTTTAATGTTTGACTTTCGAGTTTTGTTTTAAAGCATGTTTCTTTGTTTTAAGTGAGTGAAGCTTACTTATTTGTTGGGTTCTAGTATCACATCTCAACACAGAATTCTTAGATATTTTTGAACTATGAAAATTGGTAAGAGTTTGGTTTTTTAGTCATTTGATCTTAATGAGTAAATATAACTTTGCCTTAACCAAGAGGGTGCAGAGAAAAGTTCTTTGCTCTTCTGCAATTCTATTCCACCTGCAAGGCTTTATGAAGAAAGGAACTATTCCATCAATATACTACAAAGTATTCATAAAAATAATAAATCTTATTAACATGTTTTAGTGTTTTCCCTAAATTTTCTAACTTGATCTTAATATAACCCTTAAGGGAATATTGTTACAATTCTCCTTGAAGAGAGAAAACTTGGTAATATTCAAGATTTTTCACTTATTAAATGCATGATTTGAAAAGAATTATTTAAATTCTCCAAACTTATTTTTTCATCAGTGAAATGGAGACAGTAGTACATACCCCACAGCAGTTTGTTAGATCAGGGTTAAAATTAGATCATGGTTAATAATACCTTAGCTGGAGCATCAGTCATCATCGTTCATATCCACCCCATTAGCTTTCCCTATTGGATGAAAGAGGCATAGTGGAGAGTTAAATCTACGCACAATTAAATGGACATGCAGGGAATTATTTCTTCCTTCTACACAGAAGGATTTGTGGGACTCCTCATACAGTCCATGAAAAGTACACACATGGTTGCAAGAAACTTAATACATTACTAGTGTCCCTGACATGCATATGCAATTTACTAAATCATATAAGCAAATCAAATTCTAATATCATCAGATTCATTTTGTAACCTCTCACATTAACCTATAGCCATAAGTTGCATATTTTATCTTGAAGAATAAAACATCACCTATTAAACCATATTTGTAAAGTACTAAATAAATGCTAGGTTTACCTCATTCTCCTAGGGCATCAGTTACATAAGGATTTTATTGAAAGTTTCATTCCTTTATTAGTCATGGGTTTAATAAATTAGTATTTCCTTGGAACAGATGTAAACATATAAACTGAATGTTATGTTTAAGTAATAACTGTGGAGTAAGTGAAGGATCTTTAGGACACCTGGATCTTTTCTGAAGTGCAAATTCAGAGTAAAGTACCTGCGCGTTTATGCTTCCCCACCCGCTGACTTTTGAATCATGGCTCTTTACTGAAGACAAAATCGAGAGCGTTAAGCAAAATTTCTAAGCACATGGATACCTCTTGCAAGTGTGGTCCGCTGTTTTATCTCTTCCAAGCACTCTCTAATTTCCTTTCATCAAATTGGCCAGTCTTATATCAGTGTTCTAAAGAAGGCCTTGGAAGTTCACTAGAATGAGATAAAAGTTTTCAGTGTTTGTGGGAATCAAAGGTGCTTTTGGAAAAATGGATAACACTAATGCAAAAATGTGTATTTCTCCCCAAATTAGAGAAATCATTGGAGACGAAGTTCAAAGAAAAGAATATATGCTTCATTATCATTTGGTGCGATTGAAATAGGTATGAAAGTATGAATGACAATTAGAAATACAATGACAGTAAGTAGCAGCTCTTTAAAAATAGACTTCATTTCTGGCGGCAGTTAAATAGGGTTCTACATGATATTTATTATGTGTGTAAATATACATACACACTTAGATTAGAACAGATTATTGCCTTTATGGTAAATGTATCATAGATCAATGGGGAAAAACGCTCTATTTCAAAGAGAAACTACATACGATTAGATATGGTCTCCTTTCTTTTAGCTGGCATGAATAATGTTGTTGGTTTGTTATTCAGAGGGGAAAAATGATCTTTTTCCATAAAATTTGATGTAATACCTCTGCTTTGGTTCCAAATTTCAAAGTGAAGAAAAAGTTATTAACATCAAAAGAATAATGAGAAACATTTTCCCTGGTTAAAATGTATTTTATAAGCATAAAAGGAAAAAGATAAGGAAATATTTAGAGCTAGTTTTACAATTAAAATATTTTTCCTAATCTTGTTAGTAGTATAATTGGAAATTACATCTCCTGGTTCAATTATGTCTGAGATTATTTTTTAAATAAAAATATGTGTGGGCAAGAAGTTTTATGTCATTTTCAAAAAAAATGCCCTTTAATGACTATAGGCCAGATTGTTTAATAAAATCATTATTCTTTATAGACCTGTAGTAGAACATATAGTCTTAGGTGCTATACTCTTTCCATCACTTTGGAGAACATCATTTTAATTAAGCAAAATGCTTTTTGTATTTAAGTACAGAAGCAGCCTTTTATAGTGGTAGTCAGAGCAGAAGTAGTATTGTAGTAATTGCATTATACATCATTATTTCAAATAAGTGTTTTTGTTTTTTGGATAGTGAAGAAATCATTTCATGGCGAAGAAACTGGCTGTTTCTTTTCAGCCCTAAACTCTTCATCTGAGAATCACGATTATTGATTGGAAAAAGTTGGATACTGAGTTTTGAATGCCAGCTTTTATTTGACTATCAGTTTTACTACTTGTTTACTTCACCGAGAAAAAGTGATTTTCCCTATTTTATTACAGAGGAAGTACAGTACTTTAGTGTGGACTCTCAGTTTGTTGAATGACCTGAACAAAACTTACCAGTTTTTTAATTGAAAAAAATATCTATTGGCTGTTCTTGCATACCACAAACAGTGGTAGAAACTAGGAATGAAAACTGTTAAGTAGGTCCATCTCTGCCTTCAAGAGCTGTGCTAAGGGAGAAGGGCTGAAGTGAATGAATACAATGAGGGGGGAGTGCATTTGGGAATATGCCAGAGGCGCTCTGCCCGCAGGGAGGGTCTGCTGAAGAAGGCCGCGGTTTCAAGAGGCAGAAAAGAAGGAAGTGGAGTGGAGAAGGAAAAAGTAGAAGGGGCCAAGGACAAAGGAGGAGAGGAGCAGGTTTGGAATAATTCAGTTTGTTTTATAAATGAGATTTATATTGATAACTAAATTGGGGAAATACAATATTTGAACTAATCTCTTAAATCACAGTAGTCAAGATTTCCAAAAGATGTCTTCAGGGATTTCCAAAGATTGATCCATTAAAAGTTCTGTGTATTTGAAAGTAAATTGTTATGCAAATCATTTGCAAGATATTATACCTGTAGCCATGTATAGTCATTTAAAAAAATCCAGATATTCCTTAAAAGATATTTTTATGCAGTCTGGTTATTTTC
The DNA here is from genome assembly GCF_048773025.1 of Camelus bactrianus. Lineage (NCBI taxonomy): Eukaryota > Metazoa > Chordata > Mammalia > Artiodactyla > Camelidae > Camelus > Camelus bactrianus. The sequence goes on from NC_133552.1 coordinate 55,858,420, forward strand.
AAAGCTTAATCGTATTGACTGTAGATATTTTATTATTTTGAACCCAGTAATGCTTAAATGGGATAACATTTTTGGAGATGCTGTGTAAAAAAATTAGCTTTTGGTTTTATTAAAAGGAAGTCGTTCACTCCTCTTAGTTTATCCTGCTAGCTCTGCAGCTTTTAAATCTCTCTCTCCTTCCACCTACAGGCTACAAACCTATAGCTCTTTCCTTCATGTGATAACGTACATTCGCTCCTGTTGGGTCTTCACATACATGCCTCTTTCAAAACCGTGCAACTTTCAGCACACCGCCACCTGTCTCTGTAGTAGGATGATGTGACATTCCTACACTCAGAATTACCAGTGACTTTGTCTGACTTTCCAAGCTTATTTACCCTAGACAGTACTCTCTCGATAGAAGCACTATCTCCCTTGACAGGACTGCTTTAGAAAGGAGAGTGAGTGAAATTTGCAGTTCACTGTCAGTGTACCACATACGGTTTAACAGCCTCACAGACACAGACACACAGACACACACACACATATATGTCTTCCAGTATTTTTCATATCTAGCCAAGTCCTATGTTCACTCAGTTTTTTTCTGTTGAAACTTAATAAATAAAATGAATGCTTCTGTGTTCTGTTTGAATTGTTGGAGGGGGTCTGGAACATTACCTACTTACCTGCTTAGCTGTCCTCTAATATATACACCTGAGTATCTACAGAGCACAGTTTGAAAAATTATTACCTTAAGTCAAAGAAAGAAAATATCAGTTTCTAATAGAATTTCGGGCATCTTCAACTAATATCTTCTAATGAAGGGAACACTCCAAAAATCACACAATCTATAAAAATCTATGTTTAGTATCAGCTGTCGTGAATTATGATGCATGTATCAAAAAGAGAGTGTTTGTTTTTATTTAATTGCTTCTGAAATATATGTGAGATGATGTCATATGATGATGGAAATATTCGAGCTGAAAGGGACTACAACATCAAATCACTCATGCCTTCAATTTAAAGATGAGGAAAGTGAAGGCCAAAATTTAAAGAGGACTGCTCAGGGTCTAACAGAGTGGGGCAAAGATGAGTCAGGAATTTAGATTTCTTTGTTCTCTCTTCCTAGTATACCAAACTGGGCACCTAATCATGTATTGTTATTGCTGGATTCTCTATCTTACAACAGAGGTTTTTCACATAAATATTTGTTAGAAAGTTGCAATGCTAATATTTTGTTGGGAGATCATATTTGAAAGTTAGCAATGCAATATAAATATCACTAAGTTAACTAAAATCCATCACTATATCTCTGTCTTCCATACTATTAGTGAAATTTTCATTAATACACTCTGCAACATCTAAATGTAACGAATGACATGTTTCCTGCACTAGTTGAATAGAAGCCTGATCTTCCCTATCATACTGGATTTTAAACTTTAGGGTTATCCTTACCTCAGGGTATTCCGTATTTTGGTGAAGAATTTCAAATATTCTCATCTTTATTTTATAGAATTTGATCCTCTCCCCCATTTGTTCTAAGTTTTTCTTTTCTTTTCTTTTTTAAGTTTAGACACTCAAGAATGTCACTGCTTTTTCTTTTTGACTTCTAAAGTTCCATTTGTCAGATATATCTCTAGATCTGTAGAAAAATCTGACTTGTATTTTAGCTGGCATTCCGCCACAGATCTACACCAAAGTTGTGTTTTCTATTTTTTTTGTGTCTTCTGACATTTGTTTGCCTTTTGTGTTCTGCCCTTATTAATGATTTATCATTTCATATAATGATTATTAATAGTTTTTATATATTGAAGAAATATTTAATGTGTCTGGGGACTATAAGCGAGATACCTACCTGTCCTTTTGGAGCTTAGTCTTGTGGGGGATATACATAAATGAACTTCCAAGTAAAATGTGATATGATGATAAAAATATGGAAGATGATATAAATGCATTAACAGGGACATCTAATCCAGGTTTCAGCCATCAAGAAAGTTTTATTTGAGCTGAGACTTGATGAAGAAGTAGGGGGAAAGAATTGTTTCTGGCAGAGAAAACGATACGTTTAAACACTTAAGACATGAGACATAGTGCCTAGAGGATTTAAAATGCATTTATGAAATAATGTAGAGTTTCATTTCATATGTATCCATTAATTTACAAACATTTATGGAATGCCTACTCTAGGACTGACACTGTTGCAGGCATCAGAATAGCACTGATCAAAGCAATTGAAGACTGCTTACATTCTAGTGTGGTGGCTTGTTCATATTATTTATCTGTATAGGTTACTTTCCACTAATGCATTTCCCCCTTTTGTACAAAGTGTTGAATACACTATAAGTGTTATCTGTAGGCTGACTGAGTGGTAAGTTAATTGAATATATTTTAAAAATCATGAACATTATATTAAATTGTTAATTTGAGAAACTTAGCAATTTATTCAAGAAATTTTGATATCCAGTTTCTAATTTCTCAAGCTATCCTTTTGGGATTTCTCTTTCTCTGGGAATATAAGGCTTGTGGTGATGAGACTTTTCCTTTTAGAGAGGTTTTATTGCTTTTTTTTTTCCAGTTAGAGTATCATAGTTGATTTGACAGATATATTGATCAACAGCACTTACAGAAGGATCACTTTTTAAAGCAGCATAAAAATTAAAGCACTTTTAGAAAAATGGTTCCCTGCTCTTACGCTAAGACCTATTAAAGCATTGCAGCATGAAGGGACTTAGCAGTGACTTTCACTGGCTTAGATATGGCCAAAGAATTAATAGAGGGTAAGTTGGTAGTATTCTGAAAAAAGTGCATTCATAGGAAATTGAAGGACTTTCTGGAAATATAATCAAGTAATTGTATTATTCTTTTACAGCACCTCTAAATGGTGAATGTTTTCCAACAACAACATTTATGAAGTTGATTTTGAAGTATAAAAAGATTTTATAATTTTTTGAAACCGTATTTCAGATGTCCTGATTTCAGCTCAGTCATGTTAGAATAAAAATAAAGTCATTCAAGAAACTTATACTAGAGATAGCTGTTTCGAGGTCATAACATTTTATTGGATACAATCAGAAAATGTGGTGTGGCTGGCAAGCCCTACGTTGGGTTTTGAAATTACTGTGCTACCAGTATGTTCCAATCAATGAGAACCTTTCAGCCATGAACTTTTATTGATTTGTATTCCTCAGAGTAACATAAATAGCTTTCCTTAAGTCTTCCAATTTCACTACGTTATTTTTTTTTCTGAAATCTCTGCTGTTAGCAGGTTTATTTATGCACTTACTTTTTTGCTTTCCAACTTCTTTCTTGGTTTGAGCCAAGAATAGGTACTAGTATTCTGTATCAAGTTGGAAAAAAAAAAAAGAGTTACTTTATGACCAATTAAATTATTCCATGAACAGTTAAATTATACTATTAACAGTTTAATAGAAACAATACATTTAGCTTTTGAAGAACAAATAAAAGTTACTGAAAATTCCAAACAAAAACAGCCAGATTTTCCATTCAATTTTTACTAAAAGTTAAATTCATTCTAATAAAGAACTGGAAAATTTCAACTGCTTCTTTTCAGTGATAAAAATATATATGTAGTTTTGATCTACATTTACCTGATAATTGGCAATATTAAGCATTTTTTTCATGTGCCTATTGGCTATTTGTATATCTTCACTGGAGAATTCTTTATTTAATTCTTCTGCCCATTTTTGGATTGGGTTATTTATTTTTCTGTTATTAAGTTGTATGAGCTGTTTATATATTCTGGAAATTAAGCCCTTGTCAGTCTCATCTTTTGCAAATATTTTCTCCCATTCTGTAGGCTTTTTGTATTGCTTATGGTTTCTTTACTGTGCAAAAGCTTATAAGTTTAATTAAGTCTCATTTGTTTATTTTTGCTTTTATTTCTATTGCCTGGGTAGACTACCCTAGGAGAACATTGCAAAGATTTATGTCAGATACTGTTTTACCTACATTTTCTTCTAAGAGGTTTATTGTGTCTTGTCTTATGTTTAAGTCTTTAAGTCATTTTGAGTTTATTTTTGTGTATGTGTGAGGGACTATTCTAACTTCATTAATTTACATGTAGCTGTCCAACTTTCCTAACACCATTTGCTGAAGAGACTATCTTTGCTCCATTGTATGTTTTTACCTCCTTTGTCAAAGATCAATTGACCAAAAGTCTGTGGGTTTATTTCTGGGGTCTCTGTTCTGTTCCATTGATCTATATGTCTATTTTTGTACCAATACCATGCTCAAAACTACGATGAGGTATCACCTTACACCAATCAGAATGGCCATCACCCAGAAGTCCACAAGTGATAAATGCTGGAGAATGTATGGAGAAAAGGGGACCCTTCTACACTGTTGGTGGTAATGTAGTTTGGTGCAGCCATAATGGAAAACAGTATGGAGGTTCCTCAAAAAACTAAAAATAGACTTACCATATGATCCAGCAATCCCACTCCTGGGCATATATCCAGAGGGAACTCTAATTCAAAAAGATACATGCACCCCAATGTTCATAACAGCACTATATACAATAGCCAAGAGATGGAAGCAAACTAAATGTCCATCAACAGATGACTGGATAAAGAGGTTGTGGTATATTTATACAATGGAATACTACTCAGTGATAAAAAAGAATAAAATAATGCCATTTGCAGCAGCATGGATAGACCTGGAGATCATCATTCTAAGTGAAGTAAGCCAGAAAGAGAAAGAGAACTACCATGTTATATCACTTACATGTAAAATATTAAAAAAAAGATAACTTATTCATAAAACAAATAGACTCACAGACATAGAAGACAAATTTATGGTTACTGGGGTGGGAAAAGAGGGTGGGAAGGGATAAATTGGGAGTTTGAAATTTACAGATACTAACTACTGTATATAAAATAGATAAACAACAAGTTTATATTGTATATCACAAGGAACTATATTCAATATCTTGCAGTAACCTATAATGAAAATACAAAGAGGAATATATGTATGTATATGTATGACTGAAACATTATGCTGTACACCAGAAGTTGACACAACATTGTAAACTGACTCTACTTCAGTAAAAAAAATGTGAAATCCAACCCTCAAATTTGTACAATAGTTAGATATAGATTCAAAATTTATTGAAAAAATAGTTTAGTTTCTAGACTTATCATATAATGGTCAAAATAAGAATTCAGTACTTGCCAAGGCACCCTGATTTTCCCCTACTCTCTAAGTTAACTATTGTAAGTTGCCTAGAAATGTGAATAGATGTATTAAAGAGCAGTGGCATTGCACATTGAAAACAACTAAATTGAAACATTTATGTTTCTGTTTTTTTTAAAAAAAATTATGTTTTTTACCCTGTTGTCAAATCTTAAAGTCTACAGAAGACATGACAGTAAAAATTGATAAAGAAGACAGGTAATAATATGTTGACAGACTTTATCTTCTGTAAGATGAGTTTTAACATGCTTTTCTAAGTAGTTTTGAGTAACCATGGAAGAAAGCAAAAAAAAAAAAAAAAGTAGCTTCAAACTTCATTGACTTTTCTGCTCTTAACATTATAGTCTTATATCTAAGCAATGAAATCTTGTTTAATCTTCCTTCAAAATACCCGTAAAATGTGTACTTTGCCACTAGCCATTGCAACCATGACAATCTACATTCAAACAGGCATATAAAATCAGTCACTCTTTCCTGATGTAATAGAGTTATGGAAAATTAGTTGTAATGGTGTAAGGACTGCTTTTTTATACTAATCATAGTACTTTCTACTGTGAAATAATAGCAACATTCTAAATTGGATATATGAATAAGAATAAAAATTGCCAATAATCTCTAATAATTTAAAATTAACATATTAATCGGTGCAACCAAAACAGTTATTACTAGGACATAAAACAAGAAGAAGCATGACTTTTTTTCTTGATGTAAAGCTCAGGTTTAGTGATATTCCAAAATGCCTTAATTCTGAAGACATAAAACAGATTCTGTTATTCTAGATTCTTTACAGTTTTATACTTCATACTTAAATCTAGTAGACATCTGAATTAATTTGTGTGTCTTGTGGTACAGGACTTAAGTTTTTTTCCCCTCTGTGCTTATATAGTTGTTCTATCCCATTTTGTTGGATTTTTCCTTTCCAATTTGAAGTGTCTTGATGCCTTTTTTGAAAACCAAATAACAAAATACGTATTCATGTATTTTTTCTGTTTTATTGACCTGCTGATCTTCACTTACTCCATTATTTATGCTGTCTTGATTAGGGTAGCTTTCGTTAAGTCTTGAACTAAGAATAGTAAGTTCTCCAAATTTGTGCTTTTTTATCTTTATTTTAATTTTTATATTTTAGGTCCTGTGTATTTCCATATACATTTTAAAATCAACTTGTCAATTTCTTCAAGATACCAGAAGACTTTTGATTGGGATTAAATCTAATAACAAAATTGGCTAAAATTGGCACCTCAACACTATTGAGTCATTTATTTCACAAACATGAATTTAGGTCTTATTTAATTTCTCACAACAATGATTAGTCATCTTCAGAACAGAATTTTTTGTATATCTTTTGTTAAATTATTTTTGATGCTAGTAAAAAGAGCTACACATAGGGATATAATTTATTTTTGCATATGGATTGCGTGCCCTGTTTTATAAGTTTCTTATGGTTTTCTAAATAAAAAGTATCTTTGTAATAAAGACGCTCCTTTGGCTTCCTTTCCAAATTTTGTATTTCATTCATTCTTCTTGCTTTATTGTGCTGGTTCAGACTTCCAGTACAATGTTAAGTAGAAGTTGCAAAGACACACACGCACTTGCCTTGTTTCCAACCTTAGGGAGAACTCATTCAATATGTAATTATTAAATATAATTAGTAGGATTATGATTATGTAAATGCCCCACTGGAAGAATGAGAATGTTTCCTTCTACTTTTAATCTACCATGAGAGTTTATCATGAATACTTATTTAATTTTGTCAAAAGTGTTTCTCCCTCTACTGAGATCATCATATGGGTGTGTCTTTTTTACTCTGTTAATAAGTTTAAACACACAGATTTATTTTGGGGATGTTAAAATGCCCTTTGATTAGCTCAGTAAGTCCCACTTATGATGCTTTCAATATCTTTTTTTTCTTTGCTAAATTCGATTTTCCAACATTTTTAAAAGAATCTTTGCATCTATGTTCATGAATTATAGTTGTTTGTAGTTGGTTTTGAAAATGTCTTTGCCGAATTTTGGTATTAATGTGCTGAAATCATAAATCAAGCTAGTCTGTTTATCCCTTCGTCCACTTTCTGAAAGAATTTATACACAAGTGCCATTATTTCTTCCTTAAATGTTCAATAGAATTCATCAATCTATGATTGAAGTTTACAAATTGTGAATTCAATTCATGTAATAGATATAGAACAGTTCAGATTATCTAATTGTTAAATAAGCTTTGGTAATTTGTCTCTTTAAAGATCTTTGCCTAATATGTCAAAGTTATCAGTCTGAAGTTGTTCATAATATTCAGTTACTATCATTTGAGTATCTGCAGGATCTGTAGTGACATTCCATCTTTCATCCTTTTTTAAAAATTAGTCTTGCTAAGGTTTAAAAATTTTATGAATCTTTTCAAATGAACAAATCTTCACTTTGAAAATGAAAATACTTTTTCTAGTATCTGTTTTCAATTTTAGTTATTTCTTCCATTATCTCTATTACTTTATTTTTTCCACTTACTTTTTAATTTGTTTATAATTCTCTTTTGTAGTCTATTTTAAAGCCTATGTATATATTTTCAAATATAAGCATTTAAAATAATCAAACTATCCTTTTAGCACAAATTTATCTTCACCCCATAAACGATGTTATTTTATGATATTTTCATCATTTGGTATTATTTTCTAAATTCTCTTTTGATGTGTTTTATGAACTATAAGAGACTTAAAAAGTGTTTTCTTTACAAATATTTGGGGAGTTTCTAGGTAACTTTTGTGGCATTCATTTCATATTAAATTCTACTCTGGTCAAAGAATATATAAGATCTAAAACCTGAATTTATTAGAACGTAATGTTTCTCTCAGCATTTAGCCTCTGGTGGTGAATGTTTTTGTTGCTGTTTTTATGTGGTAAAATACATATAAGATAACAATTGCTATCTTAAGCATTTATAAATGTGCTGTTCAGTGGAATTTAGTATATTCATGTTGTTGTGCAACCATCACCACCATCCATCTCCAGTCTCTTTTCATCATGTATAACTGAGACTCTGTAACCATTAAACAGCAATGCCCTGTGACCCCCTCACTTCCCCCAGGCACTGGCAACCACCACCATTCTATTTTCCTTTTTTTTTTTTTTTTTTTTTTTTTGAATCTCTCTTTTCCCCTCATGCCACAGCCTCTGGTAGTCACCATCTACCCTCTGTTACTATGAATTTGTCTTTATTTCTTTTTTTTTAAATTTCACATATAAGTGAGATCATGCAATATTTTTCTTTCCGTGTCTGGTTTATTTCACTTAGCGCAATGTCCTCCAGGTTCATCTATATTGTTGTGAATGGCAGGATTTCCTTGTTTTTTTAAGGCTGAATGATATTCCATTGTGTGTATATGGTTCTCTTTTTTTTTTTTTTTTATCCTTTTATCCATTGGAGACATTTATTTTGTTACTATGTCTTGGCTAATGTGAATAGTGCTGCAGTGAGCATGGCACTGCAGAAACCTCTTCCAGATCCTAATCTCAATTCCTTTGGGTATATACCCGTAAGTGGGATTGTTGGACCATCTTCCATTCTGTTTTCCATAATAGCTGTAACAATTTACATTCCCAACAACAGTGCGCAAGGTTCCCTTTCCTTCATTTTTGTCACCCCTTTTTTTCTCTAGTAATAGCTAACCTAACAGGTGTGAAGTGTTACCTTATTGTGCTTTAGATTTGCATTTCTCTGATGATTAGTGATGTTGAGCATCTTTTCATGTACCTGTTGGCCATACCTGTTGTCTTTGGAATAATGTCTGATGAGGTCCTTTGCCTAGTTTTTAATTGTGTTGTTTGCTGTTTTGCTCCTGAGTTGTAATTTTTCTTTATATATTCTTATGTATTTTGGATACCGTAACTCCTTATTAGATACGTGGTTTTCATGTATTTCTCCCATTCCATAAGTTGTTCTTTCATTTTGTTGATGGCTTCCTTTACTGTGCAGAGGCTTTTAGTTTGACATATTCCCACTTCTTTATTTTTGCTTTTATTGCTAATGCTTTTGGTGTCGTGTCCAAATGCCAAGACCAGTGATAAGAAGCTTTCCCATATGTTTTCTTCTACAAGTTTTATAGGTTCAGGTTTTATGTTTAAGTCTTTAATCCGCTTTGAATTGACTTTGGTGTATGATGTAAGGTAAGTGCCCAATTTCATTCTTTTGTATGTGGATATCCAGTTTTTCTAACACCATTTATTAAAAAGACTGTCCGTTCCCCATGATAAATGTTTTAATTGCACAAAAACACATTGTGCATTTACATTTGTTCAATGTCGTTAATAAATGTCAATAAGCTCAAGCATCTGTAACCATACTGATTTTTCACCGGTAAGCTAAAAAATTGTTCTATCAGTTATGAATGGAGAGATGTTATAGTCTTCAACCATGATTATCAATTTATTTATTTAGCCCTTTAGTTTAGTTTAGTTTTTCTTCATGTATTTTGAAGTTCTATCATTGGGTGGATACACATTTTGGAATATTACTACTTTTTATGTATGGTCTAGCTTGTCTACATGTTCACTTACAACCTATCCATATCTTTATATTAAAAATACACCTCTAGTAGACAACATTTAATTTGATCTTGCATTTTTATTCAATATAACAATCTTTGCCTTTAAATCAGGTAATTTAGCTCATTTGTACTTAATGACTTTATATATATTACATATATTTTACAGATACATAAATACATTACGTATTTTTTTTTATGTTTTTCGTTTTTTTAATTGCTGTTAATTTAAGGGAAAAAGGTTACATAAAATCCAATCTGTTCTAGAATTATAAGTAGAAAGTTACTCACTGCTTCTTTCTCATACTGGCATAGAAATCTTTGATCCATGGCTTCATGTTCTAACTTCCAGGGAGAGAGTTAATAGACAGTGGTGGGATCAAAGGCCTGGTTGGCTTGTTGATCCTAGATGATGGGCCCCTCTGGGATGATGATTACAACTAAGGTGTTGATATCCTTGGTTACTCCGCCTCCTGACCAGGGGTCTGGTTCACCATTGCTGAAAATGATGTTCATGTGTGAACTGACGTTTTTGCCTCCATACTACTATAGTGATCTAGGAGGGCCATGGTCTCACACTCCACAGTTTAACAGTCATTGAAAAATTCCTTCAATTTCCATGAGTGTATGGGTATTTCTATCTTTACATGTATATATATCTGTATCTATATATTTGAGTTAAATGAAACATATTCCTATTTTTTTCTGTCTGTTCAGTGTTTTTTTATTTGTTCATTTTTTGTTTCCCCTTATTTTTCCTTTCTTGAATTTTCAGTATTCATTTTTAATTCATCTATTGCATAATTAGTTGCATGTCTGTATTATTTAATATTAACTTATTTTTATTGATTACAGAAGTCTTCAGTTTATGCTTAACTAATCTAAATTCTGCTTAGTGGTAACTTTTTACTACTTCAAACGTAATATATAAAACTGACAAAAGTACATTTCCTTTATTTCTTCTCTGACCTTTGTGATATATTTTATAATATAATTTTATCTATGCACATCATAAACCCCATTACAAAAGGTTATCTTTTTTCTTTTAAATAGTCAGTTGCCTTTCAAAGAAATTAAGAGAAAAAAAAGTTGTCTTTTATATTTGTCCTCATACTTATTATTTCTGTGTCTTTCATTTATTCTTCTTGATTAGAATTTGATTTGATGTAATTTCTCTTCAGCTTGAAAAACTTTTGTTACCATTTCTTGTATTGCAGGTTTGCTGATGACAAATTAGCCTTTATTTTTCTGAAAATGTCTTAATATTACCTTCCTCTTTGAAGGATATTTTTATGGTACATAGAAATATTGATTTACATTTTTTCCTTTCATCATTTCATTGTCTTCTGGCTTCATTTTTTTTCTAAGAAAAAAAGCCACTGTCTGTATCATTGCTTCCCTGTATATTTCTTTATTTCTCATGTGTCTGTTAAGATTTATCTATATGTTTGTTTGTTTGCTTTTTTACCAGATTAAGGATGCTGTTTATAGATTCTCTTCTCTCTGTATCTTTCTTCTTAAACTTTGCTACGATTCTTTGATACTGAACCACTGACATTAAGCTGCCAACTGGATAACTCATCATCCCCAAATACTTTAGTGTGGTTCTTAACACAGGGACGATTTTGCCCTCTAAGAAACGTTTAATAGTATCGGAAAACATTTTTGGTTATTAACTGGGAGCAGGAGGTGGGGGAAGAAGGGGACAGGTACTACAGGCATCCAATTAGTAGAGGCTGGGCATGTTGCTAGATATCCTACAATTCACAGGAAATCCCCACAACAAAGAATTATCTGGCCCTAAATGTCAGTAGTGATAGTACCATGGTTGAAAACCCCTGTTTAATGTGTATTTCCTACATACATACACACAAATACACACATATGCACAATACATGTATAATACAACCACCAAAACCAGGAAATTAACATTAATGTGTTCCTTCCATCGAGCCTAGCTCAGACCTCCATTAAATTTCAGCAATAGTCCCAATAATAGCAAAAGGATCAAGTTCAGAATTGTGTGTAGTTTTTAACTGTGAAGTGTTTTTAATGTCCTTGAATCAGGAAGTCTTCAAACTTTCCTTAACTTGACTGTGGCACATTTGAAAATTTCTGGGCAGTATTTTCATTTCCTTTTTCCCCTTCCTTCCTTCTTTTCTTTTTCCTTTCTGGAATACCTCAGTTTAGGTTTTCTAATGTTTCCTTCTGATTAGTTTCACTTTAACTACATTTTGACCAGAATATCATCGAACTGGTGCTGCATTTTTTTTCACTGCATCCTGTCGGTTGGTGTATGATTTCAGTTTATCTTATTACTGATAATTACTTATATTGACAGGTTCTCCAAGATGGTATCTACCAGTTTTCTACCCTGTTAGGTTCCATCACTAGACTCTGTTCTTTTTCATCAGTTTTCTTAAAAGAATAGGAATTGTATCTATTTCTTTACCTGTTTTATCTATTATCTCAAGCAGATGGTTTTTATAACTTATAGCTATGGTACCTAGTGAAAACCTCATACATATTTGTTGCCCAGAACTGAATCTGTACTTCTAACACTAAGTTGTTCTCCAATACCGTTTTTCTCTGTAGTGTTACCACCAGTTACCTAGTTGTTCAAGCTGAGACTTCCCACTGGAACAGACTAAAGACCTTGCATTCCCTCTTAGTATCCATAACCAATTATATTAGTGAACTAGAGATATAATAAGATGTTAGCCAGTACTTCTGGTTAGCCCATGAGAGAAAAAATTGTTACTGAATCAAACTTGGGTCCACTCACCGGCTGCGCATCAAAGCTAGTCTACTGACACCCAGTTGTGGTGAAGGAAAGTACAGCATGTATTGCAGGGCGCCAAGCAAGGAGTATGGGCAGCCCATGCTCAAAAGACCTGAAGTCCCTGTTGGCTTTCAAGGAAGGGATTTTAAAGGCAAAATTAAGTATGAGGGGTGCAGGGCATATATGACCAGCTGGTGGATTTTTCTGATTTGTTGGTGGTGAAGTAGCAGGGTGATGTTTGGGGGATCTTGATCATCAACCTTCTAATTCCAACCATTCTAGGTTCTACTTGCTTGTGGTTAGCATGTAGTTGACATCCTCTACCTGGGGAACTTAGTTTCACAGAACAACTCGATTGGCATCAGATTGTTAGGTATATCCCTTAAGGAAGAACTGGGACTCTGTTTTATCATTGTTATTGTTTACGCTATCATTACCTTTCTTGCTTGCCTGCTTTTCCTTTGTTTCTGTATTCTCTTACTTGCCTAATTAGTAATTGCTTGTGCCTGCTCTTTGGAACTCAGGGAAGACCTAGGAGACTAAAGTTTTTTTCTACAAATAAGAAATCGGGGACATGGAGGGGCTTTCATACCTGGGAGGTCCACACAGGGTCTTGCTGGGTTTCAGAATCATACAGCAAAGAGATGAACAGTGAAGGATCAAAGTGGAAAACTTTTTTTTTTTTTCCTGGCATACATCCAGCCTGGATTCATTCTCCTTGTTTAATTATAAGTGAATGGAAAAATTCTATCATTGAATAGAGTTATTTTCTATTACATAATAAAGGAAAGTGCCTATAGTGCACAAATCATAATGCAGGAGGCAGACATGAAATATAGAAAGCATGGACTTTATGCTATCTTTTTCTTTTCTTAAAGGAAAATAATAAACAAAGATGAGATGAAAAGATGACAGAATAATATGTTTTTTTTTTAAAAAAAAAAACAACACAGTGAGCAAGGAACATTGAGAAGACAAATGAATGGCAGAATTTTCAGATATGAAAAACCTTGGATAGTAAACTTCTTTTGTTACTGTTCCTGAAAGATTTATGTAAAGTCATTTTTTAGCCAATTAAACACATGAATCAAAAACTAAACTTTCAGGAAATAAGAAATACAAATGTTCTGTCAACAAAGTACAGGAATAAATGTAAATCAAGACTTAATTCTAATTATTTCTTTAATCATACACTATAAATGTGAAGCCAAATGTGACTGCCATATGAGAAGATATATGATCTGAGAGGAATAACTTAACAATTACAGCCTGAATCCAAAATCCAAGAGGATTTGGCAGGAAGATTTGGCAAGATGAGTGAAATTAAATTTTTAAAAAATTACTCGTCTTACAAAGAATGCTTTGTAAGATAGATTTGGTGTTATTCATTAGGCTAACAGGGAAATATACATTTAAGTATCTCTAAAGATTTAAGGCATTTAAGAAAGGACAAGTGCACTCTCAATTACAATGAGAAATGACATAGAATTTGTTCAGCAAGATGTGGCAAAGATATAAGAACAAAAATATTAGAAATAAGATGACAAAAATAAGGCTAAGTATATTATTTAGAGTAATTTTAATGGATAATTGATCTCTCAGTTGGATCAAAAAAAGCAACCTTGATAACCAAATACATATGTGTTAAGAAGGAAGAAATTTTCCTCTAACTTCCTGAGTTCTTTTGGCTGGTCTAAGAATTAAATTGACATGAAACAGATTAACAGGAGAAAATAAAACAAAGGTTTAATAATATATATACATGACAGAGATCCAGGGAAAACTGAGTAACTCACCAAAATGGACAAAATCCTCACCATATTCTGCTAAAGACAGAAAAGGATGTTGGCCTGGAGAGGGAGGTTGTTTGGGACTCTACAGGGGAGGAGGGCAATTCTCTTGGAGGTGGACAAGCAAACATTGGTAAACAAATGTTTGCTGGGTCATGTGAAGACACGGGATGTGGGAGAGACTCTGATCTCTAGGCCTGGTCAAATTTCCCCCACAACACATAACCTGTATTCTTTGGAGATAGCTCTGGAAACAAGCCCTTTATCCAAATTCTTATAGATAGCTAAGTGGAGGTAAGGAGGAAACTTTCTGAGTCTTCAGTTTCTTGCAAATAATCAGCCTAAATTAATCTTTATGTCAAAGAGACATATTTTGGGGTGGCAAATCTTACTCCTCTACAACTGTTTTTTTTTTTTTTAACATTTTTTATTGATTTATAATCATTTTACAATGTTGTGTCAAATTCCAGTCCTCTACAACTGTTAATATGAGCAAAATCTAAAATAAAGAGATTTAGAGAATTTAAAGAAAGAAGATGGAAAAAAGATGTAATAGGTAAGTAGAAACAAAATGAAATCAGTGATCAGAATATTAAAATTAAAATTAGTTAAAATATAAAATTAATCAGTAATGCAATTTTAAAAAGCATTAAGAAACTATGGATCACTCTTTATTGATGAAGCGTGCAAATGGCAACACTCAAACACTTTCATGTACCAAATAATATGACACTTAAGTATCATATACCATTTAATAAAACTGTTAGCAGAAAACATAGGGCATAAGATTCAAATAATAAGAAGAGCTATGAATGCTCTACTCAGCTTTTCCCATGCCTAGAAGACAAAATATGTAAATGGATGTGGAGAAGCTAAACAGTTTATTAGAGCTGATTAAACAAATAGTGAACTCAATCCCCTCTAAACATATATTGTAAACAGAAGTGTCCCTTGGACATATATATAAAATATGTCTACATATTAAACCTCTGCACAAGTGTAGAAATTATAGGAGGCATGATTGTAGTCACATCCAAATGTACAATGCAATAAAATAAATGTATAAAAAGTGCACAGTGTAACTTCCTAAGGAAAAATCAGAGATAAGAACAAAGCTTTTTTTTGATCTTTGATTGATAAGTGAATATCAATCACTGAATTACTTATAATAGCAAAATGGTGACCACAATGATTCAATGATTGATTAAAGACAGACTTTACTACTATTAATATTTGTTATCTAGAAGTTCTTAAATATTATTTGTATACAAACTGATGTAGACATCTAAAAATTATGTCTGAACACAAACTTATACAAAGAATTATAATTCATTTTTATTAAGCTTGATTTTAATTCTTATAAAGGTAATGGTTTTTAGAGTGAATGATAAAAGGAAACTATCTCTTATTGAAGTATTTGTTTATGTAGTTACACCTGTATGCCAAAATTTTGGAAATTAAGGGAAAGTTTGGGTTTAATTTTATTTGAAGTCTCAACAAAGGACTTTACGATGTTACCTTCTTTTGTAAAATTTGGAGAATTTCACAATGACTTTCACTTTTGTTGGTCATTGATACTTTCATATATAAAGAAGGTTTACTCATATAGGCTTAAGAAAATCATATTTTTGCTCAGGCTAATCATAAATCTGAAGGTTTCTTCTGTCTTTACTCTTAATCAACTAGTCATTATTGTGTTTAAATAATAAAATATTTTGTGTCTTTTAGATGTAATAGAAATCTGTGAAGTAGTGAATATAAGTGGCTCATGGTATATATTGTATAGAACTGGGCCTGCATAGCAACTCTTGCTATACTATTTGCCAACAGTAGTAATATAGGTGATCTTTAGCAAAATAAATGTAGGAGCTATAAACTATGGCTAAAATTTAAACAAAATTTTACTCTTAAGTAAACTTACGGGCCATTAGGATGTTAAAAGACAGTGCATTAGAATTAAGCATTTGTAAAACTTTGATTAAAAAACTAAAACATTACATTTACAAAGAAGATAGACTATTCAGAGTTTTCATGTTAAACAGCATATTTGGGAAAGGATATTTGGAACCAGTGTTTCGAATATTTGATTCTGGGATTCTGAAATTGAAGCTATCAACACGAAATGTATCAAGCACATCTCTACAATTTGTTTTTGTCTTAATTTTCAAGTAAAATGTCAATGAATTGTTTGGTTATTACTTTGTTGCCAAACATAGAAACTATCCAAATGAGTTTTTATAAGTTTTTTTCTGTTCATCTTTGTTTACTACTTTGTCTTACATGAGCATGCAGCCCTCGGACAAATAATACTGTGAATTTAAACAATTAAATAATGAAGACCTTTGGTGGGGATTAATTTACATAGACATTGGTTTAGCTAATGCACCAGCTGTTTGGTACAAAAATCTACAAGGAGAGGGAAGTAGAGAAAAAGACTGAAAAAAAAAGTAAAGAAGAAACAACCCCTTTAAGAAGGTGCTTTTAGAGTCACCTCTAGTTCCTCTTTGATGTCATAACTTTACTCCACTATAACTTCTGGATTTCCTAAAATTTCAAATATTTTAGGAACCCATGGGAAAAATATCAGGTAACTTCTGCTACTCATTCATATAGTTTTGCTTTTCCTTCCTTTGTTTTTCTTACCTCTCTCCATTCCTTCCTCTCCCCTCCCCTTCTCTCTCTCTCCCCTTTTCTATCTCCCAAGACTTTCTTTCTCTTTATTTCATTCCTACTCCACAGTCCACATAATTTAAACTGACCTCAAACTTATGCTAATACTCTTAAGTAGACAAATAAGAATCATTTAAATAATTAAGATATTTAAGTATCACAAATAATCACTTGATTGAAGGATAAAATGAATGCACTTCTCAAGAAGGACGAGGAAATAAACATAAATTCAAACAATAAATTTCTGTTAATTTTGACAATATGCACCTTTCAAATGAAAATGTAGTTTCTAAATTCACTCATTTGTTCAGGTTGCCGTCTACATTTCCTCTAAAAAATAATGAATTCTATATCCGACTCTGTATCCTTCAGACATTTATTTTTTAGCTTTATTTTCAGAAACGGCCTGCTTTCACTATCGAGGTAAAGGTGTCATCTTTGGAACACTCCTGCTGAGGTAGCTGTTCTCTGATTCTCTTTCAGATCTAGCCCTGTCCCAGGGGAAAGAGGGCAGCATCTCAGCTTACAGTCCGTGTTCGCTTGAACTTTGATCTCCCATGCTTGTTATAGAAAAGACAAAAGAAGTGGCTGTCCAGGGTAGATTGCCAAGTGTAGACATGATATCAGTTCCACATCTTCCTCTGTGTCACAATATAAAAAATAAGAGTGAAGTCACACACACACACACACACACACACACACACACACACACACACAAAAGCAGAGAGGGGAGTTACACATAATATTTTAATTCTAATAAAGATTTAAAGGCACATGATTCCTCATATGTTATCTAAAGTGTCATTTTCAGTGTTCCATCTCATTCATTGTGATTTAATCAAATTTAAATCTGCTTAAAAGTTAGTTCTCAGAGTGTTTTGTTATTGATTCAACAATATACATTCCCATGAATTGTGGATTATTCAGAAGTTCAAGTAAGTTCTTTAAAGTAGAAACTATAATTAAAACCTTAGTTCAAAAAATTCAGATAGTTCAGATCAAACATTCTTAATTTTATTATAAAAGAACAAAAATTGTGTAACATTTCAAAGAAAGTGTGTTTTCTCATTAGAAATGCTGTTTAATAAATATTATTCACATATCTGCAATCTTCAGAGTAAAGTCATCGTTTCCCAAAGGGCAAATAGCTAGATTTCTAAATGTCACTGATAGTGAATCTTACACTCTTAAATGAGCTCACTGGTTACGGGAAATATTTATTATTTTACAGATAAAGGAAAATGTGTATATAAACTATTGTACTGAAATCAGGGTGATATTCTTCAAGGAGTCCCACTGTTTCTGAGGTGATGTAAAGAGCAGTCTGCAAATAAGGCTGAGGAAGTGCAGTCACTGAGAAAGGAGGATGGAAAAGTATGCTTTGTCACAGAGGACAGATAATTAGGACAGAGGGACTGGGCCACCATGTTCAAAAGAGTAAGATGAGATGAGCAGAAAGGTGAAGCCAGAAAGTGACCATAAGATTTGACAACTTGAAAATCATTAGAAACTCTGGTAAGTATCAGTTTTGGAAGATTTATGTGATAGAAATTTAATAAAGGGAACTGACAATAATACGAGGTTACAAATTGGAGGTAAGGCATTAGCTGGATGGAACCCAAAAGTGAGGTAGCGTTTGGAGAGGATGTGGACTATCTGTGTGTGTTTACTTTTTTTTATTTGTTTTATATGGAAGATACTAGTGTTGGTTTTGTCGACTGAAAAAAATGCACAACTTAAAAGTTAAGAATTATGTTATATTTGGTGGACTTTCTGAGGACTTCAAGACCATGAGACCGCCTCTCAGATATCTCTAGGGGACTATTCTGAAGAGGTAAGGAAGGAACCAGGATTTATAGGAGTTTTTGCAGCAAAGCCCTGGTATTCAGAACATCAAATGATTACTGCTAATTAAAGAAACTAGATGTCACAAGTTAAGGAATTTAGCACTTTTCTATGTATGGGAAGATGCAAGAGTCTGGGCTCATTGAAATTGTTTCTTTTATATGCACCTTAGCCACCTAGGGTGAGTATTCTGTTCTTTCCCATCCTGAGTCCCCTCCGGGTGCACAATTTGGGGGTGGCTGCAGTGGCTGAGGGCTTGGCAGAGGCAATCAATTTGTCTCCATCCTGAGTTCCCTCAGGGCTCACCATCAGGGGCAGCTGTAGTGGCTTGATGGCTGCAGCATCCTTTGTTTACTGATATGGCAGACAATGTTTTTCATTCATAGTTTCTATGATCAGTAAAACGCATGACAAAAAACAGAGCTTCTAAGATAAGTAAAAAGTTCTTGGCTAAGACTAGAGGGATTGGCCTTGGAGAGGAAGAAGGAAATTTTCTTTATTGAGAAAGGAGTAGAAAATAGAAGATCATTGTGGCTATGAGTAGATACATGAAATTGTTCAGGATGGTGTTTCTCTCCACCATATAATATAATCTTTTTATATGGAGGTTATAAATCATTTTCTTGGACAAAGCCAGCACACCAGAAGAAAAATAAATGTACTATACTACCTCAATAGCTAGTGAAAATTACTTTTAATAAATTAGTTTATTTTTTCAATTTGTTACCCAAAATATTTGCCTTTCTCTGTCATTGCTGCTATTCTGATAACTTGTACATTTTCTTCAGCACTGTCATTGAGATTTTAATTTTAGTATCCCTCACGCCTCTTTATGAAAACAGTACTGATTTGATTTTCATATCAATATAGCATGACTTAACCTGAGAGTGTTTTTTTTTTCCCTTTTTTGGATGCCCCCATTGGTAAAGACTATCTGTTAAGAATTATATGGTCTAAAACACTATATCAAATACTCATATTTACCCAGGTAGATTGGGTATCTGTTTTCTCTTTTTCATACTGTCACTATTCCTACTCTCCTAAAGGCAAAGAGCTCCCTTTTGCACTATACAGTATGAAAAATACTTCAAGAACAAGAGAACGGTTCATTAGCAAAGGGGTAGATAGAATTATTTAAACAATGATAGCAATTCCTGTCCTGAGCCTTAATTTATCACTCCTGAGGGTTTTCTACAAGAGTGAAACATAATGAACTATTATTTAAAATATTACAAAGTAAGGAGAGAAACTCAACCACCCTAAGCTCTTTTGAAATTACCACAGTACTTCACTTCAAGGGCTAACTTTTATCTTTATGATTACAATTGTGATTAAGTGTATGTGTTACCTCAGAAGCATAAGACATGAAATTTATAGTGCAGTTAATTTTACCCATTCTAACAAGGTGCTTTAGGTAAGATTCTTTAGGAAACAATGAGTAAGTTTCTTCATCTCTTGGAGTCTTCATACTAGAGATACACATTCTGAAAAACTGTGTAATAAAAATACACTAATGTGCTTGCATTAAGAGTTTAGGGAACAATTATCCATGATATACAGGGTGAAATTAATATAGCTAGTATAATTGGATAAATTTTCTTGTTGCTTCTTGCTTAACCAGTTATGTGTTTGAAGAACACAGTCTTGATGAATTTATTTACATTGACCAACGTACCATTTAGAAAGAAACATAAATTTACCTAAGTTAGAATTTATAGCAATTGCACATGATACAGTTTTTTAAACTTAAGGTACATAATGAATATATAGCTTCTAACTTACTTTTTGGCTCACAGTCACAAATTACAAGGTCGTACTCCAATGTTCTGATGTTTGTGTAGTTTTGATATACTAAATGTGTTGGTATTTGTGCGATCTCCTGTCTTTAGTTCTTTACCTTAGTCACTTTCATTTAAATTTTGCATGTCTAAGATAATTTGCTTTTGGAAATATGTCTACTCTTTGACACAGTAGTGGGATGAGGTGGGGGTAAATACAATACCCGTGATTCTACAGAATTAGTACAGAGCCAAAAACTTTTTTTTTTTTCCTGGCCAATAGTAGAAAAACTGCTGAAAATAGAAAGAATAAAAATAGTAAATAGGGATTGTAAAGTTCCAGTATTATAGGTAAAAAAGCAAATAGATCAGAGAAGTCAAGATATGGTAGAAAAGATAAAAAGAAATGAGAATGAGTTGTTGTGACCATCTGCTTCTGAAATGTGAGAACTTTGAAAACACCATGGGAGAGAGGTTGGTCAGGATATGGGTGGAGTCAGTTCATCTCTCTGGGAACCAATGTTCTTTTCTGTAGAAATGGAAGCGTTAAACTAGATGATGGTTAAGATGCCTCCCTTCTAGCTCTAAATTTCTATTATTGTATTGGTACCTTCACTGTGGTTCAGCTGGTTCAGCTGGTACAGCTGGTTAAGAGTGAAATAGCAAAATATGCGTGAGATACCTCAAGATATATAGAGGAAAAAAGGCTTGGAGAATCATATCACTGAAATGAAAGTATTAGGAAGGATTTCCACAATCAGGGTTAACAAATAAACTTTAAAAATCAAATATACCTGATGAGACCCTTGAAAACATTTAGGGCAATATCCACATTAAACAATAAACAAGAAGTATGCATTCTTTTTTTCCCTTTGTTTTTTTTTTTTAATCAGCATAAAATGAAAGCATATTTATGTATTCTTATTTTTGTTTACTCATCATAAAAATTTTGTTCAAAGTATTATAACCAAAAGAATGAGGACGTTAATGTACGTGTATGTCTATCTATCTATGAGTGCATATATATGTATTTGATATTGACATATATGATATATATGTATATATCAGTCAATTAGCATTACCTTATTAAAGTTGAATTATTTCTCACAATGACTATATAACATATATTGTATAGCTTGCCTAGTGTCCATCCAGATTAATATTGATAGAGAAGGAATATGGCTACTATTTGCCTGTTCCATAGCCTATATTTCTTGCCATTATGATTTATTGATATGGATAGTTTATATTCAGTGCAGGAAAGACATTGATAATAAACCCGGCAAATAATATTTGGTGGGTACTTCAGTGGTGTTTAATAAAAAAAAAGTCCATGCAATTAGGAAGTGGGATGCCTCCAGTTAAAGGTTCAGACTTCCTAATTCCAAAATATTTTACAAAGTTATATTAATCAAAATAATATGGGAAAGGAGACAGTCACCCAAGTCCAGGAAGTGCAGAGAGTACCACACAGGATCAACCCGAAGAGGAACACACCAAGGCACATAGTCATCAAATTGACAAAAATTAAGGATAAGGAGAAAATATTAAAATTAGCAAGAGAAAAGCAACAAATAGCACACAAGGGAACTCCCATAAGGTTATCAGCTGATTTTTCAGCAGAAACTCTACAGGCCAGAAGGGAGTGGCTTGATATATTTAAAGTGATGAAAGGGAAAAACTTACAACTAAGAAAACTCTATCCAGGAAGGCTGTCATTCAGACTTGATGGAGAAATCAAAAGCTTCACAAATAAACAAAAGCTAAGAGATTTCAGCACCACCAAACCAGCTTTACAACAAATGTTAAAGGACCTTCTCTAGTCATCAAACCATAAAAAAAGAGAACAAAAAGAAGAAAGAGAAAAAAAAAATGGTACTGGCAAAAAAACAGACACATAGATCAATGGAATGAAATAGAGAGCCCAGAAATAAATCCACACATGAACGATCAATTTATCTTTAACAAAAGTGCCAAGAGTACAAAAAGGGGAAAGGATAGTCTCTTCAATAAATTGTGCTCAGAAAACTAAATATACACATGAAAAACAAGGAATTTGGATCCATACCTCATACCAAATAAAAAAATCAACTCAAAATGGATCAAAGACTTAAATGTAAGACCTGTAACCATAAAACTCCTATGGAAAATATAGGGAAACAGTTCCTTGACATTAGTCTTGCCATGATTTTTTTTTCTGGGATATGACACCAAAAGTATGGGCAATGAAAACAAAAATAAATAAGTGGGACTGCACTTAACTAAAAAGCTTTGGCATACCAGAGGAAACCATCAACAAGATGAAAAGGCAACCTAATGAATGGAAAAAAAAATCATATACTTACAAATCATTTATCTAATAGGGGTTAATATTCAGAATATGTCAGCAAATCCTACAACTCAATAGTAATAAAACAAATAGGCTGATTAAATACTGAGCAAAGGACCTGAAGAGACATTTTTCTAAAGTAGATGTACATATGGCCAGTAGGTATATGAAAAGTTGCTCACCATCACTAATCATCAGGGGAATGCAAATCAAAACCAGGGTGAGATATCACCTTACAGTTGTTACTTAAAAACAACAACAAAAAATGTTGGTGAGGATGTAGAGGAAAAGGAATGCTGGTACACTGTTGGGGGAATGTAAACTGGTTCAGCCACTGAACAGTAAAACAGGAAAACAGTATGGAGTTTCCTCAAAAACTCAAAACCAAGACAATCTCATGTGTGAGTTTTTATCCAAAGGAATTGAATTGAGGATCCTGAAGAATTATCTGTACTCCAGTTGTTCATTGCAGCATTATTTACATTAGCCAAGATATGAAAGCAACCTAAATGCTCATGGATGGATGAATGTATAAAGAAAACATGATATATATATATCACAGAGATAATATTATCAGGCTTAAACAAGGAGACAGTCCTGCCATTTACAACAACATGGATGAACCTAGAGGACACTATGCTAAGTGAAATGAAACACAGAAAGACAAATACTATATGATCTAAAACAGTTGAACTCATAGAAGAATAGGGTAGAATGGTGATTTGCAGGGGCTGGGGAGAGAGTGAAATGGGGCAATGATAGTCCAAGGGTACAAAGTTCTATTTATGCAAGGTAAATAAGTTTTGGAAATCAACTATACGTCTAGTGCCTATAGCTAACAATATTGTATTGTATACTTAGAAGTTTCTAAGAGGATAGATCTTATGTTGTATTCTTACCACACTCACACAAATAATAATAAAAGGCACAGGAGAAAGCGTTGTGAAGTCATGAATATGTCTTTGGATTGATGGTGGTGATCGTTTCAAATGTGTCTACTTAGCCGCAAACTCACTGAGTTGTATACATTGAATATGTAGTTTTATTTACACATATATCATACCTCAATAAAGCTATTTAAAATTTTTTTAAAATGCTTTGAATCCAAAAAAAGGCCTATGGAAGAAAGATGCTGAGATATTCATTTTTGTTTCAAGTTTTTTGTGAGAAAGTATTCCCAGTTTGATAGTCTTGTAAATTCAAAGGAAATCATTCACTTGTAAAAAGGGAGAAAATAGGAAACTTAAGGATCTTTATCAAATATAATCAGCAAATAATTAAGAAAATAAAATGAACGGTCTCAAGATATTGATTTATTAATCCACAATGACAGTTATTTTATAGTTTACTTTATACCAAAAGGGGAATAAAAAGATGTAGTATTTTCTTTTATGCTAATAAATTATGGATTCATTTAAAATGTTTTTCTCTTTGAAAATAATATACAGTTAGCATAGACAATCTAGAAAATTTTGAATCATTTAAGAAAGCATTAACATTTCTCCAAATCCAGTGTCCAGTCTTAGTAGTTTGGTGTGTTTCTTTCCAGGGTACCCCAGAAGCATTCTACATAGTGACTAAGATGGACTCTTTATTAGGCTGGCCTCAAATTCTAACTCACCAAGTTATGACAAATTATTAAATGTCTCTATGCCTCAGTGTCTTCATCTGTGAAACACAAACACAAATGTTATTCACATCCCTGTGTTTTCATGTGGAATAAGTGAGTTTAAATACACAAAACTCCTTGAAGGCATGCCTGGAAGAGAGTAAAACAGAACGCAAGGAGGGGGACACCTGTCCTGTGTCTGGGAGATTCCTGATTTAGGCCTTTTGTCCTAAACTGTATATTAGTAGCCTCTCTTTTACTCCCAGTGATGACCTGGATGGACAGTAAATGTTATTGCCACCATATACTTGAAAATATGTTATTATTAATTTTTGTAAGCATAATTTTCATACGGTTGGGGTAATATTATATAAACAATTTTAATCTTGTTTTTGTCATGTAACATAGTATAGCCAGAATTTCCCCATGTCAATTTTTCAATAAACAATTTTTAATGTTTGTATATGATCCCCTAGAATGCATTGCACCATCATTCACTGGTGTGTACTTCAGTTGTTTTTCATTTTACCCACCAAAATAATGCCACAGTGGATTTATTGATCCTGGTATTTGGACTACTCTATTGTGGGTTTATTTACCATGGTAAAATTTAAACTATTGAGTTGAAAGTAATAAACATTTCTTAGGATTTTGATAATAGTATATATCTTTGACCATGGAGAATTTCAAAGTATAGCTTAAGCAAGAAAAAAGGCAGCCAGCTCTATTTGCCCAGACTTTTGCTGAAACTGCATTTCAAAGTTGACTTTACATAGAAACTTGGGTTGATTCTTTCATTTGACCTTTCTGTGCTGCCTGCCCTTCTTATCTTACGTTGGCAATAATAGTCAAGTTTCTCATCTGCTTGGTATTCCTACAGCATATTGTAGCTGTCATTTTGTGCTAATTTTCCATAAATTATCTAGCAAAAACAAAGCACTCAATAACAAAGAATGATTTGAGTGTATCCGCCTTTGACTTGTGATTTCTGGATTTGGAGATCTCCTGTGGCTGAAGGAAAATATTCAACATGTCAGTGTTATGTCAAACATCAGTTCTGAAATTATCAGGTAATCTCAAATCTCCAAGGGTGTTGCTGTGGGTTCCAAGAGATTTGCAGTGTTGTTTTAAAGGAAATAGGAAATGTCAGACTTTTGTCTCTGAGGTTTGGTCTACTGAGTAATGGATTGTATGTGTCCTTTATTGGATGCCCTTTTGTTTGCATAGAGTAGAAATATTCAGTCTGTGTCTGGAATCTTTGCTCTCTGAGACTTGATTCTAATTAGCCTTGACAATTTCATATCTTCCCTTGGTTTGCATTTTCCAAGAATAGTAATCTTTGTTTTTGTAGCTCCCTTTAGCACATAATAAGGTACTTTTAAAATGGTAAATGATATTCTATAGTACCACTAAAATAAGTATGTTGAAGGGGCTACCTTATTTTCTACAAGAACTAAGATTTCAGGAAACTTAAGATGCGATGAATTTGTAACTTCAGGGCTTGTTGCTGCTTAATTTAATAGGATTTTTTTCAGTAATACATTTGAATTTCATTTAATCATATTTAAAGAAAATGCTTTTCCTCAGATAAGATTTCTGTTTGTTCCCAATTCTTTCATTTTGAAGAATTAAATTCACTGTTTCTAAGACACACCCTTCTTTGTCTTGCAATTTTTCTTTCTCTTCTTGAATCATGTTCTCTAGGATTTCAGTTTGTATTTTTTTAAACTTTTTATTTTGAAATAATTATAGACTCACAAAAAGTTACAAACTGTAGAGAGACTCCCATGTATCCATTACCTAGCTTACTCCAACAAGGATGTCTTATGTAACTGCGGTGCATTAGCTGCACCAGGCAATTGATCTTGGCATACTACAATTAACTAGATTGGGTTAATTACTCGGGATTTTGTATTATTTTATTTTATGTAATAATATGAGCTATCTGCAGGAAATGATCTTATAAGGAGTGACTGACCTTCTAATTTCAAAAGTATTATTCTCAATATTTTTTTCCCTTTTGATTCTGTATATCTCCTTTATATCTATGACCAGAGAGAAATGAAGTATTTTAAAATGAATAGTTTTTAATTCTTTTTTAGATCAAAATAATAGTAATTAACATTTACTAAAATGTCTTCTTATTGGCACTATACATGTATGGTTTCACTTAGTACTTACAGGAACTCTGAAAATTGGAACACATCACTGATATTTTAAACATAAAGGCAATTGAACTCAAGAAAAGTTAATAAATGACCAAATTCATGTTGCTTTAAAGACCGAAATAGGACTCAGTTTCAATCTTTGTGATGGACAGTTTGAGATTTTCCTGTACAGTCATATTGAGTTTTTTGGGTAGGTAATGTAACCCACATAATTCTGCTTTTAAAAATATAGTGAGACTTTCTTTGTGATGTTAAATAAAATCCACTTTTCATCTTCAGTGGAGACTTGAAAAAAAATTCTTTGTGGTACACATGTTTTTGAATATATGTATTAAAATCTTATACATTATATTGATCAAGTTATATTTTTAATATTTTAATCTATTTAATCAGTCATGACTGATCACAAATATCTTCCAATCATAATTTTATCTCTAATTATACACTCATATATATTAATACATTTCGCCATGTAAATGTTGATGGCATGTAACTCACTGAATGGAGAATTATTGCTGCTATAAATTTAATGACTATGTTGCCATGTATCATTATTTTTTTGGCCTGTGAAATCTTTCCTCTTAAATTCTACTTTATCTGAAATCAAAGTATTTTGATTTTCAATTTTCTTATTAATCTCTATACATTTATATGTTGTTAAACTTTCATGAATAATCTGTTCAGTCCCTAGAAATAGAATAGTTTTATTTATTTACTTACGTAAATTCAATCACAGTCTTTGTTGTCAATAGTAAGTGGTGTAATTCATGTCTGCTTATCATGCTTGATTGTTTGGTTTTATTTGTGGGAACTTGTTTAAGTTCTGTAAGCACAGTCTGGATGTGTGTGTCCTCCTACATGGAATATGTTTTTAACTTTATATTTTTTAATGTTAAAACCATATATATATAACCTTTATTATCATTCAATGTTACTCATTCAACATTCAACAAATATTTGTTGAGTAACAGCTATGTTACAGTTAGGCTTTTATACATTAGTGAATAAAAAATACGAAACTGCATTCTGTAATAGTGATCTTCACAAAATAAATAAGCTAATTACTTGGTTTGTTAAAAAAAAAAGGTTATATAAGATGAAGAAAGTAAATCAGGAAAGGAGAGTAGAGATTGCTGGCAGTAGAGGTAGGGTGGTGCTATAGTTACTATGGCTGCTTAACAAACTAATCTACACCTTTGTAACTTAAAACAGCCACCATTTTATTATATCTCATGGATTCTGTAGGTTAGGAATTCCAGCAGGATTCATCTGAGCGATTCTTCTCCTCCTGTGACATTAGCATTAACTAGGGTGACTTGGTAGTCTGCTGGCTTTTTTTTTCTGTGTCTTGAAAATTGGTGAGGGTGGCTAGAAGTGTGTGCCTACCTGGTAGAGACACATGGTTTATATATGGCCTCTCCATCATGGTGGTGTCAGTGTGGCAGCACTTCTCATGTGGTGGCTGCGTTCCCAGAGGCAGAGCAGTCCCAGGGAACCAGGCAGAAGCTGTATGGGCTTTTTCTGTCTAGCCTTAGAAGTCCACAGAATTACTTGCTGCATTCTACTGGTTATAGACGTAATAGGCATGCCCCAATTCAAGGGATGGGGTCACAGATCCATCTCTTGATGAGAAGAATGTCAGCCTATTTTGATGCTGTGTTTAAAACTGCCAGACATGGAGATTATATATGAGACATCTGAAGAGAGACTTGAAAGAGATGAGGAGAAACCATGCTTTGGTGAGAAAAGAGCTTTCCAAAGAGAGAACACAGCTTGTGCAAAAACCCTGAATCAGAAGCATATGAACTTATTCCTAGGACACCACCATGGAAGCCAGTGTGGTTGGAGCATAATGAAGGAGAGGAAGGGTATTCATGGATGATGCCAGAGAAGTGAAGGAGAAGAGGCAGGTTGTGGACAGAGAGCCTTGAGGCCATTGTGAGGACTTTGGATTTCCCTGAGACTGGGATGGGATCTATTGAAAGGTTTTAAGTGGAAAAGTGGCACTATCTGAATTATGTTTAATAAGATCTCTCTGGCCCTTGTGTTAAGAAAAGATGAAGGTGATCAATATCAGAATCTGGGGGTCCATTGTAATAATCAGATGAGGAAAAAGGTGTTGTCTAGACTAGAATGATCATGTTGAGAATGATCATTTGTGGTCTGAATCTAGATGTTTTCAGCAGAGCCTACCAGAATTTTTAATGCTATCTCTTGAGCTCACTCAATGTTTGATGAGGGATACAGGATGCTCTTCCTTCTCTTTGCCCCCAACAATGCTCAATATCTAGCATTAAAACTTGGAATGTGAAGTGTAATTACATTTATTAAATACTTATTTATTTTCTCTTGCAATTATGCTTTTATGATATTATAGTGTTAAACAATTATAAAATATATAAAATTAACCTTACGGTTAATTGGATCAATTGTTTCAGGATTTTTGGGTCACAACTTCATAATTCTTGAAACTTTAATTTTGGTGATTTTCCCCCAATATGTTCCCATATATCTTTGAGTAAATTATTGCTGGAAGGACAAATCAGTGGAGTATATAGAGATGTTATGTGTTTGCAGTCTACCTTGATACAGATAGACAGGATGCTTTTGGTTATATTCTTGTTATCTTAAAGGCTCCATGTGTTCTAATATATTAACACAGCAGAAGGAAGGTTTAAAGCAAGCCTGATATAATTTATTCTTAAATAACTTTTTTTCTGTCTGTATATTAATAGGATATTTTCTTTATTGTTGAAGTTTTGGAGTTTGACTAGTTTCTGTCTAAATATGGTAAGTCTTCACTGTTTTCCCACCACTACCACTGGAATCTGGTTACTTCTTTTCTTCTTCATATTTAAGTTATATCTTTGATTATTGTTTCAGATCGAAGTGCTCTAGTTTCTTTCTCAGATACACAAATTATTCTTGAGTCAAAACTCCAGTCTCTGGCATTTCCCATCCACAATATTTTCTATCATTATTTTATCTCTTTCTCTTTCCCTGGGCTCTGATTCAGTTACTGCTTGAGCTTTTCAGTGTTTTAGTTTTCTTCTCCACAGACACCATTGCGGATGGAAATTTTGCTGTTACATTTTAGTTTTCATACAAACCTCCTAAGCTCACCCATCTCTCATTTTGCCATTTGGGCTAATTTTGTCATTGTAATTTTCAGCTCCTGTTTCATAAGTGACCTGCCTTTCTACATACTCTTCAGAGTTAAGTAGTTTAAAGCAATTTTATAAATATTTCTTCTGATTAAAACAATGAACTCTTTTTTAGAGATATTCTCTCTCTGAGTCTTCAATGTGATTATTCCCTTTCTTGTTTTTGCAGGGCGATTTTTAGTGGTGTGTGTTTTCTGTATATTTTCCCCACTCTCTTTACCTGGAAGGTAGTGATATTTATTCCAAATCAGATATTTTAATAAAAAATAAATAGCCGCTTTTCCATCAACTTGTTTGTCTACCTTTGATGGCTGAGACTCTTTTTCAGTCTAAACTGGAGGGGAGTAGGTTGATATCACATCCTTTCAGTAGCCAGCAAGCATTTATTGGAATAGCTCAGCCAGGCTAAGGTGGATGCCTGTCACCATGCTGTCTGGTTCGAGGCACAGGACATATTACAATACTCAGCATGCACACATAGTAGGGGATGGTGGGGAAATGGCAAAAATGAGTACTGTTTGTAAATTGTATATGTTACTGATTTTGGAGTGAGGTTTCTAAAGGAAGGCTGTATTCTATGTGGAACTTAATTTGAAATTCCCTGTTGTCCTGGCACAGGGCACTTGTTTATCAGGAGTTTCCTGTTTTGCTTAATAATTTTTCCCCATTTTTCCTAGACTTCATTAAAATCTTTTTGTACTAAATAGCAAAGCTGTCATGTGGGGAAAGGAAGGGAAAATAGGAAAAGAGGCTGAGTTCTTAATGGAAGTCGAGATGAGGAGGGCAGCCGAAGGGAGAGAAGATGCGGGGAAGCCCATACGATTAGGACCTGAGTCACTCAGGATAGAACTTGCTTCCAACACCCAGGCTCCTCCATTGCCTCACCCAGCAAGGCTTTTATTGAGGGAACTCCTCTCCAGGGCCCGGCAGGATCTTGCTGCATCTTGTTCTTTTGTTGTAGCTTCAGTGTCTTATGGAGTCTCCATTAGCCTCTCAAAAAGCGAGACTGGGGCTGCAGAAGAACAACCGCTCAGTCTCAGGGCTCCTGCAGGAGTGACTCAGTGACAGGCTGCGGGGAGCCAGCCATCTCCTTACCTGACTGTTGTCTGGAGGAAATTCCTCCCTCCCAGGAAGTGAAGCAGGGGGAGGAAGATTTAACTCAGTTGTTTCTATAGTTACTCTACATACTGAGGGTCAGTTTTAGTATTCAGTGTTTAAGTTTACGTTGTTTGTTCTGTTTTACCATTTTCTTTCTTTTTGTTTCTAGTGGAAATTTGGCTGAGACTCCATTACAAACTACCATTCACAAACTATTTAAAACTAGACCAAATCAGCAAGAAAATGAGGTCACATGTTCATGGGATTTGTTACCAAATTCAGGAACTTTGAGGAATTTCATAAGGACCAGTTCTGGAAAAGGCAACCTATCTCCTGAAAGTTACTTGCTTTAGTTTTGTATCAGTCATATATTCACTCAGATAACTATGTAGGGAGCTCTCATAGTCCAAGCATTTTGCCAAGTCCTGGAACTATACGGGACGATTCAGACAGACACACTACTTCATCTCAGGACAGCCGAGAATCTCTGTTTCCTTCTGGAATACATGCATCCCAGAAAACAGAGTGTTATCAAGCAATAGTTACAATGAGAGCAAACCATTTAGGGGAGATTCGTTTCCAGTGGCTGCTGTAACAGATGACCAGTAAGTGACTTAAAATCTGTAGAAGTGGAATCTCTAACAGTTTTGGAGGTTGGATGTCTGAAATCAGTGTCACTGGGCTGAAATCAAATTGTCAGTAAGGCCAGACTCCTTCTAATGGTTCTAGGGGAGAACCCATTCCTTGCCTTTTCAAGTATTGGGCATTCCTGGGTTTGTGGCAACATCACTCCCATCCCTCCCTGTCTAGTGGACCTATTGCTTTCTCCTTTTACTTCTATTAAAAAACAAACAAAACAAAAACAAAAACAAAAACAAAAAACTCCCTCTGCCTTCCACTTAAAGGGATACACATGATTGTATTTAGGGCCCAAATGGATAATCTAGGGTAATCTCTCTACCTCAAAATGTTTGATTTGATCACACTTGGGAAAACCCTTTTAAAAAGCTTGGTGTAGGTCACAGACATAGAAAACAAACTTATGGTTACCAGGTGGGGATGGAGATGGAAAGGGATAAATTGGAAGTTCAAGATTCACAGATACTAAGTAATATATACAAAATAGATAAACAACAAGTTTATACTGTATAGCACAGGGAACTATATTCAATATCTTATAGTAATTTATGGTGAAAAAGAATATGAAAATGAATATATGTATGTTCTTATATGACTGAAGCATTATACTGTACACGAGAAATTGACACAACATTGTAAACTGACTATACACCTATAAAAATATTTTTTTAAAAGGAGGGAAAGGGTTAGAGCTTTCTGGGCAGGGGGAACAGAGTGTAAACCCTGAAGGACCTTGCAGAAATCATTTAAGTGCCTGAAAGAGAAGCGGTAGAGGGAAAGCACAGAGAGTGAGGGAGAGATTGGCCAAACTTGCCTAGAGGTACAGAATCTCTAGGTCATTGGGACCAGAAACATCCATTCTATCTGGACTCTGCAGGCCCTCAGAAATATCCTGCACTTTGCATAGGCATATTTTTTCATGTATTGAGTCAGCCAAGTGTGTTCTGAGGATAATCACAGTGACTAAGAATCCAAAAGTCCCTAGGCACATACAGCTCTGTCTGCGGAACTAGGTCCAGCTGTTTTCTGCACAACACAACTGGATTTGCCAAGAAATAGCTGGAGAAGCAATTTTCTCATATCTGCAAGTGGACACAAATTAGATTCCATTACACAAGTGGATTGTTTTCTCAGGACTGTTTAATGGTAGGAATTTGGCTGCGGTGTAGTTAAGATCAGGCGTGGACAGAAAGCTTAGTTGTTTCTCTGCCTTCTCCACCCCCCTCTTCATAATAACTATGATTTGAAACCTAGCAATTTTTATTTTGAGATTCAACAGACCACGAAATGGAATGTTGGACAGAACTTTAAGTTAGGATTGAAGACAGGGTTGAAACTGGATATTAAAACTGATGTGTTGTGCTCAAGTTCTAATTGTTTTCTGTATACTAACAACTTACTACTAGGTTCCTTTCCTTAAGGAAAATTAGTTACAAATCCTTTAGAACTTCAAATCTCTTTTATGGACCCAGGAATTTCACTTTTCACTACTGAAAATAAATGTAAAGAAAGTAAATATAGAAACAGTAGTGTATGTGTAGGTGTCTGTAAGTATATATAAATATTTATTATATGTGTATGCATTATGTGTTCTATACTATATTATTATACTATATATTATATATATATACACACACACATTTTTATCCATTTAGTTCTTATATTATTATGCCTAGATTTCATGAATATCCTAACCAGTTTGTTTGGTATGCCTAAAATAAGAACAGTCAGAAGTATTTATAGCAAAAGCAACAAAATACCGAGCTTTTTGACTTCACTGACTGACTCCCATCCCCAACTCAAAAATACATGGACCACATATCAAAACCATCCAATTCATAGAGTATTGAAGATGGACCTTGTTTAACCTTTGAAAATTGCACCTGTCAAATAGTTTCCTTTATAAAGAAACAAGCTATACATTTCCAAAAGTGAAGGAAGAGAAAAGAAAATGATTCTACTAAGGGTAGGATCAATACATATATTAGAAAATATTTAATTAACTGTCTATCAGTTCAAATATATCTTACCATTATTACTGCCCTTCTCCCTGTAATTGGTGCTTATTTGGAAATTGTTCTTGTTTGCTGTGTAGGATTGTGGAAACAGTTATTCAGACAGGACTCTGCTTTGTGATTTTTCTCAAGTCACTTTGACCCTGAGAATGTTCCACAGTACTTCCACACACTACCCAGAGAATATGTTCTCTGTGAGTGGTGAAATAAAATACCAATTAAACACAAAAATAAATTCAGGGAAATATTAACCATCTGCTCCTCTAAGTTCTCCAAGGCTAAATTGTTCACCAAGTCAGATAACCAGGTCCCAGTAAAAAGCCTACTCAGAACCGTAATATCACTCAGACAGCTTTTAACACAGATTCAAATAACAAAGTGTCATGTGTACTTGCATCTTTGAAAGCTTTGAAATTGCTACTGAAGTTAGTTTTGGCTGTATTGTTCATCTTACTTAAAGACTCATGCATTCTGCTTGAAAGGATAGAGATAACCTAAAAAAAAAACGGCTGCCGACATACATCCAGACGCTTTCATTAACTAGTAAGACCTACTATTTGAATTCTGGTTTTCCTTCTGGCCTTCACCGATAAGAGCCTTAATGGCTAAGTTTTAGACTGAAGAGTGGTGTCTCCTTCCTAGGTCTCCTAATATAATTGTCACCCCCTTCCCTTCATTATTCTGTCATTTTGCCCTTGTGTTGCAGTATCTGTGCCCTTTATTAAGCCATCTGAAAGACTTTTCTGGAAATATACAGTACATAGGTACAAAATGATGAAATAAACGTAGAGCTCCTTCATTCGTTTTAAAAGATGCTTGGGTTAGACTAGATGACCTTTAAGGTCCTTTTCAGCTCCAAATTTATGTTTCTGTCACCAAAGACATACAGAAAAATCTATTAGGCTATAGGCCAAGAGATGAATGCCAAGTACTGTATTCCTGGTATAGGCATATTTCTTCTTGAAAACAGAGTGTTGGATTCGGCAACCTGCTCAGGGCCCTCATGGTCTTTTGGCGATAAAACAAGTGAACTGACTGCTGAAAAGAGAAAATAAAAAACTCAGTTAAAATACTTTTTCACTTTTAAGTATCAACAAAATATAAGAAACAGAAAAGAGAAGAGCTTAATTATTTCTTTTGAGGCATTTTTAGAAATTTGAACAACTGAGATTCGCTTAATGAGTATAGCTAATTTAATGAAATTAGTCACATTTAAAATATTGTCACAGTCTTGCTACCACGTTAGCATTAAGTGTGATCAAAATTTATTCCGTGTGCTTGTATGGGTCCCCAAAGCATCAGCCGTCAACACCTTCATAATAAACTAGACTTTCAAAGCTTCAGGAAACTTACATTCAGAGCAGGTGTTTGGGCCCCTGCTTCAGAGAAGAACAAATCATTTTTTAAGGTATATTTTCTATTTATTTGAATTTAGAAGATAGGAAATTATTGATTGCATTATTTGCTATGCTAGGAAGATAAAAGCCATTGAAAATAAAGGAAATGCTAGTCATTGTGTACTGAAAGTTTCCAAAAAGCTGATTAAAGTATGTTCCGTAAGGTTACCTGGTTAATCATGGAAAAATAAATGGAAAAACTCCAGCTAAAATTTAAGAGAGGTGTTTGTGAAATATAAATATTATAGTAAATAAAATCTTCCTTGAGAAAAACAGAGTATGACTGCAATGAGAGCAGCTTATATATGTCTATTGACTAATTGAAATGCATGGAAAAATTTGTTTTCATTTGTGCAGCTTCCAATTTCTTTACAGTGCTCTGCGTAGTGGTGTCATAGTGTCTCCCCCAAATTCATGCCTGCCTGGAAGCTCAGAATAGGACCTTGTTTGGAAATAGATCTTTGAAAAAGTAACGAGGTAAGAGTTGAAATGAGGTCATCCTAGGTTAGCATGGGCTCTAAATCCAGTGTGTCCTTATAAGTGACAGAAAGGGACACACAGATGCATGGAGGAGGTTATGTGAAAATGGAGACAGAGATTGGAGTAATGCAGCTATAAGCCAGAGAATGCCAAGGACTTTTGGATGCTACCGGAAGCTAGGAAGAGGCCAGGAAGAACTCTTCCCTAGGGGCTGCAGTGGGAGTGTAGCCTCTGCATGGTGTGTTGGTAATCCCAGAATTACTGTATCTTGCAATTAATTTTAAAGTATTTTTAATGCAGTTGGTAGTTTCTTCTTTGAAGTTTTATGGATGTTGGTATCAATTACATTTGGCAAACAATATTTAAAAAGGGATATAATATTCTAGGAACTTAAAAAAATTTTAATGTCTTTAATAAAGTTTGGTTACATGAAACTTATTCCCCAAATCTTTTTTTTTTTTAATTTTTATTTCTCAGAGTGAGAAGGGGCATCATCCCACTTCACATTTTATTATAAACAGCGTAATGTTTCAGTCATACATATGCATACATATGTTCATTCTCATTTTCTTTTTCATTGTAGATTACAAGATACTGAATATAGTTCCCAGTGCTACGCAGAAGACACTTACTGTTTATCTATTTTGTATATGGTAGTTAGTATCTGCAAATCTCGTACTCCCAAATTATCCCTTCCCACCTCCTTTCCTCCCTTAACCATAAGTTTGTTTTCTATGTCTGTGAGTCTTTTTCTGTTTTGTAAATAAGTTCATCTGTGACTTTTTTTTTTAAGATTCCACATATGAGTGATATGGTATTTTTCTTTCTCTTTCTGGCTTACTTCCCTTAGAATGACAACCTCCAGGTCCATCCATGTTGCTGCAAATGGCACTAATTTTTATGGCTGAGTAACATTCCATTGTATAAATCTACAACAACTTCTTTATCCAGTTATTGTCAATGGACATTTAGGTTGTTTCCATGCCTTGGCTATTGTAAATAGTGCTGCTATGAACATTGGGGTGCATGTATCTTTTTGAATTAGAGTCCCTTCTGGATATATGCCCAGGAGTGGGATTGCTGGATCATATGATAAGTCTATTTTTATTTTTTTGAGGAATCTCCATGCTGTTTTCCATAATGGCTGCACCAAACTGCATTTCCACCAACAGTGTAGGAGGGTTCCCTTTTCTCTACATCCTCTCCAGCATTTGTGAACTTTTTAATGATGGCCATTCTGACTGGTATGAGGTGATACCTCATTGTAGTCTTGATTTGCATTTCTCTGATAATTAGCTATATTGAGCATTTTTTTCATGTGCATATTGGCCATTTGTATGTCTTCATTGGAGAATTGCTTGTTTAGGTTTTCTGTCCATTTTTAGATTGGGTTATTTGTTTTTTCACACCATATTAAGTCACACCATACACAAAAATAAAATGGCTTAAAGACTTAAACATAGGACAAGACACTGTAAACCTCCTAGAAGAAGCATAGGCAAAACGTTTTCTGGCATAAATCTTAGCAATATTCTCCTAGGACAGTCTAACCAGACAATAGAATAAAAGCAAAAATAAACAAATGGGACTTAATTAAACTTATAAACATTTGCACAGCAAAGGAAACCACAAGCAAGACAAAAAAGACAACCTACGAAATGGGAGAAAATATTTGCAAGTGATGCAACTGTCAAGGGCTTAATTTCCAGAATATATAAAGCATAAATCATTTTGACTCATTTTTTGGCTCAAAATATTTAATTTATGAGTACTCAGATAATAGTTATCCCCTAAATAATATTTTACTTTCATATATTGATAGCAAATGGTGAAGTGAGACAAAATCAGTGGAACATGGTAATTATCTATCATCACAAATCCATGAAAAATAGCCTGTATCTTATGGACAAGAGTTTAATTTTGAAATGTGTGCATTGGAAAATGGAAGTTGGTATAACATTTCATAGTGCATATAACAGTATGCACAATTGATTATAGTTAGAACTGATCATCTGGAATTTGACAGTTACTTTGAATCAAATGAGGCTAATTATAATATAAGCCAAATATTTATTACGTATTTGCTTTGAATTTTTAATTAAAAAATTTAAGACTATAAAGTTAAAGCTTTGCTATAATTAAGGTATTTATCCTTTCTTGGTAAGACTGGGGATGGAGTTAGGAGAAGGCTAAGGAAAGTACTATTTTTTTTTTTTTTTACATAAGGGGAACTTTATTTTAATACATTTTTTATTAGGTAACATTTGCTGAAATGAAAGCTTCCTAGACACCACTGACTTGATGTGCACAATCACTAGTGTTTTATGTGGAATTATCCTTTCAGGTTCACACAGCTGCTTAATGTAGAACATCATGAAAGGGCTTCCCTGTGATTCACCTGGCTAAACAGACAAGCACAAATTGATGCCCTGCTAATTGAAGACTTAGGGTGAAGATTGATAAATACCCATTTTTTCATGAGATCTTGTTTTCTAACTCTCTCTAAACATGTTCTTATTATTGTATCTTGCAACTAAATTTACTTTTTGATGCAGTTGGTAGCTTCATATCTGAATATTAATGTTGGTGTCAACTACATTTGGAAAACAATACAAAACAGCTGAATAAGATTCTCGGAACTTTTTGGATTTTGTAATATCTCTGATAGAAGATTGGTAAAATGAAATTTATATAAAGTTATATTGTAGTGATCTGCTCAAAACTCCTTGTTGGTTGCTGTGCAAAGCATGACATTACCATATTAGAATAACGCTAATGAGTGTTTTCTATAAGACGTTACAAACTGTGATATCCTTAGTAGGAAATTAGTGATATATAAGTAATAATAAACCCATAATTAGGCCTCTATCAATTCTATTTATTTTGAATTCATTATTTAAGCTCAGAAACTTAGATTTCCAATTGAGACATTATTTATCTGTAATTAAAAAGCCAAATAAATGGTACAGATTAACTTAAAAATAGTTTGTGGTTCAACAATTGAAGAGAGTGGAATCACAAAAGGTTCAGTCATTTTGAATTGATTCTACAGATGTCTCCATTCTCTAAATCCCCTGTAAGCCTCTTACCTACCATGAGAGGTTATTCTCAGAAACCTGGAGCATAAAATCAATCATATGACTCCTCTCTGTTCTGAGAGTCCAAAGATTAAGACCTTCCCTGTCAAGGAAAAGGGCCATATAGTAGGTGCATGTCCACAAAACCACATTGTGGTACCCAGTGGCACCCACGTATTTGAGGAAAAGTTATGAAAAACAGATCTCTAGGACCTACTTTACATTTGCTACCAGAACCAAGAAGGGAGGCCCAGAAATGGCTTGAAAGAAAGAGTTTTCTTGAGGAAAAGGTTCACTGACGACTGCCTACAGCTTCACAGACCTCCTGTTAATCTGAGATAGCAACATATTTACCAGTCAAAGATGCCTCCTAAAATTAGAAGACTCAAAACCCTGGAAACAGAAGGAATTTTAATATACAATCACCTAACCAAGTCATGCAAAGAAGTAATAAAGAAACAAACAAAAAATCTACTGCTGTTACTACTGTTACTGGCATCACCACCACCACCAACATGGTCCCCATTCTCAATCTTGAATCTCTAACAAAGATGGCAGTAATGGTAAAGAGAGAAAGCCCCTGATAGGGGTTTTCCTCATCGCTTATCAGTGATAATATCCTTATATCTTGTCCCCATGAAGTTGTCAAAGACTTCTAAGACAGACCACTTTAAATGATTTGTAAAGAATCCCAGGGTCAGATTCATATATTTTCCACCTGAAACTGTGCATATCAAAATACCATGCTTTTGATATGAATCTGAAACAAAGTCTATTGCATTTTCAGTGAAATGAAATTAATATCAGCCAAGGGGGTGCATGGCGTGAGTTTCAAATAAGAAATGTCGGTAAAGTCAGGAGAAATGACTTCCTATTGACATACTGTGTATAGATTTATTAGCCCTTCTTTTTAATGTTTTATATGTTGAACACAAAGAGAACTGGAGCCTTGTTAATCATCATTTGGAAACATTTTATAAGAATAAATATGTCTGTGCTTGCCTTTTCTCCATGTTAATGAAAAACAAGTCATACTTGGGGAGTGAGTATTCCTATTAACCTGCTGTCATCCATTACCAGACCTACTCAGAAGGAATGGTGGGTCTATTACTTCTCTAACAAAAAAATTGCCTCCTTTTTGTGTGTGTTTTGTTCCCTCCTTCTCATTGAAATATGAGCAATTCTTCGAGTTGAGAAACCTCTGTAGGGATCCTTGAAATGTTTTATCCATTGCTTGTACATTTAGGAGGAGAACGAGTGATTAATGATTTATTAAAATTTCATAATGAGCAAAACTCAAAAAAAAAGTCTTTGTAAGAAAAACTTCTATTTGTTTTAGAAACCATATTTCTGCATGCAAATTAAGGTCTGCAGTGAATTTTTATGTCAAACTAGGATCCTAAATTACTCATTTAGTGATGACAAAATCATTTAGCCCATGTTAAAAATACCTATGTTGCTATTTTATTTATACATTGCTCAATGCAAATTTGTCTGTTGTATATACAGTAAGAAAAAGAGCACAAGAAGTTTTTAATGTAAATGTTTTGTTTAGGTTGAGAATACATGCATATAGTGAAGTATCCAAATATTAACTATGCAGTTAAATTTTTTTTTTTAATATGGAATGATCACTCCTGTGTAATCTGGCTGCAAACCAAGAAACACATTGTTAGGACCCTAGAAACTCCCTTCAACCTTCTGGACACTCTTTCCCTGAGTAGTACTTATGGTGATTTGGAACATCATTGGTTAGTTTGAAACTTTTAATATGTGGAATCATAGAGTATGTTCCATATCTTGTTTCTTTCTTTCATCTAGCTTATAAGATTTTGAGTATAAGATTTTGAGTATAATTGTTTATATTTTCTTGAAGTATAGCCAGTTTACAATGTTGTGTCAATTTCTGGTGACAGCATAATGCTTCAGTCATACATGAACATACATATATTCATTTTCATATTATTTTTCACAAATTACTGCAAGATATTGATTATTGTCTCTTGTGCTATGCAGTATAACCTGTTGTTTTATCTGTTTTATGTATGTTAGATAGTATCTGCAAATCTCGAACTCCCAATTTATCCCTTCCCACCCCTTACCCCACCTGGTAGTCCTAAATTTGTTTTCTGTGTGAGTCTGTTTCTGTTTTGTAAATAAGTTTGTCTTTTTTTTTTTTTTTTTGATTCCACATCTAAGTGATATCATATGGTATTTTTCTTTCTTTTTCTGGCTTACTTCAGTAAGAATGACAATCTCCAGGTCCAGCTATGTTGCTGCAAGTGGTATTATTTTATTCTTTCTTATGGCTGAGTAGTATTCCATTGTATAAATATACCACAGCTTCTTTATCCAATCATCTGTTGATGGATATTTAGGTTGTTTCCATGTCTTGGCTGTTGTAACTAGTGCTGCTATGAATAT
Organism: Camelus bactrianus; assembly: GCF_048773025.1. NCBI lineage: Eukaryota > Metazoa > Chordata > Mammalia > Artiodactyla > Camelidae > Camelus > Camelus bactrianus. The sequence continues at coordinate 55,899,410 of NC_133552.1, forward strand.
TGGGGTGCATGTATCTTTTTGAATTATGGTTCCCTCTGGATATATGTCTAGGAGTGGGATTGCTGAATCACATGGTAACTCTAAGTTTAGTCTTTTGAGGAATCTCCATACTGTTTTCCATAATGACTGCACCAAACTGCATTCCCAGTTTTAATTCATTTATTCTCACAGCTATATAGTATGTCATTATGTAACTGTTCTACCATTTATTTAACCCAGTCAATGTTTATGGACATTTGGATTGTGTCTAATTTGGGTCTAATTTGCATAATATTTCTCTGAACATTCTTATACCTGTCTTTTGGTGAACATTGTCAAGTATATACCTGGGGTCACAGGATATATTTAGCCTTGGCATACATGTCAAATAGTGGTTTATAGAAGTTTAAACTTCCATTCACAAAGAGAGAGGGTTCCAATTGCCACATCCTTGCCAACACTTAGTTTCATCTATCTTATTCATTTATATCATTCTGGTGTGTGTGTACCACTATTGCAACGTGGTTCTTCTTAACCTTACAAAAGCAAAGAAGAGTAACTAATTTTATTAAAGTATGTTTCACGTGAAGTATCTTAAATGCCCTGCTTTACAGTATTTTTTCTTATTTAAATGATACAAAAGAATAGTGATTTTGAACTATTCAATACTATATTAGCTTGGAATGAGACTTTAGCTAAATTGTAATTCTGATAAATTTTATCTGTGTTAATATCTGTGATCATTAAGAACAACAACAACCAAAAGAGCAATTCTTCAGACTAATGTGAAGTGATACTCCTGAATTTTAAAAGAAAGTTTCATGGTCTGTAAATAAACCAAGACATGTACCAAGTAATCATTTATTTAAAATTAAGAGAGGAATTTCAGCTTCCATTGCTGTAGTTCTAGAGAAACATAGGAAAATCTGAAGGCAAACTTTCAGTCTACTAGTTTCTTTTCACCTTGCCAGCAACGGTTATTTCACCCTTTAGCTAGTAATATACAACTGATTTTTGAAGAGATTTTTCAGGAAAATAGTAATCCCCTTTTGATTATAAGTAATGAATTCTTGAAATGATGTAGTTATAGTAAAAAAAAAAAAAAAAAAAGAAAGAAAGAAAACAACTAAACACAAAACAACTAAAAAAACAAACAAAAAATACTTTGCACCAAACTAATTGTATCTCTATTTTGTAGTAGGTGGTTTCAGGAGTTTTCATTCCTAGTTATTGAGTGATTGTATTTGGAGCTCACAGTCCCTAGGTTCATATCCATGCTTTCCACTTAACCACAGTGTTCCCTTGGGAGAGTTACTTAACCTATTCAGATATTAGATCCCTAGTCTGTAGAATGGGAATAATTATGGTACAGATATTATATTGTTTATTGGTCTGAGTCCTCCAAGAAGCAGATGCCAAAAAGAGGTGAAACACAAGGGGATTACCTTAAGGGAAGTACCTACAAGAGAAAATGGGAAGGAAACTGAGAAAGGCTGGAAGAGCTGTTGGCCATAAAGCAAGTGTGACCCAGAGTGAAGGAGAGAGGAAAGGAAAGTTGAGTGAGTGGAAGCATTCTGGCAGGGTGTGCAGTCAAGGAGGGGTTTGCAAGAGCTGCAGGAAATCCTGAGCCAAAATTGGCCATTGGGGGAACCCCTTGTCTTCCAGCGATGTATTATATTTAGTGTCTCTGCTGCAGTCAGTCATTGGTTGGGGACGATGCAGAAATAGACTTCAGGGGCAAGCAGTGGGTACCCTTGGTCAGTTACATCCCCTGTATTTTGAGATCTATGAGGCATGTTCTCAGGGCTACAGCAAATGGTCATCATGGAGATGAACTGACAAACTCCAAATAAAGTAATGAAAACAATGCCTGGATCATAGACATGCTTTATCCATTTATTTATTCACATTATTCATTGTTATTGTTAATAATCAACACACTAATAAAGGAGCCACATGTGCAATAAGCTCAAAATATTTGGAAGAAAAATATAACAGTGCTGCAGAGAAGTTAAGAGAAGCCTAATATTTATAGTTTACTTGTTTCTAACTAAAGAATATTAATACACATTAATAATTGTTTTCCTTCTATTTGTTATTGGTATATATTGCCAAATCCCTAACTTATACTGGAATACCTAACTCTAAACCCCTCCGTTTCTGCATACATAAATGGGTTTGAAGTTGTTTTAAAAGTTGAAAAAGACTTATTATTGGGACTAACTGGATACTCTTTGAAACTCCTTTTGTTTGGCATTATTCTCAACAGAGGAACCTCCTTTTATCTTTTCAAGTAGTTTCCATTACTGTAGAAAAATCAGAGGGTGCACGTGGATAACTGTGATACTCTGCTCAAATACAGAGAAGGAGTATGACATTACAATAATGTGAAATGCTTCCTGAAAAGTCTCTGAGGCCACTTTATTATGAGACTTTAATGTAAGCAAGCATATTACTCAGAGGAGAGTCTTAAACAGAGAGGGGATAGAATCTCCAGGGCATGGCCTCCCATCTCTGACTTTCCCCCATTCGTTCTCTCCCTTCGTAAATAAAAGCCTGGTTATTCTTCCTCGTGTGTGTTACTCATATGCCTTTGCCATTTCCCCCGCTGGAATGTCACCTTTTGCTCTGGAGAGCACATCAATACATCATCCAAGTCCTTAGTACTTCAAGCGCTACCTCAAGCTATAAATTCTCCTTTAGTAAGTGTTTTGGTCCAAATAGACTTCTCCATGTGCTCAGTGTTTACTGCTTGTGCGAACTCTGCCTCTCACCAGCAGACACTTCCCTTCTAGCCACCCCTATTGCATTACTGAACATCTTCTTCACTTCCAGGGTTGTGCTGTAACTGTTCACTTGCCTTTAGGCTGCACCACACTGTCAGGAAAATAAGGATAATTATATTTCTGGAATCTAACAAGAACTTTTAAATATAATAAAATGTAATGAATGAATGCCTGAGTGAACAAGTTAATTAATACATTATATTCCCAGGTATATAATGAACATTGTGAGGACAAGAATTATACCTCCTTATAATCCTAGTCACTTAGTATAGGACTGGAATATAGGAAGAAAGCACCTAATACATCTTTGTGACTGATGAATCTAAATAGTTGTCTGAATACTAAGTTGACATTATATGACACATATATATGTTTTTTTTCTTTTATAGTCCAATATGTTAAAAAAGTGTGATTCATCTAAGTACTGTATAAAATGAAATAAATTGACCCAGATAATATAGATTCAGACATATGTGTAATTCAGCAAGAATTGGTAACACAATGAGATGTGTATTAACTCTTTCTAGTATATTAGAGAGTAGTATTAAAAACACAATTTTTGGTTGAGTCTTTTGAGAGACTAACAAGAGAATAGTCCGTATTTGCAAGCTAAGCATTTTATCAGGAATAAACTTTGCAGCTGTGCCAGGTTCTGTCCAAGAAAAAATACATTGTGGAATACTCTTAAAGGAGAGAAATTCTGAGCTCAAATCTGTTGAAATAGTTGTGTCAGATAATACTCTGACCAGGTTATTAAGTCACATATCTTTGACTTTTCACTTTGTAGCTATACTCAACGTGTGGTTGGAAATGGAATCAAAGCCCAGTCTGGAAATCCTGAAGTCAAAGTCAAGGGAACGGATCCGGTGATAAATCAGATTATTGATAAACTGAAGCATGTTATTCAGGTAAGTGCCGATGCTCTATTTATTGGGATACTCAGTGGTAAAGAAGATGCGATAACTTTACATTATATGTGCTAAATCTGTTAATCCTATCTGATAATCCTACCTAAAATTGAGTATTGGATTAAATTATTTGTATCTAGAGTTTTGGAAATGTTTGGCTGAGCTATTTTCATATACAGTCAATGTGCAGCAGTATTTTAATGGATGGAAAATATGTATCTGTACAAAGGATTCACAGCCCCTGGATTTCGGTACATAGTGAGAGTCTTAGGATAAGCTTTATCCCCAGTGAATAAGCTTTAAACATGGGAACTACTGTGATCATTAAAGAAAACACCTAGAAGAGCCTGGAAGATGCCAAAGTCACCTTCCAGGCAACTCTCTGAGCTTTGCTATGATGGTTTTTGCTGCATTGTCATGAAAGGTAAGTCATAAATGAATCACATACATTTCTTGTGTTTACTTCCTACATCACCTTTTACATGTTACCTAATGATTGTTTATGAAACCCTTCTGTTTTATGTTGAATAAGATTATTTAATTGAGTATACACTACTGTTTTTAATACATGGCACATGAAGGTATCTATCAATGGAATATTCCATCAAACTATTTGATTAAAGCCAAATATTATGTTGCATGTTGTGAAACCACCCTCCATTCTGCATCCATTGGGGCTTGTGGGAATAAGGACTATTTTTTAACTTACTAGTCATTTTATAACAATTTATCTGTGCATATATATTTTTTCTAAGCAAAGCTTTGTAGGGATAGTTGGTATTTACCTCTAGTGTTCTATGTCAGAAACTATACCTAAACATGGTGCTGAGTTTTATTGATATCAATCTAGAGGCATTGGTATGCTTCTCATAATTGTTCTGCAAAACTTAAGTGTATGCGGGGCCAGTTCCTAGGGTTCTGTTTTTACAAGCGTCTCTACATCTTGAGCAAATGATGTATAAGCAAGATGTGGTGGCTTGTGTTCAGTACCTAGATTTCTCCCTTCTAGGAAGCAGTAATGTTTACTTTGCTTATTCTATGACTGGTCCATTGGGGAAACAAGGCTGTTACCTTGTAACAGAACAATACGTTCCACTGAGAAAAGTATAAGAGAAAATTGGTGCCATGCTTATGAGTGAGTTAAACCTGGCAACATCTAGTGAGTGAAACCAGTTCCCTCAAAGAGGCACCTCCAAGGTAATGTCAGTAGATGCCTTATGCTGCTAATGGGCCAAGTGCCGAGAAGTTCCTTGGAACCGAGTTGCTTGGGATTGGGTCAGGAACTAAAGAGACAGTGCAGGAGGGATCAGAGTGAGCGATACAAGCTGGACTGGAGCCTCGGGCAGCATGGCTGAGGTCATCGTGGAGAAAGCCTGAAGCAATGATGGATAAGGACTACTGGGGTGGAGGTGAGATGTGTTAACTCAGCTCTGAGTCACCATGGCTCGGGGACTTCAGCAGCCACCAATATTATCTGCAACTGGAGCAACAAATACCTTGGTCCAGGTGGCATTTCACAGCATCATGAGCTAATATGGTGTGTAGATCTAGATTCTTCAGAAACTCTAGGGTACAATTGACCATAAAATCAGAAGATCTTTGATATAAATTGGTTACTCTCATCAAGACACAGCAAAATCTTAGTGGTCTCCAAAGTCGGGTAAGCATTCCCCAGAGAGTGCGTAAGTTGGCCCACTAGAGGGCAGGAAGGAAATATAGATCTTCAATGTATATTTGTTCTATCTCATGCTTTTCATCTTTTTTTTTTTTTTTTTTTTTTTGGTTGTAGAAAGGAGTATAAAATATGTAACCCTGCAAGGGCACACACACATCTTTTAGAGATACATACACTTATGTGTTGAGTGGGTGTGTGTTCAGACTGTTTAAATTGTGTGTGTGTGTATATATATATGATGAAAACAGATGGAAAACCCTATTATAGGTAATAAGGATGGAGCTGCTATATAAAAAAGAGAACACAGATTTAAGAAAACGTGTTCTCAAAGAAATAGGTAGATACTCAAAATGTAGAGTTTATTAAAAATTCCTCCAAGGAGTGTTCACTGATCTGTTGCCCATTCAGCGTAACATTTCACCCTTCTTGCTTCATAGGTTCCAAAGCCATATCCTTTTCAAGGTGGCAGAGGGAAATAATTCCACTTTTTTAGCAGCTGTGTTAAATTGAGTCCCACTCTTCCTTCTGCATATTAGTGTGCAGACCTCCAATTATTCATGGTTAAATTTCATTCTAGAGTTGCAAGAGAATATCATATAAAATGCTACCTTTGAGGTCTATCTTTTTAAAGTCTACTAGGGTGATATGATTGAAATTTAGATTTTTATAGAAGATAGCAGAAAGCCATATTTTGTACAAGTGTCACCAAAATATTCACCTTTAGTGTCTTAGAACATGTACTTCCCTGAGACAGCTCTCCTGGAGACGAAGAGAATGTTTTGATTTTGCCAGACTTCTGAACGCCAATGATACGTGTGTCTGCTGGCAGAGGTTCCTGTTGTGCTGTAGTATCAAGGGGCAGTTAAAAGGACCCGCCACAACGTCAGTTCTGAAAAGGTTCAGAACAATGTCTTCTGTAAGTGAGAATTTGTTAATTTTGGAGTAAGGGTGGGACAAGGGAGGAAGTAGAGGCATGAACGAATTTCAGAATCTAATCTCTAGATTTAGGTGATCAATTCTTTGTGTTTAGGTAAAAGCTTAGTTTGTTTTTTATTGTAATGGATATTAAATGCATTTGTTAACAGTATACTATGAAAATGCTGTCTCTCATCATGGGGATAAGCAATCGTTCCTCTTTCCTTTTTTCCTATGTGTAAGTATATGGGAATAGTTCAGCCATATTTATTAGCAAAAAATATCTCTGTATGTTAGCTCCCAAACACCTTTCCTTTCAGCTGCTGTTGAACAAACCTCATTTTCTACCCTATAATGTCTGCAATTAGAGTTGTTAAACAACTGGGGAGGGATTTTACTTTGAAAATGCTACTTGGTCAATGTCTTAATAAGTAGTTTATTCAAAATATTCAACTAATACTTATCGAGTTCCCACTCTGGTCCCGGTTCTGCACAAGGCATTGAGGTTAAATTAGTGAACAAAGAGGTACAACCCTGCTCTCATGGGATTTATGTTCTAAGAAAAATGAAAGTGCAATGTCTGTATCTGACCTATGTTGATGAATCAAGAAAACGAAACAGGAAGAGGTCGGAAAAGGTTCTCAAGAAGAGTGTGCCAGTGGTGGCCACTCAAAGTGGGGTGCTGACTGGGGTTGATACTGAATGGTGAGTCATAGGAAAGGAAGGAGGACTCAGGAAAATCTGGGAGAACTGGGTTTGAGGCAGAAGAGATAATACATTCAAGGATGTGTGGCAGGAATGGGTTTATTGAATTCAGAAAACAAACTGAAGACCATGTGGCTGGAGTGGAATGAGGTCACGGGAGAGACAAACATGAACTGATAGACTCTGATGGGGAGTTTTGATTTTATCCAAAGTGGGAAAGGAAACCACTTAAAGGCTTTAGGCATAGAATTATACATTAATGTTTTATAAAGATAATTTTGGCTTTAGTGTGGAAAATGGACCCTGAAGAACAAGAGCAGAAAAAGAAAGTAACATGGAGAAAATCATGGGGGGACTGGGACTAGAATTAGAAGAGTGGATAACGTAAGAAGTAGATGGATTTGGATAAACATGGGGAGTGGAGTTATCAGGAATTGTTGATGGATTAGAAATTGGGGCAAGAGAAAGAGAGAAAAAAGACAGTAACTAGGCTTGGTGGGATTATAGTGTCATTGAGTGAAAAAAGGAATTCTGGGAGTGGAGCGGGTGTGGGGTGTGTTTGTTGGGGTTAACTAGAAATTAATAAAAGAATGGTTCTGTTAAACTTGCGATGCCTGTTAGACATCCAAGAGGAGTGCCTGGAATTCATCAACGACCCTAGGGTTGGAGGTGCACACTTGGGAGCATCAGTATAAGTCACGAGACTGCATGAGCTTGCTACCTTCTTGTTAGAGAATAAATTCACACCAAAACTATTAGAGAAGAATATAAAACAGCAGAATTTTATGAAAAATGTATACTGTAAAAAAGTCTATGAATTGAGAAATTTATTTGACGTACGTGGTACCTTGCAGATACTTAGAGAGTTGATCTTCAACAGACAAGATATTTGGTAACATTAACTTTTTCTTACTGAATAATAATGTGTCTGTGATAAGAAACCAACTATTATTATTTTAGGAAGTTTTACAAAAAGAGTAGAAAATAAATGTTCTACCACTTACTAAACAACAAGCAAGCCCCAGGAAATAAGCCTTCTAGATTTTTTTTGTTACTTATATATACATATAAATAGATCAATATTTTGACATTTTTTATCAAAGAGTACCGTTGGTTTTGTGTCCCAGACTACTCACCTACCAACACATAAATTCATTTCCACGCATTAAATATTCTGCAATATGGTTGCTAGTGCCTGAACATTATTCTCTCATATGAAAGGACTATAATTTTATTTAACCCAAGCACCTTGAATTGGATATTTAGTTTATTACCAATTTTCAGGATAGTAAAGACCACTAATAGGCATATGCCCTAGACATAAATCTTTTCACAACTTTTCTCTCCTGTGATAAATTTCTAGATGCTGTAACCAAGAACCTGTTCCTTCATGATTTTAAGTATTTTGATACATATTGCTAAATTTTTCTCCCGGAAGATTCTGGGAATTTATATGTGAGGCACACTGTGTGTGTCCGCTTTCCCTGCATATTGAATGTGTAGGTGGCAGCGTGGCTGTGACCACATGTGGCGGGGAGGGAACTTCATCGGATTCTAGGGACCCAAGTAGCTGTCCTTTAGTAATGTTTGTCTGAGCTGGTGTCACCAGGGGGTACTCCAAGTATGGCCAAATATGGCCAAAATAAATATTTTCAAGACCTTCTAGGGAAAGGTCACATCAAAAACAGCTTTATTTTATTTATTTATTTTTTTGATGGTTTAGGACAAGCCCTACGTTTAAGTCCTGCCAAGAAAAAAAAATGCCGAGAAAATATGATATAAACGGGTAACGTTGGATTATAGCTTGGTCCTCAGGGAATATCTCAGGCACTTTAAAGTCTCCTTGCTGCCTCTGCAAGTCCTTATGAATTGGAAACAGGGACCTCGGAGAAAAGAGGGACTTTTTCCCCAGCTCTCCTCCATCTGTGATTCTGGCATCATTCTCTAGACAAGCCACCCGCACAAGCCTTCAGAGACACTTCCCAGCAGTTTCCTACATTCCAGAGCTTGTGCTTGAGGTGGATATTGCTTGTACCTTTGAAAACTACCCGTGATGAATATAGTGTAGCCATTAGCCTTCCAGGGAGGAATTGTCTAAAGGAGGAATTTTCAAAGGTTAACCTGAACTTTCTTGGCTGTTTACACCAGCCTGAATTGCCCTTTGATCGGAGACTGGACACAGCCCTTGATTCCTCTTAGTCTATCTGACAGAGGAAGTGTGTAAACATTTTAATTCAGGTTTTTCTCTCCTAGCCAACTTATTTTGAAACTTCTTGTTCATATTGACAAAGTTTGTTTAGGGCGAAGTTATCAGCAAGGAAGTCACAGTTATGCAGCAGTCTGTCTTTAAGCATTAAATAACATATATTATTTTTCAAAGAAAATGGTATCAGCCTAACTGCTGAACACTGGTAGTTGTGGACGAAGGTAACCCACTGCTTAGCAATTACTTCACCTACTTTCAATATATGAAACATAAAAAGTAATATCACAGCAATTTTCTATAATTCTTTTATTGCAAAACCAATAAACATTACAGTGTTGTTAAAAGCAATAGTTTTAAGTAACATTTTATTTCATCTAACAATTCCAATATGTATAAGATATTATTGGTTTCTATTAAATATCCATTTTTAGAGAAAGACTAAAACTTCTTTAGAAAAATGTCTTCATGTATAAAATAAATTTGATTTTTTAAATGTGAGGAAAAGCAGTAATCATAACCATTTGCAGGGGGAGGGTATAGCTCAACTGGTAGAGTGCGTGCTTAGCATGCATGAGGTCCTGGGTTCAGTACCCAGTACTTCCATTAAAAAACAATTAAATAAATAAAACTAATTACCTACCCTTCCCCAAAAAATCATAACCATTTGCTTTAAATCACAAAATATGATATGTATTTCAGTAATCACAACCTACTAGGTTCAAGCAGAGATGAGAGACTCTTATTTTATGTAGAAAAAGATTGTGTTAAACTGCCTCTTTTCTTTTTTCTTATTCTGTTCCTAGGATACCAGGATGATAAATAGTAACTTTATAGCTCTGATAGACTGAAATGAGGTCCTAATTGAAATTTCAGTGGATAGTTACAAGGTTAGTGTTTATAAAAAAGAAAATACACAGGATTTTAAAAAGATATGAGTATCTCAATATCTCTAATTCCAAAACCTGTCCAAGCTTTTTTCATTAAATCATTTACTATAAAACAAATTTTAGAAACTTTTTCCTATTGTTAATAGCTTACAACAGTAATGAAGAACCAGTCAATTGTAACTGATTGGTCAATTCCTAATTGCGAACTCTTTGAGCATGAATTGCCAGCTGACGCTATGAACTTCCTCCACCTCTACCAACTCCTTTCGTTGCTCAGGGAATCACTACAGCCCCCTGACGCCTTCCCCACAGTCTCCACTATACATTAATATCACACCCCAGGTGTCCTATATTAATATTCCAGAAAGACAGTCACTTCTTGATTCTGTATTAGCAATGCAATAGTGACCAAAGCCTATTTAGTTTTTGGTTCAGAAGAAAGGATTTGAAATACACTCAGTAACTTTGAATGGTCATCTAATTTAGCAATTAGTTTGGTCTCAGTAAAGTCAATGGAAGGTTACTTTCTGGAGTGTATGCTATGATGCACCGACTTCACTATCGACAATTTCATTAAAAAAATCAACTGTCAGCATAAAAGAACCATTTGAATTAGTGTATAATCAACTGGAAACACAAGCTTAAAAACTCTTTTTGAAAGAATGGGATTTGGGTTGACCATTGATAATTAATTTTTTTCTTTCTACTAGTATGTAGTTGTTTCAAGCTGAGTAAAAATCTGACTTTATATTCACTCTGCTCCTGATATGTTATCATTACCTATTAAGATTTGAGCCAGGCATCTACTGGGTTTTCTGTCTGTCAAACATATTGAAAGAATGTTGATCACTAAAACTTCTATACTTTTTATTTAGGTGATCAGAACAAATTTATAAGCTAATATCTGTAATCCTTCTGTTTAAAATATAACGTGAAACATGCATGGCTTATTTCACAAAACAAGATTCCAAACGATAGCTATCTCTCACTAAAATCAGATTTTTAAAAATTGAAGTCACTGTGATTAAACTCAGAAATTATGAAATATAAAAAGGAAGTGGCTAGCATTCTATTATAAATGATTCTTGCTTATAAGTGAGAAAACTGTTTTTGACAATTTGTAGACATAGCTATCCATTCAGCAACTTCAAAGGACTATATATATATATATATATACACATACTTCCTTTAGTTTCAATAAACACACTTTCCACAATATAGCAAGATGCTAAAGAGTGTGACTTTTGAATTAGCACAAGATATATGACTAAATTCCAGCTCTTGGAGGCACTGGTTGCATGTCTATAATCACCTTATTTAATATCTTTAAGCCTCAAAATAATTTTGATCTATATCAAAAAGACAAATAACAACAAGTGTTGTAGGATGTGGAACCCTTAAACATTGCTGGTGGAATGTAAAACTGTGCAGCTGCTTTGAAAAACAGATAGACAGATCTGCAGAAAGTTAAACATGGTTACCATGTGACCCAGAAATCCCACTGCTAGATGTGGATCCAAGAGTAAAGAAAACCTGTGTCCACACAAAAACTTGTACATCCATGTTGATAGCAGCACTATTCATAATATCCCCAATGCGGAAACATCTCAAATTTTCATCAACTGATGAACGGCAAGTGAAATGGTATATCCATACAACGAAAAATTGTTCAGCAGTGGAAAGAACTGAAGACCAATGCTGCAATGTAGAGGAACCGTGGAAATATTATGCTAAATAAAAGAAACCAGTCCCCAAAGATCACATATGGTTCATTTATATGATGACTATTAATAAGCAAATGTTATTATTTTATTTGGACATCAATTTTCATTTGTATATAGAACATTTCCTTATACTGGCATTAACTGTTAATCATATACTGAAGGCTTACCCTATCTGACCCTGATGGTCTTGTGAAGAGTGTGCTAAATAAGATAATTATTTCCTGATATCTGAATGTCTATAAAATTTTATCAGTTTTTGCCCCTTTTACTTCCCAACACAATAATGTCTGATTGCTGTCTCCATCATTTCACTGAAATGCTCTTGCTAAATTCACTGATAATCTTTTTCTGTTTCAATTTTATCAGTTTTATCTCTCTTGGACATTTAACATCACGTATCTATGTTGCTGACCCCTTTCTCTTTGTTCTCACTCCTCATTTCCCACCAACCCCTCCAATTACTCCCACTCCAGGATCTTTATGTCTTTCTTTAATTCCTGAAAATGGTGTGTTCTTCTGGGATCTCACCCAATCGCTTTTCTCTTCTGATTTTCTCTCTTTCTCTTCATCTCCCTCTCTCGTGGCTTTATGATAGCCACGTGTTTACCTTTGTTTCACACATTTTCCCTGAGTCTCAGATACTTCAATCTACCTACTGGGCAAGGACCATGAAATTTCAAATTCAGCAATTCAAAAACAAAACTCCATTCTAATTGTTACTCACTTTCCCTAACCTGCTCTCCTTTCTTGACTCTTCCTATTTGCCTAAATCTATACCTTGGATGTCATCCTCAATTCTCTTTTTTCCCCTTATTTCTAATTCATTACCACAGTCTTTTAATTTTATTTCCTAAATATATCTTCAGCCTGCCTACCTCTCTTTCCTCCATGATCACTGTGCTAGTTGAGACCACCATCTATACCTCTCTAGATTAGAGCTATAATTTCCAAAACAGTTCTCCAATCGCTGGTCCAGGAAATAGCCTGAGACAGTTATCTATAGTTATCATCTCCAATTCCTCTCCTACACTTGCATAACACACTGCTATCTGGTTTATGTATCCACAACCCCACTGAAATGATCTTGCAGAAGTTACCAATCATCTCTGGTGGCAGAATCCAATAAACACTTATCAGTCTATTGGTAGACTGATCATGTCAATATGCATTTAAAACCATTCAATAAACATAATATTATGGTGAAATCCAATTTTTAAAAAATTTTTGGTTAAATGTGCAAATTTGGCCACATGTGCATCTCTTTTCTGTTCTAAAATGCCTCTAAAATACAAATATGTGAATATAAATGTATTAACTTACAAGGCAAAAGAAAAGTCCAATACATTTTTAAAAACATTCCAAAAAAATTAAAGGAATGGAAATTGGCATGACTAGCATAAATTGCAATTCAAATATATGTAGAGCAGTTACTGATAAGAAGTGAGGCAATTCATCTGGCAACAACCTGGGGTCCATGGAAACACCAGGTAGCATGAAAGACAGAGATGAGTGCAGGACCAAATACATAGGTATTGTTTAACTCCTCAAGTCAACATGGCACCCCCAGATAGCTCACCTACTTTTTCTCTCTTCAAGTCTGGAGGTGCATTTTTTTGGGGGGAAAAACTGTAACAGGAAGATTCCTGGCTCATAACTCTAGCTAGAATACAGAGCAGAATAAGCCACAGGACAGGAAATAGAGGAAGTAAGTGAAAAGTTACATACTGACATGCCTGTTCTCAGAATGTTAGCATATAGGAACTTGCTTACTTATGTAGCAAATTAGATGACTCTTCTTTGAGGAAACTGATCAGTTCTAGAGCAAATAATTCCATATACTGTTTGGGCCTCTACCCATTGAGAAGTTAATTTGTCATCTAACCGAATGATGGTGAGATCCTCTATTATATCCTATACACATACAGTAACTTCCAGGTAGCTTCTAATGCCCAATATCAATGAATGGTCAAGCATCACTGTGCGTTGAAGGAAAATATGAAAAATTTAAATGTAAAAGCAAAAAGTAAACAAAAAAGAATGAGAAAATGCTGTATAAATATCCTTCAAGAAATGAGAGAAGAGATTATATTCTGAAAGGTTCAATAAAAGAATAAGAAAGCTTCAGAAAATTAAAACTATATAATAATTAAAAATTCAGTGGAAGTGTTTTAAGTATAAAGTCAAAGAAATAGTCTATAAAGTAATAATACAAAAAAGAGAAGGAGAGAGTAAAATATAAATAATATAAATATAATCTTATCATATAAATCATTTTTTTTCAGGAATGAAGAGTAGCAAACATACCAAGTAACCATTACAATGAATAAACACACACATACAACAATAATTATGAAATTTATGAATATTGAAGAGAAGATATCAAATCTCCCAGTGAAATAAATCAACCAAAATACATACAAATGCATGCAAAGAATGGGGATCAGATTTGTAGTTTCTTAACAACAGAAATACTAGAAGAAAATGGAAAAGCAGTAGCTTCAAATTATGAGGCAACTGATTTCTGACCTGAAATTCAAAACCTAGCTAAAATAGCAATCAAGTATGAGGCTAGATTAAAAAAGATTTTCAGATCAGAATACACAAATTTATATTCTGTATATCTTCTGTATAAAGGTGTTGGCAAAAAGAATAATCAAGAAATGAGAAGATGTGGGATACAGGAAACATGATGTTGAATACATTCAATTAGGGAAAAGGATGATTGTGGGAAGGAATTTTGCAAGCCAAAAAGAAAAAAAAAATCACTAACTTAAAATAATGTGTTGGAATGCATGAAAAAAAAAAGCATTTGACAGATTTGCTAGAGCATTTAAAGAAAAAATTAGATACAAAGCAAACTGTGCAAACTGACAAATACCATGGCAATTATAAATAATAGGAAAGCAGAAAGCTTCACATGAAAAGATACATAATCAAAGAATGCTATTGCCTTGAAGTGAATAATATATGTGTAGACACAACTATTACTGTAATAAAAATTACAGTAAAGTTAAATTAATTGAATGGGGAAAAGGAAAGTGAGATGTGGTGGTATAACAGAAAATCAATAAATATTATCAGGAATTGATAGTAAGAAACAGAAAAAATGCCTAGTTAATAATGGGTTTAGATATGTAAGGTTAATGCTAGAAAGATCAGTCAGGTTTATTACTGCTGCCCACGGGAGCAGGAAACATGGTGTATAAAGTGCTTTGGGTGTAGGAATGCTTTTTTTGGGGAACAAAAAAAAGCTTTGGTTCTATTCATTTTTTCCTTGAATATACTTATCACTCTGATAAATATAAATATAAATATAAATATAAATATAAATATAAATATAAATATAATTTTAAAAACTAAAGGCAAAGTCTGCATCATGCTTTATGTGGAACTACATAATCTGTTCTTCTATGTCTCAAACTTCGTTGCCTTATTCCTCCCCTTTTTTACACAAATCTTCCATCTACTCTCCCCACATACACACTCTTCATTGTTTTCGTTCTTTGAATATCCCAGGTTCTTTCCTACTTCCAGGTCTTCCATTCTCTCTTTACACACACACACACACACACACATTATTATTTTCACTTGAAAAGGAAAACAAAAACAGTTTTATCTCTTTTTCTCTGTAACTCAGTCAACCCTGTGTCTCACTTTTCCCCAACAAAGAACATATGTGTTCCTCTGTTCTTCTTGGCACTCTGTACCTGATTTATGAGAACACTTCTTTAGAAATGAGAAACCAAGGAATTTAGCCGTCAGGGCATTGGATAGTATCTACAGTGGCCTCTCTTTCTCCAAACCCATTTTCTGTACCCAAAGATCTTGGTTAGTCTGCTATTCATTATTTCTGACCCTGAACTCTGTCTTCCTATTCTCTGTCTGATTTTAGTGTTTTTGTGCCATATCTCACAAACCAGGCTAATTTTTCAGTTTGGACACGGCTGATCTTTTTGCTCTGATTAAATGTTCTGGAGAAACCCCTCCTCTAGCTTTTCCTGGATATTAATTCAAATTCATAGTTCTACCACCCTCACTGAATTCTGGCTTCCTAGGGTTATAGTGGTTCATAAGGCTTTCCAGTCAAACAGCCTAGCCTTTCTCTTCATGTTATTCACAATTTTCTGGGCCATGTACATTTCTCTCCTGGCAACTGTCACCACTCGAAAGCAAATACCCCAAGGTCTGGCATGCAAAAAATTCACCTAATGGTCTTCCGTGGCACTCCTTTGCCATACGACTGGCTCATGCATATTCTCATCTTTTTGCAGGCGTATTACGAGTCCATAATGCTTTGCAGACTCAATAAATGTGCACTCTAATCACTTGAATGTCATTTTATGAACGCACTTTGAAGACGTAATTTGTCAGAGCAGAACAGTTTCTGGATATATTTCCTGCAATTCAGCAGCACTTAACCAGATGGCCCCCTATAGTTTTGAAGCAGTTAATGCACCTTGAAAGTAGGCTGACTTATGAGAGGAATATGGTCACAGGGGATCAATGGGAAAGTTTCTTAGGCACAGGATATTGAAGAAGTGAAATAAATACTGTATAAAGATTCATTAAAAACTAAACTAAGTAAAAGTTCTATGATAAAATTAAAATATAAATTATAATAACCTTAAGAAATGCGCTAAGTCCTATGAATATAAGTTCTGCCTTTATTATGTGTTTCACATTGATGTGATGGAAACTTAATCAGTTTCATTAGAAATAAAACAAATCATGAGTTTTATAGTAATGAGTTTGAATAGGCATTTATACACCTTTATACAAGGCAGTTCAGTTACTATTTCTGAAAATGATCATTTTGAAATTTTATATCTGGAAATATATTATCAAACCAGGCCTGAAACTCATTAAACAGATGGCAAAATCTAATTTAACTTCCTTTAACGCTCCTTTTCTTTTTATCTTATAAAAGCAAATGAGCTTGTCAGCCTTTAATTATAAAAGAGAAATTTGAATTTATTAGATATGTATAACAAATGAAGATAGTTGCTAAATTTACTATATCCAAGTGACTTTCTATTGTGCACATTCATATTTAATTTAATGATAAGAAAATCCTCTCAAGATTTTGTAAAGGAATCACATTATCAGAAGAGTTTAAAATTTCTTGAAAATAAATATGTTCCTAAGGCACTTAATAGATCTTGAAATGAAGACTTAATTCTTAAGTTTTTAAAATATTTGACTTGCATCCATTAACACGTGCAAAATTTAAACTTCATAATTTCTCATCTTAAAAATGTGAAACATACCTCAAACATATCAAAATGAGTTGTTTATATACTTCAGTTATGATTTAAGTAACACTATTGTGTTTTTTCATTGATGAAATCAAGGAGCAAAGTTATATGTCATTCAAGGACATAATAGTCTTACTAGAAGATTAATTTTCAGTGTCTGTTTCACTAATAATCTTATAACTAATGAATTTTTCATGTTTCTGTGTTAATTCATTGAAGCATCACATTTTACCCATTCTTAAAAATACCTCTTCATCTGTTTTTTTCCACATTTTTTTTGTTGAGTTATTGTCATTTTACAATGTTTTGTCAAATTCCAGTGTAGAGCACAATTTTTCAGTTATACATGAACATACAAATATTCATTGTCCCATTTATTTTTCGCTGTGAGCTACCACAAGATCTTGTATATATTTCCATCTGGTATTTTTAAATGTATTGCATCTCAATCTATAAATGAATTTCTCGGATTTGTAACAAGGGCACCATCTGTGTTATGTCATGGTCCATGCCTGTATTTCCTCATTGTGTCCAGTGAACAAGTGAATGAAGTTAAGTCAATCACTATATGTAAAATTTAAGTGGAACAGGAATGTGAGTCTTCCTAATTATTAAATACAAACAGTAACTACTTAATATCATTCTAATTACAAATAATATGCTTTCAATCTTGGATTATAATTTTAAAATTCCTGCTCTGTTTTACTCATTCGTCCACTCATTCATTCACTGAGCAAAGTGGTTTAGTATCTACTAGGTCCCAGGCATAGTAATAGATACAGGGAGTACACAAAATGATTGAATGAGGACATTGATGAGAAGCAATGTGTGTTGCAGTTATGAGCTAGTCTGCTTCTAAGCAAGTGGGGGAAGGGAGTCTGACAATATGTCTTTACTTTCTTTAACAAATATTACTGAGGTTCTATAATGATCAGGATATAGCCTAAGGAGTGGGTAAACAAAATTAAATAAGACTGTACCTGTTTGTAGTAAAACATTCTCATAATAAAAAGTTAAAGGAATTCACTTTGTAGATTTATAGTAAGAATTCTGATCTGACTTCAGGGAATTAGTCCCAGTTCCAGGAACCTAGAAGGCATTTAATTGAGATTGAATATAAAATAAATTAGAGTAAATATTTAATAAAATACAATGGTACCATTTACTTCAATTAGAATATAGTTATAAGTTATTTTAAAAGATATTATGACTTGCACATAGTAGATGTGAAGAACAGAAATGTTAGACAGTGACCCCTTTGTAGTAGTCAAGCTATTGTAACAATAAATTTGTGTTAAAAACCATGTAAAACTTAATGAAATTTATGAATAAGCATTTTTCTCTTGTTCACACACCTGCAATTCAGCTGATCTATACTGAGCTGGGCTGGGATGTGCTTGAAGTCCAGATTTGTTGCACGTGTTGGTCATCCTCCTCAGACCACAGAATCAGAAGCACATTATTAAAAGTCAGGAGTTCAAACCTACCTGTGCAAAAAAACACCAAGCTTCTGCTGCATTGTATCCTCTAAGGTTAGCCTTTGACCAAAATAATGTAATACAGCAAAGACCAAAGGCAGGCAGTGGGGAAATATACCCCTGTCCCCTCCACCCCCAACTCAGGAATGAGGATGGAGGAGAGAATGAACAATAGCCCCAAATGATCTAATCTATCAAAATTGTCTTGAAGATTTAAAAATAATAAAGTCGTTGGCATTGTTTTTATTTGATTGAATAAGGCTTAGCACAGACATGGTGCAGTACAAAGGCATTATCTGAACTCTTCTTGCATATTTATGAGATTGCTACATATTTTCCACTTTGGTTATATACTCTTATGAACCTTTTTTGTATATAAATCTGAAAACTTTATACTTAAATTTATTAATCAGGAAAGACAGATCACCTTAAATCATCATGTAAGAAATATTTCTCAATATTTTTAATGTTTTGTGCAATTGTTAGGATATTGATAGCAAAATACTTGGAATGATAGAATTTAGGTCTAAGTTAGATATTGTTTTAACAAACTACACAAGTCAGAATAAATTACAGGCAAATAAATGGCACTTGAAATACTTATTTGAGCTGCAGATGAGATTGAATTTAAATGTTAAACATTTGGACTTTATTTTGCTAGGATTGGTTTATTAAAACATAATTAGTAACATTATCAGTAGAAAAACGTGTTATAATTAAATCATGTAAATAATCATTTCTTGATGTCTTAGTATGCTAGATTTCTCAATTCATTAAAGCAGGTAAGAGTTATATGTAAATACAATTTATTATCAGTCAGTTTGCTTTTCTGGAAATAGTAGACAATTTAGAGTTCTGCATTAACTTTTAATAGCAGTATGCTATTCTGATATTGATAAGTCGCATTTCTCTACAAAACATACAACAAGGCAGAAGTACAGGTGAAGTGACTGCAACGTATTTGCCTTTGGCAATTATCAGTAATAGATTTTTTTTTTGTCCTTAGAAAAATATAGATGATTTTAGAAATGAACTAGTTCATTCATCTGATGTCCTCAGGGTCAAATGTCCGTAACTCAGTGGTCATTACATTATCTAAATCCACTGGGTGCTATCGTAATCACATGGTCCACCATCACCTTTATTTGTATTATTCTTTGCTCTGCCCAGATCAGAAGCTGCAGGTTATTTGAGAACCAAAAGTGCAGCTTCCTGGAAAAAAACAATTTAAAAAGAGAGTAAACAGAAGATAGATCAAGGGGCTTTATAATCACAGCACATCTGAAGTCTAAGGAGCAAAACATGAAGAGAGAGACTAGTGAAAGCTAACATGAAAGGAAAAGGACATAATATTAAAAAATTTCTTAAATTTTGACTCCAAAGAAGTAACACTATTTCACAGATTGTCTTCTAAATACCAATTTCACAAATGTAAATAGTTTTTGAAAATTACCCTCTTAATCCTTTTCCTTGACTGTGAAATCCAGAGGGAGAAACTGTATTCAATTTCCATCGCCACCACCCTCTCAGTCCTATTCTGAAGGATCCAGAAATCTTTCTTGAGTTGAGCAGACTTCAGATTCCTTTCTCTGTTTAGATATGCCTCCTTCCAGCTTAATACTCTGTAGTCACATAAGCTGTTGGTTATTTGTGGACTGCCTCTGCTGTTATTTTAATAGTAATAATATAGTGGCTAATCTGACATTTTGTTCTGATATGACTATGAATTTACTCATTGATGTTTGAGTGAAAACATTCACCAGAACTTAAAAATTCCAAGTCAGATGGTCACTAAAGTAGGAGGAAGACCCACATTATGCATATAACTTTTAAAGAACAGAAATGTACTCTTTGCTTTTAAAATGAATATACTTTGGCTTTTCTAGAGTTTTGGCTAGATTGTCTGCTGTATTGCAGAGAATATTATCAAGCACAATCTAAATTTTCTTCTTTTTGAGGCTTTCAGAATTAAAATTGGCATTGATCCATGAATTCATTCCTTTCTCCTTTTTGGGTGAGTGCGCATAGATTGCTTTACTTACATCTTAATTTTCAACATAAACTTTTAGCAGAATCTGTCATGTTTCATCACCATGTAAGCAGATGTGCTTTTTATTCCTTTTTCCTTTTCAGTGAGCAGTTACCTCATTTGAAATTTTTCACTTGATTTAATTTAACTTTTTTGAATGGTAGACACATCTGCTGCTACCTGTGTCTGCTTTTCATTTTGCTGGGTTGCCTAGAAGCTGTGACCACAACAGTGGTGCATTTTCCTGCTGTTCATTTATAATCCTTTGTTTCAAGAATATCGATGTTTAAGAAATGGAATTGGTATATTGCCGTAGTTTTTTGTGCTTCTTCAAAATATTCTTCCATTATTATTTCTATTTATACATTTGAAAAGATTTTTACAGTTAATTGATACATAAAACATCAAAGCTCCTTTAGAAATTTTCCAGTTTCCCTTATGCACACTGACATGGATTGTTCAATAGTTATCACAAAGTGGTGCTTGGGGCAATACACTTTGTTATATAAGGACAGTTCCCAATTGTAATTTAAAAGTAATAAACTAAACTTTGATGGCCTTAGAATTAATGTAAATTTACCATTTAAATCTTCATGCAAGTTTAAGACTATGTATTCAAGATCGGTTACCTAATTTTCAATGTCCAGTGCAAAAGGAAAATGTAGAGATACCCCTGTTCAAAAGTTACTAAGAATTTCAAGATGACCCAATGCATGAAGCCTTAGTAAGCAGGATGTGTGCCCATGAAGACAGCCCTATGTGTATTTTGAGAAAACCAACATCTTTTCCAGAATGTTTAAAAAATTATAATAAAAGAATATTGATCTGTAGAAATGAGAACCATGAAGAAAGATCACATAGCCAACCTCAAATTCAAAGCATGGAATTCTTACATCAACTCTGAAAGAATTTGCCTTTAGGACCTAGTATTTCACCTGTGTTTCTACTTTTGGACAATTCTAGATATAATTTCTATTTTATTCTATCTTAACTTTTGCCTAAACTCTAACTTCTATAAATCCTAAATGCTGTCCCAAGCTCTACCCTAATAAATAATTTAGATAGAACTGTGTTTCCAAGTGTGTTTGGTAGAAGCACATGAAATTATCAATATTCAAACAAAATATATCAATATTTTATAAATCAAAAGAGGCAGTTTTATGTATTTCCACCTAAGACATAGCAGCTGATTAAATATATGAAGGCAGGGTCCATGCAGACCCCACCCCCTATTAGGAAACACATACATAGACCCTTTCCTAAAACCACAATCTTCTTTCTCCCAAGCTAATTGTTCTTTGACTCTTCATAATTATTCACATGAGAAATTTTCCAGACCCTTCAACAAGTTGGTTGGGTGACTCTAGCGATTAGGCTTGTTAATTTTTCTCTTACAGTTTGACATTCTTTATTGAAAAAAAAAAAAAGATCCAAATGTTGACTAATAGATTGCATAGTGAAACATGTTTACTGGTCCCATGAACTAAACAAGTCTAAACCCTGACACCCATTTTTTTCTTATCAGCTTCTAAGTAATATGTTTACTAACATAAACTTGTGCAATTTTATGTGAAACCTGAAGAATTTTAATTACACATATTTTTTATTTTCTTTTTGCCAGCAGAGAATCCCTTTAGTTATGTGCCATCTTCTATTTTCTGTTGTATTTTTTTTCAATATTCTTTCTATTAAAACTAGAAGAGTTTCTATGGAGAAACCTAGTTCTTCCCAGTTCTGAGATCTGGAAGGCATTCTTGCAAGAGGATCTCATAAACTTATTTGATGTGGTAGGCAATAAAATCAATTGATATCAGTATAATGAATACTGTTGTGAGTTCTGCAAGGATCATGTGTAACATCAAGCAACAAATCAGTAAAAACAATTCTCTGATAGACTATGTCTTAACCATGTAATTTTCTGATGATCTCAACTGACACAAAAATATCATTGTATATTTGGAGTACTGGATTTCTAAAATTTTCATCTGCTGAACACTTTTCATGAACAAATTATATACAGAAGTCCAACATGAGAAAACTCTCAGTGGAGCTTTTCAATTCCACTTAGGCTCTGTGTTAATCCCACTGTGTTGGCCTCCCCACAAAACTCCCAAAAAACAAAACATTTGACCTGAATTTTCAGTGGCTTAACCAAACCAAAGTTTATTTGTTGCTCACATAAAGTCCAAAATCGGTCAGGCTACTAACCTCCAGATTTAAGCTATGGCACTCATCACCTTGCAGTACCCACGGCAGGAAAAAAGAGAGCTTCAAAATAAGGCAGGAGCACTTTTTTGCCTCAGCCCCAAAGTGATACGCGTCACTTCAACTCATAGTCTACTAGTCAGATACTTTCATAACTGAAGTCTCAACCTAGCTGGATGTCTCTGAAATATCTGGGAGTGCATGGATATTTGCTGAGCATGAAATGTCTGTCATACGTTCTCTTTTGCTTTCTCAGATTCCCCCTGATTCTTCTCCTAATGCTTTACACAATCTAATAAAAGATTCTGGGGGAGGGATGGTTTAGGAGTTTGGGATTAATAGATACACATTACTATATATAAAATAGATCAACAACAAGAACCTATTTATAGCACAGGGAACTCTATTCAATTTCTTGGGATGAGCTGTAATGGAAATGAACCTGAAAAATGTATATTTATGTATGTATATGTGTAACCGAATTGCTTTGCTGTACACATGAAACTAACATTGTAAATCAATGACTCTTCTATAAAAAATAAGAAATAATAATAATACTAATAATAATTTTAAAAACTCTGGTCTAAAGGAATGATTTCCCTATGCTTCAAGCAATTCGCTGACACCAAACTTTCCATAAGAAATGGATTGCAAAGAATTCAATACTTTATTTTCTGAAACAGACTGGAATGCCCAAATTTTGTGTAGCAGCAGAAGGACAAAGCTGTGTGCTTTGACAGACCTAGGGTGAGGTAAGGATGATGTTCTTTTCTGAAAACTGGGTCTCTCAAGGACATCTGGCGGAATGGACATGCTTAAGGGACATGTGAGCGTGTCCGAGATTTTCCTCTGAACAATTTCTGGGTCTGCTTTAATGAGGCAGGGAGTCCAGAAAATTTCAGACCTCAAGAGCAGAGATAGTGCCTCGTTCATCTTTCAGTCCTGCACATTTAGTCCTGAATCTGGCACCTGCTGGGTTTTAAATTAAGTTTGGTTCACAGGAAATGAAATCTTCAGCTGCCTGCTAGACAGTTCCAAAGCAAGCCCTAAAGTGCAACACTTCCAGAATCGTTCTTTTTACTCCAAGTCTTGGTCTCCCTTCAAAGTTTCCAACTACAGATTACAGATACCTCCTGTCGTACAATCTTTAGAGCTTAATGTTTTAGAGTCTCTATTGGGTCTTGTATTTTTTTTTTTAATATTTATATAGTTCATCCTATTCTAAAGATTGTTTCTTTTGATGTGTGCCTTTCTCTCCGTTTTATTTCTCCAATCTAAGTCATTCACGTCTTAGCTTGCGGGGAACTATTATAATGGGCTCCTAGCATCCAAACTCTCCTCTTCCAACTGGTGGTTCTGCCAGAATTATCTTCTTTAAATTTTATACAATTTTGAAGGTTACTTTCCATTTACAGTTCTTACAAAATATTGGCTGTATTCCCCATGTTGTACAGTACATCCTTGAGCCGATCTTACACCCAGTAGCTTGTACCTCCCACTTCCCTGCCTCTTGTATCGCCCCTCCCCCAACTAGTAACCACTGGTTTCTTCTCTGTATTTGTGAGTCTGCTTCTTTTTTATTATAGTCACTGGTTTGTTGTATTTTCTAGATCCCACATATAAGTGATATCATACAGTATTTATCTTTCTCTGTCTGATTACTTTCACTTAGCATAATGCTGTCCAAATCCATCCATGTTGCTGGAAATGGCAAAATTTTGTAAATTTTTATGGCTGAGTAGTATTCCATTATTTGTATGTACTACATCTTCTTTATCTGTTTATCTGTTGATGGACCTGTAAGTTGTATCCATATCTTGACAATTGTAAATAATGCTGCTATGAACATTGGGGTGCACGTATCTTTTCGAATTAGTGGGGTTTTTTTTTGTATATATATACCCAGGAGTGGAATTGCTAGGTCATATGGTAGTTCAATTTTTAGTTTTTTGAGAAACCTCCGTAGTGTTTTCCACAGTGGCTACACCAATTTCCATTCCCACCAGCAGTGTAGGAGGGTTCCCTTTTCTCCACATCCTTGCCAACATGTGTTGTGTTCTTTTTGCCTTCTTAAAGCAGAATTTAGGCCACATTTTTTCCAAGTAGGTTTTGATGACACTCTAAATAAGGACTTTTAATAGATGCTACATTGGAAATGAGATGGAAGAGTTTGTTTAGTAAATAAGTTTGTAAAATGTGGGTTAAAGTTGAATAGGATTTACTTTTTCTATTGCTGTGTTAATATTTATTAGAAATTTCTGGAAGACTTTGCATATACAGAATTTCTGTAATCTATTTAATGAAAGAATCTGTTTTCTTAGTATTCTCTTGGAACTGCTGCAGGCTAACCTTTCAGGGATTCCTCATTATCAACAGAATCACATCCAGATGTTTTAGTACCATGTTCAGGGCTTTCCACGATAGGCTTACAGATCACTTCTTCTCATCGGTCTTTTGCTCAGGCCAGTTTGCATTATCCAACTTGTGCATCTTCTGCTCCATGTCTGTGTCCTTACCATTGTTTCCGTGTGGAATCTCTTGCAACCCAGTATACAGTCCCTCTTTTGAAAAACTGAACTCATTTATCATGAATAAATCCCCCTCCTCCTCCATTGAGATTTACTGAGATTTCCCCATCTTTACATATCACAGTAATCTCTGCACAGGGTGTTTCCATGTAAGGGTGGAAGAGCTCTATTTCAATAGAATATTTACTGTGTACCCAACCAAGTACTAGGTATTTATATACACTGTTTAATCATCTCATCAATTCAATGAAGGACTGATCAACCACTTTTATAGACTCAGAAGTACAAAGACGTATACAGTTAATGCCTTGTGTGCAGGTTTTCTCAGCTATTAGCCAGGAAGGCTGTGATTTAAGGAAGATATAACTATCTCCAAAACTTCTCTGAGTTGCTTACACAATAGGTTGCATCACTCTATTTGTTTTTGTGGTAGTTAATGTATTCTGTCACCTATCATGTAATTTGTGGCTAGAAGTCATTTCCATTAGAACGCAAGCTCTACGAAGATAGACACTGTATCTTGTTAGATGTGTGACTACTGTAAATGCATGTATGTGGATGAATACATATTAATTTGAATTTGATCGGCTCTGTTTTATTAGCTGCCCTGCGGTGTTTTATTTGTATGATGCCTTATGGTTTTCGTCATTCACGTTTGTGTTAAAATATCTCTGGGAACAAGATCATACTGTGTCACTTGTCATATTTGTGTGTCCTCCAAATGCCTGTGCTGTGCTTCCCAGAAACTCCCTTCTTGAAACTCTTGCTTAGGGATAAGCTTTAGGATTTCAAATGTATGAAGGAATTTACTTCAAAAAGTGACAGTAATGTCTCAGAGCCTGTGTCAGTATACAGAAAAGTAAGCGATTTTCTAGGTCTGTACCAAAGTGGATGAAGCCAGAGAGAGGCTAAAAGAGAGGTCAGCGGTAATCTGGAGGCAGAACTTTTAAAAAGAGTTAACTGAAAGCATTTTTACACGTGCCTTGCTCTGAGAGCAGAGGTTAAGTTCTATGAAGGATGGGCCAAGTATCAAGAAACACTCAAAAATACTTTTCCTTTGTAGGCCCACACCTGACCCTGAGAAGTTACACATTGCAGATTGCTCTCTAAATTCTCATCTTGAGAGTAATATTTGCTTTTAAATACGTATTTTAATGTAAATATGTTCTGTGACTGATGTTGGCTGTCTGAGCATCACTGAAAATAGGAATAGTTCATTTGGATCTTAAAAACTGGGTGTCTTCCAAGGTCAAACTTGAGATTCAAGTCTTATTTCAAAACAGACTAGATGGCAGCTGAAGAATTTACACTGACTCTTGGACAAGCATTACCCTTTTTTTGGCCCATAAACACCAAGGGTGTCTCAGAAATGATTTAGATTATTGAATGATGTGTTTTATCCTATTCACTTACTAGGGAAAATAAAGGTAGAGGGTTGAGAGTCCCCATATTTTTTCAGAGGCAAATAGGACCCAGATGTTCTCAACTCCTTCAATTTTCAGGGGTCACACCTCACTGCAAGCTGAGGGGGCAGTATTCCAAAACCTCCCAGTACTTACCACAAGAATCCAATCTTCTACCAGGTTCTTGTCTCCGGACATTTTATGGAAAACCTTGAGAGATACCCCAGTGGCTTGGAAGCTGTTCTTATTGCCTTTGACGTGTCACGATGATCTTGTGATAGAGAATGCTTCATTCTGTAGGTCATCTTTTGCCATCTCAAATCAGACTTTTCCAGAATGATGTTCATCTTCATTTCTTCTATTGTCCCAGGTAAAATCACACTTTCACTTAATTCCTCAAAGCAGATTTAATACCAGCCTCTAATACTGTCATTATGTTTCCTAGGGTTTAACTGCACCCAGGGGAATACTTTAGATAATGTCTTCTAATTCCCATCCCAAAGAATAAAAATATTTTCTATCACTCCCATCTAAAGTCGTCCTCTTCTGTAATTGTAATATCATGTGCAAAAGCTATTTTAAGCACTAAAATAATAGTCACCTCTTATATTATTAGACAGAGAGGCTTATGACGTCACCGTCTCAAACTTTTTAATTTCAGAATTAGATAACTGTTTTCCCCTCAAAAGTCTCATTAATATGTACTCTTCCGAAACAAAGGAACAAATTGTCACATCCCCTCCCCACCAGGTTCATTCATTTGTTCAAGAAAAACATGTATTGAGTTTCTCTTCTTTGGCAGGGGTTATCGATAATTCAGAGGTTAGGGGACCTAGACCTGGCCTTTGTCCTCATGGAACTTGGTGTCGTCGGAGGGATGGGTATGAACAAAGCGATGACATGTATGAGGACAGCTGGGTTGTGTAATATGGAGAGGAACATGGTGCTGTAAGAGTATAACTCACTGAGGAAGTCACCCTGATCTAAAAGATAATTAGTTAAAAAAGATAATTAGGCATTCATTAAGCAAAAACAAACAAACAAACAAAAAACTGGCACAGAGTGAGAATATCAAAAAGGGAAAAAAAAAGATAGACAGCATATGCATGTAGTGTGTGATGAGGAAGAGTGTGGAGCATGAAAGACTGACAGAAAACCAGTGGGAGTGGAGCTCAGAGAGCAGGAGGAGAAGTAGAAATGAGATGATACTGGAGGTCGGCAAGAATGGGACAGCACAGGCCTGGCAGCAAATGCTAAATGGCTTGATGTTTATCAAAGAGGAATAAACAGTCATACAATGCCTTTAAACTGAGGCGTGTGTTAACTAGATTTGCATTTGAGAAAAATCACCCCTCTAACTGCGGTGGGTAGAGTAGATAGCTTGGAAACTAAATAAACATGGGAAGGTGATGTGGTGGATTACAGCAGCAGCTCTTAGAAGTGCTATGATCAGGATGATGAAAAAGAGGGAAGGTAAGTTTGTTTTTTGTCTGTGAGTCTTTTTCTGTTTTGTAAATAAGTTCATTAGTGTCATTAGAAAAAAAAGTCCACATATACGTGATATCATATGGCATTTGTCTTTCTCTCTCTGGCTTACTTCACTTAAATGTGGTATAATCTCTAGGTCCATCCATGTTGCTAGGTTACCAGGGGGGAAAGGCGCAGGAAGGGATAAGTTGGGAGTTTGGGATTTGCAGATGCTAACTACTATATATAAAATAGACAAACAACAAGGTCCTACTATATAGCACAGGGAATTGTATTCCATATTTGTGGTAATCTATAATGAAAAAGAATATGAAAAAGAAGATATACGTATGTGTATAACTCAATCACTATGCTGTACACCAGAGACTAACACAACATTGTAAATGGACTATACTTCAATAAAAACAAACAAACAAACAACAAAAAAGAAAAGACAGATTGATGTGAAAGCCATGTCAGAGGCAGACTTGTCTGATTTGGCTCTGAGAAGGGAGGGCAGGCAGCGTGGTACCAAGAAGAGCGCCTAGGTTTTTGGCTTTCCCAACTAGACTGATAGTGTGTAATCTTCAAAAATAGAAATCAAAGGAATAAAACTAACACATGAGAAGGAACATTAGTTTACTCTTGAATGTGTGAAGTTTGGAAAGTTTTTAAGAGTTGATATCAAGTTGAAAATTGACTTTGCTGGTTTAAACTTCAAAGGAGAGGTCTGAATTTGAGCTGTAAACTATATCATCAAGCAATAGGGATAGTGGATTTCATAGGGGTGGATACAATTTTCTAGGGAAGTAACATAAAGTAATCAGATAATTGGGCGTAGAAATTGCCCGAGCATGGAGGAAGAAACCCTGCCTGCCATAGGGCCAGTTAGAGGAGGATGAGCCCCTGCAAAGGAGCAGAAGGATCAGCCGAAGCTTCAGGTCGAATTAGATTTTCACGTCCAGAAAAAAGCAAACAACACCCCGCCCCCCAAAAAAGAACCTTGTCTGTCTCATCTCTCTGTCTGCTTATCAATCTATCTAAACAGCTACTTAAATGATGGTTACAGTGTTCCAGATACTGTTGTAAGTTCTTTACAAATATTGTTTTACTTAATTTTAAAATGGCATCCCTTCCTAATTCCTACTCCTCTCTCTCTCCTTCCCTGTACCAACAGAATTTAGCCATCAAGCTATCAATATTTTAGACATGATGGCATTGGTATTAACTAAGATAAGGAAACGATGCTAATAAACAATATCCAGATCTCAGTGGCTCATCATAATAAGTTTATGCCTCACTGTATAAAATCCAATAAAGGTAGGTCACAGGCATTTGCCTTGAAGAGTGACACAGGGAGCCAGGCTTCTTCCATCACGTGCCCACTCCCGCCCCCAACCCCACTTCTCCATGTTGATGGAGTCCTATCCATTCAGCTGTCGGATAGAGAATGTGGAAGCTTAATCACACAGGAGGTATAAAGGGATCTGCCAGAAAGTAACCTACAGCATTTTGCCCCATTTCGCATAATTCAATAACATGGCCACATGCTAGGGAGACTGGGGGAAGTGGTCCGGCTATGTGTCCAGGAGGAAAAGGAAACAGGGTTAGATGCCCACAAAGCATTATTTTTGCCACAGAAATCTTGCCAAAGTTAGAGAAACTTCTTTTTAACATTTTTTACTGATTTATAATCATTTTACAATGTTGTGTGAGAAACTTTTAACAAAAGTATATTTATCGGTTCAATCCACCACAGAAGGAGATGCACCCAGCATATCCCATTGTCTAGAGAAAACAGAAAACAAATATTCATTACTTTAAGGACTTTTTCTGCTCCAGGATCTCAAATAGAACCATAATGTCTATTCCTGCAACGGCTCAGGTTTCTTAGAAAATAGATGGAAAGGAACAAATTTAAATCATAGACATCAATTTACTTGAGAGTCCTTGTGCTCTCCCTCTGGGGCCTTAGGAGTTACCTACCCAGCAGCCCAGGGTGGAATTCCATTGCAGCTTTGACGTTTTCATGCCAGTAGTCCATTCTTCCCTGCCTAGCACCAGGCTTCTCAAAATTATGCAGATTCAACCATTACATGGGTGACCATCTTCTGCACTGCTGATAACCTATCTTTCAAGCACGGTAGTGGAGAACTGCACCACATGGCGTTTTATTAAGTAGATGTGAATGCACTTTGGCTGATTCATTGTTCAAGTTTTTTCCCAGATGTACCCACAACAGAAGCAGTACATTACCTCTTATTTTTCCTAAACTAAATTACAAATTTTTGACTGTCACTCCTTTTTCATCATTATGACCCTTAACAAATACAGTTGGGTTAACAGTCATGTGACAGCCACATCAAGTCAAGGTGTTCCATTGGTTTGGGAGTTCCTCTTTCTCCTAAGTTATTTTCATTTGAATATCATTAACTTTAATTAACATAAACAAGTTTGGTGAGAGAGAAACAGTATTGCAACTAATCCTTTTTTTTCGAAATCTTAAAAATATTTTGGAAAATAAAGATCTATTTTTTGTGAAGTTTATGATTAGATTTAGCTCTGTTTCTACAGAAAAGCAAGATCAGAAAGGAGCAAACAAGTTAAAATCTATGGCACAATGTTGAAATCCTCACAGGTAAATGCCTTAATATTGATTTTTTATATGGGTTTGAAGATCTGTCATGAAGATCTATTGAGTTTTGTGGCTTATGGTGAAGGTTACAGATACTTTTCCCAGATTGTATTTCTCTACACAAGGTTTTACAAAAATATACCTGGACTTGTTTTGAAAGATACATTAGGAGAGAGAAAGTGTATTTTCTAAGACTTGATATACAGAAACACTAGGTTCAATTTCTGACTTTCTGTCTGAATTGTATATAGGTTTATTTAGACTGAACAAGTGAAGAAAATGTAAGTGGAAGCTAGAAAGATAAATTTGGGAGGGAAACAGCCAGGACTTAAAAAGACCTAGGGCACTGTGTTGTCTAAGGAAGCCCTGAGTCCAAGCACCTGCCACTCTCCTTTAGTGTGAAGGAGTGAGGACATAGTGGTGATTAGCTATAACCCAGCTTTCTTGTGCTGGCAAGATCCCTGATCTCTCCTTGGGTGGTATTTTATGAACTGAGAATTCTTGAGATCACTTTGAAATGCAAGGGGGATCTTTGGAGACTTCTGGAGCAAGCTTAGTGTGGATTTGCAGCAGCCCAGAGCTCAGAGATCTGTTCTAAAATTAGTTCCTTCTAGCTAAAAGTCTAGTGACCTAGTGCCGGTTTATGGAATAGGGGCCCTGGTCATTGTCTGCTGGTCAGTGTTAGAAGAGCACCCTGTAACCAGAAGGTTTGGGAATGGAAAGTAATGATGTAAGCATCTCATCTCTTTTTTTAAGAAAGGCGCTGATTCTTCCATGGTATTTTTAATCTGTTCCTATACTACTTGCCTCTTAATTACTTCAGTTTGCTATAAAAATTGACTAATGTAAACATGTAAAAATGTTCAAATAAAAATTTAATAATTTATTGTTGCTGAACATTGACCCCAAAATTGAAGATGCTTGAACATTATATAAAATATCCTTACAATGAAAATTGTCACTGTTCCAAATAACACTGAAAAAGAATATCATTTTACTCAGTTTTCAATTTGCTATAAACACACAAAAATGTAGTGCCTGTACCAATTGAACTCTTTGAATTCTTTAAGTAACTATTGTCATTACTTAGATGCCAATTTTAGGAGTTGATTAAAAATATAACTACTTGAAAAACCCCTTCTCTTTGTTCTTGCCTTTCTGATAATGCCTATCAATAAATATTTTTGTAATTATTCATTGAATGATACAAAATATTTTACAGAAAGACTTAGTGACTTGTTTCAAACAATAAAAATGGAAACATAATAACTTACAGTGGAGAAACCTGGCAGACACTACTTTAATTAAGTGATCAGGGTAAGTATCATCAGTGATGTCATGTCCCCCTTGACATGAGGCAGTGAGAGAGGCGCGTCACCTCTGTGATATTCTTCACCTAAACCCATGATCCCAGTCCAATCATGAAATGAATCTCGCAAACTCAGATTGAAGGAAATTCTGCAAAAGACCTGACCATTATTCATCAAAACCGTCAAGATGATAAAAAAAATACAAAACAAAACAAAAACAAGGAAAGACTGAGAAAATTGTCAGAGATTCTAGGAGCCAAGAAGATATACAGACTGAATGCAATGCACTGGATTTGGATTGAATCCTAGATAAAGAACTTTAGAGAAACAAGTGGTGAAATTTGAGTCAAGTCTGCAGTTTAGTCTGGAGTATTGTACTGATGATACATTCTTAGTTTGGACAAATGAGCTGTGGTTATGTGAAGTGACACCATTAGGGGAAGCTGGCACCAGTGGCAACTCTGTTTATCACTGCAGTTTTTCTATAAATATTATTCCAATGTAAGACATTTTAAAAGTCTCTTAGGGAATGCTGTCTTGTACTGGAGAAATTTCTTCATCTTCATCTTTTATGCAGACTAACTTGCGGTGGGATTTTATTTACATATGACTGGCTACGATTCTGATAGCCAGTTCAGACATCAAAGCATTTATAAGCTGGAAGCTACCTCAAAAATAACTTAACTCTCAGCATATGAAGAAACCAAGATTCAAAGAAGATGTTCTATTTGTTCTGAGAGGACTGAGTAGTTTATGACATAACCAAGGGTAGAACTCAGATCTCTGGGTTGAATTCTCTTTCTGTCACACATAACACCAACAAGCGAATTTGTGTGCCTGCCCTATTCTACAGCTGACCAATACTAACTCTTTTAATTCTCAGAGCAGTCCTTTGAGGTAGCTATTTTTCTTTGTGCCTGGCATGGAGTATTCATTCATGTTGGTCATTTTCAACATGGATTTAATCAGGCAAAGGACCTCAATAGATTTACACCTTAGAAAGTTTGCTCTGGGATTTTAAAGGATCTCTTGGATTTAGGGGAATTGGGGTTGGAGACAGAGGCTCTTTTAAAGACTCAAGTAGAAGAGACCCCAGGTGTATCAGAGGATGAGGGCAGCAGCCGAGTTCTTTGCCACTGGAGCTGAAAAGGGGGTTCATAAAGGTGGGGTTGGCAAGAGTCAGTGATTTATGGGACACGTGAGATAAGGAAACCAGAAATCCTCTACCTCTGAAATCAGAACATTAAACCTCTGTTTCCTCTCTTCAGCTCTTCGGCCCTGTTGGTTCACTTCCACTACATTGATTTTTGGCCCTATTTTACCCTCCCACTCTTTAATGCTTATATGGCCTTGTGTTTTTACCTTAGCTCTCCTGGCTAGATGCCATAATATGCCCATCCACAGCTCTTGGCAAAATCCTCAACTTCACTGTCCTGTTTGCTCCTACCTGACAAACCCTCTCTGGTTTGTCTGGATTAAGACAGCTTGTCTGCCTTGTCACCTAAACTTGGGCCGCAGGGAAGTCCTGGAGAAAATCACGACACCACGCAAACTGGAGAGGACGCAAGTGTTTGGATTCCAAGTCTCTTTCTCGCTCCTTCATGTGACACTAAATGAGCCCCTCCTCTTCTCTAAGGCCAGTTCGTCCCCCTCCACGTGTACCTCTCCTTACGCTAACTGTTTTTGTCATCAACATTTTTCTATACCTGGCTTTTTTCCCTATATATTAAAGTCTCTCTAAGCCCCACCTCTGGTCTTCCCTCGGGTCTTTATTTCCCTTCAGTTTCTACCCTGTCTCTGTCTTCTTCCCAGCCAGGCTGTTGCATCATCCTGGTTATATTAGTGTCTTACACTGGGGTCCCTCAGGAGTAGTAAGTGCTAGGTCCTCTCTCTTCTCAATCTGTTTGGCGTTTCTGGACAATAGTCTCCTCCCTGTGGCCTCCCCGGTGGACTGAGGATCTTACATCTCTCTACTGGTGCCTCAGAAGTGTGAGTGTAGCCACAATGGAATTCTCACATTGGCTCACATTTCAGGGGGTAGGGAGGGGTCGTGTTTTACCCAGGTTTCTGTCTAGTGTTTAGTGCTTGGCTCTGAGTGGGAACCTGATATGTCTTTCCTGAATCACTTCAATAAAGAAAAATAAATAAATCTCAGTGTTAAATCCAGGAAATAGTATTCATATGTAATTTGACTGACTACAGATGTGATCTGCATGCATATTTTGTAGAACATCTCTTTGGTCAAGCAAGGCAAAGTTACATTCTTAATCTCTTTTAGCAATGTTTTGACTTATTCGTTCCTATGAGGATTGATTTAAGTATGTACCTGACTTAAAAAAATTCTACTCAGAATATTGTGACTATTCTAAAATTTGGTCTCTACCTTTAATTTCAAAATAGACTTAATTCTAATATATCCTGACTTGCTACCTCTCTCGTCCTGGTCGTTTTATCATTCAGACTGGGGAGAACAGTCCGTCAGGTCTATAACAAGAGAACAATGACACAAAAAATGGAAATCTATACTATGAACAGGTCCTATATCAACGCTTTCTGATTAATTCTCCCTTTCTTCTCAAAGTCTAACTCATCCTGACTGAATCAATCAAAAAGCTATTACTTTCATACTTGGAAGTGCTGCTTTCAAAATCAATAAAAACACAGCTCATTTTTAATATGCAATATATTACAAAAATGAAAATTCCCACTTACCTGAGGTAGAAATTTATGAAAAAAATGTATGGTTGTTGGAAAACTTGTTGGCTGCATATGTGCATGTATATGCATCTGTATTTATAATTCATTGCAGGCTTTATATTTTATTTTACTAAAGATTTTCATGACTGTTAACTTTTTGTATGTATATATATATATATATGCATGCATGCATGATATATCTATTTTAAAAGACGACAATGGATTACTTCATGGTGAATCATTGTTCAAGTCTTAACGCATCTGAATTACAGGCACTGAATGAATCAGTATCTTCTACAAAGCTCTAGCTGCAGCGGATAATTCTACATTAAAAATTACATAATTCATCCAAAGACATCTCTAGCAAAAAATGGGTAGAATTCTTAATAGAGACATTAAAAACAGCTAGCTGCAAAAATTGATAAATAACCATATTCTTTGTTAGTAAGGAATAAATATGAGCTCTGGCTCCTATTTGAGAATGATTAATTGAATTGTATATCTGTATTCAGGGATGTCTATTTTCTGATCTGCTTCAATCGTCATTCATCTGTACATCTACAATAATTATGTATGTTTGTAATATTGAACTAGAGACCATGATCACAGTCAATTTATGTGTAAGATTCTTAGCTCTCTTTGATTTATTTCATTTGAAAATGTGCAACAAGGCACTTGCTTAACAGGATACCTTAATATCAGATTATATGAGTAAAATGAGTGTTATGCAATATACATTATTATTTTGCTATTTATTATTGTATCACTTCAGCTTTTCTTTACTGACCGTCCATGACCTTTCTGTATTCTTTCGAATGTAATCAAATGGTCATGGAAGAAAAGTTTCTAGATCATCAGAAGTTGACAGTTTTCAATGTAGTGTGTGTGCTTAGTCTAAGATAGAATTGAGTTTGGTATATGGATGATGGATGAAGTTTTACAGAGTGATGGATAACTGCTCATTCTGTTAATGGCATTTCATCTATCAACTACTTTTGATACGGTTGATCACAAGATGTTGCTGACTCAATTTTTGTGCATTAACTGGGGTGAAAATGATACCTATTGGAAGTTCCACTAGCACAACGTTTCCCCTCTCGCGAGCAGGACGGATTATATTATCTGTCGAGATGCTTTTCCATGTGAATTCTTTACTGTCAACTTTCTTGTTCTCTCAACCATATCTCCTCCATATTAGCTGAAATAAAGCCTTATATTCTTAAATGATTTTTCCATGTCATGGAAAATTTATGTCTCCAGATCTGCATTCTCTTCTACAAGTTATCAATGGGAATTTTTTTTTTTTTTAAGAAAATGAGGTGGCTTTCTCATCCTTTATGGCAGGGTAAGGTCTCTAGCCCATCCTTCACAATGATTGCAACTGAAAACTTGAAGAACTACAATAAACAGCTAATTGAGGTCTCTGAAAAGTAAACAAAGTGGGAAGATTATGAAATGTAGCCGAAGTGTAGAGAGGCAACCTGTGCTGACACAAGTTCCCTATTATTTTTCTCTCAATCAAATAAAAGACTGAAATAAAATCAACAACAATAAAATACTCTAGGAAACAGATACTATGAGGGAAACAGCAGAAACAAGGAGAAGCAGAGTTAGGACCAGAAGGTTAGAATTATTAGAAAAGGAATATTAAAGAAGAAATTTTTACATATCTTAACCAAGTTTTAAAAAAGACTACAAACTTCAGCAAAGAAAAAGATAGTATAGAAGTAGACTAATTCATTTGTTTGCATTTGCCTTGTTTGTATTCGTCAACTCTTTTTAAAGACATTTTTGGATCTCCGTTTTTAAAGGGATATTTCTTTTATATATCATAACATTGAGTATTGCATTCTAATATTATTAGAATTTTTTAAATTAATAATCATTTATTTTTGTTGACAGGGCAGGTATATTTTTCTAGTCATTATTTTTATAATTTTACCTGTTTTTAAATTTCTCCCTATTTCATTAGACAGTTTCTAATGGCTCCACATTGTGAGTAGCAATAAAATTAGACTAAGTGCCATTTTTAATTTCTCTTCACCTCATGTGCTATTCAATTTTGTAATTGAACATTGATTAATATTTTCCTTGTATCATTTAATATGTTTATTTGTTATGGATGAATTGTGAGCTGTAAAAATACTCTGTCACTCTCAGCTGTGTCATACGAGACAATCAGGGAACCAGTTCTACTTTCTGCATCTTGCACTCACTCCCACCTCTTCATTTTTATGGTTGGATCATTTGTCCATTGTCTGAATTGTCAGTAAAATGTTGTTTTCACATTTCCCTCACCAGTTTCCCCTTAAATCTTCAGGTGAATGTATTTGATGCTCACTACTAGTCTTAATGAGAGTAGTTTTCTTAAAAAAATTTATTGAAGTCTAGTCAGTTTACAATGTTGTGTCAATTTCTGGTGTATAGCATAATAGTTCAGTCATACATATACATACATATATCTGTTTTCATAGTCTTTTTCATTATAGGTTACTACAATATAATCAGCACTAGGCTGACTAAAGTTTGTCCTCCAATAAATTTCTCAAGAAGATCTTACTGTAAACAGTGTTCTCTGAATGTATGGGTGTTCCTAATTGTAGACTTTATAGTTGGTGGGTATCTTGGGACCATAAGATTAATCCATTGGCTTCTTTCTCTTCTTCATTGACTTGTACATATTTCCTCCTCTATTCTGGTGTCAACTTGTTGCTGTGGAAAACTATGATGCCCCATTGGTATTCTTTTCTTGTAAATGTCTTGACCTTTGTACTTAACCTGCCAAATAATACTTTCTTTATCATTAAAGTTCAGTTATTATATAAGGATTTATCTTGGAGTTGAGCATTTTGATAATATAAATAAATATACGTAGTATGAATATATATGCCTATATGGTTTACCTTGGGCTAACACAGACAATATATATTTTTTTCTAATTCTGTTTTATCTTCTATATTTCTATTTCTTTGGAGGGAGGAGAGAACTAATTTTTATTGTTTTCTTCTCTCATTTCTCCTCTTTATGATTCTTACTTTCTTTGTGGCTCAATCTTTTTTGGTTTCTTTGTATTACTTTTGATTTTGACTTTTAATCCTATTTCTTTCATGAATCTTACCAATTTCAGTTTCACTCTCTAGCTATCTCTTTCCAGAGATCTTGTATTTCATCTCATGGTCTCCTTATATGTTTTAAGTTGTTTAATTTATGTTGGCCTCTACAAATGTTCATTACATTTTCCTTCTGTGTCATAACAGCATGTTTCTGATGATTAAGACTTGATATGTTCCTTTTTCATCTTTGTTCTTATAGTATCTTTCGTGGATGCTTATCACATTCCTTGAGTGTTTCTCATACGGGAATGTTGAATTTCCTTGACTAGCTAACAGCAGGAGTTTCTTGTAGGAAGTGGGGAAGAGGTTATAGAATTCTGCAGGCATCATAGCTCAAGGACTCTCTCATCATTTGCTATAATGATAAATTATTGCCTCATAGTTTGAGATATTATAGATCAACTGCTGTTCTGGTTTCCAGAACCCAAACTGGTTTGGGACAGTTTCCGGCTGCAGGCTTATCCTCTTCTGTTTCCCACTGCCCTGCAGCAAGTGATACAACCCTTGTCTTCATGACTGACTTACTCAGAGTTAGAAGTTATGTTTGGGAGGTGTTTTCTGAGGTTTTCCACCTCTGAATCCTAATGAGCATTTTGTTCAATATTCTCTCTTCATGTCCCTGTGGACTCCATCCTGTTAGCTCTTACTCTGCTCCAGCATTTCTGACTCTGGCTGGGGCTTCTCCTCTGGGTCCACATACTTGCTTGTGGATTTCTAGTGCTCTCCCACCACTAGTTCCATATCCTCTCAATTCTTTCTTCTCCCGAAGCCTGACTTCCCTGGGTCCTTCATACTCAGTTCAGCATGATTTGTGACAGCATATTGTATGATTTGGATTGAGGGTGTATTTCTTTGTTTCATGCTCTTGCTGAAAATAAAGTTTATAGCTTTTGTTTTTGTTTTCTTTCTTTCCCCTTCTTGTTTCTAGGAGAAGTAAGATGATTAAGGCGCTACCGTGGAAATGTACAAATCTTTGGACATGTTTAAATGATAGAAATGTAATATTTAAACTTACCATTACTCCATATGCTTCTACATCTGCCAATTTTCAGAAAATGTAGTTTTTCTGTTTAAGGTTTGGTTCTTTAACATAATTACATATGAACTTTAAAAAATTTTTAAAAACAAAAATAATTTAAAAGAAAAATAATCTACATTCATTGCAAGGAAGCACTGAAGCCCAGTATCAAGATTTTTTTTTTTGGGGGGGTCCTCATTTCTGAGTACTTCCCTGTGTTATTAACGTGACTTCATTACCTGCGTAAGTGCAAAATCATCCACAGCCCCTCAGATTGCGTTACGTAGCCGCCTTGGTAAGTCTAGTGAATGGACAGCAGATGTCGCTGTTGGATGAAATGAGACAGTTGCTAATCCCACCCTCTCACCTGAGAGTGCCTTTCCAGGGTCCAAATCCCGGGATTTGCTGGTAGAGAGGAAAAAAAATAATA
The DNA here is from genome assembly GCF_048773025.1 of Camelus bactrianus. NCBI lineage: Eukaryota > Metazoa > Chordata > Mammalia > Artiodactyla > Camelidae > Camelus > Camelus bactrianus. The sequence goes on from NC_133552.1 coordinate 55,938,763, forward strand.
AAATGAAACTCAGAGCCCTGAGTCAGTTTCACAATTCACCGCAGGGCTTGGGATGTAAGCCAGTTCTGCAATTAACTGAACTTTGTCATGTGAAATGAAAGCATACTTTTTCAGAGTTGATGCTGCATAGTGGAAAGTGAGTTGTGATATTAGAATTCTAAATTCTTGTGTCTTACTTTGTGCAATTGTTTCCCCCTTTTTTTTTTTTTAACACATACCTGCAGGTTTGACTCTAGGCAGCATTCCATCTGTTCACATGGTGCTTTTGGAACAGATGTGACATTGGGAATCGGGGCAGAAAGCAGAGCCATTTAGTATTAAAATGTAGACTTGAACACTGTCAGAGGTCTTTATTTTTGTATGTCCATCTCCTAAAAGTCATCTCCTAATATCTTTTACTATCCATCGGTACACTTTGCAGGTGCCCATATTTCAGTCCTTCTTTGCACTGAGGATTCACATCTGGATACTTTTATTTTTCAGATAGCTTTCATTCTTTGAAAGAATAAAGAAAATAACAGCATTTCCTGAATGTTTCTAAGATATTTAGGTTCTTACTTATCTCTATTATCTTGCTATGCCTACCTGCCGGCTTTTTGAATGATTTCTCACTTTCGGGATCAGACATTCTTCTGGGTTACACTTTATGTCCAACTAGTGTACTGTTTGTTACTAATTTATTAAGTTCAACTTTGGCTTTTAATTTTTAATATCATAATTTATCCCTATTGAACTATTTTCATTTTTTTACCATCCTTTTATAGAAGGTATACCAGTCAAAGTAGCATGATATTTTAATCCTGATTTTATCAGTTCTTAATCAGCAAGTTTATATAATTCTTGCTTCCTGATGAGCCAGGATAGTGGTAGAGAGAGTGGCTGAGAAACAGTGACATGTAAGAAACAGTCTCTCTCTGGGGAACGCTGCAGTTAAAATTATCGAATGGGTTTCTGTCACTGTTTTGATCCCAATTCTACGTATAAATTTTGCTATTTGGGAATGGGATAGGGAAGGGCAGGGTCTCCCCGCTCCCCAGCACTGAGCCCAATGCTTGTCCAAGAGCAGAAATTCAGTGGTTGTTGAATTAATGAAAGAATGATTGAGGTGATATTAAATGCTTGTCATGCTTATTCCTGACATTCCTACTTCGGGGTTAGTCATATGAAACACACAGAAATGGAAAAAGAGAGTGATACTGATTAACTGAGCTATTAGGATAGAGATTTGTTTATTCATTCATTCATTAAGTGAATTTCTGTCGAGCACTTGTGATCTGCTAGGCACTATTCAAGGTTGGGGTTACATCAACGAGCCCCTCTCTTGTGAAACTCACAATCTAATTTGGGAAACGATCTGGTGAATATTTTTGTGGTTTTGTTTTGTTTTGTTTTCAACAAAAGCATATCTCCAAAAAAGATCACTTTTTAAAAATAATAAAATACCCTAGAAATTCATGAAATAGATGTTAGCAGACAAAAATCAATGTAACTTTAATAACATAATCATTTATTCAACTTCACAGTTTCTCTTGTGGTTAGGTTTTGGCACTCGTGATGTATAGGCATTATCCTTAAATCCATATTGTAACAGACTGGGTTACAGTGGAGTTCTGCCTTATGTTTAAACACCAGTAACTGAAATGCTGCAAAGTCAAAGTGAATTCTCCATGCCACGGCACAAATGCAATTGTAGCATGCCTTGTTAGTATACATGTCAGTTATATTTTGGCTTTTCCTTTTTCTACAGCTATTATCATCTAAGAGAGACATATGGTATGTCAATGGTACAGCTTATTAAGGTGGTTGAGGAGGAAATATTAAGAATGTGCACCAGATGGTATTTAGCTCCATAAGAGCAAAAATGATTACCAGGTAGTTGCTACCGTCTTTTCTCCTTGGTATTCATATATAACTCAAAGTACTTGTGGAAACAGCATTTTAAAAATATGAATGTATTCTCTTTGAAGAGCTCTATGTATGCTACGGCATGCTTGCTTCGTGTTAACCAACTGTATTATCTCCAACTGTAAAACAACCCATTTAGGGTAGAAGGAAAAGACACCTATCTCTACGTATTTCCAGAATTCTAATTAAAAAAAAAAAACCGATGCCACCTTCCAACTCAACTTGGGCCCCCATTCATGCGTACTCACACAATCAAGCTAAGAATGTTATGAATATTGTACTATTACCGTAAAGATGGTTAATTCATAACTATAAAATCAACAATAAAGGAGGAAAAGGAAGAATGCAAAAAAACCTCAAATACAAAATCTACTTCAAAAAGTTGCATGCAGGAAAGCCTGGCAAATGAGTTATAAAAATAAACATAAAAATAATAAAAATAATAATAATGATATGGGACATGTTGCATGGTTTAGGAGGTAGGTTCAAACAGCCTGAAAATATGTTAAGGGCAGCAGCCTACCATAGCATATGGTAGGAGATATTAAAATGAAAAAGAATCAGTAATACCCCCATTATGTGATGGTAGCCAGTCGAAGAATCATAGAAAGCGAGTAAAGTGTTGAGCGTAACCAACTTAAGCTACTGAATCACATTTGTGAAAGTGAAAAGCCAACCGCCTTAAGACAAACTGCAGGTACAAAAGCAACAAATCAGAGATCACCCTAATGATATTTTTAATGAATAATGAATTAACTGCATCGTAAGCAGTATTTTTTGTTTGTGTGTGTGTGTGTGGTTCTTTTTGCACCATTCTATGATAAACGTGCATTCTTTGCTGGACTAGATTCTCGTGTCATTTTTCAATCTTTCAGTTTGCCTTCAGATAACAGGAACCCTTTGGTTCGCCCTTTGGAGAATCTGATACCTTGTAACCCGGAGTGAGCTAGGAGATCAGCCTTTGTTTAAATCACACTCTGAGGTAGTGTCACCTCAACTGAAAATATACAAACGCGTAATCCGTGAGCATTAGCCTACCTAGAGAGAAATCACAGAACACTTGGTCCCAACAAGCTAAGAATTGGGCTGCATGAATCTCACTGAAGTTGGGATCAGCTGGTCCTGTAACTTTTCAGGAAAACTCTCTCTTGTACTGTTCACTACCACAACTTTCATACTCCAAACCCTATTTCCTCTCCCACCAGTAACAGAACTTTTCTCTCATTACTAACTGCCATGTGTTTTCATGGACTAATGTCCTCACTGTGCTATTCTCTCAGCTGGAATGAAATGCTCAACTTTGTTTACCCCAGCTAATTCAGACTTGGGTTTCCGTTTCCAAATCAAGTGACCCACCTCCAAAAAGGAGTTTTCAAATTCCGGAGAAGACACTTGCTGCTCCGTTGTTTGTGCTATCAAATCAAAGCACTTGGTTCAGAATCTGAGTGACTGGATGCCACTTCTGCAAAGGACTCATTTGTGTGACCTTGAACAGGTCACTAATGTCACTGAGTCTCACTTTTCTCTTCTATAAAATTAGCCTAAGAATACTAAACTCATAGGGCTTTACAAGGGTAGAATGAAAGGAGGTTTGTTAAGTACCCAGCGCAGCATCTGTATGCACAGTATGCTGTGCACTCTGTGTTTCATGGTACTGATGCCCGTGAATATTTTTGACACTTGCTGTAAGCCAACCATCCCTCTAAGTGAACTGTATGTGTAATAACTTATTTAATAGTTACTGCTGTTATCCCTATTTAATAAATGTACACTGAAGCACAGAGAGACTTTAAAGCTTGCCCAAGGTCACATGTTAGAAATCAGCAAAGACAGAATTTGACCCAAGGGATGTGACGTGGCTCCAAGGTCAGTCGCACCCCCCAACCCCGCCCCTGCTACTCCTGCTCCCTCGCCCGCTGGGCCTTGGTGCTCATCACATGGCTTTATATTTTATTGTTATGTGCATTGCCCTGCAACTTGCTTAAGAGCTTCCTGAGGGTGATTTATTTATCTTTTCTGGCCATCTGTCTTGCCTGGCCCATACGAAAAACTCATTAACTGTTTACTGGAAAATGAATTAACAAAGCCCAATAAACATGGGGAAAGTTTAAGAATTATAAAGGATTCCAAAGATCCTTTTTTACAACTCTGTACTCATCTCCATCACTTCATGGATGTGTTTTGTATTGTGAATATATACATTTCAAGAATTACTAAAATTGACAAACTGTGTGTAGGTATATGTGGATATAGAGAGAAGGGGGGAAGAGATTTGTTCTGTCTTTTGATTGAAAATTTAAATGGAAAATACCAACAAGTGTTAAAGGATGTTGATGGTTTTATCCCTTAAGCTCAATCCATTTACTTGGTTTTAGCTTGTCTGCAAGTTGTGTCAGAAGAAACAAGTTTTCTGAATACCTGAATGGAATTTTGGTGACATTTTAAAAGCATTAATGACAGGCAAGCAGAGGGTCCTTTCAGGCAGTATTAATTTCTACCAACTAACTGCACGTTTACAAACGTCATGGCTGTTTTCCATGCAGAGATGTATAGCTGACAAAAGTAGACTTAAGGGGTGAAATTAAGGGGTGAATTTCTCCTACGGTTTTCAAATGCCGTTATGAGCGTTATTCTAACCCAATAAACAAATGGGTATTTTTCTAGTTCCTCTATGTATATTCTCTAGCACAGCCCCAAAGTAAAGGAAAATAAGAAAAAAATAGTTGTAATAGTGAAAACCAATTAGTTTGGGTCTAAAAATATATTTTGCTCAGTGATCTGGGCCATGTCTCATCAATTCAACCTTTCATTTATTTAATTAGAAATCTATATGACACGTTTACTACTTTTCTCAAGGCAGATTTCTATGTAAAATCTTTCCTTTATGAATCTGAGTGCTTGAAGATGAATGAGGAAAAGTTGTTTTTCTTGAGGAAGAGAGCTTTTCTTCTGTAAAAATTAGGACTAAATGAATTATCTGATTTAAATAAATAAATTCAAATTTAAATAAATAATAAAATTTCATTAATTTTTGGTATAATGTAGGCAATTATGCAATTGAAAATAATAAACTTTTTTTATGTCTACTTTGTTGCATGTATCTACTAAGTATTACCAATACAGAAATAAATCTTATTATATTATTATTTATTTTAATAGTAGCTATCATTTTGTGACAGCTGTCATAATATCCATCAAAAGTAGGATAGAAAAATAAATTATGGAATATTCATAATCATAGTCATAAATATTATAGAGCAATGAGAATAAACAACTATTGCTTTGCACAGTATAGACGGATATCACTAACATAATTTTGTGCCAAAGAAGCCAAGCACAAAGAGGCATTATTTGTGGTTCTACAAAAGTTCAAAGTAGACAAAATTAAGAAAAATCAGGATAGTGCTTATAACTGTGGAGGAGGTGAGATGGTGTTGAGTAGGGAGGCGTGAAGGAGGCTTCTGATTTGCTGGTGATGTTCTGTTTTTTTATCTGGTTGGAAGTCACTCAGATGTATTCACTTTGTGCAAATTCATCTAGCTATAGCTTTCTGTAAGAATACAAGTTCATCTACTTTTAACATCAAAGACAGAATAAAGTAGTAAGTGAATCAGAAAAGATATGACTTTAGGAAACTCTGGAGAATGTAATTAATATGGTCAAATTCAGTTGAAAATTAAGTTTAGATGAGCATCAAGAAACAGTTATGAAATTTCGTAGTTAGAAGATCATTGGTGACTTTCCTTAAGAACGTTTTCCATGGATTGGTGGGGGTTGAAATGGATAGGTGAGTTGGCAATGTCCGGGAATGCTGCCTTCTTTTTGAAACTTTAAGATCATTTATGCAAGGGATCAAGAATTGTATTGGAGAGACCGCAGAGTTGGGTTTTTTTTTTTATATATATATATATCTTGCTCTCTTCTTATGCTAGCATTTTATTTAAATTATTAGAGAACTAGATAAATTTTTCTTGATTGAAATACAATCACAACAAGTGATTTTATTGAGACTTAGCATAGGCTGTGTGAGCTCTAGATTAGATTGGCCAGTAAAAAAAACAAAAACACAGAATGCTTTAATACATTTTGGGGGCATTTATCTAATAGACTTAATTACTATAAGTTGAGGGAGGATTTTTGTACAGTCTTAGTAGTAAAAAAAAAAAAAAAACAGAATGCTTTAATACATTTTGGGGGCATTTATCTAATAGACTTAATTACTATAACTTGAGGGAGGATTTTTGTACAGTCTTAGTAGCAGTTTAATGTACTGATCTATTCTCATCTGTGACTTCAAACATACATTTGACAAGCTGCTCTTATGACTCAGCCAGGGCAGATGCAGTGCGCTCTCAGGACCTGTGGCTATAACTGGTGCTTAATCCACATCCCCTACTGTGAAAAAATAAGGTAGACTCTCCGATCACAGTGGGAGCTGTCTATTAACGATTGGCCGTAGCTACTGAAAACAGGTGTAGGGATGATTCTACTGATAGTGAAATCATTATATAGAGATTATAATGATGGCTTTTGAATCAATTCAGCCCATTAAAGAGCTTCATTCGCCACATTCTTTAGTTACTGTTTGTGGTTATCATATTTACATGCCATAATGTCATAAGACAGCACCTGTGCTCTCTAGAGTGCCACATCCTGGTGCTTTACTATCTCTGCCTTCTGGGGTAGAGTGTAACGTGATGAGTAAAAGCCTGGGATCTGGAGCCAGCCCACCTGGGTCTAATTCCAGTTTCATCCCTTCCTCTGTGACCTTGATTGGTTACTTAAGACATCTGTACCTCTGGTTTCTCATCTTTGAACTATGACTAGTATAATTTTGTGTTTATTCAGTATAGGAATAAAGTCTAAAATTATAGAACTGGATTGTGCTCATAATTGGAGTGATGTGATGATGTAGGAACCCTAATTCCTTGCCGCTAGGACTGTTGAGCCAGTGTGGCCAATCTAGAAAGCAAGATGGTAGAACTTCATCTATTTACACACAAGTACATGCTTTGACCTCAATGTTATGCTGCTGTGTGTACCTATCCGAAAAAAAATTTTAACAAAAGTCCATAAGGGAACATGTAGCAGGACATTTCTTGGAACATTTGGAACAAAGGAAACAAATGGAACAAGAATTAGAACATTTGTTTTGTGTGGTAGGAGGAGGAGGCAACCTGGATGTCTGTTGCTGGGGGCGTGGGCAGGTAAAAGGTAGCAGATGCACTTCCGGGAGTGCTTTGCAGCAGTTAGACACGAGTTAAATGCACACGTAGCAAAATGGGTGGAATTTAAAAATCTACCGCTGAGAAAAGTTAGAATGAATTCTAGAACAGAGCATCATTTACATAAATGAAAAATACCCATATGTACCAAAATACACGTTTTACAAATCACTCCCCCAAAAGATAGAGATGAAACACGTTAGAATCTTAACTCTAGGAGGGGAGGCAGAAAGGAATGGCAGTGTAGGTAAAAGAATAAATAGAAATAAATAAATACGGAATAAATAAATAATGTTAACATGCCATGATCTGATAATTCTAAGCTCATTCCTCTGCACCTGAGGTCCAACAATGAAATTAAGTGAAACTAAGTGGAATATGGATCATATGGTCCTTTCGTCATAAAAGATGCGGTGAGGATTAAGTGAGTTACCACTTAAACACTTCTAATAATTCCTGGCACATAAATCCTCGCTAAGGTCTGCGATTCACTCGTGTGTGTGACTTGCTAAGCTCCAGAAGGCATTTCAGTTGTAAAGCCAGGTATAAAGTTTGCTCATTTGGAAAAGCATTTTACTAAGTTGCTAATTTATCTGTTTTACCGTGATGACAATAAAGAGTTAATGGTTAGATATTTATAACGTTTCTATTTCTTCTTGTACCTTCCTTTCACCAGTTCTCTCCCTACGGCTCTAAGAATTTCAGATACTCACATGGAATCATATCAGATGCATTGCAAGAAGAAAAAGGCACATTTGCTTAGAGCATAAGGGATTTTGGCCATTGTAAATGAATCAGAGGGTTTTAATTCACAAGGGTTCAAATTCATTTAGGCCTGTCGTATCCTACAAAGGAAAATCATCAACCAGAAAGGGGCAGTCAGGCATGATATTAAACAGCTGAACGTGTCAAAATAATCGCTCTGTCGTTATGGGGTCCCCTGCAGTACATCCGAACTTGAACTGTTGCCATTGTGTGAGATTTTCTCCCTTCTTGATAAATTGGTCTGGTTTTTTTTGTTTGTTTGTTTCTAATATAATTGTCTTGCAGTTTTCTCTGGAATGCAAATTTAAACTAAGTCCACTGAGTTATTATTCTTGAAATATTGGATTTAAGTATTAAATTTAATTTGTAAAGTGGGTTTCCATGTGGGAGGGACGCTATATTTTGCTGTTTATTGTAAAGAACAAGGCAGCATTGGATGTACTTCTGCAGGAAGGACAGTGTTCTTCCTAATTGCCTGAATGTTTCAGTAGAAATAATTACATGACTGTAAGATCCATTTCTCCAAGAGGCATGTAAAAGCCAGTGGTCTTTGAAGCTCAGCAGTCTGTTTCTAGAAAAGTTCATTTTCAGGTCACTCAGTAGCCTAATAAGAGTGAACTCAAAAATTTACTTAATTATTAATAAAGAACAACTTACTTTAACATTTCCCTTTAGAGTTAGTGAGGAGAAGCAGAAAAAAAGGAATAAACTTCTGTAATGTAATAAAAAACGTATCTTTGCAGTGGTTTATGATCAGAAAAGAGATACATTGCCAGTTTTCACAGGACATCACTTTATCAAGAGACTTGGGAATACTTTGTTTTATTTCAGCAAATTAAGCGGAAAGTAAACTGACAAATTGCTTCTTAATGAAGTCTTTTAGTCTGACTACTACACGAGGGTTGTAGGCAGTCATTGAGATATATATTCACTTTTGAATCACGTTTATTTGTGGGATATATTTGCCCCAAAATATTTTCTTGCACCTTGAGTATGTTTATTCTTTATTGTATGTTCTTCCTTGATGGATCAAAAGTCATCAACAGTCCCACTAACTCTGGCAGCCAGAAGTTTAGCTCATGCTGTGTGTCCATGCATTAGCCATTAGCTGAAACTTTCTGTGAGTCTTAAAAGGCTTGATGCATTTAAAAACTGATACCAATATTTTTACAAAGGAAGAAAAAAGGATACAATGCATTTCTGCAGAGAGGTGCACTGGTTGGAGAGAGTTTAAATAGGAACAAAGATTGCAATCTGATTTTACATAGAATGAATGACTGTGTAACGTTATAAAAACTTGAAATTAAATCTTTGGAAAAAGACCACTATTTCCCATATGTTAAAGTAACACATTTGCTTTTCATTTTTATATTGGTTATTTTTCTGTTTAAAAGCATTCGTATTTTTTGTATTATAAAGTAAAATATGTTCCTTTAAAATAAAACTGAAACTGTCATATTATCAAAGTAACCCATAATTTAAGAAAAATATATTTTTTATATTTATTTTCCCAATTGTGCCCCCTTTGTCCATATTTTAAAAAATTAAGTTAGAATTACACTATACAGACTAATTTTCTATTTCCAATTCTATATATTATGAAGGATTACTCAAAGTATAAATGTTTTTAAACATATCATTTTCAGACCACATAATATTCTACTGTGTTGCATCATTTAACCATTAACAATAAATAATACATATTTATATTGTTTTAAATTTTACAAGCATTTTCCTATGATAAATTACAGAATGGAAATTTCTGGAATAAAGTACATAACTTTTAAAAGTTCCTTAATACTATTAGTACATTGGTCTCACCTGAAGTTTATAAATGTACGTCTCCTCCAGCCATACCGAGTATCTCTTTCATCACATGCTCACCAACATCATTTTAATTTTTTATTGGTTTTATTTCTATAATTCCTATTGAAGTTCGATATCTTTGTCAAATCATCATCAGTTCATCAGTTACAATTGTTCCTTTTGTTCTTCAGTTACAATTGTTCCTTTTCTAAATTTTTTTATCATAGCCGTGGACTCCATGTTCCTGGAAGTCTTTATGTTTTTATTTTAGTCAACTTAAATGAATTCCTTATATTAATGATATTAATTTTTGTTCATTGTATTTTTAGAATATATATTTTTAATCTTTTTGCCTTTTGTTAACAATCTTTTTCTCCTTTATAAATCAGTCTTGTATTGAGTTATATAATTTTTTTTTGATTAGTCTTGATTGCTCATACACTTAGAAAATCTTTCCTCATTCTGAAATTAGAATTATATTCACTTATGTGGTTATTTTTCCCACTTTAAAGGTTTCTGTTTTTCACATTTTATCCTTTAATTGTTCTAGATGTAACTGTGGTATATACTGTGAGATAAAATACCTAAGATTTCCTTCCAAATATATATTGTACTGTATGAATTTATTTTTTTAACTGCTGATTTCAATTTTAATATAAATATGTATGAAATTTACTATGAATATAGGTTTTTATAGACTATACTTTTAAATGATCTTTCTAAATATTCTTTTAGCAATAATACCACACTGTTTGTGCTTTGGGATGTGCATTAATATTTTGCTGAGCCAGCTTCCGTCACCCACTACCACTTCTTTTCCTTATTTTTTATTTTCTTTTCCTTGTTTTTCTCCTTTCGCCCCTCCTCCTCTCTCCCCCTCTTCCTGTTCCCCCTTCTTCCTTTCCTATTTTTCTTTCTGCTCCTCTTCCCATCTCCTTTTATCTCCTCCTTCTCTTTCTCTACTTTACGGGCTTAGCTTTTGTTGGCTAGTTTTTAATTTGCTAAGTAGCTTGCATCTTGGACATTATCTCCTTAAAATATGCAAATAAATATGCCATGTTTCTAAGGAGAATAAAAGCACATATGAGATTTATTTAGAATATCCCCATATATCATGCTGTTTTCCTAACCCATCACCACGCACATGTAAGGACATGTGAGTGGAAATCAATGCTCAGTGCTTCATAATGAACACTGGACTCTGGACTAAATATTTTTTCAACTTGGAAGAAGGGTGAAAACAGTCTGTTATAACTAAACAATCTGTTATAATTTAAATGTCCTTTGCAGATAGATAACTCCTTTTTTTCAGCTTAATCTCAGTTTTACAGCTTTCCAACACATCAGTTAAAAAAAAAAAAAAACTCATCTTCAATAGCAGTATATCAGCAGGTTCCCATAATTTTTCCCAATCATGTTACCCAATATTAACTGTGTTCAGAATTATTCATTTATTTACTCACCCATATGGGTGGCTTGGGGTAGGGATAGACCAGCCATGGGACCTATAACAGATACATGTTTAAGATCCATACCACTTGTTGTGAGCATTGTGATAAAAATAACAAAGGCAAATATGTGAGGAAGGGAGTCTGGGGGAGACTACTTTAGATGAGACAATGAAGGAACACCTTGCTAGTTGACATTTGGTTTGTTACCATATGACTTATAGGGAGACATCAAATTTCCCCAAAGTAGAGATGGAAGGTAGAGAGCAAGAGATTGTTCAGCCAAGCTTTGTGGGCCATGGAGGGGAGTCTGGTTGAATTCTGATGCACTAAGAAGTCATTGCAGGATGTTAAGAGAAGGAAAGATGTCATTTAAGTTTGAAAACATTCATCTAGTGGCTTGGTGGAAATTGGATAATACGGGAGGGAAGGACAAGATGACTGATTCAGTGATTTAATAGTCCGGGTGAGACAGGATGATGGGTTGGAATAAGACTACATCAGTGGAAATGAACAGGACTTTGAAAACTTAATGATATGTTTTGAAGAAAGTATTGACATAACTGGTTGATAAAATGAAAGCAGTGGATGAAGCAAATAGGCGAATTGGCATTTTAAGTCTTTCGCCTGAGTATTGTGTGGATGGTTGTGCCACTGACTGAGAAGGAGCAGACTGAGAGTCTATCTGGACCATGGTGGAGACTAACTGTATTGTTTCAGGTATTTATAAAATACCTATGTGGCCATGCAAGCAGAGATGCTCGTCAGGCAGTTGAATATTATCTTAACTCATAGAGCGTTAGAGCAACAGGTTAAAAAAAAGCATAAAGAAACAAACAATTTTTAAAAAAGAAATGCTCTATTATCATCATCATTATCATCAGGGAGGTATTCAATGCCATGTGTCTGGATAGGCTCCCTCATGGAAAAATGTAGGCAAATAATAGGGACTCAAATCAAACCTTACTACATTTCAGTACGTTCCATTACAATCTCTCCTTTTAGTTTTTCAACAAATATAAAGTATTTTTCAGCTTTATTAAGCTATCTTGATATACTGACATATATCATTGTGTAAGTTTAAGGTGTACACATAAGGATTTGATATACATTTATACTGTGAAATGATTACCACAATGTTAGTTAACACATCCGTCAACTCTAGTTGGCACTTTCAAATATATACTACAACATTGTTAACTGTGGCCACCATGCTGTCCATTGTATCCTGAGAACTTACTCATCTTATAACTGGAAGTTTGTACCCTTTGACCACCTTCACTCATGTCCTCTACCCAACCCCACCCTTGTCCCCTGCCTCTGGCAGCATCAGTCTGTTCTCTGTTTCTACAAGTTTGTTTTTTTAGATTCAGTATTCAGCTTATATATGCTTTTTTTCCATTTCCTAAATGCCCTGCTGGTAATCTGTCTTCATAACATATTAACTGCCTTGAAATTATACTCCTCCCCTTCTACGCACATAGATTGTTCGTAGACACTCTGCTACAATAATGTCCGATTCAATTCAACACTTCTTCATGAAGACTCATTTCTGCGAGTACCAGGGGTGTAATGTTTTCTCATGTTGGATAATGAGTGATAAACCTCCACAAACTCTATGATAACCTCATGTGTAGCAGCCATTGAGAAATTCAGACATGATCATAATTCTATAACCCTTTAGTAGGAACTTGGTTGAAATATGTATCAGCCCAAAGACCCTGCATTCAGGTTTCTCTTTCCCTGTGAACATGTCCTTTATGTTTATAGCCATCCCTGTAGACACACATGTAATATGAATGCAGTGGCAATGTTTATTACCTCTGGAATCAGCAGAGCCTGGGTGCCTGCTCCTTATGATCAGAAATGTTTTTGTACAAAGGGATTCATAAATATGATTATGTAAGCCATGGCAAATCACTTACACAATACTTTCCACTTTCAGGACACACTCCTATGATTTCTTTTAACGTTCACAATAAAGCAGTCAGGTAGGTAAAGCAGATATGTTATAGACGAGGAAATAAGCTAAATGTGAATAGTTTTAGGTATGAAGGTCTCATGTTTATTAAAGAGTAGAGCTATGGCTGTAAAAAAAAGCTTACAAAATTTAGTCCAAATGCTATTCAGAAATACACTGCAAAAGAGGAAGCAAAATGTACTTATTTAAAGTGTAGCATACTTATTAGAAAGAATTCTAAAATAAAAATTAGTTAAATGGCATCTAAACCTGGTTCTGCCACTTAAATTAGCTAGCTATATGTCACTGGAAAAGGTACTCTACATCCAGAGGCCTCAGAACTTTTTATCTGTAAATGAAGAAGAAATGGACTTCATTCTATCATTTATTTACTCAGCTGACTCTTGATTTTGTGCTAGGTGCAGTCCTCATCACCATAAAACTAGTATAGGAGACAGATTGACTCAAAGGAAATGTTATCAGGACATTGAAAGAGATAGGCACCAAGATGCTACAGTAATTTGTAGGTGGGCATTTAATCTTGACTCATTCATTCATTCACAAGTGTTTTGGACTGCTATTTTATATTCCAAGAATTATTCCAGATGCTGAAAATGAAAATGTGACTATTGAAGGACTGGAAAGGGTAAGGGTTGGCTCAATGAAAAGGAAGTGATGAGGGACTGGAAACAGGTTGTATCAGGCAGTAAAAAGGGCAAGTACAAAAGCAAGCTGATGGTGGGTGAGACCGAAAAGAAGGTAGGGGCCTGTTCATGAATGGCACCCTCTAGCTTTGGTCACCAGTAGATACTTAATCCTAAAATTAGGGAATTGGAGAAGTAGGTAGGAATATGGCATGGTCAAGACTACATGGTAAAAAAATCACACTGGCAGCATTGTGAATATTGGGTTAGAGGAGCCAGGACCAGAGGCAGAGAGGTGATTCACAAGACTGCTGTAGGCTCTCCTCACCTGTGTCTTTGATACATGTCTTTGATAATGTGCCACTATCCATACAGATTGAAAATACTCATTCTCTTAAACCAGTGAATTCCATTCCCAAGTATCCCACAGATACGTTCAAATGTGTTGGGAGATTCATCACTCTTCAGAATAGCAAAACACTGTTCAAATAAGCTTTTTCAGTGCTCCACTAGTGGTTAATTAAATAATGAAACACCTATACTATATAGGAATGGAAAATATTAGGTTTGTTGTTGAGTGAGAAGGAGAAGCAGGGAAGGTATTTACAAAGTGTTGATGCACAGGTAGCTGAATAGCACCCGCATACAAAAACCTAATGGAATAAGGAAATCTAGGCGAGCTCGTTAGAGCAGGCAAGTAGCTAGATGTGAGCAGAGAAGAGGGGGCATTGGCCAAATGGCAGGAAACCATACAACATATGAACAATGGGGGTCCCTGGGCCGACAGAGGAAGGCAGGCTGATAAGAAATCACACATTTTGGGGTGACAAGAGGCCTCGAAGCAAAGAAAGGTGGGAAAAGGCAGGAATCTCCAGCATCTGAATGTAACCTTTTGCTCATTATGCCTTCATTACAATAAAATAAGCCTTGCAAATTAGAAGTATTCATCATGCACTGACTTCATGACACTTCTGATCAAGGCTAAATAAGGACAAAAATCCCTCCTTCCCTTGGGAAAGTCGGGCTGAGGTGAAAATCAGGGAATATGACCCCAAACCCTGCCCTCCCCAGTGAATATTCTGCCCATTCAGTTTTACACCCTGTGTAATCAGCTTGCCAGAGAAACTCAGTGCAGCTGCTCACCTGAGACTGCCCGCTCTCCCTTCTCCCCTTGAGAGCATACTGTTGCTTAATAAATCCTCACTTTACTTTCTTGACCTCTGTGTCTTGTCTCTGAATTCCTTCTGTGATGAGACAACAGCCTACTCTCTGGTAACAAGGTGACTTAAAATAAGTAAACAGAAAAGTAGAAAAATGTCAAAAGAGAATTTGAAACAAATGTAAAAGTGAGTTTTGTGAATGGAAGAACTGATAAATGATGTTAGCTACTACCGAGACTCCAATCAAGGTAGGCTGGAAAATACTCTGTGAGATTTGATAACAAGGAGGTCATAGGTAATTGTTGATAATTTTTTAAAAAATTTGGTCTTAGGAAGTTCCTGGCTTTCCCTTTTCCAGCAACTTAAAGAAGAAGTGAGCTTCTAGTCAAGATATCCTTTAAGTACAAACACATCCACCACTATCACTATATGGCATCAATTTAAAATAACTCCACATCCTGGGGTTTAATATGTTCATGCCAATCAATCAAAGAGTGCCGTTCTTCTTCGAGACTGAGGCAGACACTCATGTTTTTCACCTAGAGTTGTGAGTTTCAAAAGGTTTTAGTAGACTGTCACTTTGTCTTCGTAAGCAGTCTCTGTGGATGGGAGAGGGTGGCCAGAGAAACACCCTAGTGAAAGTCAGCATCCAGGTTAGTATTTATAGAGTTATCCTCCATCTGAGTAACGTGTTTGTCAAAATCATTTTGCAGGGGTCAATTCTAGGTCCTTTTAGGTGCCAACATCACCGTGGAATAGTTGATTACACTTTGTTCCAGAAGCTATGGTAGAGAGACAATGCTTCTACCTGCTTGATTGGCTTTTTTATTCCAGATGTATATTTAGATTTTGTTATACTATATGGACATGTATATGGGCAACTTAAAACTTGAGCTTGTGACTAAATTATTGTTTATGTTTCTACAGTTATGTTTCAATAATAAAAGGGTGTGCTGTGGACATGAGCAAAGTTGACAGAATTCAACAGCCATCCACTGTGATGATGTTAACTTACTGACAGTCAGTGGTACTGGGTTAAACTTCAGGTGATACTCTTGGCCTCAGAGCACACAATCCTTAGGACCAGTTTAGGCTGCACCCACGAACGGAGCCCCCCTGTGTAATACAAAGACTGAGGGTGTGATCGTGTTATTGTGTTAGTTTTCACAAGGGGGCGGGCTTTTAGCTTTAGCTCTCCTTGAGGCTGATGATCTTACCTAGCTGTGGGTTTTAATTTGCATTTCCCTGCTAACTAATGTGCATATTGGTCATTTTAATATCCTTTTTTTGTAAAGTTCTGGTTTAAAGTTTTTTTTAACTTTTTGTTCATTAAAAAGTTTATAAATTATTAAAGAGTAGCCATTTTGTATTTATCTTTGTGTTATTGAATTCAAGTTTAATTATTTTGGGTTCAGAGACCATGTTCTCTATGATTTTAATAATTTGACCATTATAAAATTTACTTTGTTGTCCAGAATATGGTCTATTTTAGTAAATGTTCAAGCGTGCACTGAAAAGACTGTGTATTATGCACTCGTTTCCACAATTATATACCTGGCAAATTAAGCCAAGTTGGCAAATTATACATTTTATAAGGTGTCTCTACCATCACTGATTTTTTGTCTGCTTTTTTAATTAAAGAAGATATGCTAAAATCTTCATTTTTTTAACATATTTTTATATATTTGTCTATTTTGCATTTACTTTCGTTGATTTTTTTCTTTCTATATTTTGAAGTTGCGTTGTGGGTTATATACATCTTTACAATTGCTTGCTTTCTGTTGAATTGTCTCCTTTATCATCAAAAAGAAGCCAATTTATTTATTTCTTGTGGTATTCTTTTTTAAAAAATCTACTGCCTGGTATCGATATAGAAATTTTCTTTTGTTTAGTGTTTGCCTAATATATTTCTTTCATAGTTTACTTTCATGTTTTTGTGTTCTTATCTGTGACATTTGTCTATTATAATATAAACAGCATACTTTTTAATCAGTGTGACAATTTTTATGCTTTAAGTACTTAGTTCACTTACGTTTAGAGAAATTATTGTTTTAGTTGGTTTTGTCTGTCATCTTGCTATTTGTTTTCTACTTGTGCCATTTCTTCTTTCATCCTTCATTCATCGTTTCTTGACATCTGTTGAATTACTTGAGTAGTTTTAGAGTTGACTTTGTTCTTTTCAATTGACTTTTTAGTTACTGATTTTTATCATTATTTTCATAGTCAAACTTGGTATCAACATACATTCTTGATTTATTACAGTCTGTTTTAGAATTTTGCTTTTACTGCTTCCCAAAGAATTCAAGAAAATTTCTACTATTTATCTCCCTATCCCTGTAGCATGTTGTGCTGTTTTATCATATATTTTATTTCTACATATGTTTTAAACCCTACAGGGGAAGCACAGCTTGCAATGACTGAAAAAACAAAACAAAACAAAACAAAACAAAAAACAAAAACACGTCATATTTTTCCTAAAAAATAAATGAGTAGAGTTTCATTCTGAAAATTCGGAATCACAGCCAAAATAATGAAAAAAATACCCAGTGTCACTTTTCCATGTAGTCACAGGCATACAGAACTCTGATCCTGGCCGTCCTCTCAACTGTAAACCTGAAATTTATTACCCAAGTACTCAAGACCTTTATAAATGTATTCTTCTAATTTATTCTTAGCCCAAGATCCAATTTATTTCCCACTTTTAAAGACATTTTAGGGAAGCTCAACTGTAATTATTCCTTTAGATTCATTGCCCTTGTCTGCTTTCTTGCTTTTATTTTTGCTGTTTCTTCCCAGCTTTATATTTTCATATATTTAAACCATATGTTTACTTCAAGTTGCAAATCTCTTTCTATTCCCTCCAGCATGCCTTACCTGATTCCCCGTCTTGGCATCTTCATCTTGTATGAAGTTTAAGACTAACTTTCTTATATTTTTTTTCACTCATTACTTGGTATAATATTTATGCATATGTATCATCTTCCCCACTAGACATTAGTTACTTGAGTTAAGATCCCAGATATGGCTTTTTTTACATATAATCAATATCAGCTATCACAACGACTTACATAGAGTGAAAGTGCAGTGAAAGATAATCCGTTGTGAAATTGGCATTGCCTGCATGGTGTACGTTAGTAAAAGCCATGGTGTTGTTACGGCATTTTTCAACCAAAGTTCATTTTCAAGCTGCTTTATCAATGGATTTTCATTTGGATATAAGATGACTGAAGCTGAATGCTTCAGGAAGCAATGAGGGCTGTATGCTAGGGGCAATATATCAGAGATTAATTATCACTTGGTAAATAAATTAGAGAACAATCAAAGTTACACAAAAATTACACTACCTTAAGAACAAATTTTAGCCGGGAAGGCATAAATGAACTGATAATCAGGTGGGAAGACATTATGGCAAAGGAATGAGTTTCCTTAAACAACTTTTATAATGAACAGAATTTTAATAAGATGTTACCCCTGGTCAATAAAAATCTACTGGCAAATAATGAAACTTGCAAGGGCGATGGCTGCGATACTGGGGACAGCCACAGAGGCTCAGCGGGCGGTTCTCACAAGCTCCCTACCTGCCTCTCCCACTATTTACAAACATAATTAAAATGAAAATGAATATGCTGCTTGACTGCTACTGTAACAAGGACTGTGAGAGGAATATTGTTTCAGTTTGTCAGGGTGACCTTTATGAATTTCACTGTTGCCAGAAAACTCAGGCAGTTTAGACAACATTCTCATTTCTTCAAGGAAGATTTGAAAGTGTGAACAGGGGCTACTTTTCAAATTACTTTTTGGAAACCTGTTGCTCTTTTGATTTGCATTTAGTTTGCTTTGTTTTCTTTTCATATTGTAATGTATGATTAATTTATATTTATGACAAATAAAGATAAACAAAGGGAGATTGAGTATAATTTCCCAGTAATTGTTGACTGAAATATTCAGGAGGTGTTGGTCCATTTTCTAGCTCAGTCATTGTTCTGTGACCAGTAGGAATCATCCACCTTCAGCCTTTTCTTCACAATACTATTAACTGGTCAAAAAAGCTTTCAGGTACATATTTTCAATCCCATTGTTATGCTAGCATTTGAAGGGGAGGCAAAAGCCTTCATATTTCAACAGGATCAAAATTCTTATCTTCTAAAATAAACATTTCAGAGACATCATGTTTTCTAATACGTATAATTAAACATTTGGTTTGGAATGCTATGAATGTCCTTCTATATGAGAAAGCCAGAGAAGTTCAAGGAGGGAGTGAAAGAAAACTCTGCATTCTTGGTATTAATCTATCAACAGTCTTTTATCCTGGTGAAGAATGTTGGCCTTTTCCAAAGATTGCTACATATTGAAGTCAGGATACCTCTCAGCCTGAAATCTTTGTTTTGACTTTTCAGAAAAGCCTTCAGACACTTACTGGAAACCTATTGACTACACAAGATTCTAGATAGACAGGTTATCCGATTTCTCAAACGAAAGCTGAGCGGAAGCACCAAATTGAAAGAAGAGTGCTGTGAGAGGCAGGCTGCAGGTAGCTGCCCATCTTTTTAATGTCCTGACGTCCAGAAAGACAGATCAAAGCTCCTGTATCCCAGGCTGGCTCATGATGGTTATGTTTATGATTTTAGTTATCATGGGAAAATTAAGATATGTTCTGTATGCCAGAAAAAAAAAAAAAAAAACTTAGACCCCTAAGCAGTAGTTCATTTTAGAGGCACATTTTCATTAAAGGTTTAAGGTCTGTTATCTGGAAATTCTGTTTATGTGGAATATTCAGATGATGCTGAAATGATGCTTTCCTTCTTTGCTTGACTAGTACTTGGTCAAAGACTGAGTGTGGAGTTCTTGCAAGATTTGAAGTGGTCTCACAACCATTGTGTCATTTGAGATCTGCAATAATCCTAGAAGGTAGAGAGGCAAGTATTGTCACACTCATTGTGTTAATAGGACCATTGATGTTCAGAACAGTCAGACTTGCTTCATGTCACAAAACAGTAAGAGGAAAACCGAAGATGACATCAGATCTCCCTTTTAATGGTTATTCCTCTACCTTCTGCTGCCTAATTTGTAACATTGAAAGCCCAAAGGCCACACCCCTTCCTATCAATAGAGTTTTAGAAAACAGCTTTTATTTTTAAGTAGGTTCTTTCAGCATTATCGTGTGGAAAGAAGTTAGAATTTGTTAAAGAGATTTTACATAAAGTAATTTAAATGTAGCCTCTGTATTCTGTAGACCTTGGTTTCTATATCTCTGGTCTGATTCCCACTATTTAGATATATAAGATGAACATGATTACCTTTGTTGTAAAATGCAATGTTGTAATCCAAAGAAGAAATTGAATTGACATTATCTGCATAAGGAAAATATCAACTTTTATATCATATATTTTCAAGGTGATTTAAAACTGTATAATAACAAGCTAAAACGTTGAGATATGTTTGTAATGAGTGTGTGGTCATTGCTTTGGTGGAAATTCTTGCATTCAAGGGTTATTTACAATTGAATGCCTTTGAGTACCTATTATATGCTAGGTGCTGGGACTGGCATGTTAACTATAAAAGGTATGCCATCTACCCCCTTAAAGCTTTAAAGCATAGTATCCTGATTCCATAAGCAAGTGCTATTAACAATTATCATTAATATACAATATTATGCAATTATCACATGGCAAGAATATCAATAATTATAACCAATATGCAATCATTAATATAAATGCTACATAAATGTCTTTTATTAATAAGAAATTAGTATTAATATTAAATATACAATATTATTAATATAATTTAATAACACATGAATTGGGTTGACAATGGATGCTGAAGAAAATGCAAAAATAAATAGAAAAAAAAAAAAAACCCAAACTCAACTTCCTTTACACTCTTTGTGTAACACATAAAGTTGTAACCTATGCAATTCACATACATAACAGTAGTGATTCAGAAATACCTCAGATGTTATCTATCAGGATCTCTTTTCTTGAAGGGGTGTGAAGATAATATCAGAGTTTCCATCTATGGTGTGACTGAGTAAATAATTTTGGTGATTTTGGTAGTTCAGATTTAAATAAATAAACATATTTTCTTATAACTTTGGACACAACATCCATTATCCTACTAGGGCTACAACGTTGCAATCTATTTGGTGGCAAAAATACAATTCTTAGACTTGTGTAAAGTGAGCAGAATGCTAAGAGAAGCAGTACTGTGTCTTTAAAGGATGGACAATGTAGATTTGAAACTCAACCCCAAGATTTCCAGGCCATATGACTGATACACCTCAGTTGTCTCATTGGCAAAATGGGTAGCCATGAGAGTTAGGAGTGGTAAGGTATCTAAACAATGCAGTGCCTTAGTACACAGTAAGCACTTAATAAAAGGCAACAATGTGACAAAGGAGATGGATTTTCCTTTTTTCTCTTCAGGATTTGTATTACCTAGTGGCATTTTCTTGTACTTAACTTTTAATATGTTTAACACCTTTTAAAATATCCTTCCTCTTATACTGAGCTTCAGAAAAGAGTCAGCTGCAATGCACAAGGTATTATCCCACTAGCTGAGATGGAGAATGGACGGCTCTCCCCACATCCACAGAGCTGTCAAGACGAGGCATTTCCCTCGACCTATCAGCAACCCAAATGTTTCCATGAGGGTCAATTGCTTCAACAAAATAAAAAGATAGAAATATGGGTCTACTGCAAATGACTGCTAATTTAAATTTCAAATTTTCCACCTATTGAGTTGTACTCATGAATTAATAAGCTACTTCCCAGTGTAGCTTCCTTAATAAGCATTGTGGCCACCAGAATTACAATGTTCCCTTTCACCATAGCTATGGTCGTTAAAGATGGTGGGGAAAGTGTGGTTTTGTGAATAAAAATTTCACATCTAAATTGTGTTACCGTTCACAGTGAAAGTTCCAGAACCAGCTTTAGTCAACAATCAGTCAACAACAGTGCAGCCAAAGAGGACACACCTGTGATCTACGTAAACAGTGGTTTTAGCTGTTTGACTCTTATGACATTGTGTTTATACATCTCACCGCCTTTCACAGCCCTTTCCGGGATTGTGTTTTTGCAGTTTCCTCATTGCTAAGGCAAATGGGCTAAACAAGAGAGTTTCTACAGCTTGGTGACTCCATTTTTCTTGCCTCAAAGATTGCAATTTCCTTGTTGTCAGAGATGCAACCTGTTTTATCCATCTTTGCACATTTCTTAATGCTCAGTAGTGATAAATTAATGGCACTTAAAATGTATCTTATTTTTCCTCCTAATGGTAGTTATACTTAATAATCAGTAGTATTCACATAGGCTCATTTGAATGAGTGGGTACTATCTTGAATATTTTAATAAAATTTATTTTTAGGCATTTTCAGTGGAAAGCAAAAAAAAAAAAAAAAAAGCGAAAAGGAAGAATTTCTCTTTCTTACTCTCTCACTCTAATATTTTTTTTTCCTAAGCTTGTGAAACAGGTGAGTGTGTGTGTATGTGTTTTAGATTTCCAGAAGAATTGTATAATGAACGTTTTTTAAATAGGAAAAAAATACTGTAAGGAAAATGTTAATGAACTTGATATAATGCTCCATTTTGGTTAGAACTGTATCATGAATTCTATTTTTGTCTTCCATGCTATGTGAATGGTAACACAAGATGGTTATTTTTTGCTTATCTTAGATTTGCTGAGAAATCATACTAAACTCCTATCAATATTCATATGTGGTTGAGGATTTTTTAAAATTTTCTTATAAAGATAAATTTAAATTGATTTATATTCACATGTGCAGTTATTGTGTTCATTGTATATATATAATTTTATGTTATAAGCTAGGATATCATAAGGGCTATGTTTATCTTTCTACCAGGAGCCAGTGAAAAGCATTACTGCCCTTCTTAAAAAGGTTTTAAGCTACTTAGATTGTTATGAAAAAAATGGTTTAAGGAATTGGACCTTTAAGCATTTTAATAAAGTTATTTGCCTCTTTAATAAGTTCAGAGCAATTATGCACGTGTAAACCTCAATAACCGGTTTGTTCAATCTTGTTAATTGTAACTACAAGTGTATTTGTAAAATAGAAGACTTCTGATTGTAGTTTTAAGGAAGTATAATACTCATAGCCATCTAAAGAAGCAAACTTGTCTCTGCTTGTAAGAGTAATGAAATAGTTGGGACACAAAAGAACAGATTTAACCAATATTTATCCAGTTTTAAAGCATGTGTCATGATGTAGCCTTGGTTTTGGTAGTGACTTGAGGACCCTGTTAGGATAAGAAGTAAAATGGTGTTTCTGGTGAAAGCTTAAACCATTGGAAACATATTGTTTGAGACTCTTTCCTTTAATAGTCTTTCCATCTTAAGCAACTTAAAAGTTTTTCATAAAGTAACTTGTGTTGATTGTTTGCACTCTGTTTGAGACTAATACATATTGTTCATGTGCTTCTGCCCTTTGTAATTTGAGCAAACGTTCATTTGAAGTGAACCATTTCTGTCGAAGCCCACAGTTCTGCTGGGTGCCTTCATGCCTACCTTCTCAAGTCTCTTTAACCTACTTATCTCTGCCTTTTTCTTCTGCGAGTCCTTCTTCTAGGCGCACTTCAAGCCATCTTACTGCCATTCTGCACCTTAAATGCATCACATTATGTATGTCACAATAATTTTTTGCTGCATACAAGTAAGCCTACATGACGACCTTCTCCTGATTTTCTCTCTGTTGATTTGGCAATGCAGATTTCAACAAGAGCGTGTGATGGTCAAGAATGTCCATGTGCTAAGATGAAACACTTGTGAATAGAATGATAATTTCATTCAAATTTATCGAAGTATCATAAAAACCCATTTTCTCATTACTTTTCTTATCATTTTGGCAAGTACCAGGCTGAACTTGTCTGTTTGTGAGAGTTTGTGTGTGTGTGTGTCTGTGTGTGTCTGTATGCTAACACTGCTTCATGATTTATCCCAGTATCAACACTGAATTTTCCTTTTATGGAAATGAAATACTTATTTTTATTGGTAAAAGCCTAGTTCCTTTCTCGTTTACTTGACTTCAAAATATCTCATATACTTAATAGGAAGTCCCTACCTCACTCGAGAGTGTCAGTTGTAGGGCTGAATCTCAACAATCAAATCGCCTTAGTTCTCAGCTAGGAAATAAGAAAATGACCAGAATGTCTATAAAAATAATATATCAAGTGATAGTTGATGCAGTACAAAGTCCAAGAGCAGTCAGGAACACACAGAGAAAGAAAGCCAATTTAATAAAAAGGGACAAGGAAATGCAATGACATAAATCCCAGAAGCAATTTTATAGTCAGTATGGTCTTTACACAGAAACCAGGGAAAAGCCTACAAGTCGAGAGTGTTTCACTGAATCTCTCAACAGTATATGTCACTTTGGATCTATTGCCAAGATGTTGCCCTTGAATTAGTGGCGGATTCAGAGGAATAAAAGGCACCAGTAAGAAAAGGCAAGTATCTTCTAAATTGCAAACTGAAACTGCATATGCATTTATACCAAATTGAAAACCATCAAATAAACTAGCCCCTGAAAAGGCAGATCTTTATTGTAGCATCTAAGGGATCCACTTACTTCTCCCCACTTCATTTATTCATAAATGTGTCTGACATATTACTAATGCATCATCGAGGCTACAGATAAGTGTCACTCAGGACATCACAAGAGACTGTGAAGGCCACCTTAGATTTGCCTCCATTCATTAAAAATCCAGCAAGTATTTGTCAAATGTCTGCTATGTGCTGAGATAAAACAGAGAAGGAATCATAGCAGCTTTAATTGAGAATTATCAATTGTTAATGATTCTTAATGAATCTCTGAGCTCAGGCCATCAATCATATAAATCCACCTAAGGCTTTGTTGTCAAATCCATACTGTCTCGTCTCTTGTAAAGCAAATGGGCTGGGGCCCACGTCCTGATGTAGAGGGCTTCACCTCTGGGACTTCACTGAGCTTCATGGAGATGACGGGGCCAACATAACAGGGCTCTGAGCATGCTAGAGCTCACTGGTTCCATCTTTAATTACAGGTGGACCTTGTTTTTTTTTTTATTACACTTTGCATATCCTGCATTTTTACAAATTGAAGGTTTGTGGCAACCCTGGATTGAGCAACTCTGTCAGTGCCATTTTTCCCAGCAGCATCTGCTCACTTCATGTCTCCGTGCCACGTTTTGGTCATTCTCACAATATTTCAAACTTTTAAAATATTACTGTATTTGTTATGGTGATCAGTAAACTTTGATGCCATTATCACGACTCACTGAAGACTCAGTTGATGATTAGCATTTTTTAACAATAAAGTATTTTTTAAATTCAGGTACGTACATTGTTTTTAAGACATAATGATATACACATTTAGTAGACTACAGTGTAGTGTAAACATAACTTTTATATGTACTGGGAAGCCAAAAAATTTGTGTGACTCACTCCATTGCAATATTCACTCCATTGAGGCGGTCTGGAACCACACCCACAAGAGCTCCAAGGCGTTACCAATATATGAAGGTCATTTGTTTAACAGTCTGTCCTAGAATTTTGTCTGAAACAACCTTGATTTCCATTTTGGCAGCTGTCTTTCCTATGTTTTAAAAAAAAAATGAGGCTACTATTAGATCTTTTGGAATTTCTTTTGTTCTCTATTAGAACTTCAAATTTATGCCCTTGTTTGTTTGTTTGCTTGGTCTTCCGTTGACAGTGTTTTGACCTGGAAACTTAGCTTTCTTTAGATGAGTTTGGTAATACTTTGCAGTCTCCTTATCCATTTTTAATGTCACTTCTCCTTCTCTACCTCTTCTTCCTCCTCCTCTACCTCCACATCCTCCTCCTCCTCCTTCTTCATCTTTTTAAACCATTGTCTGGCTAATATTTTAAAGTCTGAAGGGACTATTCCAGGTCCAAAGAAATGCCTTGAAAAGAGAATAAGAGTTAACTTTGGGATCATGCAGTGGATGTTAAAACATGCCCCTAAATCTAACAGGTAGCATGACATTTGCTAATTAATTAAGATCTATGTGTTTCTGTCCCTTTGTCTGTAAAATGAGGAAAATAATAGTAGTTTACTCATGGAATTGTTCTGAAATTTAAATAAGTTGATTCTTCTTCCCTGCCTGGTAGGTAGGGAACATTCAAAAACTCCTAGATAATATTTTTCACTACTAAGAATAGTAAATGTTGCACTTACACTCTTTCCATGTAAACAGTTTTAAACCACTTTTTTGTTGGTATTTTTTTTTTTGGTTAGCTCATTTAGGGTTGGAAAATGGTCAGTAAGTTCATACATGTCCAGGACACTGGGACATATTTAACTGTCATCATATGTAGAAATCTTAGCTGCTTACACAGTTTCCCATGCAGTCAGTCACCTCTGGTGTGTGAATACAAGGGAGACAGGAAAGGATATGGTTAAGAATGCGGGCCCTGGGTGACAGCAACAGGCTCTACCACCGACTAGGTGTGTGACCTTAGAAGATTGCTAACTTCTTTGTGCATCACTCTCCAGAATTGAATTATGGGCATATCTACTTGTTTGAGCTGTGTCACTTGAAGTCTTTTTAATCCCAAATCTTCCATTACTCTTACAGACTCAGGGGCAGGAGACAAGATTCCACTTCATTCCCCTACACATCTTTCTTTTTCTCTTGGGGGCCAGGAATAATAGCCTTACAACCCTGGGTGTAGATTTTTCTGGTCTATCAGTCCCTATTGTCCAACATGCCTGATCTACCAGGAGGCCGTTCTTCATGCCCTCACCCTGCCCTGCAAGAAAAATATAAGGTCAGATCTCTTCAACCAGGACTCCATTAGGATTCAAGGTCCTGCCTGCAACCGTCTTCCCTCTGGCTCAGGCTCTCATTAATATTTGAGAGTAAGGAGGCCATATTTTTGTTGTCAGGATGCAAGAGATTCTGTTTATTGAGGAAAAAAGCATGCTCACAGGACATGGAAGGACATGCTGTATTAATGTCTTGGGCTATGAACAGAACTAAACTCTTATAAATGCTTCATGTATTTCTGGTAATTCTATGTAACTGAATTTTTAAAAGTAAAAAAAAAAATTGTTTATGAAATATAACACATTAAAACAATGCAAAAACCAAAAATGTATCGTTCCATGAATGATCACACAATTAAAACCTGTGTAACTACTTACCTCAGTCATGAAAAGAACATCACCAGTCCCCACAGAAGTCCCCGCTTTGTGTTTCCTTCCAACCACTATCCCTCACCCCAAGTAAATTCTGTCCTCCATTCTAAAACTATAATTTAAATGGATCTATGTTAAAACTTTGTGCACATGGAATTGCACACGGTATATTCTTTTTCGGTCTGCTTGCTTTCATGGGACACTGTGTTTGTGGGATCATCCATGTTAGAGTGTGCAGCAAAACTTAAGTAACTTTTATTGCTGTACAGTATTTCGTTGTATAAATATCCCAGGTCTCAGGCAAGTCCCCGAGACACACCCCGCAAAGTGCGGGTCCTTGGCTTTCTGCAGGAAAGAATTCAAGACTGAGCCACAGTTGAGTAAAAGGAGGCTTATTCAGAGAGAGGCACGTGCCATAGGCAGAGTGCGGGCCATCTCAGAAGGCCAGAGAAAGGGCCACGAGGTGCAGGGTTGTTAGTTTTTATGGGCTTGGTAACTTCATATGCTAACAAGTGGGAAGATTATTCTAGCTACTTTGGGGAGAGGGGTGGGGATTCCCAGGAACTGGGCCACTGCCCACTTTTTGACCTTTTATGCTCAGTCTTGAAACTGTCATGGTACCTGTGGGTGTGTCATTTAGCATGCTAATGTATTACAAGGAGCTTATAATGAAGCTCAAGGTCTACTGGGAGTCAAATCTTCCACCACCCTGGGCTTCAAGGTCTACTGGTGGTTGAATCTTCAATCGCTGTGTCGTTCCTTTAATGGTTGTGCCCTGCCCCCTTCCCTCCTGTCTCACTATTAATGCACGTTTGGTTTGTTTGTATTAGTGTTCATTAAGAATGTGGATAGTATGAACCTATTTTTGGTCCACGTGTAGACACATTTCTTTTGAGGATATGCAGAGGTAGAGCCAAGGAATTACAGAGCCAGTGCTTTCCAAAGGGACTGTACTAATCAGCACAGTCATCAGCATGGGCGATGGTCCAGATGCTTTATATTTTCACCATGTATGGAACTATAAATTTAGCTCTGTTATTGGGTATGGAGCACTGTCTCATTTTAGACATCATTTTTATTTCCACGTCAAGTTGTAGAGTGAAGCACTTCCTCATTCACGTATTGTTCATATGGAAATCTTCTTTTGTACATGTCTGTTCAGTTCTGTGGCTTATTTTCTGTTGGGTTTTCATCCTTTTCTTTGTTGGTTTGTAGACATCCTTTCCAAGTCAACTGTAGTAGAGATATATCTTCTTTCACTCTGGCTTGCCTTTACACTTCCTTCATGGTCATTTTTAATAAACAGAAGTTTGACTTTAAATATGGTCAAATGTAATAATAATTTCATTTATGGTCAATTTTTTGATGCTATATTGAAAATTATTTTTCTACCTCAAGATCATGAAGTTATTCTTCCTTGTTATTTTCTAGAAGCTTTTTTGTTTTGCTTTCATATTTATTTTTATAATATTCTATGTTTGGTGTGAAAAAAATGGACAAATTTTTTTTTCCTATATATGGATATCTAATTGCTCACGCACAATTTGTTGAAGACTGTCGTTCCTCATTGCTCTCCAGGGCAATCTTTGTCACAAATCACTTCGTGCCCATAGAGGGCTGAATCTAATTCTAGACCCACTATTCCGCTCTGTTGTTCTGGTTTTCTGTCCCTGCAGGAATACTATTTTGTATTAAATGCCGTAGATACGGAGTTGCTCATGACGCCTGACGAAACTCCTTTCACCTTGCTCTGCAAACTTATCTTGGATCGTGGCATTTCCATATGTAACTTTCAGGAAACACGCCAATCCTCTCCTGCTCAATGCACGTACCCTGGTGGAGGCGTGATGGGGATTAAACTGAATTTATGAGTTAAGTTCAGGAGAATCTACACTTTTTAAATGTTGAAATTTTCAATCTGTAAAGATGATGTATTATTCTACTTATTCAGATCTTTAATTTCTCAAAGCCACCCTAACCACCTCACTTTTTACCATACCATCACCTGTTATTGTGGGGTTCTGGAAAATGCAAAACACATCACCAGTAATAAAAACAGGATCTGATGTCCCTGCAAAGCTACTGTTACTGAACCAAGCTTGGGTCCGCTCACCCGCACGCAGTTAAGCCAACCTACTGACACTGGGTTGTGGTGAAGCAAAGTGCCGTCTTTATTGTAAGGCGCCAGACAAGGAGTCCAGGACAGCCAAAATTCAGAAAGCCAGAACTTCCCCATGGGTTTTAGCAAAGCATTTTTAAAGGCAAGACAAGGGAGGGGCACCCCAGGGTATGTGATCCGCTCTTGCACTGTTCTCTGATTGGCTTCTGGTGAGGTAACAGGACAGCATCACAGGGGTTAACGTTATCAACCCTCAGGCGCCAGTACGTCTGGGGGCTACGCTCCTGATCATCATCAAGTAGTTGATTTCTTCCATTTGATGTGGGTTTTAGCATCTGTAAAACAACTGAGGAATTGTGCATCGGATACTATTATCTGGGTACTTCAGAGAGAGGAGCTACATCAGAGGGTGTGGGGAAGGGGGCCTGTCCCGGGAAGGCCCCGCGGAGTCCTACTCCGTTATGATGCCATTTGAAAACTGAAAACGAGTGGCTTACTTGTCTTCTTAGTTCAAGAGCGTGTTTTTCCCCTGGTCTGATAAAGTGCAGTTTAATTTAATATATGGTGCCTCAGGGAGAGGGTGGGGATGGTGAGTCAGCCTGCTTTCTGATTGTTTGATGTTGTCTTGTTTTGTAGGAATTTAAATTTGGCCTCTTGTTTCTTTCTTTCCTTTCACTAATAAAAATCCCGAGGGCCAACTTCCCCTTTTAAATAGCCTTTCTCTCCCAGAGGCAGTGCATCGCTGAGCCACCACCCGTGGTTCTGCCCACTTGCTAGGCATCTTCTGGGTATTCCCAGTGTTTTCCTCAACTCCTTTTTGGGGTGATTCTGTATCTTCCCCCAGTAGGACCCGGCTGCATTCTCTTCTGTTTGCGTCATACTCCTGGCTCTGTCTGGGTATGGTCTCTGGAGCTGTCGTGCTTTGGATATTTGATTCTCTACTTGTAGAGAAATTGAATTTTATAACTATTTTTTTGTGTTGATTTTCTAGTTTCCAGTGGGCATGGAAGTTGCTTTTTATTTTACTTGATTTGATTTTCTTTGCTATCCCTGATGATCTGTATCGATTTTAAATGAAGAGTAGTGTGATTTGGACTTAGATGTTGTGATGGTTAACTTTGTGTGTCAACTGTACTGGGCTAAGCGATGCCCAGATGCTGGTAATATACCGTTTCTGGTTGTTCCTATGAGGGTGTCTCTAGAAGAGATTAGTTTTTGAATCAGTAAAGAGATCTGAGTAAAGGGATCCATCTAACCTATGCAGGTGGGCAGCATCCAATCCCTCAAGGGCGTGTGTAGGACAAAAAGGTGGAGGAAGGGGAATTTGCCCTCTCTGCCTGAGCTTGGACATCCATCCTCTTCTCCTGCCCTTGTTCATTGGTGCTTGTAGTTCTCTTCAGACTCAGACCAGGACTTATACCGTGGGATCCCTGGTTCTCAGACCTTTAGGCTAAGGCTGAATTATACCACAAGCTTTCCTGGCTCTCCAGCTTCCAGACAGCAGGTCATGGGACTTCTCAGCCTTCCTAACCACATTTGGATATACCACCTCGCTTGATCAAAGACACACTTAATCTTATTTCATGAATAATCTCATTTCTCTCAAGTGCATCAAAGTAACATGTTATTTGTAATGCTATTAAGCATCAAACTAGTCAAGCTTAATTCAGGAAATTATCATTTAATTTCATAGTGCGTAATACCACGTGGCCTATACACACATTCAAATTCAGAAGGTATGAAGGTAAAAATATCTCTTCAAAAGATATTTTAAAGTTAATTAGATTGATTAAATCAATGTCAATACAGTTGCATTATCAATTTCAACCCCAAGGAGGGAGAAATGGGATAATTTTGTTTAGATGTTCTTATATTCATTATCTTGATATCTTTGAGAAGTTACTTCACAATTATGTTTTCCTTAGTTGGCATGTTCACATCTACCCCTTTCCCTTGGGATCAGAGATGTCATTTACTTGAAGAGCTGTGATGTGTTTCTATTTCAAATAGATCAGATGTAGACTGAAACCTTTACCAAGAAGCAAAGTGAATACCTGGACAGCAGAATCAATAAGTAATACACTCCCTTTGTATCCATTTGCTGTAAAAATCCATCCCAGCCTCCTTATTCAGTTAACCATAAGAGTAACCCCTAGATTAGCAATTTGAATTCAGTCTTTGAATTCTGGCCAAATTACCATGTTTGCCAGAATTCACTTTCATTATTTGAATTGTATTGTATAATTATATATAAATGAAATGACATGATCATGGCACCAACACACGTAGATTAAATCCCTGCTTTTTATCCTGTTGGGGCAACATTGGACAAATTATAGTTTTTTTTTTTTTCTTCCCCTAAATCTTACTTCCTGCATTTGAGCAATAGAAAAATTCAGGGACTTATTTTGCCAAGTAAATGATAAGGCCTAAGAATGTATAACCAAATGTAAGTTATTTTTATGATAATCTTTATAAATCATGCTTAATTCTCAAGGAGCTTATATTCTTGAAGATGAAATCAGACCTAACATTTTCAAGAATGTGATCCATGAATAAAAAGTTTCAAAGACAGTAATAACAACCATCTGCTCCAGTCTGGTGGGAGCACGCTTAGGTATGCTGTTACTATTCCTGTGCAGTCATTTTCATTTCTTTATTCTCCAAAGAAAATTCTCCAAAACGTACATTTACGTAAAGGTGTGGTACTTCCCAGGCACTGAGTGCAAGCAATGATGTGCACATTTAAGATTTTAAAGTCTACTCCTATGTCTGGGTAGAAAAAAAGAGGCGCTATGAGCTATGATGCCTAGCTTTGTACTTTTGAAATTCAACTACTTTTCAAAAAGAATATTTTATTCTTTAAGCCTTTATGTAAGACTCACATTTTCTTGAGTTTTATCCAAGTTGGCATGTTGGTATAATATTTTCATTGCTTAATTTACCTAAAACGGCAGCCACTGTTTGAAAGATCATGAGAATTCCCAGTGTATTGTTGGTGGCATTGTGCTTAGTTAGGTCTAAAACAGCTTCAAATATGTACTAATTCCCCAGTGGAATGTGCTGTAATACATTTTCTTTGTAGTACAGAGAGATGTGCTGTTTGAGTGCCCCGCTGATTGGCTGGAATCCTCTGGGGAGCACACTGATTGTAACGAAAGCGAGATGTTTAGCACATTCTCAGACACTGGTAGGTAGCAAGAATATTAAGCAGCAAGATTTCCTGATGTTTTAGCCTGCCTCTGAAACTTAGAGGAACCACAAATTTGGTAAGCGTTGAACTTGAGCAACAGAGAACAATGCATCTAATGCTAGGCAGTGTTACGTCATGAATTTCCAGATGTTCTTGGGTTAACCCTATCATGAGGTTGACCAGAACACTGAGGAAGCTGTACAGGAGGAATGGGTGACAATCACACAGTGTTGAGACAAAATAAATGAATTGTCTACCTTAGCTCTGTAAGCGTTCACCACACCCAGAACAGAGCCTTCCACATGCTATGCTTTTAAGTACACCTGTCTTCCCTGATAGCCCAAACATAGCTTCTATTTGATCCTGTTCAGCCTTGCAATTCCAGAGGAATTGCTTACTTTTTTAAAGCAAAGACATTGAAAGTGAAGTCGTCAGGACCATTATATGATTTATATTCAACCTCTTTGAAAGAATTTCTTGACTATACACAAGTGAGTTACTTGGAAAGCAAGGGTCTTGGAAAAATTAACTCCTTATATGTTTGTCTTACTAGGGAAGGGATTTTGTTTTATCCTGTAAAGTTTATTATGCATTTGGCTTTGTGCTAAAGGATATCTGTGCCAAGAGTTATTTGAAAGCCAGTGGTAATAATTCAATATGTGATTGCAGCTAATACGTCAGAATTCTAATACTAATTAAGTAGTTTTAATATTATCATTCTTAGATTTTTGTTGCCTATATTTTGAAAGAGATATCACAATCTACTAGGACATATGAATAAAAGAAATATGTTGATATTAATAATAAAATGCTGAGAAATCAATTTACAATAAATTTTTAGGAAAAGAAATGGCCATTGCGGTAATTGAAAGTGAAAGTATTTAATACTTGATATAAAGAAAAGTGAATTTAAATTTAAAAGGTATTATAAAAATTAAATTAATTTCTATTTGATGATATTTTACTTTTATGCCCATAATAAAAAACATTTAAATGAAGATATATAGCCTTTTAAAACAAATCAGTTTCTACTTATTGCACTAATGGGCAATTGAAAGTAAAATTAATTTATAGGACCATTTAGGGATTGAATTCTAATGACACGTACTTTTCTACCAAAGGGATCTCAGCAAAGTTGCTCATCATTCAGATTGGATAATGATGATCTTGAATTCACATGGTCAGCCTGATGAATAAAATATGAAAAAATAAGAAAATACACATATTTAAATTCAACTTGTATATATGTAAATATAATATGATATATATGTTCGTTCCATGGAAACATTTCTAGCATTTAATCAACCTGATTTGAATTATCTTTGCCTTCCTACTCTTGACATCCATTTATTTTATACTTTTGTGGAGTTTAGAAAAGAGGCCTTAAATTTTCACATAGCTGAAGACATGGCATAACATTCCAAAATTAGTCATGGACAAAAAAGAATATGCCTTTCTGTATCCCTGTGTCTGTTTTCTTTCCTAAAATTTTGGTACTCATATGAGTGGTGGTAATTTTTCTTTTTCTTTCTTTTGTCCTTCCTTCCTTCTCTCCCTGTGAATGCTTTCTGAAAACTCTGGAGCAACTGACAAAAAACTGATTTTGTTGCTCTTGGGGACTTACAGTTAGGGGATACAGTGTATTCCTTAATGACACAGGCAAGGTGGGATTAAAAAAAAATAACACTTCTGCACAGCAGGAAACAAGAGATCCATGGGACGGGTTATTATTGTCATTACCTCCATGATTCTGCTCTGGTGAAAGTAATTTATTTTCACCTTGACTCCAGCCAGAAATTTTATTGCTGTCATCAAAGGAATTAAAAGACCCTATTTTTATGAAAACTCATACCAGAACACGAAATTCCCAGAACTGGGCAGGAATCAGTAAGCCATAGTGTCCTGCAAAGAGAAAGAGACACCATCGTGAGCTGATAACGTGAACAGATAGCACTCCCATTTTGTTGAATATTTTGGAGGGGAAGAGAATTCTTCATCATAACGTGTGATAAAGACTAGAAACAGAAAGCTAAATCTCAATAAGCATAGAAAAAGATAGTAAGAAAGTATTTAAAAAATAACAAAAGTATCAATCCAAATTAGCACTGTTGCATTTAAGGTAAATAAGAAAAGAACAGGAATGGAATATATAAAAGAGAATCAAACAAACTTTTAACAGATGATCCAAACAGAGACAATTCCACTGGCTGATGCTTCTCTCAGTCTCTATAAAAGCAAAGATGGACCCTTTCTCTATTGGGTTTCTATGAGCTAAGCGCTCTTACCTCCACGTCTTACCTCCACGTGGAGCCATCCAGAGGTTAGGTGGTGGATGGAAGGGCAACTCCCAAGCAACCACGTTGTCCACTTTGTTGTTACTTAGTAACATAGAGTAAAGCACTTAAGAACACTGGCACAGGACAGTGGGAAACTCTGACGTGTTTAACACAGTAAATGCGGCAGAAAAATGGCAAAATCTGACATTGTTCAAAAGCACCTAGTTTTTGATCCATAGAACATCAGAAATTTACAATATGATCCAGATTTTTTTGTGTAAGGATGTTTGTTTTTTTTAAACTCAGCCATAAAAGAGAATGAGATTTTGCCATTTGTAGCAACATGGATGGACTTGGAGGGTATAATGCTAAGTGAAACAAGTCAGACAGAGAAAGGCAAATACTGTATGACATCATTTGTGTGTGGAATCTAAAAAATGCAACAAACTAGTGAATATAACAACAACAAAAAATAATCAGACAGATACAGAGAACAAAGTAGTGATTACCAGTGGGGGGTGGGCAAGATAGGGGTGAGAGAGTGGGAGGTACTAACTATTAGGTGTGAAATAAGCTACAAGGATATACTATACAATACAGGGAATATAGCCAATATTTTATAATAACTACAAATGGAGTACAGCCTTTAAAAATTGTGAATCACTATATTGTATACCCGTAACATATAATGTACAGCAACTCTACTTTGATAAAAAAAAATTAGAGAGTGAAATTCTGTATACATAGGTTTGTATTCAAACAGGACATTTGACAAATTATAGGTTGTCAATATCTTAAATCCAATAAGGCTAAATTGTGCATTAAACGGATACATAAAAAGTTTGTTTCAGTGGGTTTAAGTATTTAATCTTGGTTTCAAACGTGCACATCAAATCTGTATTTTGTCACTTTTTTTTTTGCTATAATTCAGTTCCCTCCTTTCCTTGGTTATTAGACGAGTAAGAAAAAAAGACAGAGAAACAACAGCTATCTTTCACGTTTACTGTGAACAATAAAGCAGTAAGTCATGAGCAGTCTTGATCCATATTGACGAAGTGTTACACCTCAGAATTCAGGTAATATAGCCACAGAAGGAGAGAAAATGAAAATCACTAAATCTGATCTGTGAGAAGATTAAAAACAAGCCTCTTATAATCTCTTACTACTGCCAGAAGTGGATTATAAAATTAAAAGACTCTCCTATCAACTTGCTAGGAGTTTCATGAAGTAAATTCCATAAACATCATTAGAATTTTGAACAACAAACGGACAATTTAGCTAAAGCATTTTTATTTTGTGGAGCACATACTTCTTGGAGTAGCCATAATATTAAAAACAGTCTTCATTTTATTTTAGCAAATATTTGATTTTTTTATTCCCTTAATGACAATATAGCTGGCCATGCAAATATGATTGATAATCTATAAAAGTTTATATGTTTCTATTTATAAAATCAAGGAGTCACTGTTTAAAACAAAGTTGCTATTCAAAAGAATATAGTCGCAAGGTTAGCATAAGTTACTTTTATGTGCAAACCCTGCAAAGGAAAGCAAGTCTCCATTGGGTTTGTGTTTCCATCAAAAGGGTAGAGATGAAGCCCCAGAAATTTCTTGTACTTCTCAAAATATTGGCAACCATATACCACCGTCAGCCTTGAGATTCTCAAGAATAATCTTATCTTGTCTTTTACTGGTGTTTAAATTGGTTACAACTAGAATTTAAAGACTCACTCTTGCTCAAAACACTCCCCGCCCAGCCGTCTCCCGCCATGGACCCTTTGCCTTGGTTGTCCATCTCTTCTGACTAGAACCCTCTAGATTCTGCCTTTCCTACATTTACATCCTCAAACTCAACAGGTCCTTACCCCAATGTAATAGTCTCAAGGATGTTTCACGTAAGCACACTTGAAAAAAATATTATCCCTTCTTCTCTCAATATTCTTATTCTTTTCCCATCCCTTATTTTTATCTCTAGTATATATCACTCTTTACATGTATGTATGTATATATATGTATAACTTTTTATTATAAATAAATTGTACATATATGTAACTTATTTGGGAATTTATATCTTCTTACTAGAATATAAGCTCCAAGAAAGCAGGGACATTGTCTTTTGTGTTCACTACTGTACCTCCTGCACTTAGAATGTGACTAGCCTAGAATTAGTAATCAACAAATATTTGTTGAATAGATGAATGAATGGATGATTTAACGATCTTGGGATATTTTGTGAGTTTACATCACTCTTGGGAAAGATATTTCAAATGCCGCTGAATTAATTACTAGTAGCTAGTAGGAAAAAAAATCACCCTCAAATGGTGAACACACTTGTGTATTCTCCAAGAAGCTAGAAGTGGTCTGATAAGCACGTCTTGTAACTATGTAGGACCCACAAAGGTCTGTGATGAGTACCTATATCATACCTGAAGGAAAGGCATTTTCCTTTCTGATTTTCTTAGGCTGAGAAATGCCGAGTCCAGTTACACCCCATAAAGGATAAATTCGAGCCCACTGGGTCTGTGTTTTATAACTATGTGATGTTTATAGCTCATTATGAAAAATGTGCAAAAACTGTACAATAGTATCCTCTGTCTTCTTTATATTCAAAATGATAGCGTATTCTGGAGCAATCATCAGAATTAAAACTGAAAAAAATACTGAAAGAATTTAAGTGGACCAATGACAAATAGATAGAAATGGTGGAAATATACATTTTTGATAGTCTTTTAGCTCCTAAAAGAACTTCTGTGAAACGTGAGAATGTTTCCTGAGCTAACTCTAGACGGTTTATTTGGAGAAGCTGCACTTCTGTGATAAGCAATTAGCCCTCTCTAAGGTTAAGAAATTGTGTGTTTTTAAAAAGTAAATAGTTATTGATTTCCATTTGGCTTGAGGAGTTTTTGAAAGTCTGCCTAGCACGAAAGTGCCTTGCTACTTACTTTTGTCTTCCACCTGGCTGTGATGTCTCTCCCACTGCAGATCCACATCCAAGTCAACTCCCGATCTTGTGTCAAGTGTAGTGGAAAGCATTTTCCCCTAAGTTACTTACAGAGAGAACTTCTTTGATCTAGAAAGGTCTTACTGTCACAGATTCCTGCATTTTTCAGTGGGCTTTATACCATTTCAGATTATCACAGTTGAGAGAGTGAGATACACACACAGAGACACACACTTACAGACACACACTCACAACGGTAGTAGAGCGCATCGTTTGGTTAAATTATGAGTGTCATAGGCTTATGGAATGATTGAGTTGACTGCATGATCTGCTCATTTGTGAATTAACTTGGTTTTATCACACAGGACATTTTTACATTATCATGGCACACATAGTTTTGGATATTATGAATTGTATTTTAATAAGATGAATTTAATCATATTGCTTAATCAAGTATTAATACTTGAATTTGTACTATTAATTTCTTTTGAATATGATAGAGTAAATTTATATTCATTCTAGTGTACAAGTTTATACCATATATAACTGTTAAACTATAAATATTCAAAATATTCACTCTGTAATACATGTACATTTCATGCCAGAGAAACTGTTTTTAGCAATTTTTACAGTCTACTTTGGATAACAATATGTGATAGGTTTTTATTTATTTATACCATACATAATGACCAGGTTGGCACGTCTATTTTAAAAGGAAAAGGGGAATATTCACTGACGCTACACTTTGTATTTGTCACCATGTCATCACTTGCCTTCTAACTAATAATAAGAACATTGAAATTTTCTGGGAAAAAAAGGGAACTAATTTCTTTTAATCATTATTTTCATTGCTCTTTTCAAACTAATAAATGCATATGGTTTAAAATTCAAATGACACTAACATGCTTATAAAAATGTATTCTTTTTCAGCAATTTTAAATTTTTCTTACATATATTTCAACAATATAAGCTGCTTTTTCATATAGATAGCTACTTTTCATATACATGTACATATTTATGAAAAATAGTCAAACTATATGTATTCATTTTTGTAGGCTTTTTCTTAATACATTTATTTTTGGAAAATATCAACTAACTGCATTGGGGCAATGAGGAATTAGCTCTCTCACATTCTACCTTTTTCCTCTTAATAAAATCATTTAATACTGCTAATTTCCTTTTAAGCATGGCTTTGGCTCCACTCTGCATATTTTGATGCTGTCTTTTCATATTTATTCATTTCAAAATGTTTTCTGTTTTCCTCGTACTTCCTCTTTACTCATTTTTTTTTTTTTAAGAAAAGAACTCTTTGTTTTCAAATTCTTAGGGCTTTTCTAGTAATCTCTCTGTAATTAATTTATATTTCAATTCACGCAAAATATTCTGTGCAACATCAGTCCTTCCAGTAGACCAGATGGGCTAGCATCTGATGCATCTCAGCGAGTGCTCCGTGTGTTCCTGCACACACATGGCCTGCTGTCCTCAGGAGGGGTGTTCTCTAAGCATCCGTGAGTATTCTGTATCTTCTCTTCCCCTAGCTGTATTCAGTAGATGGTTTATAGCCAATGAGTATAAATATATTAGCAGGTGACCAAAAGTTTGTAACTATTAACATGTAAAAAAGTTATTATCCAAAATAAAATGTCTGTAATATCTTAAACTTTCATGAACTGAAAAGTAAAAACCAAGATATGGCCCTTCCTGATAAATAAGACAGAGTGTAAATCCCCCATCGTTTCCCAAGGAACTTTGTAAAATCTTGAATTTTATTTAAAATTTTTTAGGCTTTGTAAGCTTGTTATGTACTAGAAGTCATCTTAGTCCCAGATCTGCCTCTGGACAGTGATGGTGCTGCCAGTCGGGGAGCGGGGGGAGATAGTATAATAACATGACATCCTGTTACAAGGTGTTTACCTTGTTGTCCTGACTGTGCTGTTTTCTTGACGTCCACTCCGCCTTCCCTCCAGTCCCTTCATTGAGCCCATCCACTGAGCTTTTCATTTCAGGTCTTGTCTTATGTGATTCTGAAGTATCCTTTTGGCTCTGTATATATTCTCTTTCTTTGCTGAAACTTTCCATTTCCTTGGTGAGACTTTGTGTGTTTTCATCTCTTTCAAGTGTCTTCATAATCATTCATTGAAACAGGCCTGCGATGGCTGTCAGATAATTCTGTCATCTGTGTCATTGCTGTATTGGCATCTGTTGACTTTTTTTCCCAATCACTTTGAGACTTTTCTAGACCTTGATATTGCCAGGTGGCTTCCAGTGGAATCCTGGGCTTCTGGGCTGTTATGCTGTGCATGTCTTACTTAAATGATCTTTTTAAAGCAGATCTCCTTTGAAACTACTTGGTCAAGGGAAACAAATGCCTCATCAAGCGAAGGTGGTGGTGGAAGTACAGTTTCCCCTCTTGGCCTCCACCTCCCACTGAGGCAGGATCATGTCACAGAATCAATGTTTGTGTCCCTCAAACTCATATTTGGAAGCCCTGACCTCCCTTGTGATGGCATTTAGAGGTTGGGCTTTGGGGCACAGTTACCTTTCGGTGAGGTAGTGAGGGTGGTGCCCTTGCGGTGGGGTTAGTGTCCTCACAAGAAGAAAAGGCACGGGAGCCTGTCTCTCTCTCTCAGCCACGTGAGGACACCGCGAGGAGGCAGCCGTCTGCAGGCCGAGAAGAGGGTTCTTGTGAGGAACCCGAGTAAATCTGCCAGCACCTTGATCTTGGACTTTCCAGCCTCTCGAACTGTGAGAAAATACATTTCCATTATCTAGGCCATCAGTCTGTGGTGTTTTGTGAGAGCAGCGTCAGCAGACAGACACAGAGGGGCCTCCACTTACTTCTGTGTTAGGGGCGGGAGTTCTGGGTCTCCTGAGGCCTCCAGCAATATCACCTGGTCTGGGAGGACCGGGAGGGCCTCGCTGCTGTTTCTCTGTGGCCTCCATGTACATCACGGGGGTTGGGGTGGGGGTGGGGGTGGCTTTATCACGTCTGGGCGGTGGTGAGAGTCCCGACCCCC
The DNA here is from genome assembly GCF_048773025.1 of Camelus bactrianus. Taxonomy (NCBI): domain Eukaryota; kingdom Metazoa; phylum Chordata; class Mammalia; order Artiodactyla; family Camelidae; genus Camelus; species Camelus bactrianus. The sequence goes on from NC_133552.1 coordinate 55,979,372, forward strand.
CTGGACCTTCCCGGACATGACCCCGGGATGGAGGGTGAAGTGGCTTGTTGGGGCTGAGAGGCGGGGGAGACCCCCCAGCACCCTGTGGGGTCCCCTCTTACACTGGGGCAGGGGTAGTGTCGGTGGTAGAGGTGTAGAGGCTTATTACCCCCTGGCGGGGATGAACGATCAGCTTCCCACTCAGCTTTCTCTTACTCTGTGAGGGCCAGGGTTGGTGGCTGGCGCACCTCATGGCGCCACCTGGCAATGGTTGGAATCTGGAATCCCTCTTGGCCTTTGTTGGTGGCAGTGTTATTGTACCAAGACATTTTTGTGCTGGTAGGCTACCTAATTATTGTCCTTGGGTAAAGAGAATTGGCTTTTCTTGGGACTTCTGTGTGTGTGTGTGTGTGTGTGTGTGTGTGTGTGTGTGTGTGTGTGTGTGCGTGTGCGTGTGTGTCTGTGTCTGTGTGTTGCCTGCTAGTATTTCTGTTTGCTGTTATTTCTGCACTTTCCAGCACTCAATCTGGATAGGTGTGGCCAAAAGAAAACCCAGGTAGCCATTAGTCATTGTCATGGCCTTCTTCATCAAAGTCCCTAGCCAGTCTGCTGTCTCTTCATCTTTCAAGGTCATCTGCTTGTTTTATATGTAATGTCTCTCTTTCCAGAAGCTGAAACCTGCCAACTCAACTTAGAATTCAAAGTAATAATATAAGATTTTTTACTTCTATATTAAAAATATAATTTGTGCCAAGAACATGGTTCAGTGGATGGCATAAAATCAGTATGCAGTGATTTTGACAAACCCCCAGACACACCCACATACATACGCTCCACGCACATGCTCTCACACCCTTTGCCTAGGTACTTGGGCCTTTGAGGGTTGGCCTTGGCTGTCCACCCACAGAACTGCTCTCCTAGAAGAGCATTCAGAGTTGCCAGAATCAAAACGCAAGCCCCGGTGGCACAGCCCTGTGAGAATGGAGTTGTTTGCTAAGCACCATTCTTTATAAAAAGTACGCATTTTTAAAAGTTGTTTCTATATCCGGTTGTCTGCTCTGAATTCCACAAAATCCTCAGGACCATAAAGAAGTGAAAAATAAATGCAGATGACCCTTGAGCAACATAGAGGTTGGGGTGCTGGTCCCTCACACAGTCAAATATCTGCACATAACTCTTGACTCTCTGATAGCTATTAATAGCCTACTGTTAACCAGAAGCCTTATTGATAACATAGTCGATTAATGCATATATTAAATACTTTATTCTTACAATAAAAAAACTAGGGAAAAGAAAAAGTTGTTAATGTTATCATAAGGAAGAGAAAATGCATATACAGTACTGTACTTTCTTGATACTGTATTTATCCATACTGTACATTTATGCCTTCTGTTTACAAGAAGAATTTTCTTTGTCAGTACCTCCATCAATATTGTCTTATAGGATGCAAAACACTGTAGATGTTATAGATAGTACTAACTAGAAGTCAAAAGTGAAATGATAATGTGAAAAATATTCTCCTATTTATTTACAGATGTAACCATAATGCATTATAATAAAGAAGCAGCAATACGATTGCTTTCTGGTAGCCTAATGTAATGGATGCCATTGCTTCATGGTAGCCTGGCCCATACACTAATGGGTGAATCATTATAAAAATATGATTGCATACAATATTGCAGTGATATTCATAATACAGCAGTGGAAACACTTTTACATTTTTTAAAAACATTAAAAACACTTCCCTGTGGTGATGGACTGATACACAGCTTCTCCAACAATTACCAGAGAGGGAGAGCGAGCGAGAGAGAAAGAGAGACTGTATTAATGTCATTCTTTGAAAGCAAAGTTATAAAACAGAAAACACATTTTAAAATTTGTATTAAATGTCTCTCACCTTAGGACTATGTAAGAACAGACTGTCCACTTCAATACAAGTCTTGGACATGATGTTCTACACAGTGAACACTTGGGTGATGATGATGATACAAAAACCGCCTCATACATTTCATGCTGTAGTTACTAGATCTTCACATGGAGACGCATACACAGCAGATACATTTATTAACTGTACAGTGTGATGATTATGTACTAGTCATTACATGGAAGTGGATCATCATAGAAGTCTTTATCCTCATCTTCATGTTGAGTAGTCTGAGGAGGAGGAGGAGAAGGAGGAGGGTTGGTTTTGCTGCCTCAGAGGTGTTAGAGGCAGAAGAGGTAGAGGAGGTAGAGGGGGAGGCAGGGGAGGCAGGTACACTTGGTGTAACTTTCCAGAAATACATTATAATTTCTATCTGACCTTTTGCTTTTTCATTTCTCCAAAAATGTTCTGTAGGTACCAATCCTTCTTCCACCATTTGCTTTAATTTCAGTGCTTATATCCTAGAAGGGTCCATGTCATCAAAGAACTCACAAGAAGTCTTCAATAAATGGAACCCTCTGTCACATTGTCTAATGTCAGCTTATTTTCTGGCACTGTTTGTTTTACCTCTTCTTCCTCTTGCCTGGCACTGGGTGGAAGTGTTCATCTTCATCAAGTTGTCTTCTGTTCATTCCTCTGGGGTAGTGTCTTTTAGCTCTTGAATTTCTTCAAGATTCACATCTTGAGACCCTTCACACGCCACCCCGCCCCTTTTTGGCCATATTCACAATCTCTTCTGTGATTTCCTTGATAGGTTCTGTCATAAATCCTGTAAAGTCATGTGCAACATGTGGACACAGTTTTCTCGAGCAGGAATTTATTATTTTTGGCTTGATGGCTTTCATGGCTTTTTCTGCAACAATGATGGAATTCAATGGTGTAATCCTTCCAGACTTTCATGATCTCTCTCTCAGGTTTCTCTTCCACAGTGTTGACACTCATTTCCACAGGGTGCCACGTGCCATGAGCCTTAAAGGTCCTTATGACCCCCTGATCTAGAGGAGGAGTTAGAGATTCTGTGTTTGGGAGTAGATGGATGACTTTGATGCCTTCAGTGTTGAGAACTCATGGGGTTCTGGGTGGCCAGGAGCATTGTCCAATATTAGAACTGCATTTGCACAAAATAGTAGAGCTAGTCTATCCCTTCCTGCCTTAAATCATGATGCTCTCTTCTCTTCCTTACTAATTAACGTCCTTTGTGGCATTTTTTCCCCCTAGAATAGGGCACTTTCATCTGCATTAAAAACCTGTTGAGGCAGATAACCTTTATCTTCAGTGATTTTCTTAATGGTGTCTGGGAACTCAGATCCTGCCTCGTGGTCAGCAGAAGCTGCATGTCTTGTTATCTTGATATTTTTAAAGCCACACCTCTTTCTAAAATTATCAAACCATCCTTTGCTGACATTAAGTTGTCCAGCTTTAGATCCTTTTCCTTCCTTTTGCTTTAAATTGTCATATAATGATTTCACTTTTTCTTGAACGATATTAAGTCTACAGGTATACCCTTCTTATAGCAATCCTGCTTTCACATAAAAGCTAAATTTTCAACACCAGATTAAAAGGTATTTCATGAAAAGTGCAAGGTTTTCATGCCCACTGGCAAAACTGCTACGGCAGCTTCATGAATATCCTTTTCTTTCTTTATAGTGGTTCCTATGCAGGATTCATTTATCTTGAAATGACGGGCAGCAGCAATACACGGGACGTATCAAGCAAATTGACTTTTTCTCGTAATATTATGACTTTTCTCTGCTTCTTGGGAGCACTTCCAGCATCACTGGAGGCACTTTGCATGGGTCCCATGGTGTTATTCAAGGTTTATGGTATTGCCCTAAGCATGATACTCGAGAACTGCAAAAGATCACTGTTTACTGTGACATGCAATTTACTGGAGAGACAAACTGCACACATGGAAGGGACGAGCCTCACGTGTTAAGCTGATACTCACAACACATGAGCTCAGCACAATAGCAACAGGAGGTTGTGACTACAAAATTGTGACAGTAGCACAGTATGCACTATGGTTCGTTTTCTGCTGGTAGGATTTAATGTTGCATCTTTATTTTTGTTTACATTTCTCTGGACTGTGAATGGCGCCGAGTCCAATCAGTGTGTGCACATAGGTTTTGATAAATTTTAACTTTTTAATGACAGATTTGTATATATTAAATGGTAGTAAAAGATAAAATAGACTAGTATCCTCATATATTTTATGTATTCATGACATACTTTTTCTGAAGTTTTTCAACATTTCTAGGTTACATGGTTTATCTGTGAGTTTTTCCAAGTTGCTGTAAATCTCCAAATTTTTCAAATGTATTTTTTGAAAAAAATCCACATATAAGTGGACCCATGCAGTTGAAACCTATGTTTTTCAAGGGTCAACTGTAGATAACTTTATTTTTCAACTGATAGGTTCACCTAAAAGTTTATTTCAACAACTTTATGTGGATGTGAGCAGAGCCTTTTGGAGGTTTGAATACAGTTTTATGCTGTTGTCAATTATGGTAGAGATTAAGAGAAAAGCTTGAATTCTGAAGAATTCAAAAGATGTCATTAAAAATATATAGCTAGAAATCAAGATTTTTGAGCTCTTCAACATTTAAGTGTTTTAATGATAGTTTATAATCATAAATAATCAATAAGAATTCTGGATATTCTTTTTCAATGGTATATGCCAATGAATATAAAAATTTCTTTTTGTAGCAAAATCATTTTATGAAAATTATTTCTTTTTTGAACTCCAATGCAAAACTCAAAGGAATTGGAGCAGCCATTGATGCTGAATGTAGCTTAAAATGACTGATTTGATTGAAGGCACACTAATGGTTTCACTAGTATTTTTCTAAATATTGTTAGATTCTTTGGTTTTAATCAATACTGAAATATTGGTTGTATATTAAATACTGATGTATGTTTGATTTTGTTTCCATTGGAAGAGAGAATTAGGAAACATGTCTTGGGTAGACATTACATTTACTAAAACTATATATATGTATATATTTATATATATATATTTATAAATATATAAAGAGAGAATCAAATGGCTTTACGATTTGTGTTATTTAATTTTAATAATCCTTTACTATTAATATTTTCTTCAAGTTATATTTCAAATGAATACGTATATAATGGTTTTAAAAGCTTTACTATTATCTTTGTTTAATAAACTAACCCCAAAGTATTGGTCTTTAACATGAAAAGCACGGCTTAGATATGTGACTTTAACTTCTTGAATACAGTATGGGTACACATGCATGTGTTTGTGTGTATACAATCTAAAGGGAAAATATTTTAATCTTTTTATTTTTTGCTAAGTTTTATGTAACTATAAGATATGAACCTACCATTAGGGTCACAAATCCATGTCGAATACATGAAATCTGTTGCTCTGTGTTCTTAATAGCTAACCGATGATTGTGATCAGGTTGGTTGCAAATATCCATTAGATATTTTGTAGTCTTAAAATGGAGAGTTTACTGGGATACATGTTTATGGCCAAAGAACTATCTTAGGCTTAACTGGAATCAATAATAACCAAAAGAAATTCATATAAATAAGAGAGATGACATTTTTGGACATTCCTTGGACTCTAAGCAAAAATGAAAAATAGAGACAGATTTTTTTTCCTTTTCTTTTGCCTTTGACTAGACCTCATTTATACAGGGACAGATTTTGCCAGTTTGAATTGTGTATTTGTTTTCTATTTGCTTCTGTAACAATTTGCCACAAACTTGGTGGCTTAAAACAAGAATTTCATTATCTTACAGTTCTGCAGGTCAGAAGGTTCAACATGAGCATCACTGGGCTAAAATAAAGGTGCTGGCAGGGCTGCATTTCTTTCTGGAAGCTCTAGAGGAGAATTCACTTCCTTGTTTTCTCTAGTGTCTCTAGGCCACCCACTCCCTTTCTCATGGACTTCTTCCTCCACCTTTGAATTCAGCAATATTGCAGCTCTCTGTGCCTTCTGTAGTATGAAGTCACATGTCTTTCTCTGACCTTACCTATCTCTTCCACTTTTAAGGGACTTTCTGATGGCACTTGGTTCCTCTGGATGACCCCAATTCATCTCCTTGTCTTAAAATCAGCTAATTAGCAACTTTAACTTCATCTGCACCCTTAGTTCACCTTTGTGAGGCAACCTAAAAAATCTCACAGGTTCTGAGGACCAGGATGGAGACATCTTTGGGAACTCTGGTTCTGCCTACTACAAGTCAATTTGAAATTTGCTGTCAAGAGAAAAGGTGACCTCTTTCAGGAATTTCATTTCTCCTTTTCTCCTCTAATGTAGGCACTTTATTCCAAAATACTCTTTTTAGATTTAAGTCATTCCATGATTTGGTTTCTTTAGCACAGAAACTTTTGCTGTAATAAATAACATTGATTTATTTCAGAATTTTTTTGATTATGTAGCAGTGATGGGGGAGATACTATAAATCTGATTTTAATCCATAGGATTAAGCTAGTCAAAGTAAAATAAGATATGAATGAATGAACTGAGCATAGTTTAAGAGGGTAAACACTTATAAACGCGTTTTTGCTTTCTTTTGCTTGTAGATACCTCAAACACAGAAACTATATCTTATTCATCTCTGTCTACTTCTGGATTTAAAAGTACATCATGAATCCTTATAATTGTGTGCTTAATAAATGAAAGCATCTATTAAATTATTTGAATAAATGCTTTGAAGTCAGTAAATATATAATAGAATGTAAAGGCCTGTAGTTTTTCTCAAAAAATAAAGCAGTGGTTAGTTTGTGTTTTAATTTCTACCACTTTAAAAAATATAACTGCTAGAATTTTCAAAATCAGAAAGCCCAAATATGAAAAAATAAATTTTAAAAGCCTCTGAATTCCTGTGAGTATAGGATAATCATTTATTTAATTACTCATTTTTGTTCATTTATAGAATATTATAAAATATGCCCTTTATATAAAAAGGGCAAATGAGGTCTTAAAAATCCATATCTGACAATAGTGTGTACACGAATAGCACTCGGTGATTGTTGCATTACAGAATAAATTAAGAAAGAGAATTTTTCTATTTGTTTCAATTAATTTTTAATTTAGTGCATAGTTTTGCAGAGAATATCAATATACTTTCATAAGAGACTTTTCTGTGAACACATGGAATGTTAATATGATGCAGAATAAGATATTTAACTGTGTTTCACTTAGACTTTCCTAGTATCTACCATTAGTATCTGGCAACCAGTGGTGTTTCAGAATTGTTTTTGAATGAACAAAGGGATGACAGTGCTAAATTTTCCAAGTGCTTGAACACTGGGGAAAAATTACATGTCTACATTCCTTTTTCAATTATCTCTGTTTACACAGACGCTTCTGGTCCAGATCTGAGGCCATTTTTTGATATTGTCTCAAATCAAATTACATCCTGAATGATCCGAAGAAGCTATAAAACAAATGGAAGATATGCAAATGGATCCTAAAAATATTTTTCCAAATAAAAATTATATTCATTATAAATTTCTTCATCTGTCAAGGAAAAATGATGCTATCCATATAAAATTGTTTTCAGGAAAGATAATGATCAAATGTGTATTCACTACAAGTACATGAAATACTTAATGAATAATGTGACTGTATTATGTATACTTGAACATTTTATACCAGAAAATTGCCTTATTTTTTATTCCCAGCAATTGAGCACAATGTGTATTTTAATACGGTTTTGGGGGTTACTGAGCCAGTATCAGGGTTTCATGCTTGATGTCTGTGACATCATATTGAACCATAGATCTCTTTGTCCTAAACAATGTTCCTTTGCTGGGAACACGTACACACGCACAGGCACACACAGCCAATTACAAACATATTTTAGTTAAGGTGGGAAGGACGCACACTGCACAGAAGCACACTGGTCATACAGAGTAGGAGCAGAGGCAGTATCTTTCCCAGCTTCTCTGGTTCCCAGACTACCTAACAGAGAGATGAAAGGTAACATAGCCAATGATGCACATGGAAGTTGGGGTCTTGACAGATGTACAAGGGTGAATTTTGTGCACGCCACATTCCTTTTAACTTGGTCCTTACATTACTATTAAGGAATAATTTATGCAAACAATCTCTGTGCTTAATGCATCTATTTAAGAGAAGGATTACAGATGATGGGCACTCCTGGTTCTGAAACCAGAATTAGCACTGGTGAGACTCCTTCAACTGGGGAAAAAAGAAGAGTAAATGTCCTTCCGACTGTCTGTGCGTCACTAGATTATTACCAAGGACTGGAATAACCATTTGCCTGTTGTAGCTGTTTGAAACCCTTTATTCCAATGAAACTGAAATAAGTAGATAAGCTGATCTTCTCTGTGACCTGAGGCTTCTGACTGCCTCCAGTGCCCCTCAGTTCTGCACTGGTGAATTCAGGCAACACACGCCTTTCAAAAGGCTTAACAGATACCTACAATGTAAGGAGCCAGCCCTTAACTTTGCACAGGAAAGGCATAGTTTTGCATAGAATACCTTTAATAAAATCATTAGGTTAATTCTGAGTTAAGAATAAATACCTACCTTTATGTATTAAAACCAAGAACAAACATAAGAGACAGCACCTAGAAGAACCATTGCCACAGTCTCAAATGAATGCTTTCAGTCTTAACGTTCCCCGTCACTTGCCCTGCGTAGTCTAACTCTGTTACTTAGCACAACTGAGAACTTACCCTGAAATTGTCATGTATTGATCAGTGACTACAGAACAGGTTTACTGCTTACTACCTCAAAACTGGCTCCATTTATCTCATTTCCTCAAACCATGTTAGTCAATCTTGGATTCACAGCCCTCATTTTACTTGAAGTCTTTGAAAATTTTCCCACCAAGACTCACAGAGTCTGCTCCATAAGTAAATTGAATCACTTATTGACTCTAAGTTACAGGTACATTGTGAAGTGTTTTAAAATTTTAATTGATTTAATTCCCATATTCTTTCTGAGAAGTGACATAATTATACCATTTTACAGGTGGAAAAAAAAGGCTTAAGAAAAGTGAAATGTTTCACCCAAGATGATATCATGGCAGAGCCAGAATTTAAGTCTATGTATGTCTCATTCCAAAGCCCTTACTCTTAAGCATTGAGTTATAGTGCCTGATACATTAATGAATCACTATTTTTAGCTTCAGAGAGAGAATTTCTGTCCTCCTTTGTTTTCTCTCCTTTGATTTGGTTACACAGACTAACCCTCGACCTCTTGTAGGTGAACTCATTTTTGTTTCACGTGTTTTTCTGGTTTTTAAGCACAGCATCTGTCCCACTGTTTCATCTGGATCCATAAATAAACCTTAATGATTTCTGATTGTCCATCCTGTGGTTCTGTATTTCCAATCAGAATATGATTACAGAATATACTGATTACAGTCAGTATAGCTGGTGCTTCATTGTCCAGACCTCTCTCCTTTCACCTCACAACACATTTGCCCACATTAAGGTTCTAGAAGAAAAAAAAAATGAATAGGGTGCTTCCCCTTTTTTCTCTCTAAGTCTTCAAAAAGCTTTTCAAAAAATTTATACAATCTAAAGTAAACTTTAAAACTATTTCCATTCTTACCTAACATTGTTGGAAACTTCAGTAGCGTGTAGTAGTGTCATAGCTCTCTTTTTTTAGGGTAGAATTTACTGAAATTCTTGCTTCAGGTAAAACATTTCTTTTATTATCACCTCCAAATTGGGTTTATCTACTTCAGTACTTTCCAGATAAAATTGTGTAGGAATATCTCAAATGGCCAAATCCATACTTGTCAGTGGGTTTTTGCCCCTTTTTTGCCTCAAATGACTTAATCGGCTGTGATATATGTAAATCTTATTATCTATTGCATTAGAAAAGAACCTAATACCTTTATATATTTTACGGCCATGGGTATAAAAAGTATAATTGCGAACATTAGCATTTCATTTTCACGAAGCAGCTGCCAGTTTATGATCCCTTAGGATTTTATTAAATGTGTGAGTGGAGTTGAAAGTCATCATGCTTTCTCAGATCTATTCCCCGTCATCATACATCAGAACCCACTCTTTCTAAATTGATAACTTTGGTGGCAAATGTATTTAGGAACGAATCTCTAGCCTTTCCTATGGTACTGTCCTCACTTATCATTACTTTGCCTCCTTTTTTCATTCTTTTTATACTGGAAGCCTCCTTGTGGCCAAAATATGGCCATTCTTCACTCCATTATTTATTATATGCTCTTTGTGTTATATTTGATTTTTAATAAATTCTAATTAAAATTCTTAATTTATGTTTTTAAAAATATTTTTTTCCAACACTACCTAAGACTCAGAAACAACATGAACAAAAACAAAAACAGAATAAAAGGCTTCTAAAATGGGTTTTTTTCTCTCCCCCTCCACTCCCAATGCTCCACTCCCTACCCATACAATTCTGTTTATGCAGAGAAAGACAACAGAATTCAAAAGGAGGAGATGAACTGCCTAAGAGTTTTGGTAGTTATCTTTCCTTGCCTTGCTCCCTCCCAGCTGGCGGAGAAGGTCCAAGCCAGTCTGGAGTTCATAAGCAGGGGAGAGGACAGGAGTGCGTTGTCGCAGAATTCCACATTGGACATGGTTAGTGAGGCTGATCCCGGGGCTGGCTTGCTGCAGGTTATGTTTCTCCTTATGAACTGGAAATCAGGCAACTATTGGAGCCATTGTGTCAATACATACTCAGTGTGTGTGCAGAGAAAGTGTCTTGTACCCCTTCTTCTGTCTTTGAGGTGCTTCCATCCTCTTTTGTGTAGCGTGTATATATATATATATCTCATATTATTTGATTTTTTATTTATTATTATAGATAATTATCTCTTTATATATGACCGAAGTTCCATATAATGCTTGATATTTTGGCTAAGGCATAGTTAGCTAAGCCATTCTTTGTTATTACCTTAGGCATTTCATAGGGTCAATAAATACTATCTGTATCTATTTAGTTATCTGTATATTTGCACACACACAGGTGTGTATGTCTGTGTGGATCTATACATTTGTACATTAACATTGAAAAACCTGCATCAAGTCAGTTTTTGTGAATTTCTTTGTTTGGGGGCTGGCTTGAATCAAAATTGGTGCCTCTAAGTAATTTTTTTAAAAACTGATGCAATAAAAATCTGGGTTCCCAAGTAGATTTGGATGATCCCAAATTATAAACAATATTCCCACAGCACTTCTGAGCAGGAGGTGGAGTCATATCAAAAATCGTAGCTTTTAGAGAAAGGCAGGAGGCCCAAGGCACTGAGGATATCTTCCCCATGCACCTGCAGTTCTGTTGTACAGTATTCTCAATCCTTGTTTTTTCTCAAAACGTGCATGCTATTGTGGAAACAAAATTTTTATTCAGGTATTTTACTCACGTATATGTGCAAATTATTTAGTAATAATGTAGTTTCCATTTTCTTTATATACATGTTTCTGTATGTTTGTACGTTGTGACAGTATATGTATTGGATGGTAAATTCCTAAGTCCAGAACCAGACTGATTGGCTTTTCAAAAAGTGTAAACTCTTTGAACAAAATAACATTCTCAAATTTTCCCTGAGATAAACAGAGACACTATCTCAAAGGTATCTGGTGAAATATTTTTTTTCCCCTTCAATTTAGCCAGCCATCAATCCAAGTGGATAATTAATTGATAAACTAATCATAGAAGCTACATGTTCCAAGTGCTTTAGAGCCATGCAGATTATGCTATCTTATACAAGCATCATTTTATTTTAATTGAATTACATTGATAGTTTATTTTCAGTGAGCATTTCTACTCTAAGGGTAGTCAAAATCAAACTTAATGTCTAATGAGAAGATATTGTCTTAAAAACTCAAGCTTATCAGTATTAATGAAAAATTAGTTTTGGTGAAAACCAACATAAGTAGCAGGCATGATAAGGGTGGCCAGATTTATGGGTTACTATATTTTTGGAGCTGAAGTAGTAAAACTATCTCTGTATCCATAACCAAGGTTCCTTCTGTTTAAATGTTTCAGAATTATGTACCTAAAAGATTCAAGTGGCTAGGGGTTAAAATTTTGTTTTGAGTCCATGGGTATGTAGTAATTTTTGACAGACCATTCTAAGAATTTAAGTATTTATTTGAACTATGAACATGTAAAGCCTGCCAGTCTTCACAGCTGGCGCTAAGCATTTCAATAGCTTGAGCAGAATTGCTAGAATTTTGCATCATCAACCAAATTAACTTGTAGGCGAGATTTTTATTGAAATCATGAAGGATTCATGTGAAGATAATTGAGAGTCATCTCTGGTATTAATAAACATATAATTTCCTTTTAGGAGAAAAGTGAAATAAAGGAGTCATAAAGTTACAACTGATAGAGAAAACTTTTTGGTAGTTTTAATTTCCATATGTGCCATTTTTTAAATAAAGGCTAAGTTCCATGATATTCCTTCAGAAAATGGTCACAGTGTATTAATGCCACACCTTAGCCACTGCTTAAAATGTGCAGAGTGAGTTCAGAAGCATTTTATTCTCAAAATGTCTCTGTGAGGTTGGTAGCTTTGGATTATTCTAGCTACTTAACACTTTAAAGGACTTTATCTCATTACCTGTGACATGTCTCATGACGGTATAGACTCTTCTCAAGGGAATTTCCACAATTGCTGATGTAGGCACCAAACCCACCCACTCATGTGACCACCCAATCAACGAATAAGGGCAGTGAATGGACTTATCTGACATTACTCGTAAGGGGTAGATGGAAGATGCAACACTGGCCACAACAAAGGTAACTGCTCAGGGAAAGCCCACCTTCCTTCCACCCTAAGATGCCACTATCCCTTATCCCCTCTCACTGATGTACAAAGCACCGATATAAAAAAGATTTGTCATCAAAGTGGACACATCTAAGAACAAATGATACCATAGTTGAACTAATTCTTTAAATTGCTTTTGAAATGTTGATATCAGTAAAAAATAATAAACATCAAAAATGAGATGTGGAAGAAAAAACAACTACGTACTGCTGGCCGGTTCTTCGTAGTAACCAGGGATGCTTAGCAGACTTTCTGTTATAAGCCACGTTTCAGAACCAAACAAACACTACATGATGATTAATGCTTTTGAAATGTTTTATACCTTGTTTGTATTTGGGTGGGGTGGAAATCTCATTAGATAAAAATGAACTTCTTATGACTCATTAAATCAGTAGCACTACTATAAATCATAAACCTGTTATAAGAAAATAGTTTAATATAGAAACAGCAGGTCTAGCTGTTTAAATATCATACAGCATATGGGGCTCAGTAATTGGACTCAAATGCTATCTGCTAAATCATTTACACTTGTGTTAGAGACTTGTACTTCTGTAGGGAAGGACAGTGTAGTTCTTGAATTGCTGCTAGACTGAATAATATTCTCTAACTTCAGGTGAATATCTCCCCAATTAATGTCTACTTGTTGAATTCTGTGGATCTCCTTTGAAGTAGATTTTAATGTGTATATTTTTCTGGCATATTTCACTATACTGATTATCACGTGCTTATTTTGGCTTTGAATTTCAGCCTAACATCGGCTTCACATTTTTTGTTTGTATCTTGTTTGTTTTCTTATTACTTAGGATGTCTACCTTAAAACATTTTTCATTTAGAAGATGGTCTTTTCACATGAGGAACCTCTGTGAATATCTGTGGTTGGGCATGCGTGGGGAGAAAAGGAAGAATAAAGCAAAATGACTTCGTTTTCAAGTAGCTATAATAAAAAAGAGCAGGTCTCTGTAATAAGAGCTGAAGTGTTGTGTCTCGGCGTCTAGAATGTGGGAAAGTTACCAGCAGAGCCAGGAAGAAGTCTAGAATCCTACTCTGTGATGTTGACAGTGAGTCATTCACAGGCAGTAGAATGTGTCCCAATATGACTATATTTGTTCCCTGCGTGTGGATCTCTGAGATAGCCCTTCATCAGGATGGCATACCTGTTTTCATTTTATTTAAATTCTGACTTCTGAGCGTCACTCCAAACTTCCTGATAAGATCCAGAAATATGTGTGTGTGTCTAGTTTCCTCAGTGAAGTTCTGCTTAGCTCGATCAGCATCAGCATTTGGAAATTACTGCGCAGGTGGTTGCGGGCTGGAAGAGAGGAAGAAGGAAGAGGGCGATACCACTGCTTGAGCCTCTATGCTGTAAGGAACATACACATGGGTACGGCGTTTGCCCTAGCAATTCATCTAGTCTGCAAGGCTGACGTTTCGACATGTGCTCTCAGATTCATTTGTGACCTCCTTCTGCCCTCCTCTGTGACATGAAGTTGTGGGGGGTTGGTGCGGGAAGAGTCATCTGCAGGTTTCATAACCCAGGCTCCTGCGGGAAGGAGGGAGGAAGCAGCCAGCCTCTTTCTCTCACACCTAACGCTTTGGGTAGATTCTCTGGATGTGACTGCATCTGGATGCAGGGCTCCAGCTTCTTCTGGGCAGGCCCAGCGTTTACAGCTTTTGGCAGGTGACCCCAGCTCCTAACCTGGGATAATCCTGCCTCCTTTGTGTGTTTCTCTAGTTTAAGAGAGAGTGTGGCTATTAATCTGTAGGTTTCTGAGATTTTGTTCACCTATGTAACCAATTCCCTGGATTCAGTTCCGTTCTGTTTTCCTGGATGGAGCCTGACTGATGCAATCTCAAACATCAACTTGAAGTTTCCACAAGGTTGTAGTAAAAGTGATGAGGTATGCCAGTCTCCCTCACATTAAATATCAAACGTGACAGCCTCAGAAACCCTAATGCATCTCCAGAAAATTAACCATGAATCCACTGCTTACTGAAAGAAATTGAAGAAAAAGGTACTAGGGAAATTGGTTGGAACCATAGAGATAACAGACCATATGAGAGAGCAAAATATGTACCAGGCCTCCTGAGAAACTTCACTAAAACTGGAAAGACATCCAGTTTAAACACTGTCTGGCAAGCATGCAATATCATTTTGCTAATTGAACAGGAAAACAACAGCAAACATATTGAAGAGAAACTAAACAGTGTCTTAATTGAAAATGTTTTGCAAGACTTTATTAGAATAAAAAAAAATAGTTTTGGCATGAGACCAGAGGAAGGTGACTCTTTTTTCATTCTCTCGGTTGGGATGCCCACCATTTCTTGTTATAAATGGTCACCTACTACGTTCTCCACCATTGTCTCCATCACTTCTGTTGCATTAGTTGAGGTAACGCCTCATTATCTCTTAGACCCATCTCTCTACTTGTAGATTTTTAGACCCTACCGCCTTCTTGGTAACTTTAGCCTTTTTCCAAATTGCAAATAAATATGTCGCCCTTTTTACTCCCTGCTGAACCTGCCCATCCAGGTGACAGCCATGGTGTTCATGCCCAAGATTCCTGAAGTTGTTGCCTGTAAGTACTGTCTCCACCTTTCTCTTCCTGCCACTTACTCCACAGCCTTCAGCACTCACATTTCTGCTTCATCATGCCACCAGAGCCACCCAGATGAAGGTCACCTGTGATCTCTATGCTACTAAACCTAGCAGACATTCTTAGCATTCAAGCCTCACGGCCTCTCAACAGATTTTGACCTTTTTGTTGACTCTGGGCACATTCTCTTCTCTTAGCTTCTGTGTCACCATGGTCTGCTGCTTTCCTTCTTACTGCCCTGGCCACTTCCTATCCATCCCACTGCAGGGTCTTGCACCTCACTCAGCCCTTAAGGGATGTGCTTCCTCAAGGCCAGCTTTCAGACCTCTTTTAACTGGGTGTCCTCCCCCCGAGGAATCACAGACTTCACTGCAAGCAATCCTCATTGTAATCATATATTGTATGTCCCTGATTTCCAGCTATTGGGTCCCAACTCTGACTTTGCTTTGAGCTCCAGACTGGAGGTCATGATGGCGTAGAAAGCCCGACACTCTGCCTCCTCCCTGCACTGGTGTAAGTCCCCTCAGTGTTCTCCAACCTAGTGAGTAGTGCTTCCCCACGTTCAGTTCACATGACATGAAACTTCACCTCTCCCTCTCCCTGATCTCATGTAGCCAATCCATCATTAGGATGTGCTGATTTTACCTCTTCACTTACTCCTTTACTGCACATCTAAGGCTCTCTTAGATGTGTCCTGTACTGCAAACAAAATGCAAATGTGTGTGCCACCTGCCCACTTCAATAATCCAGCTGACTTCCGTTTCCTCTTCTCAGATAGCAGTGGAAGACGCCAAAGTAGTCAACACGGCCCAGGATGCCCACACTGTCTGGTTCTCTCAGGCTTAATGATCCATGATTTCCTTCTCATTCTCTGCCCATCTGTCTTTGCCTACATCTTTGCCTTGATTGGGCCAGAGTTCCTCTGCCCTTCCCCTTTGTCCTGCATGTTCTGCTTTGGCTCTGAACTGGTCCTTACCACTTGCCTATGTCACCTCATGATTTACTCTACCTCCAACATTACCTTTTTTGGGAAACAGTCCTCTTTTCCTTCTACCCAGTCTAGTTATTTTTTCTTTTTTTGTACCTCTTATTGAATCATATTAATTTCTTTCAGGGCACTTATGAGTGATTATACATTCCTTAGTGGGACTTTTTTGTTTAATATATCGCTGCTCCAAGTAAGTTTCATAAGTGCAAGTTGCTTATCTGATTTTGTTCAATATCATATCCAATGCTTTCCAGAGCATCAAGGCATATAATAGAGTCTCAATAAATATTTGTACCATAAATGAATGAACATTAGAGTTGGAAGAAATCTTAGGGGCATGTAGTACTACTCCGTACTCAAAGCTCAAATCTCAGTATCAATATCATGACATTCAACATATAGAGGGTATCTGATCTGGTCATTTTGGCGAAATCCTTTCGTAGGCTATGCCCTTCCCAAGGAAGCTTACCATATGTTTCTGTCTTGAGTCAAATGATAGATTGTGCTCATTCCCATGGAAAACTGAGGAGGACAGGTAGCTGTTGAATATCATTATTTTCTTAGTTGGAGTTTGAAAAAATATCTACCTGATACATGAAACAAGGAAATTTTACTTCAGCTTGCCACTAACTGTTGTGACCTTTGTCCTTAATTTCTTCCATTTGAAAAAAAAGTGGATTGCTTTATAATCACCAGAAATTCTAAACAACCCAGATATCCATTAACAGATAAATAAACAAATAAATATGATATGTTTGTAAAATGGATTATTATAGTAGCAAAGAAGATGAAGGGAGGAATTATAGCTTAAAAAGCCCTACCATGGATAATTCTAGCATTTGTAATGATCGGCTAACAAAACAAGAAAGAAAATAATATATACAATATAACCTCAATTATTAAATTTTATGATTTTCTATGTCAAAATGAAACTATATTGTGTAAGAATTAATATATACAGGAGCAAAATAAAAAATAAAATCTGAGATATTGTTATAAAAATTATGTGAAGAGTTGCTTCAACTAGTGCAGGAAAAGTTTTGACAGGGAAAGGATAAATTGGGGTCTTTTGGGGCACAAATATTTTGCCCTTGTGCTAAGAGATTGTCAGCTACATACTCATTTGATACTTATTTTGTTAAATTATATACTTTGTTTTGTGCACCTTCCAGTTTGCACATTTCTTTATGATAAAATGTTGACTTTTCTAAAGAAAAATTCATAGAAGATTAGAGCTTCAATAGACCTTAAATTTAAGACTCATCGAAATTCAAACACTATCTAGATATCTATAAATTGTTTGGTAATTATTTCCTTTGGTCAGTTTTTACATAGCAGTTTATACAGTACAAGCAAAAGCCTGTGTGTTCTATCTCTGTAGGCTAATACATATATAGTCATCTCTGTATCTGTTATGGTAAATTTTACCTCTTACATCTGGGGTTAAAAAATAAACAAGAGGCCCACTCCACTGAATTCAGTCAAGACTGTTGGCCCCACAAAGCAGTGGCTTACACAGTATAGAGCACTTTTGAATTTATGACCAACATTCAAAAAAACTGGGAAACTTCACATAAAAATTGCAGATGGCTTTTGTGTTAAAAAAATTTTCTTTTGAGATGATCCAAAACTGTCACCCTCTTCCCAGATGATAAGAATCTGTTCCCTCTTCAGTGGAGCCTGAAACTTTCTGCTCTCTTCAGCCCCAAAGCTCTTGTCATGCTCCCTGTCACTGAGAGTGTGTCATTTTCCACTCAGCACTGGGGTGGAGTTTGCCAGTATAGACTGGATTTTGGTTTGTTGGTTTGTTTGTTTTACACGCAGAGGTTTTGATCGTTTGATAACTTACTTTGCCCCAGTTGGCATTTACACTGGGCTCACTACCCCAAACTTCCTTTTGTGCCAGTTTTTCCTCTTGTATTAATCATGGCTTTTCTTGTTCTGCCTTTGGAGAAAACCATCTATTTGTACATTTTGGATAAATCGTCTCATCCAGGAAATGAGATTAGTGATTCTGAGCTGAAAAATAATCCGTTTATTTAGAAATCTGTCTTTTCAGTGTGCTGTGGAGAATAGGAGTATTAAAAAGTTTAAGCCTCCTTCAAACATTTCTTAAAGTATATCCTTATCATGGCAGGTGTTTCTTTCTGAGGAAACATTAAAAAAAACAATGTTCTCCAAAGCCACCTGACTTAGTGAAAGGCTTTTGTCTTCCCTGCAAAGAGCTGAGCTCAAGCCTGCCATTCAGTTCTTAATCTTACAGCATTTATTTTTTCCAGACTTTCCAATTTGCCAATTCATTGAATTTTGTTTATCGCCTTTTCCACAAAAGCCCATTTGTTCATTGACAGTTGCATTCTAAGTTAAATTCAAAGTAGGGCTGATTAATGAACATTCAGCCTGGCCCCAAGGGCTCTTGTTAGCTTGATAGTTCTATCACATCAACCATATGTAAAATCTATCTTCCAGTTAAATGCGGCCGCTGGAGCTACGTCAGAGATTTTCTGTTACTCTGTCCTCTATTAGTCTTGATTAACAGGAAGTTTTTGATCAAGCAGGGCCTTCTCATCTCTGACTGCTTGTACATTAGACATTGTTTTTCTGTGGATTTAACGTATGAATGGTTTTATAGCATTGCTATTTATTTGTTTCATGTTCCTTGTAGAGTTTGGTGCAAAAATAAATGAAACCAAACCGGACAAGGATCTTATTTTATAGGACAGTTTTACAAAAGAACAGTTCTGCATTTACAAAAGGTGCTCTGAACATCTAGTCATTGGGCCAAAATAAACACTATGTGCTTGTTCAAGTTATGGCAAATGTGATAAAATTAAGCATTCTTGAAGGACTTTCTTGATACCTCTTTTATGTCCATTGTAAAGGTCATCCATTTTAAAGACAGAAGTTGATTTCATGCTGTTTAAATCAAGGCCTGAGAAGAAAACCAAAGTAATCTTTACTCTTACTGTAAAATAGATTTTGCTTTCGATTTCATTGTGTTCTCCGCACTCAAGCTTTAGCAACCTTCCCACTGAGCTTCTGTCTCTCTCTCAACTTGGATGTCAAAGTAGGAACTCAGACTTAACATGTCTCAAACACAGCTCTTAATTTTCTCCCAGACCTGCTTCTGCACCAGTCTCGAACACCACCATACATGGTACGAGTGTTTACACAGTTTGCTCAGACCAAAAATGTACTAGACAAGGAACTTTTAGACTCCTTTCTTTTTATTAGTTCATCAAAAACTAAATTCAGTGCACATCCAATGTTTAACAGTTCTCTCCAACTTTTGTTTTGTACACTGAATGTTTGTCTTCCCTCTCCCAGATTCATATGTTGAAGCCCCAACCCTTAATACGATGGTATTTAGATGTCTGTAGGAGGTAATTAGGATTATACTGGGTTACAGGCAGGACCCCAATGATGGGATTAGGAACTTTATAAGGAGAAGAAAAGAGAGATCTCTCTCTCCACCAGGTGAGGACACAGTGAAAGCCATTTGTTCACCTGCAAGCCAGCTAGAGAGCTCTTATTAGAACCCAACCATACTGGCCCCCTGATCCCAGATTTCTCGTCAATGAAGTGTAAGGAAATAAATTTCTGTTCTTTAAACAAACCCAGTCTATGATATTTCATTATGGCAACCTGAGCAGACTGAGGTATCTTCCCATGATGCTCTGGCCTAATTCTCCACCACCCCTCACTTAGAACACTGCAGTAGCCTCCGAAATTACCGTCCTGCTTCCTTTTCACCTTTGTGCTGTCAGTATTTCCAGGATCAGTCAGATAATATTTTCTGAAGCATAGTTCTATTCATGCCATTTCTCTGCTCAACTGTTCCAGTGACTTCTCATTATGTTTGTACGTAACCAAACCCTTTTTTGTAAGCAAGTTCATGTTCTGGCTGTTTGCCCGACTTTCTGACCTCAACTTCTACTTCTTTCACGATGCAGGTGTGCACACACATGCTCGTACCACACATATCAGAAGACCGCTTGCTTACTTATTTATAGTCTCCTGGCTGTCTTGCTGCACCAAATTACCAAATGTCTTTCTACCTCAGGGCCTTTGCACTAACTGCTCCCTCTGGCTAGTAAAACTACTTCCCTGGGATATTCCCTGGGACCTGCTGTCTCACTCTATTTCAATACCTATTTGAAAGCTGCCTCTCTAGGAAGTCTTTCCTGACTACTTTATTTAAAATCACCCCTTAGAGGCCCCACCTCCATTATTTCCATACATCAACCCTGATTTATTTTCTTCATAGCACATGTTATTTCCTGACACTGTTGTATATATTTATTTGTTTGCTTTTTATCTTCCCTGCTGTAATATAAACTCCGTAAGGTATTACACTTAGATTTTTTTTTTTATGGAATTGCTAGGCCTACAGCAGTACCCTATTGACACAGAGAGGGTCCTTAATAAATACATGTTCAATAAAAGATTACAAATATCTCAGCAATCTATATGCCAATTATTAAAGAGCCCATAGTATGAGCCATGACTTTTCATAAAAATTTGATGGAAAATATAAGTCACCTCTACCATAATGGACTTGAAACCCTCATTTGCTAATATATAGAATATTAAACTTCAGGTCTTCCATTCCAGGTATGTGCAGTCTGAAATTGTATTTTTTAAGAGATACATTGCCTTGTCTGTTGTAGGAATAATAATGATTGGCACATACTGAGGACTTAGCATTCTCTGGTACTATTGTAAACACTTTATGTGTATTTATATATTTAACTGGACTATTGTGGATATTTACATCTCATTTAATTCTCCTGAAAAACCCTAAAAGATAGGTACTATACTTATCTCCAGTTTTTGTGTGAAGAAACTGAGGTGTGGATATGTTAAATAATTTAACCTGGGACTCAGAGAGTGGTAAAATAAATAAGAACTAAGTATATGCAGTCTGACTCCAGCGACCATCAGGTTAAGCACTATGACCACTTCCTCTGTATCCAAAATAATCTAAGTATTAATCACCTAGAACAAGGTACCCAAGAACAGTTTAAGACCTACAATCTCATTGCCTTTCACTGATTATTTACTACTGGGTTTTTTTTATTAGCCTCGTAACTACCATCTTTGTGCTCTTAGGCAGAATCAGATGAATATATTTCTATAATCTAAATTCATTTCTTTCAGTTATTACACAGTCAAAAGCAATATAATTACAAATCCTTTTCCCAATTAATAATGTAATGAGTTGTTGGGTTGTTAAACAATATAATTAGAAATGAAGGACGCATAGAGAGGAAATATTTGAGATTCATCCAACACACATGCCTTTAAACACCTACCATGTCTTAGTCTCTGAAGATACAATGGTAAGCTAGGTGCGTTTTCTTCTGTGAGTGAACTCACCATTCAGTAAAGGTAACAGCCACATTGGTAGATAAGTCCAGTAAGTTCAGTATAACTAGGAACCTAGCGAAGGCCCACACTATGGAGAAACCTATAAATTATGTGAAAGACAATGTTTGGATTTTATTCTAGAAGACAGTGGTGTCTGAAGTGGGGCTACGGGGGTAACCAACAGGTGCGTAAGGTGATCCTTTGAAGTACGAAAGGGAAGTGTTAGAATTATTGTTGATGTTTATTTTGACAGTTGTCACTTTAAATCTCTATTTTTGGTTCTTTTTTTATCATACTTGTGAAAGGTGATTAGGACTCCTACTGGCATCTGGAAGGAAAATACTAGAAATGTTATTTACTTTGATTTCAATATTATTTAAAATTTTCTGTTTTGAGATCTGTTTTATGAGTTACATATAAACATAATATATTAAGGGGTACTTATTTTTAAAAATTTAAAGACATACACATTTAAAAAATGTAACAACTACTGCTGTTTAGTCTGGGGAAACATAAAGACTTTAAGCTTTAGAGCTTGCGAGTAATATTGGAGTTCTAGATACATTGCCCTGGAGGGAACTTGATGTCAGGGGCACTGGAAGAAGCTATTGTAGTATTCAGAGATGGGTACTGTGACTAGGAAAATAGTAAGAAAGGGATTTGACAATAGCACATAAATAGGCAAGATTTTGTGACTGATTAAATATGATAGTGATGAAGGAAGGCTACAAGAATGACTCCCAGATTTCAGATTTAGGAAGCTGGGAAGAAATTAGAAATACTAAACAAGTACAGAATGCAAAGAAAGAAAACCTTCGGTAAGGTTGTAAGTTCATTTTCGGCATGATGATTTTGAATATGCTGTAGCGTATTTAGCTTTAGGATGTCTGAAATTTAGGGACAAAGTCTATTTCGCAATTACATGTTTGGCAATCATTGGCACAGATGGAGAGCAGATGGAATCACCCAGGTGGATCACACATGGTGTAAAAAGCAATAGTTCAAGGTAGATTTTTTAGACACACCAATATTTAAGGACAAAGGAAGAAGGAGACACCCATGGAGAAAGTCAAAGAACAAGGAGTCAAAGAGTGTGAGAGGAATGACTGTCCTAAGCTCTGTGCATGGAGCAGGGAGTCCTCCCCAGAGTCCTCTGAGTGCTCTGGTCCTGTTCTCAGGCTGTCCCTGTAATGGGCTTTTTCTGGCACTATTAAGCATTCAACATACAAATACATGTTGCCCACTTTTATACAGAGAGAAACCTCGGGTTACCTCCAGTGATAGGGGCTCATAGCCCATAGGAGAATAGAGAAGCCTGGGAAACCATGTCAGCATCCTTCAGAGCAGATCGAAAGACAGTTCACTAATACACAGCGGTGGTCAAATATTGCTCATGCAACCCTTACAACCATTTTTGAAAAGTTACATGCCGCTTTTGAAATGGGCACCTCAGAATTTATTATAAAATTTAAATATTTGCAAAGAATATATTTTCTGGACGCTCTTGTTGTATCCCTGATTCACATTGAAACATAAGACCTGTAGTTTTCAATCTATGAACCATATCATGGGAAAACAGCCCTCACTGTCAAATTCAACAGCAAATTAGATGATGCTATATCAGAAAAAGTCCAGTTCCGTTTTTTGTTTTTTGGTTCTTGTTCAAATATATACTTATATTAACCACCTTGTAGTAACCACCACATGTTCTGGATTCTCATGCTCAGGTATCTGCTAGATAAGGTAGAGATGTTTCCATGATGTTTTGCCCCCATGAGTCTCACTCCCGGAAATTTTATGCTCCAGGGGGATGAATTACGGAAGAGGGTGAGAGGTTTGCACTTCTTTTGTAAAACAGGGAAAAGGAGAAATTAAAAGAGGAGTTGGAAAAAAAGGAGAACTCTGAAAACACAGACACATTTTTAGCTAAATTAATTTTTGGAAAGCATACATATGGAGAAATTGAAGATCTGGAAACTGATTGCCTTAAAGTTATTCATGCCTAGACAGCATCTGTTCAGTCTTCGTTGTCCTACGGGGTTCTCTGCTCCAGGAGGCTCCGCTATCGTTATCCAAGAGAGACGCCAGTGGCTAGCAGCCTGCTTTGCTCCTCCATCTCCACTTTCCTCTCTGCCTGCTATTTCCTCCTCTGCTTCTGCCCAACTTAGCCCCTTCCTGGAGGTCATGAAATTTAATCAGTATGGCAGAGTTGAATTACGCGGTAGGCTACGGCTGAATTTTGTCTCCCTCGAATTCGTCTATTGGAAACCTCACTTCCAGCATGATTTCATTTGGAGCTGGGGCCTTTGGGGAAGTGATGATGGATAAATGAGGTCACAGGGCGGGGCCTTAATCTGATAGGGCTGGTGCTCTTGAAGAAGAGGAAGAGGCCCCGGAACTCCCTCTCTGTCCCTGCCACGTGAGGACGTGTGGGGACACAGGAAGCAGGTAGCCACCTGAGAGCCAGAAAGAGCTCTCTCACCAGAACCCGACCAAGCTAATCACCCTGACTTGTAGCCTTTAGAAGTACAGGAGAATCACTTTCTGTCGTTTCAGCCTTCTAGTCCATGTTACTGTGTTATGGTGGCCTGAGCAGCAAATACAGGTATGTGATGTGCAGACCAAGTACATGGACATTTTCTGAGATGCCCCCTTAAGCCTGCTGATCCCTGTCTCCCTTTTCTCAGGGGCTCCTTTCTTACTGACTACCTGGCATCATATGACATGATTTTATACCTTGGTCATAGCTAAGTGGTCCACATATTACTCTGTCAGGGCTTGCCTTGGCTAAAGTTAGCTGCCTTGCTAAGGCCCCTTTCCAGGGCATCCTCCATCTGATGATGGATTTACTTGGTAGTATAGGGTCCAGATCCTTACCACAGCTCAGGTCAACTCTAAATGGTCATCTGAGCTTCGGAACAGCTCCCCAGTGGTTATCTGAGACCTCGGTGGCGATGGCATCAGAGCGTGACTTCTCCCTCTGCTTCCCATCTGCCCCTCCAGTTGATGATCCCAGAGCACGTCTGAAGAAACCTGCTACGTGCTCATCTCCATCTCAGAGCCCGCACACGAAGTTCAGTGCACCAGTGTCCGAATTGTTCTTCCAGGTTCAACTGTATATGTATGCATGGTTGGAGGGACCCAAACTGAGAAAATACATACCACATTTTATTGTAATTTTTCTATTTCTTTATCTATCTTTCTATATTTCATGATGAGACTGTAGAGGGCAAGAAGCATACATCACTCATATATCTACCCACAACACTCAGGACTTTGACAGTCAATAACAGTTCTCAACAAATGTTTTCTGAATAAACTCTACACTGGTTCATCGTTTCACCAGAGGCTAGATTAACTCCAAGATAAAAATTAAACATTTGCATAGTCAACCAAGGGCTTTAAGTTGTATAAACTTTGCTTAATTTCCCCGAGTGCGATTTTATTTTTAATCTTTAATAAAAAGTCTTTCTAGAAATACAAATAAGAATTAGACTGCACACAATGATGTGTCTGTGAAGTTGAGAGGGCCTCTCAGCCCTTTAATATGCCTACTTAAGGCAGGTGGTATTTTGAACACATACCTGTTTAAAGCAGTATTAATAGCTGCCTAATGTGACAAATGATTTATTTGTTATATATTTATCATAATTATACAAATTAGAGCTGTACAAATTAAGATACAAAGTAAATAAAAATTAGTCTTTACTTGAATGCTTTCCTGATAATGAACAATTTGCAAAAGTATTTGCTGCTTATTCCAAATACGGACTTCGGTAATTCTTGGAGTTTTTCTTTCTGCTCATGTAGGAAGGCAGAGTGAACATACTATGAAGTCAAGACCTACAGTTGTATTGTTTTGCAAATTGTAACCAAGTGAGCTTTGTTTGGGGCTCCTGTACTTTAAGAAGTGAGATTAAATGTCATCTAACCACTTTTCTACCTAAAAATTCTATTTTTTTTTTACCTCAAACAAACCACTTCTCCTCTCATACCTTTCTTGAAATAATAAGGCAGACAAACTAAGGAGAGATTACAATAAAGACACTGTGTCTGTATTTCTGATGGGACTTCATTAATGTTTTCCAAATGGAAACTGAACTTAGGTTATCCTCATTTGTACCCATTTTCCCAGTCTTATAATTTAAGATTGAATTATTCTCTTTTCATTTGTTTAGTAAGTATTTATTGAGCACCTACATTTTTTTTCAAGCACTTCTTAGGTATTTGGAGGTACATCAGTGAACATAACAAACAAAGGTCCCTGCTCTCATGGAGATGAGATACAGTGAGCATAATAAATATATAAACTATATTGTAGGGGACAAGGGCTAAGGATGTAAAAGATGTGGAGCAAAGAGAGGGGATACTGAGTGTGTCTGTGTGGAAACTGTGGCAGGTCACGGTATTAAAAAGGGTGATCAGAGCTGTCTAGATTGAGAAGCTGAGATTTTGAGCTGTATTTAAAGAAATGGGGGAGTTGGCCTGGCTGAGACTTGGGGAAGAGAACCCCAAGGAGAAGTAACATCTAGAGCAAAGGTGCAAAGGCTAGGATGCATCTTGAATGTTCAAGGAAGTGCGAGGAAAACTGGAAGGTGTGGCTGAAGCAGAGTGAGTGAGGAGAGGAGGAGGAGAGAAGATAGAAATCAAATTGTTGGTGGTAAAGAAACAAAGCCTCTGCCGCATGGCATTGTGGGTCTTTGAGGGACTTTGGATTTTCCCTTGAGTGAAATGGGCAGCCACGGGAAGATTTTGAGCAGATTTCTGGAAAGTAACCTAGTCCTCCTTGCCTTTCAGAAGGATCACTCTGGCTGCTTTGGTAAGAATGGCCTACAGTGGGAGTGTCGAGCGCAGAGCTTATTGATGATGTTCAGGTGAAAGGCAACAGTAGGTGGCACTGGGTATTAACTAATGGACATGCTGAGAAGTGAGTGGCTTCTGGTTATAATGGAAAGATAGTGACAAGAGAAATTTCAGTTGGATTGGATATGGGATATGAGAGAAAAAGGAACTAAGGATTAATTCACATTTTTGATTTGAGTAGCAGAAATGATGGAGTTGGCTCCAAGTAAGATGGGAATGCTGTAATGAAATAGGTTTGGTTTTGGGTTGGCAGAGATTGGTACACGATCAAACCTAAGTGTTTATCGTGTATCTAAATAGAAGTGTTGAGCAGGCAGTTGGGACGTAAGACCGAAGTTCATGAGCATGATCTAGGCTAGGATAGCTAGCCAGCTGGCTAGCTAGATAGATGACTTACATGTTTTTGGTATATGTAAGTTATTCAATACCTTGAAAAAGAATAGGTTACCAAGGGAGTGAGTGTAAAGAGAGAGGAGAATAAAAAGAGGACAGGACACCAGGGAGCTCTAACATTAAAAAGGGAGGTGACAAAGGAGGCAAGAATATACATTGGAATAAAGACAGTCTCTTCAGCAAATGGTGTTGGGAAAACTGGACAGCAGCATGTAAAACAATGAAGCTAGAACACTCCCTTACACCATATAAAAATCAACTCAAAATGGATTAAAGACTTAAACATAAGACAAGATACAATAAACCTCCTAGAGGAAAACATAGGCAAAATATTATCTGACATACATCTCAAAAATTTTCTCCTAGAAGAAATAAAAGCAAGAATAAACAAATGGGACCTAATGAAACTTACAAGCTTCTGCA
Source organism: Camelus bactrianus (assembly GCF_048773025.1). Classification (NCBI taxonomy): domain Eukaryota; kingdom Metazoa; phylum Chordata; class Mammalia; order Artiodactyla; family Camelidae; genus Camelus; species Camelus bactrianus. Next base: position 56,006,675 of record NC_133552.1, read on the forward strand.
CAGCAAAGGAAACCAGAAATAAAACAAGAAGAAAACCTACGGAATGGGAGAAAATTTTTGCAAGTGAAACTGACAAAGGCTTGATCTCCAGAATATATAAGCAGCTCATACGACTCAATAAGAAAAAAATAAACAACCCAATCCAAAAATGGGCAGAAGACCTAAACAAGCAATTCTCCAAGGAAGACATACAAATGATCAAAAAGCACATGAAAAAATGCTCAATATCACTAATTATCAGAGAAATGCAAATCAAAACTACAATGAGGTATCACCTCACACCAGTCAGAATGGCCGTCATTCAAAAATCCACAAATGACAAATGCTGGAGAGGCTGTGGAGAAAGGGGAACCCTCCTACACTGCTGGTGGGAATGCAGTTTGGTGCAGCCACTATGGAAAACAGTGTGGAGATTCCTCAAAAGACTAGGAATAGACTTACCGTATGACCCAGGAATCCCACTCCTGGGCTTGTATCCAGAAGGAAATCTACTTCAGGATGACACCTGCACCCCAATGTTCATAGCAGCACTATTTACAATAGTCAAAACATGGAAACAGCCTAAATGTCCATCAACAGATGACTGGATAAAGAAGAGGTGGTATATTTATACAATGGAATACTACTCAGCCATAAAAACCGACAACATAATGCCATTTGCAGCAACATGGATGCTCCTGGAGAATGTCATTCTAAGTGAAGTAAGCCAGAAAGAGAAAGAAAAATACCATATGAGATCGCTCATATGTGGAATCTAAAAAACAAAAACAAAAACAAACAAACAAACAAAAACAAAGTGTAAATAAAGGACAGAAATAGACTCACAGACAGAGAATACAGACTTGTGGTTCCCAGCGGGGTGGAGGGTGGGAAGGGATAGACTGGGATTTCAAAATTGTAGAATAGACTACACTGTATAGCACAGGGAAATATACACAAAATGTTATGATAACTCACAGAGAAAAAAATGTGACAATGAGTGTGTATATGTCCATGAATGACTGAAAAATTGTGCTGAACACTGGAATTTGACAGAACATTGTAAAATGATTATAAATCAATAAAAAATGTTAAAAAAAAAAAAAGGGACGTGAAAATTGGAGAAGTAAGCAAATTAGTCTGAGAAGGAATAACTAAATGAGGTAGAAGGAAAACCAAGTGAGCATGTTTTCCTTGAAGTCAAAGGAAGAAAGAGGATCAGAGGAAAGAATGATTAGCTACATAAACATCTCGCTAGTAATTCACTTAAGAAGATGACTGAAATTGACTATTTAATTTAGGAACCAGGAAACAATTGGTAGCTTGATCAGAGCAGTTTAGGAGGTGTGGTGGGAGTGGAGCTGGATTGAAGTGAGTTTAGGACAGAAAGAGAAGGGAATTGGGGACTGAGAGTCTGGTCAGTCTGCCTGAGGATTTTTGCTGAAAAAGGGAGCAAGAAATTGAGTGGAAGCTGATAGAGGAAATAGAGAAGGAAGCGTGTTGTTTTTGTTGTTTTGTTGTTGTTATTTCAAATCTTTTGCTTTCTTTTTTAAGATAGGAAAGTAACAGTGTGTGTGCTTATGTGTCAGTGGGAATTGCCAGTAGAGGATGAAAACTGGAAGGTGGAAGAGAGAGCAGAGGAGGCAGGGGGGCTTCTAGGTCAGTGGAGTGAGGAGTTCAGTCATTTCTCAGTAGAACAACCGTGTAACTGTTGAAAATTATAAAATAATAAGAAGAGGATCAACAGTCATTTAAAATGTCCACAAAGTGTCCTAGGATCACAAACAAGTACAGAAGTATTAATTCAAGCACCTTCTATGACATTTCAATGGGAGCAACCAGTGTTGATGCCTGTATTGGTTTTCTGGGGCTGCCATAGCAAAATGCCACAGACTGGGTGGCTTAAACAACAGAAACTGATTTACTCACAGATCTGGAGGCTAGAAGTTCAAGACCAAGGTGTTGGCTGGTTTGGTTTCTTCCGACGTCTGTCTCCTTGATTTGCAAATAGCCACCTTTGTGTTCTGTCCTCACCTGGTTTGCCTCTGTGAATCCACATGCCTATGTCCTAATCTCACCAGTCATATTGGAGTGGACCTTCCCCCCATATGACCTCATTGCCTCTAATCATCTGTTTAATGGCCCTGTCTCCAAATACAGTCACGTTCACAGAGTGTGTTAAGGGTGTTAAGACTTCAGCATATAAATTTGGGGAGGGGGGGCACAGTGTAGCTCATAGTGGTGACATTTAAGCCACAATCTGCTCCCTAGCTCTGTCTGAGGGTACTGACTCCATTTGGAACATAGCATGGAGAATTCCTTGTCTGAGGGTGTTGTTGAAAACAATGGAAATTTTGGTGTAGCAGATAAAAGGACCCCAAGTTGGAAAGTCCACACATTTGGTGGCCCACCAAATGGCTGAGCAAGCCTCCCAGACAGCCCTATGGGTCCTTGCCTGCCAACTGAGAAAATTCTTAATAGAGGCAGAGGGACGAAGTGAAAAAGAAAGCGGCTTGATTGCTCAGAGGGAGAGAGGGGAAAAAAAAAAAAGAAAGAAAGAAAACACTCGAATGGGGAGCCATCAGCCAGGTAGCCTGTCCGTCGAGACATCTCCAGCCCCTGATCGGGCTGCCAGGTCTTTTTTGGAAGGCTCAGCCATCGTGATCTTGACTTGGGTGCTGTTAACCTTCTTCTGTTACTGGCTTTTTTCACTGTGGAGCTCAGCCCTAAAACAGAAACTTCAGAGGGAGAAAGAGAACAAAGAAAAAGATCCTGGGGTATGTCCTTGGGCTCAGTGCAGCAGTTGTGGGACATACAATGTCTTGTTGTATGGCTGTGTCCTTGGAACCAAGGAGCCAGCTGCGGGATAAAAGAAAACGTCCTGTTTTTCAACAGCTTGGCATTTTCTTCCCCTTGTTGATAGCCAGCCAGGGTCAGTCAGCCTGTCTAATCACCTCTCTTATTGGTAGAGAGTGATTAAGGTGAGGCATTTGGCTCCAACAGCACAAGCAAAATGGCAGAAAACCAGAAGAGTCCTCTTGGGATCACGGTTAACCCTGGGGGTGCAGGGGGCTGTGAGCATGAGCTTGGCTGCTCTGCCCCAGGACTAATGAGGTCAGGCTGTGAGGCAGACTTGAAAGCATTTCCCACGCCTCATCCAGACCCATCAACACAGGGCAGAAGTCTCACTGGCACACAGGGCTTAAATACAACCTCTGACCAAACACTAACTGAACAATACCCAGGTCTGACCCAGGGGTCCTAAGAAGCCAAGCTTAAAAATAAAATTGCACTCATCTCTGGCAGACGCTGGAGAACTGTGTGCATGCTCAAGGCTGCATCCACTCAGAAGTGATGTCTCGTGCTGAGCTGCCAGGTGTTGGAGTCGTTGGTTGGGACAAGCCAAGATGAAAGGAATGATGAAGCCTTTATTCACTTGATGAGATAGTATAAGCAAGAGGCTGGCAGGAAGATGCAGGTTCCCGGAATGTTGCGCTCTTCTCCATGGAATGGTGCTGGACAAGGGTCAGATGTATCAGCACAAAGAGGGGAATCATCTCACTGCCGAGAAGGGAGCTTCAAACAAAAAGCTCCTGCCGTTTTATGAACCTGAGGCAGGAGGGCAGGGAGAGGGGAATGGGTTGGAGTGGAAAAGTACTGAAGACTGAGTTAGAATGTCTTCAAATTTTCCCCCTCCTTTTTCTAATAAAGAGGCCTGGGCAGAGGCACCGGGGAAGGCACCTCGGAAGGGAGGTGTCTAGGATAGGAATGCAGAAGTTCATATAGTGTGTGCTGGCCAGGGTCCTGAGTCTTTGACTGCAGCTCCCCTTCAAGACTGTCCTGCACGGGTTGTGCACCACGTCTGGTGCAGAGAGGGCACATTCCTCCATGAGGCTTGTCAAGTGAAGTCTTATAACTACCCATCCTTGGCCTTAAAGATCACATACAGGATTTGGCCAGGAGCTGGACTCCTCGGCGATCAAGACAGGGAATTATCGAGCTATTAGCTTTTGGTCCTTGACTGAAATAAGGGCTGAAAATAAATGCCCTGTGAACTGGGATCACAGCCTTCAAGACATCCATAATCCAAGAGTAAACGGGGCTTAAGCCCAACCTTTCACCCATAAGTGGCTTATGACAAGTCAGAGGTGACCCCTAAAGAGCTAAAAGATGCAAACAAATGGAAAAACATGTGAGCAGGAACACACCTAAGAGGCTACGCACTGCTGGGAAAATAGACTCTTCAGAATTAGCTCAGCATATTCATTAATCAAACAAATGGCCAAGCAGACAACAACAAGAGACCCTGTGGTGAGGAGGAGGAGTAAATATGTTTGCTACAATACAGTATTTGAAATTTCTAATTAAAAAATACGTGAGACATGAAAAGAAACAGCAAAGTGTGACCCATACAGGATAAAAGCAAATGATAGAAGCTTCTTTTGAAGGGCCCACTGGGTGGGTTTAGCACACAAAGATATCAAAGAGGCTATTATAAATATATTCAAAATACGTTCAAAGAACTAAAAGAATCATGCTTAAAGAATTAAAGGAATGTATAATAATAATGTTTCATCAAATACAGAATACTAATAAAGAAACAAAAATTATTGCAAGAACCAATGATGCAAATCCCTATCGAAAGACCAGTGACATTCTTCACAGAACTAGACCAATAATTTAATATTTGTATGGAAATACAAAAGGTCCCAAGTAGCCAGAACAATCTTGAGAAAGAATAAAGCTCCCTGATTTCAAACTATACTACAAAGCCACAGTCAACAAAACAGTGTACTGTTGGCACAAAAACAAACATAGATCAATGGAACAGAAGAGAAAGTGTATTTCTAGACTTTATACACACCTTATATGGGCAGTTAATGTAACACAAAGGAGGCAACAACATACAATGGGGGAAAGACAGTCTTTTCAACAAATGGTGTTGAGAAAACTGCTACTTTCTCACACCACGCACAAAAATAAATTCAAAACAGATTAAGGACTTACATGTAAGACCTGAAACCATAAAACTTTTAGAAGAAAACATAGGCAGTAAACTCTTTGGCACTGGTCTTGGCAATATTTCTCTGAATCTGTCTCCTCAGACAAGGGAAACAAAAGAGAAAATAAACAAATAGGACCATATCAAACTAAAAAGCTTTTGCACAATGGAGAAAATTATCAGCAAAATGAATGGCAGAAGGTATTTGCAAAAGATACATTTGATAAGGGGTTAATATAAAAATACACAAAAAACTCATACAACTTGACATTTAAAAAGTGCTTAAAAATGTGCAGGGGATCTCAATATGCATTTTTCCAAAGAAAACATGCAGATGGCCAATAGGCACATGAAAAGATGCTCAACAGCACTAATTATCAGGGAAATGGACATCAAAACACCGATGACATGTCACCTCACACCTGTCAGAATGGCTGTTATCAAACAGACAAGACATAAGGAGTGTTGGCGAGGATGTAGAGCAAAGGAAACACTTGTACAGTCTTGGTGGGAATGGAAATTGATGCAACCACTATGGAAAACTGTATGGAGGTTTCTCAAAAAATTAAAAATAGAACTACCATAGGACCCAACCATCCTACTCCTGGGTGTTTATTTGAAGAAAGTGAAACACTAGAGAAGACACACGCACTCCTGTGTTCAGTGAAGCATTATTTACAGCAGCCAAGATATGGAAGCAACCTAAATAAATGCCCAACAACAGATGAATGGATAGATAAGATGTGGTATCTATACAGTGGAATATCCCTCAGCCATAAAAAAGTACGAAATCTTGCCATTCGTGGCAACGTGGATGGACCTAGAGGGTATTATGTGAAGTGAAATAAGTCAGAGAGAAAAAGACACTCTATGATTTCACTTACATGTGGAATCTAAAAACACAAAACAAAGGAACAAACACAACAAAACTGAGAAATTATAGACACACAGAACAAATAGGTGGTCACCAGAGGCCACGCGCTCAACACTTGACTTCTTCAGTTGGAACAGTAAATCTCAGAGCATAACATGATGTGTCCCGTTTGGCCTGAACCATGGAGAGCTGGCAGCTGTGTTTAGTTTAATCCCCTTTGGGTTTCCATTTCCCCATGTCTCTGGGTGTGTTTTTCTTAATTCTACCTACACAGTATTTCCTGTGCAAGTTTAATTTATATTTTGTAATCTCTCCTTTACCTTACATTGTCATTTCCATCCTGAATTGTTTTTACTGAAGTATTAGCCAAGGTTCTTAATTGCATACAGAATAGCCTGTTTTTTTTTTTTTTTTTTTAATTTAAGGGATAAAACTTTACCACACATTAATTAGTTGGGTTACAAAACAAGATCCGAGGCTGAGCTTCTGGGGACAGCCTCCCTCTGGATAGAACTGGTCTACCACAGGAATAGTTGCCTCTAGACAGTTGACAAACTACAGAATCAGAAGCTACCATCACAGCTGACATCTCCACAACTAGTCAGGAATCTGCTTAATCTGGATGCTGGTTTGCTGCTTCTGCCAAGGAAAAGGATGCCTTTACTTTGTCACATGATTCAATTCTGAATGGAAATCTTCCATAAGGATACCGACTGGTGAAACCTAAATCATATCTGAATCCTAGAAGCAAGGGGTTCTGGGAATTATAGTTTTTGCTTTCAAGACCCTGCAAGTTAGAAAGTGGCTTGGATAGATGTAGAGAGCGTTAAACTCTGGCTGTGTGATTTTGGCCTTTAATGTAACTTCAAATATAGTAAGAGGATTAAAGACAGTAACAAAATCTGATCATGACAAAGACCTTATCTACATAATTCACCCAAATCTTGCTGTGTTAATCCTAGCATCATCCTTAGAGAGCTTTATAAAGAAAATCTTCTTTGAAGATGTCAGCTTCTGACAGAAAATTAAAACTCTGGGCTCACCCAACTTGAAAGGGCTAGTGAGAATAATTTTATCATGATCACTATCATCACTCACAGTATTTTATTTGGTTAATTAACCACCCCATTTCATTCCCTCAAGATTCTGAACCTATTTGGAAATTTATAAGAGGAGTTCAAATGAGAAGAAACCATCTGCTTTATTATAGGTGCAAAGCTGGATTAGGAAATATAGCTTGGACGTCAAACAAAATCTTTCTCCTTTTTTTTTTTTCCCATACATAGAATTTGTACAAAAATATCACTAATAACTACTGTATATAAAAACAGATAAAAAGCAAAATTTTCCTGTAAAGCACAGGGAACTATATTCAATATCTTGTAATAACCTTTAATGAAAAAGAATATGAAAATGAGTATATGTGTGTATATGTGACTGGGACATTGTGTTGTACACCAGAAATTGACACATTGTAATTGACTATACTTCAATTAAATATATATATATTTATAGAGCAGTTGAATCACTGAAACCACTACTGCACAGGGCATGGGCTGTTATTTTTGGTTTACAGCGTGAAAAATGCAGTATTGCAAAGTGGACCATATGATGCTCACAGGTGGGCAATGTCCAAAACAGAGATCCAAGAGTGGTAGATAGGAAGAGAAGCAATGCATGCGCACGTCAGTTTAGGACATTAACCTTCCCGATTTTGAAGCACACACACAAGTAGATATCAGGCTGTTATCATTTCACCAGTCAGATCCCTCCTGCCAAAGGAAAAGCTAGTGAGGAGAAGGGAGCAACTCTTCCCCTAACCTTTGCCTGAGCCATTCTATGGATTTGAGAGAAACCGGAGAGCGAGAGGAAGCTATCACACTAGCATCCTCACCGCTGGCACCACCATCGTGATCCATGACTGTGACCATACCTGTCACCACCAGCAACCACCAACGTCATCATTTCAAACAGTTGTGGACCATCTACAATCTAGAGACCACTTTTTATGTCACTTAAGATCCAAATGATTTTAACAATGAAAAACAGCCATTTAAAATTCATACCATAGAGAAAAATCACTGATAATTTAGTAAAACAATAGGTGTAATTTTTTAAGGCACTTATGAGGTCTGTTCTTATCTCATTAAATGCAGTGGAGTTAAGTGAGTTTATATTTACCTCCCTAGTACAACAGGAATTCCATTTTTAAACGAGGACCCATAGTGGTACCATAGAGCTGTGCAGTATTTCCTTTTTCCTTTTCTTTCTTCCATTTAGGGACCCTGGTTTGCTATGAAATCAGAAAGAAGAGAAAGAAAACAAACAAACCCATGCTAACAACTACATAGTTACAGCAAAATTAGTTCAGATAGTTCCTAATCATTTTCTTCTTTTACTGCAGAATATATCAAAAAAAGAGCACTAGTTAAATTTTCTCAGATCTGAATTCTCAGTAGCATAGCATAAAAACATAGACCATCAGGGAAACCCATATTTTAAAGAGTTTCTGTTCTATACACTGACTTTCCTGATTCTTACAATAGTTTATGACCTTTTCATTGTTGACATTTAAAAAATTTTATTTTACAATTGCCTGAATAAGTGATTAAAATGTTTTAAAATGCAGTTAATCACATAGTTTTCCTATATAATATCAAACAGCTCATAATAATTTTTTCTCAAATCATAATATTCAAATCATAATTTGATTGTTGGGTTGACCAGTGGTTTGGTCATAATATTGAAAAAAATGAATGACAGAAGAAAACCCATCATGTATTTCTGGGCCTTTAAACTTTTCCTTAAAAAGTAAAAACACCATTATAATTGTTAGCATAATCAAGGCTTTGCATTGAAACACAGTTCGTTTGGAATATATTTCTTTCTATATGACTAAGAGAAAGTTTCTTTTTCTCTCCCTCTCTTTCATGTGAAGTTAAAATAGCTGTGCAGATTTTCAGCAAATTTGGAAAGAAGTTTTTGTATAGTCTGAAAAATGTGGGTCACGGAAAATTCATGCAGGAGTGCCTCTTCAGTAATCATTTCAGGAACAGCTAAAACTGAGCATTAATTTTCACCTGAATTCACATTATAATTGGGATAATCTGCTAAAAATTGTATACCTAATATATAGCTGGTCAAATTTATCTATATTCACATTTTATATATTTTTAAATTTTTTTCCATCATTTTTAATGTCTCCTTGATCCCCTACCCAAGTCATTTTCTGTCCGTTTAAATGGCTTTATTCTTCCCCTCAGTACCTGACCTTCTAATGTATGTTTATTTTTTTAAACTTTTCTTGAATCCCCAAAGTCTGGAATAGAGCCTTAAATTAGTATTTGTTGAATAAATAAAGATGTGGAGAGAGTAAACAACTATCACTTTAATATCTGGGCTCCAAATAAAAGCCACAAAGGAAGCAGGAAATACAGGTGTTTATGTACCACTGAGCTGCTTTGCACCGTCTCAATTCTGCTTAGTTGTTTTCTGGGAGAAATAACTGTGATGATGATTAATGGTCCCTGTGTGAAATGCTGGGTGGGGGAGACCGTGCAAAATGAATGAGCCTATTGATATTATATAAAATGATATTTTGTACTGTTTTAACCCTTAATTGCCTCTGAAGCGATTTAAAATCATGGAATAATTACAGTTTGGGGTGCTAGATTAAACCAGATTAAAATCTTAACTGACAATTTTGTTATGACTAAAAAATGTATAAAAACAGCACCCAGGCTTTGTTTTTATGACAGTGAGGAGAAGAAAGAGACTAAAAATGAGATTTTTTTTAGTCAGAAAATATTATATCTAGAAGAATTTGAAAACTATTTCAGTGATAGCTTGCACTTTTTAAACAAATCGTTCACGATAAGCTCTAAGTGGACAGGAGAAAAAGCTGGCTATGAAACTCTTCATGACTGTAAAACTTGTCTTCCGGAACCATTCAAAAGTGATATTAAAAAATGAGGAAGTCATTTAAATAATGAAATAACTGACAAAGGAACATGGGGCCCCTGATGAAAAGATATGAATATGATTAGAAATGAGGAGCCTGTACTAATGTGCCCATATTTCCAAGCTTGGTGATTTCCTAGTCCGTGGTCCTTCTTAATTCAAAGCTATGATAGTTTATGTGTGTGTACTCACAATACATTTGAATTGTAACAGCAAATGTAATTCTTTCATGTTGGGATAAGGCAAATGAAAGTTTAGCACTTCTCTATTCAAAAAAAAAAAGCAAAAAGGAATAATATATTGAAGTAACTTCAGACATTACTTATTAGAAGATGGCTTTAATCAATTGTTCTTATGGGGGTATCGACCTTAGAAGAAATATAATGAGGACTCTTATTTTGACAAGGGGCAAGAGGAGGGAGAAATCTTGAGTCTGAATGTAGCAAAAATGTTGAGATTCAGTTGAGCTCAGTGCCAAGCCCCTGACTCAAAAGGGCAGAATGAAAGTAATAGGCTTGGAGACAGCAGTGGAAAGACAGAAGCAAATATCATCTATTTTCCAATTTATATTCAGAGAATTAGATATTTTAAATGAACAGTTTTTCCAATGTTTTATTTTCAACCTCAAGCAGACCTTTTCCTGATATTTTAAAAAGAATGTGTGAAATATAATTTGATCATTTCTTCATAAGTCAGGGCACCTTTTTCCAGACTGTGTTATACAAACCCCAGTGTTCTAAGAAATAGTAAGAGATCACCCAAAGAAAACATGGCTTCATGGTCAAATGGCTTGGAGCAATATTGCATATGTCATTTTTCTCTTGGCATGTAACAGTGCTTAACTGGGCTCCGAGAAGTCCCATAGAATGGAAATTTGTTTAACTTTACTCAACATCATATTTTAAAAGTATGTTTGATTATAGAATTCATTTTTGTGGCAAACATTTTGGAAGATACAAATTTTTTAAGGAGCAGGAGCCCAATTGGGAAATTAAAACCATCATCAATAATCCCTGATTACAGTACTCCTGAAACTTTAACGTGCATATGTGCCTCTTAGGGAACTTGCTAGAGTGCAGATTCTGATTCAGCATTTGTTGGAGGTGTGAATGAGATTCTGCATTTCCACCCTGGTCCCAGGTGATGCCCAAGCTGCTGGTCTGGGCTCCACATTTTGAACAACATGGCGCTACTGCACTGTGGTTCTTTTGTTCCACGAAGATAATTGAGACATGGAACGATGTGTACTTTTACACTAGTGGCTTCCGCCCCTTATGCTAATGAGGTGAAGCAAGTCATTAGAATGGGAATCTTTCTCCTTCAGCCTTGATAGGCATCAGGATAACAAAATGAAGGGAAGACAGGGAATAGAGTCCTTCTCTAGGTAAGTTAACCAAAAAATGAGTGAACACAGTCTGTTCCCCAACTCCAAGACCACTCTCCAGACAGACGTGACCAGGGATGGGGAAAGAGAAGATTCCAGACAGGACTCCTCAGAGAGCTGACACACCTGTTCTGTTTCTTCTCTGATGTAGACGTGGGGGTCCTTTCTTGGCCCCAAGCCTAGTTGTCGCCGAAAGATCAGCCCTCGTCCCTGATGAGCCAAATATCTCAGAGACAGGGTCTTGGAGCTTAGAAGAAAAGAGGCAGTTCTATTGCTTTGCCTTCAAAACTGTGAACCCATCTCAGGGATGGGGCAGGGTGATTATATAGCCGTAGCTTAAATAGTTATAAGAGAATTATAACAGAATTATTTTCTTCTCATAAGACTCAGAGTGGCATCATGGTGTCTCCAGGTGACCAATTCTAAAGAGACTAGCGGTTGTCACTCTTTCCATCTCTTTATCTTATGAGCGCTCAAGGCATGGTCTTCTTGGTAATTCAGGCTATTTTGTAAGGTTCTAGTCCCGTAAACTTCTCCCTGGAGAATGACTCAGAGGCCAAGCATGATCATTACTTTCGATTACTGGAATAAAGTAGAAACAGTAAAATTAATAGCTTAATTTTAACAGTCGGCCTGGAGCTGTGAGTAGCAACCTGTCAGTCAGATTAGTTGACCGTTTTAAGTGCAAGCATAAGAATAAGCAATCTGTTAACCTAAGTGTAGCCATTTTATTAATTCTCATTCATAGTGATGGTTAAAATGGAAACAGTCACTTTTGGAATACATTTCCTAAGATTAAGGAGACACTGAAGGCTGGTGTCAGACTCATTCTTGAGAGCTCCAGGACAGAATGTCAACTAGATCTGATCCATGCTTGGACTTACTGCTTAAGTGGAAGGCCTAGTAAAATTGTCCCATGCTCCTGAAATCTATTGGTGTTGGAAATATGTGAGTATTTCTCGTAAACATGTCACGGAATGCATGGGAGAGAAAACCAAGTGGGTTTGTTTTGGGTCATATCCAGTGTGGTTGCCTGGAGAGCAAGGAAATCTCAGCAGAAAGAGGAAGGTGACAGGTCATGAGATTCTCAGACACGAGCAAGAAGTTGCCAAGGACTATTCTGAATGGACCCAGGTACCTCGACCTGACACAAGAGAACTTTACGAGAGGTGAGTCCTGTCAGAAACCCCAGGAGTCCTGAGAAGGCGAAGACACACCCTCCCCCACAATACTTGTCCTCTAGGTTTCCAGCCTCAGGCAGGTTCAACACGGGAAAACAATCTTAACTATAAATTATGTTTGCGTGTTTTATTATTAGTATCAGAGGCTAGACCTCCTGGTTCCTGAATTTAAATTTAGACTGGTACTCAAGTGACTGTAGGAGGCTTCATTAAGAATGAGCAGGAAAACCATGGTCATCTCAAAGAGTCCCTTCAGGAGCGTATGAAAATGAGGCTTACTGAATAGAGTTTTAATTCAGTGATGGTTGAAGATGTAATTAAGGGGTGTGTGTGTGTTTAATGTTGGGTGTCAGGCTTGTTTAACACGGAGTATTAATACTGACCCATTCTCCCCCACTGGTGTCAGAGTTCACTTCTTGCTGTAGACAGTGCCTCTGCCATTCACCTCTGATTTGGTGGTGCTACTCAGTAAAGGGCTCAGAACGCAAAGGATCTGGCCCATCAGAGTGCTGAGTGAAGACAATAGGGGCCTGTCTTTGCAGTAAGAATTTAAATTCAGAAAATTTACCTTTATGCACAAGATTTCGCTCTCCTTCCCTTCCCTTCCTTTCCCTTTCCTGTTTTATTTTGTTATCCTTTCCTTCCCTCCTCCCTCTCCCGCCCCCACCCCCTCTTCCCTCCCTCTCTCCCTCCCTTTTTATTTCCCTCTCTCTGTCTCTTCTTTCTTTCCTCTTTCTTGTTTGGTTCCTTTCTTGTTCCCACTTTCTTTTTGTCTTGAGATGTTAATCAGACTGCTGTCATCTTATTTGTTAAAAAAAAAAAACACCTTTATACCAAGTATCTGGAAATATGTACAAAATACGTTGCTATTCTTTAATCTATATCAGTAAAGAATTTGTAAATTACTTTGACATTTGTTCATTGCTTCAGGGAATTTCTTTTTAAGTTTTAGATTTCACTTAGAGAGCGAGGAATAAAGACAACATAATCAATATCTTAAAGACAATAAATTACCTTGGGTGTCTGTTCATGTACGTGTGTACTCTCATTCAAGTGCTGAGTAAATCCTGACTTTGTGCATTAAGCACACAAAAAATAAACAGAGAGAGAGGACCAAGACTTACTTTTGGTTCTTTTAGCAAAGTTATAGACTTGCTTTTCTTTGCTTTGACAAATGACAGGGCTACTTTCCATCTCTGGAACCATCAGCTCTTTATGAGGTAAAATTACATCCATTCTGTCTGATTGCCCTTTATCTTGGCAACCATTTATTGAGCATTTACTGTGAATCAGAAATCATGCTGAGTATTTTATATATAGTAATTTACTTAGTCCTCACCCCTTTGAAATTTCTGACACAGGCATTTTTATCCCTATCGATATGAGTAAAATGAGGCTTAGAGTATGTTAGCAAGCCCAGGCCGTAGCCTGAGTTATAGAGTAGTGAAACCAGACTTTGAACCCACTGAGTTATAACAAGGCTTGTGCTTGTAGCCACTATGACAAAGGAGAATATAAACATTTGATATCTGCAAGGAGCTGACTTTGTCCTACAAGTGAAATGTACATTTTGTGGGGGTTTGTTCTCTGTTTACAATGCTATTGCAAAGATTATGCCATAGTTCTTCCTTTGCCAGTTATTTATAATAACGGCAATTTAATATCATCTCAAGAGGTAACATTAAACTATACAAAAATCCCCAAGACTTAAAAAAAATATGCTTTGATTTAATTTCTAATTCTTTTTGGGGAATGAGAATTTGAACTATTCTGAGTTTTATGGGTATCCTATATATGTTCGTGTACATAAAGTTAATTCCCTGTCTCAAGGGAAGCACAGACATAAAAAGGCCAATTACAATTTTATGAATAGGAAATACAAGATCTGGGGCTTCGATTTTCTCTATTGTTGCTTTCTAAATAATAGCGCTATTTCTAGGGAATACTTACATCCTTTCTGACACAGAACAACCAGGAACTTTCATTAGAGAAAAATCAAAGCAGATGCAATGTGAATCCCCATATATTGCAAGTAATGTTAAAATAGATTCCAAACTGGTGTCTTGTTTTGATGAAAACTCAGAAGACAATTTGGAGACTGTTTGTCAGACTCTAGAGACCGAGGCACAGATGGAGTTCTGAATTAAGTGACATTGTATTTTGAGATTTGAAATGAGCTCTAGTCCCAGTTGTGTATTTCAATGATTGTGGACTAATTGGATGAGGTAATTGATTATTAAAGGGTTTACATTCTTAAAATTGTAAGGTTCATAAGTAGTAATTTAAACATTCATAATGAAATTCAAGATGTAAACTTTATCTTCAGATTAATATATGTAGACAGAATGCATAAACTATATTTCAGTTCGGTTGGTAACAAAATATTCTGGATTAATGAATTTTCCACAACACCAAAGAAAATTCCTTGAGATATCAAAAGTTTAAATATTTTAACTAGTCTAACAACAACAACAAAAAATTTACTGCTTACTTCCTGATGGCACCAAAAAGTTTTGAATTGAATGCTATTTAGACTTTTTTTGGTTGACAAAAATCATGAATACTAATTCATTCAACAAATATTCATATAATAAATATGTGGTGTGCCTACAACGTGCCAGGGTCTGTTCTTTGTATTGGTGGCACAAAACACATCTCTGCCTTTGCACACTGCAAACCTTTTTAAGCTTTATTCTAGGTCCTCAGAAATACCTTCCTACATAGTAAGGATCTGGGGACCTCTCACATTTCATACAAATATCCTCTGAACACCTTACCCAGAGGCTTAGGCTGAAGTGGATGAGGGGGGCCAGGCTAGGAGGAGTAGAGGAATTTTAAGAACAGGGTCCCAGGCTGTGTTTTTCGCCCTTAACATTGGAAATTCTAAATTAAAGTAAAGCAGGAAGGAAGGAAGTGATACAGACTAATGAACGAACTTGATTTTATTCTGTAAAATGTGGAGAACTACTAAAGGCTTTCAGGAGGAACGTGATCTTTTTCATTAGCATGGATTGAAAATACGTAATACTGGAGCTCCAGCCCCAGCTAAGGTGGGAAATAGAACAGTGGTGAGCCAGTGACACCGAGCACACGAGGCACTCAGATTTGTCATCTGTAGAAATAGGCTCAGTGATTACCAATCAGGGGAGGATAGGAGCTGATGAGAGCTCACATGTCTTGGCCATGCGTATTTGTCCGCTCTTTCTCCGTTTCATTGTGATGTTGAAATGTATTTCGATTTCTCATAAATGAAGATGATAAAATTATAACATGTTCAATTCATATACTTTTCTTAATGGTAAAATAATTCTAGAGATCCACAAAGAAATGCTGGTTTTCCTCCTCTACCCCTCCTCCCCCAGGTCCTCTTGTGCCAATTCCAATTAATTATGTAGGGCAACAGAGGGAGTACACACAACCACGCTTGCACACGCAAACACACACACACACACACACACACACACACACACACACACACACACACGTATATGTTTCACAAACTACAAGCTGACAGTTAAATGACTGCAGTGGATGCCATATATTTTAATTTTCAAGAATTCTATTATATTCTATTGTGTGTATAATTTCATAAAGGGAGAGAACACTGAGCTCATAAATTAGAAATTTCTTCCCCATCTTATTGCATAGCTTAGAATAAAATATATTTTATTTTATTTATTCAGATTTTATTTACATAAAATACAGTTATGTACACATAGGTTAAAAGACTACATTTAACTTATCACTGGGTGTTGTGTGTGTTTTCCAAAATTTCAACTTAATTTGATAACATACCCCAGAAAGGAATTACATAGTTTAGACACATCTTTTTCAAAGCATAGTTTACATCGCCTCAGCCAGCTTTATGACTTAAAAATCACAGTTTCTGAGTCCCAGGTGTCATAGTAGGATAACGAATTACTAGAGACTGAATGGCTTAATGAGTGGCATTCCAGCTCCAGATGCCAGCAGTCTGAAATGGGTCTTGGGGGCTGAAATGGAAGGTTGTGTCCCTCCTGGAAGCTCCAAGGGAAGATCTGCTTTCAGTCTTTTCCAGCTCCTAGAAGCTGCCTGCGTTCCTTGGCTCCTGACCACATCGTTCCAAACTTGGCTTCCATCCTCACAACTCCTCTGACTCTTACATTCTTTCTTTTTCACTGATAAAGACCCATGAGATGACCTCAGGCCCACCTAGATAATTCAGGTTAACGTTCTCATCTCAAAATCCCTGACTCTGCAAAGCTCCTTCCACCATGTAAGGTAACATACTCACAGGTTTTGAGGAATAGGATGAGGAAATCTGTGGGGAGAAGAGGAGCTTTATTCTGTTTAACTCAATAGTGTTTTGATTTTTTTTCCCTTATTTTGAGCATTCGTAGTACTAACCTTTATCTGGAAGTTTGGGAAAAAGAATTCTGCACCAAATATAATGGAATTAATTTTCCCTCCAATGTATTTTTTTCTGTAACTATATAACAGTATTTTTAGTTTAAAAGACGTTAGTGGCCCCATGGTGTGCAAATTCAGTTTGAATGACCAATGTATGAATTTGGGGCTGCTGTTTTTGCATGGTCATTTCTTAATCCTATTACCGTAATTTATGTAATTTTTCAGATATAAAATATAGCAATGTACTACCTGCTACTTTATTTTTCTAAAATGATGATGATGTTCTTGAGTTCATACCCTCATCCCAACTCAGATGAGGAGGTAAAAGATCAGCTCAAATCTAATAAAGCAATCCCTCATCTGTTTAATTTTAATTACCTAATATAAATTGATGCTTTTGCCAGGTTCCCTTTTGAGATCTCTTCCCATGATTGATTAAAATGTGTCGGCCCATTCTTTCCATTCCTCCCACTGAGAGGCGAGTCCTTGCCTCTTTCCTTGAACCTGGGCCAGCTCTGTGAATGGCTTTTTCAAATAGAATGGAGCAGAAATGATGTCAAATAATTTCATGTCTGGGTGTCAAGAGATCCAGGGCTTCTACGTTCCCCTCTTGGATCCCTGACTCGGTATAAGAAATCCAGCCCTAATTAGAGAGGCATTTTACATTAGCTGAATGGAAAGAGGCCATACGAAGTGACAGAAATGTAAAGGAAGAATTCTTGAAGTTTCTAGCCCCAAACAACCACCAGCAGGCTGCAGCCAACTGAAGGATTCCCTCTGCTGCCATGTGGAACCAGAATACCAAACTCAGCCAAGTCATGCCCGAATTCCTCACCTGCAAAATCATGAACAATAAAATGGTTGGTGTTTAAAGTCACTAAACTGGGGGGCAGTTGGTTACTGAGCTACAGATAAGCAATTGCCTCCTGTCTTTTGTAGATGGAATTTAGTAACTTACTCCAGGCCTCTTGCTTTTTTTGTGATGCATTGAGAAGTAGATTTCAGCTTTTTCTCATCTATTTTGAAATGCCTGTATGATTCAGCCTCTCCCAACGGCACAGTGGCTATTTCTATCTCTGGATTTGTATCTGATCGTTGTCGGCTGAAAGCTGTCATCTAATTTGCCTATTATTGATTCAGAATGATGGTGCAGTGATTTGAATTTTACTGCTTATTTAGAGGATAAGAGTAGCCTTAAACAGATTTGAAATGTGGGTAGCGAGGACTTACAGCTCTCAACAACCTTGGAGTCTTAAAGCTATCAAAATTTGCACCCTTCATATCTAGTTTCTGAAGTGGTGTTTTATTGGTGCACAGAAAAAAAGAGAAAAATTGCATAGTATAGCTGTCTCTTTGCCTACACCTCTGAAACAGCAGGCTAGTCCTGCGTAAAGGGCTCATGGATTCTTCTGGAAAGGAGAATGATAGATATGACTGAACATAATCTTAGTGACTCCATCTCAGTCTTCTGACTATCCATTCTGGAGAGGTGTTAAGAGAAAGGCTGATTCTTGGTACGTGTCTTCTGGGATGATCAGAGGAAACCAACCACATTGATTATAGCAGCTAACTTAGCAGAGGGTCTTTAGAGTTTTGCTATTAATAAACTTTGTTTTTAGGGCAGTTTTAGGTTCACAACAAACTTGAGCAGAAAATATAGAGATTGCCCACCCACCCCCTGCCCCTGCATTCAGTGCCTCCCCCACTACCAACATCCAGCACCAGGTGATACACCAAGTTACAGACGATGAACCAGGCTGAAATGTCATTATCACCAAAAATCCACAGTTTACATTAGGTTGGGTTTTTAGATGTTTTTTCTGTTGCTTCACTACAGAGATGGGAGCAAATGTTCAGACCTTCTGTCAACTCAATTAGAAATCCCTCGATTCAGAGGCTTTGCAACTCTGTGTGCTCGCTCACGTTTCTCTTTGCCTCTCTTCATTTTCCCTCATCAGGAACCTTTAAATTTCCTTGTTCCTTCTAATAAAATTGTATATTTTATGTCAGAACGCTTGACCTCCGGCACCTGTGTTTGGTACCGGACAGCATTCTCCTCCTTTCCTATTCAGATTTGAGGAGTAATCACATAAGGATTACTTATTATTCAGCTATAACTTCTCAGAATATGTTCATACTTATCTTAAAATTCCTCAGCGAGAAGCCACAAATAGTCTCAGTAATGAGGCACATCTGGAGGGTAAATAAGACAATTTAAAGTCATTGCAGGAGGATCATCAGTGCTATTACTGCTTTGTCTCTAAGGAAGAAAATAAATACCAGGACAAATCTGGCTGCCAGACACCTGTATAGACATCTCTCCCTGAATATATATGTTCTAGTGTTATTTTACATAAAAGGGCATATACCATATACGTTCTTGCTTGTAACCATCTTAATTCACTTTATTCACTCACTCAATAACCATCTTTCCATATCAATGCCTGTGGCATAGTATCATTTGTAATGACTGTATAGTTTTCATTTATAAAGGTGTATCTTCATTTATTAGGCCATGATTGATGTTTAAGATGTTTCCATATTTCTATTATTACAAATAATATTTAGATAAATATCCTCTTACCTATAAATTTGTTTACTACTGAAGCACATATAAAATACATTCCCTTAACTGTGAGACTCACTTTTGCATGAAGATATAAAGATTTACTTAAGTACAGTTCATGTAAGTTGCCCACTTTCCATGTAGGAATTTTTCATGTTTATCTTGGATTTCATTATTTTCTTAATATTATAAGATAGGTATTTAATATTTGATATAGGTATATGAATAGAAAGAAAAGAAAGAAAGAAAGAAAGAAAGAAAGAAAGAAAGAAAGAAAGAAAGAATTTTCATGTGATTTTTCAGATCTAGTTTGTATTCTCCAATTTTTTCACATATTGCTCTTTATAAGAATCAAAGCCCTACACA
The DNA here is from genome assembly GCF_048773025.1 of Camelus bactrianus. Lineage (NCBI taxonomy): Eukaryota > Metazoa > Chordata > Mammalia > Artiodactyla > Camelidae > Camelus > Camelus bactrianus. The sequence continues at coordinate 56,026,376 of NC_133552.1, forward strand.
AAGATGCCTTCAACAGTAAGAGTGAATGAATAGATTTTATTTAAATGTAAATACATGAATTATTGATTCAAATGTAGTTATTGTCAAAATAGTAGATGCCTTTTGTGATGAATCTAATTCATTCTATCTTTGAAATGTAAAATGAATGTTAAGATAATTTTTATTGATTCTAAAATTATTTCTTTATCCTCATAGACAGTATGAAGAGTGGTGGTTTTCTGTAACTTGATTTGCCATTGCTTTGCTTTTTGCCTCTTAATAATCTAAGAGAAAACTCAGAGAAAAAAATATGTAGGCATTCTTCCAAAACTTCTTTAACCATAATTTAATTTGAGTCTTTATCAAGAAGAGAAAAGATATAGAATTCTCAAAGTTCTCTTTGTTACTTGACAACACACAAAAGGAAACAAATTTGCCCAAATAGCTTGCTCACATGGCTGTGAAGGAGCTGTCCAGGGTGGCAGCTCCTATACAGTTTTATTGTGAATTAGCAGAAGTTACTGCACATCAAATGAAAAAAACAAAGGGTAATTACATACAATGATTGTCAAGTTGCCATTGTCAATTTTAAAGAATGAATTAAATCTGAGGATGGAAATTACAAAGACAGCATAAAAAATTGAATTATATCATTGTCTCAAGATAGCCTAAATTATCACCAACCCTACTTAATTATTCAGCATATTTTAAAAATCTTTCAAAGGAAGTCAATCATGTTTAGCTCATTTACTGCAGCTATTCATAAGCAGTAGAAGCAAAAACCACAAACTCTAGGTTAATTGTGTTTCGATTCTAAGGCATTGACCAGACCTACCACAAAGCATAAAAGGCATATCAGTTTCTCCTCAGGAGCTACTCCAGGGTTTGGAATCGGGTGAAATTGTATAGGTCCCTCTTTGTAATCAAGCTACTCTTTGGATAATGCATAGCTTTAATCAATAGAAAATGGCAGACCTATGGCTATGAGGATGTGATTTCTCTTGGAAACGGATGATAAATCACAATTATACAAACCGAGGGAAGACATAACATACCTATAGGCTGCATAATAACAATCATGGCAAGAGGAACCTATTGCATTTGCAAGATTAGGACTAAGGTTTTGCAGAGAGTGCAATAAATCAATTTTGAAAATGCCAACTCAAATCAGGTGTGCTAAGCTATTAACTAGAACAAAACCAGAAATTGAGTTATAGAATTTGTTTTAGACACTTCATTTGCAAAGTACATAAGAAATGCTGAGAAGTATAGCACATTTACATAGGCAATAATCTTCTGCACTCCGAGGAAAGAGAAATTCAAACCACAATGCAAAATAGTGCTGTTTCTATTTTAAGGGCATTAAATCAATTTTTAAAATTAGGTTTTAAAAGTTAATAATCACTCCTGTAAGGAATGGTGGCTTTAATACAATCTAGGAATATTAGCTAAAAACGTATATAATTTAAGCATAGCCATGCAATATGCTCTGGTTATAAAACTAAGCCTGACCAAGGGATAGTCATGCCTTCTTGGGGAATGAGACGTTTTCACTGTGTCAATGAAAACAACATTTTCTTCTGAGGTCTCCATTTTCTATACCTCTCCCTCAAAATCCACTACTAAAATGAAAAGATAAGCCAGAAGATAAGCCTGTGGAGAGTCACCTGCTTTTACTACTTTGACTTTATTTTCATGTACTGATATGTTGCATAATATTTTATTAAGGAGAAAAGTTCTTCCAAACAAACAAGCAAACAAACAATACTCTAGACTCCAAGGTCTCTTTTTTATTCCTAATATTCCTTCTATTTTGCTAAGAATAACAAGAATTTATCAGTCTCTTTAACATATTTTCAAGTTTGACATCGGTGAAACCATGCTTCTGTTTTCATGTTTAATTTTTTTCCTCTTTGCATGCTTTCTTTTCTCTAAAAGATCACATAAGATGTCATAGAAAGAAGAATGTTAAGACGATAAGGGAAGGGACAGGTATGCGTATTTATTTCGGTTTTTTTAATGGGGGTTTATACTCTGGTCATTCTATATGGCATTTTGTTATTAATTAATAACTGTTGACTATATAACTGTTAATAGGGTGGCAGATTTTAACTTGTAAGATGTTCTATATACTTCATAGGACCTATTTACAGTGTTAGGTGAGAAATAATGTCTCTGCTCATTTACATTGGCTAGTCCATATCCAATTTTTATATTTGGTTCTTATAAATAACTTTAGGAGATTTTTCAAACATTTCTAAAAGTAACTCAGAATGTTTCTTTCATGCAAAGTTTGACTGTAAAGGAATGTTGTCATTTTTTTTTTTTAGTGTAGTAACAACCAAATTTGCCTAATCCCACAAAATACTTACTACCAAAAACTCCAATTTTATTTCAGCACAGCTCATACCATTTGAGACATGTCCCTTGAATTTGACATGCATGTTTGCACATGATTTGAATATCCTTACTGGTGCCAAATTTGTGGATGAGTTTTGTTTTGTAAAGTAATAAAATAAACTTCTGAGCTGGTGAATGATGTGGGTTAGCAAGTTGCATTTTGGTGATGAAACAGTAAGTCTAAAATTCTATATTGGTTTGTGATCTGTTTCTGAAAGCATGTTGGAAGGGGAATTAAAACATTTTATTTTATTCTTTGTAGTTGAAGTACAATTGACATGCACTGAAATGCACAGATCTTAAGCAGACAACTTGATGACTGTCAAATGCTCAATCTGTTTAGCCCACATTCCCCATCATTCATTCAGCAAACATTTATTGAGCACCAAGTGTGAATCCCCAGTTGCTAGAGATAGTTATGAATCAGATCAAACTGCCACCATAGAGGTATGGAGAGGAAGAAAAAAATTACTTGTCATTAAGTGGTGAAAGCTTTTTAATATAAACATGCACGCATAGGAGAAATAGCAAGCGAGTGATTAGTTCTACTTGGGGAGGAAGAAGATCCAGAAACACTGCCTGGAAGAGGTGATATTTTTGCCCCAGCTCCACCTTAACCACTTCATGAATTGGATGGGAAGTGAGGTTCACTCAAAAAGGAAACACCAAATTTGCATTGTAATTCAGATCCCAGCAACCTGGGACCAAAAGGTCTTTCTTTAAATATACACTTTCTAGTTTGGTTCTGGTTGAATGTCATAGAATCAAGTCCAATGTCATGAGTTCACTGTAATCCCCAAACCAGTTGGGTTTACATCATTATAATAGTCATATTCTCTTAAATTTTATTCCACAGTAACTTAAATTGTCATATTAAAGGGTTTTTTTTTTTTTTAAACTTCAAATCTTGAAGTTTGCTAGGTCCCGTTAAAGAAAATGACCAAGTGGTTGTCCTAATCAAATAAACTCATTGCTCAATGAAAGGGCTATGGTGAGGGTAAGAACTGGGGGGAAAATTTCTGAGAAAATATTTCCTTATTATTGATGAATGAAAGACATCTTATTACTCCTACCATGTTGGAGCCTAAGGAAAAATATTGAAAGATGCACTGAGAGTTTTGGAAATTTAACTCTGCAGCAAATTGCAGATAAATAAGTAAGTTAAAAGAGCTTGTAACTGAAATGTAAAGGTGGGCTCAAAATAGAAACAGAGGATTCTCTTTTGAGCTATTAGAATGAGTCATAAAAAGGCATTTTCCTGACTAGATAGCTAAGTCTTACTGATGTTGCATAAAGGAATTTTAGGTATCATAAAGATTCACATAAAGAGATTAATACATAAGAGTTCATATAAGTTACTAATGATGAATTATGCTCTTAGGAATCCTATGTTTTAATAAATTGTTCTAAGTAAGTGGCATCTACAGCTTATTATTTACCAGAAAATTATTAGCATTTTAATTATTTAAGAGTGACACATTTGTTCAAAATTGTGATTTTTTTTTTCCCGGTATATAATTAAATGGCAAGATTTTACTGAGAGCTGCCATTATTTAAATCAGAGAAAGCATGCTCCAGCTTTGGACTAAATTTAGCAAAGATTCTTTATCAGAACTTGATAGCTTAAACTACACAAGGACATATACACAGAGGTTTTACAAAAACACCTCAGCAGAATTGAAATAAAACAAATAGCTCTATTTTACATCCGCACCTGTTCACAGGTGCCACTTGTAATACAGTAGACTGTTAACAGGAAAGTTGTAGGATAGCCGGAGGTCATTTCTCACTCTAAATAGTGTTTTTCAACCATGACTGCATTTTGGAACCACCTGGGAGTTTTAAAAATTACTGGTGTCAGGGTTCCTCCCCTAGAGTTTTTCATGTAATTGGTCTGAGATACAGGCTGGACATCAGGACTGTGCAGTCAAGGTTAAGAGACACTGCTCTAAAGAAACTTGAAATATGAGAAGTTGGGAGATTTTAAAGGAGACCCCAGAGACAGTCGTGTTGCAGAAATTATGACAAAATAAGTAATGTACATTGCTCAGAAGTAGGACACACAGTGTCAGGTAGGGAGGCTACCCAGAGAAGAGTCTCTTCCAATATGTAAAAGGCTCTGTCATAGTTGGAAAACAGTCTATTCAGAGAACATCTTAGGAGAACAACCACCAAAGTCATTCTCAATAAAACCGATTGTGTTAATAATAATAATTTTAGCTCACAAAACTTTGAAGGGAACGTAGAGCTTCTGAAACCAGTGATGTTGTTAAACGTCAAAATAATACTTTGATAGCAGTTAAATCCTAACAGGTTGCTTCTGATACATGGTTGGGATCTGTGGTTCACTTTTGCTCTACTTTTTAAATGTATTAACCAAATAGTTATAAGTTCAGATTATTTTACAGATAATCTTTCATCACCACAAATGTAAATGGGACCACAAAAAGTTTATCCCAGTTTTTGTGGAGCCCATAAATAATTGCTTTCAAGGGATGTTCAAATGAAATTATTTCCCTGACTGCAGGGGTTAGGGATTGGTGGGGATTTGCCCTTTGTGAGTAAGGAGTACACTTGGATATAAAAATAGTAAAGAAATAATTAGTTTCTTAAAAAAAGCTAAATTCCATGTTTAGCAAAGTTAATGAGTCCCTAAATTCCTAAAGCTGACTATTGGTGTGTAAATGAGTACCCCAAACCAATAGAGAATAACCTTAATATTCATGCATATTAAACAAAAACCTAATTTCTTCCTATCATTCTATATCTCTTAGGTTTAAATCAAACAGATGTTTTGGTCCCTAAAAGTTCCCAAATAAGTTTTACTTTTTTGATAATGTCCTCTATCAGTGGGTTACTTTTTGAAAGGTCAATTACCAGGAAAAAATTAAATTTACATTTTCAAAAACGTATGTTGGATTAACTCACCAGATCTTTTATTTGGTTTGTGTTTCCAGTTAACTAGTTTGGTTACTGGGGAATAGATATTCAAAAATATTTGTTGAAAGTACGAATTTTATTGACTGATTTTGGAGAGGACTGGTGTAAGCTCGGTTACTTTTTAAGATGCTTGTATTTCGTATCGGATAGTGTGAGTAATTTGAAAGACTAGCTCTGTGATCATTTCAAGCAATGGTGACTGAACACACAAGAGCTGAAAAGACAAGTTTTTAACTATGGGCTGAAGACTCTGAACTTTAAGTAATCAGGAGATAAAGTAATAAACACTCTTACTGGAGGGTTAATTTTTCCTTTTCAGGGGAAATTTTTATAGAACAGATATGAATTGTGAAAGAAATGCAGGAGCTTAGGGGCAAAGTTGGCTAGGTAAACTTGGATGGCTTTAGATCGGTGAGGGACAGACTACTCAAGGACTTGAAAAGAGGAAAATTTCCTCTGTAATGTTAGGAGCCAAGGACTGCCATCTGCTCATCTAATTTTGTGCTGTGCTAATTGCTCTGTCTCTGATCAGAGCCTGTAAAATGATTTATACCATGAAGGGGTTCAAGTAATATTTACTAAATGGATGTTAGGTGATGAAATTAGCAGGCGATGTGGCTGAATGTGAGAGTAGTGAAAATGCAGAAATTAGAAATAATGTTGATGATTTACTCAGATTCTGTTACATTAAGTTTGGTAGAACAAACCTGGAAACAGAAATATAAGAAACAGAAAAGATTAATAGAACTAGGTCCAAAGCTCCCTACACGAGTGCTACTCACCCAGGTTATTGATCCGTTGGCTTCCTCGCCCCCCCATCTGAGCAGCTTGTCGGGAGCAGATTTAAGTTTGCCCGAGTTGGAGGAGCCAGGTCTTCATGCTCCATTTCCCTACTTCACGGTCTCAAGGCCTGAGAGGAAAATTAGCTCCTCTTCTGAGAGGAGGTGGGCCAACTTTGTAAGCATTTTTTAGTATCATCTTTCAAATTACTCATTCTCACCAATGTTGATTAATCAGGCTGAGAAAACACAATGAAAACAAACAGACTCGGTTTGAGGGGCATGTGATTTAAGCTCTTTCGGGGTAGTGCTTCTTTAGTGAGCAAATGAATCCTGGTAGGCATGCAAGAGCTTGCTCCTAATCCAAAATAAACAAGGTGTGTTTTCCTGGAAAATTGCAGATTTATCAAAGGGTGACTTGCAGCAAGTGTACAGAATACTATAAAAACATTGCCTTCTTTTTGACATGCACGTGTAATTCCTGCTTGAATGCAAGAGAGCTGAATACCAGCTTTATTTAATGTTTTTATATCAACTTCTGTATAAAGATTTTTTTTTTTTTTGAGGTGAGAGGGGCGGAAAGAGGAGAACATTAATTCCAGATGGCTTTAAGCAAATGTTAGAAAGGTGAACATTCATAGGCTTCCAAATATCTGTTGGCTAGTTGACATTTACAAACACAGCTTAGGTAAGCCTTCTCCTTTAGCTGTATTAAGGTTCTGGGAGCGAGGAAAGGATGTGTGAAATGAAATATGCCATTCAAATATAGTAGAGAAAGAGAAGACTATTTGTAACCACTATTGGGGGAAATCACGAAAACCAAACCTTTCTGTTACTTAAAATGTTCTGCTAAAGCACAGCAGAAAGTTTAACTGTAGTCTACTGCTGAAACTATTTGGAACTGTTACCTTCCTTTCCAAAATCATATTTTAAGGTCTACACATTTTTTTTTAAAACTGGCAAATTGTCTATTTAAAGGAGGAAGCAGTATGTTTTCAAGTACGGAGCATACTTAATTAAGAGAAGAAGGCAGTATTAATAAGAAGGGTGGTATTTCTAAAGATTCCTTTAAGAATGCAAGCTGGTAAGCTACTACTTGTAATTCTTCAGTTCTGACAAGTGTGCACTATCCAGTTATCTGGAAACAAAGTCTATATTTCCAAGCTGTATGTTTTAGGAACAGAAGACATCTAACGTAACAAATGTTAAATTCCAAATAGTATGCAAACACACATTAATCATTACTTCAACATGGCAGGTGGAGGGTAACAACTCCAAGCAACATAATGTAATTGATTGTGAGGAATATTAATCTATACAAAGATGTCATTTCAGAGGTGTAAAAACATGCAAATAACTCTAGGGAAATTAAAAAAAAATACAAAACATTGTGCATACCAAAATTGAGCTCTGTCTGTTTCTATTCACCTAAGGATATATATCCATAACCACATGTATATACCCACAATATAAAGGCATACATATATAAGAACATACCCCAGAGTACTGTAAGTGATTATTATCAAGATGTTTGCTAGATTATCTTCATTTTCTACTTTTAACACATCTGAACTGATTGCAAAATTTCTAAATAAGCCTGTGTTACTTTTTAAAGTGTAAAGCATAAAAACAGATTTGCCCATTTTGACATATAAAAAAGAACACTTAGGAAATGGGGACATTCTTAGAAGTCTGTAATTTATATCTAAAAATGATCTTCAATAATGAGATCTCTATTCCTAGGACCAATGTGGAGATCCACAGTCACATGCAATTTGAACCCTTTTTGCTGTTGTTGGCTAGCTATAGTTAACATCATTAAAGTGACTTGAAAACTGTTGAAAATTTCCATAACATATAAAGAAGGAAGAACTTTCAAATTAATTTTACGAAGTTAACAAAACACTGGTCATAAACAGGATAGCTTAAAATTCTTGTTTTCTAACTGGCTAGTGTAAGGAAATGAAATTGATTTTTATACACTGATACTGTATCGAGGGATCTTGCTTGCTACATTTATTCTAATATTTTAATTTTCTATGAGTACAATAATACCACTTGCAAATAATGGCCAGTGTATTTCTTTTTTGCCAATGCTTGGGCACTTTTTTTACCCCTTATTGAACTGGCTAGGGAATCTTTCCTTGTTTCTAATCTCAGAAGGGAAGTTTGTAATGTTTCCTTATTAATTACTATTTTTTTTGTAGGTGTTATGGCTACCTTTAAACAGATTAAAGAAATTGTGTTCTATTCCTTGTTTGCATGTTTTAAATATATATATATAATTTTATGCATCCTTGAGATAATGAGATTTTCAAATAGTTAATGTAGTGAATTACACTAATTGATTTTATATTAGAACGGTCTTGCATTATTGGAGTAAACCTAAATTGTTTTTCATTTATTATAGTTTTTATTGAGCTTTTATAATTCACACACTGTAAAGTTCGCCTTTTAAAAGTATACAGTTCAGTGACTAGACTTTCAGAAAGCTGTGTTAATAATCACCACAAACAAATTGTTACTCCTCTCCCCAACTCCTGACAAGAACTAATTTAGTTTCTGTCTTTATAGATTTGTGGTTTCTGGATATTTCATATAAGTGGAATCATACAATACCTTTTATGTCTGGTTTTATTTATGTCATCATGTTTTCATGGTCCATTTATCTTATAACATGTGTCAGTACTTCACTCCTTTTATGGCTGATAAAAAGTGGACATACCATTTTTGGTTTATCCATTCATCAATTGATGGACATTTGTGTTGTTTCTTTGGTTATTGTGCATAACAGTACTATTATTACTGAACTCAAGCTCAGCTCCTTGCCACTCAAAAGCCAATACTCAAGAGACAAGTGTTGGTAGAAAAAGAAAGGTTGCTTTATTCAGGAGGCTGGCAACCTGGGGAGAAGGCAGACTTCAGTCCAAGAACCAACTCCCAACTGTCAGTCACGGGGTGAGAGCTTTTAAAGCGGAGTTTCAGTGGTGCGCAGAATGCTCCCTGTGGAACAGCACAGTTGGCTCTGACAGTGATCTTGAACTTGGTCATGTGGTTGTCTGATCAGCATCATTTTGATTGTTTTAAGTACAGTTAATCTTCAGTTCCAGGGTCAGTTTGTTTCCATGTCCTTGAGGCCAGTTCTTAGAATTGTGTCAGTTGGAGCAGATTATGTCATGGCTACAGTTTGGTCATCATGTAGTTAACGTTCTCCACTGGTGGGGGTTTTAGTGTCTGCAAAACAGCTCAGAGGAAGTGGCTTAGACTATAGCCTCTGAGGAGGACCTAAAGGTCCTTAAATTTGTTTAGTGGCTAAATTATTATTATTTTGTCTTGCTCAATTGTGTTTTCCTTTCTTTTTGCATTTCTTCACTTCTCTAATTAAATTTATTCTTGGGTTAAAGTTTTTCTACAGACAAGAGGCAAGCGGAGGATATGGGTTGGGGGGTAGGGGTCTGTCCCCTTAGGGTCCTGCTTGGTTACACTATAAACATTTGTGTACAGGTTTTAAGTAGACATACGTTTTCAGTTCTCTTGAATATATACTTATGAGTAAAATTGCTGGGGCATTTGATAACTCGGTGTTTAACTTTGGTGAAGAAGTGCAAAACTGGTTTCCAGAGTGGCTGTCCCATTTTACAATCCCAGTGGGAACCTGTGAGAGATTTGCGCCACATCCTCACTCTTGTTAGTTTCCATCTTTTGATCGTAGACATTCGAGGGCGTGTAACATGGTGTCTTATTGTAGTTTCGATTTGCATTTCACTAGTGACGAATAATGTTGAGCATCTGTTCACGTGCTTCCTGCCCATTTGTATGCCTCTTTTGGAGAGGTAACTCTTCAAATCATTTCTCCATTTTTAATGGTGTAGTTGTAAGGATTCTTTCTATATTCTGAATGCAAGTCCCTTATGAGATGGATGATTTGTAAAACTTATCTCCCATTCTGTGGATTGTCTTGTCACTTTATTGGTTTATTTCAAACACAAAACAATTTAATTTTGACCAAGTACAAAGTGTCTCTTTCTTTTGTTGTTTGAAATTTTATGTCACGTAGAAAAAGTGATTGTCACTTAGGATGCTTCCATATCTTGGCAATTATAGATCATGTTGCTGTTAATAGCAGGATATATGTATCTTTTTGAGTTAATTCTTATTTTGTGATTGGCTTTATTCCTTTGATAACTATGTAAGTTTAAAAAGCTAAAGCTCTAAACGTTCTTAGAAACAATGAACAGTACATATATGTAAATTAAAAAATATATGTGCAGTAAAAAAAAAAAAAAGATCTATCAAGCCATGAAAGACAGAAGAAATTTAAAAAGACATATTACTAAATGAAAGAAGCCAGTCTGAAAAGGTTACATACTGTACAATTCCAACCAAATGACATTCTGGAAAAGGCAGAGCTACAGAAACAATAAAAGATCGTGGTTTCCAGGGGTTTGGGGAGAGGGAGGGAGGGAGGGAGGAAAGAATAGACGGAGCACAAGGGATTTTTAGAGCAATGAAATTATTGTCTATGATACTGTAGTGGTGGCTACATGTCATTATGCATTTGTCAAAACCCATAGAATGTACAACATCAAGAGTGAGCCCTAATGTAAACTATGGACTTTGGTTGATAATAATGTGCCCATGTTGGTTCATCGATTGTACCAAATATGCCACACTGATGAGGGATGTTGAGGGTAGGGGAGTATGTATGTGTGGGTGGGGAGGGCTATGTGGGAACTCTGTATTTTCTGCTCAGTTCTGCTGTAAACCTGAAACTACTCTAAAAACATAGTCTATTAAAAAAAGAAAAGAAAAACTGATCGTCTAATTCAACAGTCATGAAGATTTGTATTTATATGTATTTCTAAGAGTTTTATACTTTTAGCTGTTACATTAGGTTTTTTTGTTCACTTTGCATTATTTTTTGTATATGATGTAATGTTAGAATCTAATGTCATCGTTTTGCATGTGTATATACAATTGTCCCAGCACCATTTGTTGAAAGGACTGTTCTTTCCCTGTTGAATTGTCTTGGCACCCTTGTCAAGAACCAATTGATCAGAAATGTAATGGTTTATTTCTGGATACTCAATTTTATTCCATTGAACTGTACATCTGTTTTTAAGCCACTACCACATTGATTTACTTACTCTAGCTTCGCAGAAAAATTTGAAATCAGGAAGTGTGAGTCCTCCAGTTTTGTTCCTTTTTCCAAGATCATTTAGGCTATTCTGGGACCTTTGTTGTTATTAGTTTTCTATTGGTGAGGTAACAACTTGGCACAGATTTATTATCTTACAATTCTGGAGGTGATGTCCTAAAATTAAGGTGTCCGGTGTGAGTAAGGCTGCATTCCTTCTGGAGTTTCTAGGCAAGAATCTGTTTCCTTGCTTTTTCCAGCTTCTAGAACCACCTGCATTCCTTAGCTTGTGGCTCTTCCTTGCATTCCTCTGACATCTTACTTGATCATCACATCTCTCTCTCTGGCTCGACTGTTCGTGCCTCCCTTTTTCGGTTGTAAGGATTACAGTGGGTCAATGCAGATGATCATGATAATTTACCCAATTCAAATTCCTTAACTTAATCTTACCTACAAAGTCCCTTTAGTCATTTAAGTTAAAAGACTCCCAGGCTCTGGGCATAGATATCTTTAGGGGGCCATTATTCTGTTACCACACTTGCATTTCCACATGGATATTAGGAACAGCTTGTCAGCCTCTGCAAAACCATCAGTTGAAATTTGGGAAAGGATTGTGGTGAATCTGAAGAATAGATACAGGGCCATGTTAGAAATATTGATCCTTCAGATTCATGAAGATGGCATATTTTTCCACTTAATTTCTATCAATGATTCTATGTCTTTTTTACTGTACTGTACTTTATACTTCCTTTGTTAAATATATTAGTTTGTTGTTTTAGATGCTGTTTTAAATGAACTTTTTAAAATTTTAGTTCCTGGGATGAATCATTCATTTTATATACATACATATACATATATTGTAATCTTTTTTTTATATGTTCTATGTTAGATTTGATAGTATTTTGTGGTGGATTCTTGTGTCTATATTCACAAGGTGGTAGTATTGACTTAATAGGATAAGCTGACTTGTGTTCTCTCCCAGTATATTTTTTGGAGGAGTTTGTGAAGGATTGATGAATTGAACATTTGGTAGAATTTATCAGTGAAGCCATCTGGGCTTTATCTTTGCAGTAGGTCTGTTGCTCACTAATTCAGTCCCTTTACTTGTTATAAATCCATTCAGATCCATTATATTTCTTCTTGCATCAGTTTTGATGGTTTGTAGCTTGCTATGAATTTGTTCATTTCATCTAGATTATCTAATCTGTTGGCAATAACTGTTCATAGTATTCCCATATTTTCCTTTTTATTTCTGTAAGGTCAGTAGTTATGACCCTCGTTTCATTCCTTATTTTGGTCTTTTGAGTTTTTTCTCTCTTATTCTTGAACAGAATAGCTGACCGTGGGTTTTTTATTTGTTTGTTGCTTATTTGTGTGTTTCAAATAACCAAATTTTATTTCACTGGTTTTTTTTCTGTTGTTTTCCTATCCTCTGTTATTTATGTCCACTATAATCATGATTATTTTCTTTCTTTTGTTTGCTTTGAATTTAGTTTGTTCTTCTTTATTTTTTTTAAATGGATGCTTAAGCTATTTATATTTTTCCCCTTTCTTTTTTACTTTCTGTTCTTCAAAATGGATAAACTTGATTGCTTATCTTAAAGTTTTCTGAATCTTTCTTCCATCAGTTGAAATCAATTATTAAGCACTTCTTGTGGATTTTTAAAGTTTTTGCTGATTAAACCAAATATCTGGGCCTCCTCAGAGACAGTGCTATTAACTGCTTATTTTTGAGGGTGTGGACAATGCTTTCTTGTTTCTTTGCATATACCATAATATTATATTTAAAAATGAGCATGTTAAAGTATACATTGTGACAAATCAAAATCAGATTTGCCCCTCCTTGGGTTCTTTTCCTTTGTTTTTTGGTCCCTACTGTAGTTGTTTGTGTTGCTGTTTGTTTATTTAATGACATTTCTGAACTAATTTTTTAAAGTCTGTATTCATAGTTATGAGTGGCCACTAATTTCTATTCAGTTGGGTTAGTGTCCAGGTAACGATTTTATAGAGATTTTCTTAAATGCCTTGAGCCAGTAAGACTCCCTCTGTTTGTGGAGGGGCTCTGTGCATGTGCCCCCTGTAGGCAGCTTACAGCTCTGCTTCAGACTGCACTTCGTGCTTGTGCAGGGCCCCAGGTTCATCCCGAGGTGAGAGATTAGGGCCTTCTCAGGTCTTCTCATGCAGAAGCATGGTTCTGCACATGAGCATGACCTCTCAGTTTGCTAAGTATATCAGAGCCGCAAAAATCACCACAAGGCTCACGTTTCTTACTGAGATTGAGTCATTTTTCATGAATAAACACTTTTTCAGATTCTTGCAAGCCTTTGACTTACTCCCAAAGCTCTGAAAATTTGATTTTGACTGTTGCCATGCCTTCATTGCTTTTATGGGGGAGGAAATTTTCACAAGTCTTCATTCCACCATATCTGCTCATGTCACCTCCACTGACTATACTTTCGATGTACAACTCTTCTAATATTTTAGTCTAGGATTTTAGCATCTACGTTTATTATGATGCAGATTGATTGTTGATTTCCTTTCTTGTAATGTCTTAACCTAGTTTTCCATCCAGAGGTAACGTTGGCCTCAGGTCCAGTTGCAAATTGTTCTCTCCACTTTTTTTTGGTAATTCTTTGGAAGTTCTTGTATAAAATTGGTGTTGTATATTCCTTAAATATTTGTAGGAATCTTTGTGAAGACATATGGGCCAGGAATTTTCTTGATGAGAAGGTTTCTAATGGATTTGATTTTGTTAACACATATGAGACTATACAAACTCTCTCTCCCTGTTTTATTTCTGGTTTGTTTGAGTTAGTTATACTTTATTTTTAAATACATTGTTGTTAATTGTTATTTATATTCTCTTAACCGTTCTTAGTGTCTGTGGATCGGTAAAGATATGTAATTTTATTTCTCCTTCATTCTTTATATTAAATATTTGTGCTAAAAATGGATCTCATTGACTGGTCCATTATTATACTGATGCAGCACTGTTTAACTAATGTCATCCCAAACTACCTCATCTTTCTGCTAAATATCTTTGGCTAGTTTCAATATTTATCCTTCCAGATAAAAATTAACATTTTAAATCAAAAGCTGAAAAATTCTCCATTAAATTTGTACATTTCTCAGGTGAGAACTGACAAATAAGAGAGACCTGTTTTTTAGTGTTTGAAATCCCTAAGTAAAATAATATAATTTCCTTTTTATATATTTTATACATTTATTTTACAATTGTTTTTTGCTAATTTTTCTGAACAGTTAATGTTATAAACAAATAAATAGGCAAAATAATCAAGCATAAAAAGACCAAAAAACAGTAGTTGTACTCCTAATCACAGCAGAATTCAAGGCAAAATTCTATTTTATTTTGGATTTTGATTATCCTTGTGTTCTAGTCTAATATGAACCTATTCTCTTTTCATGCCTGTCTTCTTCAAAGCCACTTTCCTTTCGATGCTCCACACTCTTAAAAGACATGACTCTTTCCTCTTTAGCTTTTTATAAATTAAAAAGTTGGTTTTTCCTGTTTTTTTTTTCTGCTTCATGTGTTAAATCCTTTTCATAAATTTGTCATTTTTGAATGCTGAATATTTTGACATTGTGTGTTTGTGAAAAAGCAGTTTGCTCATTCATAACTAGAGAGAGATGGAGATTTAAGCCATACTTTTTTACAACAGAAAAGATAGATGACCTGTAACCTGCTCTGAGTTTCTACTTGGACTCAATAAACTTTTCCCTTGTCAACTGCATTCTGAAGACTCTTAATCCGGTCTCCAGTTTCCAGGGTATTACCCAGGCATAACTGTACTGGACAAATGTGGGTCCATCTGTGTTTTCACTCTGAACTCCGTGCTAGAGAGTCTGCGCCTTTTCTCTAGTTCTTATTTGGACCAGTTGACTCCAACTGGCTTCAGTGTAATTTCCCACTGCCGGCTGATGATTTTCCTCAGGGAAGCTGCCTTCATTCTGGTGTTAAAGACAGATGTTAAAAATGTGGATGAGTTACAACTTTTCTCAATCTTATTGAGGCCTTGCCATGCTGTTTTGGTTCAAAAGTTTGTAGTGATCTATTATAAACTCATTTACAATTGGAGTCAGTAGACCTTCCCCATTCTACTGTTTATGACCATGCATCATACTTACTTGTTAATATATGATTCCCCTATACCTGGGCCCTGACCATCTTGGAGGTGGGGATCTTATTTGTGTTTTTATCCTTAGGTTTTTGTTCTGGTTTTATAGAAAATTGCTCAATAAATCTTAATTGCTAAAGTATTTAAAGCTGTTTTCTTTTCTCCCTAACCTCAAAAGAATATTAAATACATCTTTTCTTTATTTTATACTACCTTTATATGAATATACTAGTATATTGTATACCACAAGCCTACTAGAGTGCTACATATGTTTTGCTTAATAAACTCTGAATAAATCAAGGAAGGTTCTGGTGTTTGACCTTTACTTAGGGCACTGTCATTATAGCTGGTCAGGTTGTACTGGATTGCAGAGCAAGCTGTCTCTAAAAAATTCTTGCCACAGGTTCTAGTCCCTGCATTGATACTAGAAATAGGTCACTGTGCTGAGGCATGGAGGAGGTCAGAATTTCCATCAGTCTCTCCAGAGTCTCTAATGTAAAAATAGCATGCTGATCTGCAAACAGATTCAAAATTTAAAAAAAAAAAAAAATCCTCCACTTCTAAAGAGATTGTAAACCTTAGCCCCCTCTTCTGTAGGACTGCTAAGATCACAAGTGCCAGAAGTGCTCTCCCAGCCCAGGCTTTATAGTCGCTCTCTTTCTTCCTTTCCTTGTCAATCCCATGTCCTGCGGGACCAGCTGGTGAACGTTCAGCCCAAGGGGAGAGCATCACAAGTGGAGAGCAGTTGTCGGAACAGTGGGAGCAAAGGCTAGATTGCTGTAGACAAAGGAGACAGCGAGGGTGGAAGGCTTTCAAGAAGTTGAACTAGAAGACGTTGGAGCAAGAAAGCTGAGGGTGTAGTGAAAGAGAGGTGGCAGCCATGCACCAGAGATGGGGATGGGGGTAGATGGAGGTAAAAAAGGCAAGACCAGAAAAATAATGTCTGTTCAGAGGCACAGAAGAGACTGGAGATCTCTGAAGGATACATAAATTGACAGAGATGACAGGGAGAGTGTATTCCAAGGACAAGCTGCAGCATGTACTTGGAAAACAAAATCAACACGCAGAGGGCATGAAAGGGGGGGGGGGGGGAATATGCATATGCCCACGTTGACTGGACGTCACAGTGGGCCAGGAAGGAAAAACAATCTGGAAACGTAGGTTTGTTTCATACGGTGATGAGTGTGCCGTTCGTTGGTTTCTCTTAATCCCATGTCTTGGCTTCCCCGTGTTATTGAATATTATGAGACAAAGCCCTTCCCTAAGACTCTCTAAAGACAGGAGGCATATAAGAAGGAAGATACTTGTAACCCAAGCAACCCTTTGGAAATACTTCACTAATTTGGGGGCCAGAATGGGGTGGTAGGATCTGAGCTCCCACTTAACCTCTTCAGTTTTGCCTAAACTGCCGCGTCTCCTTACGCACGGCTGGCTTGTGTCTAATAGCGTAGGGTCACATTTGAGTATCAGCCCATGGTCTCTGCATCACAGAGAATTAATTTTCCTGTTCTCAGTTTATTTTTGCTTTGTTGGAAATTGTGTTTTAGTTTGCTCTTTTGCTTTTTAAAAAAATCTTAATCATGATTCTCCTCGATTATAAAAATTTTTGTACGTACAACTTTTTCTTTTTAGCTTGTAGTATTTCCACAGAATCTTTGAAAAATTCATGTGCCCAATGCCAAGAAAATCTGCTTGGTATATTCTGCCGAGGCCTTCATTCATATCACTGGCTGTTTATTTTAAGGGAGAATAATCCACCAGGTGATGGACTCTTGTGCTTACGCAAAAAAAAAAAAAAAAAAAAAAAAAAGTGAAATGCTATGAGGAAGAGTTATCATCGCAAGCAGATTCCATACTAGAGGTATTGTCAGCAAAATCAAGGACTCCATTGTCTCCAGAATTGACCCAGGGGATATTTAGAGAGGTACCCTAATGTTAGCACCACAAAGGCCCAGGGCACTTCATAAAGGAGATCCTCTATTTCTTAATCTCTGCCACCATTTTATAAAATTTACTTAATTATCAGAGGGAATGAGACACTTAACCAAATTCTAAAAATTAAACAAAATCAGCAATTATGTCTTAGGTGTATCTTTTAAGTCAAGTTTCAAAATGACTTTTAAAAAAAAAATTCCGTGTAAGATTGGTAGTATTTTCATCTATTTTTAAATTCTAAATACTTATGACATAACTATGATATATTGAAACATTTTATTTTTAACCATAACAAGATTTTTCTGTTGCAATAGCTTTTATTTTGCTGATTTAATATACCTGCTTGGCGAATTTAAAAGCCTGTATTCATTAATTTTTATTAAATTAAGAAATTTGTTGCATTTTAAATCAGTAAAAAATATATACATTGTTTTTCTCTTAATTTACAAATATGTGACACTTCAATAAACTTCTTTAAGTCAATCAATAAAACTAATTAAGCTTTAAATTGTAGGCTACATGAATCTAATTAATGATTGTTTCTTTATCATACATTTAGGGAAAAGCAGAAACTATTTTGTTTCAATATTACAGTTTTCCAAAATGAGAACATTAAATTTTAAAAGGAAAATTGTATGTCAAATATCTGTTTGAGATTGGACAAACCATGTGTCTTAGAGAGGGAAAAGTCTGGAATAATTTTCATAGTTTCTCATTTCTCTGTGTTTTTCTATATATATTGTTGAATTATATTAAATTCACTTTACATTCAAATTGTTAAATATATGAAATCACAAGACACTTGTTGAGTACCACTAAAGGAAAAAAAAAAAAAGGAAATTGGTAGCTCACTATTTTCCACCAACTTATTTCTCTGAATAAATTGGGTTTCCATTTGTTAACATAACCCATTGCTAATGAGCAGGGGAGCAAAGACTTTGTTAGTCTTGAGCTCATAAAGTCAAGGGCCCTGGAATCATGGCCCTACTCCTGACAGCTGGTGCTTTAGACTGAGTGCATCTGGAGGTACCATGGACTAGGGATTTCTGTCGTTTCATGGTAGCATCTTCTCAGAATATATGTTTTCGAAATGAAAAGATTTTCTGAATGATAGATCAAGAGTTCCAGTCATAAAGCAAAGAGATAGGCCAAAAATTCAAGACTTCCCCTTTTGCCCCCTGTGTCTGTGGTGGTCTAGCAGCAGCTGTAACACAGGCTGACAAGCTGTGCAGTGCATGAAAGTGATGTTCTAGATCAGATTTAAAAAAAAAAAAAAAAGAGCCTGCAAAAGTATGGGTAAGACAATAAAAGGCGGAAGTTCTAATACTGAGGAGAAACAGAGTAGTTTCATGATATGAAAAGGAAAAAGAACAAAGAGTGAAAAGGGATTTTATAAAGAAAAAGAGCTGAAAATTTAACATAATAGCCCACTTGCCCAAACCCCCACCGATGTTAGAACAGGACAAAGCAGTGCTGAACCTGATGTAGACATAGATGGTAGGTATATGGATGATAGATAAATAGAGATCATAGATTGATGGATAGATAGACAGAATTATACACACATCAGAGAGATATGAAATTAGCCAAAGAATATTTACAATACCCAACACAAGAAGGCCTATGTTAAGTGTTTTGGGGTTGATTACTTGCATAGCGTTCAGTTAAGTCATTCAGTTTCTCTCTAGCAGAGATTCAGGTCAAAAACATTTTGAGCCATTCCACTCCGAGTCTCAGAAAGCAGTTAAAATACCTTTATTTTGAGCACTATTGTGAAATTTTCAGCAAATTAATGCCACTGTGACTTATTCCTGTCACCAGAGAAGCAACTGAGAAGACTTGTAAGTATTTCAGACTGTGGATCCGTGGTTTCTGCTGGGGTATTAACTCCATAGTTATCAGCTCTGTGAACTTGGTTAAGTTCCTTAAACTTTCTGTAAAATGATAGGGCTGACCTCATGGGATTTGTGTGAGACGTACTTAGTTAATGCATGTGAAGTACTGAGGACAGTGCTGTTTCAGTGTTAGCCAGGAGTTGTATTTTCATCGGTCAAAAAATCTATCTTCTCCATCTCACAGTCTTTTCCCCCAAGTGCTCTGTCCTTTCCCTGCCCTCAATCATACTTGCTGCTCTCGCTCCGAGATGCTTTCTCTCTCTTACCCAGATTTCCCCCGCGATCTAAAATAGAGCGTTCCTATGAAAACTTCCGTACGCTGACATGGCATAACTCAAAGCAGCAATTACCTTAGGATCTATCTTGCTAACGGGTGTACAAAATAAACCAACATAAAGCCAGATGCTCACAGATGCCTTTTAAGGCTATTGCAGCTTGATGCTGAGTGTAGTTCCTGGGAAGGAGCTTGGTGGTACCATACCACTCTCCTTGCTGAGGTGCGCGCTAACACTGCAACAGCTCCTTGCAAAACCAATGCTGAATGCTATTTTCACTTTTTGCCTTTTTTTTTTTTTAAGTGAAATACCTCTTCTGATATCTTTTAGTTAGCCAACACAGGTACTGATGTCAGTCTTTTGTGAGCGCCAAGTGACATAAAGCAAACTTTCGAAAAGCAGGAGATACCTCTGTTTGCCTTCCTTTATATGCTTTATATGCATTCGTTTATATCCTGAACCTTCAAACAGAAAGCTGCCTCTCACCTTTGAGAGTGCCCCTTGGGAATCCCCAGGAACATTATTCTCTAGATTCAATTTACCAAAATTTTTTTAATTATTCAAAAATTTTTTCATTCTTCCATTCAATAATTTGCACTAATTCAGTCTCCTTGTGTTCAGCATAATTCCATGAAGGTGTACCATCATCAACCTCTTCTTAATTTGGCTTCCTAGTCACTCTTCAATAGTCATCGAAGACTTGGCCATCAGGTTCACGATCTTTGTGGATGCACAAACACCTAACGCCATCCTTGGGTCCTCAATGCCGTGCATAGACGTCATCCAATTCTCACTCATAACCTACTGCTTTCACTTCTAAAGTCTTTATTATCAGTGTAACACTTGCTGGCGTTTCTTTTTTCTTTATTTTTATTGAAGTATAGTTGACTTGTGTTAGTTTCAGGTATACAACACATTTTCAATATTTTTGTATATTATGGAATGGTCACCACTATGAGCCTCTTACCAAATGTCACCTTACAAAGTTATTACGATATTATTGACTATATCCCCTATGCTGTACATTATGTCCCAGTGACTTAAGTATGTATTTATTTATTTGTCTTTATTTTTTATTGAAGTATAGTTGATTTACAATGTTGTGTTAGTTTCTGGTGTACAGCAATAGTGATTCAGTTTTATGTGTATATTCTTTTTCATAGTCTTCTTCATTATAGGTTATTACAAGATATTGAATATAGTTTGCTGTGCTGGACAGTATGACCTTATTGTTTATCTATTTTATGTATAGTAATTTGTATCAGCTAATCCGAAACTCCTAATTTATCCCTCATACTGCTTTCCCCTTTGGTAACCATAAGTTTGTTTTCTATGTCTTTGAGTCTGTTTCTGTTGTGTAAATAAGTGTATTTGTATCATTTTTAAAATTCCACATTTAAGTGATATCATATAATATTTGCCTTTATCTGACTTCACTTAGTATGATAATCTCTAGGTAGATACATGTTGCTACAAATAGCATTATTTCATTCTTTTTTATGGCTGAGTAGTATTCATATATAGATCACATCTTCCTTATCCAGTCACCTGTTGATGGACATTTAGGCTGCTTCCCTGCCTTGGCTGTTGTAAAACGTGCTGCTGTGAACATGGGTGTGCAGCTCCTTTTGAATTAAAGTTTTCTCCAGATTTATGCCCAAGAGTGGGGTTGCTGGATCATATGGTAACTCTATTTTTAGTTTTTTAAGGAACCTCCATACCATTTTCCATAGTGGCTGCACCAAATTATACTCCCACCAATGGTGTAGGAGGGTTCCCTTTTCTCTACACCCTCTCCAGCATTTACTGTTCGTGGACATTTTAATGGGCCATTCTGACCAGTGTGAGGTGATACCTCATTGCAGTTCTGATTTGCATTTCTCTGATAGTTAGAAATGTGGAGCCTCGTTTTGTGTGCCCGTTGGCCATCTGTATGTTTTCCTTGGAGAAATGTCTATTTAGATCTCTCCGCTCCCTCTCTTTGATTGTTTTTTTGTTTGTTATTGAGTTGTATGAGCTGTTTGTATATTCTGGAAATTATGCCCTTGTCAGTCACATCACTTGCAAGTATTTTCTCGCAGTCTATAGGTTGTCTTTTTGTTTTGTTTATGGTTTCTTTTGCTGTGCAAATACTTATAAATTTGATTAGGTCCCATTTGTTTATTTTTGCTTTTATTTCTATTTCCCTGGGAGACTAGCCTAGGAAAACATTGCTAGGATTAATGTCAGAGAATGTTTTGTCTACGTTTTCTTCTAAGAGATTTATGTTGTCCTGACTCATTTATTTTTAAGCTGGAAGTTTGTACCTCTTAATTCCCTTAATTTATTTCGCCTACCCCCACATTTCTATCTGAGTCTGTTTCTGTTTTGCTATGTTTGTTTGCTGGCATTTCTTTACATTAATCCAGTATCTTGGGATGTGGTTCCCAGTATTTGTCATCATACGTAGATCTGCTCTCATCTGTTGACTTAAATGCTCACAGAGATGATTCATTCCAGCATTTGTCATGCCAAACTCCTTAATTCCTTAATTCAACAAAACCTCCTCTTAAATCCTATCTATATTCATAACTGTAGTATTCTGACTCTTATATACTCTCCCAGCTAACCATCCATTACTGTTTTCTGATGCAGTCCTTTGCAAGCTTAGACACCCCGGTGTATAGCATTTAAGTAGTAAGTCTCTTGCCTTTAACCACTTCGTAGTAGCAGTTATTCTTAGAGTCCCATAAACAAGCCCCCAATACAAAAGCATTCTAACTTTCCTTGCCTGCCTACCTTCCTACTTCATCAGAAAATTCCTCCCATCTATTCTTCAAAGCAATTCATCTCTTTAAATGAGCTATCAAACTTTCTCACTCTCCTCTATACCTGTAAGATCTTGGCATAAGCTTCTTTCCCTAATCATATTAACAAGCTGAAAATTCTCCAACAGTTGACACTGTTGACTCTACATTATCTTTCTATCATCACGCTGTCTTTTTTACAGCGAATCCTTGAACAGGTGGTGAGTCTTTACTGTAGCCACTCCTTCTTATTATCCTCACCTACTGCAATCCTTTCAGTCCCACAAATCCTCTAGAACTGTGTTTGCCAGGCCACCAAAGACCACAGGGTCTTTTAATCCATTTGATAATTTTCCATTTTTATTTAGCTGATTTCCCTGCAAAATTTGACACTATAAACCAAACCTTTAAAAAAAAATCCTTTTTTAACCTAGTTTCTATAATACTTGTCGTGGGCACAACACAGTGGGCCAGCACGAGTTGGTAAAGAATTACCAGCGACTGAGGAAAGTTTAGGCAATTCTAGTAGGCACGCTGCTGCAGGCAACAGAGGGCCGCACAGATGAGAGGTGTCTGCGTGAGCGCTCAGGGTGGTCATGCAGGGTCTTTTACTGGGGCGGGCGGGGGGGGGAGGCTGTGCACACAAGGAGTGAGGGCTGCGTGAACAGTTCGTGCACGCACACCTGACTGTTGTAAGATCTGTCAGGGACTTCGAGCAATAGGCTTTACAGCTTTGATGAAGGCAGGATGGGAGGCCCGTCCGCCTAGGGTATTGTGAGATGCTGTCTCCTGTGGCGATGAGTTTTGTTAGGGTAAATACACGTCAAGAGAAAATGTTTTATACTTTGCAGAAATGCAGGTATGCAAAGGGTCCTGCAGTGCGGAGTGGGGGTGAAGGTGTCAGTAGGCTCTAGGCACACGGAAAGCCCAGAGCTGGGGGATTTATGACTCCAGAGAGTGCCAGCTGGCTCCGCAACACAGCTCTCCCCGAACTTTCTTCCTCCCTCTCAGTGTTACCAGTAAGGACTGGCTGCCCAACACATGTAGACGCCAACACTATGTCCCTGGCTTTTGAGAAAAGAAAGAACCTTCTAGTGAGGTTGGTCGGCAAGAAGACCGGAGACAAGCCTCCCAAATCTGCCTCCCCTGATCCAGAGTTTGGGGCAAAATATAAGGGGATAGGGGAATTTCAAAGTTGGAAGCTAATTGCCTAATCTCGATTCAGTCCATGTGAACTACACATGCTGTTGGGAGTCAGATTTTCATTATTCAAGGACTTCTTGCTTCTTAAAAAGCTCCAGTGGCAACTGTTCTGTTTTTCTGAGGTCTGTGGATTGAAGATTCTTGGTTCTGCTGTCCCCCTGAAGACTTGGGTCCTTATTTGGCACATGCAGTAATGTTGCCTCTGTAAGAGAACGTCAGGTCTGATTAATCAAACACGTGTCTTAAGGAAGCAAGACCACTGTGAGATGGTCCATGCTGTGTATGCTATTTCATCAGCAGATATCCACCAGGCTCTTCTGATATTTCTCTTTCTACCTGCACCCTAGTGCTCCGTGGGATTCTGCTCTCAGTTCTGTTTTCTCTCCTCTCTGCATACCCTTTGGATGATCTCACTCACAGTAACAGCAACTGCCAGTTAAACTAATGACTTTAAAGCTTGTGCCTCTAGGTCTTTGCTCATCTTCAGATCTGTGTATAGAATTGTTTGCTAAAACCTTGACTTGAATATATTACTTATTCCTCAAACTCAACCCCCAAAAGAAATCTTTCACTCCTCCAAAGCTTCTCCCATTTTAAATTTCTCATCTCAGTGAATCACTACATAATCCAATCCTTATTCTTTCTAGATCATTTCACTCAAATTCTGACAATTCTTCTTCTTTCATCTCCTCTTATAACATTTGATTCTCATGCCCACTGCCCCAGCGGTGACTGGGTCTTGAATTAGCCTCATCATTAATCTTCCTGGTGCCACTTCTATTCAAGTTCAGTCTCTCTTTCGCCTCACAGAGTACAGTCGTCCTTCTGTATCTGCTGGGGATTGATTCCAGGGTCTCCCCGACCCACCACAGATGCCAGAATCCCCGGGTGCTCCGGTCCCTTACAGATCTGCGGTTCCACACCTGCACTCCGGAATCCGCAGTCTGTTGAACCCGCAGAGGCAGGACCCACAGATACAGAGGGATGACTGTGGCGTTTCAAAAATGCCGTTCTGGTTAGTACTCCCTTGGAAAAAGGATGTTCATTTCCTCCCTGCCCTTGATATAAACTCTGATCTTTGTTGTAAGAGATACAAACAAGTTCTGAGCCCTTCTCCAGACCCATCTACCAGCTGGTGTCCATCTTGCACACACTCTTCTAACCGTATGGTTTAGAAAACCATTTTCAACTTCCGACAGTGCCCTGTGGCCCCTGATGCCTTACCCCGCAGCACTTGGGCACACGTGTCTGCAGGAAGTCTTCTCTGCCCTTCACTTCAGAGTGGTGGGATGGATACTCATTTTAACATTCTTCTGGATTGCTCTGCTCTTTATTTTCATAGAACCCTATGGATGTCTTTATTTACTTATTTATTTTTATTGAAATATAATCGGTTTACAAGGTTGTGTTAATTTCTAGTGTACAGCATAGTGATTCAATTATATGTATATATATCTCCTTTTCATATTCTTTTTCATTATAGACTATTGCAAGGTATTGAATACAGTTCCCTGTGTATTCAGTAGGACCTTGCTGTTTATTCATGTTATATATAGTAGTTACTATCTGCAAATTTCAAACTCGCAATCTATCCCTCCATTCCCCCACCTCTTTTCCCCCTGATAACTACAAGTTTTGTTTTCTATGTCTGTGAGTCTGTTTTTGTTTGTAAATAAGTTCATTTGTTTCATTTTTTTAGATTCTACATATAAGTGATACGACATGGTATTTTCTTTCTCTGGCTGGCTTACTTCACCTAGTGTGCTTCTGTTGTTAATTTAATTGTCTCTGTCTTTCATCTTATTCACAGAAGATAACGAAGGGTAAGACATAATGGCTACTGAATAACTATGACTAAGTATCTTTTAAAGAATCAATTAGGAATGTCAGAAGTTTTTTTTTAATTATTATTTCTACAAAAATATGTGAATTTGGTTGTCCTCTAAGGACCCTAGATGAGGATGAACTGCCAAATGGTTTCTACCTATCCTTCCACGTTCTCAGATGTAGGAAAGGGAGATTAAAAATTTAGTATTCCCTTATGGTCCTAGATAAGATGTTGATATTTTATGTTATTAATTTTTCATTTTATAGCAAAGCATAAATAAAGTGTAATTCAATATGATGCATATAGGAAAAGCAGATGAAAGTTGAAGTCACTCATCCACATGTTTTCTGACTAAATTAAACAATTCTAATCAAAACAGTTTTTGTGCCTAGACAAAGCTGAAATGTTTCATCAATTATATAATGTCTGTATTGTTTTATGGAACACGAGACTGCAACATAAGCAGACAATGTAAACAAGAAATAAGTCAACTTAGGCAGAAAACACTTGTACGGGGAAGTTATAAATATATAGAAAACCAAGGCTAAGATAAAAGGAAATATAAGTATTCAGTCCAAAAGTAACTGGTTATCAATTATAGTTTTAGGTTTAGCTTCCTGGGAGTCATGTTAAAATGCAGATAGCATCATTTAAACATTTTTCACCTCAATTAAAGGAGATGATGGCCCCTGAAGAAGAGAAACTTTCCCCAGTACTGGATCGGGATATACTGCCTTTCTGGGGGTGTTATAATTACGATGCTGAATTATGATGTTCCTCAGTGTATTTTTTTTATTAATTGACAAAAGAGATTTCATATGATTCTTGGCTGTATTGTCCTTTCATAAAAAAAAAAAATATTGGGGCATGACCTCAAAACTTAATTCAGAGAAGGCAATTCTGTTAAGAACAAAGGCAATATAGTTCAAGTTCGTAGACTTCTGGTGATCTGATTTGACCAAGGCTACAATTGGTGATATCCAGAAGAGCGACTGCCTTCTAGTGATTTTCTGTAACTATTACAGCTGGGGTGTTTATTAAGTGTTCGCTTCTGTCTGGTGGCACTTAAAGACTTTAAGTTATTTTAAAGACATAAAATTCTAAAAAAAAAAAAAAACAAACCCAAAAAACAACAACAAAAAAACCCTTCGTAAAAAGGTTTTTTACCTAATGAACAAATATATTGCATATAATTTTTAATGCCTCAATATTAAAATAACAAGGAGAGGGTGTTATTTTTCCTAAACTATTGGTAACTAATAGATAAGAGTTTCATATTTTTCTATAAAATTTCACATTTGAATCATTATTTCATTATGAGAAAAGAGGAAAGTGAAGCAACATCTGCCAAATACTCACTATATACTACATTCTAGTGCCATGTCATTTCACATATTTTATATTAAATTGGCATTAAACATGTGAAAATCAAAGCAAGCTAAAAGGAGATAGTTATCTTTGTGGACTTACTGAAATCCAATATGGAGCTATGTCCACATGGGCTCATGAAATCAAATATTAGGAAGAAATATATTTTTTCAGCAGCATTGTGAATTCAGTGGCTAAAACCACAAGACTTAAGTGAAAAGAGCGTATAAGTATTGATTCGTTAAATTTGTTCCCTTAGCTTCATGTTATGGATACGCTTAGAATACTAAGCTAGAGTTACATTTATTGTGCTGCTATGTGCAAGTGTAGTGCAATGCACCTTATGTAAAGTTTCCCTTTGGAGAATAAAAGTTATTAATGCGTGTGACTCCTGGGCGCCCCGTCTCCTGCTCTCTAGAACAGACCCTGGCTTCTCCTGCTCAGGGCCTTCCCCCCAGCCCTGTTCTCTAGAAAGGTGCTGCTTGTGGCTAACAAACAGGTGATCAGCTCTTTTTTGTTTTTTTTTTTTTAACATTTTTATTAGATCGCGTGCCCTCTCTTATTTTTTAATTAATGAATTTTTTATTGAATGAAAGAGTCTTTAGATTCTGTGGTGCTTTACAATTTTCAAAAGTTTTACTTACACACACGATTTCATATAATGCCACAGCCCCGTTTGCCTCCTACCCCTAAGTTGCCTCCCCACCCCCCTGCTGATAACCTAGTTTGTTCTCTGTCTATCTATCTAGTTTACTTACTAGTTTGTTGTATTTTTTAAAATTCCACCTATAAAAAAAAGAAAAGACAATTGATAAACCTTTAGCCAGACTCATTGAGAAAAAAGGGGAGAGGTCCCTGATCGATGAAATCAGAAATGTAAAAGGAGAAGTTACAGCTGGCACCACAGAAATGCAAAGGGTCATAAGGGAACTGGGAACAACTATATGCCGATAAAATGGATGACCTGGAAGGAATGGGCACATTCTTAGAAAGGTACAGTGTCCCAAGACTGAACCAGGAAGAAATAGAAAATACGAACAGACCACTTACCAGCAGTGAAACTGAATCTGTAATTTAAAAATTCCCTACAAACAAAAGCCCAGGACCAGGCGGCTTCACAGGTGAATCCTACCAAACATTTAGAGAAGAGTTAACACCTGCCCTTCAGAAAGCACGCCCCAAAACTGAAGAGGAGGAGCAGTTCCAAACTCATTCTGTGAGGCCAGCATCACCCTGATGCCAAAACCGGACAATGACTGTCTCTTCAGTGTGGCCACATCAGCGCAATGATAAGAGGAAACCAGGACTAGGAAGGCAGTAGGGAAGGGGGTGTAGACTGAGACATGTGTTTGGGTTAGGTCCAGGGAGTTTTCTTCTAGTAAAGAAAACATGTGCATAGTTCGTGGGCGATTATGAAGTAATGTACAGATGTCTGCTTTGTATTATATATTTCTTTCAGATATTACCAAAATACCAGTAGAGCCTTGAACTCTTTTAAAATTACTTTTTAACTATTTTTAAAACCCAAGGTGCTGCCTATCACATGTTTATCAGTGTCCATATTCTACAAGGTGGTGGGAAAGACATGTTTCAACTGCTTGGGCTGGAGGTGATATGGAAGAGGTATGGGGAAGTGTGGGTCTTGGCTGGAAGTCAGAGCTAGCCTTTGATCCTGACTGGCTGCATGTCTCTCTCCATGTTTCATATGGAGAGAGAGAGGGATTCAGCAAAGGGTAAAATGTGTAAGCACCAAACCACTGATGCTTTAACAATATATTTAGGGAAAAAATGTAGGGGGAAAATTTTTAGGGCATTGAAGCAAGTGCAATATAGTATGGACATTATGAAAGTGTTCTGAAAGTGCAGGTTTATCGAAAGCTATGTTTTGATGGTTTGCACTGTCTAAAACATTTTAGCTCTTATGGACCACAAGAGGAAAAATAAACCCTGTAAGTAGCAAAGAGAGATAGCTGACACCCAAAGAGCCTTTTAAATGCACAGATTATTTTATTCTAACATCTGGAATCTAAATGGTAAATAGCCCCTTAGGAATACACACTGTGTCACCTTCTCTAAGGAAAGTGTGTTAAAGGAATCATCTGAATTAGCTGAAGCTCTGTGCACAGGTGCCAGACATGGCTGGCATCCTCCTAACTCTGCATGGCTGCTTCTGAATCAATACTCCACCACCTCTGTGAGATTCCTGTCATGAGGCCCTAGGTTTCTCCAGTTTTCAAAAATTGCTTACTTCCTAGGAAGTCACGCCTGCATTTTAAGGAAAACTCTGGCTAAAGGCTATCAGGTGACCCCCCCACCCCCAACCCCCCGCCACCTAGCTCTCGCTCTTGGTGAATTTAATGCCTTTGTGAAAAATTCATTCAGCATTTACAGCTTATTGATTTCCTTATCTCCCATAACATGCATTCCCATTCTAGTTTAGCCACCCACTCTCACTGCCTTCACAGGAGTCAGGACATCTTTTGTAGCTTGTTTCTATCAGATTTTTAAATTCCGGTATTCTCACCTTTGACTGCAATTCCTTATCTTTCCAGTTCTCTGAAAATTTTATTTTATCTGTACGTTATTTGACCCCATACACAGCAATATTTTCTTATCTATTTGTATGTTTTTATAAACCTCACGGTTCCTTCTTGGCCTTGGTTATTTTCCACATATCTCTTAGGTTCCTCAAATTTTTTGCAGCATGGAATGCCAGAGCCCCCAATTCCATGCATGCCAATTCCAAGCCAAATCCACCTTTCACTTCTGCTTCTACACCCCCTACAACAGTGAAAACCGCATTCATGTCAGTTCAGTCATTGGATCACACACTTTCAAGTAACACTTCTCTTCCTCAGTGCTAAGTACCATCCTGATACTTTGTTAATATACATACATGTATTTGTTAACATAGCATATATAAATATCTATTTTAAATTTTATCCCCATAAACATCTGTAACCAGAAAATCAAATAAGCATTAAAAATATGAAATAAAATATTAACATGCAGATCTCAATGTTGCTTAGGGAATGTGCTTTTTCTTTAAGCAGTATCTGAATTTTTATTCCTGTACTAGTGTAGAGGAAATACGTAACTAGTATACTTTTAAATTAAAACCATAAAAATTATATACACCTTTTTCAGTTCCCTCTCTGTCTTTAAAAACTCATCATTCTGTAGCTCTTGGTGGTTTTTTTTTTTTTTTTACTTGCTGGATGGGCTGTAGCCTGATTCACGAGTCTGTTAATAAAGCCTATTAGATCTTTAAAAGTTAAAAAAAAAAACTATACACAGAATTTTGTAGTGCATATTGGATGTGTAAAACATTTTGCTTATTGCATCCTTCATGTTGATGGTAGCAGTGGCTAGGGTTTGTAGGTACTTCGTTACATTGGCTTTTACAGCTGCCTAGGTTAAGTATAATGTACCAGTCCCCATTGGCTCTAAGCTGCTTGGAGTTTTAAGAAGTTGAACAGCAGTCGAATAACAGTAGTAGCAGACAGGCGAAATGATAGATGTTCTGTGAATAACGCGCAATCTTTTCCGTAATGTCACAAAAGGACTCATGCTCTATTTTGTCGATTTCCTTAGTTAATTTAAGTCCCCGACTCATGAATCAGTCAGTTATTCCACCCCCTGCAGTAAAGATAAACATTGTGAAGGCGTCAGTGTGCAGTCACTGTAAATCACAATTCCACCCTGTCCGAGGAAGTCTATTTCCATGCTTCTCATTTAAAATATATGTGGAAGGATATGCGTTTATCAATCTTTTTTTAAAAAGATACCTGCCGATTTGCTTTTTCACTTTCATTGAGACTTAATAGTCCTCATGATTAAGTGGATCTAAAGAAGTACATTTGAGGTATATATCTATATACTACACTGTAAGTATGGATATAGATAAATAAATATCTACAAGAGGCAGATGGCAATACTGTTGTCTACACGTTAGTAGCTCTCTTTTATGAGATCTCAATATAGTTTCTCTCTTAAATGGCATTAACTGAGTGTATTTCTTTCCTAAAAAACAACCATGAAACAGACAGTGAAGAGGGTGTAATAAATCCTCTGCATATTTTTGAGGTACCTGGGCTCATGTGTCCATGTCTGATTACACAGTGGTACACTTCTGAAAGTGAATAAATCCTGAGTTATTTCTAGAAAATTTGATAAGACACTTTATTTGGTTACAAATTAAAATCGTGCCAGCAGATGTCTATGCTCTGACCCCTAGAACTAATTACGTTCTATAAGGGTGGAAAGCAATTGCGTGGACTGAACTGCTACCTGGTGAAACCTGCCTCCATGGTGCTATTGGACAGTGCTGAGCTGGAGGCTTAAACACTACACAGGAAAGTAACCAAGTAGCTAAAAATCACTGATAAAATAATATTTGGGATCTTACATTATCCTCAGATTAATGTCTAAAATGCACATGAAATACCATGGTTATGGGAATGGGGACTGTTAAACATAAGGTTAAACTTTTTATATAAAATTGAATTTTTTTCCCTAGACATGACCTTGAGAAACTTAACATCCACTGTCTCTGGCATGTCTTGGGAACGGGTCAATCCAATCTCAAAGAATACTTAAAAACAAATCGTTTCCTATACAAATGTAAAATGAACATCTTAGTAATTTTATTTAACTCCTTATTTAATAAGAGAACCAACAAGATGTTTCAACTGGTTCAAAGGACAATCCAAAGAGTAGACACATACACAGGCAGTCAAAAATGCTGAAACGAATTTTCTTAATAGATGCAACATTGGTCAGTATCCTTAGGGCCAGACTCAAATACACACTACTGGATAGTTTTCATTTCTATGGAGAATTATTTGAAGTTTACAGAGTAGTGAAATACCTAAAGAAAAATGAAAGACACAGAGACGCAGAGACTCAAATGAACAATCTTGAGTTTTCTGTTGAAAATATTCAGTAATTTTTTGGGATCATTTCAAAAATCTCAATTTTTCCCTACGCTAAGAACATGTTTATACTTTTATTTATAGTGAACATTAAAGGGATTTTCCTTTGTTGAATTAGTATGAAAAATTTATGGAAGGAGATAGAACATAAAGCAATCCTCAAGCTTATTAGTATTAAAAAAACCTATTGTGAAGTAATTTGCTTTAAGTATATTTCTCCAAGAAAAATATGAACAGCCACTGCTCATGTCTATGTAAACTTGCTCTTACACAGATATATATTATGTATGTATGTGTGAATATAGATATATATTTATATAGGTACCCACACCCACACAGTTATCCATTTGAGAGAATTACTTGTGCAAATTGTTCTACTTTTTATTATGAAGCAAGAAAGTTATTCTTAATTTTTTATGTAATAAAAACTCTAGAACTCTCTAAGATATTTAGACTGCTTATAAACATTTCTACTATAAGCTATTTAGGCTGTTAATAAATATTTTCTTTTCATGATGTCCAATGTACTCTATTGGAGGTAGTGACATATAAGATCCTATCAGAACAATTCTACTTTGTTAATTAATTTTGCTTAGACACAAATTTTTAAGACCCACTGTGTATCAACAGCTGTGAAAGTATACAAAGATGGATCGAACCAGGGCTTCAGCTTTGCGTGACAAAAAATGAATCACTGAAAGTAAAAATTGTTAAAAAGAAGGGAAGAATAATAAATGGTTTGAAATTAATTTCAGCAATTGACTATTGATGGCATAGAAAGAGTAATAAAAACGAGATAAAGAACGATTCTGTCTTTTCCCCTTTATCCTGATCAATATGTAATGAGAAGAATAAAACAAATGACTTTAAAGGATTGTATTACAGTTGATTGTCTTAAAATAGTTGGATCATGTGTCATAGAAGTCAATCTTCGCTAATAAGGCTACTATGCGAGGTTTGATTAATATTGTGGCCAATAAATTTCTCATTTTCATTGGGCACTTTTTTAGTGAGCAATTTTCATAGAAACTATTTATGTTATTTTAGGGTGGCTTTGATGTCTGATAGCTCTTTGAATTTTAGGTATCATTGAAATTAAAAAAAACATAATTTGACATTGATTATCCCAAAATTTTCAGTATTTGAGGATACTTTTAGGCAAAAGAATAATTAATTTAAAATATACCTATATTATTTTAAAAAAGAAAATTTAAATTGCTGTTAGTTCAAAATGTGGCCCCGGCACATGGAGGGCCAGGAGAGACCAAAGAGGCAGACCACTCCGGATTGGTAGGTGGCAGTTAGTAAGCAAAGGAACTTACATGTGATGCTCATCTTGGGTGGTTGTGAGACAAGGAAACCTCCATGCCCACCTGCCAGAGTCTTAAAGCTTATACGGAGGCCTTAACTGGGTTTGGGCCCATTTTCAGTCCAGAGGGTCTCAACCACGCCTTACTCTCTCAACTCTATGTCCTTGAAACGACTCCCACCATGGGAGCGAGGTACACGGCAAGGACGAGGAGGGGTGCCGTGCCTCGGATTGCCTGGGTTCAGCTTGGGGGTCAGCCAGAGGTGACATCCTCTCAATGACCAATTCCAACAGTTGCTCCTTCAAAGACACAGCTGGTAAATATAATGCAGCAAACTCTGTCCTTTTCTTGGTCCCCACACTCATTTTAAAGTCACCTTTTCCTTTAATATACGTGTTCTAATATTATGAACACTCTTGCAAATTTTAGTACATTTTCAGCAGATTGTGCTGTTTCAAATTCTATTATTTTATCCCAGTTCATCTGCTTAGATACCCTTCTTTGGCTAACATTTTTCATATTTTAAAATTATTAATATATTGTATACAGTAACATGGTGCCTACATTTCTCTCTATTAATGTTTTATTTTATTCCATAACCTTTAGCTTGTCCTCTTTATTCCATATTCCTCTTTGTAGATGTAGTTTTCAAAGATGCTTTTCTTATTTACACGAAAGCAAGACTTTTGAACCACGATATTCTGAATGCAATCAAAGTCAAGGCTCAAACATTTCTTGAAAATGAGATTTTTCTGAGTTGGGAATCAGAGCCATCTATTGCCTGATGCAATTTGAGAACAGAATTTGTTACAACCCTCTGCATTAATAGCAGAAAGAGGAAAACGGATAAGATGGAAGCAAAAAATATACATTCAGAGAGCAAGAAGAAACTTGCTCGTGGGACTGACAGGAATGGGGTTTATTAAA
Source organism: Camelus bactrianus (assembly GCF_048773025.1). NCBI lineage: Eukaryota > Metazoa > Chordata > Mammalia > Artiodactyla > Camelidae > Camelus > Camelus bactrianus. Next base: position 56,060,208 of record NC_133552.1, read on the forward strand.
CTTACCTAGTTTCGGTACCAACACTAGTCTTTCAATCAGTTCATGACAGAGTTCTTATAGCTTTCAGTTTTGTTTTCTCTATAAAAGTTTCCCCGAATCTTTATTTTGTAAAGCCATATATAAAATTGTTACTTTCAGAGCTCTCCCACATACTATATATGTATATGTGTGTGTGTATATATATATATATAATTTTCACAACATATAAATTATTCTCACAACTCCGTATGCTAAGGAAGCACAGATATATTCCTGATGTGAAAAATGAACTCACTGAGAGATTCAGTGACTTTCCCAAGGTCACAAGGCTTGCAGCTTGCAGTAAAGGACTAGAAGATAGCAGTGTAGATGTTTTTCCCATTCCCCATTTCTTTATACCACACCCACCCCCGACCCCCGAAAGCCCTTTAGCTCAGTTACTGCATGTCAGATAGGCAATTTTTCCTTACAAAAGCAGTCTTTTCTTATCTATTAACATTTTACACCTATGACTTGCAGCTTTGAAGCACCTGAGATTTTTTCCCCCCCTTTAACAGCTTAAGGTCCTGACAGTACAGCAGCCTTCCTCACCAGAGTCATGGCGGAACTGTCTCCGCTGTTGTATCGTACACATCCAACCTCTGGTAATTTGATCAGACTCCTCCACTCAGTACCATCAGAGCACTACCTAAATTGGAGCCACCTGGGATGACTGCTTGATCCATATTCTTGAACCTTACCTCCTTCATAATGAGTGTCTTGCAGTGGACCTTGAACATTGCATGTTAAATAAATTCTCTGAAAACCACTGCATTAAAGAGTTTAAAATCCATATATTATGCAGGCCCTCTTGCCAAATATTCAGAGTTGTTTATTCAGCTGCCACCTGGACTTAGCCATTTGGAAGCCTGGATGCAACTCTTACTCAATATGTCCTAAATTCAACTCAACTTTCTCCCAAGCTATTTATGGTAGGCAGAATCAAGCTTCCAACACCCAAGATGTCTACATCTTAATCTCTGGAACCTGTGAATATGTTAGCTTACTTGGCAAAGGAGAATTAAAGTCGTAGCTTAAATTTGAATTGTTAATCAGTTAACCTTCAAATGTAGATTAGCCTAAATAACCCAGGTGGGCCCCATGAAATCACAACCATTTTTAAAAACGCAAGAGGCGGCAGAGGAGAGTCAGAGAGACGCAGCTACGTGCGAGTGGTCAGGGATTCAGAGTTACTGACTATAAAGATGCCTGGAGACGACCTTGAGCCAAAGAATGTGCATGACCTCTCCAAGCCAGAAAAGTAAGGTAATGATTGTGCTATTTTAAGCCACCAAGTTTATGGTGTAACATGTCAACTAGAAAAAGCTGATATAGAGTCTGGTCTCCGGAAGCAGGGTGCTGCTGTAGAAATTACCTAAAAATGTGGAAGACGCTTTGGAATTGGGTGGTGGCCAGAGGCTGGAAAAAAAATGTTGTAGAGCATCACAGAACAGATGTAGATTGTCTGGAATGGAAGAGTAGTAGGAATCTGGGACTTTACAACTGTGTTAGGACTGAGAAGGAAGTGAGGAGGAGGGTGGAGAAAAACTGTCGTCTTAGAGAACAACACAGTTATTAGGAATAGACTGTCAGTGGAAGTGTGAACATTGAAGGATCTGCAGGTGAGGGCTCAGAAGGAAATAAGGGACGTGTTATTGAGAGCGGAGCCTTGCTATATAGTGGCAGGAATTTTGGCATAATCGTTACCTGCAGTTACGTGGAAAGGACAACTTATAAATTGGATATTTAGCTGAGGAGATTTCCCAACAAAGTTCCAAAGAGTCAACCTTGTTTCTGAGTAAAATACAAGTGAAAAGAGATAAACTGAGAGAAGAATTATTAAACCAAAGGGAGCCAGAGTATGATGATTTGGGAAATTCTCTTCTATATTTGCAAAGACATTAAAATTAAGAGATTTGCTTTCAGGAAAGTGTAGTCTAAAAGAGTTAAGGCTGTGGCTGAACAATCTTTTGCTAACACCTCAGGAAGTTCAAAAAGACTGCGTATTCTATTACATAAAAGGCTCTTTGAAGAGACCGAGTGACTCGCGGAGTCCCTCCATTGTGTCAGAAGCTGAAAATATCTGTGGACAAGCCTCTTGTCTACTGGAGTGAGCGCCACGATATACAGAGGAGACGCCAAATTCTTGAGCGTTCTATCAATAGATACTGCTACTGCCATCTTGGGCTGGAATAAACACAGAGTGCAAAATGAAGGAAGGTTGTCAGAATTCCAAATTCTGCAGGAAGGAAACAGGTTGATTAGACTAATCAGCTGTAAATATATGATGTATTTAATGCACAGGGAATAATGATCCAGAAAGCAGAGCCTTGAGCCCCAGGGACCTAGCCTCAGGCCCAGAGTGTGGAGTCAAAAAGCACAGAGAATTATTCCCAGGACTTAAAACCTACTGGAGTTTGCCTGTCTGGACTGTGAAATTGCTTGGCACCCTGACTCCTTTTTTCCTTTACATTTTCACCTCTTTTGAACCAGAATATTCTATAACTATTATTTCGTATCTGTCCTGCTGTTGTATTTTGGAAGTAATTTGGGACTTTTGAGCTGATGGGATTTAGGTGGGACTTGATACTTGGAGTGATGCTGTAATGGGATGAGAGACCTTTTTAGGAGATTGGAATGGAGTTAAGGTATTTCATGTTGGGTGGATGGGTTCGTTGGATGGGTATTATTGGAGCTCTGAGAGCAGACTGCGGAAAGCAGAATAATGCCCACACACATACACACAGTTACCCACGTCCCAATCCCTAGTACCTGTGGGTTCGCCAAGTTACACGGCAAAGGAGAATTAAGGTTGCAGATGAAGTTAAGGCTGCTAAACAGCTGACCTTAATATAGTCATTATAATATTATAATATAATATAATATTATAGTGACCTTAATATTATCCAGGTGGATTCAATGTAATCACAAGTGTCCTTAAAAGTGGAAGAGGGAAAGATATGTGATTCTCCCCTAGACTCTCCAATAGGAAGTCGTCCTGCTTACAACTTGAGTTTAGCCCAGTGAGATGGATGTTGGACTTTTAAGGTTCAGAAGTGTTAGAGATTTACATTTACATTCAGCATGATGTTTGTGGTACTCTGTTACAGCAGCGACAGAAAACTGTATTCTTGCCTCCTGTTCTGTCAGCTTATGCTGTCCCTGTTCATCTATTCCCTACCTGAAATTCTGAAGATTGTTCTTGCTTCCCAATTCTCTTTGCTTGACTGTATCCAGTCAACTACTAAGTGTTGTTGCTTTGAGCTCTTAAATTTTCCTGAAATAAGTCCTCTTGTCTCCCTCTCTACCATCATTTGCCTGCGTAAGTTTCATTGTTTTTAACAAGAGTGTCTCAATACACCTAGAATTGCCTCCATCTCACCATCCAAAGTTTTTTGGGTGTTGTCTTTCTTTTTGATACCCTTCAAAGATCTCTCATTACCTGTCCTAGAGAGTAACATCTAAGTTGCTTAAAAATCAAGTGCAAGCTTGCCATGCCGTCTCCGCTAACCACTCCAGCATCACCTGCCTTGCAGTAAACGCCAAGGCAACTCTGAGCTTCTTGTGGTGACTTTAACATGCCTTGTTGTGTTGAGTCTCTTGCCATTGCTGTGCTGTTCTTGTTCTGCGGTGTTCCTCCTCCCTCCCTACACTTTTGAAACACTTTAACGTTCCTATTGTCCCATCTTCTCCAAGAATTGCTCCCTTAATTTTCAGATGGAACTCTGGGTTCTTAATTTGTGCTCTCTTCTTCTCCTGAGCACATCTTTCTCTGGCTATTCATAAAATAAATGATTACTTATTTCCAGGTTAGTAAAAGTCAGAGTGCCTAGTGCATAGTGGGTGATCGATAACTGATTCCTTAATTAAAGTGAGTTAAACTGCTCCACCATTGTGGTGGACTCAGCCTAAAAAGAGTTCTCCCTCTGCCCCCAGTAAGTGAGGCCTTTGTGTAATCCCCTCCTCTTGACTTTGGGCAGAATCTGTGACTTGCTTCTAGCTAATAGAATATGACAATATGCAAAGGGGTTTTGCAGGGATAATTAAGATCCCAGTTTAGTTGATTGAAAGCAAGATGAACTAGGATGAGACTGACTTAAGGTGAATTCCCTGAAACTGAGATGAGGGTTCTTCCTGAGGTAGAAGACTCTTATGCTGGCCTTAGAGTAGCAAGCAGCCGTATTGTGAACCGCCTACGGAAGGAACCACGTGGCAGGGAGCTGTGGCAGCATCTAGGACTTGAGGGTGGACCGCAATAGTCAATAGTCCGCAGTAGTCTGCAAAAATCCAGGTCTTCAGGTGACACAGCTGCAAGAAAATCCTGCCAATAAAGGCAAAGAGCTAGGAGTGGGTTCCTCCCCAGTTAAGTCTCCAAATGAGAATGCAGCCAGGTCAACACCTGGACTGCAGCCTCGGGACACCCAGAGCAAAGACCTAGATAATTCATGTCAGAACTCTTTGATTCACAGAGACTGAGAAGTGTGTGTGTTGTTTGAAGCTTCTGAGTTCATGGGAATTTGTCCTGCAGCAATAGGACTCATGTAGATCCACCCGTCAAGGCAGTCATTTGCTAATTTACATTTCCTATTACCCGTGCATATCTATTTATTGCTTCTATTACATTGCTTCATTCATTCACTCATTATCTTTTCATGCATTAATGCATGCCATTAATATCTTAAAAATCCAAGTCACTAATAGACAGAATGTATATACAGAGCCCCAAACCAGAAATTCTCAGCACTGAAGGAATTCCTGATCTGGTGGCCCCCTACAAAGCATAAAAGGAAAAGCAACTGCCTCTGCCAAGGTGGGATGGTGACATAACACATATTGTCCATGACTTGGATGCTTCTCTAGTTGGTTCAAATCTACAGACTCCTTCAGGGCTCTTCTCAGTCTGTACATCTGCCATTGAGCCTTCTAAAATCATTTTTATATACAATCAAATTTCAAACAAGATCCACATGTAATGCACAATTTAAATTTTTATTATTTGTTCTTCAACTTTGCATCTTGTTTTCATAACTGTATTTTAAGCTTTAAGAAACAGAAGAGCTCCCTTTATATTCCTCTCTGTCAAGAACAATATGTCAGGTTATAGGCTCCGTTCCAGATATCCTGTGTCTCCCTGTCTTCCAGAAAATTCCACATGGTAACATAGTTTAATATATAAGATGTGTTTAAATTTTTCCTTTCCTCTAGTGCGCCTGAAATGCATTGCTAAGTTATGTTGGGGGAAACTATAATGTGTCCAGAAAGTTCTGTTAAAATTCAAATAACTATAAAAGAAGCTATAAGATTACATGCGGAGGAAGATATCTATTTATAATTTATATTTATCTATTTATAATTCTAATGCCAAACATTTTGAAAATCAATACTGAGACTTAGAGACTACATGGGACTTGATACAGACTCCATTTGCTGGAAAAAAGTAGGGGTGGGGAGGATTGAGAACTGCAAATCTAGCCTGAAGGAAGACATAAAATTTTTTTGATACATTTATTAAATTTAATCAATTTTGATTATGAGGAGGCGTTAAGAGCTAACTAGCTGAGACTTCAGTAGGTAAATACAACAGAGGTGCCTAAATCTCCATTATGTTAATCTGCTCATGCTGCCGTCATAAATGAGGGTCAAACAACAGAAATCTGTCTTCTCTCAGTTCTGGAGGCTGAGAGGTCTGAGATCAGGTACTTGCAGATCTGATTTCTGGGGAGGTGTCTCTTCTCGGCTTGCAGACTGCTGGCTTTCTGTGTCCTCACACAGCTGAGAGCTGTGATATCTCTTTCTCTTCTAATGAGTGGACTAGTTCTATCAGAGGATCAGGGCTCCACTCCTGTGACCTCATCTAACCTGAATCACCTCCTTGAAGGCTCTGTCTCCATTACAGTCACCAGGGAGCTAAGATTTCAGCATAGGGATTGGACGGAGGGAGGCACAGTTTGGTCTGTAGCACCCATCTCCCAGTGGTTCCTCAAAAACAATGCAAAACAAAACAAGTTTATAGTGTGTAGCACAGGGAACAATATTCTAAACCTTGTAGTAACTTATGGTTAAAAAGAATACGAAAACGAGTATGTATGTTCCTATATGATTGAAGTATGGTGCTGTACACCTGAAACTGATGCAACTTTGTAACTGACTATACTTCAATAAAAATACATTAAAAAAGAGAATAAAATAACAAAAACCCCCAATACAACACAAGAAGAGAATTAAAGCTACACAAAACCATCCCTTTAACATAACTTGAAGACAGAGAATGACTAAACTTCAAAATAACCCTAAGTATAAAAGAGAAAAGAACATACAATCCCAGCCAGAGATGCTGTTTCACACTCCTGCCTAACACCCCGCCCCATGCCCCTCCCCGTCAAGCTCTCTGACAAAGAAAAGCAGAAAAAGCAGATTGGGTAATAATTATAGGGAAGAGGAAAGGAAGACACCAGGAAGGTCTAAGGTTTATCTAAGACCCACACCACAACGACTAAGTCGTTTGCAAGTCTACAAATTTCATTCCTGAGCACGGAATCCCAGGTAGGGACTAAGATGTTTTCAGTCATCTGAAGAGCAGTCTAGAAAATTCATGGCTCCTGGGAAGTGGGGAGGGGGCAAAAGTGTAAGATGCACCCTTTACAATTGCTTGATGAAAGGGGAACCAGAAAGAGAAGAAAATAAAGGGTTGTGAAACAGAAAAGAAAACCACATAGGGGACGCACAACTCAGATAATTTCCACTAAGTCAAGTTATAGCATTTAAATAAAATGTCAGGGAACTAAGGCATTATAAAAAGGTTTAAGTACAGAGATAAACACTTAAGCAAGAAGAACAAAAAACAAATCATGCTTTAAATAGTATGTGTATGTGTATATACATAAAAGAGCAAAGGATATGAATTTCATAGAGGAAGAAAAATAGTGTCTCAGAATGTAGATAATCCTAAAATAGGACAGAGCTGAGACCAAACATAGCAGTTATAGATAAAATGTGAATGCACCCAACTCTCCTATTAAAGGAAAAAGACTTTCACCCTCAATGAATATGTAAGTAACATCTATATGCTTCACAGGAAAAATAAACTTATAACAGTGTAATTCAGATTGGGGTGAGGAAGGATAAAAAAAATAATTTACCAGGCAAATGGGGAAAAAAGTTACAAACACACACAAGGAAGTAGGGGTAACAATCCTGACATCAGACAAAATAGAATTCAAGAGCAAAAGCATTAAACATGATAAAGTAGGGCAACTTTTAACGGTAAAGGCCACAATTCACAACGAAAATATAACACGTATGAGTATTTCTGCCCCAAGGTAACACAACAGTTACTTTATGAAGCAAAAACTGTCAGCAAATACAAGGAGATAAGAGTAGAATCACGTTAGTGGTAGGAGACATTAGCAAAACACTCTCATACAAGACAGGTCACGTGGACCGAATATAAGGAAATAGAAGACCTGCACAATCCATCAAGTAGGTAGCGACTACGGATCGACGCTGAAATTTACACTCTGATACTAGATAACGCACCTTCTCCTCGAGCACCCACGTAACCTTCACAGAAAGACAGATGGTCATGTATTAGGTCCATAGGGTATAAATCTTACAAAGTAACACTTTGATGACACTCAAGTGACATATGCACTGCATATTTGACAATTGTGTCAGTTTTGCTAGGTCTGCCATAGCAAATACCACAAACTGAATGTCTGAAAACAGCAGAAATCTATTCTTTCATAGTTCAGGCCATAAATTCAAAATCAAGGATTCTGGAGTCAGCATTATTGTATCCATGTTAATTTTCTTACTTGAATATCAATCTATGTATCTTTAGAGAGTACTATTAATATTTAATTTTATATATGTTATATAATATAAAATATATCACTTAATGAAAATGTTTTAAACCGTAACGTATCTCATGGATACCGTATTTAAGTGGAGTTCGTTGAATAGAGTAACTTAAAAAAATACTACTACTTTAACAGTTTTCTTTGGTTTTACTTCATTATCAGCTTTCTTCATTCTATTAAAATGAAAATAAGAAAACTCAAGAGATCTGTTTTGATACAGGATTGGCTTTTTTTCAAAATCAAAGATATATGCAGTAACTAATTGGAAAAACTCGCAATATTTAGCAAGTTTAAAGATTTTTCATATGTTTTTTGTCCAATGGCATTTAATTTTCTGTGAATTGACTGCTTACATCCTAGGTGAGGCATATTTTTTGATCACTCTGACTGCTATTTGTTCTGGGTTTTTATATTTGAAACGTAAAGATAGTTGCCATCCATGATTATTATATCTTTTTGGAAGAATGCTGACTGCGAGGATCAGAGAAGCTGAGACCAGGAGCTTGAAACTATAATTGAAAGGTTATACAATATCATTAAAGCCAGTTCTCTAAAAACATAGTCAGGGTACATCTGCCCCTAGGGCATCTTTCTTATTATGACATGGCCAACTTTAGAGGCATAAATAATGAGGAACCTTTGGCCATAGTCACATTTGTCATATCCAACTCTCAAAACTCCAGAGTAGAATTTAGATAGGATATGGCAAAAGAATGTAACCTCTTGATATATATTTATCTCTTAGTTACAGCTTGTACTAAAATATTTATTATAGTTACTTGGGAGTTAAAAACTTTTATGGACATCCATAATAGGAATAGCATCTTACCCTTTACAGCACACAGTGGTATACAACACATGCTTATTCAAGGAAGGGACGGGGAATTGACCATCTCATGAAGACATCAAATGAGAAACACATGAATTGTCATTTAATGAACTCTGAAAAATGGAATCACTTAGATAATTATCTTGCCACAGTACTTTTTAAACTTTTTAAAAATCTTGATTGGGGGGAGTTAAAATTATTCTACTACTTGATATGCAAATTTACCAAGCAGCTCACCTTCAAAGACATTTTGTTTTATTTTTCAATGAAAGGTGACTGCTACAGGGCTTAGCAACCCCACTCCTTGGGGATATAATTAGCTAGCTTGTTTACATGTACCCTGTTGAGCTTGAAAGTGTCTGTACACAGATTATGTTGGTTACCATGGACTGGCCATGTCCATAGTGGATTCTCAATGTGTTTTTGTGCATATATTCACTATATTTCCAGAGATCGCCCTGGCTGTCATTTAATTAGGATGCAAACAAACTGGAGGAAATGAATTTAAATTTGAATTTTGCTGCAATTAGGATGAAAGAGTTTAAACATGGGTGACTTACAGTTTATAATATCAAGTTAATTTATGGGTACGACCTCAAGTCATTTCTAGCAGGAATATTTAAAATCAATAATTACAGCCTCAGATTATCCCTTTGCTCCTAGGGAATAAAATGGTCTGTTCTGAAAAGTCAGCCTATTGTCTAATAGTTTTTCTTTCAGGATTTAATAACAATTACACAGCTGAGAGTTAATTCTAGATAGCTTTAGTTGTACCTCTGGCCTATGATGAAGTTAAAGGTATATGATTTTAGAGGGAAAAATAAAGCTAAATCAAAAACTTTAAAATATTCAAGGTAATATTCTAGTGCCAGACTGAATAAAATTCATATACGTGCTCTGAATATTCTCAACAGTCAGGAATTTTGTGGTACTTAGGAGACATCCAGAAGGTATAATTTAGAAGGTGAATATGAGAGGTCTGGAGAAATGTCCAGATAGGGTTTATAGATTTGGCATTCGTAAGCATATAGTCAGTGATTGACATTATTTAAATAGATGAGCTTTCCCTAAGAAAGCAAATGGCATAAAAGAAGGACATGGATGAAACCCAGGGAAAGTTTTAAGAACAGACCAGTGGGAAAAAGAAAGAAAACTAAAAGCAAGATGAGTGGGGAAAAAGTAGGAAAGTCAGGAGGAAATAATTGTTAGAAAAAAAGAAAGGCATAGACTTTTAAGAAGGGCCGGAGAAACCATGTCAGATCCTATAGCGCTGTCCAAGATAAGGTCTGAAAGGTAACCCTGACCTTGGTGATTAGCAAGGCATTGTTAACCTTTTTAGAGCAAGGTTATAAGAATGGCCAAGTGGTTCAGATACCAGAGGACCAAGAATAAAATTGAGGAGAGGAAGTAAATGGCTCCTAAGGAATAAAATGATCTGTTCTGAAGAGTCAGCCTGTTGTTTATTTTATTTATTTTATTTTATTTTAGTACAGTCAGTTACAATGTGTCCATTTCTAGTGTACAGCACAATGTCCCAATCATGCATATACATACATATTCATTTTCATATTCTTTTTTATTATAGGTTATTACAAGATATTGAATATAGTTCCCTGTGCTGTACAGAAGAAATTGTTTTTCAAATGTATTTTTATATATAGTGGCTAACATTTGCAAATCTCAAACTCCCAAATTTATCTCTTCCCACTGCCTTTCCCCGTTAACCATAAGATTGTTTACTAAGTCTGAGAGTCGGTTTCTATTTTGTAGATACTCAGTTCATCGTGTCCTTTTTTCTTTTTTTTAAGATTCCACATATGTGTGATATCATATGGTATTTTTCTTTCTCTTCCTGGCTTCTCAGCCTATTGTTTAATAGTTTGTTCTTTCAGGATTTAAGAAAATTATACACATGAGAGTAAATTCTGGACTGCTTTTTCTTTTTAAGATCTTGCCTTTGAATATAGAAGAGGACAGTGTCTAAAATAGGACTCAGAATTTTTTAAAAAATTATTTTCCTTAAGATGTGAGTGATTTGAGCCTGTTTGTAAGATTGCAACTTTGTAAACTGTAAAGGAAGCAACATTGGAGAATGAGAGGTTGAATATACAGGAGAAAGGGTATAATTGATGGTTCAAAGATCCTAAGCAGAGTGGTGAGGATGGGTTTACATAACACAGTGAGAAGGATTCATTTAGGAGAGTAGAAGGGACACATTTTCCTTTAAAATGATCTATTGAGGAAAAAAAAAAACCTATAATACATCTAGGCATTAGATTAGAATTGGGTCAGCATACCTGAACACTTCTTTCTCTGTGAAAGTTAAAGCCATCTGCGTGGGTTGAAATATAATTTTTTATGGTAAATTTGAGGTAAACCAAGTTTACAAACAAAACTTTTTGGAAGGAAGTTTGAGAGTGGAAAATGAGGAGCTGCATGTAATAGGTTCTCAGCAATTTCCAACAATCTGAGGTTGGAAACAATTTTGAATGACATTGTGGTCAGATATTATTTTAGCTTATTAACAAATTATTTTATTGGACAGAAAATCTTGTTGACTTTTTAATTTGTTTTGCTTTTTTTTTTTTACAATTTAGATACTTATACATGTATGGTATTCTAAATATTTATCTTTTTTTAATATATATATATATATTCAAATATGGCTTCTTATCTCAAAAATCCTACCCTTTCTAAAAGACCAAGATGTCATTATAATCATTGTGATTTTTTTCTTGATTTTATGCAGTGCTCGTATAGCAGCTATTTTCAGAGAACCCAAAAATCAGGGTATTGTCCCTAGTACACCAGAAAAATGTCCAATATTGTAAAATATCTTTATCTAAAAATGTGTGTGTTTGTATACACAAGATTTTCTTAAATGTCGTGCACCAGTAACCTCCCAGTATTTTCCAGGCATCTCTGTGTGTTTGTTGAGGCACATTTACAATATTCCTAGGGCACTTTGCAGCACTGCCTTAGCCTTCACTTCTTGCTTTCACAGAGCTTCAAGATTAGCCAGCAATGAGAGTTTAGACCCTTGTCAGGTTTCTCTAGGAATGTACGTAGTACTGCACATGTGAATGTTCTTCTAGTTTCCCAGACATATGTTGGAGGCAAATGTTTTCAAAGCCCCAGATGAGGAACTCGTTCCTCATTCCTCAAGATTTCTTTGGGTCAACTTCTTGTTTGCCCCAACCATTATCACCATCACAGAGAGCTGAAATGTTAAACCATTGTCACTGATTGCTTTTGACAAATACCCATGGGAAAAGGCTATTTGCACTAAGAGCTATGAATCAGGTAAAATAAAGACAAGATGATGGTGGTTTAGACCATAGTGTTAGCACTAGAAATAATATAAAGCATTTGAATTCTGGATATATTTTGAAGGTAAAATGAATAGAATTGGCTAAAGATTGGATGGGAGTGTGAAATAAAGGGCTTATTAATTTCTATTTGCCTTTTTCTATATAATAGAGAAAATAAATGGAGAGATCAAAAACTCTGATGACTTGTGCCAGGATACATAGCTGTTTAAAAGAAAGCACTTATCATATTTCATGGCACGTAGTAGGCAATCATTAAAAATGAGTTTCACTTCCTTTGTGGCAAAGATGTTTGGGCTTCAAATCCAATGCTATTTTCAGATTCCTGTCCTATCACTTCCATGCGTTGTATCTCTATATGTTTATTTCTACCAATAATCAACTAACTGACCAAAAAATTAACCAGGAGTATTTATAGGCATTCACTTTGTTTCCAGCTTTGTGGAAACAGAAAAGATAATTCTGGTTATGATGACATCAACAACAACAAATGTTTGTAGGGTGGCTGCCTTCTGTTAGCTAACTTTTCATACATTATCTCATTTAATCCTTATAACAACCCAACAGGGACAGTTACTATTATCTTCATTTTGCAGTCGTGTGAGTGAGGAAACTGTCGAGTTAAATAATGTTAATACTCTGGGGATGGGACTCTTGGGGAGCTCCAAACACATCCTGCTCAATCCATTCAGCCCATCAGTGAATTGATTTTCACTGTAATTTTGAGGCTATTCATTTTTAAGTCTACCACAGAGTTGGGGAAAAGGGGATAGAAACAGGACAAACTAAAAGGTCACAAGGCTTACTGAGAGTCAGCATTTTTCTTCAAGAAACATACCTCAACTTGTTGCAACTTAATGCCCAGAGTTCTGAGGAAGTTGATTTTTTTGGACTACAATTGCAATATTTTCATTGTTTTTATGGGGAAGCAGAGTTTCAGTGATCTTTACCATTCTGGAAGTCAGAATGACCTTACGTATGTTTTAAAATTATATTCTCACAGGCACTCAATTTAATTATGTCACATACATTCCCCATTTATTAGAGGAGAATCCTAAGAGATCATAAATGAAATAAGTATAAGGTATCTTACGGCAGACATCAACTGAGAACCTGGGATCTTAGTTCCAGCCTTTCTTTGCTAAGAGTGATGGATAACATGTTGAAAGAGAAAGGTGAGAGTTTGAATTGCATCCGAAGAGTAAGAGAAGGAGCTGACTAGGGACTTGTAGATGGACACTGTGCCTCATAGTGGTCCCTGCTGCAATTTCAACTCAAACAGTTCAGTAAATTTGGGGTGACAAGTATAAAATGGGTTGTGTGGAGTATTTTGGACCCTATCAAATGTCTTTGTAATGACATTGTAGATGACAACCCACCATTCTGTGAAATATGTACCTATCAGAAAACATTGAATTGGTTCAGTCACTGATCTGACCTGAGCTTTTGTGTTCATATTTTTATGGAAATTATGAGGTTAAGGTATAAAAAAGCATTAGAAAAAAAAAGTTTTGTTTTAATTGCAAAGGGGTTAGAATATTGTTGGCTTTTTATTTGATTTTTCCTGGGCAGGCCATGATCATTAAAATAATTCACTGTGATGTGAGAAAGTGCTTCTTGTCTTAGGGGCACTGGTGAGGTGAATTCACAATTATGGATCGTTTTAATTGAATTATATCCTTAGAGCTTTGGTTCTGAGCTCTGAATCCACAGTCTGTAATTTGCAAGTAATCAATGATATTTATTTAAATGCTCTTGGGCAAAGGTAATATGAATACAGAAACCTGCTTACTTCTAGCATAAAATTGTTTGTTAGGCAAAAGAATAGAGCATTGCAAATTAACTGTTAAAGGGAAATGTTATCTTGGTTTATTTAATTTTAACACATTGATTTGATATTTACTGAGTATTTTTAGGAATAACTTACATGAAATTTAGTTTAACTGTTGTTAAAATGTGAAAGTAACTTTGAAAGCAAGCATTCTTATCTTTTATGGTACTTATCTAATGCCAAGCGTTTTTCATCTGTCCTGGAAAAAATATTTTTTATATTTTAGAATTAATGTCTGTACCTAGTTGGTGGTTAATCAAGGAAATGCCTAAATTAGGAACCTTCCCAAATTACTCTGTATAAGTATATATGATAGTTCACTGATATTGACCAAAGTGAAAAAAATTATATTGCAATGTATCTTACATATAGCAATCCTAAGAGTTCACCATGATAAATTTAGAAATATACATTTGTAAGACTTTAGCATACTTTTAGAGTTTTGAAAGCATCTCCTTTTCCCCTCTCAGTCAATGCTGCTCAAAAGTAGCTACCATTTCATGTCTATTACCATAAATTACTATTTCCTATGTTAGTCTTCATATAAATGGAGGCACGTAACATTTACTATTTTGATTCTGGCTTTTTTCCACTCAAAATTATATCCATAAAATTCATCTATATTATTTTACATACCAGTGATTCATATTTTCCTGCTGTGTAGCATTACACTGAATAAATACAGAGCTTTTTAATTCATTCTACCGCTGATGACCCTTCAGGTATTTCTGTTGAAATTGCTGATTATGTTGTATATGTGTTTAACTTTAGGAAAAAAAGATTAATGATTTTTCCAAAATGGTTGTACCAATTTAAAGATGCAGATACAAATATGTGATGTCCTAACAATAAAAAATAGATGGACACCCCATTTGAAAAAGAGTCAAAGTGCTTTAACAGGCACTCACAGTATACACAAGTTTTTGAAAACCAAAAATTTTGAGAAAGAAAAGTAAGAATCTCAATTGAGTCATATGTATGAAAATAAACAGTTCTTTCATTTTATTAAACAAAAAATGGATTTAGGGCATGATGAATGCTTAACTGAGGCTTTTTATTTGCTAGACTTTCAGAATTGGAATTTTCAACTCACAACAAATACTGTGACAATTTTATACGTGGATAGAATTATAAAAATAGCCCTGGGGATATTGAATAAAATGTTTAAAGTACCTTATATGATGAGGAGAAAATGAAAGGGAACAGAGATACCCAGTAACAGTTCAAGTAGAATCAGTTGGAAAGGTAGCATCTTCTGTAATTCCTGAGGTAATTGTGCACATTAGTGTTATTTTTCATGTTTTGCAGCACATCATTTTTGGCCCAGAGATTCCACTCTGTTCACAGATATGGAAAATATTCCTAATCAGAGACCACTTCTATTCTCAAAGTCTCAAAATAAAATCATGAAACACTTCTGATTCTAATTAATACCTTCACAAAAATTTCCCATCAGCTTTTAACAAATGAACACCCTTTTCTGATTAACCACCACCCACTATCAGGTGTTCTCTCTCTCCTTTGGGACGGCAACTAACCCTGTTTATATTGCATGTGATGCACAAGCTTTATTTTCTTTCAAAGTATTATTACCTATATTGATGTTTTTATATTGTTCACTTGACAAATTTTTCTGTCTGTGAAATTTCTTTGGGTATGTTGAATTGGGACTGAATGCGTTATACTTTTTCCCACTTTTATGATCAAATTTGGTTTTTTTTTTCATTTAAGAGTTTTTTCTTAGTTTCCGACATGAACTAAAGTGAAGAATCGGTAAGCTTAAGCAGAAGGATGTCCATGTCTTCTCAACTCATCTGATTTAGTTTCCTTGTCTTTATTGCATTTTGCTTTATTGTGCTACACAGATAGTGCATTTTTCACAAATTGAAGGTCTGTGGCAATCCTGTATTAAGCAGGTCTACTGGCACCATTTTTCCAAAATCATTTGCTCACCTCATGTCTCTGTGTCACATTTTGGTCATTCTCGAACTATTTCAAAATTTCTCATTATTACAGTTGACCCTTGAGCAGCAGGGGGTTAGGGGTGCTGTCCTCCATGTAGTCAAAAATCTGTGTAAAACTTTAGTGTCAGCCTTTCATATCTGAGGTCCTACATCTGTGGATTCAAGTAACCATGGATCAATATGCACTTACTGGAAAAATTCTTCATGTAAGTGGACCCATGTAGTTCAAACCCCTGTTGTTCAAGGGTCAATTGTACGTGTGTTATGATGACCCGTGATCAGTGATCGTTGATGTTACCATTGCAAAAAGATTGACTCACTGAAGGCTCAGATGATGTGTGAGGATTAGCATTTTTATCAATAAAATATTTTTAAATTAAGGTGTGCACACTTTTAGATATGCGATTTCACGTTAAATAGACTACAGCAGTGTAAACATAACCTTGATCTGCACTGGGAAAGCCTGAAATTCCTGTGACTCGTTTTATTGGGATAGTCACTTCATTTAGGTGGTTTTAAATTGAACCCACATATTTCTTGGATAGGCCTGTATTTGTTTATTTCCCAAGCTCACCCTAAGACCTTCCCCCCTTTTCAGGAAAGCTGATTCCTAGACATATTTAAGTGTAAAGTCTACCCCCTCTTGTATTATTTCTACCAAAGCTGAAAACTGAATTTTGTTTTTGTTGTTGTTTCCCCTCAGTTGGCTCACTCACGTTTCACCCAGCATATCTGGAAATACAGGAGACAAGTGATTCTTGTGGTCATTTTAATTTTCTTAGAATAGTTTCTTATGATATGCCTGGTTTTATAATATTTAAAAAATAGTCAAATTCCCCCATTATCAGGCCACTTTAAACAGTTTAAAAAAAAATCCTACAGCCTTACTTCCAGAATAATGTCAGGACAATATTTTTTGCTACATTACTATAAAAAGTTAATATACCATCTTTTGAGTTTCTTCAGTCTTACAGTTGATAGTAATACTTGCCAAGAATTAAAAACAAAATGTTCCAGAAAAAGAATTTTCCTTCATTCTCTGAAAAGTGTCTGTTACTCTCTTTATAGATTTTCTTATAGATTAAATATATATATTTACATGTATATACATGTACATGCATATAATATCCTATGTTTGAACATGGAAGTTTTACAGGTTAAGGCAATATAGAGAGTAAGAGATAACACACTGATCAAATAGTGGAATTACCTCCATGGGTCAGTATCCACCTGATTATTCAGCATGTTATTCTAAACCATTTTCCTTCTTCTTGACCCCAGTCTCACCTAAGGCTCACCACACTACATTTGAGCAGATTTGTTCCCTACAATGACTAAATCCATCCAACTCTAATTCTTCCAAATTCCTTTTTCTCACCATACAAAAGTTTCCATCTTTGACCTATTCTATCCTCATCCTTCCCATTCCAGAGTTGGATGGTACCCTCGTCTTTCCAAGGCTAATTCCTGCATCTGACCCATTGATGCCAGCCCAACCTTTTGCTCCATTAGTTACCCCTTTCTTTGTTACAGCTGTTGCCTCTTATGTTCTGTTGGCTCCTACTTCACATATTTTCTGGAAATTCCTTCATTTTAAACTTTCCCTCACACCAGTAATAATTGCATACAGCAATAAAGAATACGACTATTTTTTGTAGCCACCATTTGTTGGGCAATATGTTAATAATTATAAAACGCTAATGAAAATAACAAATCCTTTTTGATTACATATGATTTTTCCAGATCCTTCTCCTTAATTTTAGCTATATCAATAGACATTTAATCTTGGGGGGAAAAGAAACAATGCAAGGAAAGCGTTATTATAATCCTCATTGGGCATTGTGGAAACCAATGCTCAGCAAAATCAAGAGTTTCAATCCCATACATAGAGGAGGCTGCAGTGCTGGGAGTTGATCCCAAGTCTCTGGACTCTAAAGCCCATTGCTTTTGCTTTATCTTTGCTCTGTCATCACATTAATCTTCAAAAACTACTATGATATGTTATTTTCAGCATTCTAATGAAATTTATTTCCCACATGTGGTTCCAGACTCTCATGTTCACTCTTCTCAATCCTACACTAGACAAATTTTCTGTAGTATTAGATACTTAACAAGTCAATCTGCAGAGTCATCTTTCTCCTCTGCATCTCCTATCCAAACTTCCAGGTGTCCTCCTGCCCCTTGGACTTCCCTCTCTCATTCCTCTGCTATCACCTCTATTTCTGCTGTCCTTCAATATCATTGTTACCTGCATCTCTGTCCTCAGACCACTTATTTTCTAGACATGCAAACATTCCTTAATCAGCTTTAATTCTCAAAAGTTTAATAGCCATACCTGTGCAGATCCCTTCTGGTGTACACATTCACTGTGATATATTAAAAAACCCTTCTTGTTCATTGTTTCTACATGGTTTTTCTAAGAAATCCTCTCATCACAGTCATTGAGTCCTCTGGGTCTTGTATCTTGCTGTTTTCTCTCTAGAGCCTTCTCTCTGCTACCAGGAGCACTTCTATCACCTGATGTTCAAAATCTCTCACCAAAACTGTTGTAAGCACTTGTCTGGTCTTAATCTAGCCAAGGTCTTGCCTTCAGCTGTCCCTCTATCTAAAATCCTCTTGTTAATGATTCCTCCTTTTTGACTTTTATTTACTCTTTTGTAATTTTTTTTTTTTTGTAGGAGCTAATCTGAGAGACCTGAAAGACTAGAGAGTCAGGTGATGTTGAAATTGAAGAAATGCATCTACTAAGGATGTTAAATATCAATTATAAAGGACCATGTAAGACAGTGTGTCTGAGGCAGGAGAACTTTGTTATGAATAAGCTTTGGGTAAAGAATTGGGAAGAAATGAGAATGAAAATGAAAGAGGGGCCCAAGCTTGCAGGTACTTTGAACAATAGTAAGTTTAAACTGTACAAAGGGGTGGAGAGCTATAAAACTTGTAAGATAGAAGTGGCATTATGATGTTTGCCATGTGTATAGATCACACTGGCTGCAGTGTGGAGACTAAATTAGCAGAGTTGCTTTTAGGTAGTGACTTGGGGTTTGTGTCTGAAGAGTGGAGGACAGGATACCAACCAGGATCCTATTAAAAAAATCTAGTTGGGAAATCAAGATTCCAAAAAGAGAGCATCCATTGGGAAACTGAAAAGACATAGCTATCTGAAATTCATTTAGGAGATGAAATCCATATAACAAGGTGACCACAAAAAAAGAGGCTACTCTGATTCCATGAAATAGCAAAGCCATAGACTTACAGCTTTTGATACTTTCAGATACGAGATTTGAAGAAAAGAAAAAAATGCAAAATTGATTCTCAAACACATGCAAATAGAGACAAAAACTAAACACCAGGCAATACAAGGAAAGAAAACAGAAGAAACAGTTTTTCCTTTTATTTTTATTGTTAAACAGAACTGCTTACGTGTTCTGAGACTTCTTGAATTTGAATACAAGATCTTATTAACTACCTAACAAGAAAGAGCTACTCAAATATGAAATTTGCCATGTTTTGCTGAAATTCACAAGCGGCCCTTCCGTAGCTTTCATCGATTGTCTGATCGTGTATTTAGGGGCAGTCGGTCCTTGCCAGCTGGGCAGGCATTTCCTTTCCAATAGAAATGGGTAAATTAAGCTTGTTCTGAAGACGAAAATAAAAGTCCCGCAGCCATCTTTCAGAGGGTCAGAATTTGGAGGAAAATTGGTGCTTGCTATTTAACAGTTTGTAATTTAAGTAACAAGGGTCAACAATTTAGCTGTGTTAATTGGAACTGAGAAGTAGTAGCCTCATGTTAGTTTTCTCCCACTAAAGGATAATTGAAAAAGAAAATTGTAGGCTTGACCTCAGTACTCTAACTAATAATTCATCACTCTTGTATTTGTAAATGTATTTTGCCCAGAGAAGGCGATACAAATTCTGAGGCTGTGGATTACTTTTTGTGGTGGTTATGCCTATTAATATTCCAATGTGGACATTTTCCTTCAGTGCCCTGATTTTAGAAAAAAAGAGCTTTTCTGAAGAGTTGGTTTTGATGATGTCTATTCATTTATTCCGTCAAAATTTTGTATGTATCATTTATCGTGTATGACTAGACTGGTCGTTGAGTTATAGAAATGACTAGGATAAGGTCTTTTGCCTTCAAAGGACTACCATTCCAGCTGGAGAAATGATTCACTTAGAATTTTGATCGGCAGCAGTCTGTAACAGAAACCCAACTGTGGCAGCTTTAAAAAGTAAGGGGACAAAGTTGACCATTCCAGTCTGGTACAGTGGCTTTATGACATCGTCATAGAAGGAGCACTTTTTTCTTTCCACTCTGCCATCCTTCACATCCTTCTGGGAGCCACAGGATGGCTGCTTCATCTACCCACATTGTCTCTGATCCTGCGAAGAAGGGAAAAAAGTCAGAGGGCACACGGCACCCGATACATGGAATTTCTCTTTCCCCGTAGTCCTGCCCAGTAGGCGTTTATTCACTTCTCATTGTCAATAGTCTGTCAGATCATATGACCTTCTTTGGGCGCCAGGAAGCCTGGGAAATCAGTATTTTTAGGCAGGCACATTGCTGACTCAAATACAACAAGATTCTGTAAGTTGGAAAATTAAGAAGAGAATGAATAGCTGTTGGCAACCAGCTGTTTCCACCATGATAGAGTCATCCTTCCCCAAAACAGGAACAGAAACACTATGAAATCAGAGCTATTGAGAGACGGTATACAAATTTTGGAAATACAGGAAGAAATACAGATGGCAGTCACTTCAAATAATTCTTCCCCAGAGAGGTGATGCTTGTAATGAATTTTCTTAGCTAGCAATTTTTCAGGTGGATAACAGTGGAAAATACCAATCCATGAAAAAGGATCAAAATGAAGAAATACATCACAGTAAGGATGAACCTTGCCCAATCAACAAAACTAAAGAATATTGGTGTGATGAAAAGAAAAGTTAATTGAAGAGATGATGATGGGGATAGGTTTCCATGTACACAGTGCTAAATACTTTGAAATCTTCTGTAAAAACAGTGGAAAATATTTAAGGGTCTTATCCCAAAGAATTACAGGATCAGGTGGATGAGAGAGAATGAGATTCAAGACTGGTGCATTAATCCAACAAGCAAAATCATAAGGGCAGTGTCACAGACCCGAAGAAGATATCTCTAAGGAAAAAGCAACTGAGTGTTACAGGGAGTTTGAGTGGAAGGTGGTCATTATGTTAAAAGAAACAGAATTTGTGTTGTCTGGAGAATATCCAGGTGTATGGATTCAATAATTTAGAGGATTTAGAAGTGAAAAGAGTCATTTGAGCTGTAAATATTGACTGTGGAGAGACCAGCTTATTAGGTGAAAATGAAATAATGCTTGTGGATAAGGTCACTCAGAACAAGTCATGAGAAAATAAAAAGATACAAGCCAGATTACTGAAGATAATAAAGAGATGGATGGAAAATCAAATGCTATAGGAAAAAGGGATTAAGAAATGATGGTCAAAGAAATAGGAGAAAATCTAAGTGAGAGAAGTCCCTTGAATAGTGATAGAAAAGATGATTCTTGGAGAACAAAAAGGGAGGGTTCAAGAGTGCCAAACGCTAAGTTGAGTAAGACCTGGGTAGAAACTGTTCTTTGAATTTTGAATATTACATAATCATTTATCATCTTAGGGGGAACTAATTTAGTAAAGCTAAGAAAGGAGAGGCAGATGGCAGTTCATTATGAATAAGGAACAGATGAAGTAGATACCTCAGACTGGAAAGTTGGAAGGAGTGATGGGGAGGAAAGAGAATAGATAACAAGGAGAAGGCAATGATAGGATTACATCAGGTTTGTTTGTGTGTGCGTTGTGTGTGCACACGGATGCATGTATGCACGGGTGTACCTATACACATGTATATTTGCATTTTGAGAAATATGAGAATATTGTATGTTGAGGAGATTGTCAGTAGAGAAAATGTTGTGTGTTCAAATGGAGCAGGTATAATTGACAGGAGTTTAACCACCATAGGAGGTTGAGAGAGATTTTTCCATAAAAGCATTTATGCCTATTTCCATGATAGGTTCAAACATAACTGATTTTTACAATGATTATGAATTTGCTCACTTTATTTTATTTTATTTTGAGAAAAAAATTTTATTGGGTATCAACTTAAAAATAAAAACCAGTGAAAAAATTTAATTTCTGGCTTGTCTTAAAAATGGGAAAACTGGGCAAAAGTGGACCCATATTCCTGCTTGCTAGCAATCAGCTGGAAAGAAATGATTTCCTCTTTATTTATTTCTTTTCTTTTCTTTTTAACATTTTTTATTGATTTATAATCATTTTACAATGTTGTGTCAAATTCCAGTGTAGAGCACAGTTTTTCAGTTATACATGAACATATATATATATATTCATTGTCACATTTTTTCTCTGTGAGCTACCATAAGATCTTGTATATATTTCTCTGTGCTATACAGTATAATCTTGTTTATCTGTTCTACAATTTTGAAATCCCAGTGTATCTCTTCCCACCCCCTTGGCAACCACAAGTTTCTATTCTATGTCTATGAGTCTATTTCTGTTTTGTATTTATGCTTTTTTTTTTTTTAAGATTCCACGTATGAGCGATCTCATACGGTATTTTTCTTTCTCTTTCTGGCTTACTTCACTTAGAAAGACATTCTCCAGGAGCATCCATGTTGCTGCAAATGACGTTATGTTGTCAGTTTTTATGGTTGAGTAGTATTCCATTGTATAAATATACCACCTCTTTTTTATCCAGTCATCTGTTGTTGGACATTTAGGCTGTTTCCATGTTTTGGCTATTGTAAATAGTGCTGCTATGAACATTGGGGTGCAGGTGTCACCTGAAGTAGGGTTCCTTCTGGATATATGCTCAGGAGCGGGATTCCTGGGTCATATGATAAGTATATTCCTAGTCTTTTGAGGAATCTCCATACTTTTTTCCACAGTGGCTGCACCAAACTGCATTCCCACCAGCAGTGAAGGAGGGTTCTCTTTTCTCCACAGCCTCTTCAGCATTTGTCATTTGTGGATTTTTGAATGATGGCCGTTCTGACTGGTGTGAGGTGATACCTCATTGTAGTTTTGATTTGCATTTCTCTGATAATTAGTGCTATTGATCATTTTTTCATGTGCCTATTGATCATTTGTATGTCTTCCTTGGAGAATTGCTTGTTTAGGTCTTCTGACCATTTTTGGATTGGGTTGTTTATTTTTTTTCTCATTAAGTCTTATGAGCTGCTTATATATTCTGGAGATCAAGCCTTTGTCAGTTTCATTTGCAAAAATTTTCTCCCATTCCGTAGGTTGTCCTTTTATTTTACTTATGGTTTCCTTTGCTGTGCAGAAGCTTGTAAGTTTCATTAGGTCCCATTTGTTTATTTTTGCTTTTATTTCTACTAGGAGAAAATTTTTGAGATGTATGTGAGATAATGTTTTGCCTATATTTTCCTCTAGGAGGTTTATTGTATCTTGTCTTATGTTTAAGTCTTTGATCCATTTTGAGTTTATTTTTGTATATGGTGTAAGGGAGTGTTCTAGCTTCATTGCTTTACATGCTGCTGTCCAGTTTTCCCAACACCATTTGCTGAAGAGCCTGTCTTTATTCCACTGTATATTCTTGCCTCCTTTGTCGAAGATTAGTTGACCAAAAGTTTGTGGGTTCATTTCTGGGCTCTCTATTCTGTTCCATTGGTCTATATGTCTGTTTTGGTACCAATACCATGCTGTCTTGATGACTGTAGCTCTATAGTATTGTCTGAAGTCTGGGAGAGTTATTCCTCCAGCTTCTTCCTTTCTCTTCAGTAATGCTTTGGAAATTCTAGGTCTTTGATGGGTCCATATAAATTTTATTATGATTTGTTCTAGTTCTGTGAAATATATCCTGGGTAATTTGATAGGGATTGCATTAAATCTGTAGATTGCCTTAGGCAGTGTGACCATTTTAACAATACTGTTTCTTCCAAGAATTTGCTCACTTTAATCAACTATCACGTTCAAAAACTTTTGTTCCACAGCCACCATTCCATGTGCCCACAACTAAATGTACAAAGCACTTACTAATAAATGCATAATGAGCAAATCTTTATCATTGTGAAATAGCAACATGACAGCTTTTAAATTTCCATTTCAAATGATTTCTATTTCATTTTTCTCTATGGATATCTTCACTCTTTGCAGGAAATAATAATAAATATATGAAGGATAAGATTTTATTATCTATTTTAAACAATGATATTGATTTAAGTGTCAGTGGATATTTGACTGTATTGTTTTTTTTTTGACATGAATATCATCTTATTGTCCTAAAGTTTTGTTTGATTTTCATCATCAGTGTTTGCTCAAACTTTGACTCCTGTCACTGTTTTGATGTTGTATTCAAAGGGGAGACGTATCTACAGATATTTCTTGTAACAATTATTATAATATTACCTAAAGAATATGTCTATTGGATACTAACTGTTTTTACAAGTAGCACTAAAACTTATTTCAGACATGACTTTATCAGTCAATTGATATGACTTCTCTTCCATATGTTAAGACCAGACATTTGTTCTCACGCAAGATGTACAATTTAATACAGAGCAATGAATTTAAGAATGGAGTAAAGAATTTACTCTTATCTTGTGACCTGGACACACTTTTGAACCCAATTATCTCAGTGTGAAGTGTTAGGGAAATGTGAAAAGATTTTCTAGAAATACCATAAATAAGAAATCATAAATGAAATTTCTGCAGTGGTGCTAAGCCTCTAAAATAAGTCTTGGACATGTAGTTTCATTACTACTTTTAACCAGATAATAGAAGTAATTTTTGAGGAGATCAATGCAATAAAGATACTCTAAATAAAAGATCAGTATAATGAACTATTAAGAAAAAAAAATGGTTGTCTAAACTAAGGAGTGACCGAAGGAGCAAGACAGGAGTTACCTTTAAGAGAGCATTCGGTATAATTGTCCCACTTTTCTTTCTAAGGAGTGAATAAAAACTAAAGGTAATATGAAAAACAGATCTTCTCTCCAATGTTTAGTATTTGGCTCTGGGATGATTGTTTATGGTTATATTTGGTCACAGGGAAAAGCCATAAACCTTCAGGTTTGTTTAAAATTTGTTTTATTTTTGTTGACATAGCTCTTTGGTCTTTTCCTTTTCCTCAATTAGCCATTTATCCAGAAAATGAGTGGTTGGAAATAATAAGATTTAGCAATTATTTCCTAATTAAAAAGTGAATGACTGGAAATGGGGCAGTCACATCTCCTGGTCCGTTTCCTGCTGTGACATATATATCGGGAAATGATGATCACTCCATGGAAGGGGCTAATTCCCCGCCCCGACGCAGGGTTCCCTGGTGCATCAGCTCTGGTGGACACGGGCACGCACATGCCTGCACTCACATGCAGGACCTGACTTCTCATCTTCTCTGGACAGTCCTTTTCTTTCCTTAACTTTGAATTCCACAACACTTTTATGCACAAAACACTTGATATACAAAAATATGGTATAATGTTGACCTAATTGACCGTATCCTTTTCTTTCTATGTAATTAAGTAATGCATATTTATACCTGTGTACATCTAGATATCTTTGTAATCTTATTAAAATTATATTTTAAAAGTGATTTTACTAAATAAGAACATTTTAATTGGGACATGAAGATTTGAAATTTTTCCTAGTTGATCTCAGAACTTTTCCCTTAGAATTTCCAGCCCTGGGTTCATGTTAACAGTTCCTTTGCTTCATCCAAGATTATATATTATATAAAGATTATATAAATATGTACTTGAATGCATTTTATGCATAATATTTTAAGGCATAATTGTGTTTTTAACATTTAACCTTTCAATTCATCTGAAAATTACTGTGATGAAATTAACTATATCCTACCCACTAGCAAACTTTAAATCCCAATAGTAACATTTTTCTGAAAACACCAACTAGCTCTTCTACTGAGCATGTTTTCCTATTTGTCGCGAGGCAGGAGGAGGGTGTCGGTGTCTCTGAACTCCCGCCTTCAACCATATGAGACCAAGCAAAACTGGTATTTCTTCTTTTTAAAAATATAGACATAATCCCCTCCTTTTCCTATTATTGAATACATTTCTTTCATAACCTCAATCCCACTCAGAGAATCATTATTCTATTTTTTTTTGGTAGTCAGTTCATTGATTGACTCACAGTTTCCTAGGGGTTGTTCATGAGCCAATGGGGATGGCGGGTAATCATGTTTGGGGGAGCTGGGTGGCAGTTCTGGCCTGGATCTATGTCTCTCCTCACTGGCATGGATGGCGGGCCCTAACTCCCTTTTGCTCTTTGATGAGAATTCATACAAGTCATTGCTAAACTGGTCTCTCAAGTCAAGCTCTCATGTAGTCCTGGACAAAGTGAGCCATTATCTTAAGTGTATTTTTTGTGGCTTCCTCCTGTGCATGGCAGTCATAGTTGAGGGAAAGGATGGGGAATGGGAAGCATCTGGAAAGTTGACCCACATAGCTGTTTCCATAGCTAACACTTTAATACTCAGAGCTTTCTGCTCTTCTTCCAAGTTCTTATCATCAACAAGGGTTTCTGTCGAAAAACTGTAAGTGTGACTGCCTGTAACGTGTACTTAGAGCTGGGGGTCTTTTCTCCACTGCTAAGCCAGCAGGGCCATCCTGCTCATCCTCGGACTTCCAGAAAGTTGTCAGAGCTTCTTGGTGGTTCAACAACTTTTCTCCCATTCATGACACATTTACACTGCATTTCCCATGGGATTATGGAAAGTCCAAAGTAAGTCTTCTCTGAAAGGGTGGATGAAATGTGAGAGAAGTGCCAAATCTACTTGCTTATAAAATTGAAGTATAGGAAAAATTAGAATTGCAATTAAGGTATTTTCATCCAGTTACCTTGTTTAGTAATCAAATCAAAGCCACAGAAGAGATAAACTCCTTTCAACGAATCTCACAGCTAAAGACACGCCGGTCTAATACAGCAGCGACATTCAAATATCACACGATTTACAGAAACGTAGCTATTCAAATTGTTTCACAAAGGCAAATGAAGCAGTACTTACTGACTCTTGCATAGCAGTTTTAGAAGGGAATTGTACTTGGAGAAAAAGGAAGCTTAGGCATTTTGAAGAGCCCTTTGCCTTCAGGGCGACAGTTCACCTGGGGCTGACAGTGACATTTTCTGGGTTTGAAACAGCGCTGTTCTTGATCACGGACTGACTCTTTGGCTTTTAGAAGCCACAGGCTTTGGGGACTCGTGAGGACCAGAAGCCTAAAATTCTGGGAGAGACACTGCCTTCAGTTTCTTCTTGGTACCACGGAAGTGTGAAAATCCGGTTCCAAATCTGCCTCCTCTTGCTTCAGCCCGTGGGCGCTTAATTAGGTGCTTATCCTAACACTTTAGAACTTTCTTTCTGCCTATGGTTTAATTCCCAAGCCGTCATATTTGCTTTTTCCCATAGTTTTTCCAACTTCTCAAACTTTTCTGTAAATGAGGCCATGAGCGTTCTCCCCATGACCTCACCTTCCGTTCGTAACAGAAACGACATCCCATGCTTCTGTTAAGGTTTGATGGCTTTCACGTTCCTGGCGGACTTTGCCTCCAGCCTTCACCTAATCAACAGGAGAGTCTCATTTTAAAAAAATTTTGGCCATCTAGTTTTATTCCTTACATATGTTCCTAAAGAGGCCACACCTTTCTTTCCCCGCCTCTCTTCAGGATGGTTAAAACATATTGGCAACAAGAAAAACAATTTTTTAAAATATTTTAAAACACACAAATTATTTCCTTATCCTCCTTTACACACTGAAAATGCAAACTACGTAGACATGCTATCTCGCCAATCAGGTTACTCACGCAGCGAAGAACTACTTACCTTTCATACTGGTCTTCGTTGGCTCACACATTGAGATAATTTATGATAATATTTGAGACCAAAATACTCTCTTATAATTATATTATATACAAATAACTGGTAAAATAGCTGCTGCAGGGAAATGATGAAAACCCACAGAGAGTTCTGAAATATGTGTATGTGCTAATTTGTAAATCGAAGGAGGTTCTTAATTTGAAATTTCAAGCCTGGAAAATATTCACAAGGTTGTTATATTTTATTACATCCATAACGCTGTTTACTCCATGTCATTTCTGTACCTAGCTTACTCGACTTTTGGAGATGAACTTTAAAATAGGAAAATAAAAAAGAAAAAGCTAGGGAGCTGGACTTTTTTCTCATGTTTATTACAAGTTTTACCAGGAGCCTGGGTCTCATTTATGTCACCATGGATTTATTTTACAAGTTTGGACTTGCACAAATGTGCCAGAATTTGAATGCCTTACACATTTTTTGAAAAGTAACTGTAATATGCAATGCACTGACCTTTTAGTGTTCATTTTGATTGGTTAATGGTTACACCTTTACAGCTCAGTCAGATTATAAACAAGGGGAAAGAACTGAATATATAAAGGTCAGGAAATTTTAGTGACAAAACATGAAACTCTATATTTTCCTGTGCATAAAAATGATTAAAATTCATACATCTGCCTTCTAAACATATACTTAAGAAATAGAAGTCCTTAAAAATGAATTCAAAACATAGATTACCAAATATTATTTTCTTAATTTTGTTTCAAATAAACCTCATGTGTATCTTTTTCAAATAAGTCACGTTTCTTCACTGAGCATTTTTTAAATTATTATTTTTAAAGACGAATGACATTGTGTTTCTATCGAGTTATAATAATGACACTAGAAAATCCTCATGGTTGAGGTTTTTATTGTTATTTAACTTTGTTCATCTAGTTCCCTGAACATAGTAGCTTAATAATTAAAAACTGTTCATTTATCAAAATTGAAATCTCATAAGAAATATAAACAATAGCAATAAAGAATGATAGAAACTTTTCATGCAATAAAATCTCAGTAATTCTTAGAACTGTTTTTCTGAGTTAATCAGTCCTTTCATCTTACTCTGTAAACAATGGAAAAGAAAGTTTTCTTTAGGGTAGAATCATTCTTGAGCTCAGCTAAGAAAAAGAAAAGATAACTTGAAAAACCTGGATATTACAACCGAGGTGAGCAGTCAGGTCACATGGTTTGGGAGTACTCACTGGTAGAAAATGTTTAGAAGTCCCTTGGACTTAATATTAGACAGAAACGGAGAAAATGACATCCAGAACGGAGAAGAAGGAAAGAGTACGCAGGCATAGAGTTGTTACAGAAGCCCAGGTGAGAATGAGAAGTAGAGAGTAGGGGTAACAGCAGGCAACACTTTTGAGAGTGAGAATGTGGAAAGCGGAAAATTGAATGGTCTCTAGAATGAGCAAAAAATAGTCCCGTGTGTGTCAGTAATACATAGACTCTGGAGGATCTGACTTAGGCAAACGCCCCGGGGGTCTCCACTGGGTGCATGAATCGTGTGTGGGTCTGGTGGCCAGGAGGAGACAAGGTGCTGCATTTCCCAGGAGAACTCTGGGGATGAAGAGAGCGGTAAAAACAACTCTAGAGACATTACTCTGAGTGATTGAGTTCATGTAAGTATTTTAAGAAGAAAAATAGCATAATAGTGGAAGAGGACAGTGATAATTACCTGGAATGACATCATAGGCAGTTTCTGACTCAGCTCCCGGTGACCCTACTTCCTGTCCAAGCCCTCGTGCGATCCTTTCTCCTTGAGTGTATAGGCTGGACCTAAAGCCTTGCTTCTAATGAACGCAATACAGCGATAGGGATTGGCTTATACTTCTACGATGAGGTTACAAAAAACTATGACTTGCATCTTGCTGGCCCTCTTCCCCTCTTGCTGCCATTCTCTTCTGCCCTCTTGCCTGCCCAAGAGCTGCCTTGTTGTGAGATGCTTTATGGAGAAGCCCACGTTTCAAGGAACCAAGGGAGTCTTCAGTCCAATAGCAGGCCAGGAACTAAATCCTGCTAACAACCGTGTGAGTGAACTTGGAAATGAATCCTTCTCTGTCAAGCCTTGGGATGACTGCCTTCAAACAGCTGCTGCCACAGACACACACACACACACACACACACACACTCATAGACATACACAGACTCCTCCTTTCCATTTCTATTGTCAATATATTACTGGTTTAGAGCTGTAACTGACAATGTGGGAGCGGGGAGGGGGGTCAGACCTGGTACCTAGACGGCTCTGAGTCGGCAATCTCCTTCCTTCATATTTCAGGGCAGTTGTGGAGGGGTACGTCATCTTTCTACCTAACCCTTAAGTAAACTGGTTTAATCAGCTGGTCATATTCTTTTCCCTAATGCTTGGATAGAATTGGCTGCACAGAGGGAATAACAATACTATTTGAGAAAAGATTATGATTGAAAGAAGGAGAGATTGCATACTTCTAGGAAAGGCTGAGTGAACAGCTAAAATTGATATGACACTGAATACATGAAAGAGAGAGGAAAGACTCAAGAGATGAGAGCAGTGTTAAAAGGAAGCCAGTTTACAGGAAAAATGAACAGTTCTCATGCTGCCTCTGGCATACAGATCGAAAGATACTAACACTTACTTTTAAATGAAAATATTAGCTTTTATAGTATGACGTTAAGTTATAGGAGGTAAAACAATTTTTTTTTAATTGCCAGGCTCTTTTTGTTGTTTAAATTATCTACTAACAGAACTATACAGGGTTCTGCTAAATGGGGTTCAAGAACCAGCAACATACTTAATGGTGCTCGGGGTTCAGTAGGTTAAAGGTTAATATTCTTGAATCAGCAGAACAGAACTAAGCATCCAAGAACCAGACTTAGATCTGGAATAACAGATTGATGGAAACAGGTCTAAAATATCTAGGAGAGCTCACCTGGTATGTGGACATGGGCAAAACGCTGAGTAAACACAGTGACAAAAGCACTGTGATGGACGTTCGAGATTGAAAAGGATGAAGCGTTCATTGAACTGCAGATGGTTTTCTGTATTGCCTAAAAGTGTATGATAATGAATTATTTATTTAATAATAAAAAGCTATTTCTTTGGTAATTTTAAAGTGGGAAAAACACAAACACCCCCAAGAGCACTGCAGAATATTATCTTTGACAGTTATCCATCAGGCCAAGTGATTATCTGGCTCATGTGAGTCTCCAGCAAAATTTTCACTCTGTGATGGAACAAAACTGAGTGCTTGGGTACTAAGGTCTTCATGTGCTCATGCTCCAAGTGACGACTTCTTTACTATTCCAGGTAAAGGGATGTTCTTGAGATCAGTCTTCCTCTCCTCCTGTATTTATCCTCTTTAAAAACCATTCTGTTCCACCCTGGTCTTCCCTCTTTCCTCTGGGTCTTTTGATGATGAGTGCTGCTTCCCCAACCTGTCATTCACTCCAGTGCGGTTCTCAGGGTTGGTTTGTTTGTTGTTACTCCCTCTTTTAACCTGAGCCTTACAAGTCAAAGTAAATTACTCACCCAGTGTCCCTTAGAGAGGGTGGTTAAAAGTAACATTTCTGGTAATTTCTCCAGTGACATCTATGTCATTACAGAGCTCTCTCCAGGGACACAAAGGGTTTCTGAATCTCATACTTGACTTACATTAGGCCAACTGATCTAAAATCAAGACACATTCTAAGCTGTTTCTTTAGCACTTGTTGGTTGAAATCAACTGCCCCTCTATCGCTCTGGGTGTATTTCTATATGCCTATAAGTCAGGTTCTCAAAGTGAGGCAGTAGGAATCCAAATAATATATACCTAAATGGTCATTATAATAAAAAGAAATTTCTATTTTTATATTTTTATCAGGATTCAGAGTCCCATTAACAAGGCATCTCTCTGGAAAAGCCACTTAAAATTTTTGTTGGACCAGGTTTATTTTTAAAAGGCAATTTATGGTAGTCCGTTGATTCCTAAGATGAGCATGTAAACAAAGATAACGTGACTTGTAATTCTGTGGTTTTTTTTGAGTTATTTCTTTAGTTCTGCAAAAATTGCATAAAAATGTAACTTTATGAATATAAAGATGCTTTGGGGGAAAACATTAAAGATTACATGATTAGAAATAAAGTACTACAAACAAGTTGAGTGCCAACTTGCTGAATAAGTCAGAGCAGGCCAACAGAACTGTTGCAACCAGATGCCAAATAAATGATGACAAAATTGTAATTTTAAAGACAGAAAGTTGGGACACACAAAAAAAGAACTAGAAAAACTAAAATCTGTCAGTTGGAGAAGCCTCCCAGTGTGGCTGAGTGTTGCCAATGTTTATTTCTCTGAGTATGTTTTCTGATTCTGGGTGGAGGCAGGGGATTGGGCCTGGCCCATTCTATCTGGGTGTAAAGGAAGCCATGGAACATGTGACTCATTTTCCCTGTGGCATGTCTGCTGAGTTCTTGTGCTGTCTGCAAGGCTGAGAGACTATGCCAGAAGAGTCAAAAAGGCAGAATGAAATCTTCCAGGATCTCACAGTGATTGGGAAATAAAATCACTGAAAGGGAGGGGGACCATCTCAGACATATGGCCAGCCCCCACCCCTCCAAGGCATTTTTCAGGTTTTGAAGTGGCATGGTCTAAGATGCTAAATAGCTAAGCTCAGTGTCCCTGAAAGTTAGAACCTCATCTCCAGCAGAATTTGAAGGCTATGGGGAAACAGATCCTCCCAGCTCTCAATCAGAATCCCAAGTAGGTCATATCTGAAAAACGGGGATGAACCAGAGGTGACAGGGTCTTATGGAAACTGCAACCCAGTCCTAACCATTCCAGTCTCCATTTATATTGATATGACTTACTCCTTACCCAAGCCAAATAAGAGAGGCAAGTGGGAGTATATTCTGTTGATTGTTAGGTTCAAAATGAGATTTCAGTGAAGAATTTGAATCTTTGTACAAAATTATATAGACATTCTGGAAAACACAATAATTGAACTGAAATAACTGAATAGTTTAAATCAGAGTAAATGCAGTAAACACAAGCAAGTGAGCCTGAAGAAAGATTCACACAAATAACATAAGTTGAAGCACAGAGACTGGATAAATCAGAACGAAGCACAGGAGACATGGGTCACTGCCAACATACTTGTGTATGCCCACAATATAGCTAATATGTCTGTAACTGGAGACCAGCAAAGACAGGTGAGAGAGAATAGGAAAGAAGCAATATTTGAAGAGCAATTGATGAATACTTTTGTAAACCAATAAAGGACATAAAATTGCTTTCAAGATGTTCAACAAAATGTAAGCAACATAATACAAAGAAAGCCACCCCTAGGCAGATCATAGTCCAACTGTTGAGCTAAGACAAAATGAAAGTCTTAAAAGCAAGTAGAATAGCAAAAATAAGATTTTCAACAGAACTACAGAAACTAAAGACAATGGAATGATATCTTTAGCATGCTGAAGGTGAAACTGTACTCATATAAGATCCTACAACCAGTGAAGATAAACACAAAAATGAGGTGTAATAAAATATATTTAGACAAATATTGAGTGAACGTTTGGCTAGCAGACCTGAATGATTAGAAGTATTTCAGCTCTTAATATTATGCTGGACACCCAAAACTGACACATTGTACCTGACTATACTTCAAAAAAAAAAGAGAGTACTTCAGTTCTTCAGGGTAAAGAAAAATTATCCCAGAAAGAAGCATGAAACTAGAGGAAAGTACAATGGAGTTCACTGAAAAAACAAACTTAAAATATTGGCACAAAAGTAAATGTGAGAATCTGAATGAGCTCTGTATCTTTTATAGAAACTGTTCCTGTAATCAACACATTTGTCACACACAAACATCCAAGGACAGATGGATTTTCTGGTAAATTCTTCCAAAAACTTAAGTAGTAAATAAGATGAATCTTACACAAGTGCTTTCAGAAAATACATGCAAAAGAAAGAACACTTCCCAGTTTGTTGTGGGAAGGCAGCAAATATTGATGCCAAAATCTGACAAAAGTATTAAAACAAAAGGAACTTACAGGAAACACTTACCATGAAATAGACGTGAGAAATAGGGGGTAAATGTAATTAAACTGTGTCTTTTAGAATTTATTATATATGTCAAAATAAATTACATGACAATGAAGAATGGCAGTAGCTAAATAATGTTTAACTGTTCTAAAGTGTTTTCATTGTTGGAGAAGTGGTAAGAGTACTATTTAAGGTACAGTAAGTCTATAGTATTATAAATAAAAAATATTCAAATATTCAAAGAGGTATAATGAGTATTCTTACAAGCTTAAAAAATAAATGAGTCATCTAAAAATGGAAAGAAAGGGGAAATAAAAATAATAAAAGACAGTACAATATAAAAACAGGTGTCATATCCAAAATTTGTAAATAACTAGACATCCATTAGGAAAATATAGATGGTCTATTTTTTTCCCATGGGCAAATGACTTGAAAAGTCACTTTACATTAGAGGATACCAACCCCCCCCCAAATTGTATGAAAATAATTAATCATTGGTAAAATGTAAATTAAAATAACACGAAAATACCACTGCACCCCCACAAAATACCTAAAATTAAAATGACCAGTAATACTGAGTGTTGCAGAAGTTGTGGGGTAAGAGCAACTCTCGTATATTGCTGGTTGGAGTGTAAATCTGAACCACTATGTTGAGAAGCTGTTTGGGAACATCTACTAACGCTAAGTATGTATATGCCCTATGACCCAACAATTCCACTCTTGGGTGTATACTCAAGATGTAGGAATGATTCAGTCCATCAAAAGACATGCACAAGGATATCTGATTAGTATTATTTATCACAGCCCCAAATTGGAAGCAAATGAATTGGCCAATAACACTGAAATCAATCAATCGATTGCTGCTTATTCATAAAAAGTGACAGCTATATTGCAATGGATGGGATTCAGGATACACTACCCAAAATAAGGTATAAAGAAATTTGAGAAAGGGCAGGTGGCAGGAAGGATTTCTGACCTTGCCCTGAAGCAGGTCATAAAACCCTGCTGGGAGAGGTGCAGGAAAGGAGCATCCTTCTCTCTGAGGACGAGGGCTGCCGGGGAGAATCTGAATGCCCAAACCTTGCTATTTTTCCCAGTTTCCCACACTTAACCTCATTTCCTTTTTTGTCCTACACATTTTCTCACTATTTTCCACTCTTCATCAAACCTAGTATTAAAACGCTCAGGTTTAAACGCTTCTTCGTAACGAAGGCTCCTGTGTCATGTAAAGCTCATATTTTAAAAATTTATACGCTTTTCTGTTGTTAATCTGTCGTTTGTTACAGGGGCTCCCACTGAGGACTTCAAAGGAAATGATATTTTTCCTCCCCTACACAATAATAAACAATGAATTATTTGTACACTTGAGAGTATGACGAATGTTTAAAACATAATGTTGAATAAAAACAGCCAAATGCAAGAGGTTATATACTGCATGATACCGTTTCTATGGAGTTAATTACCAGGCACAATGAATCCAGGTGAATGGAGGTCAGGACAGGCGTCATCTTTTGAATGCAGTTACTGTGATGACAACAAGATTTCCGGGGTGCTTGCGATACAACGTATTTTTAATCTGAGTTGTATTTTGTGTGTGTGTGGACCAATGGGAAAACTCACTGAGCTGTATATGTAAGACCTTTACACTCTATTATGAGTAAATTACACATTAGTATTAAGAAGGAGGAGAATATATAACAAATAAAGCTAGTTCGATATAACAGATATCTCCCTCTAACGATTCCACATTTAGATATATAACCAACAGATGTGATACTTTTATACAAAAAGACAGTTCAAAGATTTTCATAGCAAGATTTTGTTTTATGTCCAGACACAGGAAACTAGGATTCTCCACCACCAGAAGAATGAAAAGTCAAGTTATGCTTCACTAATACAGTAGAAAAAATAAAGCAATTAAAAATAATGAACTACTGCTACTTCTGTAGTGTTGCAGGCATGCTTATGTTCATATAAATTCCTCAGAAAAAGTGAAGCCATGGTGGAGCAAGTCAAAGTTGTATTGTCTTTGGGAGAAGAAAATGGCTGAGGCATAAAGGAGGCTTCTGGGATGCTGGGTTCTCTGTTGTGATGATGGTGGTCACATGGCTGAGTGCTGAAAAATTCCTGGAAGTTGGACATTTATGATGTGTGTCCTTTTTAGTGTGTAACTCTGTATTCGTTTGTTAGGACTACTGTATCAAGGTACCACCACAGACATGGTGCCTTAAAACAAAAATTTATCATGTCACAATTCTAGAGGCGAGAAGTGTGAAATCCAGAACTCAGCAAGACTGGTTCCTTCCGAGGGCTGTGACGGTGAACTTGACATGCCTCCCTCCTAGCTTCTGGTGGTTTGCTGGCAATCACTGGTTTTCTTTGGCTTGTAGATGCCTCGGGCCAGTCTTCCACCTTCATATGGAATTCTCTTCTGTCTCCACATAGACGTCACTCTGTACATGTCTGTCTGTGTGTTCAGATTTCCCTGTTTCTAAAGGACACCAATCATACTGGATTAGGCCAAATGATCTCATTTTACCTTGATTACCTTGGTCAAAACCCTATTTCCAATAAGGTCAGATTCTGAAGTCCCAGGGGTTTAGGGCTTCAGCGTATATTTTGGCAGGAACACAATTGAACTCATAAGAAATATATACTATATATTTTTTAAAAAAATTAAATCTAGCAGAAAAAGGAATGCAGGAATAGAACTGAAATGAGTCTCAATGAGGGCTGCGGTAAGCCTTGATGGTGTAATATCTGTTTCTAAACCAAATGCTAAAATGGCTTGAAACATGTTAGAATTGGAAATTTCAGAGCTATGTAAAACAGTTAAAAACTTTCACCCTCCTCAGTTTGTCAGCCGAAACGTTTAGGCTCAGTCTCACCTGTAATAGGAATTTGGCCTAGAATCCTAGTCAAACGTCCACCTACACCTTCCTCAAGACAACTACAGCCTTAAATTTTACCCATTGTCCTCAAATTATTCCTAGAATATTTAGTAAAATCTCATTCCTTTAGTCCTCTTTTGGCATATCTTAGTCCATATTTTTATAGTTTATGTAAAGAAAGCTAGACTAAGGGCATTTCATTGCAAAGGTGAAAACCAGAACGACATTGGTGAAGATGTAATTCCTGTCACCATCTGGCGGGCACAAGGGTGTCATACTGCATGGGCTCCGAACGAGCTCCTTTTGGAAGTAAACCTTTAGCAGACTGGGCAGCTTCAGGGGAATCTTTCCTAGAATGTTTTGATAGAGCATTTGAGAATGAATTCTGCCCAGCCGGCCACTGAGAAAGTCTAGATTAGTTGCCAAAACCAGGTTTTAAATGAATTTGCAGTCCTTCACAGTTCTTTGAAAAAGGCAATGGAAATTGTGATGAATTAAAAAATAACAATCTTTTCTAATCAGGGAGTCCTTACATTGGCAATGTGTCATGATTAACATTTTTATCCCTCCCTCCTTCCCTCCCTCCCTGTCTCTCTTTTTCTTTCTTTCTCTTTCTTTCCTTCTTCCTTTTTCTTTCTTTCCCTTTCTTCCTCTTTCTTTTTCCTTTCTTCCTCTTTCTTTTTTCTTTCTTCTCCTTTCTTTCATTCTTTCATTCTTGCTTTCTTGCTTTCTCTGTTCTGTCTTTATATGACATCAGTCTTATGCAGCTCAATGATTAAAGCACAATGATTGTAACACATGACATAAAACTTGTAGTCTGTTAGAATCTGTAGAAGTCTGTTAGAACACATTGAGATAATAAAAATAAATGGTAAGGGGGAATCTAGGTTAATGATAGAAAGTGCTAATTCTTGTATAACATGTGAAAATCACATGGTCTTCCTGTCGGAGCAGGTAACTGAGATGCTAATTCTGACAGTTCTGTTCTTTATGACTGAACCAGCTGAGGGAATGTTTAGCAGGGGAGTTGAGGGGAGAAAACCACTCGCTTAGTTAGCACGTGTAAAATTAACACTGTCTGCATTATTAACCAGGAAATGCATGGGAGACTACCTTGATGATGCGGGTCCCCCTCGCTTCCACAGAGGGTGGTGAAATGAAGCCTTAAGCGTCAGGTGACACTGAGCGGTCCAGAAGTCAGCTTCCATCAGTGCGTCTGTGTTTTGGATTACTTTCTTCAGGAGCAGTGGATGTTCAGTTTTGTTCTATCCTTGATTTTGGAAATTTGCTTGCTGGGCCCTGAAATGCCAGGAAGGTGACATGGGTAACGAGGCAAATAATTAAATATGATCTCAGTGATGAGTTACTTGCACTTTTGATTGCTGGGACACCCATACCAGGCAGAGGCAGTTTCCTGAAGTAACTCAGGGCACAAGTAACTGTATATTTGGGCAAATTTGCGTGTGAGTCTGTCATTAGTGGCTGTTTAAATATTCCCCACGCACAGGAAGACCTTGTTAAAGAGATACAGCCTTTTGACATGTTTTTAAAAAATGACTTCACAATGATGAACCACACCATGAACACTATATATTTATTCTGCACCTAAGAAGTGCAAAATAATAGAATTATTTAATATCTGATCATTCTTGTGTAGAATGCCCTTTAATGTCAATCATAGATGGACCCGGGTCAGCTGGAAACCTCAGTGATGGTTTCTGTCCTATAATATTGGCAAGACAATGTGTATATTGTAACATCACATGTATGTAATTTGTGTGTGTGTGTGTGTATGTGTGTGTACATGTTGGTGAATATGTGATGATGAATTAGAAAATTGATCAATTAGCTTTGAAGTAAGACAATGGCATTGAGAAAATAATTTGCACTTTAAAAAAAATTTTCCAAAGCCCCATCATTTTTATACGTCTTGCCCCCCATAATAAAATGTTTGATTCTGAGAATTGTGCATTGCACATCCAGTTGTTCCATTAAACATGCTATGGATTTTTAATTTACTTATAACCTCCACTTTTCTTCTCCCCTCCTTCTCTTCTTCTCTAGCTTCAGGGTCCTTATACATCACTTACTCCCCAGCATCCTTGTTTCTTCCTCTTCTCCCATTATCACTCTTCTGTACCCATCCAGCTCACTTAGACTGGATATTTTGTTGTTTACCGTCCTCAACAGTAACTGTGGGGTTGTCTTGTAAGAAAGTTTTGTGTTTTATGTGTTGTTTTTTCTTTCTTTCTTTTTTTGGCTTTTTCACCAATTCTTTTCAAGACCTTAGAGTGTTTTAACATAGAGGTTTCACAAGAGCCATTTGAGAAACAATGATGTTTGGCATCCACACTTACTCTTTGGATCCAACAATTTTCCTCAGTCCTATTTAAGGTTATATCCCTGTTTCCAATCGATGCTAGCACTTAACTCACCAGCTTTTAGTTTTAACTCTCTTGTGACATCCAGTATAAAGTTTGGACTAGGACACACATTAATTAGAAACTAATCTGGTCACTTTTGTTATGGCAGTTCAGAAAATGGAACTGGCCACGTTTTGAATTGGAGGTAAGGATCAGCCATGGTGGAAGGGAGACAGAATTTTTTAGGGGAAAAAAGAACAAATGACTTATTTGCAGTTTAAGAGGACAGAGAGTGAATGTAAAGTGAAGCCTTTTCTAAGTTCAGTATTCTATTCTCAAAATCACAAGACTTTTATAAATTGCCAGACTGCATTGCATAAACCAAATGTCACAGAACAGTGACCTTTCAAATTACTGGCGCAACAGAAGCTGAGATCAGAAAGCTCAAACTGAAAGCAAACACTGGCAAGATATCCTACAGAAATGACTTCTGTGTCTGGTCAACTAAAAGTAACATGACATATTATAAAATATGTTTGGCTTTTTAGGTAGACTAGTCTATAAAGGTTTAACTGCTTTTGAAAATATAATCTTTAATATACTCTGGAGATTTGTGGTGTTTAGTTTATGTGGATAAAATATTTTCTAAATTTGAAAGAGATAGAGT
The DNA here is from genome assembly GCF_048773025.1 of Camelus bactrianus. NCBI lineage: Eukaryota > Metazoa > Chordata > Mammalia > Artiodactyla > Camelidae > Camelus > Camelus bactrianus. Next base: position 56,099,851 of record NC_133552.1, read on the forward strand.
GAGAAAGTTGGATATAAGAAAAATATGTAAAAGATGAAAAAGTATAAGTGAAGGTGAAAATAGAGTGGGATGGGTTGGGGTACAGATGGGAGCAGAACTGGAGGTTTGAGGAAACGGAAGTTAAATTGCAAAAAAAAAAAAAAAATAATGACAGCATGTTATATAAAGAGGTTTTTTTTTCCCCTAAAGGTCATATTTGAAATATGTTATAGATGTAAATTTAAAAAATACATCATAAGGAATTTTGAATCAGAATTCCAATTTTAAAATGTAATAAGCTTCTGTTATTTTCCTGTTTCCCATACATTTTTTATAGGTTTCACTTAAAGCGTACGAAAGTACAGACATGAATTGCTTTATAATAAAATTAAATTCATATGTAGGTATATATTTGCATGTATTTATACACAGAGAAATTTTTTTGGTATATATGTAAAATGTATTCTTTATTTTATTAATGATGAAATGAAAGTATAATTTTTTTCTACACCTTCATTTTTCTGGTTTGAAATTTTTCTGTCAATATTTTAATTTTCACCAACGTATATAGTCCATCCATTATACAAAATTGTAAAACAGCAGCTTTTACAGTGTCTATGTTTGAACAGATGACTAGAGGGACATATCTGATGACTCAGATGTTCTAAACACATATTTACTTCATGTATTTCTGCGTAAATGCTTGTAAAAGAATGAAAGGAATATTTTAGAGACTATATATTGGATTTTGAGGCACATTCCATTGTACTCACGTTTGGAGATTGTTGAATGTGATGAATGTGTTTCTCTTTCAGAGCAAACATGCATATGTGAGGCATCTATTGCCAGATTTTATTGTAAGTGTTTGAAAGGCTGTTGCAATGATGGGATGTTGCCAGACAGTTAGTAAAAAAGCAAATTGAGTCTATTGAGAGATTAATTCACAGCTGAAAGAAATACATTTGCCTTAGAGTCATCAGATATTCTACCCACCAAACTCATCCTCCAAGATAGCATCCCTAATGAGCTTCCTAAACCAATTAAACATAAGCCGGAAGCATCAGTCATCAAAACTGACTATTTTCAGCTAATCAGCTGACTGCACAAACTGCATGGCATTGAGGAAGAAAGGAACACCCTAAAAGTTGTTGAATTTTTTTAATATATATATATATTTTAATTGAAGTATAGTCAATTTGCAATGTTCTGTCAATTTCTGGTGTACAGCATAATGCTTCAGTCATATAGGAACATACATATATTGATTTTCATATTCTTTTTAACCAGAAGTTACTACAAGATACTGAATATAGTTCCCTGTGCTACAGATTTTTTTTCGCTCTGCCCTGACTTTGTAGGCTTCTTAATTTTATGGATGCAGTGTCTGGCACAGAACCCTGTACATGATCATGGTGCTTTATAGTATGTAAAGTGCTTTTCCTTGCATTATTATTCAATACAATAACATGAGCTTTAATGGACTTAAGTGATTTGCTTAAAGGCACACAATTAATGTGTGGCTGGGACTCAAAATCATGCCCTTTCCTCTGTCATAATTGTTCTATAAATATGTATGTAGTGATCGACTTTCCACCCTCCATGACAAGGGAGTAGGTTCAAGTGATCAAAATGCCATCTTTACATTTGGACAAACTCAGAGCCAAAGGAAGCATGAGAATGAAGGCAGACATTTTCACTCCCATATGGGTGCCCTCCTTCAAAGACAGAAGTAGGTTACTGATACCGGGTCCTACTGTTTACAGTGATAATAACGATAAAGAGGAGAATATAAAACAAGCATAAACACAGTTATAAACATATACCTTCACCCAATTTCTGTGAGAAAAACAAACTGCTGCATGGTGGGATTTGGATGCTAGGGGCAAGGGGACTGTTTTAGATATAATTGTTTTTTAAAAAAGGTATATTTTCTGGGACCTTGACTGGAGGCTAAATTTGAACTTCTTTTCTAGGCTCATTTCCAAAACCATGTCAATGGTTATTGCAGGAGGGGAGGGGCTAATTTGCTTATGTTGATTTGGAAACTGTGGGTTGAATTTCAACTAAACAAGACTGCTTACTATCAGATTCCCCACGAGCTTTCCGTTTACAGACGTCAGGAAGGGGCCACGGTATGAAGTTGCCAAACATTTTACCACCGGATCTCTTTCTGTGACTCATCTATCTAGACTGATGTTTCTCTGCTAGATACATGTGGAAAACCAGTGGGTTCTGATAGTAAAGAGTCACAAAAATCACTAAGGCAGAGAAATGACATGGCAAAGTACTGATCTGAGGAAAGTAATTTGGTGGAACTCGACAGAAGAGACAAGTCCCTTCCAATGAGGGGTGAGGGGAGTTGTAATGATACATGAGCAGTGGAATAAAAAGTTCTATTTTAAGATACAAAGTACTAAAGGGCATTTTTATAACCAATTGCTGCTGGGTGGTGAACTAAAGAGTAACCAGGGCTGCAAATAAGGATTTGAGTGTAATTTGTATACAGGTGAGAGCACAATCTGTTAGGATGGGTTCCCAGAGAGAGACTAGAAAGAAAGAACAGCAGATTTACATGATTAACCGAAACATTTATTTTTATTGTCTTGAAAGTGTAAAGAGAAAGATGATGAAACTAAAAGGAAATCAGAATCATTTTATTCCAAAAGAAGTGGGATTTTGAATAAAGGCCTTACTCTGAAAGGCTCATTGTTTTGTTGATTAGAAATTTATTATTGGAGGGGAGGGTATAGCTCAACTGGTAGAGTGCTTGCTTAGCACGCACGAGGTGCTGGGGTCAATCCCCAGTACCTCCATTAAATAAATTAATTAAATAAACCTAATTACCTCCCCCTCAAAAAAAAAAAGAGAGACGTTTATTGGGAACTTTCACAAATTAAGCTTTATCATAATTGTGAGGATGAAAATGAACTTTTGTGGATGTATGATGATTGAGAATTAAGAAAAAGACCCTACAAGGCAGAATCTCCATGCAGAGGAGATGGAGATACTGACTCTACTACAGAGAGATGGGATTACTGGGGACCTGGATGCACAGGTCAGATGGAATCATGGATACCTTTGGATCAGTTGATCATAGGAAAGAGCAATCATGTCCCTTGGAGACTTGGAAAACAGTGAGAAGGATTGTACAGCGGCAGAGAAACTGAAAAGTAGAGAAAAAGAAAAACCTGATTGCTTCTTTCTAAGGATACTGTCTTCTCAGTAGGGTAGTGAATTATGGGAATGTTGCCCACTTGTTCTGAGGAATAAGCAATGGGGTCAAAAGAGACTAAACAGAAAGACTGCCAAGAAGTAAATGTGGCCCGTTTGGGGGTTAGAGAGTGATTTGCTTTCTCTTGCTGCATACTCAATAACCACCCAATTTGTAGTTTCAAATAACATCCACTTATTAACTCAGAGTTTCACAGGTCAGGAGTTCCAGTGGGCTTGCTATTCAGGGTTCTTGGCTGAGTCTTACAAGGCTGAAGTCAATTTGTCAGCCACGCTTGACTCGGTTCGGGGGCCATGGGGTAGACTACTCTTCCAGGATCATCTAGATTGTTAGTAGAATCCAGTTCTAGGACTGAGGGCCCAATTCTTCGTTGGCTATAAGGTAGATCCCTGTTCGCTTCTAGAGGCCGCCAGGGGTTCCGTTTCATGTCACCGGTCCAAGTTCACACTCTCAGGGGCAGCAGCCTGACCTCCAGTCCTCCCTCCACCACAAGCTTCCGATCTCTTTGACTTCCTCTGCTCATAGCTAGAAAAAAGTCTGCCTTTAAAAAAATACAAGTAATTACATTAGATCCACTCAGATATTCTCCCTTTCAATGAACACAAAGTCAACTGGTTCATAACCTTTATTTGATTGGTGAAATTCATTTTGCATGTAGTGCAGTGAATGTGACAGGGACATATTCACAGTCCCAGGGATCAGAATGAGGTGTCTTGACTCACAGATGTGGTAAACTTACGGTTATCAGGGGGAAGGGGAGTGGGAAGGGATAAATTGGGAGTTTGAGGTTTGCAAATATTAACTACTACATACATAAATAGACAAAAAACAAACTTCTTCTGTATAGCACAGGGAGCTATATTCAATATCTTATAATAATGTTTGGAAAAAGAGTATGAAAACGAATATATGTATGTATATGTATGACCGGAACATTATGCTGTACATAAGAAATTAACACACTGTAACTGACTATACTTCAATAAAAACAAAACAAAACAAAATGAGGTATCTTGAGGCCCATTTTACAATTCTGTCCACCAAAGATAGTTTAAATTAAAATATGATTTTGTATAGTTTTATTTCTTAAAAATGGGAGTGCATGTGCCTTAGATGTTTCTTGGAGTGTCACTGAAGTAATAGAGAAGAGAAGTGTAGTAAATATTTTAATTTTTTAAAATAATTATTTTTTCCCCAGTGTCATCTATTATTTTCACCAGTCACTCTACAAATAAATAAGTCATACGCTGATCATTAATGCATTTAATCAGTTTCAACCAAAATCAGTTACCTAAAACAGTAAGTTTTGTTTCACATGTGCTATATTCCTGTTTGCATTTTTGAGTTGAAATTCATTGGGTTGGATCTTCATGACTCAAATATTGTTGGTGCTGTTCATAAGACTCCCTCTTGTTCTGATCAAAGTCCCAGAAAAATACTGGAAGAATACTCAGAAAAGTAAAGGAGAAATAAAGTTGAAATGGGAAAATTTGGGGGAAAGTGTCAGGGGAAAAGGAGTAATATCTCATCAAAGAGCTTGGCTTTTATTGTACTTGTTAGATAATACTTCAGAAAATTTTTATCTAAATCATGTAATTGAATTATTTATCAAATAATTTTTCAAGTAATGTGTTCTGAGTACTTAAGCACTATTACAATAGAATATATAATAATAAAGATAATAATTATCAAATTATATTCATTTTTAATGTACCAACACCATGCTGGGTACTTTATATAAATTTTTCTCATAATACGAACAACGACCCAGGTATAATATTGTTGCTGTTTTAGGCATGAAAGAGTGAATTTGCCCAATGTCCAATGTCTCATGGTTAATGTATATCAGAATCAGGGTTTAAATCTAAGTATGTTGGACCTCTGAGTCCAAGCCCTTTATGATTATGCTAAATAACAAATGATAATTGGTACTATTAAAAATCTTATAAAACATTTTGTTTTCTTTTTAAAATAATGCCATTTATTTTTCCTTTTCTTTGTCAGATTTTTGAATTTTGATGCGTTCTGTTACATATCTGTATTTCCCCAGTGCCATACCCCCTTACAGGAAGTAGCATCCATATCAATGCATTAAACACAAGGAAGCTTTGCTTAACTTAAGCCCAAATTCAGTTGACCATGAAAGAACCCTTCCTTTAAAATTTGACACCGATTGACACTTGGTGTCAAATACTGATCAGTAGAAGTAAATTCTGATCAGAATTTTAAAATTATTGCCAAATTGTTTTCACATTTCATTTTCGTTAGGAAAAATAAAATTTTAAGGAAGTACAATGTTTCAGAATTCGTGACCTAATTTCATTTTTAATTTTGAAAATTTGTCAATTGTCAAAGTCCAGTTGCTTAATGTTAGTGTTCTTTAAATGCTAAGCATGTTTGTCTTGCATGTACTGAGGATATTTTGCTCTGTGTTTTTCAGTGTAAAATGCTGTCCTCGAGGTGTGCATTTTACTATTGTCAGCTAATCAATACCGTTATCAAGGCAATCTCTTAGAAATAACAACCCGAATACTTTCATAAAGCACTCTGAAAATCATGCTTGGTCATGTGTCCTTCAAAACTGCCTTAGAGGGGTAACTGTTGCATATTGGATCATTTTACTCAGTCTTAGCTTTAAGTGAAATATTCTATTATTCATAACATCACCTTTTTGAAAAGGAGTTCAAGCATTTCCAATATTATTCAAAAATATTACCAGCATTCCCGTGCCTTAGGGGAAAATGGCTATTTCGTCTATTTTGCTCATAAAAGTAAATGAACTACTCGAGAACCAAGAAGCAGAAGTTGGTGAAATATCTTAAGTGATTTGTAGAAATGAAAGTAGAACTTAAGTCTTTTGCTCCAAGGTTCAGTTCTGTGCCATATACGTTGGACTATGTATTTCATCCAAGAACGTTTATATAAAACTATAAATGTATGTGTCCAAAATTCTAGTCTTTTGACTGAATCATTTCTGGAAGAATAGTATTCTTCTTTTTGAGAAATTTTGGACTGTTGGTTTACAAAACAGTACAATATCATCAGCCTATACACTGTAGAGGGAGTTGTGTTGTATTGGAGTTTGATTTACGCTGTTCAAATGTTGTGTATTCAGAAACCAAGAATTCACTCACCAAAGTATCCATGAGCAAGAAGATCTGGTTTTATTTGCTTTCCAAAGCTGTATCGCAGAGCTAGAGTGTAGATCATAGCTCTTTATAGCTCTAAGATCTTGCCCATTATTTATTATTATTTCAGTAGTTTGTAGCTTTCATGCACACTTGATTTGGTAAGGTACCTATACCAAAATACTGATCCACGTAAGAACATGATTCTAATTTCTACGTGTTTTTGAATAGTATCCTTAGATGATTTGAATTTGCTGTTAATGCTTTTGGTGTCCATATTTAGTTGTTACAGGGTAGGTCACCCAAACCCAACAAGTGGGAACTTCACACGGGCAGTGGCGGCGGCGTGGATGAACAGCTCAGCGGGGACTGTGATGATGAAGATGGTTGCGGGGGATCGGGAAGTGGAGAAGTCAAGAGGACACTAAAAATCACAGACTGTAAGTGTATGATTCCAACACTACTTCTAAAGGAGTGATTTTGAAATATAATTAAGGAAAATTATTATTATCAATATAAAGAAGTAATGATAGTGAATTCAGAGACATGCAAGAGGAATTGGAAATAAAAATAAACCTATTTTTGGTTTTTCAGGACATGCATTCTTGGGGTTTTGGTTTATTTTTAACTAATGACTTTCAATAGAAATGACTTTTTTTTTCTGTGAAAAATTAGCGAACAAGAATCCATTCTGAGAATTGATTAAGTGGGATAATCAGAGGGCATGAAATAGCTAGTTTGGTGTAAATTAAATGTCTGTTGGTAAATAATGTGAAATCAGAATGGGTGAGTTCTACTTAATATTAAAGTTCTTCAAGTTTATTATATTATCATGCCATTATGTAAAAGATACTTGATTTCATTTGGTTTTCGTCATGGTCAAATTGTGAAGAAATTGGTTAAATATATGGTTAGTTATGGTGAGAAACGACTTGGTTGTAACTCTTATGAATTGGTTCTTCAGAAAAAAATTCTCACCAATCGTTCACATTGTTTTGAATGCATGGGTTTGGGAACCATTTCTCGTATTGCAAGACTGGTCACTATCACAAATGACAGAACTGCCAAATGACAACAACAACAAAAATCACCAAATGAATTTCCTTCCCTTGTCTTCATAGTACAAATTGAGGAGTATGGATGCTTCATTGATTTGTACGTGTATCTGCCGACAGGGGCAAAACTACCAAAGTTATCAACTGAGGGAGAAGTGTGAACGTTAATGTACCCAGAGCAGCTGTCAACTGTTCATTTACTTTAGGTCATGCCTGTGCAGCCCTACCTGGAGACTGGCCTGATGGTCGGTCTCCCTCTAAATCACAAAGGGCTCCTTTGGATCTGTTAGAAATGTCCTTTCATGACTTTGGTGGGAGAAGAATTCATTTACCTTTCAGCTTTCCTGTAGTAAATTTGGAACACTACAGATGCTTCAGGCATCAATATCCCATTCCTTCTAGGATCTTGTTTTGTACGGCAAATATGTTGGTTAAGGGAATGGAAGCCAAAAGATGGACAGAATCAAGACAATTAGCATAAATAAATATATTTTACTATTAGAAACATCAGTAAATTTACCACAGACAGTAAACAGATGGGATGTAGTATACTGGAGTAGCAATTGAACAACAGACAACAAAATTGTTTGATGTATGAACACAATTTCCCAGTGAAAGTTAAATATCTTCTTCTCATGTAGAAGCAGTAAGGATATATGTTCTTGTTATTGGTGTTAATGTCATTTATCAGATTGGTTTCTCCTGTTTTTCTATATTTTGTTGTTGAGGACAAGAAAAAGGAAAAAGAAGAAAATGAAAAAGAAAGGGTTTTCATTAGAATAAAAATATTTTTACTAACAGTTAAAATGCCCTCCTCCACTGTATTTTGGAATTATGATACTCATCTGGTAGGATAATGTTAAATAATCTTTCATTTTCATTTTATCTTGAGTATTTATACATACCATGATTTCCTTGCCATTTAAATATTACCAGGATTATAAGACATAAAAATTACTATAAAAAATAGCTTAGGTTAAAAATGTATCTATAAATTCTGTGTGTGTGTGTAGAATTATCATTTTATAGGGATTTTTTGTTCCTGAAGTTATTTATAAGCTCAAGAACTTGCTATGTATTAATAGATAACATTTTTTGGCTTAGTTCGCAAGAGAAGTAGAGACAGTAGAGGATATTCAACTACTAATAGTTTTCTCACAAAACCATACTTGTCAAGGTGGTGAGAATGAATTTTTTACTTTAAAACCCTGTTTTCAATTACTACTGAAATGGCCAGATGTGGTACAAGCAACCATCCATCAGAACTGGGAAGATTTAAGCTTGAGATGGTTTTCAGGAACTCCAGGCAAACATTAAGAAAAATCCACATCTGCTGTAAGTGGGTTGCCTATCATGTTTCTACGAGTTTATAGCTGTTGCCTTTCAATTTTTAATATGTGGTGAGGATCCCACCGTGGATAGCATGCTGACATAAAGAGGGACAGGGAAAGAAGCAAAACATAGGTCACATTTCTATTTTTATAAAGCACTATAATGGTTTACCTGTGTTTGGCTGGCTTGATATATTGCTAAAGTATGTTAAGACGTAGATTTAGATGTCTTGATGACTTAAAAATATTATGCTCTAGAAAGTTTACCAGGGTGTCATTTGTGTCAAGAACTTGAAATGCACCATTATTTCTTCCTTACACTGATGTTTATTCCTTACAAAATGCATTATAAGTAGAACACAGTTCATTTGTCACTTGAAAAATGTCTGAAAAAAATAGTTATACATGTAGTATATTTCTAATTTAAAAAAAAAAAAAACACAGCCATCTATAGTATGTACTGTTCACTCTTAGGAGACTGAAAATATATTCCTATTTTTAGTAGAGTGGTTTAGAAATCCTCATATTACACAAACTATTTTCTGTATTTTTCTTGTATTGAACTTGGCTCATCTGTGTAGGTGTGAATATTTCACTAGTCACTTGGAGCTGTGGGATGGGAAGGGCTTTGAGCTTTCATTTCCCCGCATCCCTGACACTTGTCATCCTTTCAGAGTGGCTAAGTGATGGTGGGTTTTGTACACCAGTGGAAAAAACAAGTTCTGTTCTCGTAGTCATGCAAAGCAAAACTACTCTCACTACCATCAATACTTTTTCAACTGTTTGACTATCCTCATATTTCCAAATTCTGATAGTTTCAACTGCTAAAAAAATAAATCAAAGTGCCAGTAAAGACAGGTTGTCACAAAGCTATTCCATGTGTAGTTTTGAAAATCTGCAGTAGCGCTGTTTGCAATTCTTATGTGAGATTATAATTTCAATTGCAATAACCCTGCTTAAAAAAAAAAAAAAAACAAAGAATACGTAACCCACGATCAAATTCATTTTGAGAAGGTGGTTCACAGTCAATCTCAGAGGAAATGAATTTGATCACAAGTTGATTCAGACACCACACATGCAAACGTGGTAGGGTGATTTTAAGTCTTCAGATGGTCTGAGATAATTCATCTCTGTCTGTGGTCACATTCGGCATTGCTCATAGAATATTATGTAGCATCTTTAGCAGTGTTAAAAATAGTTTCACTTTAACTGAAAAGCCTGTAAATGACAACAAAGATTGTTAAGTGTGTGTTCAAATGATTTTTTTCTGGATAGCACCTCTGCGGACCAGTCATGATATGGGTCCCAATGTAGCATCCTGAGCCCTAAGTCCTCCTGAATCACCTTTTATTCAGCCATTTAAAGTCTTTTCTGGGAAGGGCTGTTTACCATTCATTTCCTCTTATCTCCTGGGCTGCTCTTCTCTTCTCTTTTACAGGTTCTCAGCATCATCTCAGATTCTTAATATTTGAGAAAGCCAGCACTCAGTCTCAAACCTTTTATCATCTTTATTCTCAACTATTTTCTGTTCCACAAACTGCTTACTGCATCATAATAGCATTAATAATATGGTTCCCTGACACTGATAGCACTACCCAGCTATAAAGCATTCCCCTTTGTGTTATATTAGGAAGTACGCTTATGAGAACAGAAAGTATTCAATTTAAATGAGATTTAATTGGAAATAAAAGGCTAATGCATTGGAATTTTCAGTTACTAGTTTTAGAAAGAACTTTCGTTGATCTTCCATAGCCTACAATAAATGGAATTATTGTTTATACTGTGCTTTGGATTTGTCACTTAGTAATGACCCTTAGATCAGCCTCTAGCAAATGCGTCTATAGCCTGACACTAACAATGACCTTGGAAGAGAATAGTGTATTCCACGTGCATAGTGAAATGAAAATGATGCTTTGTTAGGCACTGAACAATAAAGAGTGCTGATTTATTTAGTAATGCAGGATTGTAGAATGAGTGAAAATTCTTGGCTTCCTTAAACTTATTTTCAGCAAAAATCAACTTTATTTCAAAATTTCATCTAGGCATGGAGATTAAGGTAGAACTCAAAGAAATATTCAAGTGGAATTTTTTTTAGATAAAGTAGTCTTTATTTTTCCTTCTAGAACTGCTAAAACTATGTAATTATTCATTTTGTAGAAAGCATTTTATAATATTTTACATTATCTAGCTGATGATTTTTTCTTTCCAGTATAAATTATGCCAAACAGATAATGCAAGCATGTAGGATTTGTTTACATTAGTAACAGTCCCAAATATGTAAATTAAAAGTATGTGCACTGTTTCTAAAATTCAAGTTTCATCAAATTCAATTAAAATAAAATACATTCAGTTTACTTTGTACAATGTTGATAAATAGCCTATTAATAAATTATCCCAAATAGAAGAAACTGTACTGAAAAGAATTAAATAACTATCATGTGTTTACTTTATTCAATAAATAATCTTTATAAGGGAACTTAGACCTGAACCTGTGTGACACAGTGAAAGTAATCTTGAATAATGACTGTACACTTTGATCTACGTTTTTTAAGTGTCTAATACTGAAGGGTCATCATAAAACCATATCCTGTTCAATGTTCAAAGTTGTGACATTGTGATCTACCACAGTTTTTACATGACTGATGAAAATTATACTAAAGAGAAAAGAAATATATATCTGAGATAAATATATTTTAATTAAAATGTGATCATTAGGAATAGTATTCTGATAATACATTTCCATTTTGATTTCTGAATGATTGAGAGACCCTTCCTGGCTGCTGGCTGTTTTGTGAACAAGATTGTGTAATGGAATCTGGGTACCTAATGAATCATCTAACATCGTCTCTTTATCTCTTGAAAAGCTGTACATCACAGTTATGGATTTACATAATAGAATTGAAATAAAAGGGTTTGTCCTTGAATGCCTAAGGGATGATTTTCATCGCTTTGGCTTAGACACAGAACTGATCTTAAATCATGAGGTGAGACTTTAATTAAATTTTAAGAAGCCTCCTAGCATGCATTCCTCCTGAAATCAACTAGCTATTCTGTTAAGTCTCGTAACTAAATCTAGACCACACTAAAGGACATAAAATAAAGAAATTATGGTCTCTGTTGAGTAGCACAATGCTAAGTGTGACTGTGTGATGCTTACTGTTCTCTCAATGTATATTCTACCGTGCAGGCTAACACCTGTTTTACCATTTCTTCCTGAATCCCCGAAGACAATAATCACAAAGAAAATTAGAAGAAATGCCATTTATGCTTAGACGTGTAGAACAGAGAGCAAGTGGAAATAGCTGTCTTCCAGAAAAGAAATGCTCTAGGGAATCAGCCCTGGAACCGCAGAGTCTTTGTTTTAATTTGGTATTGGGCGTGGTCCACCCGAGTTGGTTTGAAGCTCTGGGTGAGTGTCAGTGAAACCACCATGTAAAACTGCCTGTCTGAGGACTGACCGCTGGAACTACTGGGCTGGAGTCTCCCGTGGAGCCAACAGTACAGGACTGAGAAAGATGAGGGCAGGATAACTGAAAATATACATCAATACATAATAAATGGCAAATGCGACTGGCAATGCTAAGGTACCAAATGTTGTTGATTCTTGGAAAACAAATTCCAAGCCTCTTTCTTTTACTGTTACTGATTTCAGGTCCTCCTAGATTTGGAATATTTGAGTTAACTTTCCAAGATACAGTCAAGCACTTCTTCAACATCCTGTGGACTTCTAAAGTATGATTCCATTCTCGCAGCTGGCACCAATGCCATTATTGGTTCCTATGACCCATTCAAGAGTATAGTTCTGTATGCAAGCTGTATTAACTGCCATAGATTGTAAGGTCTTGAGGGCAAGTCAGCCAGAACCTTTTTATCTTTTCATCCATCACAGAACTCTTTTTGATCACACAGTATACAACTTCCATCAGAATTATCACCATGCTTGTTTAAAATGCAGATTGAAGAATTCCACCCCAAAATACTGAATCAACACTTCACAAGTAGAATCCACAAATTTATATTTAACAAGCATAATAAATAATAATTATTCCCAATAAAGCTTGAGAACAACCGCCTCCACCATGCCTCCAAACATGAGGCATCTAATGAACATGCTCTGAATTGCATGAATGGGTATGAAAATAATCTATATGTCTCTAAGACACATCTCAATTAACATTAAAACCCAGTTTTTCTAATGAATTGAAAATATTGACATTCATTTTAGTCAAGAATATTAACTAGAAACCAAAATGAATATAAATATGTTCACACTCAAAAGACCATAGCTGTGTTAAATATAGAAGAAATTTGATAAACATAGTTTTCTTCAACTATCAATATTTGTGAAATTTGTAAATAATTCTTTCATATTTCCACATGGTAGAGACCTGACTATGAAATTACTGCATTAGTGTAATACGCTACTTTGAGTGAAAATTAATATCAAAAGTAATTATTTGAGTGCTAATTGTTAAACTGGAGTGTAAAATACTAAACCTAAGGTTGTAATTTTCTAGATTAATGTGTAATGTCTCAATTTTGGAAGAGATACATTAACACATTTTGTCCTGCTTGGAGGTAGGTTTTGACTGATTATGGTTTACTTCTTTTAATTTCTTTATAACTCTAATGTTTCATGCTGAATCTTTTAGAATATAAATAATTATGTTTACCTATCAAGTAATATAGAGAGTTAATTCCACTTCCCTGGTTATAATTTTGCTGAATAATAGGAATTTTGTTATAACATTTTTCAGAGTAATTATTAATAGTACTCACCTTTATGTTACAAGTATATTCGATAGACTTTTCTGTTTCTTTTCCAGAAATCTAAATTACATTATGGAGCTCACATGGGAATAGTATGGCCCTAACTTAATACAAATTTTGAACTCGAAATTAGATTTCCACCACTAATGGCTATACTCCAAGCCCATATTTATTAGTGTTTTGGTGGCAGCCCCTTACGTCTCAATCCATCCATCCACTCATTCATTCATTCAACAAATACTTACGTGACACTTATTCTGTGCTAGTCATCATACGAATCTCTGCCTCAGGGGGATACAGATGAGTAATAAGGAAATTACAGTGCAGTGTGGATAATTTTATTTATGGAAAAACAGAACTTATGGGAGCATAAAGGGAAGAAACAGTTTCTAATAGGGCTGTGGATTACCAGGGGACTAGTATCTACAGGAAAATGAAGCAGGGATAGAAACCTGAGAACTAGAAAGTTGAGCATTATTAGGGAAGTGCGTGGAGTTCTGGAATGCTGTATTATATAAGGTAGGCTGGGGATTGGCATAAACCAAATCATGAGTCAATCACTTATCCATAGCATGCCATGCCAAAAATCAGTTCATTGATCAGTTTGTACTCTAGCAACAATTGCAGTGTTGAGAATGCAGCTAGGGAAAGCTGTTACTACAGTAATCCAGACATGATATATTGATGACATAAATGAAAATTAACTATTTTTTTCTGTGGTGATTTCTTCACCTCTCCAAGTGAACTTGGTCACTTCCTCATCTGCTAACTTAACACTGTACGTATTGTTATTATTACACTGTAGTTTACTTAGGGTTTTATTTCTTCTTAGACCATGAGTTTCTAAAAATGGTACCCATGTTCTTCTGTTCATCTTTATATCCTTGGAATTGAATATAGTGCATGCATGAGTGAAGATGCTCAGAAAATCTTTTTTAAGTTAACGTCTGAATATATGAATGAATAGTCAGAATGGCCATTATTAAAAAGTCCACAAACGAGAAATGCTGGAGAGGGTGTGGAGAAAAGGGAACCCTCCTACACTGCTGGTGGGGATGTAATGAACAACGCAGGGGTTGGGGCACTGAAGCACTATGCCCTCGCATAGTCAAAACTCCACGTGTAACTTTATAGTCAGCATTTCCTATCCGTGATTCTGCATCCTTGGATTCAAGCAACCTCAGATTGTATAGTACTGTAGTATGTATTTCTTTTTAAAAATCTACACATAAGGTGACAGCAAACCCATGTTGTTCAAGCCTCAACTGTATGATGATGGAAACATGTCCTTGTATATTTGTCCAAACTCACAGAATATAAAATATCAAGGGTGGCCCCTAAAGTAAACTGTGGATTTTGGGTGATAATGACGTGTCAGTGTAGATTTATGAATTGTAGCATGTGCACCCCAATGGTGGGGGCCGTTGATAATGAGGGAGATTGTGTGTGGGGGTGAAGGCTATATGGGAAATCGTTGTACTTTCTGCTCAGTTTTGCAGTGAACACAAAACTGGTCTAAACAAGAATGTTTATTAATTAAAAAAATGTCAAATTTGTTGCTTATAAAATACAAATCTAATATATAAAATGAATTTTTTAAATGCAATAATAATAATTCTTAATAGCTGACATTTTAAAAACAATACTTACTATTTTTTTTAATTGATATTCAATTACAGAGCCCAGGTCTGTTTGGTGTATTTTCTATGTATTAACTTATTTAATCTCAACAGACTTCTATATGAGAAGTAATCTTGTTTCCCCTGTTTGGCACATATGCACTGAGATCTTCGCCCAAGGTCACACTGGTTCCAGTTAGGATGTGCAGAACTGGGGTGAGAGGCAGGCAATAGTGCTCCAGTCAAGAACAGCAGAACAGTCTCAGCAAACTGTGCATAAAAAACTCTGTGCCATATTTTTAAATGTTTTGAAAATATTTTTGCATATATGGGTGAAGTTGCAAATTGCAAAAGAAACGCTTTTGAAAGAGAAGCATCCTTAGAAAAAGTATTTCTAAATATTAGTCTAAATACTTGGAAAAGCAATTAAAAATGTTCAGTTGTATACTTCATATACATCAGAGATTTATCCTATTGTGCTTTCAAGAGGCTGCAACTATGTGGAACTTTACAGTGGCTTTATAGAAGAAGAACATTGGACAATATATGAAGCAACATGAGTTCTAATTGTGGGTCTGTCACTAGCATCTGGGGGCCTTGAATGAGTCTTGGATCTCATTTGCCTACCATATAAAACCAAGGGATGTGAACATGATACTAGCAAATTCCGTTTGATTTCTCTCAAATATTATGTTTCAGGGAAAGGCATATTTTAAAACAATGGTCATTTATTTGGAAAAATGTCTTAGGTATAATTGATTTTGTGGAAAGCTCTTCTTACTATGATAAAACCCATCAGATAAAGATCATCAGAGAAGCTTCTATTGTCAAAGTCAGGTTTATTTGCAGCACCAAGGGAGACAGTGCACTGAGAGGGTATTGTGACAGATGGCTTATAGGTTTGTTCTTGTGATGGACTATTTTAGGTTTGTACTATTGCTGAACGATTCTAAAGAACTTGAAAGGAGAACAGGTCAGCTCTCCATTGGGTGTAGTCATGAGGGGAGGGCTGTTTAACACAGGCATCACGGTCCTCTTTACTCAGGAGGTGA
This sequence comes from Camelus bactrianus, assembly GCF_048773025.1. Lineage (NCBI taxonomy): Eukaryota > Metazoa > Chordata > Mammalia > Artiodactyla > Camelidae > Camelus > Camelus bactrianus. The sequence continues at coordinate 56,116,017 of NC_133552.1, forward strand.
GAAGAATCAAGCAAAGCTGGGGAAATCACGGGAAAAAAAGCAAGAATGACTTGTGTGACCTTGGCTATGTCCCTTTAGAAACATTGTTTTAGGTTCTATTGGTAATAACACAGACTCCTCTGTACCCAAAATAAGACAAGACAATAACCAAAACACACCCACAACACACAATACATAAACCCTAGCCTGAATGGTGAAATTTCCTTCTCTAATGAGTAGCAGAATTTTTGATACAGAAATTAATGTATATAAGGGTATTTTTCCCCATAGTTAAATATGTGGTTTGTGTTATATGAAAACATCTTATATCCAGAACCCTGCAACATTGATTATTCTATCAAAGAGGGGAACAATTAAATGAAAATACACCACTGAGAAACATTAGCAACTCATTGTATCCCAGTAGATGCCAACAAGTGACATCCCGTAATCCGTACTGCGTTACTTAAACGTACATCATTGTCCAGGCATTGAAGAGGAGAGAGAAAGGTTTTTTGTTTCATGAAAAAAACAAAGCCTATATGATTTTTAAAGTTGAGGGAAAAAAGATCCAAGCTCCAAATGACATGAAAATTCAGATTCCACAGAGTTCTCAAGTGGAATGAGTAAAAAAGCAAAGTAAATGATTAAAGTTGCAAGAAACAGACTTGAAGAAAAAAGGTCTGGAAAACAGTAGTAACAATGTATGAAGAAATATTACAAAGATGTTTTCTGTTTTTCTCTTCCCTTGAGAACTGGGGCTGATGCTACTCAGCCATAAAAAAGAATGAAAAAAGGCCATTTGCAGCAACATGGATGGACCTAGAGATTATCATACTAAGTGAAGCAAGTCAGCCAGAGAAAGACAAATATCATGTATCACTTATATGTGGAATCTAAACAATGGTATAAATGAACTTATTTACAAAACAGAAACTGACTCATAGACATAGAAAACAAATTTATGGTTGCCAAAGGGGAAAGGGAGGGGCAGGGATAAACTAGGAGTTTGGGATTAACAGATACAAACTACTATATATAAGATAGATAAACAACAAGGTCCTACTGTGTAGCACAGGGAACTATATTTAATGGCTTGTAATAACCTATAATGAAAAAGAGGATGGAAAAGCATATATATGTATAACTGAATCTCTTTGCTGTACATCAGAAACTAACACAACATTGTAAATCAACTATATTTAATTTTTAAAAGAAGAATTGGGGCTAAGAACAAAGGAAAATAAATTCTGATTTTAAAAGTTCTGACATGAAGAAATAGATTTAGAGAATGAACAGATGAAACATTTCTCTTCTTGTGAGAAGTTAAAGACTAAACTAGACATCTGGTAACCTATATGTATGCGATGCAGCCCTGCGTCTAGATACAAAAGCTTCCAGATTCCACTCTGCTGTCATCTGAATCATGTGGATTACCGGAGCTCCAAGGCTTTCAGAAAAGGTCAACTATTGTTTTAAATTGACTTCTTAGCTCAATTTAATTTTATTCATTTTGTCTTAACTTCAGCTTTCCCTGTCAAGTTAGGACAAAGAAATACAAGCCAGAAAAAAAAAAAAAAAAAAAAAAAAGACCCTTTTTACCTTAAACTGGAAGGCCTGTGCTGTAAGTGGGAGTGTCACATCATATCACATCATTAGGTAGATTCAAGAAAGAAGTCCCAACTTTGGATGATTTCATAGTCTCTCACTCTGTGAGGGCAGACTAAGGGTGGGTAGCTGGGTAGCTGTCACCTGGTGATGGTCAAGGTTAATCCAACAGGTTTGCATTTCCAGGCAGCTATATTTGCTTCTCACCAATCATGGTCCTGATCAGGAGTCATTAGAACTAATAGCTCTACCAGCTGGATGAACGTTTCTGTTTTGCCAATGTCTGCAATCTCTGCCCCCTAGTGGAGCATTCAAGTGACCCTTTCCCTTATGTATCTACAGTATCTGTTTTAAGAGAATCTACTATCTAACCTCTAAAATTATGTTTAAATATCTTTGAGGTTTAAAAATTTGCATTCTTCAATGACATATTTCCCTTATGCAAAAATCTTTTTTTTTGTCCCAGTCTACCTTTTATTTAAAAAAATAGTAGTATAAGAAATAACTAAAAGAGAACAAAAAGAGAAATCATTAAGACAACACACTAGTACTATGAAAATGAACTTTGAAAACTAGAAGCCTTTAAATATGGAGCAAACTTTAAACTCTTTACCTTCCATTCAGTATTAGCCTGAAGTTCTTGTTTGCATCCTTTTTTCTTATGAAGTTTGTAGGATGTGAAGAGAAATGTAAAATTCTCAATCTGGCTATTTTAGGGGTGTCTTTTTTCCCCCAGGAGATAGTCACATGTAAGACTTAGGTAAGAGTCATCAAGTAACAATTGTAAAGAAAAGAGGCAATTTTATTTTATAATTTGAAATAGCATCACTCATTAGTGGAAAAAAAATCCAAAGCTTTTTATTTAAAACTACATTCAGTTCACTTATTTGATTTAGGCTATGGGTGTGGTAGTCTGCTATTTAAGCGTATATTGTTCAGCATTTTTGAAGGTTGGCTTACAAACTTGGTTAGAAATTTTTTTCTTAATTAAAAAATTCATTTAAAATAAACAAGTTTATACTGTATAGCATAAGGAACTATATTCAATATCTTGTAGTAACCTATAATGAAAAAGAATATGAAAACGAATATATGTGTGTATATGTATGACTTAACTATTATGCTGTACACCAGATTGACACATTATAAACTGACTGTACATCAATAAAATATATATATGTACAATTTTAATGATCTATTTATCTGTCATAGTCATTAGCATAAAATATTACAATGTAGATAACATCAGGAAAATTTTTCAAATAAGTCTTCTACCTGTAAGAATGTTTCTAGGAAAATGAATATAGACATTTTGTAATGTTTTGAATTTGCCATTTGGTAAACTCAACATATTGAAAGGAGTATTTTTTATTTCAAAATATAGGTAGATCTTTGAAAACAATCTTTTTTCCCCCCCTTAAATGACTGGTTGCTTTAGTTTCACTGTTTATATTTAAATTATGTGTATAAGATCTTCTATTTTGAATTTCTAATGCCCTGTAAAATTTGTGCATAGAATTATCTAAATGGTGGTGCTGAGTATTGATGTAAGCATATTATCAGGGATTTATTTTCTGATTGTTTTAATTATATTTCTTCCAAGATTTTGCTTCTTATATCCACAAAGCAAAGTTTTCTTCTTATATTGAATACTCAACTACCAGCTTTCCCACAACTCACACGTCTCAGTTGCTACCAGAAGCAGTTTATTTTCCAAAATCAGAGTTAGCGATGTCTATTGATAAATTGGTTTTCTCTATTTTCCTTGGCAGTAGAATGAGAAGGAATGGGATTCACATGTAGTAGGAGAGACAGTGGTAAACATTTTCAAATTATAATATTTAAGAAATCTTCTAAAGTCACCTAATCTTAATTTTTGGAGCCATATCATAATATAGGAAATAGTTTTTAAGATAACCTCCCAAGCCAGTGCCCCTTGTGAACTGTGTAGACTCTGCTGCATAGAATCTGTGTAAAATCTATTCTTTTCAAATCTTTTATCATGACACTAACACTCCAACTACCGTCCCATCACTTGAGAACATCTTCACCTTTGTTCCACAAGATTATCATACCTGCCTCCGTCTCTACTTAGTCTCCTCCTTTTTCCCTTTTGCTCTATGAAAGGAAGAATGGATAGAGGGGTGGGTGGATGGATGGATGGATAGATGGATGGATGGATAAATGAGAAGGGATGTGCCTTTGTGTTTGTGGAATAGGGAGTGGCTTTGGAAAAAGAGCAGGATTTTGAGTTTAGAGTAATGGGAGCTTGTTGAGTTGTATAATTAATGTTAACATACATGAAGAAGACTATCCTAAAGGAGAATATAGAAATCACAACCATAGAATGTCTAGGGTATGAATTCTCAAATGAAGAATTTAAAAGGGTATGTAAAATCATGCGATGGTTTACATTACTGAAAGTAGCAAACAAACATAAACTTTGTATTATTTTTATTGATGTATAGTTGACTCGCAATGTTATATTAGTTTCAGTCGTACAACATAGTGATTCGGTATTTTTATAGATTATACACCATACAATGTTTTTATAAAATATTGACTGTATTCATTGTGCTCTATATTACATCCTCGTAACCTATAGTTTGTACCTCTTAATCCCAGTCACCAGTTTCACCTGTGCAATTACCTCTGTCCCCACAGGTAACCACTAGCTTGTTCTCTGTATCTGTGATCCTGTTTCTATCTTGTATTTGTTCATTTGTTTTGTTTCTTAGATTCCACATATAAGTGAAAACATACAGCACTTGTGTTCCTTTGTCTGACTTATTTTACAATGTATAATAACTTCCAGCTCCGTTCATTTTGTTGCAAATAGCAAAGAGTAAGTAATATTCTATTTTATATACACACCACATCTTCTTTATCCATTCATCTGTTGATGAACATTTAGGTTGCTTCCATACCTTGGTTATTGTGAACAGTGCTGCTATGAAAATTGAGGTTCATATATATTTTTTTGAATTGGTGTTGCTGGTTTGTTGGTTTGTTTGGATAAATACCCAGGAATGGACTTGCTGGATCATATGGCAGTTCTATTTTCAAACATTTTTTGAGGAAACTCCATACTGTTTTTCACAGCAGCTGTACCAATTTACATTGACCACTTGATCATTATATAGTGCACTTCTTTTTCTTTTGTTATAGATTTTGTTTTAAATTCCATTTTGTCTGATATGAGCATGTCCTTGTGTGGGGTATCCCTGTGCAATCTGCGTGTGCCCAGTGGCTTTGATCGGAGAGCTGGATCTGACGAGAGCCTTGCTGTCCATGGTTTCTTCCATGGTGCACTGGTGGTTGCCACGTTGGTGAGAGATGGGGTTGGGCTGAAGAGGATGGAGCCAGAGCCTGGCATGTGCAGCAGCCTCTCTCATGGAGTGATGGCAGTTGCTGCCTTGGTGAGGGGTGGTGCTGGGGCTGGAGAGGCTGGAGTTGGAGCCCAGCACAGGTTGGGGAGTGCACTGGGGTAGTTCTGGCACACTGGCCAGATCACCAGGCACTTTCGTATGTGCTGCTTTGCACTCAGATTGGAAGAGAACAAGTCTGTGCATTCCCTTCAAGAGCATAGTCTTGGTTTCCTATTGCCCTCTGGTAAGCTTAATTGTTTTTCATAATTAGCTAAGGGGGCTCATTTTTCCAGTACCAGGCCTCAGAGCTGGGGTGGCCAATTTGGTTCTCAAACCCCTCGCTCCTTAGGGAGCATCCCCGAGCCTGTGAATCTCGCTGCTATTCTGGGTCACCACCTGGGGACATGGGTCCCAGCTAAATTGCTTCTCCTCCTCTCCCATCAGATTCCATGTGGTTCTTTCTTTGTATCCTTGTTTGTAGAAGAGCTGTTATGCTAGTTTTTAGGTCATTTTCAGAGAAAGTTGCCCCTTATGTAGTTGCAGGTTTGATGTGTTTGTGTGAGGAGATGAGCTCAGAGTCTTCCTACTGTACCGTCTTGATCTCACCTAGACCAGACGTGACCTTTGAATTGACTCTTGGATGAAACTTTAATTCAGTTTTGGGAGATCTAAGAAGTAGAATCATTCTTCAAAGCATTCTAGGGGACAAAACAAGGTGGTAAAAAAAGAAGAGGGTGTCTCTTAGTGGATGTGAAATTTTTCATATTTTTATAGTCATAATAAATTTTATGTCTCCCTTGTTAGTCTAATACTCCTTTCATTTAACTGACATGTCACCTTGAAAATATTTTCTGAAAAAGAAAGAGCCTTTTTTAAAAAGATAGCTCTTCTCATTCTTGAAAGAGATACTATCCTATATGTTGCTTAGAAAGGCTCGCTCAGTGCTGTTTTAGTGTCATTGAAACCCAAAGTGTGAAGCATGAGATCTGAAACTAATTCTCCCCTTTTCAGTAGTTCAGTGCTACGTTATTAAACAATTGTAAAGCAATTAAGATTCTTTCTTGTTCTTTTCCTCTATATTAAAAAAAACCTCTAATTGTTCTAAGGTTTTCTTTTTTAAAGGGAGAAAAATTTATTCAATTATTTTAATTTGATTATGCCTGCCAATAATATTAGAAACACACTAGTAGTCATAGTAACAGTAGTTTGACTCTAATTATACGTAAGGGTCCCATAGGAATAACACGCTGTGTGACTGTGAAGAAAGTCCCTCCTGACCTTTTGTTCCAGTGGCATATTCTGGAACCACAGATGATTTTATATTTTTCTGTGTTGTAATATTAGTAAAGCATGTATGTATTCACCTACGTTTCCAGGTTTAATGGCCACCCTGTATGTCTGTGTCTCTATCTCAATCTCTTTATCTCTTTCTCTGTCTCTACTCTGTCTCTATCTCCATCACATATCACATGTCTACAAATACATAAAAGCATCTCACGTAGGGTTTGCCATATGATCGGAACTCAGTAAATGCTTTCTTCCTTTTCAGATTCTGATAATTTTGAAATTCAGGAGAGGTCCTAACAAACTTGAGGATTGTTTTGCCTAAAAGGCTATGACATTTTGATGATGCCCATATGCTGCAGTCCAGGTGTCTAAGTGCCGTATCACTTGTGTTGATGTCTGTGGTTCCACAGTTGGCTTGGACCCCCTTTACAAACCTTGACTGAGCTCTTGGTACAAAGGCCACTAGATGGAGCTTGTGTGCTTAGTACCTTATGCTTTAGCAAACTCCATTTCCTTTTAGTTGAGTTTTTTTTTTTTTTTTTTAAACTCAAAAAGAGTTTCTCTTTAACCTATCTGGTTCTTTATTAACTGTAACACTGTAAGCAATTCTCATTAGAAGTCTTTTTATATTAGCAAGTGTGCAACATACCTATTGCATTTGCTAACATGTAGATTCCTCAAAGCAGAGAAAACAAATCTCTTTGCAACCAGGCAAATATATCTCTTTAGAGGCTAAATGCAAGATCAGATTACCAATCTAATAGTTCTTTTCAAAGCTGTGTCTCATCATTTTCTGGAATCTCAGATAGTGCACCTTGGAAGCACCAGATTTCTGAATCAGTCAGTCTAGGGTGGGACCAATGACTCGGCATTTCCAACCACTGCTCAGATAGGCTGAGGCTCCTTGGTCCAGGGATCAAACTTTGAGAACCTCCATTGTATGCAAAGGCTGTCTGCGGATAAAATGCATCAATCTTGCCCTCTGGTCTCAAGACTGCTTTTGTCAGTGCAGCATTCATATCTCCAGGCACTGAAGCCTAGACAAGAACCAGAAACACAGAGTGCTCTTCGCCTTGTCTCTGTGCTCCTTACAGTAGGCACTCAGCTCTCTACCTTAGGAAAGACTCAACTTCTTCACCAGCCTAGGAGGCAGTGCTCTTTATCTTTGAGCAATCAATAGTTACTACTTGTTTAAAAAAAATGGAGTTTTACCCAAGACACGAAAACTTTGGATTCTGATTTTCCTTTGGCTCATTTTTCTCTATCTTGCCTCCTACCGCTCCTGGGATGTCCTCTTCCTGCCCCCATTTTTCCAACCTCCTTCTAACCACCCAGCCAAATGCAGAGACCTCAGCCCAGTGGTGCCCTCTCTTCCGTCTCTTTCATTCCCTTCTCAGGACCTGGTTTACTAATATCCTGCAAACTGTGAGGCACAATTTTACTTCCACTTTACCTTTACTGGAAATTTAGCTATGCACTACTTCTTTACATATATCTCTATCTATAAGTAGCTTCCTCATTGACTTATTTCTGGTTTAGTCATCCCTTCATTTCTTATTAACTGATGACTCCAGGTACTGCCTTGTTCAGCCATTATGGCTACAGTGGTTTTAAAAAAAAAAAAAAGGAAGGAATCACCTCCCATCTTTCAAGATCTCCATTTTTTTTTTTTTTTTCAATTTGCTCTGTCTTTTTGTATTTGGGATATGTCTTGTCACCAGCTTGTTGTTTTCCATCTAAATTACTATCTCGGCTTATAGACTCCTAAGCTTAAGAAAACCACCAACTTCCTGGCTTTTGCATGGCATCTCAAGTATCCATCATTGTTACTTCTTGGTTCTCGACTCCTAAGTCAGCATTATCTCTGGCTGCCTGAGCATTGTCTTCTCACCTGACTTTTATCATCCTGGCTGGGCTTATTCACCTTCCTTGTTAATATAATGATAATAACTTAAGATGTGTGGTTTCTATCTTCAGTGATGCTTTAGCATATCCCATCTCATTTAATTTACCGTTTTGATGATTAACCAATCTTTATGGAGAACATATCTTTGAAAGACCTTATCTTCATGTAATGTTTATATTCTTATAAATGCATAAATTACTGAAATCTTGGCCTATTTAAGCATTGTTTTTTACCCTTTTTATATTCTGTCATCTTGTAAAACCTCTAAACTTGAATTAATAACAGAATGAGCTGCTAGGGTGTTATTTGTGTTCTCCATTATTACGTTTTATGGAAACATACTCAAGTTACCATTAATTTATTTGGATCAGATATGCACAATCTTCAGTCAAAATGGTCTATTGCAGCCCAGAAGCTTCAGTATTATGCCAGCAAAATCATTTTTACTTCCTGCTTTTTTTTTTAAATCTCTACATGACATATTTCTTCATGACACTCTTCATGATCTCTACATGTTAACTCTGAATACATGCCTGAACTCAGTCTCCTATTTTAAACCATACTTACTACCTGAAAAAGACTAGTCACTAAGTCATGTCCACATCACCATTTAATTTATTTGAATTAACAAAGCTCAACAAAAATTGGTTTCAGTACACTCTGATTTGCCCCCTACTTTTCTCTCAATTTAAGCATTAAGATTACATGATGTTTAGTATTATGAAAGAGACCCCCAAACTCTATATACTGAACTCATTTGTTTATGATGGAGGAAATTGTTAGGAATGGCATTAAAAAGTTCAAACCACCAATTCACATTTTTGGAAGCTTGGAGCTGAAAGGGTTAAGCGATCTTGGCACATAGAATTTTTACCAAGATCTTAATCTGCTTACATCCCTGATACAGTTAGGCTCAATTAATTCAGTAGGGAGGCTGCAAAGTGAAGCGTAACATGAGGACTGAGGGTAATGGAAACAATTGCTTCAGTGAGCCTAGAACTGTCACAACAGCCGCGTCAGAACAGATGGCTCTGCGTTTATTCCAGTCGAGGGATTCAGATTGGCAGGAGCCAAACAAAAATCCTGAAAAGCATGTCAGCAGTTGTGGAAATGAGTTTTCTTTATTTAAAAAGTTGTTCATAATGTTCCACTGAGAATGCATAGAAAACTGGAGATATTTGCCACTTGAATTTGCCTCTTATTGTATTAAGCTTGTGGCCCATAATTTATTTATTTATATTTATGTATTTGTCTATATTCATATACTTTATGTATATATGTGTATTTTATGTATATATTCATGCCACAAGTTCACTACACACACATAAGCACATACATATACATATATACTAGCAATATAGTAATTTGTGATTTATCAATTTCTAGAGTTAATACTTTCAGTAACCTATGGTTAATATATTTTATCCATGATATATATTATGGGTATGTCAGATCTCCTTTGAAATATGTTAATACATCTCAACAGTTGCTAATTCCTGAATTAACATGCATTAATTTGCATTTTAATTCTACACTGCTGCTGGCGTAAGGATTTTAAGGTTTTCTTTCAAAACAGACTAGCTTCTTCTGTCTTTAAGAAAGCTCTCAGGGGGGAGGATATAGCTCAAGTGATAGAGTGCATGCATAGCATACACAAGGTCCTGGGTTCCATCCCCAGCAACCCCCCTAAAAATAAAATAAGTAAGTAAACCTAATTACCTCCCCCCCCAAAAAAAAAATAGAAACTAAAAAAAAAAAAAAAAAAGAGAGAGAGAAAAAGAAAGCTGTCTACCACAGACTAGTTCAGTTTTACATGAAGCCTGAAATTTATTTTGGTCAAATGACTACACTTGTTTGTTAATATCTTTTTCTCCCTGTGCCATGAGTAATTAAGATTTTCTCTGGAAGTTAAATGAAAAGTGATGTGACATTTTGGGGCCAAGATTCCTGAATGAGCTCTGGGGAAAAACAAGAGCATCTGTATATTCTCCACCATTCAAAAAATGTTTCAATACAAAGGGAAAGGAAAAAAAAAGTGAGAAGGGCTAATAATATCTTGGTCTTCTGAAGACAGTGAAACTGGAACCATTTCTGAACAAGCTGGGATCCTCTACTCTCTTTGACAGGGGACCCAGCTGAATGCAGATGTCTAAGGGGATGCGTGTCCTCATGGCTTTGCTTCTTCCGGGTACTTACGGCATGTGAACTGACCCACTGAATGTGTCCTAATGTTGGGTCACACAGCTAGTCTTTTGCCTGATGGAGCACCATGATCTGCCCACCCACATTTTCAGATCAGTAATCCAACCATTGATAATCGAACCACAGAAGACAAAAAAAATCTCTAATTCTCTTTTATCACAATATTTGCTCATCGTTTTTGTAGAATATCTATGACTAGCTAGAGAATGTATTTTTCCTACTATAACATTATCCAGACAAATCTAGCCTCCAAGAGAAAAAGTATTCAGGGCCTAGTGATATTTATTTTTTTTTCAGATTTATTGTATACTTTTAAAAATTTGACTCTGATGATTTTTGTGGTCATAGTATTTTCCCTTCTGGCCCATGGGAAGATTGAATATTTTTAATGGTAAATTCATATTTATACAGATTAAAGGGATAAATGTTAAAATTTGAAACCTTAAAGGGAAACTAGATGAGGAAAGATATTATAAGCCTAAATTTAAACAAAATTTTATAAATATACTTTATTACAGATTTTACTGGGGACAAAAGGGGAAAGTCTGGGCCTAGATTTGAATCATAAACTGGGCTTTTACTGGTTCTACCCTCTTTCACTTGGGGTGGCATAAACTGCTGTAACAGATATGCCCAAATGGGTATTGTGTCTCAAACAAACTGGAGACTTATTTTTCAGTGTCCAAGGAAGTTCTTCCAAATTGACAGTTGGCTTTTTCCCATGTGGTGTTTCAGAGACCCCTGCTTACAACTGAAAACAACAGACTTGGCTTTCAAGGCCCCACACTTAACCTGATCCTTGCAGCAAGGTTAAATCCTTGTGATTAATGCTAAAGTTGCAACTGACTCTTTAAAAAAATCTCATCTCCAGCTGTTGGGTTGCAGGTCAAGAAATTATGTAACCTTTAAAATTATATTTTAAGACATGGGAAAATAATAATTAATCAAATGAAAGAAAATGCGAACTCCATTTTATCAATAATTTGAATCCAATTTTCTTGTGAACATGTGAGTATTTACATAAATAAAGAGCAGAAGTCAATTCCCCAAAGGTTAACAGTGGTTTTCTTTAGGTATTATGGTCATGAGTGATTTTAACTTTCTTAACTCTGTTTTCTAATTGTCCACAGTGAGGAGGTATTGCTTATAGAATTAGGGGAAAAGTGCATGTAAAACGCTGGATTCCTTCAGCTACTAAAACTAGATATGAATTGTCTTAAACTCATGACCTCTCTGAACATCAGTTGTCAAGAAATATAATTCATCCCCACCCGTCACAGATAGCCTGGATGTGTGCTGCTGACTCCCCTACGTCTACCAATAACTAATTAGCTTTTAAAGGTTTCTGAAGTAAATCCTGGTTAGGGAGAATAAAAATAAAAAGTGGCGACATGGTATTTCTAAGATGAACTTTAAAGAAGTGTTAAAAATGAGACTCCACAACCCATAATTTCTTATTGCTGAATTAAAATAAACTCAGACCAGGTACCAGAGCTTTTAATTTATGCTCAGAAAGTGTTTTGCGTTTGGGGAAAATTTGGCTAATGAATGAATTCAATCAAGCAAACAAAAAATAAATACAATTTCCCTCTTGATGTGTTGGATAATTAATGTTTTGAATGCATAAATCATTGCTGCGTCCCATGCTAAGTGCTGTAAGAGATTTTTTCTTAACATAGGGTAATTTTGCTGAAGTAATTGTTTAAAGTATGTATATGTTAAATGTATATATGTATATTGTGTAAGTGATAATGATAGGTGTATTATTAGGATTTTAAAGTTAGAAGATTTTTTTAAATGAAGCCCCAAAAATCACTTGACCAGGAAAACACAACTAATAGATGTCCTACTAGAGATGGAACTCAGATGCCCCTCACTCATTCCAAAGCTTGGCGCTTATATAGTGTACCCCATTGTTTCTCTGAAATGTGAGCTTGTACTAGTAGAGTTTAGAGGGAGGCCAAATGGGGAAAATAAACACGAAGTGGGCCTTATTAAGTCAATGGATTACACTGAAATAGAACGATGTCCTGCCTAAAACAAGGTGAGTGATAAGAACTTGAATAGAACATTTGGGAAATAGTGAATAAGGAGATGAGATATATGGGAAAGAAGATTTGTACTGAAAATTAAAGACTAGAAATAAAGGTATTAAGTTTTGTTTGTGAAAGATGAGACTGTTAAGAGCTAATTTTGCAGAATAAGTTAAGAAACGTGGATTTTTCCTACAATACAGTAGGCATTTAACATTTCAGATAAGGCTGGGAGATGAGTAGTCCAAAAGAAAAGAAAAATTCAAAGCTAATAGTTTTGAAGTATATTATAGAATTAATTTGGAAAGAGGTTGACTTCCCTAATTATCACTTTCTTACAGCTGTATTATAATGATTCTATTCAAACTTTGAAGGCAGTGGGAGAAAGTAACCCAGTGATACATTAGTTGCCCAGACCCAATTTGAAAAGCTTACTATGTTAGTCCAGTGATATAGAATAGTGATTTTTCAAAAGACTGTTTAAAACATACACAATAATTAAAAAGTAACCCCACTTGTAAACTGAAAAGGCAATGTTTTATTAATACAAATTGAATTACTACATTCAAAACTTTAATATTTACTTATAAAGTCATCTGATAAGCATCATGAGTCAATTTATGTCAACATAACATTTTCAAATTAGGAGTAATGCCAATATTCTAGCTAACAGATATATTTTTATTAATAAAATAATCATGAAATTTGGGGCGCTTTGCAGTGTTTAGGAAAATCCTGATTGCTATTCATAATTGTAAATGATAACAACTGAACACCCACCTTTGTAACTTCACGGTGCTCACCATTGAAACAAAGATGGCAGAAGAGCCAATAGCTTCAGTGACAGGGTACATCCCTGGAAGCAGTTAATGCGTCACCAAAGTGTTAATGTTCATTTTATGACACACATATGTGTACTTTAATTTTTATTACAATTTCGATATAGGTAAGATTGATCTGTTGAACAGAGGGAAACTGGTAGAGTATAAGGAGATACCAACTTTATTCTTTCTTGCCCCTTCTCATTAAATATTCTTTCTGAACGTGTTCTTCCTCATAGACTTCCCAGACACATTTAGATAATAAACAAGGAGAATTTTATTTGGGCATTAAAATTCTAGTCCAGCCTAAAATCAATAATGCCTGGCTAGTTTGGCAGTCAAGACCCAAACTCTGCTCCAGTGTAAGCCTCTTCCTCTCCCACCGGGGACCCTGACCCACGCTGGTAGCCTGAGGTAGGAATACAAGAGGGAGGTCAGTCTCTTTTTCTTCTTAGTTACATCCGCCAGCTCTTCCACTCCCTTGGCACACACTCTGGGTCCTCCCAGAGTTGGATCAGAAGCCAGAGGGTAGTAGGTATCAGCTGGGGACAGTGTGTCCTGGCACCACAGAATCCCATTGCGTAGAAGTTTTTGCCCTTCCTTGAAATTTCCAAACATTTCCAAGGGAGAGTTCTGTCTCCCTTGACTTAAGCAGTGCTTCTTTTCTGTGGGCTGCACATGGCCTTCACTTCTGATGAGATAAATCATACTTTCAAACTCTAAGCAAGATCCCTAAAAGGGATCCCTTTTAGGAAGACCCCAAACCTCCCTTCTGCAGGGTTCACATCTAATTTTAGGAAGACACACATTTTTGTCTTTCACTGTTAGAAGTGCAGTTAATTTCCAACCAGTCCATTTTACCTTTTCCAGGCACACTGAAGAATCTTCTGTTTAACCCTGTGTTGTCCAACACGTCAGCCACTAGCTACATGCTGCTGAGCGCCTCAGAGGTAGCTAGTGTACAGTGAGGGAGTCTGCAAGTGTAAAATCCACACACGTCAATTTGTGTAAACTTAGAATGGAAAACATAATGTAAAACACTTCATTAACAATCACCACATGTTAAAATGACAATATTTTAAAAAAGTATTGGATGAAATAAATTTTGAACATTTCACTTGTGTTTTTAAATTTAAAAAAACTGACTACTGGAAATTTGCAAATGCATAATAGTTTGCATTGTATTTTTCGTGAACAGTGCCACTCTATCCTTTAGACTTTTCAGGAATCAATAAAATACTAACTTCTACATCCCTCAAGCTCTGCACTCTATAGATGGGCCTCTTGCCACACATTTGGCTGGTTGTCTTGGCTGTTAAAGCATATACATGGCAACCTCCCTGAAACTTCTTTCCTCTCAGCCTCTTTCATTCCTTACGGAGTGGAATCAGGTTTATAATCACTTACTATGTCTTGCGGGACGTGAAGTACCTCATGAAAGGATGTGAGAGAGTTTGACATCCCTGTTTTTGGCTCTGGAGTGTTTACCAAATATCCAACATAGTGTCTGCCTTTATATGGGTGAGTAGGTAGTTGTGGATGAAATTCAAATCTGTTAGGGAACCCCTTGAAGAAAGTGGGTGTTCCCTGGAAGAGAGTTTAAAGACCATCACGTTAGATCATTGATCTATGGGACTGACAGTTCCCTAACTGTGATTTGAAACTTGGAGACAGAAAATGCCCACCACTCTAAAGATGGCATTCCACTCTGTAAACAGCTGGGCCATTTTCCTGGCCTGGGTTCTGGTTCCAGACTGTCCTCTTTCTTGCTGTACAATCAGGCATATTCTTCCTTCTCTAAACTTCATCTACTTCTCTCTAAAATGAGAAGATGGTCTTTAGAACCTTTTTTGTCCTTTCTTTCATCTCTTAGTCTTCAAAATCTCAACTATGAAATACTTCAAACACAAAAAAAGCACAGAAAATAACTTAATACCCAGAATTGGGGTATATAGAAGTTAATGTTAATTTCTTTTCTTCCAAGGTTGCTTTCTCTCTCTCTGGCTTTTTAAGAAGCACAATCAGCACCTACAGCTGAAGTTCCATTTCTTGTCTTCGTATTCTCACGAAGTAGCCTCTAATGTGCAGTTGTAAATCTTTCCCGTGACGCTGATGTTTTTTTTTACTACATATAAGCCATGCTACATACATAAACCTATTTTTCTTTCGAAGTTTACGTAATTGCTATCATTATTTACATGTCACTTGCAACACTATGCTTTCGTTACTTATTCTTGTCTATATGTATGCTATAAGATCCTTTATCTCAATAGTGTTCAGATAAACCTGAATGTTCTAAATTTCCCTCCATAGTTTCCCTTTTGTAAGGAATTCTTGAACATGTCCCTTTTTCCATGTATGTTGCAGCAAGTTTAAGGTAGATTATAGTGAGTATAATGTTCTTTAATTACTATCCAGAGGGCTTCTGCTGACTCACACTTCTACCAGGAACAAATATTTGCATATTTTGGACATCATTTGATATTATCAGAATTAATTGTCAAAATGAGTTAAAATAGATTTAAGATATCTTGTTTTTATGTCGCTTTGCATTTTTAAAAATAGTATTGAAGTTGAGCATCAGCTCATAAGTTTATTCATATTTCAACCTCTTGTCTTTATGTATTTTTCATTTTTCTGCTAATTATTATAGTTCACTGTGTATTATGGATACTATTATTTTGTGTTACATGACTTGAATATATTTACTCCTGATCAGAGGCATATCTCTTAGTATCTTTTTTAAAGAAATGTGGTTTTATTTTCAGACATGGATTTTTGTTTTAAGTTAGTTTAAATGTATTAATCATTTCCTCCATGACATATATCTTTGTCACATTTTTTCATTACTCTGTCATAAAAATGTCCTTCTATGTTTTATTAAATTTTCCCTAAAAATGATATTTACATTAGATCTTTCAGCTAATTAGAATTAATGTATTTGACTGTGATTAAATAGAATTCCTTTTTTTTTCTTTTTTCTTATAGCTGTTCATGGTCTCAGCACCACTCATTAATTTATCCATTATTTTCTTTCAGATTTACAGCTTTTCTTTCATTATGTATTAGTCTCTTCTAAGTGCATATCATTCTTTAGCTGAACCATTTAACCTTGCACCAATATAATACTTTTTAAATTACTGGGTTTAAAAAAATAATATATAACAGGGTTCATCCTCTATTCTTATTTTTTTAATATTATTGGCAATTTTGGATAACATATGAATTTTAAGATCAAAACATGAGGAAACAGTGTGAGAAATTTTATTTGCATTGCAATTAATTTGTAGAGTAATTGCGGAGTCATACCATTTGTTTATAACATTAATTCCCCCAAACATAAATATGGTATATTTCTTCACTTACTTAGGTCTAACTTTGTGGTCTTCAATGAAGTATTATGATGTTTTTCATATACGTCAGAGACATACTTTGTTATTTGTTTGTAGGTATCTTATGATTTTAGTCACTAGGAGAAGTATCATCTTTTAAAATAACATGATACATTCTGGATAATTTCCTCATGTCTATTATTCAGTTTACTAATTTTCTCTTTGACCCTGCCTTTATATGGTGTTTTAATCCAACTACTGATGCTATTAATTTAAATTATATTATATTTTTAAAATAATTTATAAAATTTCCATCTTACTCATTGTAAAGAAACCTATTTTATATTGTTTATCGTATTACCGTTTTGTTATCTCCCATTCTGTGGCCCTGATCTTGCTTTTTCACTTTTTGTGCCGTCTTGTATTTGTAGTATATTATTTTTATTGCAAACTCATCTTTGGTTGGGCTTTTCTTTTTCCTTTGAGAATGCCTTCAGTATGAGACAGTGCATAATGATTATGTTAACTTATTCCAAGACTTCATGGGAAATCTCCCATTTATATATATATATACACACACACACACATATAGTATAAATTTGAACATCAAAACTGCCTTAGCTGAAGATTTACTCTCCTTCAAAATCTCAGGGAAAAAAATTCTCCAGAGCCCAAGAGAACACAGAAAACTTTTTGATTTCTCCATGTGCCAGTGGGTGGATTTTTCAAAGACCTTTGCTAATGCAGCTCCTTGAGGGTCCAAGACTTGTGGAATGTTTTTATTTTCCACATCCTGCTTCCTCCTCAGACTTAAGGCTTCAGCTTCTGTCTTTGTATTAAAACTGAGCCCTTAAGTAGCCAAGAATTATCCTCCACTCATATCCTCAACACCCAGGGCAGCCTTAGTGATAGATTAAACATTTCTTGTCCTAGATTTAAATCCCTTCTTCTTTTAGGAAACCTAGGGATTATTTTTTGTTGAAAATTCAACTATACATTTAAAATAGTTTTGTGTTATCTTTGTTACACATTCTAGGTATATTTAATGGGAGAGCTTTTAAATCACCTTAGTTTAACATATTATTATGAGGGTGTCTATGATTTCTAAGGTGCCTTCCGATTCTAAAACATTATGTCTTTGTTTACTCTTTTCCTGGTAATCAATGTGAAACTGCACACACAGTGATTTTAATGCAATCAAGCCACCAGAACTAAACAAAGAAATTTACAAAATCAAGTCTGTTCACATGCCAGGCAAGGGAACACACACCAATGAAGACATCCACTGAGTAATTTGCTAATGGTGAAAAATCAAGATTTTTTTCATTGCTTGCTTGTGTACCCATTACAAGTGCAGGACATGTTGGTGGTTATTACTGCTCTTGCCCTGGGTCACACTGTGAGGAATCTGGCAGGATCAGGAAGGAATCTCAACCTTCAAGTTGGCTCATGTGACTTCAGCAGTGATGATACAGTGAGTGTTAGAGACCTGGACTCAAGCCACAGACTTTTTTCATGTCTCCTCAAAAGAGCGTTTTAAGAACAAGCCTTCTGTACTTCAAATTGGTTGATTTAAATATTTAAGACTTGCTAATAATGTGTTTATAAACATTAATGTGAAGTTAATTGAACTTAATGTTGAATACTTTTAAGCATTCACCTAATAAACCACAGTTAAACATTGTTATGCTCAAAAAAAGGAGGCGTTTATAGTAATTTTATAAATTAAGTATTGGAAACTTGCAATAGGACAGAATGAATCCATAGGTCTGTATACAGTTGGTTGCATCAAATCCCATTGTTCTTTGGTTGGAATAGAGTTCTTAGTTTGGCCCAGTAAGAGTCTGGCAGGCCAGATTCATTCAACATTCCTGATCCTTCATTAGCTTTAGTCGGCCAGAAGTGGTGGGATAAAACATAATATTCAATTTTATCGTCTCCTTAGTAAGTGCATGGACATTTTTCCTTTTAAGTTGGTACTATGTGTGAAAGTGAGTGCAGAATAATTTCGCTCTCCAAGGTAGCGTAAGAATAGGCATCACTTACCTTATCCACAGCATGCAATATTAGTATCAGTTCTGTTAAACTTAGTAAGACGTATTTTCACAGCGTTGTGGACAGCTAGGGACCATGCCTCACTTCTCTGGAGAAAGAAATAAAATTGTTAACTTATGTTGATTCAAAAGCATATTAATAAAAATTTTAAAAATAAATGCCTAACTTCACCCCAATGATAAGAAATGCATTATTTTCACAACTTTACAAAATAAGGCTCTTTAGATCTAACTGAGTTCATCAAACTGGCAAATTTTCTGATGATTTCTGTTTAATAAAATAAATTTAACTCTGCTTAAAAAGAAACAAAACATGAAATAGTATAACTCCAACTTGCCCCACATTTTGAGTTTGAAAATTATTCTATATCATTGTCAGTTAACTTATACTACTATGCTGTAACCAAATTATGATATGCTGATTGATTACCAATGTAATTAGTTTACTAATAATGATAAGACACAAATATTATTAGGATCTCATGAACTCTGAAGAATAAATAAAGCAAGCACTGTATTATTTTCACTTTATAACTTAATATTTTTCAGCTCAAAAATATATAAATTCTGAATGCTAATAGTGATTCAATTAATGAGAACTATTCAGAGAAAAAGAATAACAGAGCTTTGAGCAGTAATAAAATATTAACCTAAGGTTAAATGTAATCAGACACTGTTGAAAAATTAATGCAAAATAGGAGACTCAAAGGAAGTTATATTTCAAAAACCCAGATCCTAACAAAGTTGCTTCTGAAGATAATATAGCTAGAAAATTGACCTTTTAAAGAAAAGATTTTGGTAGATTTTATAAAATAATGTATTTATAATATAAATAATAACGTAATTATAATATTCTATACAACTATATAGTTAATACTAACACCTTAGAAAATTATCTTTTGAATTTTTATATAAATTTTATAATTTTTAATCATTTAAAATCAAGAAGTTGTGAGTATGAATCCCTAATAAGTATTTTGGTATTTTTAGCCCATAAGCTGTGAAATTTGGTAAAAATCTTAACATTATATGAATATTCAAAGAAGTATTGCCATTACCACTGGATAGAGTATAGTATCCTAGAAATGCAAGGAAAAACTGAGTTAAAGTTTTATCAGTCTCTCTAAATCTGTTAGTAGCAATTATATAGGCTTTTGTAATACAATGTCATACATTATATATAATAGGTAAATTTTTACTGAGATATGTATTATGTAATGTATAGGTTGCTATAATTGAATACAATATATTTGCTAGTAGTTAACCTGGTTGAATATTTTTGGCATGGGAAGTAAATGTGAATGCTTTGGAAAGCTTAAGAAAAATAAAGCTTTAGTTTCTTGTGCAGAACAATTTTCAGACATTCAGTGAAGTATTTCTTTGTGGAAAATATCAAAATTGAAATAGGAATCCCGGATTTGAGTTCTGATTCACTATTCACTGCATCATCTAGAGACTTGTCCACTTAGAGCTCAATTCAGAGCTCAGTTCCTCATCTGTAATAAATGGCTTTATTGGTTTTTATGAGGACTGATTGAAGTAATATAGTTATAAGCATGTTTCAATGGAAAATCATTATGCACAAATTATGTAAAAATGTACTTCTGAAATTGTTCACACAGCATTACGAAAATCATCCGTTTAATCTGTATTTAAGTGCATAAGTCACACCCACACCAAGATAAAGTAACCCATGCACTATTAAAATAGAATGAGAGTGGGCTCTCATGTTTATTGCATCTTGAAAGTTATATTCCTTTGCCTGGTACATTTTTAAAAACAAATTACTCATTTGCTATCTTGTAACATAAAATCAAGGCTTGTTGAGTTTGACACAGTACTTGCTTACTATTGAAAGGAAACTAAAAAATACCTTATCTTTACATCAAATTATGTTATCAGTGGACTAAATTTCAACAAATCATGCTGTTATAATAAGGCGAATGAAGTAAATTCGTGAGAATACCGTTTATTTACATGACGACATTTCTAAAATTGGATCCCCATGTTCCAGGTAACCCTCTGGACAAGGAGAAGCGATCCCCCTCTCTGCCAGAAGGTGGCACTGCACTCCTCATTGACAACATTCTGAGGCGGGTGCAGTGAAGAGATTATTCTCCATCTAGAAAGAAGCTGGGGTTTAGAACATTATGTTTGAAATAATGAGACGCATGTGATTAATTTCCTAAAGAATAATTTTACTTTTGTCTTTTTGGGGATAGATGTGCACACTAAGTAAAAATGAACAGCTGTTGAGAATAAAAGGAAAATGTTTCATTTAGAACCTATTAATTTCTATCATCGTTGTTCAGTACAATATTCTCAAACTTAATTACTCATGTAAAGAACATTATGACTAAATGTGAAATAGTCTTCTTTACTCCCCTCAAGATTTTTTTTTCTCTTTCTAACCAAATGGTGTGGCCAACTCTGTTTATTTACCTTTCCCGCAGACATGTCACGAGTGTTTTTAAACCACTCACTGACACTGTGGTCTGGGTACCCACTTTGGCACTAGTTTTCTCCTCTCCCCCACCTTAGCTTCACGAAAGTAAACGT
The DNA here is from genome assembly GCF_048773025.1 of Camelus bactrianus. Taxonomy (NCBI): domain Eukaryota; kingdom Metazoa; phylum Chordata; class Mammalia; order Artiodactyla; family Camelidae; genus Camelus; species Camelus bactrianus. The sequence goes on from NC_133552.1 coordinate 56,137,166, forward strand.
ATCAGTTAATCATTGCTGCTGGAGGCTCTACTTGGAGAGAACAGGGCTCTTTAAAATTACTGGTAGCATAAAAAAGAACCAAAGCCTGATTCCTCCCCGCTCCCACCGCCCTGCGCAGCCTCGGGTCATTTAGGTAGATTCCTTGTAGCGCTAAAGGTTATCATTTGCTGACGGCAGAAGGAAAGAAAGGCGGTTGAAAAGACCTATTGACAGCTAAAAGAGGCGCAAATTGATTACCTTTAAAGAAATACAATAGGAGGAACTACTTTGCTAAAAGCACAGCTTTGAACGAGCCCTCACTTAATTGTCAGAGTTGGGAGTAAAAATGGCAACTAATGAGACAAAAAAATGAAGGAAAAGAGAGAGAAAGAATGACAAAAACCTTTATGTACGTATTTATTTTGTACCTTTGATTTTCGCTAAGTTGTTTCAGTCATAGTCACTAAGTGCACGACAATGATGATATAAAATAAAAGCCAAAAAAGTAAAAAGACATAGGGAGCTCATTGTTTACAGAAATTGTTCAAAATGTCATGGAATAGATTTAATAAGTAAATGTAACAGTGCATAATTTTAGTGGTCATCCCTTTCTTGACATGTCTTTTTCCTAATTATCTTAAAAATGATAAAAAAAAATTCACCAATTAGTTTATTTTTAATTTTGAAAGTGGAGGAAAAATAGTTTTTAGTGGCAGCATTTGATAATTATAAAATTAGATGTCTATAGGAGAGAATAGTGTTCATTAATTTTAGTTGACTTGGGAATGATAAAAAAGCTTTTATTCTAGATTAATTTTATTTTATGTTCAGGCATGGGATTGCTGATTACTGAAATGCAGAATATATTTTTCAACAAATAACTTTATGTTTGCATGACAAGCACATACATTTTCCATTAGTATTTTTTGAAACCAGAAATAAGTTTAGCTGACACTATAATCATGAAATTTTATTGAGGACTTATTAAAATATATTGAATATTGTGCTCCTGTAGAAGTTTAAAGAATACTATTAATTTTGTATCTTCCTACACATTTCTATATTGAAATAATACACTTCCTTTTTCTGTTAAAAGTAACTAAGTTTCCTGGTTCATCATTTAAGATGGACTCAAAGTAACATATTTACACTTATATGACTGAAAATACAAATTCTGGACTCAGTATCTGGAGTATCATGATACAATAGCTTGTGTTTATTTTATGATATATATGTAACTAACCGTAAAGGAAGATCTACACAATACATTTTCCTGTATTGGATAATAGATAAGAGGGAGTGTTTTAACTATGGATTCCATCAACATGATAAAATCCGTCTTGAGAATGGTTGTATTTAATCTCTGAAAGGGAGCTTCAAACCATTTCATTCTCATGCTAAATGAGCTACTGCAGCAGCTGTGTAGACAGACTACTGCTGCAACTCTGAGGAGCTGGTGATGGCCTTTAAGAGGGATGGAAGGGGCGATCCTCGTTCACTCCTGCCCCAGAGGCTCCTCTTTCTGACACTTCTGCTGCACGGGAGTGATACTCCCCTACCTTCTGTTTAGGGAGCTTTTTACTGCCCAGGAAGATTAACCGCTTCATCCTTTGTGGTCCCTTTGTAGACTATCTAGCTTTTAATCGCACAGGTAACAATGATTCACTCTATTTTTATTAATCTAGTTCATCCTGCCAGACCATGAGTGTCTTAAAGTTGAGACTGACTTTCCTTTTGAATTTCCAATGTTTAACACAATGATGAACGTATAGCAGAAACTCAAGCAGAAATTTAATGTACCTTCATTAGAGGAGTGAAAGGAAAGAAGAACAGGAGGATGGAAGGAGGGAGAATGCCAATTTCCTTACGTTAGTACTTTTAAAATATATATTCTTTGAAATTTGTTGAAGTATATTTGATTCACAGTGTTTGAGTTGTACAGCAAAGGGATTCAGTTGTACATATCTATTCTTTTTCAGATTTTTTTCCATTATAGGTTATTGCAAGATTTTGAATATAGTCCCCAGTGCTATACAGTAGTCCTTGTTGTTTATCTATTTTATATATAGTAATATGTATCTGCTAATACCAAACTCCTAATTTATCCTACCCCTTTCCCCTTTGGTAATCATAAATTTGTTTCATATGTCTGTGGGTCTGTTTCTGTTTTGTAAATAAGTTCATTTGTATCCTTCTTATTAGATTCCACATATAAATGATCTCATAGGATATTTATCTTTCTCTGACCTACTTCACTTACCGCGATAATCTCTAGGTCCATCTCTGTTGCTGCAAATGGCATTATTTCACTCCTGTTTTATGGCTGAGTAGTAGTATTCCATTGTGCACATGTGTATATTACATCATCTTCTTTATCCAGTCATCTGTCAATAGACATTTAGGTTGTTTCCATGTCTTGGCTATTGCAAATAGCGCTGCTATGAACATTGGGTTGAATGTGTCTTTTCAGTTAGAATTTTCTCTGAATATATGCCCAGGAGTGGGACTGCTGGATCATATGGTAACTATTTTTAGTTTTTTTAAGGAACCTCCATACTGTTTTCCATAATGGCTGTACCAGTTTACATTCCCACTAGCAGTGTAGGAGGGTTCCCTTTTCTCCACACCGTCTCCAGCATTTATTATTTGTAGACTTTTGGGTGGTGGCCATTCTGACAGGTGTGAGGTAATACCTCACTGCAGTTTTGATTTGCATTTCTCTAATAATTAGCGATGTTGAGCATCCTTTCATGTGCCTGTTGGCCATCTGCATGTCTGCTTTGGAGAAATATTAGTACTTTCATGATGAGGTTCTTAGTCAGTATTGGGAAAGACAGCCATCCTTTGGTATCTGCAGGGAGTTGCTTCCTTGCTTCTAGGACCCAGCCCCCTAGCCCCTCAAGATACCAAAATCTACTGATGCCCAAGTCTTCATGTCAAATAGCACAGTATTTTCTCAGAACCTGTACACAGCCTCCCACATACTTTAAATCATCTCTAGTTTGCTTGTAGTACCTAATACAATGTAAGTGCAATGTAAGCAGTTGCCAGCTGCACAGCAAATTCAAGTTCTACTTTTTGGAGCTTCCTGGAATTTTTAAAATGTATTTTTGATCTAGGGTTGGTTGAATTTGCAGATGCAGAACTTGCAAATACAGAGGACTGACTGCATTTACACTTCATGCTAAGTGTGGTCTTTAGACAGCCTTTGTTTAATGCACTGTTAGTTGCTGACCACCTGCGTGCGCGTGCGTGCGTGTGTGTGTGTGTGTGAGATCCCGGGAACAAAGCCCTACAGTTCTAACTATGACATCCCTGCTCCAGTTTCACCTTCTCCCACCCATTGGTGTTCAGGAGAAACAGTGACAGCCACACCCTGTTCAGTTAGCACCACGGTACATCCTCATTAAGATGTATTATTTAAATGTACGTATTCCAGGTAGCCGCCATGCAGGCATATTATGTCTACTCTGATCATAAATATTTACTTAGGCCATGAACAACATGTGAAGCATTTGAATATTTATGGCTTTATAGTTTTATTAAGATATTAATTCTTCAAATTAAAATTTTATATTCAGCAAGCTAGACTCTAGAATAAATAAATTGTAAGCCAAATTTAATTTAAAAACCTGGATATTTACCTAATGATTTTCAGTATCGAGGCTTAATTGGGGCTGAAAATATTTCAGCAACAAGATGCTTACATTCAGTCTCTTTCCCAGCCTTTATCTATAGGTAACTATGGTTTATTGAGCCCATCTAAGTACCGTTACTTCTTTATGCCAATTTATCCTCATAACAACCCTGTAAAGTAGAGATAATGATCATTTTACAATTAAAAAAAAAAAAAGAACTGAGAGTTAAGCACTTGGCTGAATTCCCCCACCTCATCCCGTGCAGTTGAGATGGAAATCACCAATATCTCTGGAGGAGGAGCTGTGTTCAGCCACCTCCAGGCAGTGCATCGTTGGTCCAGGCAACGTGAGATGTGTCTGGTGGGCTTTCCCGCCTAGAGACAGGTTTAATCCTCATCCTGTCACTGTGGGCTACATATGAGGATTTGTTATTTGCAGGTGAGGGAAACAAGGAGTTAAAACAAGCCTCCTAAGTCCCTGAGCAAATTAAAGGGGCCCAGAAATCCCATGGTTCCAAGTTCAAGACTCACCCCGCTGCCTCAAGCTTGCCATACGATGCTTTTGCATTTTTCTTACTGAAAAACAGCATCCTCGTTCAGACACTGCATAGTGCTCGTAGCTGGAAATGTGTCCTTCACATTTAGAAATCAGTTTGCTCTTGTCGACTGAAATAAATGCGCAGCCTAAAAGTTGAGAGTTAGTTTTATCTGGTGGGATGACTCAAGCCGGGATGTCAGCCTCTCAGATGGCTCTGAGGGGCTGCTCCAAAGAGGTAGGGGAGGAGCTAGGATATAAGAGCTTTACAACAAAGACCAGGTTGTTGGAGTAATAAAAGATTGCTTGTTATCTGAAGAAAACCAGGCATCTTAAGTTGAAGAATTTAGCGCTTCTCTGTGTATGAGAGGAAGCAAACATTTGGGCTCATTGTATTCATTCCTTTGACAAGCACCTACTTTCTAAGGCCAGTGTCCTGTCCTTTCTTGTTCTGAGTCCCCTCAGGGTGCACCACTGTGAGTGGCTGCAGAGGCCAGGCTGCAGGCTTGTTTTCACCGGGGGGTGGCAGCAGCGGCTGATGACTTGGTTTCAGCATTCTTTGTTTACTGATATGGTTGCAGTATTTTCATTCACACGGTCGTAGCCCTTGGATACCCATGATGGTATGGTAATGCAAGGACGCATTAGAGAAGAGAATAGGAAAAAGTAAAGCTCAAGTGTAAAAAGGGGTTAGCAGAGGGCATATATGAGACTTTTTCTGACCTAACATTGGTGTGCCTGCTAGAGCTCTCTTCTAATGGTCTTTCTCCAACAATGTGGTCTTGAGGGCCATTTCCTCATCATCTGCTGTAGAGTGAGCAGAAAAGTATTTGAGGGTCATTATGGATAGCTAAAGGGGCACAAATCCAAAGAGTTCTGGTATCAGAAAAAGTAAGTTAATCTTACGATAATTATCATTGAAAATTCCAAACCTTAAATCAGAGAAGCATTAGCCATCTAGTAAGGCTCTTTGCTATAAATGTGTGGAGATTGGTACTGCATTAAGGATAATTCAGGAAGGCACGAATTAAAAACCAGGATAGGAACTGAAAATGCATGTGAAAATTGAGTCATAACATTGCATGGCCCTTCAGCATAAATCAATATTACAATATAGTTTGATATTAAGTTATGTCGATGCATTTTCTTGTATGCTAAAATATTTCTGAGCTATAGTCTATAGGCAGATGTGAAATGTGTGTGTGTGTGTGTTTTGAAATTCAGTGTTGTGTACGCTTAGTGCCTAAAATGAAAGTCTAACAAGACAGGACGTAAACAGTACCTAGTACAGGTGCACCTTGGAGGTATTTTGGATTTGGGTCCAGACCAGCGCAATGAAGCGAGCATCGCAGTAAGGTGAGTCAGCTGACGTTTTTGTCTCCCAGTGCATGTCGTGTAAAAGTTATGTTTACACTATCCTGTAGTCTACTAAGTGTGCAATCACATTCTGTCCAAGAGGACAATGTGCATACCTTCTTTAAAAAATACTCCACTGGTAAAAAATGCTAACCATCATCTGACAATGCCGGGTTGCCACAAACCTGCGATTTATGAAAAAACAGAATATCTGCCAATGCAGTGAAATGAGGTATGCCTAAAGGTATTTCAGAAGACGAATAGAAAAGAATGGTCAGGCACTATGCAAAATGTGTTGTATTTATTAGGTTCATATTCATTATTTAATCTTTAAAATAAACCTTTGAGTTAGGAGTGTATTGGCCCCAAATAAAGAAATGAATATTAACTTGCTCCTACTGTAGGGAGAGTGTTTCAAATCGAGGATTCAAATCCAAATCTGTTTGAGGCCAAATCCACTGCCTTTAATACGTACACTGCATTCCCGCTTAGATGTTCACACTGCCACTGTGCACGTGTGTCAGGAGCTGCGGAGAAGAAAGGACAAGCACAAGAAAAAGCAACTGATGTAGAATCATGAACTGAGGTGAGAGGGAAGGCTGTCAGGCCAACAGAAACTCCCGTAACTCTGAAAAGAAGGTTTCGATGAACAACCTCTGAGTCACAAATTGCAAATGATACTCCGTTTAGAATAAACTATTAAAATTTTTAATACAAATTATTTCATTTGCTTTCAAAAAGTTTTCCTGGCCACTGAGTTTATTCCAGGATTTCATTGATTCATCAGTTCAGCCACTCAGCATGGATTGATTATGGACTCGCTGTGCTTGGACTCAGAAAGGGACTCTGGACATGATCTGAAGAATGAACACGGGTCGGCTTCTGTTTTATAGATGAGTTCATTAGTGTCCTCTTTTTTCTTTTCTTTCTTTTTTTGTTTTAGATTCTACATATAAGTGATATCATATGGTATTTTTCATTCTCATTGTGGCTTACTTCACTTAGAATGACGATCTTCAGGTCCATCCATGTTGCTGCAAATGGCAATATTTTATTCTTTTTTATGACTGAGTAGTATTCCATTGTGTAAATAACTTCTTTATCCAGTTATCTGTCAATAGACATTTAGGTTCTTTCCATGTCTTAGCTATGGTAAAATGTTCTGCTGTGAACATTGGGGTGCAGGAGTCTTTACCAATTAGAGTTCCCTCTGAATATATGCCCAGGAGTGGGATTGTTGGCTCATAGTAAACAATCTTATGGTTACTGGGAGGAAAGGGTGGGGGGAAGGGATAAATTAAGGAGCTTGAAATTTACAAATATTAACCACTATATGTAAAAACAGATTTTAAAAACTGCATTTATTCTGTATAGCACAGGGGACTACATTCAATATCTTGTAATAACCTTCAATGAAAAAATATATGAAAACAAACATACGTATATATGACTGGGACATTATGCTGTACATCAGAAATTGACATGTTGTAACTGACTATACTTCAATAAAAATAAAATAAAATAAAACAAAAATAAAAACAACAATGAAAAAGAATGAATACAGGCTTACAGAGAGTATGAGCATTTATTGAGGAGGCCTGTGCACAGATCCATCAGCCAGAAATTCCTGAGCCTTCCAGAGGCTGAGAGCACGAGTTGGGCAGGAGAAAACAAAGCTTAGGGGGGAACTAGGGAAGAAGTCATTTTGCTTTTCATTGATAAGATCTTCTAAATTTATTTCTCTACGTGTCAGATTTATTAGAAACAAAGATGTATTCCATCCTGTGAAAGTAATACTGTGTAATATCCTATAGAATAAAGTATTAAGTATCTGTTATTAAATAGTTTGTCTAAAATTTTTAAATGTTAGTATCAGTTTGCCACCATTTATGCTAATGGCTCCTGATATTTTTATAGGATTTAATTCATGAGGTAATAGTTAATTTAAGATGTGTACTTTCTTCTGTACAGCAGTGGGAACAGAAATGAAGATTTCCATGTGCAAAAGCACTTAATATAAAAATATATGTGCTTAATATGTATTTAAAACTTGAATTTCAGTGATTTTAAGAGGGAGAAGTTGAGGTTTGATTAGCTTTTTATTGTTCTGTACGTCACCCGTCCTAAAATACAACCTTCGAGTTAGTCTCCCACTGAAGACTTTATTAAGAACTAACTGGACTCACGAAAGATGTTAGGCATGAAGTCTTGAAGAAATTTCACTTTTGTTTGTAAAACTTTTGCTGCGGCCCTTCTGTTCGCGATCCAAAGGCAACATTTCTGTAGCTGCTAAGCTATTCTGTTTTCAGCTTTCTAACATGCCAACATCAAAGCTGTAACTCTGCCCTTTCCTTATCCCCCTCAGACCCAGGGTAACTGGGAGAACGTTCAATGTCAACAGCAGCTCGTCTTTCCAATAAACAAACCACAAAGAGGGACGCATGCAGTTGCCAGGCAGTGGGTCAAAGTGGCGTATTCCCCATTCTGTCCGCACATAGTAAAACATGTGATGTTGCGCGTGACATGATCCTACATTACAGTCATGTTTCTTTGGGTGGGACTGCTGTGCAGGAATTGCTAAGATACTGAAATCAGTACAGTGGAAACAACTGTACAACTGATAGTGAGTGAGCTCTGGCGATGAGGGGAGGGCGTGGCACTGAAGACAGTGGGGGGTGGGGAGAGCAGGGCTGGTCATTTTTCTTTGTTGCCAAAAGCTCACTAAAGCCCCTCCACTCACAGATCCCTCCTGACACGCTTAATAAGCCTCATCTTCACTTCTTCACTCACAGGTTCCCTGCTCTGAGGTTCCAAGGACATAAAACAATAAATTAAACTCCCAAAGCTAGTCACTTTCATATAGACTTCATACTTGTGAACTTGAAATTGGGGAGTACCAAAAGCACAGTACATTTGGAATACCATAGTATTCAGAAAAGGAACTGCATATATATAAATATGAATGTCATGTCCACCGTAGGACGTCGTGATGTGGCGTGACCAGCAGTGGTGAGGCTGTCTGACCTCATCAGCCTGGATGGGTGCCTCTTTGGGACGGGTTTTACTGACATCACGTGCATCATTTTTTATAAAGAGTCTGTTTTTGTTTCAGACGTATGTGTTGCTTTGTCAGATTTATGGTAAATTGTATTTTCAACATCAGTCATTTTAATTAAAGCCTGTATAAAATCCAAGCCTGCTGTAGTGTTTTTATACACCTCGGTTCTGTAGTTCCAGTTTATCTCCATGCAGGTGCCTGTGCTCCCCCTCCAAGAAAATATCTTTTGAAAACTGCAGAATCGGTTGCTTTTGCTGCCTGTCTTAATTTTCATAGTAAAAGATGAAATATTTTTCTTAGAAAAAAAGGTGGTAGGCAGTCAGAAGGAAGTTGGAAAATATGATTTATATAGAAATATCATATTATTGTTCAGATCACATCTAGGACCCCCTCATATCTCTTAAAATAAAATCCAGATGTCTGTCTCCTGCAGGACTCTGTGACGATCTGCCATTTTTACTTCTTCTGCTCTGACCTACCGCGTGACATTGTAGCCACATGGCCTCCTTTGGCTCCTCGAGGTGCCAAAGAAATCCTTGCCTCAAAGCCCTCGCACTTGCTCTTTCTTTCTTCCTAAAACCGTGATGCCTGGCCATTTGGACCTGAGACTCCTTTTCATCTTTTCAGCCTTTGGTCAAATATCACCTTCACCAAGAAATCACCTGACTTTCTCTGAAGAGGTCAGCCATCCCTGATTATCCTAACACCCTATTATTTTACGCTAGAGAACTTATCCCCGATCCAAAGATGCCTCATTATGTTTGCTTATTTATTATGTGTTTGTCTATCATGTGTGTCTTTCCACTAAAATGTTACCTCTGTGAGTTCAGGAACTTTACTGCTGCTGTCTTACACCATATTCCTGGCACCTAGAACTGACTTTATTAATAAGAGGCATCCAAATAAAAATTTCTCCCATTGGCAGGTCAGTTCCTTACTAATCAGGAAGACTTCTTTACTAATAGGTAATGATTTCCCCACAGGATTCTGAGGTCCAGACTGATGACCGGCAGTTCAAAAATGTGTGTTATCTAATTAGCTCAGATATTATTCCTACTTTCATCATGAGGGAAAGACTGATATGAATGAATGTGTAAATAAGTCAGTGAGTTAATGAATTAATGACAAAGGTCACATACTGGCCTGATCAATTTTAATTTCTAGTTCAGGGTGGCCATTGGTATAATCTTTGCAGGTAAACTCCAGTTATAAAAGGATCCAAAGAAGCTCTCTCTGATGATCTGGAGTCACATCTCCATCTCCGAAATGGAGACATGGCCGCATACTCAAAATGAGCTGGAAAACGGTGAGTGTGAACCGGGTCCTGTCCCATTAATTCTGTACTAAAATCAAGACATCAGAGAGGTGGCTGGCTTATGGAGGATAATAGACTGTATGTTTTTTATTTTGTTTTAAAAAGTCAATATATATATTGTGTTTCATTTTAAAATGTGCTTAACATCCAGGGGGAGTCAATAAATGCTGTCTGACTCTCTTCCATGATAAAATAGCTTGCCATCAACTGTTACATCAACACCTGATCAAAAGAAATTGAAGAGAGCAGCACACTGCTGGGTAATTCTAAAGCTAGGTAGTAAAACCCCTTCTAGAATTGGATTCTCATTCCTATATATGTGACGACCTCTGTGAAAAATAAAGACATGACCATAACTTAGTCAAAGAGCCAGAAATAGCTTTTGAGAAGGGCATCATTCTGTCTCACTGCAGAGATCTGCATATTCTCCAAAATCCCAGCTTCTAGCCTGTAGTCCACCCAGCATCAAAGGTATGTGAAATATCCGGAGGCTTAATTCATTAATGCTAACATCACTCTTCCTTTCATTTGAAACAAAAGTAACATAGTAAACTAGTCAATAGGCTTTTCATTCAACTCCAAGATACAAATGTCCCCGGCGTCATAAAATAAACTCTCCGTATTTGGGGGGAAAAAGTACAATGGTGAAAACTATTTCCTTTTATAAAATTTTAAAGTTGGCTTCATAATGGTTTGAAATGAAATATCTACTTCTAATTAGTTAAGACTATAATTTCAAAGGAGAACGTTGATCATTATTATTTCTACAATTCGTATGTTTGGGTATTTTATAGGCAAATATTTAAGGCTGAAGAATCTAACACTGCTAAGGAAATATTAGTATTGGATCTGTCCTGGGTGTCTCTCTGTACACCCAAGAGATTTGCCCATTTGTACTGGATGAACAGATTATATCAAAGAATGATTAAAGTGTTATTTCAAAATTCAGGCAGATGTGTTGATCTAGTCTGCATCAACTGAAACATAGTTTTTTTTTTTAAGCCACAAAATTCCCTCTAGACTAGTATATATAACTTTATGTCTCAGGAATTCCTTTGAGAAAAGTAGGCAAAGGTAAAAGTCTGTTGTTGTTTTTTTTTTTAACACCACTTCAGAGCAAACTGAGAATTACTTGGATCCCGTATGCCAAACTGAAAAACGCTTGATTTTTCCTAAGTCTTTGCTGAGTGTCTTCTCATTGAGAGTATGAAACATAGTCATTGTAATTATAATTCTGGCCAAACTTTGTGTTGATTCTATAATAACATAGCCCAAAAGGAATGAATGGCTACATTTTACAATCTGTGGAAGGATGACTCTGTTACTTTGAATTTATTTTAATTTTTTTCTTTTACATTTCACTTTTCTCAAGTGCCAAATAAAATTTTGCTCACATGTTTCCTTTTAAAACATGAGTTCAGAAGACAACTCAAAAAAAAACCCCAAAAAACAGCCTTGATGAAAGTTTTATTAGCTTCTATGAACCCTAAAATATTGTGCTTTTCCTTTCTGTGGTTAAGTGACACTTGCCATCACACAAAAGAATGATAATTATATTAGCCTTAATCATCAACATGTGCTAAGCACATATTTGTCTAAATAACTGTATTAGCCAGAGTTAATACAGTTTTGGTGTAAATGCAAGAAATCCAACTCAAACATACTTCAGCAAAACGGAGAATTATTTGGCTTTTATAAACTGTAGAAGACCCTGAATAAGAGAAACCAGAGAATTAAAATAGTTGGGATTTTTCACTCGATGCCTCATTTCTTGCTGTGTGTCCACCAAATTATCTCAGACTGTCTTCCTACAAGGTTAAAATTATGAATTCCAACATTATCAGGGCTTGTAGCCCCATAGCTTTCCAAACAGAAAGGAAAGCAAAATTCTAATATTCAGCTACATCTTGAAAAGCCCTGAGGGAAAGTTTCTAATTGGCCTGTTGGGTCACAAGCTCACAACTATACGAATCACATCTGGTCCCAGGAACGTGATGCTATGTTTGGACTAGCCTTGGTCAGAAGGCATCATTAACTCCGTAACAGTAACTATGGAGCTGAGGGTCTTGTTAAAAAGATGCCGATTCCTATTCTGACCTCATGGTTAGAGCAAGAGAAGTGTCTTCAAAATGAAGGATACAGGACGCATTTTTCCAGAAGGAATGAGAGGGTTAGAGAGAGGGACACACACACACACCACACACACACACACACACACACACAAGGGTAAGCCTTCCCTCATCTCCTGTTCTTTCATCTTCTCTACATCATGGAGGTACTGAACATCATCTGTGAAATCTAGTGAAAGCAAATGCTAATGAATTGACGTACTTTGGGTTATTCACGATCTTTATTCTTCAGAAATTTGAGATGCCATTAGATATGCCCTCTTATTGTCAAAGAGAAGCAGACATTAATGTTATAGATGACGATGAAAATTTAACAACCTAAAAGGACGAATCAGATGGTTGAGAGTGGTGTTTTATCAGTTCTCAGTCACACTTCTGACACTTGATGAAATCTTAGAATGGATGGAGTCTTAAACTGCTGTTGGCCAAGTGGCAACCACGATGGCTCACTGTCACTTCAGTTGAATGATGTGCATGGTTGGTACTACATGTGATGAGTCCGACAGTCATATAAGATATCTTCAAAGAATCACACAATGACTCATTATTAAAACAACAAAAAAATTGTGGTTGCAGAGAGTCACTGAAACAGGGCAATGATGCATGCATTTGGTGTTTTTATAAACATTCAGAATTAGAAGAAAAAAATTCTATTCCATTTTTTTCTTTTAGAGCAAAACCCAAATACTTTAGGGAACCTAAAAAAGGAAAATTCCACAAATAGATGAAGCTCTGCTTTTCTTTGTTACTAATTCAAGTGCAATGCAACTGAAGTTAGGAGAGATAGTGAGGTACCCTGAAAGAAATGAAAGGAATTTCAGAACATCAGTCTTGAATGATGGAATTATATAGAATTGTCATTATGATATCATGTCAGATTTTATTTAGCAGGGATTTTTCCTTTATAGTGCATAAAATAGTAGTACATCTTACAAATCACAGTGTATTTGATGTGAGTGAAATACTACAATAAAAGAAACGGATTTTACTTTGTAGAAGTCATTTTGACAACATTATGGAGTAGCAAGATCATTATACTAATAATCAGATTACCTATATTCTAATTTTTATTCTATCACCAACTAATTTTACTCTCTAGGAGATATTAAAGTAAATACATATAAGACCTCATGTAAACTACAGAGTAAAGGTTTTTGACTAGATTATGGCAATGTCAGTTTCAAATGTGATTCTAGATGGAATGAAAAATGTAAAAAGAAATTCATTATTTCTTTATCTTAAAAATGATCGTTTGGAAATACTGTGACTTTGGCTTGGTAGGTATGTAATTTCCAGAGGCCGGGGTGATCATTTTATTTTCAGTGCAGTAATAATTTATCTAAATCACGTACTTAATGTTCCCACTTGACATGTATCTAGCATGCAGAACATGCCATGTTTCTTTCATTTTCATAGTGTTTGGTACTTTGGTGGTTATAGCTTCAGACAGATTAGTACGGCAGTAAGTAGTAGAATATGCTAATGGACAGTTAATCAAGTGAGTGGGTACCACATAGTCAATTACTACAGAGTACAAGTATAATTCAAAAATATGTGAGGCATTGTCACTTCGCTGCAGTGTTTTTACACCGAATGTTCTAACAAGAACAGACAAATGATTGCACACTAGCACACTTGGGAATATGGCCATTAAGAACCGAAGATTTTCTAATAAGATGGTAATCTCCTTTCTTTCGCAGATGCCACAGGCAGTACGGCTGCTCATATGTTGAAAATTTAATGCAGCGTTTGTAAAACTCAAGCAACTAACATTTTATTCTATTGGTTTCTTGGTGTCTGGGAATCTGAAATTGACTTGATTTGTTATAGTCTTTTCCATCTTCAATAATGACACCAATTGAATCATCTTAAATTTGTTTTATTGAAATGATTCTATCTTATTTTAACTTTTCAATGTGTATTTTTTAATTGAAGTATAGTTGATTTACAATGTTGGGTTAATTTCTAGTGTAGAGCACAGAGATTCAGTTATACATATATATATATATATATATATATATATATTCCTTTTGTATTCTTTTCACTATAGGCTATTGCAAGGTATTGATTAGAATTCCCTGTGCTATACAGTAGGACCTTGTTGTTTATCTATTTTATATATAGTAGTAGGATCTGCGAATCCCTAACTCCCAGTTTATCCCTCCTTCCCTCCTTTACCCTCTTGGTAATAATAAGTTTGTTTTCTATGCCTATGAGTCTGTCTCTGTCTTGTAAATAAGTTCATTTGTGTCTTTTTTTTAAAATTCTACATACAAGTGATATCATATGGTGTTTTTCTCTCTCTTCCTGGCTTACTTCACTTAGTATGGCAATTCTAGGAAAACAAATAGACAAAAAGATTCCGTTGTCTCTCATGGTAGCATTTTCCAAGGTGTATTTTTAAAGACTTACTCTCTTTTGCCAACTTTTCAAAAGAGACCCTATGCCTTTCAGTTTTTAATTTACAGGAAAAAAAATCACAAAATGTTAGAGCTATAAAGAAGGCTAAAATTATATAATCCATCTTTTTAATTTTAGAAATGAAGAAACTGAATTATAAAGAGGCTAAATAAAGTACTTCAGCCCACAAAACTAGCTGTTGACAAATTAGATTTTGAACCCAGATCCTTTCATTTTTACTTGAATGATTTGTTTATGTTTGTCTCACTTTCCATTTACTATAAAACAAAAATAAGCTCCAGCAACTGATTATATGTTTATTTTGTTATCTAGTCTTTTGACCCTTTAGTTCTGATGTCTCAGTATTGAATCGTGGAAAGACTGTTTCAAGTCATCCAAAGACACAAAAATTTGATACTAATTTATTCATTGACAGTAAAGATTCTACCACCAAGACTGTATTTTCTGTTTATCTGCTTGATATATAATTTTTATCACAGAAGTTGTGTATTTCTGAAAAAACATTATTATCTGAGTAATGTCTAGGTAAATCACATGATAGGCATTGAACAATCTCAAAGAAATGCTGTATATTATAGATTGGCTTTGGGTTTTGCAGTTGATATTACTGCTTTAAGTTTACTGAGTGGTTCTAATAAATAAAAATGTACAGTCATCCTTTGTAAACTACAAGGGAGTAGTTCCAGAATGTCCATCTATGCCAAAGCCCACTGATGCTCAAGTCCCTTATATAAATGGCGCGGTACTGTTGGCCCTCCCTGTCTGGGCTCCACGTGGTTGAATTCAATCTGGTGGGTTGAATCGGCAGATGTGGAATCCATCCATACAGAGGGCCAACTGTATTTAATGGTGTTCAACTTGATTGGCTCCAGCTAATTCAGCAATAGAGTGTTTGTCCATATCAGGTATTAACCTATTGCAAAACTGGTGTACAGCATAATATATTTTAGGAAATGTCATTTAGGAATGTAAAATTCGATAAACTGCTCTAGTTCAAATAACATAACAATTTACATGTTATTTTATACAAGGTTCCTTTTCACACACACACACTGAAGTAGTGTGTAGGTAAGAGATAAGAAATTTGAGGGCATGTAGGGGGAAAAAAATAAAAAATATAGTACCAGCATGGGCAGAGTAGGGTAGCTATACCATCGGCCTCTTCCACCTCTTCTTTCTGAAATCTTCTATGAAAGTAAGGAGGTCTGTCTGTCTGGTGGGAACTGTTCCTCGGCTTCCCTTCCCTCATGCTGAGTGTGAGCACACTCTCACGGAGATGTGCAAGGACCCCTTAATGTTCCACCTCTTTGCATTTTAGACAACCGGTGTTTCGCTAGCCCATCCCAATTCCCTATCAAACCCTTACCCTGGGGACGGCAGCCCTCTGCTCCTTGTTACACGTGAGCTCTGAAGTGTGTTCCTCGTCTGAGAAATTGTG
This sequence comes from Camelus bactrianus, assembly GCF_048773025.1. Lineage (NCBI taxonomy): Eukaryota > Metazoa > Chordata > Mammalia > Artiodactyla > Camelidae > Camelus > Camelus bactrianus. The sequence goes on from NC_133552.1 coordinate 56,153,034, forward strand.
CCTTGGCAGTTCAGGCTGGTGGAATGTCTTCTGTTCTTGTGCTTTATAGCACTTGGAACATTTGTGTCTCCCGCCTGGTATGCCAAGCCCAGGCAAGAATAAGTGTTTATTCCTCTTAGGACCCAGTCATAGCCTCCAAGGGCAGTTGGCATCAGTCGGACTTGCCAGCTCTGTGCAGTGCTTCCTCCTGGGGAAACCTGCCCCATAGCCGTCTGTAGGCTCTGTCTCTCTTGTCGGCAGACAGAACACTGTCTCAGTTTATGCCTCAGAGGTGCAAGAGGAATATGTCTAGATGTAGCCCATCTCTGCGTGGCTGCAGCCCCCAGTGTCTACTCATTTATGGCCCAAGTGGCCACCTCAAGTGAATGCACCAGGAGCTCCACTGCTGCTTTCACTCACCTGCTGATCCTGGAAGGAGACACTTCGGATGCGCATTGACACGTCTTATTTTAATACGTCCCCTTGAATTCCCAGAGTGATTTCTTTAGGGCTGTGCCCCATATAGGTATCCACCTACTAGGCTAGTTTTCCAAGGCCGTTCTGCCTGACTGTAAGGGCAGGCCATTGGCCACTGCCCATGACTCAGTAAAAACCCAAATCTAGGGGCAAACACCATGCAAAAATTAAGTTGATTTATTTTTGCCTTCTTCAGAGTAGTGGCCTTCCTAATAGGATGTAGTATGTTCATCTAATTCCCATTTGTAAACCAAATACCTCTGTTCTCCAGAAACTCCCTAAATATATAGATATTATACAGTTAAAAATGAAAAGGATAGGAAAAGATAAAATATGCAAAAACTAAATGAAATTGCTTTAACTGTACTAATATCAGATTTAATACTCTTTAGAGCAATAAAAATTAAAGAGAGATATTTCATAAAGCTAAAAGGGTCAATCTCCCCCAAAAATATAATATTTCTATATTTGCAAAACTTGACACAACTGAAATAATACACAAATTCACAGTCCTAGTAGAAGATGTACACATAACTTTTTCAACAATTGAAAGAAAAAGGAGACAAAAGGCAATAAGGATGCAGAAGACGTTAGCAACGTAATTTACAGATCTGCTCTAAATGACATAGAAAACACTGCATCCAATATAAGAAAACTGAGCTCAACACTGACAGAGAGCATAGTCAAGTGCACACAGGATATTTATCAAAGTGATAGTATGCCAGGACGTAAAAAATAACTCAGGGTATATTCTCTGACCACAGTGGAAAATAGCCCCAAATTAACTGAAAATCGTGTCATTAGACACAAAGTAATGTTAGCACCTCAGTCTGACCCTGGAACTGAGGTTAATATACAAAGAAACCACCAATATACATTTTATTATGAAGTCATTTCTCTTACATATTCCACATAAATTATATCACAAATCCCAATTAATCTATATGCAAGAAATAAAGAAATACATTAAACTTTTTAATTGTCAGTTATTTATGAATGCCTTTAATTTAAACAAATGTTTGATCCAGTCTTGGGACATAACCATACATAGTAAGATCTTAATTTCGTGAATTGTTCTTATACCAAAAAGAATGTTGAGAATGTTCATGATAAAATACAAAATTTTAGACCTGGGAAGAATTTTCATGCCGGCTAATAACTGGGAAGATAATGTCACTTCATTGAAAGAATAGAACCACCACTTAAACAATTAAGTTAAAGTTTGAATTGTGTCTCTACTTGGTGACACTAGGTGAAAAATTAAATATGTTGAATTTCAGTCTTCTGTATAAAATGGTTATAATAAGTTTTTGCCTATTGACTGTGCAAGAATATAAAAAATTAGAACATCTGCTGGCCTCCTAATGACTGCTGGTAATAAGCTTGACCCTGAATCTGTGAGTGTTTAATAGCAGTTTATATTCCCAACAACCTTTTGACATAGTAGGTATATAAATAAAATGTGTGTGAGAATTCTGTATTAGCTGTAAAAATTAATGCCTTCTTATCTCATACAAATAAAATTATGTGTGCATTCTCATCCACCATATATTAGATGGTTTACGTTTTATCAATATTGCAAGGATGAGAACATACTTTTTTCTTTAGGTACCACAGAGATGCAAAGATTCAGTTTTGCATCATGGTAATTGTTAAGCTTCGTTTCTTTTTTGATAATGGATTTTGATTTCCTACTGAGTAACTCAAAATATTTAGATGCCTTAATAGGCATTTTAAAAAGTGCTTTAGGAAAGTTTTGACAATTCTCCATTGAGATTTGGGGTTCTGTTTCCATGTTTTCCTCATTACCATTGCTAAAAGGAGTTCATTCTTCCTACTGTAAGTCAAATCTGATTGAATAAAGTTATCAGTAGACCTCCTTTTATCTACAGCTATCTGTTGCTTTTAGGCAGATTAATGAACCTCTCCAGTTTCTAATAATAGTCATTATAACTGATATCAGTATGGAGTTAATATATTACTAAAAATTAAGATCTTTTAGAACAACATATATTATATATAAAAGAGAGTGTTCTGACTGCAAAGTGGGCTCTTAGTCTTAAAAGTAAGGCAAACCTATGGGGACAGCAAAAGATGTGTGACACATTAAAATTAAGCTTGAATTGTTCGTCCTGATATAGCAAGTGTGATTTCTCAAGTTGGAAATGAAAACAAACTAAAACTAGGTGTCATGATGGCATGGCTTTGAGAAGAGGCCAATGAAGTAAAGAAATCAGACAGACTTCAACATTAGCCAAGTCTTTCTTTTAGATACCCTTGCATTCTATTTTGTATTATCTTTTAAAGGCTCCTTATGGCATTAGCTCCCCCCAGTACAATGGGTTGAAACTCAGGTTACCTGACTTTTAAATGACCACTCCTGAAGTATCTAGCTGTTTTATTTTCTATTGGTTATCCCAGAGTCGTGTTTAGAGCTTGGAGAAGCAGGTCCTCAAATGCATAAGAAATAGATAAATAAAATAAATGATAGTGGAAAAGCATTGGAAGGCATCTGACTCATAGCATATGCAAAGTAGGAGGGCATTGGAAGAAAAATAAATCCACTGAATTCAGGTAGTTAAAGTTGGTCATGGGTAATCTTGGGAGAAAAAAAAACAACAATGAATATTGTGCATGTTTCTGAAAAGCCAGTCACATTTGAAGGGTTATTTCACTGTTTCCTGTCCAGAGTCCATCCATCTTGCTCTTCCTTGTTCCTGACATTTTCCTTATGCAGGTGCCTCAGTAGATTTTTATTTTATTTTATTTTTTCATGGTTAGCAATTAGTATTTTTTATTGAAGTATAATCAGTTTTACAAGGTGGTGTCAATTTCTGGTGTACAGCATAATAGTTCAGTCATACATATTACATGCATATATTCATTTTCATGTTCTTTTTCATCTCAATAGGCATTTTGAAAAGTACTTCAGGGAATCTCATTGTTTCCTTCTTAGCATTGCTGAGAAGAGTTAATTGTGAGTCAAGGAAAGCTGAACCCACCCTGAGCAGCAAGGGCGGTTCCTGAAATTAAAGTCACCCTAGCTTCTCCCATCCCTCTTAGGAGTGATTTGCTCAAGGACTCAGGCTTTAGCCAAGCAGTCTGGGACTTAATTTCTGAAGACTGATACTGGTTAAGACAAAGGTTCTCCAGGTGCAGTCCAGCAGCATCAGCATCCCCTGGGGACTCGTCAGAAATGAAAATTCCTAGCCTCCAACTGAGACCTGTTGGTCCAGAAACTTAAGAAGTGGGCGCAAGCAATCTGTGGTTTAGTGAGCCCTCCAGGTGATTCTGATAAACACTCAAGTTTGAAAAGTAGTGGGTTAAGGATGAGCTCCTGAATTAGGTACACTCAATCTGATCCAAAAAGGAGGAGTTTACCCCATAGATATGAGAGGCTTTCTTTAGCCACTTTTGATTTCAGTAGGAAACTAAACCATCCTGACTGCTGCTGGTGGCCTTTTTGACAGCAGAGGAGAATTCAGCAGAGCTTCAACTCGGATAGCGCAGGACCTCCAGTCTGTCAGAGTGACACATTCGCTGGATCTTTAAACCAGTTTAATTCAAGTTTTCTGTAATGGCAAAACATCCTAGATGATACAAGACATGTCCAATAGTAATGAAGTTATTTGTTTAACAGATAGACATCTAGAATCAACTACTCTGCACCAGCCATAGTTCTAGGCACTGGAGATACAAAAAATAAATAGAAAATTCATTTCTATTTATGGCATGGTTGGCAGGTGGCAAGGGCTACAGATGATAGCGTGTGTGCGTGGCAGTTTTTTTTTTTCTGGGTATGGCCAGGAACTGCCTCCTAGGAAGATGTCATGCAATTACGTAAGAAGAAAGCACGGAAGTGGGAACAGCTGTGTCGCTGGCATTCGTAGCCTTTCTTCTGGCCACTCAAACCAATGCAAATAAAGGTGAAACAGCTTGCCCAGGGCTGCAGAGGTGGTTGCTGTTGGGACCATGATTTTGACTGAGGGCTTACCTACCTCTAAAGTGTATTTGCTGTGATGCTGCAGAGATAAGTTACACCATTTCAAAAACAATCTTCCATTACTAGTCATAACGAGCTAATACAGCGAAATCCATGCAGGGTTTTATTGAATTTCATTGGGAACCCTTCCATTCTTTAAACAGTCCTTTAAAGAAGCACAAAATCTTAAAAGGGGAGAATTTTCCGTCTTCTTGTTATATTACAATGGAACTGCCTGCCATATAGATGTACTATTTTGCAGGGGCTGGATCCAAAGAAATAATGAATTTTCTTTTGCTTATATTAGGGCTTATAGTTAGCTCATTTGGACCAGTTGTTAAAACTTTGGAATACTTCAGATCAGTGGATAGATGTGGCCTTAAACTCCACTGATGCCCCCTAGGAACCCTAGTGCCTCCCTGAAGAGCTTTTGGTGGTCCTCGACCTAAATTCTTGGCCTGGCACAGCAGAGGACCTCTAATTCGGTAATCCTTTCACTGGCTTAGGTGTCAAACATTTTGTACTTGACCCCAGACTGTATCATTCCTAGGCTCTACCACCAAAATCACTTGGCAGTGGATCCACTGAGTCAGTGATGGATGGGACGGGAGTGAAAGAGGTTTCTCTCAGCTGTAGTCCAGCTACCACCAAGGGAAATAATCTTGACAAGAATCCGATGGATACAAACCACAATTCTGCTGCTCTCTGCAGCCACCCAAAGGAGAGAGAGAGATTTTTCTCTGAACTCAAAGCTCGGGTTTCGCAAATGACCGAATAGGTAGGTTGATGATGTCCTGGAATAACAGATGTGTCCCTTAGTTAACAGATGTTCTCTGCAGTTGCTAAATATAAATTGTACATTTTCGATGTATTTTTCTTTGTATCAAACATCTATATGACAAAATCCCCATCCTCCTGGAGCTTACAAATCAGCCTTTTAATGGAAAACTCTGGAAGACAGATTTTATTTCCTATAATAATTTTCAGCAAATAGAAGGACAGCCTAGCTATAGGAAAAAAAGAATGCCGCGGAAGAGAAAATGTTTATGTTGGCTGTCTATGGAACTCTTACCTCTGAGAATCTGTCAGAAAAATCAGGTCTTGCTTGACAGTCATTATCTGGTGAATAATTCCTTTTGAGGAATTGAAGCCTTCTGCCTTTGCCCCTGAAATGTATCTGTAAGCTGGCAGAGGTGTTACGTAAACGAATTCTTAGAAAGCAGAGGGTGTTATAACTCCTTCCATCAAGAAGTTAATCATCTACGGCATTCCCAAATCACAACAGAAATGTTGTGTCAGTTCTCCCAAGAACGATAATAAACAGCCCTTTTATGGACTTCAGAATGAAAAAGCCCAGGTCGCAAATAGCTCAGGTCAGCTGAATGCCATCTGGTGGTCTTTTCCTACTGTCCTGCTTCCGTTAGACCGATCTGAGTATAATCTCAAGTTAAAGCTGGAAGATTCAAGTGCTTTACAAAGGAAAATGCTGTAAGAGCCTCATGTAGCGAGTTTTCCAGTTGTGGTTGGAGATTTGCATGGCAGATATAAAAAAAATTTACTTCCATTATACAGAACATTTTATTGATCTATCTGATTATAATCTGCTGTTTATTCTCTTCTTTATAAAAGCCTAAAATGGGTTTGATATTGCTATGATGATGGATAAAATACTCACACATGATTAGAGGAGGGTAAATTTTTTATTGCTTGCGGTAGTTACGGACTGTACTGAGTGCCCAGCTGCTTTCTAGCTTGTAAAAATCAAGGGCTGCTCCGGCGTCGGTCCGTTCTAGCCTGCCTTGCTTTGTTTTAGGGCTTATTCAATATTTCTGGTTTGTTCAATTTTGGTGGTTTGTTACAAATTACTTCAAAGTTAGAAAATATACGTGGGGCTGTCAGCCAAGGGGGGGCTGAACAGGATTTGAGGAGGTGAGCTGCCCAACTGGAAAAATGCACCGGGAGCCGGCACGGAGCGAAACAGCACTTTACTGCAGTACAAGCGGGTGGCGCACGCGGCAGGCGGTGGCGGCGGTGGCGGTGATGGCACTGTCTTCTAGTTTAACAAAACAGCGCCGCCCACGTGGCGCACTTGTCCTGTTTTTAGCTATTCTGCCTGCACATGCTCATTGTTCATTTCTTTGTTCCTAAGGCTTCATAACGCTACTAGCCCATGGGTACATTCTTTGTTTATAAGCCGCAGATAGCTGGCGCATGCGTATAGCTACTCCTCACCAGGTGCAAGCTATTGTGAACTTTGGCCTGGACCCCACGGCCTATCCACTTAAGGCTGCTGACGGGGACTCATCTGTATTTTTGCACAGCACCATAGATAACCAATAGCACTTTTGTTTTTCAACAATAGTTCACTTATCTTCAGAAACATCACCAGAGTGTCCAGGTCAGAGCCTTATTTTGTTAAAAAGCCAGTTTTGCCTTTCTGAACACCGGACTCTTGGCCCTTAAAACTCGCCTTGATTTAGATTGGTGATTGGCTGTTAAATCTTTCAAGCCTTCAGTGCCTTCAGTCCATGGTGTTGAACATCATAGCGTGATAACATCCCTTAGAATTGAGGCAACACTTTGTGCCTAAGTGGTTCTTCTGGAAGGCAAGACTGAGAGACTCTTATTCCTCTGTCACACTCCTTTCCTAACCACCTTATGGTAGGCAAAGACCCTCTCCAGATGCCCACGTCTGAATCTCTGACACTGGTAAATACTGTAGGATATGTGGAGTGGGAGCTTTAAGGTTGCAGGTGGAATCAGTATTGCTAATTAGCTGACCGTGTGATGGGGCGGGTAGCCTGCATAGTCCAGGTGAGCCCAATGTAATCACAGGCGTCTTTAAATGGGGGACGAGGATGCCAGAGCGAGAGAGAACCAGAGAGGCAGCGAACGTGGTCGAGATTAGACCTGCTCTTGCTGGTTCTGAAGATGGAAGAAGAAAGTCAAAGAAATGGATTCTCCCCTCGAGCCTCCAGGAGGAAGGAAGCCCTGTCTACACCTTGACGTCCCTGGAAAGCCAGTAAGACTCGTTGCATATTTCTGACCTTTAAAACTAAGAAATTCTGAATTCGTATCATTTTAATCTGCTGTTTTTTAAACCCTAAAAGGGAGATTTGCTTAACTGAGTGATGAAGTGTTGTTTTAGTAGAAATGATTATATCCATGTGATAAACAGGCAGATGGGAGTCTATAAACTTAAACTAAAAAGAAAAAGACTTGTGAAGGTGCCTTGTGACTTAAATGTATCTCACAAATCTTTTTCTATCTAGATTTGGGATATTTTTCCTCTCTCTTACAACGTGAACAAGCTTAATTTCCATTAAAATTCTTACAATGCTTTTGTTCTTTAATTTGACAAAATGTAATTATGGGAACAATTAGATGGAATAATTAAGGCAATTTTAATACATCAACATTTTTGCCATTTGGCAAAGGAATTGGGGTGGTGGGGAAGGAAAATAATTCATGTGGCTTCTCTTTTATGAATTGGGGTTCCTTTTCAATCTGAAATTCGAGACGGGATCGTGAACTGGTGACTCTGAGAAGTTTTGTGTCTGCTGGGGAAGGTGGGGGTTGGGGAGGGGGAGTGGGAGCCGGTCGGCGTGCTCCTGCTCACCAAACAAAATGGTGGCAGTTGTTTGGGGAAGCAGGCTTCTAGAGGTAATGGATTCTTTGAACGGTTTGGAAGCCTCACCTCAAGGTGGCCTTGGCTCTTTGTTTTGCTATTTCGTTGTTCTGGCGCTCCGGAGGCTCTTCTAGGAGCTGGTTACACTTAAAAGGGGTTTAAATGAAGGATGGTGCCCATGGGATCCCCTGCTTGTCAGTGATGCGCGTCTTCTCTCCTGTTGGACCCGGAGGACAGCAGAGGACTCGGTTGGAGGGGGCTCTGGTCATCCTTCCTGCATCCAGGCTGTGGTGAGAGCACTGGGTGTGGGGTCCCAGCGCTTGGAGCTTCTTGAGAGGAGTAGCATCCAGGTAGCCTAACACCAGGCTCGAGCTTCCTTAACACAAACCCTCAGGAGGTGCAGCCTCTAGCAACGTCGGAGGTGTATAATGTTGTTATTGGGAAACGTGCGATCCCTGCGGGCCAGCGTCCTTCACTAGCTCCCCGCAACGACTGTCCACCCTTCCTGGTGGAAACTTGTTTCTTCCTCACAGCATCTAGCATAAAGATGTGCTAAACTTGCAAAACAAGTGAGAATACAACAATACGAAGGATCAACTAAAGGACAGTGATAGCTAAGAACAGTTACTGCAGGCCAGGCCCCGAGTACTATCATGATTGCTATTTTTTAACAAACGAGGAGGCTGAAACTCAGATTACCGGACTTGCCCTCAGCCACACAGCTGGTAAGTGGAGGGGTGGGGATTCAGGCCCACGGCCTGTGGTCGTCCCTCCAACACGAAGGGTCTTTCCTAAGGGTTGCAGCGGCTTAGTGCTTCAGGTGATCGAGATCACCTTAACAACCTCCTCAGCTTGGCTACATTTCAAACTGGTTTCCTCCTGAGCACAGCACTGTCTTCAGAAGACAAGTGTAAAGACTGCTGTCTCGCAGTCTCTGTGGGACAGTGTGAGCCTGACTTAGGGCGGGAGCTACTTAGCACGCACAGGTGGTCACGGACTGGCTTACACAGCGGTCCGCATTCAGAACGCCGGAGAGCTCTGATACCCTTGTCCCACGAGTCACAGAGGTAAAATACTTTCTAGTAACGATACGACAGATAAAACACAATGTCTTCATTGATCCCCCAACAATTCTATGACTATTCAATTCTATTTTTACCCTCATTTGTTGCAAACAACAGCTGAAGTGTCCAGAGGTTAAACTCGGGTTTCGGAGCTACGACTTAATTTAAGTGAATTAAGTGGAACTAGGCTGTGTCTCGTTTTTAAGATGGATATGCCTTTTGCTAATTTATTTCTTCCTTTCTATCTGGCTCTGGTCATATCACAGATGTGGTCAAGTGACATTAGTTTAGGTAACATTTCCAGAGGTCTCAATCACTCTGCAATTTTAAAATAGTTCTGCCCTTTCATTATGTGATAAGCTCTCTAAGGATGGAGGTCCACAGATGTGCTCCAGAGAACTTTCACCCCATCACTCATCCCCTCGTCACCGGTGTCCCCGCCCTGACTTCAGTGCCGATTGCGTTTTATCATCCTCTTTCCCTCAGGCCAGTCCATAAAATTCTGCTTAACTACACTGAAAAAAAAAAATTGGTGCTATATTAAAATACTCAAGTTTCTCTAATAAAAATGAGCAAAATTGTCAAACCCAGCTTTCCTGAAATGGTACATCAAGCCCTATTGTTAGTGATTCACAGACAACAGCTGAAACCACTTCATCTACAAGTTAATGGATAAAATTAGCATGTTAAAGAGTTGGAGGGTTTAATTAGCAAGGCAATCCTGAGGCAAAAAGCCTCTGCAACACTAAAGCAGTTCGTTGGTCTTGTTGGTAAAGGGTTTGGGGGCAGAACCTGGAAATGGGAATTGACCCAGACTTTGCCAGCCAAGGTCCGCAATGAAGCTATATTGTCCTCAAGGCTTGCTTTAAAGGAAGTATGTCCCTAGTAAACATTTGATCCTTCACCTTCTGTGACTGTTGGTTCGCACCATCCCAATGTTCCTGTGAAAAGCCACCTGTTTCTCTGCTTTCGTCGTGTTCCCTCACACTGTGTCGAGGGTGGGTTTTGGCACTGCTGCCGGAGGAAGCATCTAGAATGAAGCGGTGGCTCCATCCTGCCAGCAGCTGCTGCCCTCCCCCTGCCCCACCACTCCCTACACCAGAGGCGGCCATTCTCACCCTCGAGAGTTTTGTTTCTTCTAGCATTCACCTCTGGATTTTTAAACAAGATGCCTGGGAATATCCACAAATGGTGGTATTTTAATTACATGCCCTTCTCAGCCTTTCTACTATAAAGAGTTAGGTATTTTGCCTTCTTATGTACATATTGCCTGTCTCCGTATCACTGCCTTATAATTACAGAACGCTTTCAGTTACATTAATAATGTTTGTATTTTATGACTAAACTCAGTTTACTGTAGCATTCTGGGTGAATACTGGCTTTTGAGTTCCTCATTCATTCAGCATCCGTCCTGAGCACCCCACCCTCTCATGTGGCCATTCTCTAGGTGTTAGAAACCTAACAACTGGATGTGTGTGGTGGGAAATACCTACCCTAAGGAGCTAACGCGTTACGGAGGAAGCAGCAAAGTGCTGAAGAACAGAGAATCTGAAACCAGCCCATTTGTGTTAAGTGCTGGCTTTTTTGGTGCTTCACAACTCTGTGCCCTTAGCATGTGCCCCAGCCTCTCCTAGACTCCGTTCCCTCATGTGTACCTTGGGAATAAAGTCCATCTATAAGGTTGTAATGAAGACTAAATGAATTAATATAACTTTGGACAGGTAAGGGGTATAGATATATTTTAGAAAGTGTTGGGTGCTATGTGGGGAGGGGGTGAAATCAAACCATGAAAAATGGGGAAGACAAATTTGTGATTTTCAACAGAATGTCTAGAAAGTGTTTTCCTGTACCACTAATATATTCAAGTTTTCATATTTACTAAGACATTAATTTGATGGTGATATTTATTCCCTGAATTTTCATTGTTTGCCTTTAATTCTTAAAAAACTTACTTTGTATGGATATCTGTCTTTAATATCAGTGATTCCTTTTGTTGACCTTAAACAAGTAGACTGTTATTTCTCCAGCAAAAAAGGGTTTATTCAGGATCAGCAAAGAATCGTATTTTAGGTTCTGCAACCATGGCAAGCCAAGTGCAAGTCCCCTGAACCCAGGAGAGAGAAAGGCTTGTAAAGTGGGGGAAGGAAGTTGGGAGGGGCATAGGAAACCATGTCTGTTGGAGGAATTGAGAGTTCAAAGTATAGTGGCTTTTCATTGGCTGAGTTGTGACAGTCTCATTGGCTGAGCTCTTGGCAAGAAAGAGGAAGTCTTTCTTCCTATTGGACTCGCCCCTCAAAAGCGTGAGAGCTCCCCCTTCTAGCCTTCTGACCATCTTAACTGAGATTTCTAAACAGAATAAAACAGATTTCTAAACAATACTTAGTAAATATTAATGTTTATAACTTCCGTGTCTAACACATTCATATTTGCAAATAGGACTCTCAAAGTTTGACTAGAATCTGTCTACCTAGGCAGGATTTTTGATTGTCAAAACATACATTGGAGACTCCTTGTTACTTTTTGTAGACGTTTTTGATGGGCTTGTCAGAACTTCATGGGAGAGAAATGCTCCCATTGCCTCTGGCGGACAAAGGGTAAACGTCAGTTTGGAGCCTTCCTCCTTCCATCTGTCTGTCAGGAAGGTCTGGCCTCCTGCTCAAGCAAAGTGGTCACGTGGCTAATGGCTTGCGGGAGGGGACTGAGGGGGTCTAACTACACAATGGACTCTGACCGAATTCACCCATTTTTCAGACCCTGTCTGCCTCCATCCCTCATCCTCTTCGGAGGCCCCTGGTAAAGCCAATCGTTGAACACTTGTGAGATTGTCAATGCAAGTCAACTGGCTTCTTTGTTCCTTTTACTTATCTTCAATTTATAGACGTGGTGATTGAGGTTCAGAAAAATGATTCGAACTGAGGTCCCATGACAAATAAGTGGTAACACTGGTACCACTTTCCAGGACTGTCTCAGCATGAAAGCTGTACTGGAACCATCCACACACTGCTCGTTAGTGTAGCCGGCCTGCCCCCTCTCCACTCACAGTGACAGGAATGATGGCCAGCCACACACGTAGCCCTTACTCTCTGTTAGGTAGCAGCCTACACACTTCATACGTTCACTCGCAAAACAATCTCATGGCAGTGATCCTAGTGTTAACGTCAATGTACTAATGAGGAAGCAAAGCAGGAAGAGTACAAATAAATTAGTTAAAAATTACTAGTAATATTTGGCAAAGCAGGGATTTAAGCCTTGATAGTCTGTCTTAGAACAGTGGTTTCTTAACTAGCACGTCCTCTATTAACTCAGTCATAGCTGAGAAATTGATGACTGCCCCAGGGTGTGTCATGCTAATTTCTCACGGCTATTCTAATACTTTGGCCAATGAGACTGAGCTTTTTCTGAGAATACACTGTACTTTCATGCAACTTAACATTTTGTCCTGTGTACAATAAAGGTGTTCATACTAAGAAGCATGGTTTTTAAAGATGAATAAAACCAGGTCACTCCCTTGTCAGAAGTCATCAGATTGAGTCCACTAGTTGAGGCTCTGATAGACTCCCTGGTGTTCCTGAGATGGAAAGAAATATGAGACATGATCCTAGGTCCACCCACACAGTCCTCCATTGTGGCTACAGCCCCCTCCCCGAGCCCTCGGGCTGCAGTGTCATGGCTACTGGGGTCTCGGGGCCAGATAATCTCATCGTGAGGCCCGCACATGATCCCCTAGACTCAAACCTCTTCTGATCAATGCCATATCACATTGTCTGTGCCTTCCTGCCATGGATTTCCTTCTTCCTATTGTCAGCATTCTCCCCATGTTAGTCCAGTTCCTTCCTGCCAAGCAGGATAAGACCCCTCTTCCATCATCTTCCACTGTGAACTATCTCAGCACGATTCCACCTCACAGGCTCCCTCCCCATCTCCTGACACCACTCAGGACCACTTCACTCCTGCGAAGGAGCCGTATCAGGCTCGGCACAGAAAAAGCACACATTTAAATTATAATTTGGAATTTAAACTGTTTACTGTCTGACCAGCTTCATCCAGTTATGGTCTAGCTTAAAAATCAGTTAAACAGAAGCACTTTATGAATTGTGTGGTGTGTGAGGTGGTCAGTAAAGACGTTGTGTTCCTGACCTCTAGCTGGTGGGAACTTCTATTGTCTCTTTTTGTTTTCTTGAAGCTAATCTGTGCAGCAAAGTGGTACTTTGTGTTGTGGCAAAGCAGCTATCTTCCTGTGGTATCTCCGATCAATTCTGTAATCTCTAGGTGCCATGTGCCACTGTGTAAAAGGGTAAGAAAAACCCTCAGAATCCATGAGGCCTGGGCTGGCCTCCTCTCTGAGCTCACTAGGTTAGCAGGGATAGCTGGGAGGCAAAAATAGAAGCAAATAACTGCTTATAACAGATGCCTTAAAATACATTTTTGCAACTGAATGATTGTACTATTTATTTGACACATTTGAAATTGTCTAAATAGACACACACACATGAACAGAGACTTGATAGAAATAATTAGAGAAGTTTAATTACAGCAAATTAAGAGAAGAAAACACTGAAGCAGAAACAACAGATGGTCAAAGAAGAAAATGCTAATTTGAAACTATGAGAAAGATAAAAGAAAACCTAGGAAATGAAGCTGGTTTTCACTGACACAAAATAATTTCATTCCTTTCACTGTTTTTTTTGACATCCTTGAAGTTTGTCAAGAATGTTTTCTTGTCCTTTCCTTTGTTATTTTTCTAGATCCTCCCATATTCTCTTACATGGCTTTATTTCCCTTAGAGAATATTTCCCAGTTTAAGAATGTTTCATGTTAAGAGTTTCCCAATGACAACTCTTAGTTTAAATATTAATAGTATTGATGGCTAATTAGTTTAAAACTAGTTTTCAAATAATATAAAGTTAACATATTTACAGAAAAGAAAATAGCATTCAACCAAAACAGAATAATACGTTTATGCCAGATACACCAGTATGCACCAGTCATTGGGCTGCAAAATTGTTTTGGGCTTACTGAAAAATATTTTGAGGTAGTTTGCAGATTTCTGGTGGGGACTGTAAATCCTGAAGATAACTTTCTTTATCCACATTCTCTCCTTGTTTCGTGTAACTTACTTTCACAGGAAATAGGACAATTAGAACCTGTTGTGGAAGCTGAAAGAAATGAGAGTTTTGTGTTTGGATAAGTAGCTCAAATACAAGAATTTATACCTGACCTAAAAGCCTTTTTTTTTTTTTTTTTTTAATAAAAGTTGAATCAAGGATACCTGAAAAGCTTCCTTCCACTGATTTTGACATATGGAAATAATGACCATGTTAGTCACACCCTTGTCATTGTGGCCAAACCTACTCTATTTTGGAGAGAAATCAGATTTAATGCCAAGGGTCAACTTTTCCTTCTTAGTGACACTGTTTTATTCGCAAGAGCAGAAGCAGCTTATCCTTTAGAGAGTATCAAAGGTCTTCCATCAGCAGGGTGGGGTTTATAATTAGCTATTTAGGGAGTTAGGTTTTTATATACTATTCAAGTTGCCTTCATTCACCGTCTCTCCGCAAGGAGACACAGAGCTACTGCAGGTTGCAATCTTACTGCTTTAGTCACCATGATAGATGGTATAAATTTGAAGTTGTCAGCATGTGACATAAAAAGATGAAACCTCATTAATATTTCTTTTTCTGTAACCCGTGGATACTTTACTCCATATAATTATGTCTCTGGGTGGCGTTAAAAATTGGGTTGAAAGGAAGAGTTTGGAAAAATACTAGGGTTGGGTTTTTTTTTTTTTTTTAATTTAATGAAAGCTAGCTTTGTTAACAGGACAACTTGCAGTTCATGAGGGATCAAAATTTTAAGCAGCAAAAAAACCAAAATTCTTTGTCAGAATGTTTTGTGAAGGGCATTTCAGCTTCAGCTCCGTCTTAATGCTATGAAATATTTTGCATAAAACTTGTGGGTAAACTGAGTATGAGAAGCAAACAAATGAGTAAAATGGAAATGTTTGTGAAGCAATTGATAACACACTGGAAAAATAGGCATCCAGCACACACACATCCAAAGGTTTTGTTAACCCCCGAAAAGGAAAAGACCCCAGTCCTTGTCTTGCCCGAAAGACCAGATCACAGACAGGAGACGGAGCACACTGTGTAGTGAAAGATTTTAAAGGGCTTATTTAGGAAAAGAAAAGGAGGCCTCCGAGAAAGGGAGGCGGGCTGATCCAAGGGAGGAGGTGCGGCAGTCCGTCTTGCCCTGTCTCTTACAAATCCCCCTGAGAGGTGGTCTTTTGATTGATCAATGGGCTTCTGTCCCTAGAATGCCTAGTCATGTTTGTTTCCTTTGTGCATGGCCTTACCTACAGTAGACACAGAAAACCCCACGTGGGCGGGGGCCTAAACCACAGTGTTAATTATATTACAATGAGCATTGGGTGGTGTCCGGTTAAGTTTTTTTTTTTTTTTTTTGCTACTGTGCAGTACTGGCTGTTGGGTTCTAACCGGTTTCTTGCTGGCACTCATTTAGAAGAAGTCAAGTCCATTTATGCTGGAGGTGGGCTAACACCATCTTCCAGACCATCCTCCCTCTCCTCCGCCTGTCTGCCCGGTGCCCCCACTTATCTAACAGTTTTATCAAACCCTGTTTCTGTTTGCACAACATTATGAAAATTGTTTTTAGGCTTTAAACAGAAATTGATGCATAAGTAGTTATGATAACTTGTAATTAAAGACAATCTGAACTCTAAAGGGACTTCCTGCCCTATAAGAAGGACTCAAAAGAAAACTTTAGGTAACATGCTAGTCACGCCATCACAATAGAAATATCAGGAACCTTATTGTTGACCAGGAACTTTCTCTTGTGTTTTCTCATAATAATGCAGAATCATAAACAGGCCTTTAGGAAATTCCACTGCAGCAGAATAAGAAGTCGTCTTGTTTGTTTTTTTCAAAGTGGTATCAAAATTGTCTAATGACGAGACTGAGCGCTTCAGAAAACATTTTTAGACTTGTAATTCGCAAGACCTTTCACAGAAAATGTTGTGTAGTCAATGATCACGCAGCAGAGAACTAACTGCCCTGTTGAAAGGCCATGTGCTCTCCGTAGAAAGGCCACTTGCCTTGGCTGGCTTCAGTAACCGGAATTTCAGTAGGGGTCCCACTATGCTCATAACCAGTCCAAGGGGCTCACTTGCCTGAAAGACCTGTATAAACACTGGTTTATGCTGAATACCTGCCTTTTTTTTTTTTTTTTTTTTTGAAGTCCAGAATTTGGGTAAGTATCAGGCAGAGTTGCCTCTGACTGACATTCAAGGAAAACCTTGAACTTGTAGGCTCAAGTGACTGTCCCTTGTGGCTAACACTTCACTCATGTGTCACAATTCTGTTGCTAGAAAATTTGAGCACATTTGGTGTGGCTCTGCTAAGAAAACTTGTGAAGATTTCCTGGTTTCCTGCTGACTTTGGCCCATGTGCCTTTTCCTTTAGCTGATCTTACTTATTATTTATTGGCTATAATAAGTTCTAGACATGAGAACAACTGTTCCAGTCCTGTAAGTCATCCTAACAAATCACCAAACCAGAGGTAACCTTGGGAACCCTTAACCTAGTAATATTCTTAGAAACTAATTATGTCAATTACACTTGACAATGTCTCTACCTGTGCCCCAGCCCCAGCCCACCTCTCACTCCATCACCTACTGAGTATCTTTTCAGTTACTGGGCATGGATGGCACCCCTGCCTGAAATTACTCTCGACGTTCTCACTCCCTGAATGGAAATAACTCTGGAATATTGTGACTGTAACCATCAGTTTTACTCTGATGCATTTATGGCATTAGTCAGTCTACCTCAGGATGTGTCCACATCTTCTCTCCTATCCGATTTTAAGTGATTTGAAAATGGAGACATTTTTCTTACACTATCCTTAGCTGCTTATACTCTGCATGAATCTTCTTCAACTTTAGTGGATGTATTTGTACTACATTAAATGGTTTATTCTTTTCATAAGAGAATGTCATTGAAGTAAACACTGCTTTACAACTTGCATCTGATCTTGGGATCTCTACAGAGACTGAAATTTAGAATACAAAGGGAAGTCAAAGTAAGATGAAGCTATTGTTGAATTTTAAACAATTTAGTGTTCTGTAAATGATTACTGGAGTCTAATAACTTTGATTAATTGACCTGAAATAAAAATGCATGAACTTCTGCCAGCTGCTTTCTGGATACATATAAAAGGGAACCAAAATTACTCAAGAGAATTGAAATATTAAGTATACATGTATATACATGCAAAATAATACATCAGCTAGTCTTAAGTTTGGGGAATTTCTTGAAAAAAAAAAAACAAACTAATGCCAATCTCATTCTTTCCAAAAATGTATTCATAAACTCTTTCCCAAGGGCTCAATATCATGTTTCTTCTTTGTTAGTATAAAGTTCCTTTTTAAAAATGTGAATTTCTAACTATGGGGCAATAGCGAAAAATCCCCTGGATAGTGGCTTTCAAATTTCTACTTTTGAAATTCTAAGTGTATTTTGAATATAATAGAATTATCAGGAGTTGATAAGAGAGGAGCATTTAATATTCTGGAGACCTATCCCTTCTCCATGCTAACTTCTTATTTGTATGGTTATTTGCTTAATTTAATATAATTCTACAACTTTGAGATTAATATTTTTAACACTTCTGAATAATTATGGAAGATTACACATTATTTTCCCCTCTTAAAAGCATATAAAAATGACATCAGGGTGTCAACCAAGATAGGAATTGAGACAATGGGAGAAAAGGTACCAAGCCTATGAGGGACTGAGGGTGGTCACTGACCAACAGTGGGGATCTCACATACAGATACCAAGTACATTCACCCGGGGGGTCCCAAGAAAGGCCCTGCACTTGGATCAATTAAGCCTGTAAGCAGCGGAAGTTATCCAAAGTCAATAATACATGGAGATGTTAGAAGTCCAGATCCCTTCCTTATTGTTGAATAACTAGGCAAACAACTTTCATTTCTCTTCTGGACCTTTCTGAAACAGAAGAGGCATCTGTTCTATGTAGAGAAATTAAATATAGAGACTCCGGACAAGGAAAAACCAGGCTAAGGGGAAGATAAAAGTAAATCTCCCCCTTGGTAAAGTGAATTAATATCTATAAATTGAACATTGTCCGCTAGGTCCCATTTTTTGTCTTTCCAATCACCTGAGACCAGCATCAAAAAGGCACTGCCAGACACAAGATGAGATTATTTCCCCAGAGACTCTAGATGGCCCCAGAGAACAGCTCTTCAGGGAGTGACGTGGATAAACATGCAAAGAAAATTTGCCTTACCCAGTGACCCTCAGTGAAGCCTTCCCATCTACACTCTCATAAAGGGCTTGTCATCAACTTTTATGGCTCACTTTCTTAAAAATAAGCAGAGTCAAAGATCACCGGGGACTTGAGGAATGTCTTCAATGTGAAAAAATACAAATCAAAACACAAAAGATTTAGGAAAATCTTACAGTATAGGAAGTAAAAAAAAAAAAAAATGCTGAAAGGAATAAGAGATGAGAGGTAATATGCTTAGATTTCTCCAAAGACACATACTACAAAATACAACTAAATACAAATTACAATTAAAAAAGATATTGCAATATTTAAAAATACCACAATTAAACAATCAATGGAAGAATAAGAAAGTAAAGTTACATAAAATTAGGGGGCCTTATGTACATAAGTACTTGTTCTAAAAAATGTGAAATAAAAAATTTCAGGGAAAGAACAGATGTAGGAAAAGTTAGATTCCCCCAGAAGTAAAGTATGTGAGAACTTATTTTGAAGGACCTGTGCACTCAGATACCTCCAAAAGCCTTAAGAGAAATGATCTTCAACCAGAAATACATAGCTGCTTAACTTACCAATAAGAGAGTAAGTTATATATTTTGGGCATAAAAGCATCAAAATTCTTTCATGTGCAGTTTCTTGGGAATTTACTGGAGGATATTCATCAGAAAAAGAATTACAAATAAAAAGGAAGGACCTGGAGTTTCATTTTTGGAAAACAGCCAGGCAGAGCACCAGGATGATGGCAGTGTAGCCTCCCTGAGGGCAGCAGTTTAGATAGAGCCCTGAGTGGAACGCAGCACAGGGATGGTAGCCAGGGAGAAAAGCAAAAGTCTACTTACCCATTTAATGATTCTTTGGAATATACTGATAGGTTTGGAAGATTTGTGTAAGCACTTGGGAAAAAAAAACAACAGTGTATTCGTGTGTCAGAAAAATAAAATGTACATACACATTAGGACAGCAAACTAAAAATAATACAAACTTGCATAAGAAAGCTAAAGTAATTATACTATCCTATGTGGCTCAGTAGTAAGCAGTATTTACACAGCTATGAAAGTGTGAACTCCAACCATTGATTTAACCAAAAAATTGTAATAACCCTAGAAGCCATTCTAGAAGGAGAGTGTTACAGACGAGAGACGAAATCCTTACCTGCCACAGCAGGAAGTCATCGTTAGCATCTGAGATTGAGATGTGAAGTAACAGCATTGTAACTACATTTATTTGGGTATGGAGGTGAATTTCTGAAGAAAGAACTAGCTAAAAATTTTCTCTGGAGAACAGAAGCAAGGAAGGGAAATACAAAGAATGGGCCAGGGAATTGCTTTCCTTAAAATCATAGGTCATTGATTATCATTTAAACTACATGCATAAGTTATAACTTAAAATTCTAGATTAATGAGGAAAGGTGATGTTTCATTTTTTAACCTATCAAAGTATACGAATATTCTGAGTTACTAATTGGGAAGTAGACCAAAACTATTAGTCTCTTACCTAAATCCTTTTTGATGATTGATTTTCTACTGGGTTTGATTTGTGCTGTCAGAATATTTCATACCCTTAATAAAAATCTCAATTGTGAATAAAGTACCTATTAAGTTGAACACCTGAGAAAGAAAAGCTAAATGAAGGTTATTGTTGCAGAAGTTTCTGCATCATGGTGACATCAATGTGGCCTATTTCAAGTCTTTTGAGAAGCTACTCTTATTTAAGCTTTGTGATGTCAATCTGCTTTGTGTTTGGTCAGATGTTTGGCTTCTTATGTATATTTCAGCAGCAACCATGCTTGACTACTTTTTGAGCTTCCAAGAGGTACTCGAACTTTTCAGAAACTTAGAAGAGTGAATATATAACAAAATATTATGCCATGGTATTAGATTTTAAAAAATAGGTGACTTTAAGCTAAAGTGTTGCAGTGGTAGGTTGGTATAGGTGCCATTTGGCACTGTTTTATAGTCTTTTATCCCCCCAAATACTTTAAATACAAAATTGTATTAAGATGGAATTTACTCATTAAAATCTTAATTACTAGGTTTCATAGGCTACTATTTTCAGATTGAAAATGATTGAAGGAAAATTCTTTAATTTTTAAATTTTAATTTAATTTTTCCTTAAGTACGTTGTCCTTAATACTGGGTAAGGAGGAATAAAAATATCACATCAGTATTCTTTAGATCATCAGATCCAGAGCAGATGGGGTCTAACGTGAAAAATCTAGGCCAAGAGGAAGACAGCGTCACAAATAAGTCTTAGATTAACATTGGCTTCACTCTTTTCTACAAAGTGAAACGTTTAAAATGTCCTCATGTAATAGATTTTTTTAAATATTGCTATCTTCGTGGTAATATATTTTCAGACTTATTCTGGAGCTCGAATGCAATTTGTGATTTTTAAAACTTAAGATGGCCAAATTCTCACCACCACTGTGTGTTTAGAGAAGCATATCAGTGTGACATACTGTGAACAAGTGGGAACTTAAGTCTTTAATAAACATGACACAATCCAGTTATTCTATGATTTTTCTCATCGTACTCTTTTGATATCAGCATATGCTTAACTTTAAGTTTCAATTTTGAGATTTCTAGTACCTGTGGTTGTCTCATTCTCAATGTTTAATCAGAAATAACTTAAATAATCACTGTGCTTATTAATGATCTACTCTGCCAATTACCTTTCCATGATAGTAGCAAACTCAACAGATGTCGCTTGATAGTGGATATAAATAATAATCAAAATAGACAAATTTTTATATTAAAACATGCTGCCAGTTATCCCTTTTCTTTAGGGCAAGGACTATTTTTTAATTACCTTGTTTAATTACCTACGATGATTGACTCACAGTAGATCCTCAAAATTACATTGAGTGAAAAGGAATATGAAGAGAATTTTCTATCAGATTTTTTTAAAATTAGAAAGTCGTAATGAGTGACCCTATAATTCATCATGATATTCTACTTGCATATATAAAATCATCAATATGAGAGGTCCTTAGAGAACACAGGATGGATGGAGAGATGGTGAGGTGTCACAGGGCAACAATGGCCCTTGACAATGTAAGAGCCAAAGACGAGTTTTTCTCTAATTTTGGGTAAATTAAATATCCTCAAGTATTGGTTTCTTTAAGAGTGAATATGGTAATATTAGCACCTAACTCTTAAGACTTATCTGAGGCTAAGAGGTAAATCATATGAAGAATTCAGCAAGAATGTATGGTAGCCGTTGTAATTGGGAAGCTAGTTGGTATGTGGTAGCCATTGTAATTGGGAATCTTGTTGGAATTATAAACAGCGTAACATTTTTTTTTGTTTCTTGAAGTTAACTCGTGATAACAATCATGAAGTAAAGCAGTTTTCCCTTTTCCAGGCTTCTCCACAGTGCATTTTACCTCTTTGCTGGCAGAGAAAATTCCAAGGGTGAAACGATCGTTTATATGGCCATTAAGTGTTTCTTCCAGAGCTCCCTATTCAAGCTAGTCAACAAAAAAATGCTAATTAGTCCTAATTGTTTGGAGAACACCTGTCGGTCCATTAATAGAGGCGGAGATCCCTAAAGCATCTCTCACAAAATAGGATATTTTAATTCCCCCTGAGATGAGTTTAACATAAACATTAAAAGGTAAAAAAGTTTAGAATTAAACTAGCCTTAATCTACCATTGTAACTACCTGTGGAAATATATAGATCGAGATATATAAATACTTCTAGAGGTTGCTTAAACAGAAAAATATAAATGCTAGATAGAAATTCCCTAAGAATGAACTCCTGGCACCTACCTTACCTTCGATGGGATGAATGAAACCACAAGTGAATATCTTATAAATTATTCTGATGGAATCTGATGCAGTAATTAGTTTTGGCTTATCTTTGATAATTTTCATAATTATGGAAGGAACTCTGTTTTTCATCTAGTCTGATATGTTGCAGTGGTTATATGTACATGTCCATATAGCCAAATTTTCTAAAAACATATGAAAGTAGCAGTGTGTGTGTGTGTAGCAGTAGTAATAGTAAAGTTCTATGGAGTAAATCAAATTCAGAGAATTTTATTTTAGTTTAGAGTCAGGTCACCAGTAATATTGCAAGGTTATTTTCATGGCCCATTTCTTCTAAAACCATATGACCTTTCTGCATCCTTAAAGTTGAATAAAGGAATGTCAGAAGTGTCCAACTAACGCTGACTGGGGTCAGCAATATTTTTCATGTCTCTGACAGATAAAATCTATCACCATTCACTAATGGAAATTCATGGATACGGTAGACCCCTCTTAGACTCTTCCTTGACCAGAAATTCTTGTTTTGAAAGCTATAATCTATATTTCTAACTGAAGGGCCATAAAATGGCTAGGAAGTTATGAATTTACAGAATTTATCATGGATTTTTAGCCTCAAATAAAGCCTTTCGGTATAAAAATATTTGTAAGGTAGAAGTTTCCCAGAGTTAGCGGCTTTAAGCTTTCCTCCTATTAAATATAATTTATAGGATGGTCTTTTCTGGTCTAAACAGACCTTGTTAAGTGTGCAATAGGAGCAGTTATCAAAACTTGAACATTTTTTTCAACCATTCAGGCAAAAGTATTGAAGCTGTTTTCAAGAGAATCTTCAACTAGACCTGAAGGACTTCTTAGTATATATGAATGGCGCTCTTTCAGAAATTGCTTGAGCTAAATCGAGCATTTCGATCATTCCTAAAAGTTAGCCACTCTTTTGTAGCTGCCATGTAATCTTCCGATCTGTCTTGAGATGATTGCTTTATTGCCACGTTGGCTACAGAATGCTTTTATACTTGGTCATCATCTCATTTCAGGGCGAAGGAAGAACAATGCTCACAGCACCACCTCAGAAAGGGATTTTTAAAGGGTGAATCTGCCTTAGAGCAACCAGCTTAGGTTTGAAATCGGATGCAGAGGAGGAGTTGAAAGTCACCGCTGTCACCGAGTACCAGGTTCTCCTGTATAAAGCCAATTTTGTACAGTTAAAGAGGCGTTGGTATCTCACTGCAGTTTCCGGAATTCACACAGAAGGAGTAAGCAAATGAACCACTGATTTGTTGAGACATAACGGTGCGAGCACTTGTTCGTCTGATGGGGCTGACTTTGGACAATTTGCAGGTTTGGCAGAGAATCTAGTCTGTACCTTTAAACTAGAGCACATATATAAAAAAACAACATCAACAATTTGGGGTCATGCAACCAGGTAGAAGGATAAACTAAATCCATGAAAGTCAGGGAGCAAAGGCAGGGGAATATTAAAACTTAAGTACCTGAAGAAGCCTTTAACTGTAATAACTTTAGAGTAAGTTAGCTCTCTATTTGCATTAATCCAACCAAAGAAATTTGGTTGGGAGCAAGAAATGGTAAAATGTCTTCTCTCTCTAGGCTTCATACTCTTAAACAGAGGTCACCATTTTATTCACTCCAAGGTCTGTTTGTCAGTTTCTTGATCAAGAAATATTGCATTTTAGTACATAGTTACAATAGGGAAACTTGGCTTAACGCTACGCAAGCACCCTTGGATTGGCCGTAGTATGTTGTTGACCCCTTAAAAAGATCATTAGGTCTGTTTCTTACACCCCAAATTTTCAGTTATTTATATATTAAATGCCGCTTCATTATCTGACTGCCTATATGAATATTTATTTATTTTTAAATAAATTTAAAAATTTATTAGTGTATATTTATTAGTATATATGTCTTCCTCAACTTGTTTACCCATATTCTACATACATCATACTTATACCCATTTCTTCTTAGTTTTCTAGCTAAGTTGAATTTTGTACATTTAAATAGGCTGCTGTTTAATTTAGTGCAGTGGCCCAGATCTTTTTTCTGTGAAAAATGTATGGGCTGATTAATTTAGCAAATTGAGAGGAACAGCTTACACAACTAGGATGGAAAGATTTAATAGCAGTCCTAATGATCTCCAACTCAACCCAAATAGGATGATACCTTTAATAATTACCAGTGACTTTTCTATGTTGCTGGTATTCAAAATTTACTGTTTTCTTTCTCATTTTTTTATTGTTTTAATTTTTCCTTTCTTCTACATTCTATAATTGACATAACAGTGATAGTCACTGGCATTTTTAGTCATACCCGAAGCTAAAGATGTTACTTACTCTGGTTTTAAAAAATTTTTCTTTCGAGATATTTGTTTATAAAATAAGTTAGGCCTTTTTTCCCTAATGATTCAGATAGAGTAAGATCTTTTCTTGCTCTATGATAGAAGTCTGACCCCTTTCTGATCTCTTCTAAACTAAGTAATATTGATTGAAGTCCTATGTTTATAATATTATAAAAAGCACTAATTTAATAGGATCTACTTAATATTCACTTAGAATGTTCCATTTTTGGAACACAATATCTAGTATTAAGAATGTTTATATTCTGGGCTTGAATATAATCAACTTCGGTAATATAATTTCAGATAGGAATTTCAAAAAATCAGACTTAGTGATGAAAGGGCTTCTCCAAATCCAATCTAAAGTTGGCTAAAAAGAAATATTAAAGAATACTACTACTACAGTATAATTTCACAATGATATAAATTTATATAAATCTACATAATTTGTGTACTTTCTATAAAATGCAAAGTATTACACTTACCAATAGAAATGTATTAGAGGAATGTGTTGGACAGAGATGAAATTGTGGAACTGAAACTGAATTTACCTCATGTTGAATTAACATTTCAGTATTATTTGAATAATTGAAAGTTATTTTAATATGAATATTTAAGAATTATTTCATGGATTTAAATCAATTGTTCCCACTTAAATTCTTTTTAAAATCATTCTGTTAATGTTCTTTGAGGATCCATATTTTCAATTAAGTTTCAACTAAGTGCATATAGTTACAACTGAACTAACAAACCATGGACTTGTATCTGGCTTTAAGTTTGTGATATCAAGTGTTTATACTAATTTTAGCATAAAGTTCCCAGTGGTAAAGCCAGATTCCCTAGGATGTTCAGCAGGTATCTTTTCCTTACAGGCCAGTAGTTTTTTCTTGTCCTGATTACGTTTTGTTTTGTTTTTTTTTCTGTCTCTTCCTCCAAGATGTCTCAAATTCCTGACCTTGTTCTCTTTGTAGCTATCATCTCATGCATCTTCTTACATAATTGTTATTGTGTAAATATCTTAGTTTATGTATGATTCCAGTACATTTTCTGCTGATTCCTCATGGCAGTAGTCATGAAAACATTACATACGTCATATCCTGAGAGATGAACCCAGGCAAACTGACATGCTCTGAAGACTGATCATGAGCTTTTAATGAACTCAGATGACATTGCTGCACACTGGAGTTTGTGCCTTGTCTTTTTGTTACTGACAATTGTATGCAAACAGAGGGCCTTGTTTCCTCAACTTGACTGTATTGGCATTAAAAAAAAATCATGGTGCTATGACTGTTCTAAGTATGTATACTTTACACACCCATGTTAACTTTTGACTGTATTTTAAAACACCATTAACTTTTTAAAGATCTTTTTTGAGATACAGTTCACATATAGTCTACTTAAAATGTAAAATTCAATGGTTTTCAGTATATACAAAGTTGTATAACTGTTAACCACAATCAATTTTAAAACATTGTCATCATCCCCCAAAAAAACCACATACACATAGTTGTCTAACCCTAGATCAAGGCAAATGTCAGTCTACTTTTCTGTCTCTGTAGATCTGCCTATTCTAGACATTTATATAAATGGAATCATGTATGTGGCTTTTATGATTGACTTATTTCATTAAGAATGTTTTCAAGGTCCATCCCTGTTGCAGTGTGTATTACATAGATCATACATAGAACACGCATGATACTTAGAAGAGGGTCATAGTTTCATGTATCGTTACTTCACTTTTATGGCTGAATAATACTCCATCGTGTGAATATTACCACATTGTTGATCCATTCATCAGCCAATGGACATCTGGTTTGCTTCTATCTGGTCCATTATGAATAATACTCCTGTGAATATTCATGTATAATTTTTGTATGAAGATATTTTCATTTTTCTTGGGTATATAACTAAGAGAATTTCTAGGTCATATAATAACTTTCTGAGGTACTCCCATACAGGTTTCCAAAGCAGCTACACTGTTCTACAATTCTGTCAGCAGTATGTGAGAATTTCAGCTTACCCCAATTTTTTATCAATACTTCTCTCTCTTATTATAAGCATCCTAGTGAGTGTGATGTGTTCTCATGTGGTTTTGAATTGGTATTTCCCTGATGGGAAGGAATGTTTATTTGTATGTCTTTTTTGAAGAAATGTCTTCTCAGATTCTTTGCCCATTTTAAATTGGGTTATCTGTTTTTCTTGAGTTGTAAGAGATCTTATGTATTCTAAATATAACTCCATTATCAGATAAAGGATTATCAAAAGTTTTCTCACATTATATAAGCCCTTTTCTTGATGGTTTTTGAAGGACAAAACTTGGCAATTTGTTGTCCACTTTACGGATCTTTGCCTTTGTTGCTTGTGTTTAGTGTCATACAAAAGACGAATATCTATGTTTTCTTCTAAGGGTGTTACTGCTTTAGCTCCTACGTTTAGGTCTTTTGATTCATTTTGAGTAAGTTTTTGCATATGGTATGGGGTAGGGATATAGTTTTATTCTTTTGTATATGGATATTTAGTTGTCACTGCACCATTTGTTTCAAAGAATCTTCTTGAATTATCTTCCTAACAATTGAATCCATTGATGATAAATGTGAGATTTTATTTACAGACTCACAGTTCTACTCCACTGACATTTATGTCTAGCACCACACTGTTTTGGTTACTGTAGCTTTTAAATTTTGAAGTGGGGAAGCATAAGTCCTCCCAACCTTGCTCTTTCAAGATTGTTTTGGCTTTTCTGAGTCCCTTGAATGTGCATATAATTTTCAGGATCACCTTGCAAATTTTGCAAAGAAACTAGGTTAACATTTTGATAGGGATTCGTTGAATCTGTATATTAACTTGAGAAATAATGTCATATTAACAATATTAAGTCTTCTGATTCAAAACATGAATGTCTTTCCGTTTATTTAGGTCCATAATTTCATTCAACAATCTTCATAGTAAAACAACTCTTTTGACATAAGATCATTCAGTGAATAACTACGCCATTCTCATAATCTAACCTTGCTTATTATTAATAAATAATCCATAGCATTGTGTGGTCTTTTGGTGTCATCACAAAATGCAAAACATCACTTTGCATGTATCCCTATTTCCAGAGAAATAGGTCTTGAGATTAATTATAAAATATGCTGTTACAGAATTTCCATTCATTATTTTAAAAATATAATCAATTAAGCAGCAGAAACAACAATGAATCAAGTTTGTTATATGCAAATATCCCAGAAAATGTTTATCATAATGAAGGTAGGATAGAGATTACATAATGTTAGGGAATTATATTGTAGTATGAGCTCTGTTATATTTCAGTAATAGTACAGGGTGGATTTCCACCTGCCAGTGATTTCACTCATTTTAAGGTTGATTATTTCAATATATATGACTTTTATATCCTTCTAACTTTATTATATTTAACAAATCTAAAATAAGCTTATCTATATTAAAGTATTTCTACCTATATAAGATAATTCTTTTGGTTTTTAGTTTTTTGTGAATATGTTTAAAAAATCTTCAGATTTGTATTGATAAATTGCCTAACTTTAGCTTTTGGATTAAAAGCCTTCATCACACCAATGACAAGGCACCTGCTTGACATAGTGCTTCAGTGAGACAACAAAACTCTGTCCTTATAAAAGTATAAATATTAAGATACTAATGGTGTAGGTTATAGTTATTTGATACCAAATTTATTTATAAGAAATGATAAAGAAAGCATTTCTATGAAGAGACTGAAAAATTTGAACCCTTTATCTCAGCTTTGGAAGAAAAGATCTTCAAATATCACCAAATGTCCTGGGTTTGGAGGCTTTTTTCTTTCAAAGTTATTTCTGGTTACTTCTATAAACACAAGAATTTCTTGGTGGAATTGTCCCTAGTTTCATGTACACTGACCTGAAGCCAGTCTTTAGCAGTGATCCTGGGATTAGAATTTATTTCTACTCTTCAGAGTTAAAAAAATAAAAAAGAAAAAGCTTGAATTTGCCCCAAATTCTCTGACTGATACATAATCCTGGTATTTCTCCCCATTTTCCAAGCATCAATACTCAACAGTTGGGCTTAATATAGTCTATTAGTTTCAGGGTTACCATTAAAATGTACCACAAACTGGGTGGCTTAAACAAAAATTTAGTTCTGTAAGTTGGAAATCCCAAATCAAGATGCTAATGGTGGAAGAGTGGTGAAGGGATAAATTAGGAGTTTTGGATTTGCAAATACACACTAATATAGGTATATAATATATATATATATATATATATATATATATATATATATATATATATATATATATATAATTCTCTCTATATATATAGAATAGATAAACAGTAAGGTCCTACTGTATAGCACAGGGAACAATTTTCAATATCTTGTAATAACCTATAATGGAAAGGAATTTGCAAAAGAAGAGATGCATAACTGAATCACTTTGCTGTACACCTGAAACTAACACAACATTGGATGTCAACTAGACGTCACTTAAAAAAGAAATACTAGAAGTCTAGGTCTCTCTCTGGTTTGAAGTCTGCAGCTTCCTTGTTGTATCCTCACATGGCCTTTTCACTGGGCACACACGTTCCTGGGGCATCTCTTCCTATAAGAATATCAGTCCTTTTGGGTTAGGGCCCCTCTCTATGACCTCACTTAACCTTCATTATCTCCTTAAAGTACTATCTCCAGATATTGTCACGTTGGGGGTTAGGTCTTCAACATATGTATTGAGGGTGGGGGGCATAATTTGGTCTATGACCCATAGTATAGTCGGAACCTAACATGATTCCACCTCCCGGAACATGTTCTCCCTTTACCTGATAGAGCCTTCAAATTCTGCTTGAGGAACCACCTTCTGTCAACCCGTGCTTTATACATAAGAATGATGTATTATTCCCGTCTCTTGGAATAGGAACAGGCCACAGGGCAGCATTTAACTTTTCTAGCCTAAGTGATTGCTTTAAGGGCAGGCTAATGACCCAAGCCAGACCATGATCCTGGACTAATGTAAAAGAGGAATTCTTTATCCGTTTACCTGAGTTTATGGTTTGTAAGCCTGTAGCTGTTTTAGCCATGCTACCCTCCTATGGAATGAACCTGCCTGAAATAAAGCCAACAAGGAAAGTGGCGTTGCTCTGATACCATCGGAACATGTGAATCCACCCGAACCTGAACCTCAGCTACTCCTGGACTTTTCAGCTCTGAGTCAGCAAATTACCTTTTTTGTTAGTCAGTTTAAATTGGATCCCTATCGTGGTGGGGGAGGGTATAGCTCAGTGGTAAAGTGCGCATTTAGCATGCACGAGGTCCGGTTCAATCCCCAGTACCTCCATTAAAAATAAATAAACCTAATTACCTCCTCCCCAAAATAAATTTAAAAAATAAATAGATTGGGTCCTTATGATTTGTAATGAAAATCATCTTGGAAGACAGAATGAAAGTCTTTAAATGACAGAGTGAACTAGAGACAGAAATAAATTTAAAAGGCTTAGAAGAAAAAAAATCTTTAAAAGGCTTAGAAGAAATCCTCTTTGTAAACACTAATCAGGCATGAGGATTAGATGGGCTACCTATAGCTAGGGGGAGAAAATCATTTTCTTTAAATTAAGCATATTAAATACATAAAATTCAGTTATTACCTCTTTGCCAAGAACCAAGTGCATTACATTATTCTCTAGAGAAATATTGACTCCCTAGCACTCAGGCAAAACTTTAAATAAGTATTTGTATGAAAAACAGTTAGGAGTTCTGGTCCCACTGCAGAATGATTGGTGTAGGAACCAAGAAAAGGAGGTAAAAGTTTTGAGGACAAGAAATCTGTGCATGTCAAAAAGTGAGTTACTGAAGACAGTGGCTTTCCATGAAAGGCTGACAGAAGTTAATCAGAGAGAAGGGTAAAAGAACGGAAGGAAAGGGAGCCATTTAGAAATGGAGGTTTCAGCAAAACTGAGATACGATATTGTGTGTGAAAAGCTTGGAGAATAAACTTTATAACCAGAAACTGGACAATGGCAGTCTCCATTTGAGAGTTGAAATAGTTTGGAGGAATGGTACCGCAGGGAGTAGAAAGGGGGAAGACACCGTCTAAGGGCATTTGCGTACCAATAGGACCACCGCAGCTCCTCTGCGGATCATCGTTTCAAAATAGTGTATTCAGTTTTTCTGAGTGTTCATGACTACAGTGATTTTACCGGAAGCCTTGGGATGTGTCATGTTACATTCTGAAAACAAAAAGTAACTTACAAATGAGTTTGGCAATTGTCACCTGAATGCGGAACATGCATATATGTCTTTGAAGTTGCCCTACTATTTTCATCTAAAAGGAGAGAAGTGTTACGCATACTAGGGGAAAAAAATAAGCACTCTGAGTTTTAGTGTAGAATATTCTGCCACTTATTTACGGGCTTCTGAAGAATTTCATCTTGGCAACTAGTACTTTCTGAACGCCAGTGCTTTAGCAACAGAAGCTATTAGAGCCAAGGAAAGAGTAGAAAAATCAGAAGTCCATTCAGCTCACCACGTCTTCCTGCCACATTTACTAGTCAATCCAGCTTTCCTCAAGACAGCATCTAGTTGATTTTAAATGACCACACTATTGACCTCAACAACTTTACCTTGCAAACCATTTCTAACACGCATCTATCTCTGAATGGCCCAGAATTCGATTCTCAATTTGATGGGCTTATGTTTTGCTCTTTTACTCTATTCTAGTTTTTTAATTACCTTTCCTAATATCCATAGCATGATTTCCCATTTTTTTCAAATTTCCATAATTTTTAAGGTTCTCTTAAAAAATGATGTCATGTTTGAAATAAACGTCAAGAAGTTATTTTCATGTCATAGGGAAAAGTCATCAAAAATCTATATCTAGTCCCATTTAAACGGCTATGGAGCTCTTTTAGAGGAACGGCAGTCTACTTAGAAAATACATTAGTATTTATGTTTTATACCCATGAGACAAACCATGCAGCATGGCCAGAGATTAAGCACAAGACCATAAGCCCTTAGGCTACAGTGAGTACCCCAAACCCTAGGCATTTATTAAAGAGTCACTATCTTTGCATGATTACCTGCTATCTCCATGTCTTTGTATATGTTCGAGTCTATAAGATATATAAAGTCCTTAGGATTCTATATGTTCAATTTAATTTCTCACTTTGTACAGTTTATTCAATATTCACCCCAAATTTAATCAAATACTTAATAATTGAATGTTTTACATTCTATATTGTGCATAACTATATTCAATATACTTACAACATATAAGTATATTGAATCTTAGTTCACACTTTCTCCTGATTTTCTCAATTATTTAAGTTAAACCGAACTTAAATTTTCCATTAGCTGTTCTGTTTTTAAGCCTTATTCTAGGAATGATCCTTTCTAAACATCTGTATTTTTCTTACCTTTAATCTGGCCTGCTATTGCAAACAATTTCACATTAATTTTTGTTTCAACTCTCAAGACATTTCTCAGTCATCGCACAGCCATATATTTTGAGCCATAGCAGTGCTTTGTACTTTGCCTTCCATTTATTTCCTTTCTGTATTAAAGCTGAACAGCATGTCAGATGATCCACCTCCCTAGCATCCAGTTGTGAATTGACCTTGGAGAAAGAACGGTCTTCCCCCTAAAATTTAAGTGATGTGCAGAAACTCTACTTTTGAGATATGGATTAAAGAGAAGCCAGAGTAAAAACAGCTGGACCACTTATGAGCCTGTTGCAATAATTTAGGGAAGAGGTGAGAGTACCTTGAACCTAGGTGGCTGACAATGGAAACTGGCAAAAATTAATGGATCTAAGATTCACTTTAGAGGTTGATACCACAGAATGAATAGAATGGGTACAACTGGGGAGGATCAGAGGCA
Source organism: Camelus bactrianus (assembly GCF_048773025.1). Classification (NCBI taxonomy): domain Eukaryota; kingdom Metazoa; phylum Chordata; class Mammalia; order Artiodactyla; family Camelidae; genus Camelus; species Camelus bactrianus. The sequence continues at coordinate 56,185,460 of NC_133552.1, forward strand.
TCAATGTTGAGTTCACATTTTTAGTTGGACTAGTTTTATGGATGGAAATCTCATTGGAGGTAGGGAGAAGCCTAGTAGATTGCTGTGATAGGAAAAGATACTTTATAAATTTTGACTAAGATAAATTTTGGTTATCCTAGTGGAGTAGAAAGTAAGACTCAGAAATGTGGAGTTAATGGAAGTCAGGATTGCAGGTAAAGATTGGACAATCTATAAATAGTTTTTAAAGCCTCAAGAGTAGATGTGTTTGCTTAGAAAAGGAATACAAAGAGATAGTGCCCAGGACCTGACTTTTTTTGGTCCCTAAATTTGGGGGGAGGCCAGTGAGAAGAATCCATCAAAGAGAACTAAGAAAATGTGAGGGATAAGAAAATTCATCAATCATAGAGTAAGAAAGTGAACAGTTACTTCAAAAAGGAACACCAAGTTAGCTGTGTAGAATGATGGGCGGAGGGGTCAAGGAAGGTGAGGACAGAAGAACTCTTTAGACCTGGCCATGTGTCAGGCAGATGGGAGTTCTTGGTAGAGTTACTACTTTCCTAAGAGCTGACTGTTAAAGTTTATAGTTTCCTATTTGAACTTCAGGACCTAGTATAACTTTAACCACACTGTCCCTTATTATTGACCAAAAGGTTGGTGAAAGAATTTGTATAGATATTCATTCAAAGTATGAACAGTGTGTTCTTTTCAGTACCCCAATACTGATTTCATCTTTAGTCAGATCATCAGAAGGTAAGACTGAAGTTCTGATTTCCAGAATAGTGAATTTTACTGAAAGGCATTTTAATTTTTCATTTGACCAGAGTTAGGAACTATTGAGGGAAACAGCTCAGTGAAATCAGTGAAATGTCATTCATGTTATCCAATTACCGGGTAAGGTAGGCAAATTCTTTGATACTTAAATAAAATGGACTTGAGTCCATATTCTACAATCTATGAAGACTCAGTGCATTTCCTAAGATTTCAACTAACTCCCAGTAATGTAAAATGTTATGGTCTAGTCTGGCCCTAAGATCTTTTTCCTGTTAGTTTTCATTTCACATTCCTAGAATTATTTCTAAAATAGGGAACTCTGGAATTCAGGCTTTACTTGTTTTCACTTTTTGGGCTCCTAAACCACCCACACAATACATACATACATGTATCATTTTCCTGTAAAGCTGTGGTATCCATGATTGTAAAACAACTTAAATTGCATGTTATCATTCAGGTTAAGTCTGCTCAGTTCCTTTTCCAGGTGCTTCTTGGACACCTGTCTCTCTAGAAACACAATCATCCTTCACGAAGTCTGAACTATTCTCACCTGACAGTCTCTGAAGTTACTGTGCTCTATTTGGATGTCCAAATGGATACACGGTTCACCCGCATTTCACTGAGGTCTCTGCTACAGGATGGGCTGTCCCTGACCACCGTATGTGAAATAGCTTTGTTAGCCTATCTGATCTGCTTTTATTTGTAGTGTTTATCCCCGCTTGACGTATTTACTTATTTGTCTGTCTTTCTACCCTCCTACTCTCTCAAGAACAAACCCAGAGTAGGAATTTCATGTGTTTCATTCACTATTCTGTTCCTAACACTAGAGTGTCCTGGTCCGCATATGGTCGGTGTCAGATAGTAGTGATGATGGAATGAGTGAATAAGCAAATATGTCTGAATCTATTTCTTCATAAAGTAGAGCTAGTACCTGTTTGTTTGAGTCACATCAGTATTTTCAGTCAATGATATAAATGTTTTATGTGCTTCAATAATTATAAGGTTTAATATAGATACATGTCCAGTGTCTTAATATTGCATGCATAACCTAAAATGTATTTGACTATTATTTACTTGTGATAAAAATAATTTATTAGTACCACATCAGATCTACTAAATCAGTAGATCCTAGCTTCGGAAATTTGCTTTGAGGGTATGTTGTCAGGAACAATTTTTTTATATTTGTCTTTTTTACTTATTTTAATATCTTTTGGTGGAAGAGTTTTTTTTTTGCTTGGGTTCCAATATAACTTGGGGGATTGTCAAACTGGACATTTGTTCTTGAACATCCTTAGGAAAATTATTGTGCAATTTCTATAGTACACAGGTGTGAGATATGCCCCCATTTATAGTAAAAATATAGTAAATTATTCCTAAAAATGGTATTACTTGTGATCACGCCACCAATTCCAAAATACTAAGATGAGTGTAAGAGGTGGTAATAAAAATGCCTTTTCCTTTTGAGTGGCAAGAACTATTTTGTACTGTACAATACTCCACATATCCCCAAAACTTAACTGGAAAGTTAAATTTAAAAGGTATCATTCCTTTTAAAAGTGAGGGCTTTGTATCTGATTTTTTTTTTTTTTATCTCCATTGACTTACTGGCTAAAGAGCTCTGAAATATTTCGCTCTGTGTAACATCAATAACTAAACATTTATTGAATTCGTTCATTAGGATAATGTGCCTGCTTGTGTCCAGGGGGCATTTTCAAAACATGTGGTGGCAGGAGGGAGAATCTATAGTTGCTTGTCCTTAACGTGTGCCTCGTTTGGAAGTCAGGTGTAAAGATGTCGGGGTACCATTTGCCCGTAAATCACATCCCTAATCTTGACCAACCATCCTGCCAACGTTATTGCCACGGTGGAGACTTGGAGGGAGGTGGAAGAATCCGTCACAGTTTCTGTATACTTTCTGGAGAAGTTGGTGGAGGGTCAGCTTTTTCATAAGTGAAAACAGTCTGCTTAACACGCAATCCAGAGGTGACCCTAGAAACCGTCTGGAGTTCAGCCTTTGAATTCTGGTCTCTGGCTATGGAAACGTGTTTTTCTTTTAAATGTATCAATTTTCCTGTTAGAGTTTATTATGGTTAGACACAATGTAATGTTTATCAACTTTTTAGCAGTGATTTTCAACATTGATTTTTAAATGAGTTCATCTTAATTATAAAAGATTTGGTACACTAACTCTAATCTTTTCATTAACCACGTAGACAAAAATCTCCAAGTGTCTGTGGTAAAATCCATACTCAGTGATGCTGATGTGATAAAGAATATTTCTTACAATGTTTTTGCCATGTTGGATTATGATTCAACCACAAGGACAATGTTTGCCCTGTATGTTAAAGATCAGCAGTGTACCTAGATCTGTGCATGACATCGTAAAAAACTAAGCAATTACAACATATCTAAATCATATACTGTGACTTGATTTTGCCTTATCAGAAAGCTAATCATTCTGGAAAAGAAAATGAAGATTACTCTTTTCCAGAGCTGTTGTTAATTAAGACGTTGAATATTTGCAGCTTACAAGCCACTTATTGGCATGAATGTGTATGTCTCTAAAACCTTATTTGTTCCTCATGGGAACCCCATGAAGATGGTATTATTTGATGGATATGATGAATAAATTAAGACCTAGGTCGGTTAAAGACAAATACCTAAGACTGAGTAGTCCCTTGATGGCTGAACCGTGACTCATGTCACCATATACCTCACTTGGTAACACTAGCGTATAATTAGTTCTTTAATACTACTTACACTGCTGTTACTGTTGACTCTTACATATTTTAAGCAAGTGTAAATTGTGATATTTCAACGGTAAATAAGATAATTTAATAGTGCTTAATACAACATCTTCTATGAAACATTATATACTACTCCTTATATGTATATTGCAATGACATAACACCTGGGGACAGTCATAAACACTTAAGATGAAGTAAGCCATGTAAGTCAGTGAGTGATTTTTTTGTGAATACTGCTGCTCTTATTCAGAAAGTCATTTTTCTCTCATGTATATAATTACAGCATAACAGAATACTAGCCTCTTCGGTATGAAGATCTCTTAACATCCATTTGAACATTTACTGTTTATTATTTGGTGAGAAATTAGAGTGTTTATAATTTAGAAGCAGTGTTTATATTTTTAATTGCAGTATAGTCAATTTACAATGCTGTGTTAATTTCTGCTGTGCAGCATAGTGATTCAGTTGTACATATACATTCCTTTTCATATTCTTTTTCACTATAGGCTGCTACAAGGTATTGAGTATAGTTCCCTGTGCTGTACAGTAGGTCCTGTTGCTTATCTGTTTTATACATAGTTAGGATCTGCAAACCCAAACTCCCAATTTATCCCTCCTCTACCTCCTTTCCCGCCTGGTAACTGTAAGTTTGTTTTCTTTGTCTGTGTGTCTCTTTCTGTTTTGTAAATAAGTTCATTTGTGTCCTTTATTTTTATTTTTTTTAGATTTTACATATAAATGATATCATAACATATTTTTTACCGGAATTGATCAGCATAGGCACTACCCTTTGACAGGTACTGTGAGGATGCAGTTATACAATCCTGTTAACACATTTATCATTGAAATGGACAGAAGGACCCATCAGCATGTTAATAACAGTGTGAGGGAACAGGTGGGTGATCAGGAAGTTTGTGAATCACATGATAGGCAAACTGCTAGGCTAAGTCCTGTCTCCTAGGAAACCTCGCCTAGTGTGATACTGACACGAGGGGGACCTGTGGGGACACTAGAGGATGCTTGAGAAGTTGGTGGGACAGAAAATAGAGGAGTGGCTATAGAAAAATAATAGATTTTCAGACCCACAGACTGCGGGATTTGGGAGGTCTGGCTAGGGGTATATAGGAAAGCAGGTGATGTGCCAGCAAGTAAAGCTTGGTGTCTTGTCAACCTGCCTGCGGACAGTGTGTGGAAGTTCAGACACAGGAAGGAAGTAGTAAACAGCAGAAACCCAGCCACAGGAGCTAAAGCTTGGAGCTGAGGAATCCCAGAGGCTGTTTCCAATCCTGCTTTCACTATGCTTCAACAGCCTGACCTTGAACAAGTCATTTAACCTTCCCACTCTCAGTTTTCTCATCTATAAAATGGTGATAATACTACCTCCTACATAGGGCTGTGGTAGGATTAAATGAGAAAATGTATGTAAACAGTTCAGTAGAAACTTTTAATTAAAAACAAAAAAATAGTTTTCATATTCACCAGGGGGCTTGGAAAGAAGACTAGAATTCTAATCTGCAAAGAGCCCAAAGCAGGGATTGAAGACCAGGTGATGAGATGGGGATTCTTGTAGGAAAACCTTTGTTTTACTGCCGCTAAAGATGTTTTTGTCACTCCAAACGATGGAAGGCTGCCTGATGCCCATTGGAGAACCATGGCAGAGTTCCTCAAGTTCAAGCATCATGAGGTGGCTAAATTCTGGTAAATGTGTTACAGAGGCCAGTACAAAGGGATGTGAGTAACAAGATCAGTCAAGATCAAAGAATGAAGTCCATAATCAAAGAATCAAAAAAAATGTGAAAGGACTATATATCTGTAAATGAAACTCTATGCTGTTCAGCGGAAATGAACACAACATTGTAAACTGACTATATTTAAATTATAAAAAGAAACAAGCTCAAAATAAAAAAATTGAGCAAATTAGGAGTACAGAATATGTAATCCCAAAAAAAAAAAAAAAAAAAAGAAAAAGACTTGTTCCTGAAATTATTTGTGTGGTTCCTCTTGCGTAATACCCTGCCTGGTCCGTGTCAGCAGAAGTCAGAGCTGGCTAAGAGTTTTTGTGTGTTTATCCTGATGGTTTTCTATCTTTTCTTTTTCTATAGACTAGTATTGAAGGAATGGCTGGATGAAGCCTGTCTGTATACATAGCAGAACATTAAAAAAATTCAGGAGGGTATAGTGATGTGACAGTGCAATGTTTTAGGATATTTAAGGTAGTGACGGAATGTGGAAATGACTGTTATGTTGAAAATACAGAGCAAAGCAAGAAATTCAGGAATTGATGGTTATTTTAATTCGGTTTAGTTAACATCTTATTCAACTTCAACAAAGTATCTAAGAGCTATTGAAATAAAATGCATTCACAGTGGAAACTTCGCATAGTGGAAATGTCACCCGTTTATCTCCCTTAGGTTCTGATAGAATAACTCTCCTACTAGCTGTAATAAATGATAAATATTGTTTGGTTAACAATGTCCTATTTCATACAATTGCCTACTTTAAACAAGAGATCAATAACTAACATACAAATACATAGTAATAAAGGGCAATGGATAACAAGTACTTCTGCATTTATTTGTCTGACTATATCCCATATTCTTCTGACAAATGATCATATTATAAATTAGAGTAACCTCAAACAATTTATAGGAAGTCACTGATGTGCTCAACCAATGAAACTGAGAGAGAAAACAATTTAACACGTGCACGTATGTGTGTGTGTAGACAGATGTACAGCTTTTTATGCGTGGGTCTGCCTACTTGTTCATAGGTTTGGTTTTAGGCAGTTTCACTCCTAATACGAGCAGCCACCCTATGCCTGTTTTCATATTAGCCTTCAAATAAGTGAAGATGAGTTTGAAAGAAACTCCCATTAATGAAACTTACAATTGTGTGCCCGGCTGACAGCTGTCACTGAATGTGCGAGAGGTTCTCAGGAGGACAGTGTTCTTTCCACCGTGTACCTTGGGCAGAGCCCACAAACCCCTCACCCTTCATGTCCATGGAGAGGCGGAGTCTTTAAAGACACTCTAGTGTAGTTTAACTCCTCCAAGTTGTCCGCAATGCTATGGAAAATTTCATCAGAAATTGCTGGCATGACCCTCACTGCTGCTGCTGTCTCTGCTTCAGTGTTACCACTTTTTTTCGGCTTTCTGGTTTTTTTGGTTGGGGGAGCTAATTAGGTTTATTTATTCTTAGAGGAGGTACTGGGGATTGAACCCAGGACCTTAAACATGCAATTGTCACTTTTGATACATGAAAACTAGTATGACTTATCATTGTTTGCCAAAAAAATAACTAAAGACGAAATATATAAAGTCTGTTAAAATAATACATGTACAAATGAGTTTTCGCTGACCAATATAATTGGATTTTCAGACTTTCTAGGGCCTGCTAAGTGAGGATGTAGTGTAAACTAAACAAACAAAAAATAAACTGACTAGTTTTATGATAGACATATGGCATAGTCTAGTTTGAAAAAAAAAGTTTGAAAAAAAGTTTATATAGCATGTACATAAATAAATCTGCTCCCCAAAATGGGCTTTAGATTAGAAATCCAAGTTAAAATATCTTAAATCCATAAAATATAGTAATGCTTTAAAGTAAAAAGCTGTATTTAGGATTCTCCTTAGCTCTTATTTTGTGATTCATGTGCCCAATGCGGAAATGTTTTGATAATGCCACATAACATCAGTTAAACTGCAATCCCTCAGAAGCTCCAGCACACAGGACGCGAAGCTGGGAAGGCAGTTAAGGGTGGTGGTGATGAAATGACACTGCTTCAGCCGATAGGCTGGATGCGTAGGAAGTCGTGTATCAAACCAGGGTGTCGGGGATGGAACTCTGAGAAGTCAGGAAATGATTGGGGGCAGTGCTGACAATGTGTTAGGACAAGGTTTACTCTTGGGAAAACAACGCGAGAGAGGTGGCTTGTTATTCGCTTCCATGCTTGAGTTCAAGGCATCTTTTCTGGTTCAGTTCTTTTTCTCTACCTGCTCATTTTCTTTATCCTTCGAGACACAGCTGAAGAATTACTTCCTCTTCCCCCAGCGCCATCTTAGCTCTTCTACAGATAAGCGTCCTGGCATTCACAGTGGGTTGTATGTGGTACACGTGTCCATCTCTCCTGGTGGAAGGCGGGTAGCTTTCTAATGCACACAAACATCTTGTCAGAGCTCAGTAAGTGTCTGATTTGTGCTTGCATTCTTGGATTCTGGTGTATATGGTTTTTTTTTTTTTTTAAAGTAGAGAATATTTATAATATATAGATGCATTATTCTTATAGATATTAGGATATTTAGATATTATCTATTTGCTGAATTCATTAGATATTATCTGTAAATTTAAAAGGAATTAGAATGCTTATCGACTTAGATCAAGTTCATGGATACTTAACACAAATACTTTCCTTTTTTTCTTTTAACATGGAATATGTTCAATCACTCAATGGCCAATATAGTTATAACTTTAAAATATCCTAATATGGCCAGTGACAATGTACATGTAAATGGCAAATTATGAAAGCCAGGGAAAATATAAAAATGGTTGGAAATTTTAAATTCTTCATTTATAGAAACGTACCAGTAATGTCTGTCTTTCCAACAAGCAAATAATACAGTAATTCCAGTCCATATGTTTATAAGTGCTTAAGTCATCAAAGAAAAAATAGAAAACAATGAACAGAACAGAGCTAGAGTTGTGTCTATGTGGCTGGCCTTTTTTCATCAATTTCAGAAGCAGTCAAAATGGTTTTTTAGATGCCTCATGGCATTTTTCTCCTTTTTCTTAGTGAAGTGGTAAAATAATTCTTATAAATGTCCAGGAATGACCATGTGAAAGAAAAATTTAGAAATAAACTGAATTCTCCATCAATTAGGATTAGACTCAGCTATATCCAAAAGAAAACTCCAAATAAGAAAGTTAAAGAGGACTGAAATTTCACACATAAAAGAAGTGGAAGGCAAACAACTGAGCACTGTTGTGGTGTCTCCTGGTTATGAGGGACCACAGTTCCTTCAGTTTTTCTGTTCTACCATTCGTGGTGCATGAATAAATGTACAGGTTCCAAGATGCCGGCAGGAGCTCCTGCAGGGTAATCCCACATCCACATCCCAAGTAGTAGGAGGTGAGGGGAAGTGAATAAAAGGTCCCTCCTTCCAACAGTTTTCAAAAGTTTTCTTTAACCAGCTTTTGACCTTTCACACTTTAATTGGCACGAACAGTCTCATGGCCAAACTTAGTTGTATAAAGAGCTGGTCAGTGTAACCTCAATGAAATCAACTTTGTATAACCAAGGACTTAAAAGTTCATGGATGGCAAGAACAAGTCTTTACCACTGAGTCATCTCGCTACAGATCATTGTTACCTTCTTTTCCATGGGAGCGTTCAGTTCGACCAAGCTTGTAGGAACCATAATTGCTTATGATAGATCATATATAAAAGATTAATTCTGTTGAACCCTCAGAATGATGATATAATATGGACAATACTAATAGCAGCTAATTAAACTTAGCAAAAAAAAAAAAGAGCAGTAGGAAAAAGAGCATGAGCAAAGTCGAAAGAAGCTATTGTAACTTAATCATATTTAACTTGTACACCTGTGTGTATATAAGATTAGATGTCGACTTAAGTGCATTGTATAAATCAAAGCTTTAAAATCAGCTAGGATATTTAAGAAATTAAAGTATTTGTGAAGAATACTTTAGGGAAGTAGAAATAGCCTAGAGAAGATAAAATCAGAAGGCATAGCATAGCTGCCTTTACTTTAAGAGCTTTCTCATAGAGGAAGAATTGAATTGTCTTATGTGGCCCAAGGTGTAAAATGAGAACCATTGGGTAGAACTTACATTCATTAATTCACTCACTTTTTTGTTTGCTTAATGAGCACCTACTATGTCTCAGGCAGGATTTGATATGCTGTAGATACAACTGTGAGCAAACTAGACAAGTTCCTTGCGCTCAGAGCACTTGTATTCTGGTGAAAGTAGACACCAAGCAGGTACAGAAATGCCAGTGTAGGCCCTCCTGTGGTGGAAATAAGGCAGGCCTGCGGGAGACAGTACCGCGTGGAGTAAGTGAGCTGCTAATACAGGGCAGCCGGAAGTCTTCTCTGATACCAGAACTTGGGGACTGAACCAGAATGTGTTGCCTTTATTTCTAAAGCATGCCCACCACCTTCCCACTTACTGCCATGTCGTTCTACACCCTGGTCCCTGTCACCATCATCTGTCTGTCATAAGGGCTCCAGGAGTACTCAAAGTGATCTTTAAGAAACAAACAAAAAAATCAACAGATTGTGTCCTTTTCCCCCTTAAAATGTCCTAGTAATTCTAATTTGGAATTAGAATGCTTTCCAAATGATTTAGCAAAGCCTATGAGGCTGTTCACAATGGGTTTCTACAAATTTTCTGACTTTATACCCTACTGAATTCCATTATCATCTCTATCCTTGGGCTGTGTGAACCTTCTTCCTATTTCGAGAATACTTTAAACTCTTTGTTACTACAGGGCATTTGTCTTTTCTGCTTCCTCAGCCTGGAATGCTTTGTTCCTAATCTTTTCATGGTCCTGAAAGTAATGAGGTTCAAGCCCCTGGAAAAGTGACGCAGAGGCAGGAAGAGTTACTGGTATTGGACGCACTCAGAGGTGGTGCTTTTAGAGATCTTTTCTAGTCCACATCTTTAGGGACTCTTCTGTTGACTATTGACCATTTTAGTCTAAGTTGTCACCTCGTCACTCTGTCACTACTTTATTCATTGTTTTAATAGTACACGTCAGTAGCAGAAATTATCCAGTATCTTGATTAAATGTTTGTTTTCTCCTTTAGAATATAAATCTCTTAAGGTGAGGGAAAATAACCAACTTGGATACAATTTGCCTATTTCCTAGAACAGTTTTTCTGGATTATACTTTCACTGCTAGGCATTATAATAAAATTATATGACCTATCTAAGATGTTATTACAAGATGGAAAGTTGGATTTGGTAATGTAGTTAATAGCAATGATCAAAACATTTTAGAGAAACATTACTGTTAATACACTATTGACATGATATTCCTTTAAAGAAAAAAAAAAAACCTACAAATGTCGCCTTCTTGATGCCTAACTCTTTGAGTCAATCAAGTTTCAATGATCTCTTAAGAACTGCAAACACAAATAAGACACATTCCTTTAGCCAAAGAGTGTAAAATAAACGATGGGCATACAAAACACGTACATGGGAGCTAAAATAGAAGCCTAACGTAATAAAGAAAATGGAAGAGTGTGGAAAAGAATGCTGTGGAAGTTTAGCAAGCAAAATGATTTCCTTCTGGCGGAGTGGTAATCTACAGTGGTAATTTATTTGGGCCTGTTAAGATGGGGGAGTATTTTCTCAGTTTCTGAAAAATGAAAAATTTTCCCAGTATAGGAGAAACTGTGAGTAAAGAAAATGAATATAGAAAATCAAGTAGAATCGTATTCATCTACTTGAACTGAAAAGAAGGGAGTAACAGAATGATGAAAGATTAGTTAGGGGTAGTTAAAGGTTAAACAGTTGTGGACCGTGGGAATAATTAGTGGCAATGAAAAGTCGCTGAAGGGTTTGGAACTTGGACAAAACATGATTGCTCCAAGAAGAGTTACTCTATTGCTGAAAACACTGGAGTGAGTTAGGATGGTGGGAAATCTATTTAGGGCTCTATTTAGTGTGTGGCTGGAAATAATGGGGCATAAAAATAGAGATAAGAGGCAGCAGAGATAGAATGGAAATAAATTAACAGCTATTCATTCAGGTAAAGAAAGAGAAGTCACCTGTGTTTAGTGGAGACCAAATGCCCTGAAGCTAAGATAACATTCTGGATGGCCACTTGCGTAATGTTGCAAAGCAGATTTCTTCATGTGTGCAGTACAAGTAATGTGTAGATAGTGATTAAATGAAAGGATGTACATGAAATCAACTTGTTCATTATACTTCTCTAAACAAATGAATAACATTATTACTGGTTTCATTAAATTTCATAACATGGTTAGAAAAATGGTAATATTAACAGAATTGTGAACATCCAAAAATGATTTGGGGGAAATTAATGAATTTAGTTTTAGAAAGATCAGAATTAAGATATTGTACCATTTAGGGTCCCAACAAGAAAAATTAGGATAGTTCAATTAGGGTTTATTTATGAAGATTAATTATAAAGGTGTCTTAACATGGTGTAAGGGAGTGAAGATACGGGACTCAGAGAAGCCAGAGTAAAGAGAAGCCCAACTGATTCTACCCCTAAGGCTGAGTGGATGTGTAGAGGAAGAGATAGAAGAGAGTTCTGCATCACTAAGTGGCCTTGAAAGTAGTCAAGGGCCACAGACAGACCAAGGCAACCTCATAGGAAATGAACCGGGGAGGGGGGGATTTCATTCCCTTCATTTGGTGTCCTGCTGGGATTCCCCACTGGCAGGCCTAACTGGAAGCTAAAGAGCATGAGAACTAGTTAAGGGTGATCCATACATGTCAGCCTCCTGGGACGGAGAACAGGATGGAGGATAAACCTGGACAAACAGAGGAAGACACTCAGCACAGATGCCAATAAGGAGCTGTAATAGACAGACAGAAATACGAGACCTTAGACAGCATTTTTGGGTTAGTAAGTGTTGGTAGTACTGACAACTGAATAATTACTCAATTCCCTGGTTACTACCCCAGGCACGCTCGAAAAATAATGGAGGCTTCTGGGAAGAACCTTTTGGGTAATGACAGGTATTCTGCATTTAATGAAATTTATAGGGATTCACATAAAGTAATTTTGGAATTACTCTTACTTGACCAGAAAAGGGAACAATGTGTGCTGGACAAGTGGGAATGAACTGATTTTTGTATTTTTTTTTTTCCCCTCTGGGGTACCTCCTGAGGAAATGGGCACATTGATAAAACAGCTGGGAAAGCAGGCCACAGAAAATTCTATACTTAATTAGAATGGGGCATGAGAGAGCTATGCATATCTCTGTCTGAACATCAAACAAAAGTGTTGTGGTTCTTCATTGATGGAAGCCGTGGCTGTGGGAGTCAGTGAACTTGCGCAGAAGAACATCTAACCTAGAAACGTGTCAATTCCTTTCAGTCCTAGGTGGCGATGACTTTATCTTCTGCAGATTTATGAACCTAGGCACATACGCTTAAAAAATAAGTTGTTTTAATGTCGTATATCCTTCAATATGCAAAAATGCAAACTTAAAGTTTTAATAAGGATATGTGAACTTAAAATAGCCAGATATCCAGGCCCCATCGTCAGGAAGAAAACACAGTTGCTTGTGCACCGTTTACTGTTTGCCGTCGTTACTGGCCTGGGTTTCTGCGTTAGATCTCTTAGTGGGTTTTGGAACATTAGCCCAGATACAGTTCAGCAGTAACACAGCTGGTCCCTTGGCTTCCAGGCATTTGGAACTCTCACAATATTTGGTTTCTATCAATACTGTTGTCATTGTCCTTCTCTATTTATTACCTGTTTGTTCCTGTACCCTCTTGTTCTAGTCCAAGGATTTTTAACAGCCTGGCTAAACTCAGAGTACACAATGTTATAAAAGGGATTGATTCTGTATCATTTTCTTTGTATACATTTATGGGATCTCTTCAAAATCATCTTAGGATGAGAATCAATGGGACAGTATTTGCTAAAGCAGGTCAAACATTGATGAAACAAATGTGTATTTTACTTTTTTTAAAAAATGCCATAATTTCCTTACCTATAATTCTTATATATTCTTGAAAAAGGCTTAATTTGCTTGTGGAATTTGTTGACTTGAAAAATAGAGATATAAATATGTAGCCATTTTATAGTACAGCTGCTGGCAAACACTAGTCACTCAAAGATGGTAGGTTTTTTTGAATGTTGTGTGTCTATACATGTATGTCTAGGTGATCGCAGATAGCACATCATTACCTCAAATATTCGTAAGGTCTGTCAGAGAGACATGCTTTTATATAGCAGATAAGAAGATGAAAATCAACCAGGTTACATTACAGAGCCAAATACCCCAGTGGTTTCAGAACTTTTGAATTAATCTTGTCAGGGGTTACCTAGAGCTCTCGGTACTGGGAGGGTCTGTGATTCTCGCTGCACTATGGGTGAACTACAGTTCCACCATTTACTTTACAATATTATTTTTCTCATCTCTCTTACTTGCGATTTTCAAGCTACTGTTGTACTCTGTGCTTTCAAAGTGTAATATGTACCTGATTTTAATCTATTTGTTGTTAATTGACCAAGAAGAGATTTAAAAACATTTACGTAGTCCATGATGAATTCCTGCCAATTAAAACCAATCCTCTGTTCATCGAGCAAAATTATTCTGTTACCCTCTGTTAAGAACATATATCTGCATTCTTTTCCCTCATCATTTAAAAAACATAGAATCAAATTTGCCTTGTTTGATCTTTTGTATTATTAATATTTCACTTAAAAATTACAAGGAAAACAATTGCTGCATAGCCTTGAGAAAGTAAAAACACCCAGCGGTAAATCTGCTCAGCTGGGACTAGATGTTTAGCTTTAGGTTAAGTCCTTGAAAAGACTCAAAACAAAGCCAAAACATTATTTGAAGTGAGAAAAATTTGCCAGGGAGTATCTCGTAACAGTTTGAAGTTTTGACTACATTGAAGTTTGATTTTCTAGCAAAGGAAAGTGCATTTTTTAAATGTTGGGAATACATACCTTTACATGGAAGGAAAAGATGAAGCTTGCCTGAACTTTTGTGTGCTTCCGCTATCCTAGTGTTTACGGAAACTGTATGACTATCATAGTTAGCAATGCTTAGTTAAAATGTTTTAAAAATTGGGAGATATCTTGAATAGTTTTATCACCTTATTCAAAAATTAGGAAGTTTCTACTATGTGCAAGATTGCAGATAAATGTCTACACCCAGTGTATAGTCCTATGGTAACAGCCTTTCAGAGAGTAGGGGAAACTTTTAATCAGGGGTGCTTTCGATAAGGGTCATCTGAGTTGTAGAGCACATGAGCTAAATGAACTTGCTTTTTAATACTAATTACCAAGAAGTAAGAAAGGGTTTTACTTAGAAGGTACAGTAAAATGTACTCTGTTTTTGGTTTTGTGTTTCTGTCACCAATTTATTATAATTGCCTTGCTAAGCCATGAGTTTTTGAAAAAGGAAATTATACATCTGAAAGGAAAAAATAATGGGAAATAAGTTACTTTTTGATAGTTAAATGCCAACCCTTTTCATAATTTTTGAAAAAATTTTACTTATAGAGACTCCAGGGCAACCGTTAAAAAAATAGGGCTGTGTCCCTTAATAGTGCAAGAAACATGCTAATTCTAGTGTCTAAGTCAAATCTACCAGGTACTGTCTAACCTGTGCATCCTAAAACTTCATCCAAGGTCTAGTTCCTCAGTGGACTTGTGTGTGTCACAACTACACTACTTGTTATGATTACTGTTTCTTGGGGGTAGCCTTTGAGATACTTTGTCAGTGTTGATGCATTCCAATGATTAAGCTTATTAAAATGTGTAAAAATTTTTTTTGGTCAGTGCATTAATATCAATGAAATAGAAATGTGGATAATCTGAAGCCTTTTCAGTTATGACTGAGGGAAAGGTAAGTCACATTTAGGATTTATTTTTATAGTATAGCTCCAAATATATTGAATTGAGGAGTAAATAGAATTAATATTCTGGATTCAGTCTTATTCCTTGTTAATGGTTATTGGTAAACTAAAACGAACTTCATACTAAAGATAGTCACATAAAATGAATTTGGTGACTAACACTGAGATTCTGTCTTTTGCCGGTTAAATTGGTGAAGAGTGACGAGCTTTGTGAGCAGGAATAAGGTTTGTATTTTCATGCACCGCTCAGGGGTGTATAAATTTACAGTTCTGTTTAAGATTATTTTGGCGGTATGTACCCAGCAATTGTGTTTACAGAATACAGCTTGGATACATAGAACATGCGGCACTCTGTCTAAATCTGATTCAGTTTGCTTTCAAGCTTCCATTTCTGCTGTTGGTAGGAACCTTTAATTATTGTCACTTCAAGTTCCATCATTTACTTCAGGTTTATAAGTTGTTTTCTTAAGAGTAAACACTTAATCATGATCGGTTTTTTCTCCCTCCCCCTCTCCTTTCTTCATGTCTGGGTGGCCTCCAGAGGTGAGCCGAAGCTTCATGTAGTATTTTGAGAAAAAAGAAAAAAGATGAATATATGAGGCTTAATTCTTGCCTTCACTCTCCATTTAAAACATGTTTTGTGGAAGAAGTTTCTGCCCTGCCTCCAGCTGAAAACTCCAAGCGTCGTGTTTTCTACTCACTTTAGGATAATCAAACTCCTCCAGTCAGGTTAAGTGAAACATAGACACAACCCAGTGTTTAGAATAGTCTGCCCTGTGTTTTCATTTCCTTCTTTACCTAATCCCTGGGCTCGAGTTTCTCATCTTACTAACCATTGGTACCCGGTGTAAGAGTGAAGCAAGGAAGAGACTCGGTCCCACTGCTTCCTGAACAGGGGCTACCTTGGCATTCCTCTTGCCAAGTCTGCAGCTCCCCATTGGGTTTGCAGAATTTCAAAAGGTTTACATATGAGCTGTAGGAAATCAGTGGGATAGGTTTGGCCACTACAGGAAACCATGATTTAGTCCCTTTGCCTTTTCTCCCCATGTGTTCATAGCTTTCTTATATCTCCTTGGTAGGAAATCTATTATAGAACATCCATCTTCATGCCTATCTTACTACTTGATTTAATTAACCTCAAAACCAGCTTTCTTGAGATTAGATGTACTCTGCTTAAAGCCATTTATTTGAATGAAAAGCTACATGTTCCTTAGGACCTTAAATTTCAGCTCTTAAAGTAATTGAAATAACAAGAATTAGTGGGAATTATGTCAATTTTCCAAAACTGTGATCTCAATTCTTATGTGATGATATTTGTGTATCTAAATGACCTTCAGAATATTAGATCAACATCATAAACATCTTCATTTTTAAAATGCTAGTCATTAAAAGTTATTTAAGTGGTAATTCTGATATATTATTAAATGAAGAAATAGGCAAGTCTTTTATTTTCAATTTTGCCAACATAACATGTAAAATGAGAATGAAAAAAGGTTTAGAATCATGTTTCCAATCACTATCTCACATACTGCATAGGTAATTGAAAGCTTAATAAATGTGTTAGAAGTCAAACTCTGTATTAAAAAAAGAAAAGTTTCTACATTGTAATAAGAATTTAGTATTCTGTAGTAATTATTGACATTGGTTAGTCGTTGGCATGGTGAATGGATCATTGTCTCTAAGTAGATTAAAAATATACTTTTATCTAAATGGGACAAAAAATATCTGCAGCGTATACATTACTCATCTAAATGGGAAGGATGTAAAATTGATGATTCCTGCTAGCTTTAAAGAATTGATTAAGAGAGAATGTTTAATTATCAGTAATGATGTCAGTGAGCAGAATGATGTACAGGTCAATGGAAAAACTTCACTACTTTCATATTAAAAAGACATTAATTCATGAGACATTAAACATTTGATAAGAAAGTGCTTTATGTAAATATTGAAAAAAGGCTCCTTAAGTTTTAATAAAGGTTTGGACAATGAAAGGAAGCTGATATTTAACTTTCACCTCTCTGTAGGACTGCATTTCCCAGAATTAATGGAAAATGTCTCCTCAGAGGTAAAATTCCCCAGTCTTCCTTAGAAAAGTTATCATGTGCTGCTTTGAAAAACAGAACTTGGGTATTCATTTCATTTAGCAAGTGAAATAACATTATTTGAACATAAAACTGTGTCCTGTGGCTTTCCATTGGTGAATTTGAATGTCTAATATTATGTATAAAATTACATATGAAATTGTGTAGAAGGACACTTTGAAACTTCACACACCCATATGTATGCAAGACTAAATGATTTCCAGAGGGAAAAACCCAAACTTTTCTAATATAGCATTTTTTAGTGTATAAGTTGCTCTAATATTGGCTTCTTTCTGAAGCTTATTTAACTTACTATCTTCTGAGCAAATTTATGTAAAAAAGCAAAAGGGAACTTTAATGCAACTTAATGAAAGTATACCAATTTTAAATTGGAAATGTGGAAAAAATTATGGAAGGGAATTTTGAATGAATGAGTATCAATACTGAAATTATTGCTAATAAGCTAATAACCATAATAAAATTGGTGCATTTTTGAGAAATGGTTGTAATACTTTAAAAGTAGACATACAGAAAATATTATAATCAAAATAGAAAATCTGATTAAAAATAGAAAACTTAGTTCATTGGTAAAAGATGAAAGGAGTAAGGCCATCAAAGACAGTACTTTTATCACCCTTTTTGTAGAACATTGTAAAGTTAGTATTAGTGTTTCAGATGGGAAATTTGGAAGAGAAATAAGAGTGACATGGAAAATCTCTCTAAACAATCAAATACAATCATGAAAACATTTAAAATGGGAAACAGCATATGATCAAATACTACACACATGATTTTGTCTTCTATTTTCTGTATCTTAAGTGAAATTGTGTGTACATGTGCCGGCACAACCCTCTTGAGACATTTATTGTTGGGTTGTAAACGGTGTGAGATGTATATCCAAATAAAAATAGCTATTGAGGCTTTACTGTAGATACAGTATTTGTAGTCAGGTATTTCCCTCAAATTTACAGCTTTCATACAATAAACATAACATGGAGGGTGGAAAGAAATGCTTGCCTATCTTTGAGGGAAAGAGAAGAAAGCTTCCCATCCCTGCCCCCTTTCCTTCCCAGTACCTCTTTTTCTTTTGTAGGTTCTTGAGTTGCCGTGGAGCTTGGAGCTACTTTATAACATGTGATTTGAATTTCGTTCCTAGTGTTTCCCAAGCGCATTACAACTAGAACCGGAGCCAGAATCTTATTAGTGGAGATGCTGTGCAGTGAAATGTCAACACGGGGCACTTGGGCGTTACTTGTATTGCTTTAATAGATAGTACGTTTTGTGACAGCGTGATCTATTTGAATAATATGACATTTGAGGGAAGTTTAAAAATTTTATGCAATTGATATTAATGTTGGGTTAAGACCCAGTGTAATAAAGAAAATAGATATGTCATTCTCTGTCTTTTAGAGTGGAGGATTTGGGGCCAGGAGGCCAACAAAGAGGAAAAGGAGCTTTTCATATGAGAGTTAATGCCATGTATTTTACCTCATCTATTTTTCGAAGTGTGCTTAATATGTTCATTTGAACAGAATGATTGACAGATAAAAATCAAATACAGCTTAGGCAGTAGCAAGTCATAGACAGAGACAAAAGCATCCTAGTGGGGAAGGAACTGGAGTCCTTTACCTTACAAATGATCATGATGATTATTTTATTCAAACATAGTTCACACAGTGTACAGCTTCAGGTTAATGGAGTAATGTAAATATGCTTTATGCAAAGCCTAAAGAAGGGGCTAAATAATTGAGAATTAGTCCCTATTCTCACTTTCTCATTATGTGCTTCATTAGTATATCCTGAGTATATTAAGCCCTGAATAAAGCTATTGCTTTACCCGAGATTCCTGTCCTACCACTTCCATGCTGACCAGCGACCAGTGAGGACCCACTGTCTTACACCTGAGGATAAAGGTGCACTACCTTGGGCTGAATTTTTATATCAGAGTTGCCACTTTACCTTATTATGAAGTTGAAAGTGTCTCTCCATTGTACAGAAAAATGAAAATGAGACGATACTGAAGAAAAACAGAATACAGGGAAACTTGTAAGTCCTGTGAGGTAAAGGTTGTCATTTGGGTGTTGTTTAAAATATTTACGTCCTAACATAGGAATACAGGCTCTTAGCAGAACAGAGGATACATCCTCAAGTTGTAGCAACGTGTTTTACACTCACAGTGCGGACTTTCTTCCTGTCTTTCATGTGGAAAGGTCAACTCAATGTCATAGGATTGAAATTTTTAGCTTCCTCCTCTCCAACAGAGTATTTCTGTGTATCATTTTTTTCCTCTCATTTTCTAGGTGAAAATAAGATTGTTCTTCCCAAGAACTCTTCCCTTCTTAAATCACTTGTCTTTGTTTCCTGTCTTCCATGAAGTATAACATTTAGGGGATAGAGAGTAGGGAGTTGATCTTTGGAGTCAGATAATACTTCAAGTCCTAGCTGTGTTACCCTGGATGTTATGGAATCTCCTCACTCGTACATGGGGACGTAGTATTAAATCTTTCCCTTGTATCTTAAGGGATGTTTTCTAGCTTAAGATCATCTAAAAATAAAATGTTTTCTCTCTATATTTTCTGCTAAATCACTTATAAAAAAGTTAGAGGACAGACCAGTGATTAAATGGCTAGCAGCTGAATTTGCCTCTGGAAGTTGAAAATTATCCATGCATTAATTGGGACCCATTATATGATTTGTTGGGATAACATTTAAATGTACTATCAACCATATATATTTTTCCAGCATATTTAATAGCAATGTAATTAATGTTATAATAAACCTAAGTTTTCTAAATTACCTACCGAAATAGTTTCCTACTATATTGCATTTAGTGTACTAATATAATCTTAAAATGATCAGCTAAGCTCAGAATAAATACAGTAAGAAAAAGAAAAATAATAAATTAAATAAAATGTTGGACATAAAATAATGGCTGTAGAATCAATTTTTAAAAATGATTAATTTTGTACGGCTGTAAACTAACTTGCATGAGGTGAACCCAAGGCAACAAGATAGATCTCTGAAACAAGCAAAACGTAAGAGATGAGCCCGGCATTTGATGCAGTATTTTACCTCAAGGTCTTTGCCAATGATGAAACTCTGGGTCAGCTGCATAGTGCTAGCAGAATGGAATGAGAATGTTTAAAAATGGGATCCAGCAAACTGAGAAGCTAAGCATAGTTGTAGACTTCTTTATGGTTGGGAGGGACACAGACGGGACACAAATTTAGGGTGGGTATAGTGTTACATCTTATAATCTAGATTATCCAGAAATAACTTTTCCAATAGAGTGGACACCCATTTTACTTTAACATGACATATTGGATTGAAGGCAGTTATGCCACACTGACTGTGGCAGATACACTCTAAGCTGGCTCCCTAGTGCTCATGTTTTTGTGCAATCCTCTCGGAAGGTAGACAGGACTGGTGATTTGCCTTAAAACAGAAAATGGTGACAGTGATGGGATGTCACCCCTGTGATTATGCTGTGTTACATAAGAACCCATCTTGACAGCAGACCCACTCTAGAGTCTTCTCGCTGGCTTTGTGAAGGATATGACCATGTTGGCTAAAAACAGCAGGTGGCTTCTAAGAGTTGAGCGCAGTGCCTAGATTCACCCATGGTCAGGTCCTTCAGGTGCCCTGTTGCCTTCCTCTGTTTTCTTCCATACACTTGAAGGTAACCCACAGTTCTATGATGGCTGTTGCTTTTTCACATCCCACTTCTAGTTAATTTTTTTTTGGAGGAGAATACCTTCACACCTATTTACCTAATTTTATAGTAAATTTTGGGGGGTTCTTTGGGTTTGCTATTGAGCGTGTGTGTGCATACACACCCACATATACATGGCACTCAAACATATACAAGACCACAAAATAATGTCAATAAATCCTAAAGGAAAGAACATGTTACATGAATATGGCATAAAAAAGCTAGAACCCGGTAACAGAAACTAAGGAAAAATACTCATCTTTGGAAAAGAAACTGTATACTTCTAATTATCCAGTAGGTTAAATAAGAAATCAAAGAAAATTAGATAATATTTTGAACTGAATGACAATAAAAAGCATGGTGTAAAAATTTGTGGGACACAGCTATAGCTGTGCTCAGGGGAAAATGTGTAGCTTAAAGCGCATACACTAACAAAGAAGAAAGGTTAAGGATGAATCTGTGTATCTAGGAAAATGTTTACATGCCTGAAAATTAAACTCAAAGAAGCAAGTAAAACAAAACAAATTTATAAAATAGCAATATGTTCAATTGAAAGAAAAAAAAATTGCTGCTTTGTGGAAAGAATAAAACTGAAACTCTGATAAGAACTAATGAGAGACCGAAAGTCCAAATGACTAATACAGTGAACAAAAGAGGGGGCGTTATTGTATATTTTGTAGTACTTGTCCATAAGACACCTGCATAACTTCATCTTTTACCAATAAAGTTGAAAATTTTGATGAAAGGAACAAATGCTTAGAAAAATTCAATACAGCAGATGTAGAAAAGTGTACTTGAATAGTCTGCGTTCTGTTACTGAAATTCAATCGGTAATTGGGGAAAAAAAAAAAAAACAAATGAAACAAAATACCTTACCACAGTGAAGACTGCAGGCTCAGTGGCTTTGATATCGAAGTCTTCCAAATACTTACGAAAGAAACAACACCAAAGACACATTCTTCAAGAAGACACAACAAAAAAGGGAAAATTTCCAACTTAGAAAATAAGAGCAGCGTAAGCTTGACATCAGAAAGCTAACATCTTATGTAATGGTTTAAATTCAAAGTCTTCCTACTGAAATCAGGTACAGACCAAGACAGCCTACCACATCTTCCTCAATCTAGTGTCAGCGACATAGTTAGGTACAGTTTCAAACTTTGCTCACCTTTCTCTATGTATGTAATACTTCAATTTTAATAAGTAAAAATATGGTTCATGTCACTTTCAATGTGATACTCCCTTTGTCTAGCAACATTTCTGTCCTAAAGACTGAATTAGTAGACAAATTATGTGGGTGAGATGAAAACGCCAAATGTTTGGACATTCCTGTCATGATATTTTGGGTACCACATTTAAATGGCTTTAACTCATAAGTAACTGGTATTATACGGGCTAATGTGGGAGAATTTTCCCTGAAGGCACTGGGGACTACCATGCAGAAAATGTGTTTGGGAATATGTCTTATTCCAATCGTGCTAGCAGAAAGCATGTACTTTAGACATTGCTATACAAACATATAAAACATGAGAAAATGTAATTACTATTTTAAAAAGCAGTATTCTGTCAAATTGGTCCATGAGATCAGCACATCTGCTATCTATAATAATGGCGAAGACATGAGTTTGGTGTTCATTTCACCTAAGGCCCCTGAGGAGATCTTAGATTACCAAGCCAATGCAACTCGTCATGATCCTGTTGGTAACTTTCTCTTAGCAGTGGTCTCTGATACCAGTGGGGTGGAGAACAAGAGATGTTTTGATTGAAGTGATGTTGCCTCAGGTCTAGTTCAAGACAATTCTATCACCAGATAATCTATGGGACGTTTTTAGATTTACTCTATTTTGATGTTTGGTGAATGTTTGAATGATTATAGAACTTCTATTTCCAGAAGCTGATTTCTCTTTGGCAGTGAACCAGTCTTTATCTTTATTTCTTACTTGTAATTCCTCAGAAAGTGTATAAAGTTTAGTGCCTTTTATACTTTTTATAACTTCTTTAATAGAGAGCCAACATTTTTACATAATCCAGATCTATTTGTCCCTTAGTGGTTACTGAATAGTTACCTATTTCCTGTTCACCTCTTAATTTTATTTCAAAGTATTTCTATATGTTCTGATAATGCACTTACACGTGTACAAACTAGAGTCAGAAAGACACTCAATTCTAGAGACATGATTGGGATTATTTTGGAACAAATAGGCCTTAACAGAGGATTTGTTCCACTAAGGGATGTATTTTAGTAGGTTGGTGAGTATTTTGCTATTAGATGTTAACATTACACTTACCCACTCTTGTGTATCTAGGAACAACTCATCCTTTGTACACTGTTTTTAGATAGATAGCAAAAACAAGAAGCTGAAGCCCAGGGCAGTTTTAAGTCTTTGTAGGTAGGGGAAATAGGCTTCTAAAACTAATAACAAAAAATGTTAGAAAATTTTATCGGAGATACCTGTTTATTCAATCATTCTTATTTACCCAATGTTTTCAGTAATAGACACGATAATGAGTTCCATATAAACAGAAGACTCTAGATTTTCACATCACTTCTCTTAAATCTAGGTATTAGCCCTACTAAGAGCAGTATTAAAAGTCACACGTCACCAAAAGGTAGCACTAATTAACACAAAAGAATGCAGGAAATCCCTTATGTCGAAGCTGTAGATTTTTAATATTGCTGTACACAGTTAGGATACATCAGTCAACTAGAATTATTAAGTAACTGGTACCTCATTAAATTTAAAAATCCTTCTTTCATTTCTGAGGATATACAATTTGGACATAGAAAAACCTGACAAAAATTGCCCATTTTAAGGTTATAAGTGAGCTTAATCTTTTGAAAGTTATACAAAATTAACAAATATCAACAATCATAAAGCAGAGATAAATCCTGTCTGTGTACCACCTATCAAGATGTATACTTAGCCTATTTTCCGTGATAGCACAGAATTCTGATGCCTCCCAACTTATGTTTTCAATGCACAGGAAGTTGTTCTTCAAGACTAGTAGATCCTCAGATTCTTGCATTTGGTAAAATTATCTCTGGACTTAATAAATATGCAAGCTGTGCTCTCTAATGTGAAGTAGTCTAGGTCTGAAGCAAGGATCTCAGAAATAAGCTAGAAGATTCTATCAGTTGCATGATGAGAAACAACGTACTTGTCCAGTCATCATCCTGCTAAATATAACTGGAAATTATTTTATTACTGCCTATTTGAAAATTATGTTTAAGCTTAATTTTTCCGATATCTTAAAACTTAGAAAATAACTATTTCCTATTAATTACTCTTGTAAAATAATAATTTTACAAATGTATCTGGGCTCCTTTGGCAAAAATCACTTGATTATACATGAGTGATTTTATTACATTGATTTATACATCCTTTCACAATTACTACACTCTCTTGATTACTGTAGTTTTAAGAAAGTGCCGTCAGGAAATGTGAGTCCATCCATGTAGGTCTTTTGGTTCTTTTTCACCAAGATTTTTGGTGTGGCTAGTCTTTTGCACTTCAATGTAAGTCTCGAAATTATCTTAATTTTTACAAAAAAGGAAAAGCTTTCTAGAATGTGTATTCCACTTACTCTATAGACAAATTTGGAGAGAAATCTTAACATTGAATCTTACATTCCATCAACATGGTATATCTTTCCTTTTATTTCAATCTTCTAAAATTTTTTTGATAGTTTTATTTTTGTAGCTCTCAATTTACATCATTTAATGCCCTTTTGGGGGTAATTTTGCTGTTTAAAATGGCCCCCAACTGCAGTGCTGAAGTACTGCCTACTGTTCCTATGTATGAGAAAGCTTTGCGATATACCTTAAGAAAAATTTGTGTGTTTGATAAGCTTTATTCAAGCTTCAGTTACAGTGCTGTTGACCATGAGTTCAAAGTCGAATCAATTTATTTTAAATACAATGTCTATAAACATACACAACAAATTTATGTAAAACTATTCATTTGATGAAAATGTGAACAAAGGCTCACAGGAACTTTATTCTGTATTTGCCCTCGAAACAGTGGTTCAATATCTGCTACTTCAGTGCTTTCTGGAACTTAGTAGAACACGACTATCTTGAATAACAAAAATCAACTGAAAAACTAATACATACAAAGAATTAGATTTACATTCATTTATTAGTGTTCACCATCTTTATGAAGAACTTGTCAGGTGCTAGCAATTTTGACCATCAAGAATCCAGCAGAGAAGTCTAGCACTGGCCACATACTCTTAATTTTAGATGTTGTCTAACAAAGGTTACTCTAAAAAAGGCCTTAATTTTACCGTATAATGGTAACACGCGCATATCATCACATAACAGTAACATGAGAAGAGAATTTAACTTATATAAAACTTAGGATCATTTTCAGACAATGTAATAAAGGAATCCTTCAGGATCGGTGCATGAAGGTCTAGGCAATGACAGCTGTGGGATGCTGAGGGCCGTCATGAGAGAACTGGGTTGCTAATACTCGATCACAACAGAAATCATTGTGTATACTGTGACTACCTTTATTTTAAGGAAACATGCATAGTATAATAACTTATCTACAGTTGTGTAAACCATTTTTTATGGTTTTTGGTCAGATAGCTTCATGGGAACATAGTTCCCTGGTGGCCAAAGACAAACTCACAAATTCTGTATTCAGCCATAATTTACTCTGGATATGACCATATAGCCGTTAAATATTTATTCAACCTTAGTTCCATTTCATAATTTAAAGTGTGATTTTATGGTATTCACTGAGAAAGAAACTGAGTAATAGCTGTATTTTCTTTGGCTCAGCTGGAACCATAGGCTTAAGACCCTTTGTCAACGTTTAGAAATATGTAAGAAAACATCCTTGTGAAACAATTTATTTTCTTAAAACAATGCAGTAAAATTTTTTACATACTTTGTTATAAATGATTCCCCTCATTACGAAGCATAGTTACAGTAAATTGCTATCTACTTCGAGCACCATTGAAAATAAAACCATAAATTGCCCTCCTGCATTCAAATGACCTAGTTTTCTTGCTCTGTTGAAAGCTAGGCTGTGTTTGTTTCATTGAGCTGCATATGAACTTTAAGTAGGATCACTAATTCGAGACCTGAACCTGTCTTTTTTTGCCAGTATGCATGAGGATTTTGTACGCTTCTTAAAAATGAGCATTTATTAAAGCTCTGATTTACATCAGACTTAGAATTAATAATATGGTGCTGAGAATAAGGTCCAAAATTTTAACAAGACTTTTGAAACTTTTTATACCTCAAATGCTTCTCAATATTCTGGACTCTTCCCCTTACAGCTCCCTATTTTCTGTAATAATCTTCTTGTCACAATGAATGTGGTTCTATTATTCTATTTCAAAACTGTATCTTTATCTCCACAATCTTTCTTCTCTTTTTATATCCGTGTTTAGTATACCCTAATATCAGGCAAGATGATACTCTGATATTTTAGTTCAAGAGGTAGAATAGGCTTCTTTTCTGTGTGCTTTTTGTAGCACTCAATATTTTGCCCATCACAGCACTCATTACATTCTATCACATTTGACAACCAATTTACTTTTCTGCCCCATTAAACTGGTAGTTTTGTATGATCAAACACCATTTTTGTTTTTGTGTTTTTTTGACTTAGTGCCTAATGCATAATATATCCAATATCTTTTATTTTCTTGTTAAACGAAATAGTAAAAAAAAATATATAAAATGTGGGTATTAGGTGTCATATTGCATAGTTTACGACTAGAATTGAGAAGTCACTGGAAGAAAAAAGTTGGCAGTATCCTTAATGTCAAGTTTTACTCAATTCAGTTATCCTAGTTCTAATTTTAGTTCACCTTTTCCCTTTAACATAAATAATTGCCCTGTGATTTCTTTTGAAGATAATACAGGAAAGTATTAGATTTTCTCATCCTATATGTTCATGATAGAATAAAAATGTGTGCTATTATCCTATGCTATTATTAAAAGCCCTGAATAAAAATATATCTACAGTTCCAGGTTATCTCAAATCCTGGAAGTAGGATGGGAGGTGAGGAAAGTTAGATATGTAGTTAGAATCATGAGGGGGCTTGTATATGCTAGTTTTAAATGCATTTAAGTGTTGTAGTTTGAAAAATGCAAGAATAGAAATACACACAAACTTTAGAGGGAAAGACAGCAATCTCAGTGTAAACCTGATCGATACGGGAAAAAGCAAGATAATTGGAAAGGCAACAAAAAACCAATACACTGTTACTAGGAACATAAAAAGATTGGGGAATAAGACCAAATATATCAATTATAAAAATTAGTGTGATTAACTGAATCCAATCTATTAAAATATAAAGAATCATAATATGAACTAAAGAATAGTATTAGCTCTATGATGTTCTTAACAGATCACGCAAATATAAAAGAAACAAAGGCTGCAGTTAGAGGGATATCTAGCAGTGAAATGTTACAAAAGTGGGAATGTGAATGTCTGAAACACTACCTTTAAGCCAAAATGAAGTGGGGGTGGGAAATGGCATTTTGCAATAACTGGATGCAATCTTTGAAGAAGGTATAGCAGGCAGGAAATTTCATGAACCAAAAAAAAAAAAAAGTAAAAAAAATACAAATAGTAAATAAACTTAGGAATAAAAGGAGACGATAAACCAGAATCATAGTGAAAAATGTACATTTGTTACATTTTAGAGATAATGAAAATATACAAATAATGGTATAAGTGACTTCAGTAAAATAACCAACATGCTCCAATATGTAACTTATAAATAGGCTAGAAAATATAATGAAAGGAAAAACACATTTGGTAAATATTCTTGAGATAATCTGTACTTCCAGAAGAAAAGGTTTAAACAATATTATCACAAAAGTATCTAAAACTTCATAAAATATTTTAAAATACAGTGGTAGAGAAGGTGGCTAAATATTATGTTTTATGAGGATAAAAATGTACATAGCAAAACTGAAACTAAATCCCATGGGAAGACTGTATCAGAAACACATAAAATAAAGGACTAATAACTACATATATAAATAGCATATACTAAGCAAGTAGAGAAAAAGGAAAAAGAATGCTCACCAACTGATGTATATACATATATATATGGCCCATTTATTTATGTAATTTAGATTACCGAGTAATTAAATGGTTTCTAAAATTCATTATTTCACATTAATTTTTCATCTCTGAGGTTAGCAAGAGCTACAAAGACTGACTTTGACACCATTCCCAGTAAATGGAGAGTAGAGCTATCCTACATAAAAGTGATAGAAAAATTATACAATTTTGAAATGAACTTAGGTAGTAATGAACCCTACTCTAAGATTATATTGCAGTTGTACATGCATAGTCTTTATTAAAATATTTTAGTAAAAATGATTAAATTGAAACCATGAACATCCCTAATGCTTGTTAAAATGTTATGGTTCAGTTATGGTATCTTGATATCATTACTTACAAATATGAAGCTAATTTTTAGTGCAATAGGTCTATGGAAATAGAATGGTGTTTATGATCCATCTTCAAGAAAAAATGAAAATAAGATGGACATAAAACCCTTCAGTGAAGAGAAGCTTGTGTATGTTTATAAATGCACAAGTATATTACTCTGAACATGGAAAAGTATGGGGAATGCTCTGCACCATTTGAAGTATAATGAGTATGACCACTGGAGTTTCATGGTGGTGATGTTTGGGTTATTTTTACTTTTTTTAATTTTAAAACTTTTGAAAGGCATAATTCTCCAACTTTTCAAAGGCATAATCACCTATTCTCTAAACACAGATTAATGTTTTTATATGTTTTATTACAGATATGATATATTAAGAGATGCATAAAAGCTAAAAAACTCAATTTTTTTTTAAGTGGGAGTCAAGGATCTTTTAATTTTCTGGAATAGATCACAGTGTATTAAATTAGTTTAAACAGATATATTTCATGATACAGGTTTAAATCAGTTGGTACAAATAGTGTTTTGACATAATAACTAATATGAAGAATTTATAAAAATATATTTATACTATAATTTAGAGCCACTAGAGTATTATAAGCATAGATGTAATCAATAATATTCCTAAAGGAATTCTGGGAAATAACTATTTTAGGTTATTAATTCACATTAAATTAAAGCATTTATTATGTGACTTTCTCTTTGTATGAGTTTTGTACACACCCATATACATTGAGGAAAAAAACTATGGCTGATTATACAAAGAATATTTTATAAAATTTTCATGTGAGATATACTACTGATTTCTTATTGCAAATATGTTCTTTAAATGGAGAAAGTATTTCAACACGTGTAGTTGAAGTTTAATTTTAATAAAACCCAAGAATTGAAAGAAGTAGATGTTTGTACTGGCAATAGAGGTCACTCTCACAACTACTTTTCAACTCTGTTGTACCTCAAAAGCAGCATTGACAATATGTAAATAGCAGGGCATGGCTTTGTTCCAATAAAACTTTATTTACAAAACGAAGTGTTGAACTCGTTTTGGCTCATGGGCAATAGTCTCCTGAACTGTGCTGTAGCCATTGTGCTAATATTCTTGCTTTAGAGTACATCTTAAAATCAGGTACTGTTTGTACTCCAACTTGATTCTTCCTTTTCAAAATTGTTTTGTCTATTTGAGCCCTTTATTCATATTAATTTTAATATAAGCATGTCTATAGAAAGAATTCAGCTGAGGTTGTGTTTAATCTAAAGATCATTTTGGCTGGAACTAATATATTTACCCAGTGAACTTTTAAAATTTACAGTTAAAAGAAATTTTGGTAGATCACTTGCCTTATAGACAATTGTGTATTCTGCAAATAAGTATATTATCATTTTTTTTTAAACAAGCCAGATGATTTTTTAAAAATTGTGTTTGGTAGAATTTTCAGCTGATAGGATAGAAGTGGTGAGAGCTGATATTCTTGCCTTGCTACCAATCATTAGGGGAGTGCCTTCAGTCTTTAACCTTTAAGTGTGACTTTGCTATGAGTATTTTGTAAATGTTCCTTAATAGTTTAAGGAAACCCTTCCATATCTAGTTTGCTGGTAAGTTGTTCGTGAACGAGTCTTCAGTGTGTATTGGCATTTGCTTGTAATGATATAATTTTGTGCTTTTCTTGTTAGTCTGTTAATATGGTATATTCCTTTGATTTCCAAATATTGAACGAGACTTGAGATCCCAAGATAAACCCACTTGATGGGGACATATTTTTATGTGCTGCTGGATTTGATTTACTAACATTTTGGGGAGGATTTTCATGTCTTTGTCCATGAGGTATATTGGTCTCAAATTTTATTTTCTCTTTGTCTTTGTATGATTTTTATGGTAGCCTCATAAAATAGGAGAATTCCTTTTTCTAATTTCTAGAAGAGACTTTCTGGAATTTATTTCTTCCTCAAATATTTGATAGAATATACCAGCAAAATCATGTGGGCATGAAGTTAGAACATTTTTTTGCCGTAACTATGATTTCAGTTTTCAACACATACAGCATTATTTCCCTGTTGCTTTTTGAGTGAGTTTTAACTTGCTTCTTTTAAGGAATTGGTCAATTTCATGTTAGTTGAATTTATGCGCATAGAGTGATTCGTAATATTCTGTTATTCTTTAATTTCTGTATGTTCAGTAGTGACATCCACTTACTTGTCAATAGACACGACTGTCTCCTCCTCCCTTCCACCCCTGAGGCCCTGGCAACCACTTCTCTGCTTTCTGTTTGTATGAGTTCACATTTTTTTAAAATTTCACATATAAGTGATACCTGCAGTATTTGTCTTTCTCAAAGTCTGTCCATGTTGTTGCAAATGGTAGGAGTCTGATAAACAAATTTTGTATAATTTCCTTTCCTATAAAGTAAGATTTATCTTTTTGCTAGGGACATGATCAATATTAAAAAAAAAAAAAAGTTTCACATGTCCTTGAAAAGAATGTGCAGTCAGATAATTGAGGGTGGTGTGTTTTATGTGTCGCTTAGGTCCAGTTAATTGATTGTGGTGTTGAAGTCTTTTATATCCTTGTTGATTTTGTCTACCTGTTCTATGTACTAGTATTGACAACTCCAAGTATAATTGTGAATTTGTTTCTTGTTTCATTTTTATTAGTTTTTTTCTGCATTTTTGCAGCTCTGGTATTAGGTGCAAACACAGAATTGTTTTGTCTCCCTGGTAATCTAATATTTTTATCAATTTTAAATGGCCCTCTCTATCTCTGGTCATTCACCTTTTTATATGATATTAATATAAATGATCCAGCTATCTTTGATTATTGTCAGCATGGTGTATATTTCCCATCTTTTAAATTTTAATCTACTTATATCATATTTAAAGTGGGTGTTTTATACACATATTCCAATTAGAGTTTTGGAGCCTATATTTACCTGATCAATATCTTTTAATTGTTAAGATTTTAATGTTAAGTATTGTATTTAGAATTAGGTCTGTCATTTTATTATTAGCTTTTCAGTGTCCCTTTTTTTTCCTATTACCTTTTTTCCTTCTATCTTTTGTGTTACTTGAATTTTTCCTTGGAATTTTACTATAGATCATTTAAAAAAATCTTTTATTGAAGTATAGTTGGTAAACAGTGTTGTATTAGTTTCTGATGTACAGCATAATGATTCAGTTATATATGTTTTTTTCATTATAGTTTATTACAAGATATGAATGTAGTTCCCTGTGCTATACAGTAGGACTTTGTTATCTATTTTATATATAGTAGTTTGTATCTGCTAATCCCAAACTCCTAATTTATCCCTCTCATGCCTTTTCCCTTTGGTAACCATAAGTTTCTTTTCTATGTCTGTGAGTCTGTTTCTGTTTTGTTAAGTTCATTTGTATCATTTTTTAGATCCACATATAAGAGATATCATGTATCTGTCTTTCCCTGTCTGACTTCACTAGGTATTATAATCTCTAGGTCCAACCATGTTGCTGCAAATGGCATTATTTCATTCTTTTTTATGGCTGAGTAGCACTCCATTATATACATATGCCACATCTTTTTTATCCAGTCATCTGTCAGGGGCATTTAGGTTGCTTCCATGTCTTGGCCATTGTAAATAGTGCTGCCATCAACATTGGGATGCATGTATTTTTTTGAATTAAGAGGTTTTTTTTTTTTGATTACATATTTTTATAGTCTTCTTTAGTGTTTTATAGGGATTATAATAACAAACTTGATATAACCTACTTGGAATTAATGTTACCTCTTCAAGTGAAATATAAAGATTTTACCATCATATACTTTTCTTTACATAAACTTCTTTTAGATTTAGTGGTCATATGTATCATATCTACCTGCAGTGAAAATGAAATCAATGTTATAATTTTGATTTCACCAGTGATGCATATTTTAATGAATTTAAATGGCAAAAAAAGCCTCTCTTATTTACTGAGATATTTCCCCTCTCTGTTCTTCCTCCTTCACTGCTGACAATCCATATGTCCTACCATTGTTCCCTTCTATCAAAGAACTTCAGCATTTCTGTCAAAGTAGATGTTACTGACAAATTCCCTTGGTTTTAGTCCTACTGAAATCGTCTTTATTTTGGCTTCATTTCTGAAGAAAATTTTCGCTAGATCTATGGTTGGTAGGTCTGTCTTTTTAGCACTTTAGATAAGTTGTTCTTGTCTTCTGACATCCATGATTTCTCATGAGAAATCTGTAGCCATTTAATTACCTTTTCTGTTTTATAAGTAACACATTGTCTCTTGTAAATGTAACATATTTTTTCTGACTTCTTTAAAAATTATTTCTTTTTAGTTTTTATCTGTTTGAGTCTAATATGTCTGGTCATGTTTATCATTAAGTTTATCCTGGTTTGGATTTACTTAATGTCTTAGGTCTTTTATTCATGTCTTTCATCAAGATTGGAAAGTTTTCAGCCACTAATTCTTAAATAGTTTTCCTGTTCCAGTCTTTTCTCACCATCTTGGTCTTTTATGCCAAAGATGTTAGACTGAATATTTTTTCCTGAGACCCTGCCCTATTTTCAGTTGTGATGATTTCTGCTCTTCTGTCTTCACAGACACTTTTTTCCTTTGTCATTACAATTCTACTCCTAAGACACTCCAGTAACAGTTGTTCAGTTATCTTTCATTTGTAATTTTTATTTGCAGTTTTCATTGCTAAGACCTCTATCTTCCCATTCATTTCTAGACTATTTGTCCTTTCTTCTTGAATGATTGTTGAAGCACTTGCTTTAAAGTATTGATCTTGCTTTCGTAACACTTGTGCCATCTCCACGTTGGTATCCGATTTTTTTCCAGAGAGCTTTTAAAGTTTCCTTATGTCTTGGTATTTTTAATAACTTAGATTATATCCCGGGCCTGTCTTGTCTGCCTCCACACATACACCACCGTGGTCCAGTCTGAAACTTCACCTCAGTTCTTTATTTGCTTTGAAAGTCTTTAACTGTCTTAGTTCAGTTGGATTCACTCATGTGCAATTTGAGATGGGCTGGGACTTCATGCACAGTTGTAAAGGGTCCCTTTCTTCTGCTTCCTCCTCTCCGTGACCCTGTCTCCCTCTCTGGTTTCCCGGTGTTCTCATTCCTTCTGTTCGTTTTTGAAAGTTCAGACTTGAGCCTCCATGCTGTTTTGCACAAATAAAAGCGACGTGAGGGCAAAGTGATGAGAGAAGAGCCTGCAGGGCTGATTCAGCCACCACCACAGCTGCTGCCGCTCCATCCGGGGAGTTTCACTACTGGGTCTCACGTGTTGCAGGGCAGGGAGAATCACACACTCCACCCTGCACAGGTGAGTCTCAGCCCCGTCAGTGAAGGACGGGAGGCTGCCATTTTCACTTGACCGCTGGTGCTCACTAGGTAGAAGATGGGGAGAGTCAGAGGACACTTCTCTATAAGGATGGTTGCTGCTGGTCCCGTGTGGTACCAGCCCGGAGAAGGGGAAAGAGGGGGGAGTTGATGCCTCACAGCTGCCACTCACCTGGAGCAGAGCGGGGGGTCCACGGAGGTCTGTCCTGCAGGGGACCCCCTCCTGGCTCCCTAACTAGACGGAGTGGTTTTCTCCTGGAGCTGTTGCTGTCTGCACTCAGAGTTCTAGGATTGGGGCTTCCCTGCAGCCTCAACTGTGGGTGGTGGTTGCTGTTGTTTGTTTAAGATCTCTACTCAACATAAAAATTATTCTAATTTTTAAAAATATTCATTAATACTGGATCCCTTATCCATTTGGAATTTGTTTATGTGCATCGTAGGTTGTAGAAATATTTTTATTTCCTCAAATCACGTAGTAAACTGTCAAGTCCGCTCCTTAAAATATTTGTTATTTTTCCTATGACTTGAAACACTTCTATTGCTCCGTATCTGACTTCCTTTCTGTCCTCTATTCTGCTGTCATTTTCCGTTTGTCAACTGCACTCCATGTCAAACTCTCTTAATTATGGTAGCTTTATTTGTTGGCACATCTGATTCTAGATGCCAATTTCTCTTAGACTTGAATTCTTCCCTGTAGGAATTTAAATCTATCTTTCTCATCGCTTTGGTCCTAGCTTCTCATAGTGTTGACGCATAGATGTTATCGCTAAATTACTGTCTCATTTTATCGACTTGCAACTCTGTTGCTCTGTTACTGTTCCAGTGGGCTACATACTTCAAAAATATATTCAACACCATAAATATTTACTGACTGTTTCCTGTATGCAACACTGTGTATGAGGAAGTATAGAGGATGCAAAGATTTTGTCCTTAAAGAACTTCCGGGGCAATGTGGTGAGCATACGTTCGTGTAAATAAGAGTAAACATATATATGAGACAATATCAAAAGTGATTTATAAGAAAAATGACAAATGTCAAAGGGAGAAACAAACAAGTTGTTTCTCTTGATCTCTGAAAAAAAAAGTTACTATATATATAAGGTATAGATATTTTGTGTTGCCATTTAGATTTGACTAGCTACACAAAGGACTGTAAAATAATGTAGATAAGTCCTTTGAAGAAGTCCCTTGACCAGAAATCCTAACCCCTACAGAGCTTTTGAGTCTTTGTGTCTTGTGGGACTCAGGAGTCTGCCACAGTTAGGGCAGAATCTTGTGTTCTGTTTTTTTCTACTTTCTTGCTTTCCGAAAGAGCTGTGGTTTGGAAGGACGAGTTTAGTAATGTCCTTATCTGCATATATCACTCATCATTCTAATTAGTAAGCGTTCTGACCAAAACCTAGTTTAACACAAATAATTTGTAGTTACTTCCCATGAATGGCTGTACCTGCCACCTGCAGACCTCTGTGCTTTTCTGTTCCCGTGGCAAGCCCGTGTGGTGACAGGGGTTCGGGTCAGCGTGTGGTAGGGGAGGAGGAAGTCCTGTGTCCGCAGTCACATATTAACAGCAATAAGAAAAAGAAACCATGATGGGAAAGTGATGAAACCTTTGGACTATAATGACCGAAGTATGTTGAGTATACCAAAATGGTATTTTAATACTTGGTGAGATGTGGTGGATCTTCCCATAGTATTGCTAGGAA
The DNA here is from genome assembly GCF_048773025.1 of Camelus bactrianus. Taxonomy (NCBI): domain Eukaryota; kingdom Metazoa; phylum Chordata; class Mammalia; order Artiodactyla; family Camelidae; genus Camelus; species Camelus bactrianus. The sequence goes on from NC_133552.1 coordinate 56,220,796, forward strand.
ACGTGGGCCTCCATCCCCTACTTCTCATTAGATGGTAACCAAGGATGTACATTGTACATCTCTGGAAGAAGATGTGCAAATATCTTTGGTATTATGCATTGATTTTCTTAATAGAAAATCACATGAAAATTCTGAACTCAGTCCTTTCACTTAAATGCTGTTCTGAGCAAATCATGAAACTGAACTCCTTTTTAAAATATACAGCATACATTTTTTTCTAAAATGTTAGGTGAACATTTGTATCGCTGACTTAGTCCTGGACCTATACTATGCATGTAATACAATTTTTAATTTAGGCCTTTATTTAATTATGAAAGAGCTGTTTTAGCTCCATTGGCTTATGTATGGAAACATACTGCTTTTTAAAAATATGTTTTTTTTTGCCTTCAGAAGGCAAGCATACTCTCTGAGGTCTACCCTGGGAACCTGGTGGGAGGTCACCTATCATTTGATGTGCACTGTGGTTTCCAGAGGATAGAAGCAATTGAGAACCCAGATTCCTGGAGCCCCAGCGCTGTGAGACAGAAGTGTGACCTCTGCTTTGCCTCTGAGCCATGTTGAAGTATCTTTCCATGCAGAGCAATGCCAGAGTGACTGTATCTCCTGTGCTTTGCCAAAGGTGACACTCTGGAGAGAGATAAAACCTGTTGTGCAGGCACGTTTGGCTTCACATTTAAACTAAATTTAGAATGAGAGCAACCCGTCACTTCCAGCAAAAATATTTTCACAGGAATCATGATAGATGGGCAATCTATTTCTAACCCTGCTCTTTTATGACTTGTCCCTAACTTCTTACCTCCCTTGGAACATATGTTTCCCAGGAATCAAAGAGAGCAATCTTGAATAGCATACAGCTGGGTGATACACATTGTTTATAAAGTTAGCTGCTAAAACCATATTTTTGAGAGAGAAAGAAACTGATGACAAAGATAGAATGCCATAGGAATATAACGCAACCGGCCATAAATAAAATAAAAAAGCCTTCTAAGTTGTCATCCTCTAAAAGCATTTAGTGAATTTCGTAAGAAAGTAAGGCTCAGTGATGTTCCCCTGAGCTGACGGGAATCCAGGGTGGGGTCGTGAAGGAGCAGGAGGGGGGAACAGAGTGGTAGAAGGCAGAGATGGAGAGAGAAATGGCAAAAATGAGCAAGAACGCAGCAAGTCTTAGTATATGTGATTGGGTACAGACACATACATTCTGGGTACTGTTTCCTTGGTAGTAATAGGATGGCTGTAGAATTAACCAAAAGTATTACTAAGGACAAGATTATACGTAAGTTAATTCTCAAATAGCAACACGAAGCCTAGTGGTAAAGCAAGAGAAGGCAATCTGTACGGGGGCTCCCAGGTCTTACTTGACACCTACCCCCTCTCCATCCTGGGTGCCAACTCTGTTCACGGCTGAGCCAGCAAAGGCGAGGGTGGGGCACTTGAATCTGAGATCCCTAAATGCACCTGAATCATTAATTAATACGTTTCAAAATTGGTCAGGGTTAACATTTGAGTAAATGACTTTCTGTAACATGCAGTTCGATTAGTTGATTTTAATACATCTTTCCCCAAGATTTTACCAAAATATGAGAATCCAAGGAAGGAAGGAATGAAGGTGAGGTGACATGAGCACAAAGCTCCAAGAGTGAAGCCAGCCTGCTCTCCATTCCTGAGAGCAGTGTGTCCACTGTGAGGCACGTGGGACTACTTCACAGCCACTGCCTACGACCTAACTGCCTGAAAAAATGCCTTGATCTAGTAATGAAATAGAACTGATCTGCCTGTTAGAAATACAGTGGGAAGATAATGACTTTCAATCCTCTCAGCTCCTGTGTATCCCATTAACTGGTCAGAGGGACCAGACTGGGGCAAGAGAAGTTTTCATCCCTGCACAACCAGAGGCTCACCAGAGGAACGGCGCTGGGGAGGGCAGACAGTCGGCTGTGCCTCTATGCTACGAGAAGGGAATTAGCCTGGGCCCGAGACCTATGAGGCCGCTGATCAAAGCCAAGGGCAGATGCCAATGTTGTATAGGTCCCTCCTGATTGAAGATAGGAAAAAGTAATGAAACCCAACACCATGGGGCTTAAAAGAATGTATTACAGAGAAAACTGGAGAGGGTAGGATCTGTATGACACAGAGGAAACACATTCCTATACAAGATTTCCTAGGGAGCCCATAGAAGATTTTAGAAAGCAATCTGACATCCTTGATAGGATGCTGGAGACAGCACGGTCCCGAGTTGAGAAGAAAAAGCCAGACTGTGGCAAAAATACAGATAGGAAGCAAAGATGAGTGAGCAGAGCGGTGTTGGCATGGTGATAACACAATTAAAGAGCCTACCTGGTGACCTGGCAGGGTCCTGAGGCCGGTGATAGTCCCCGGGAACTGGATGGTGAGAGTTGACTTGAAAACAAACAGAGCTTTGTCTTATGCTCAGATTTCTTTTTAATCACAATATTTGCTTTCATTTAAATTTACAATCACATCAAAAAGTCTCCTAGACTGTAACACTGATCTTGTTTAGCACAGTGTCCCCAGTGCGCCCAGGCCTAGGTGTTGAAGGAATCCTATAACTGTCTGTTGAACCGGTCACTGGATGATGATTTTACACCAATCAAAGTGGGACTGGTCAGCTCCAATCCCAGTGTTTATTAACTATGTGGCTTTGAGCAAATGACCTCTTTGTGCACCCAGTTTTCTCATTTGTTTAAAAAAAAAAAAAAAGGATTGTAACAATATCGTCTACATGTGAGGAGGTTTTTACAAGGGTGAGGCGTGTTCATCCTAACTCCTAGGACAGAGAAAATGTTAGCAACTGTCATTATATCAAAACAAGAGAGAGCCAGGTGTAAAAAGAAAGGCAATTTGATGTTCCAAGCAAAATAATGAAAGAAGTCTCACCTCCCTAGACAGGCTCTGGTAAGACAGTTACTTGGTTTTAGCAAATCTAAGCAACAGTACAAAATGGTAAAGGTTTCTAATAGAGATACAGTGATTTGCCAAAGGAGTTCAAAATTCTCCTTTGTGAACTTAAATGCCAGAATGAAAAGGACCAATAAATCCAAGTTTCAGGGCCAGTGGTGGTGACCCCAATATTTAATCCCTAGGAAACAGAGGTGGAAATATGAGGACAATGTTCTCTGACATGCAGTGCAATTTAAAAAAAGGTATCCAGCAACTGCAAATGGGCGAAATGATAACAGTGTGACCTTCAGTAGATGCTGCACATAGTCTAGGGGGCCCTCCTGCGGGTACTTGATTATATAAGGGATTATAAGAGGGTGTATGTTTAACTGACCAGTTTTTTTTTTAACAACTCTGCAGGAGTAGAGATGAACTTGTAGAAAACTGATAGCAAAGCAAGAGATTCTCGTCTACACTGATGCAAATAATTTGATCCCGTTGAGAACATACATCTAACTCAGATTCTCATCAAAAATTCCCTCAATTTGAACCAATTTTAATTTCTTACTGGCTCTCTTACTAAATAAGCTTTGACATGTATTCCCTCATCAATTAATCTTTGACCACATATTTATTTTATATTGGTATTAAAGTCACGTTTTAAAATTTGAAAAGTATACTTGATCAGCAATGAGAAAAGACTTTGGAAGCTACGCTTCTTACATGTAATAATTCTGCAAAATTATATAATGAGTTCTTACAGCCCTTTACATTTTACGATAGACATGCCTTTTATTGTAAACATGAGTCACATGGCTTTTCACTATCTGGTCTCTGTGTAATCTTTTACCTTCATCCCTCACTACTCCTGGCCTTCCTTCTAGCATCCCAGACATGTTGATGAGCCCATCCTTTGTCTCACCTTCTCCTATCTGTGTGTTTTCACCCACTGTGTCCTCTGTCAGACCAACCCCAGCAACCCTTGCCATGTGCACACAAACATACTTCTCCTGACGAACTCATACCCATCCTTCAGGTCTCAGGTGCTCCTTCTCCATTCCTGAGGACCTGGTTCATTCTGAATTTGTATCCCTATGGTTGAGACTTAATCAACTTTCTCTTCACCACTAGCCTTCATCATGCTGTGTTAGACTGCGTGCTCCTCCCCCGTGCACTGCAGAAAATCCCTGAGAAAAAGCAACGATTAATGGCTTTATTCATTACTGCATCCCTAGGTTTATTAGTTACCTATTGTTGCATAACAAATAACTGGAGATATAGCAGCTTTAAAAAACACATTTATTACTTCACAGTTTTTGTGGGTCAGAACTCTGACCATAGCTTAACTAGGTCCTCTACTTCAAAGGCATAATCAAGGTGTCAGTTGGGGCTGGAGTCTCATTAAAGGCTAAAATGGGGAAAAAGCGGCTTCCAAGCTCACATAATTGTTGACAGATTTCGGTTCCTCACTCTGTTGCTCTGTGGTTCTCGCCTGTGAGCCTCTCCCCCAAGGTTGCTTATTTCATCAAAGCCTGCAAACTGAGAGGACAACTTGAGAGGGTTTGTTAGCAAGATGGAAGTCACACTCTGAGGTTGCATCCTCATGAAAGGGACATCTCATTGTGTCCTTGGCTTCACGCAGGAAAGAATTCAAGTGCCATCCAAAGGAGAGTGAACGTAGGTTTATTCAGGGAGATACACCCATCGTAGACAGACTGTGGGCCATCCCAGAAGGCAGGAGAGGCCCCCACGAGATGGGATCATCTTGGATAGTGAGAGTGGCCTCAGGGGTGCCTGTGTGTTTTGCTTTTATGGGCTCAATAATTTCATATGCCAACAAGTGGGAAGTTCATTCCAACTATGTTGGGGAAAGGGCAGGGATTTCCAGGAATTGGGCCACTGCCCACTTTTTGGCCTTTTCTGGTTGGCCTCACAACTGTCATGGCACCTGTAGGTGTGTCATTTAGCATGCTAATATATTACAGTGAGTGTATAATGAGGTTCAAGTTCGACTGGTAGTCCCGTCCTCCACCATCTTGGGCCTGGTTGGTTCTAACCAGCTTATGTCCTATCCTCAACTGCTGTGTCACTCGTTTAGTGGTTGCACCCTGCTCCCTTCCCCCCTGTCTCATCACCACCTTTGCCATATTCTGTTAGGTAGATGCAAGCCATAGGTCCATCCACACTCAGAGAGAGATTACACAAGGTAGGCATGATTGAGGCCATCTTAGAGTCTGCCCGCCACAGTGGGGCCTGGAACTGTGCTAGCACATAATAGGTACTAAAACAATAGCTGCCAAAGGAATGGTTCACTCAACGAGCAGGTGATCTACCTAGATACAACCTTACAGAAATATGCAGAAACTCCCTTCCTTTGAACATAAGATAATAGATTTGTTTCAGTGTAGTCATGTTTTTTCTTCTGACTGAATTCTTCTCCTTTCATACTCATCACTGTTGTATATTAGTTTCCAATATTTTTTTATAAGACATAGCCAGTTAAGCTAAAAAGTAGGGATAGAAGAAGACAAAACAATAGAAATAAAAATAAATTAGTGAAAGCACTTTAAATATTTTAAAAATACACGTGTCCTATATTTTTTTCATATTTTGAATCTGCATCACACAAACATGTATCCAGAGCAATAAAAGCATTGCCAGAGCTGTATATAGAACCTTCCACTTAAATGATTTCATCATAGATTTTCCTCAGCCTCTTGGATTATGACTTTAATGGTATACACTAAAACTGCTTCACGTAGTAGAATTGACTTCATTGCGTTTTATAATAGGAAACAATTTTGACTTTCAATGGAAAAAATAAATGAAATAAGATAATATCATCCTTCAAATTTTGTCTAAACAGTAAGTCAGAATCGAGGAGTGATTCTATAATAAAAAAACACTATCGAATTCTGTTTAACTCCCTGTTTCTTCTATCAGACATCTGAACATTTCTTTCATCTCTTGTTTTTGGATTCCTCTACTGTAAGAGGAAGCACCAAATTAAGCTGAAGAGGGGATTACATAAATATACTTAATAATCCTTGCCGGATACACAGCACCTAATATTACAGAACAATATTCCTGGAGCATGCATCCACTGTTTCCGAGGATAAATAAACTCTTTTCAAAAGTGTATTGTATATGGGTTAATGTCTGTAAAGGTTAAAAACATCAAATTCTGAAATATCATGACCTGACATTAATGACCCAATAATAGGTTGACATTTGCAATTCTTTTTTGGGGGTAATAGCCCACCATATGCAAAGATCAGCTTCTACATTTAGCTGCTTATCTCAAAGGAAAAAATATGAGTAATAATAGTACAAGGGAGGTTAATACCAGGTACAGGCCGAGCACAGCTTTTATCAGTCCGTTTAGAAAATGAACTGAGAATTGCTGTCAACTTGATTGGGAAGGGGAAAGGGAGGAATGGACCCATATGGGAGGCATCACTCAGATTCCAGTGTGTGTGAGAAGGTTGTTTGCAAGGTTACCTGGGCTGATGCAAGGTAGAGCTGAAATTTGCATGTCAAAGCTTTGTTCCTTTTGTAACAAAGTGCCACACAAATCATTGGCCCTGGGGTTTAAGTTTCACAGATGTCTAAGCTCATTTAAAAATTAAAGTGCAATAATTTGTGATCTACAGCGCACCTAATCATTCTGATTTTTCCAAAATGTTTTGTTTTGCCATAATGCTCTGTTCTGACCATCTGAAATTCTAATTTTTCATCGGGTATCTCAGTTTTTCCTTTGAAAGCTAATGTATTCTTTGACAAGAAAATTTTTCTTTGGGGCCATTGTGTTACCACAATTAAAAGATTCTTAAAAAACCCACAATACTTACTCATATTTGAAATCACAATAAAAAATAACTCAACATTTAAGCTGACAATTACATTTTCCTGGGCTTTTAGGAAAAAAAAAAAATGTGACTCATGGATGCTAATTCTGTGTTCTTGTTACTTAACATTATTTCAAATACCTTCCAGTTTTCAGAACACATTGCAAGGAACATTTGCACTATATTTTGGTCTATGAATTATTTCATCAAATTAGTGGCTTTATGTTACTAGAAAATATCCTAAGATGTAATGATCCAATAGACTTGTAATGACTCACTATAGATTATGTTTATTACCACTGCCATAAGTTAACATCTTTTCTCAGTAGACATGAAAGCATTATGTGATAAAATTTTAGTTTAGAGTTCACAGAAAATAATTAAAAATGATGGAGCAAGTAGAATTTTACTTACCCGGACTAGATGTATATTTGCAGCATTATTTCAGTACACTGAAAATATGAAGAGTAAACATTGGTCTTTTTCACTTTACATTAAACGTATAGGAAATGCTAAAGAAACATTCTGGTGCACACAGCATTGGGATTAGTCTCAACTATGAGTGATGGATTCAGTGTTTCAACTTTTGCCCTTATTATTAAAATAAACAGCATAGAAACAATATCACAACTCGGTTTTGTATTTTTCACAACACTAGATTTTTTCAAGAGTGTAGAGAACGGACATGCACCATGGCTCTGGAAATACTTAACAGCTTGAGTGTCCTTGGGCAGTGGAGAGGAAGGGAAAGTCAGTGACTGCGCTGAGATTTCTTGGGGGGAAACAGAATGAAATTTAAGTTGTGTCACCGGTCAAATAAGTTATTTCCTGTATGTTCTAAAGAAACAAGAATTAGACTAGGATTATTTTATAAGAAACACACTTGTGTTTCTATTTGATGCCTAATTATAGCTGCAAGCTGTGTTCAAGAATGATCAAAGATTAAGATGGCATATGGTCAGTAAGAGCACAATATTATACATCACTTACTATTTTGCCCAAATGCTGAAAATATCTCTCCAAGTTCCAGAACACATGTGAATTAATGATTAATCATCTCCTGGTGCTAACAACACTTAATAAAACACTTTAAGAATACATGAAAATTCAGTGCTAAGATTTTATTGATTTATTTATTTTTTGCAGTTAATGTTGGCTACTGTAAAATTAAATGGTCAAGAATTTTTATGTTCAAAAACTACCTCAGATGCAAAATTTGGATCATAAAAATGACATTGCAGACACCTTTTCTCTGTTTCTCTATATGTGAAGAAATACTCATTCAATAGGTAGTCTATGAACATCTGTTACATAAATTATATTGATACAAAGAAGATAATACTGACCTCTAGCTTCATGGTATTTAGACACTAAAAACAGTCCCATATTCTTATTTTTAGTATATCTCTAAATACTACTTGATTAAAACTAATAACATGTAGAATAAACAAATGGATGCTGAATAAAAATGACACATTTTTATTTTAGAAAGAAACTGGAATTTCGGGATACACCTATCTAGATTGAGCCCAAAGATCCTAGCGCTCTCAAAAAATGGACAAAGGCAAATATTATACTTCTAATTTTTAAAATATAAAAGTATTACATTTTTGTAGATTGAGATTTTTCTATGTAAAGAATCATGTCATCTGCAAACATGCTTTTACTTCCCATTGTGGGTGCCTTTTATCTATTTTCCTTTGTCTGATTACTCTGGATAGGACGTCAAGTGCACTGTTAAGTGTTGGTGGCGAAAGGGGGAATCTTTGTCAGGTTCCTAAGCTTAGAGACTGAGCTTTCAGTCCTTCACTATTGGATGTGCTGTGAGTTTGTCATGACAGGGTATTGAATTTTCCCAGTTGCCTTTTTTGTGCCTACTACATTGGTTTATTTTCTTAAATAGAAACATCCTTGCATTCCTGGGATAAATCCTCCTTGGTCATAGTGTATAATCTATTAAATGTGTTGCTGGATTTGGTTTTCTAGGATTTAGAACATTTCGTGTCTGTCTCTATAAAGAATATTGGTCTGTAGCTCTTTTTTTTTTTTTTTTATTGTGGTGTCTATGTCTGACTTTCATATCTGTGTAATTCTGGCCTTGTGGAATGTCATAGGAAGTATTTCCTGTGTTGTATTTCTTAGAAAAGTTTGAGTTGAGTAGAGTTGGTTTTAATTATTTAACAGTTTGGTAGAATTCACCAGTGAAGCCACCTAGTCCTGGACTTCTTTGTCGGTAGGTTGATCATTGATTCAATATCCTTATTCATTACATGTGTTTTGTGTGTATGTGAGCCAGAGTTGGTGATCTGTATGTTTCTAAGAATTTACCCATTTTGTCTAGATTATCTAATGTATTGTCAATATGATTGTTGATGGTATTTTCTTATAAGCCTTCGAATTTCTGTAAATTTGGTTAGTAGTGTCCTGACCTTTATTTCTGATTTTAATTAGTTGTGTGTTCTTTTTTTCTTATTCAGTCTAACTAAAGGTTCTTCAATTGTGTTGATGCTTTCAAAGAACCAGCATTGGTTTGTATACATTCCCTGTTGTCCTATTCTTTGACTTAGCACTTTTTAAATTCTGTGTCCTCTCTGCTTGCTCTGGGATTAGTTTACTCTTCATCTTCTGATTCCTTAAGGTACAAAGTTAGATCATCAGTGTGAGGTCTGTCTTTTTAAATGTAGTCATTTACAGCTGCAGATTTCCTTTTTAGCATTGCTTTTGTGTCATTCCGGAAGTTTTGATATGACGTGTTTTTTTATCTCAAAGTATTTTCAAATTTTCCTAATTGTGTCATCCTTGACATCATGAGCTGTTTTGTGTTTCCCCAAAATTCATATGTTGAAGTCCATAACCCCAGTACCTTATGATGATACTAAGTTTAGAGACTGGGCCTTTAATGAGGTAATTAAGATAAACTGAGATCTTTTGGGTGTTCTATAATCCAACATGACTGGTGTCCTTATAAGAGTATATTAGGGCACCAACACACATACAGGGAATGTCATGTGAAGACAGAGAGGCCCTCAGAAGAAACCAATTCTGTTATCATCTTAGACTGTTAGTCTCCAGAAATGGGAGAAAGTAAATTGTTTAAGTCATCCAGTCTCTGGTACTTTGTCCTGGAATCCTGTCATGGAATCCCTAATAATGCAATACACACCCATTATCTCTTTAGGAGTGTATTGTCTAATTTCCACATGTCTTTGAATTTTCTAGTTTTCTTGCAGTTACTGCTTCAGTTCATTGTGGTCAGTAGAGGTACTTTGTATAAATTCAATCTTGTTTAAATACAAGAGTTGCTTTATGGCCTAAACAGATGGTCTGTTCTGGAGAATGTTCCATGTACACTTGAAGAATGTGTACTCTGTTGTGTTGAGTGTTGTGTATGGGTCAGTTAGAACTAGTTGGTTTATAGTGCTTTTCAAGTCTTTTTTTCATTATTGCTCTTCTGTCTAGCTGCTCTATCCATTCCATTGTTGAAGGTGGGGTATTACTGTAGAACTGTCTGTGTCATCTTTGAATTTTTGTCAATGTATGCCTTATATTTTGAGGCTCTCTTATTTCCTGTATATAAGTTTTAATTGTTTCATCTTCTTGAGGAATTGGTATTTTGAATAAAATAGCCTACTGCCTTCTGATCTCCATAGTTTCTGATGATAAATTTGCTGTCAGTATTACTTAAAGTCCCTTGTACATGGTGAATCACTTCTTTCTTGGCACTTTCAAGATTTTCTCTTTGGATTTGGCTTCTAACAGTTTGATGCGTTTGATTCTTGAACAACTTGGAAGTTAGGGGTGCCAACCCTTTACACGGTGGAAAATACTTATATAAATTTTACTGTCAGTCTTCCATATCTACGGTTCCACATCCATGAACTCAACCACAGATTGTGTAGTACTGTAGTATGTATTTATTTAAAAAAAAAAATCCATGTAGAATTGGACCTGTGCATTTCAAACCCATGTAGTTCAAGGATCAAGTGTCATTTGTTTGTGTGGATCTCTGAATGCTTGATATCTTTCATAACATTTGCAAAGTTTTCAGCCATTATTTCTTCAAACATAATTTATTTTGTAAAAAAAAAAAAAACCAAAAAACAGAAATGGAGGTCAGAATTGTATGAATTAGCCCTACTAAAATGTTCTATTTCTTTACCACATATGCCACAATGCTTTTATTAATAATAATGGCTCTAATAACAATTAACATTTTGCTATATACCAGAAACTGTTAATATCCTTTCATAGTATCTCAAAAAAATAATCAGTGAACCTGTGAGACTTAGTATGCTTCACCATGAGCTCTCCCCATTGTAAATTTTATCAGCTTAAAAAGGATGTAGGGATGCTGATATAAAAAACATCACCCTCCTCTCTTTTTCTCTTATTACTAATATTTTTTAAATAGCAGTATAATGCATTCTTCTGGACACACTTTTCAGAAAGCTCATGAGGTGACTAAAGATGCTGTAGAAGAGTTCTCAAAGCTACCTATAAGTTATCCACTTACATTTTATTGCCATGAGCCTTATATTTCTTTTAAATTGTTACAAAAGAAATACAGGAACTATAAACCAGGTTAAAGTACCCACGTAGATCCTTGTACACACACACCCTATGATACAGAATCATATTAAATATTTCTTAAAGTAGCAGTTAGAGTATATATGTCTGATAATACTGTGAAATTTAAGGTAATAATACTTTGGAAGTGTCTGTTACACTTTCATTAAATCAAAGCTTAAAGTATGTAGTAATTGGTAGCTGATTATGCAACATGTGTTTGCCCATTGGTATAAAAATAAAGTTAATAACTTCATAAGCAATCTAGGCCTCCATTGCAATCTAATTTCTATGAGGTAATGCATTTAAATTACATTATTTTGACTTATAACACTTTCCCATGAGTGTAAATCATAATTAATTTGACAATCCCTTTATTTTTGCATACTTGCTGATTAAAACAAATTCTAGTAAAATTTTTGAATAATACAGAAGATATAAATAAGTTGTAAATCTGAAATTGGAAATCTCTTAATTTCGATAGTGACAATTTCATGTTTTTTGTTTTCTAGTGTTTTAAGTTATGGAATTATAAATAATGTTTTTAATGAAAATATAAAAAATTGAAATATAAGTGATGTATATCACTCCAACTCTTAAAATATCCTACAATATTTTTTCTTTGTCCCACGACCTATGACAAGGATCTTTATAAACATCTATTTTAAAAGCCATAGTTGAGAACGTCAAAGCATCCCATATGATAAACCGTGGGTTATCTTAAACAATTTCTGAGGTAATGAAACTCTCTTGGTAGCAGCTTATGTACTTAAGAGCAAGTTTGTTGGTTCATTAACTGTTCAAAGAAAGGTGAAACACTCGGGTGATTATCCAACCTCCAAAAAAGGAGTGACTATGAATAATGACTGTAATTAACATTCAAACTTATAAATGTCAATTTCCAGTATTGACATTTCCTTTTAAATAAAAGTACTAAAATCTCTGAGAAAAATCCTACCAATTACAGCACATTCCTTTTATAACAGTTACTTTTCATAGAGAGTAAAAACCATATTTAATAAATATAGCATAAAATTTTTATGAAGTAGAGATTGTCTTTTTGGTTTTCAGAAGATGATCTTTAACCATAACTGGTTATTTCTGAAACCTGAAACAAAGTGAAAAGATTACTATTTCAGTTTAAAAATTCAAGTGACCACTTGTGTTTTTATCTTTTATAACTAAAATTATGTGCACATTTAATTTACTAAGAAATCATTAGTAATACTTGTTTTAAAGTGGGTTTTATGGCAGAATATGGGTCTTTTATCTAAGTATTGCGTACATTGTAGAAACTTCTAAGCTGTTAGTATATGATTATGTTGTATCATTTGTATGTTATGCAAATTATATAGTCAGCCTGAGGCTTGTGAAAAAGCTGGTCTGTGAAATTGATGTTCTGCAAGGAGTGTTCCTCATTTAATTTGCCCACCCTGGAACCAGATTTTTATAGTGTGATAACAGATTTGTTGTAACAATACCTGGAAGGGTTGTTTTTTAAAATCAAATTCTTTCTGAAAACAATTGATTAATCCCTCACAAAGCAATGAAACTATATTCAATTGAGTTTGAAGCCACATGAAGCTAAATTTCCTTAGTCTTTCCTGAAGACTGGTTTTTTTGGAAGCACACTTCTTACTTGCAGATGACTGCAAGCTTTGGATTACATTCTAGAATGTTGTTTTGAGAGGATATGAGACAGTAGTGGGGAAATCAGACCACGTAGGAAGAGCACTATGATTACTGAAGACCTTCGCCCATGACACGTTGCAACAATTTCCCTGATTTTCTTTAATTCCTCTAGAGCATAGAGTCCTCTCCTCTTCATTCTTCTGTTGAAGAACTATTGCTTTAGCTATTAAACTTTAGCTGCAATAGAGTCACCTGGGGAATCTACTGTCAGATAAAATTTGCATCAGCAAGGGCAATGTCCTGATGTGAAGATCCAGGTCCTCTTCGCTGAAACTGGAGAAGAGATGGATTTCTGACTAATAGGGTTGCTGTTACAGTTTCAATGACAATAAAGACAAAGTCTGCTATTCTTCTACTGAAGTAGCGTAGCAGAAAAAAGCTACCATGAAAGAAAGGGAGCGAGTACACTAAAAACAGTCCATGTAATAAGATAAACTTACCTGGAATGAAAGCCTCTTTTGTCTTAGAGAAAATACTGGAACTCGGGACACTATGGGTTCTTCTATGCATACCAAGTTAGTATTAATTCCTGATGGCTTCAGTTTTCCCAGAGTGGTAGATCATGGAACCATCTTCTAGACATAAGTCAAGAATGGGTTTAAAAGGTCTGGAAAGATGGAAGCTGAAAATGGGAGAATTGGCTGTGCTGAGACCTGTACAAAGGTGTCTTGTGTCTGGTTAAATGTGTAAACTATGCTGATACGTAGATAGGCACTAGAATATATTACGGTACAGTAATAAGAAAAAATTTAGAAAACTTGGTTGCTTACAAAATTCTGAATCTTCATTTACTAACATTCTGGCTTAGTATATGCTGCTTAACTGACTCATGAGTGAGTTTATTCATTTCCAAAGTGAGTATAATACATTTTCTATTTTATCAGGTTGTTTTAAGGATTGTATATCAAAAAAGCCACAATTCTGTATTCTATAAATTTATAAAGTTCCAAGAGTCTTAGATTTTATTTCTGTGAATGTGGTTACACTGTAAATGGATTCATCCTAACTTACTCTTCAGGCTGTTGAATGTATATAATGCAATGGTGGAGTAGATCTATCATGTAGAGATATACATGAATTTTGGATATAAATACATGTAGATAGATAGCTTTACATTTATATAATTATGTAAGCATAAATATCTATGTGGTATCATACATATCTATAATATATAGACATAAATATAGTATTAATCTATAGATGTAGATTATATGAATTTTCATATAGATAGATACATATGAATAAATAATGAATTTTGGTCCCTGGACAATAAATAGTATTCCAAACATTAGTCTTTCATTTAAAACATTGTAAATACAATGTTGATACTAATTTTCTGCACTTTAATTAATGTTGTACTTAATATTTTTTCTATTACATTGTTTGAGGACTGTTAGGCAATATAATGCCTATAGGGAAAGGTACATAGTACTGCAATTGTTGACATAGATTTTTTTAAGTGCTTCTATGTACACGAATTAAATGATCTCAGTATAATTAGTATAGAGGAAATTATGAAATTGAATGGTGCCCTTGGACATAACCCAAATGCAAACCTCATTTTGTTACAGTAGTTTGCTTTAAAGGAAAGAAAGTAACAAACCAAGAATCAAAAGACTCACGTTTTAAACAGAGTACTGTGTTTATTTTCATTCTACCTTTTGTATAAGTAAGTTCTCTGTTGACTATCCATTTCTATAAAATGACTACATTTCTATATAAGAAACTCTGTTAAGTTTTATCATGATTATGATAACGTCTGTCACTTTTTCTGGTGGAGGAGAATAGTTGATGACATTATTTTGTCAGCATTTTATGATAAAATTTGGCCAACTGCTTATTTATGCTAAATAACATCACTTGGACTATTACCTCTATTTTTTTAATCCAAACATATTTATTCCCTGGAGAATTACAGCCATTAGACAAAAAAACCCATTAACTATCTCCTTAAGATCTCAGGCTCATCTTTTGAATATTCTCCTTGCAATAAAACCCTCCCTCCTAAAAGCTCTTGGGGAAGATCAAAGTGCTGGGAAGTAGGTTTCTCCTACTCATTCTTCTACTTTTTTCCATTTCAAACCATTCCTGTTATGCACTCTTCCTTTTCCACTTACAATCTAGACTTCATCTGCATCGTTTCCCTTTGTAACCAGTGCTTTTTATTTATTTATTTTTTTGTTTCCCCTCCATTATTATTCTTTCTTTCCTCTGGTTCTTTTTCTTCCTTTCCTAGTTTTGAAGTATACAGATGTTAGAACAGGTCTTAGAGAGAAGAGGGTTGGAAAAATCCAGTACAGAGCTGTGGGGGTTTGGAGACAACAGTGATTGGGATCATGTTTGATCCTTCTTTTCAAGAAAGGCAAACACCGCAGTAGAGTCCCAGTGACCATATAAAGGATGCTTGAGAATTATACTTGTTAAAGACAAGTCACTATAACCAATAAAATTCAACGTTCAGAAATTAAAAGCAGCTGCAGAATATCTAGTTCTGAAGCAGTTCAAAGAATTCAAGCATGTGGTGCGGGAATAAGCAGATAATTGGATTCCAAACAGAGAGGTCAGCACTTGAAGAATGTTGGAATTAATATTGAAAATGTAAGGAATATGAATCTAGATGACCAGGTAGAATTGCCGTCATGGAGACAGACTTTTACAGACAATCAGGGAGGAGGGTGGAAACCAAGACTTTATATATCTTCACAACAATGAAAAAAGTGCAAATAGAAGACTCTAAATGTCTTAGGGTATCTTCTAGGTGTGTTCCTCTACTAGCTTCTATATATGTTCCATGCTATTATTTACTCTTGAGATACAGTGAATATACACCAACTAAGAATAACGTATGGCCTCATGATCTCTGTAGACACTGAACCTTGTATCTTGTAGAAGTTACTCTTGCCCCAGGTACTGGGCTTACCAAAAATTTAATGCATAGGATTGATGTAACCATCTACTTTCAACTTAAATTACTTCTTGGAACCCAGATTTTGGAAAGTAATAAATAGGTAGACATTCTTACCATCTTTATAGTAATTCTAGTTAATGTGTATTGTGAAGAGAATTAACTCCAACACATTCTTTGAATGGTCAGAGGTAATTATTTAAAATAATCTCTCAAGTATGTATCTTAAATGTGCACATTTAAGCTTATGATTTTTCTAACTTATTAATGATATTCCTTTAAATACATTTTAAGACAGATTATACATTTGTGTTGTAACTCTAATTTGCTTCTTTTTAAATTTTGATTTATTTTCCCCACTGAACTTACACTGAAATGAATTGACAGTAGGATATGGCTCATGATCTCAGAAATCAATTTTCCATAGTTGAGATCCATTTTAATGCCCCTTAAAAGGATGTGAAATGAATATAGCCATAATCATTTTCTCAAAGGAGTATATCTAAACATAATTTACTTTCAAAGATTTAAAAAAATTCTGTTAAGTGATGTAACTGTAGTTATCAGAATAACTTTGTATTACTCATTGCTCATATCCAACTATTCATGCCAAAGAAGTACCATTGTGATCTGTATCTGCCAAAGCTACCTTCAGTCACATAAAGGGCAAACACGTATCACCATCCTTTCAAAACAGAGGTTATTTGAGTCTCAAAATATGTTCAGAAAAGAGGTGAGAATTATTAAAATCATGCATCATCTGAGTCCAATTAATCTATTTTTTTTTTTTTTTTGCATAGGTAGAGATGTATAGAATCTGAGGATAAAATCCCAGTTAACCTAACATTAAGACACTCAGTCAACAAAAATGTTTTTTCGTATACATCGAAAAGTAAGATGTCTGTCTGTTAGTCTTTTCCTTCAGTACATTGCGCTGACTGAATCTCCGGGTCCTTTGCATTTTATTCCCTTCTCATAGCACCATCATGGAAATAGCATCATGGGTCAGGAAGCTAAATCGTCAAGATTTTAAAACCAACTACATTTCATTTCAAAAAATATCATGAATGAGTATCTTTCCAAAGCAAGTATTTTAAGTCTGTCAATAAGTTTATGTCCATACTCTTTCTAAGAATATATTCACTCATTATATTTATTCTTCTCTTCACAATCAGCTATTAAGCACCTATTTTGTGTAGGAGTCTGAGATGTATTTGATGATATTTGATAGAAGATCCAAAAATCGCTGGTTGGCCCCAAGACTTCAGATTCCTAGTCCACTACTTGCCCCGCCAAGCTTTAGCCTGCCCATGGAGAGTGGCTGAAGTCCTGAGATTGAGTGAAGGACTTGGGAAATGGCGTTTAGGGTAGAGGAACAGGCGTAGCACATGGCGTAAGAAGGGCAAAGTTCAGAAGACTGTTTCGAAAGGGGGTCCTGTTGGTATTTAAAGTGATACAGAGAGATGGGAAAGTATGTGGACTGAGGAGGAGAGCAAATGAATGGCCTTATCCATTAAGTCCAGCTGTGATTTTTAAAAGATGGTTTCAATTGAGCAGTGAGATTGGAAACTAGATTGCAAGATGCTGTAGACTAAATGAGCAGTAAAAAAGTTAATGAAGTGTGAATAGACCAATGTCTCTCAAAACTTTGGAATCTTTTTTTTTCTACCAAGGTGGAAGTCCAGATTTTTTACTTTGTTTTTTAAGTGAGATCCTGTGTGAAGCCCTGAGACTGGTAAGAAGTAGAACTTTTATTTCGCCACCTCGTCCACCCTGCTCCATTAGCCTGGAAGTCTCAGATATAGTATCTATGGAAGAAAACTTGAAAATGAAAAGCAGTCCATGACTTTGAGATGTCTAAGAAGGAAAGAAATAGGGGAGAAAGGAGCACAAAGGGAGATGCATAGGAACATGCTGAACTGGAAACAGCAGGAGAGCTTCAAGGATCCTTAGAGACGAGAAAATGTATTCAGACAAGAGAAGGCTTCATGTGGGTGGCGGTCTAGTGGAGACTAGCCAGATGTCTGTCTTCTCTTAGCCTTTCTTCTCTCTAGGATGGGTGTGTGTGTGTGTGTGTGTGTACACGTGCACTAGAAAATAGGCTGTTAATGTGAAGTTAAATGCCTTGCCCCTATTTTTGTCACCATCTAGGGATAAAGATTTGCAACAAGTATATACTGTCAGTGTGTGTGGGGCTACATTTAAATGGTTAGGCAGAGAGTGACAGCTGAAAATTTACTTTAAATCATTAACTCTTACTGAAACATATTGTTTGTATAGTTCTTTCTCAAGGTAATGACTGAGGGGTCCAAGAAGTACAGTGCTGAGGCTAAAAGGATGGTCTGTGGAATCAGAAAAACCAGGGTCTGATGCCTCGGATTTCAAGTTACAATTGACCATTGAGCAACAGCGGTTGGACAGTGAGGGCCCACTTATAAGCACATGTTTTTTTTGACGGTAGATACTACAACACTACCCCATCTGTGGTTGGATGCAGAACCTCAGATATAGAGGACCTGCAGATACAGAGGGCCGATTGTATGTTATGTGTGGTTTTCAGCTTCGCAGAGTCAATGCCCCTAATCCCCACGTTGTTAAAAATGTCAGTTGTATTTTTTTCGCATAGTCGTTACTTTTATGTACCAGAGTGGTACTTTTTCTTTAAGGATGAACATACTTTGACACGTCATAATCACCCAAGTCCACAGTTCACCTTAGTTTGGACAAAAGCATGATGACATAGAACTCCATCATTATAATGTCATACAAAGTATTTCCACTGCTCTAAAAAGCTTCACTACTCCAGAATGGCATATGGAGTCTCTCTTTTCCCTTGAAAAAAGAGGTTCAAAGCCTTCAGGTCCACAAGACCACTCACGGCCCACCCATGCATGGACCAGGTGGCAAATTCTCCTAGTAAATACTGTGGCTTTTCTCCCAGTATGGAGCCCTGTCCCACCGTTCCTGCCCAGCAGCCATGTGTAGGGGGACACATGTAGGGTAGGAAGGCCCCAAGTTTTGTGCCCCTCATCACAGTGAACCCAGATTGCCGTTGGGTGTGTTGTAAACAGAGGAGCTGTTTCTTTAGTCCCTCTGCTCTGAGCACATCCCAAGGGCAATTGTATTTTTTAACCTAGGCTAAAATAATTTAACCTTGCAGACTTTGTTTTCCTTATTTGTACAGTGAAAGTTAAAAAAAAAAAACAAAACAAAAAACTCAAGAGTTGGTCAGAATTAAATAACTGACACTGGGAAAGAGCTTGCCCTGGGGCTGGCACACAGATTGTTCAGTCAGCATAACTGTTACTATCATCAGGGAGGCTGGGGGAAGCCATGCTGAGGAGTGGCATTTTAGTTTTATTTGATATGTACTTGTTTCAGATATACTGCACTAATTCTTCACTATTACTAGTTTACACGTACTGAACACTTTTCTATGGAGCTCAAAAGACGTGAGAGCACTGGCTGCTCTCAAAGAACACATTCCATTTGGGGAAATAAAACATGAATGTACAATAACTAAAATTTCTTGCACAACGTATGTGAAAGGTGCAGATCATCTTTACAAATGGAGACTGAGGATCCTTGTTTGAAGAATTCAATGAGGTTCTCTGACACAGCATGAACATCTCATATTTGGTGATCTTTCCTAATTTCCATTGTAGATGGCTGATTGAATTACATAAAGATTTGGAAAAACAGATTCAGTAGGAGCTTCTGGTATCAACTTTGGGAAGGGTTCTTCAGTTTCTTAATAATCCTCCCATATCCTTTCTGTGTCTCTTCTTTCTTAGCACAAAGCAAGTTATGGTTCAATTGGCTTTCTGTCTGCTTAATAAATATTGATAGATTGGATGCATTCGTGCATGGCCACATGTGATCCGTTTTGTCTTTAAAGGTACAGTCATTATGCAGGGAGGTTGCAATTTATTTACTCCTCATTCATTCTCTCATATTTCAGGAGGAATCATTATGCAAATACTGAACACATTCGTGAAATGAAAAGGGGGAAAAATAAACTAGCTTCTTAGTAGTTGTTGAAAGCAGTCTAGCATCCACAGCAGAATGAAATGAACATAGACCTTATTGTGTACATTGTAAAAGTATATATATTTTGAGATAATAGGAAAAGGTAATTGAAGGTAAAATGGGCAATTTTCTGACCATAAGAGCTGCAGTGTGCTGCAATGATTGAAGAAACAGTACATAAATATTTTTTCCCACTGGGAATCTACAAGCACAAGATGGATAACTAAATCTGGAGTAGGACGTAATTATGTGATCTCCCAAAGCTTACTTCAGCTATATGACTAAGAATTCATGACTTAGTATGTTTAATTAAATATTTGTATTTTGATTCATATTATAGTTTAAGTGTGCTCATAGATAAACAAAGTTAATCAGGTGTGTCTGTCACACTTACCAACTCAGGCCACTGGTTTGATCTATTTCATTCATTTAGTTTATGGGTTAGTAATTTTAAAAAGTCATTTTAACAAATATTTTAATAACATTTCTCTTAAATCGCTTAATTTAGCGGTGTTTTTCTCTTTTATAACTTTCACACATTTAAGGGAGGCAGATTTTCTGTTGTTTTATGAGCTAGTAGGCTGGGGTCCTGAGAGCAACATTGCTGAATACTTTTGTGCTGAATCTGTCATCATATTCCCCTACTTCTTATTTATATCAGTCTACGGTACAGAAAAAAGAGACACCTATTTTTGCCAAAAGTTTACTCCAGAGCTATGGCTCGATCAGAGGAAAGCAGGAACATGGTTTTAATGGGACTGTTGCATCTCGTTCCAGGTAGGGTGCATTAGATGGCCTTCACAAAACCACCTGTGCAAAGCTGCCTGGAAGTAGACCTGTGGGAAATTCAAACTTAAACGTTGTCTGTGGACTAGCCATATCAGGGAAAGGGACTGATTTACCCAGTTGTTTTATAAAGTCATTCACTTTCTCTCACTTTCTATTTAAGAAATTTTAAGGTCATATTTTTTCTATTCTCTTTCATATATATAGGTTCCAAATAGATACCAAACATTATAAAAATCATTGAACTTGGATGTTGTATACAAATTACCATGTTATAGGGAAGGAATAGTGAATCTGCCAATCTGTGAATTCATAAAGATAGCACTAACAATAAATATTTTTGAGGGAAAGTTTGGACAAGTACTTGGATGATTATCCAAGATGAACATATCATGCCATTTTTCAATGACTATCTCTTGTGTTTAGTAGCAATAAATTTTCAGGCTTCAAATATTACAATAGCCTAAAATTAAAAACAAAATTAAGAGAGATAAAAATTAAGTTGTCCTTTCTTATGTGAATCTTTACCTTTTTTTTTAATGGGAAAATGCCAAAGAAACAGAAATAGTTGTAAATTCATAAATGTAATGTACACTCATGAGGATCCATGTAAGAGTAATAAAGAGTAATCCTAAATTATTAAAATAGTCACATAGTAATTAAAAATGTAAGGAAAGGTCATTGTTAAAGATACTTGTAATGCAGGTAACGTGTGCTATAGAACTATCTTAGCTACGAAGGATGAAGCAGTGAAGAAGACATACATGGCCCCTGCCCTCGCTGGATTTACTTATTAGAGGAATGAAACATTAAAAAAACTCCTTACATTATTTAATTACTCATGATATGTGATGCAAAAGAGAAAGGGAAGGAACAGGAAAATTTGGTGTAGTCTTTGTGTTGGTGAGTTGTTTCTTGAGGAAATAACCTTTGCGTGAGACTCGATGGGTGGAAAAAATGTGGAGATGTGAGTTGGACAAGGGAGAGGTGATCCAGGCTGAGAATAGAGAATGTGTGAAGGCCCTCAGAAAAAGTGGGAGGTGCCCTGGAATTTAGAGAAAGCCAAGATCATGGACTGGGACATTGGAGCAAGTCTGGTGATTGAGAGACAACCAGTCACACCACTGTGACCATTTATAAAGGACAAAGGACCTTACTCTTTATCCCAAGAACAGTGGGAAGTCATTAAAGGATTTTAACCACAATAGTGGCAAAATCAGATTTGCTATTTATAGATTAGTTTGGCCTTTGTGGAACTAGATTAGATTTACAAGATTTTGATTTTTGCAAGGGGTGTGAATGTCAAAGCCTTTCTTTTACTCCTCTTCCTAGGACATCTCCCATCTCTTCACCTTCCGCTTTAGAGGGGACTTAAGATGCATGTGCTGGCAGAAAACGCTATTGGTATACACCATACTGCTGAGTGGGGGCAAAATAAAAGTTGCAGGAGAGGATATTAAAAGCAGTTTCTGCACAGCTAAGGCTCTGTGTATGTCACATAATATTCAGAAGCTAAAAAAAAAACAAACCTCTTACCACTGGTTACTGCAAGAAAATAAAGTTGACCCTTGAACAGCGGAAGGATTAAAGGTGCCAACCATCCAAGCATTTGCAAATCCAAGTATATTTGTCTTCTACCCTCCAGAACCTTGGCTCCTGGGTATCTGTGGGTCCAGATTCATGGATTCAACCAACCAGGGGTCCTGTAGCACTGTAGTGTTTACTGTTGGAAAAAATCCGCGTGTAATCGAACCTGTACTGGTCGAACTCAGATTGCTCAAGTGTCAGCTGTAGTAAGAGAAATGTGCCTTCCGAGTAAATCTTAAGTGCACAACAGTATATTATTCAGTATATTCACCATGCTGTGCTTTAGATCCTTCAGAATCAGAACTTATAATGGAAATTCTATACCCTTTGACTGTTTCTTCCATGTTGCCCACCTCATCCATCCCCCATGCCTTGACAACCACTGTTCTATTCTCTGGTCCTGTGAGTTTGACTTTTAAGTAAAAAAAAATGTATATATATATATATATATGGAAATGTAGTTGATGTATAACATGGTAGATTCAGGTGTCCTATAACTGGAGTTTTGTTTCTCTTAATCCCCTTCACCTATTTGAACCTCCCTACCTCTCTCCCTTTTGTCAGTCATTTGTTTTCTGTACCTGTGAGTCTGTTTTCATTTTGTTCTTTTTGTTTTTAAATTCCACATATAAGTGAAATCATAAAATATCTGTCATTCTGACTTATTTCAATTAGCATAATACCCTCTGTATCAACCCATGTTGTCGCAGATGGCATGGTTTCATTTCTTCTTTTATGGCTGATTCATATTCCACTCTGTGTATATACTACATCTTCTTTGTCCATTCATCTATTAAAGGAAACCTGGTGGCTTCCACATCTGGGATATTGTAAGTAATGCTGCAATGAACATTAGTGTGTATATATCTTTTTGAATTAATGTTCTGGCTTGCTTTGAATATCCAGAGGTGGAAATGCTGAATCATACGGCAGTTCTAGTTCTAATTTTTTGAGGAGTTTCATACTGTTTTCTGTAGTGTCTGCACAAATTTATAAAATTACAATCTACCAATAGTGAAACCTTTGTAGGTTTCATCTTGTAGCTGAAACCCATGGGGTAGTTTTCTCTGAAGGGGCAGTTTCAGGACACCCACACAAAGGAAACAGAGTCTCAAGATTTACAATTACCTACAGATTCCATAAGTGAGGGGCATGACTGAGCCAGGGCGAGGGTAGTCTTCTCTCAGGTCATGGGAGACCAGGAGATAGAGGACAGGGTAGAAAACATCTATTCTTACAAGGTGGTTGGGGAAGAGGTCACTAATTTTTTTTAAGGACTTAACTCAAAGTGGTTATTTGAAAAGTGCCCCAAGGAAAACAAAGTGGGAACTGAAGCTGGGCATTCTCAACTAGAGCCGTTATCTAAATGTGTGAGGATGATCACACTGAGAAATGCCAAGGCAGCACCTCAGAGAAACAAAGTTGTCTTCCTCAAAATTGGTTTTCTCAAAAGTAGCTTTCCTCGTCACATGTCACCCCTCTGTCCCGGGAATGAGAATTCCAAGTGTTTCTGGCCAAAGAACCTAGGGAAAAACCCAATATGAGTAGGGAAATAACATCGCAACACAGCTGCTGATACACACAGCCAACAAGGTCATGGAAGCACAAGTCCACGCCAGTTCTCCACTCCCCAAAGAGTAACATAGCCCTACAGTTCCTAGGAGCCACGCCGAGAAGAGTAACAGATTTTATCTTCATCTACCCAGTACCATTTCTACTTAAATGTTGGGCAGCCCCCAAATTTCACCCAAGGAATAGGACCTTCTGCACTTCAGACATGTGCAAATAATTTGTGACACAGCAACTTAGGAAAAACAAGAGGAAAATGGTTAAGAACAAAATCAGTATGATGTATTTAAAGTCTACTGTTTCCAGAAGATGAGGTTCTGTTTTGTTTTGTTTTGTTTTGTTTTGTTTTCTGATTGTGCTGGAAGTTAAGATTCCTTTAATAAGATCTCAGTTTCTGCTTTGCCCGAACCATGTAATAAAGAGGCTATGTAGGATGATTTGGTCAAATTGTTGGCTTGAACTTCTCCCCCCAAATCTCTGGTCTATTCTCATCAATGTAAGCTAACTGGGATAAAGGGCTACTCCCACCCAGACTTGATCCATTTTCTTGAGGCCTAAAGGTCTCCTATGAAGCCAGACAGAAAAAGTCCTATATAGACACCTTTCCTTATTTCCTGACCCGTGGCCTTAGTTCCATTTTGCACGTTATAAGGGAATGCTCTTTTCACACAAGAGAAGAAAATGAGAGAATTTCAAATATCCAGAAGTAGTAATAACCTGGGTAAGTGTAAACTCTCCCCTGCCCACAAATCGGTCCTATTTTGTGCATCCACATAGTAGCTTTCAGTAAAATGACATTGTAGCCATGAAATTATAACTGCCTAAGTGTTTATGTATCTTTTTTTTTTCCTAGATAGTTATCTGTAGAGAAAAGCAGGATCAAACTAGACATGGTATTAGTACTGAATATTAACCTACCTGAATGAGCATTGAGGCAGTATTTAATAGACTGAAAGTAATAAGTTAGCTCACATGCACAGGGAATGAAATGAAATTATATTTTTCCAAGAATAGTATTGCCTTTGATAAAGGGATTGAAGATGAATTTTCTATAGATAAAGTTACATATGTATCTCCACAAATAGAGCTTTGAAAAGAATACTCTGGATGAAGAATGGGGTTCGTGCTCAAATTTTGATGCTGAACTGTTTTCGCTTGCTGAGTGCTTTCATAGTTTTTGGTTAAGGTTACCTCTGATTACCTCAACTTTTATCCAGTGTTTTTCTTTTAATCATTCGCAAACCATTCATAGTTCTGAGTACTAAATGGTACCCTGTAGTCTCTCTAATGTGATAAATTGCTCTTCTTCCTTTGGTTTTGGTCTTTCTTGTTTATTCTATTTTAAAAGTAAGCCATAGAAAATTTCATATCAAATCATATTTTAAGAGCTTATATTTATAAGGTCTCAAATCTAAATATGTCAAAGTTTGCCAAAAGTTACTGATATGCAGTTGTCCAGAACCCCCAAAACCCATGGGGCAGGATTCTTGAGATAAAAGCTGTTATAGTGATAGATGGTGTGCCTAGGACAACAGAACTGACCGTCCGAGGGCTGTGGGCAGCAAGGGTGGGAGTGTGTGATTAGTCTGGAATGTTCTTGGTGGAAGGGTGGGAGGTGGTGGAATGAGGAAAGGGGTCCAAGATGACAGGCAAGAGACCGAGTACTTCAGGGAAAGTGAGGAGTGTCTGGGAGTTTCAGAATGCTGGGAATTAGAAGAGAAATAAGATTTTAATAGCATTTACTTGCCTTGTGTTACATTTAGCTTTTATATGTTTGAAAGAGGTGCCAGTTAACATTTTAGTTGGACCCTGCTCTTCTAATTGTTAAAACAATCTGGAAGATCTTGTCAATATCAGATTTAAATGTATTTCAAATGTAATAAATTTCAATTCTGGATAATATAAATCATAGGCTAAGGCATATTCCAAAAGTGTGTGATTAATGTAGGTTTGATAGTCTCTTATCTGAAAGTTAGAAATAAGCAGAGAAAATCTTAATCTGTTTTTTTTAATGGAGGCACTGGTGATTGATCCCAGGACCTCGTGCACGCTAAGCATGTGCTCTACCACTGAGCTATACCCAACCCCCTGAGAAAAATCTTATTCTTAATATCAATTCCTAATTTGTCTGATAGAAACTTTTCAGTTTTGACAATATAATCATACCTACTTTGGAAGGACTTAGATTTTTTTTTTTTAATATTCAAGGCATCTTTAAGTGTACAATTTGACTTAATTTAGTATTTTTTTCTGTTTGTTTGCTGATGTAATGTTATGTTTATCATACAATATGTTGATTTGGTTGTGACTCAGATGGCTTGCTTTTGGCACCTTTTGTGGTATACTGGAAAATGTTTAATAATTGGTTTGCCTTACACACACAAGCCCCAAACCTGAATTGGAGTGTTTTCCCATTTTTGTGTTGTCAGTACAACTACCATGGCTGATTGCAAATCTCCATCGTGACGTCACTCAATGTGGAGTAGAGGACTGTGCACCACCACACCGTTTTATAGTATTTCCACCGTATAGACTTACTTTATGAGTTCTTGAGGTTATTTAAGTAGGAAGTTGTAGATTTGGAATATTATTTTTGATTTTACTCTAAGTTATTTAATAGTAAAGTTACATTTTTTTTTAAAAGTCTATTTAACCTTGCTCCCAAAATTCTTGACCATTGCCAGCACATAATCTTTTCAGAAAATACTGTCCCAATTCAGTGTAGGTACATGATTCTGTGCCATCCTAATAGCCATTAATCAATTAATTAGGTTATCAATTAGGTCACTGTCTCTTGTGTTTTCCCACTGAATTACAGATAAAGATTTATTCTAGAAATTATCACAGTAGTATAATTTTTTATGTGTCCCTACAAATCTAGGAAGTCTTTGTAAAGAAGGTAGATGTGCTTATTTAGCATTTTTGTTTTGTTTTGTAAATGTTAACATTCCACATTCTCAGGAACACATGCAGAAACTGTTACAGAGAATCTTTTCAGTGAAGGTTGATTTTTGCTTGGTTGAATAAATAAAAGATACAGGAGCTGGTTCAAAGGGAAGCTCATATATTTAAGCACACATATATTTAAATGTAAACATTATCTGCAAAGTTATTTCCATTTTCTCTTTCATTGGGTGGAGAGGAGGGTGGAAACTGGAAGAGCAGCAGTATAAGTGTTCAAGTTACTTTGAGTAGATTAAAAACCATCAAAGGCAGTAGTAATACCTGTGTTTGAATAAATGAGTATATGGATGTTTATGCAATTTATTAGGGTTGATTATTATCTCACTCTTTCAGGGTTGGTAGTAGTAAATCAAATTCACAGTTGACCCTTAAACAACATGGAGGTTAATCCCAGCATAATTTACAGTTGGCCCTCTGTATCCACAGTTCCTCTGCCTCCTTGAATTCAACCAACCACCAACCATGGAGTGCTGTAAAATTTACTATTGAAAAAAATATCCTCATGTAAGTGGACCCACGCCGTTCAACCTGTGTTGTTCAAGGGTCAATTGTACATATGTTTTACACTGCCTAAAGGAGACTAATCTTGTAAAAACTTTAGGAATCTTAACTGTGAACTTTCTTACAATTTGAGGCCAAATTATTTTTCCCCATAGGAATACATCTCTCAAATTGAAAGACGAATTTGGTTTAAACAAAATTTGTTTCAAAATTTGGTTTGAATTAAGATGGAAATCCATTCTCTGTAAAGGTCGCCTACCTTTACCCGCGTTGTGAACCACTTCTAATACCTAAAGCCTAGTCCATCTGTGTTATTGTACGGATTGTCTGGCACATCAGCATATGCTTAATATATTCCATGTAAATACTAAAGTTCTAGGACCTAACATTTTTATGGTGACTCGAGTAATAATCGACTTTTTTATTTTCTTAAGGAAAAGAAGCTACTTTCTTACTAGGTTAAAAGTGGCTGATCCTTACTGAGCACTGTCTACCTGGTATAAGGCATTTCCATACATTTATACATCATGCACACTATACAGTAAATCAACATCATTATCACTACCATTTATCAGAGAGAATTTTCAAAGGGTTTAAAAAAATTCTTGTACCGTGTCGTATTCCAGTCTTTAGTACAACAGGCTGTGGAAAGCAGTGCATTACAGTCTTTAATTCCATTCACTCTCTCAACCTCCACATATTTTTCTGTTTTAAGTATCATTAGCCCCCATTAATGAAAAGTTTTATTTCAAGATAATTTACCTATTGTTGTGCAACACAGTTTCCCTTAGTCTAAATTAGAAAAATGAATGGACGATGTAACTTACAAATCTACGTTTTACTCAGTACCACTTTGTTTTGGCTCTAAGGTTTCTTCTAAAGTACGAAAAGAAATGCAAAGCTATGTTACAATTCAGAGTTTCATGAGTTTTTGAGTTGAGCAATCTAAGAAAAATTATTTATCATTTCAAATATTTTACTTGAGGGAAAGCTGAAATCAAACCAAAATATCACCACTGTGTTAAACAAAATATGATACAAGATTAAATACACTTTATAAGACCTAGTTGATTTTTTTTAAAGAAAAACATATTTATGCAACATATAGGATAACGACATGCAGGTGGTTTTTTCTAGCTGTTCAACTTTTACCTTTCAGTAAATCTATTTTATGTCATTTTGCTTGTAGTTTTTGGCTTGGCTTTGTTTATTTAAAAGGCCATATAAATATAGACATTCTTTTAGTACATGATGTTCCTCATAAGTGTTTTATTAAGCTAACTAATGAGTTCCAGCTTGTCTTTTGCTGGGTGCCTTATTTCTTAATGACCCTTGATAAGGGAAAATATACTTTTGTCTAAAATCTTTCTAATCAAAGCTTCAACCTTCTCATCAAAACATAAGGCAGATGCCAAATCTGATTAACAACTAGAAAGACTGTTGACCGAATGTTAAGGCTCCCAAATGCCTACATTTCACTGAGTTGTTTTAAAGATTTTTGAAGCATAACATGATTTATTAAAACTGTTTTGAAGATTCTTTAATGTGCATTTTTAAAATCTATAATGGTCCACAAAATATATAACCCAAACTTCAACTTCTTGAATCTTTGATTCATCAATAATAAATCCCTGATATCTTGTTAAAAATGAATTTTGATAGGAATTAGTTGCTTGATAGTAGCAAATTACTGCTGGTTTTCTCTTTTGCATGGTATAAAACAGTATTATTAGAAATTACCTTCCTAAAAAAGTTCATGAAAGAGATATCTGGAATAAGATACTCAGCTTATCTTTTAACAAATGAAGATAGCTTGATGGCATGTCAGTTTAAAATTCTTCATAGATAAATGTATCAGTGGTTCAGTTACTGTCATCTTTTTACATCAATGCTTCTCCAAGTAAATTACATCTAAATATGAAGTAAGTTAAATGTAAAGACTTCAAAATGCTTCAATTGAAAAATGGCTAAGTTTAAAGATTAGACTCTAACATAGAATTAGGAGTTGATTAAAATTATTGATGGGAAAAATCACTCAGGAACAATTTTCTTTATGCATTTATAATTACAGTATACTGATTTGGCCACTAAGTTTCCTTACTGTGTTTTCTGTTGAATTCAACTTATGTGGTCATCATATTTATTTCTTGTCTTTCTGACATTTTAGAATAGGTTGAAAAACTCTCTTGTATTGCTCCTTTTTTTTTGTAATGTGATAGTTGGCAAGATACCTAATATCAACAGTCAGCGGTAAATATGGATGATAACAGTCAAAATGTCTTTGTGATTATAATTAATTTTTTTTCAATTTTAATTTATAATCAAACCATAAGTGAATTTATCCATGTAGCAGGTATTTATGTAATGCATGACATATTAGCTAATCTTAGGAATACAGAAATAATACATGGGCTCTGTTAACTCGAGTGAGGAAGCAAAGGCATACAGAGGTTAAATAACTTGGGCCATGTTACACACATAGTACGTGGTAGAGCTTTAGATAATGAGCCAATAAGAGAGACAAGTAGCCAAGTAACCAAGTAAATGGTAAGTGAAATAAACTTGAGCTCTGCCCTAATTTAGGGCATAAAATAAAAAAGGAAAGGAAAATTATACAGAGCATCTGATGACAATGATATCGCAAAGAAAGGGAAATATTTTTTGTAAAGTCTTAAAAGTAAAACTTTGAAATTAATTTCTATAGAAACGAGATGAAATTTCTAGACTATTCTGGCCTTCTAAACAGAATGCGAGAACACATACAAGCTTGTAGGTCTTGTAGTTGGTTGACAGTCTCACTAGCTTGATTGTGTTACCTTTGAAGTTCTCTAGAGACTAAATTCTACATGAGCATAGTAGGCATCCAGCAAATACTTGTGAGTTTATTAAAATTTCAGTGTGCTTGTAATGAGGGAATCTTTGAGTAGAAATAAATTTCATGGGCTCAACTCTGTTGTGCCTTTCATCTTGAAGAAATAAGGTTTCATGCTCAATTTATGTCATGGACAATGTGATTTGAAAACTCAGTTTACTCTGTAATGAATTTCTCCACATCAGACAGTTGTTTCATCTGCTCCCACAAGCATTCTCTAAAAAAGGAAAAGTTTGTCCTTAACAAGGAAGCATCTACATCTCACACTGTGAAAGAGGGAGCCAGTTAAAGCTTTGGGTCAGCTCTGTGTCTATGAGGGTAGGAGACCCCAAACCAAGACATTGCTAAGTTACAGAGAAGCAGAATTTTCCATCTTGCTTAAGACTGTTGTATGATTCTTCCTAGGAAAAATTAGTAGTTGAATTTTACGCTTCCTAAAATTAATCTCCTATGCACTCTCTCTGTTACTACATTTAACATGCTCTGAAGGAAGCGTATAGTGACCAGAGCACGTCGATGAGATCAAATACATCAGAACTTCAGTATCAACTTTAATCACTACTTCTGAGGACTTAAACTAGGCACTTAGTAGTTCTGATGTTATGAATATTTTGGGTAAAATAGTTTGAACTAATTATATGATGAAAAAAGTTTTAAAGGAGCTGGCACACACTAGGCATTCATTTTTTTTTCTTTTCTGAATTAATAAAAGCATATATCATATATTTTAAAATATATTGATATATCCCCCCCAAAAAAAGTTGCCCAAAATTTTGTAATTATGTGGTATCTAATCTAGTAAGTGTCTTTAAAGTCAGTTTTCAAACAGATATGAAAGACTAATATTAAGAAGTCAGTGATGCCTTGTGTGTGATTCCTGATCATA
This sequence comes from Camelus bactrianus, assembly GCF_048773025.1. Classification (NCBI taxonomy): domain Eukaryota; kingdom Metazoa; phylum Chordata; class Mammalia; order Artiodactyla; family Camelidae; genus Camelus; species Camelus bactrianus. Next base: position 56,251,899 of record NC_133552.1, read on the forward strand.
AGAATAGTTTTAAAGTCCATAAATCAAATGACTCCTTTGTTCTACTAATACCCATGTACTCTGTGTACAAAATGTACTCAGTACCATTTATTTCAGAGATAAATACAGGTGGTATGTTAGAGTATAGGAAAACAGAAATTCATTAGTTCATGTGATTTCAAGCGTTCTAACAATTCTTGCTTCATTATGTTTAAAAGTAATGTTTTATAAAAAATTAGAGATGATTAAAAGATGTACTTGTAATGATGTGCCTTTGCCTGTTGTGTGTTTGCTGTGATGTCTTGATGTGGTGGCCATTCATGAGAACTAACATGACGATCCTTGCTTGTCATGAGGTTCAGTAGTGTCACGTGTAGCCTGTAGAGATTTCTGGAGTTAATAAAAATCTGTGAATGTGTCAATGAAGAAAAATATGTAGACTTTTATGTAGACTTGACTTTACAATATAATAAAAGAATGAACATACATCAAAGTATGTTTACATATGTGCAAGATAGTAATTTAAAACAAAAATGAGAAAAATATATTAATGATTAAAGAGTACAGTAAGTTAGGCATTTTTGGTCATATTTGTAAAACTAATGTATTTAGTGGTATTAAATACTGAAAGCTTCTAATGCTTGATGTTTCCAGGGCTAGATTCAAAGTGGTGATAGCTTTCCCCACACAGAGCACAGAACAGTGTGGATGGTAAGAGATAAAGTGGGTTATTTTAGAACTACATCCACAGTCTAGCTTATGATTAGATGTAAATATGTTTGCTGTAGGTCAATTCAAAACAATTCTCCATACCTGAATATTAATGCCTAATATTATCGTAACAGGGAACAAAAGTCTTTATTTTGCAATAAAGATAAAATATTTTAAATGCCTGGTTGGCATAAACATGACTAGAGTAAAATTCAGTTAAGTAGGTGGCAGCTCTCTGGTGCTTTATTGCAGATGGGCACGGATTAGAGAGCAATAGGCATATTGAGAGACTTGAGGATAGAAATAAAACTTTTAGAATGATAAGACGCCATGCTGAAGTTTGATGCCGTAGTGGGATCTCTAATCAGCATTATCTCTAAGCCAAAAATAATGCCGTAAAAGCGTTCTGCAGATTACGTCTGTGGCTTTCCACTTTCTCAGCCTTTGTGCTGTAGAGCTTTCGGAGACGAGCTGAATGTTACCATAGACTTCTGCATCTCAAAGATGACAGAGTTTGATCAAAAAGGATTTTAGGGTCATTAGGGAAATAGCTTGTATTTATCAAGGCATCCTCAAAATGCCCCGTCTTGCAGAAAACAAATCAGGGTAAATGTTACAGACTGAGAGCATGGTTATACAGTTTAATATGCAGAAGGAAAAACTGACTTTCCAGAATATACTGTCATATATTTGGAAGAGACAAAGGAAGATTCCAAGTGAAAGTCAATCTGAAAAAGAGACTATACCTGTAATAACTTCTAAAATGTGTGTATACGTTCATGGTTGCATATTTTATGTATTTTATATATTCCACATGTTACATGTATAAAATAAGAATATGTATATATCTTCTCAGATGAATAACATAATCTCTTTACATACATCAATCCAATGATTTTAATGAAATTAGGTGATCATAAAAAAATACTATGGGTGTACACATCAGAGGGAAGAATAGAAAGAGTTCATGCCTTAAAAAGGACATAATGATTCAGATTGGGTAAAGTGAATAGAAGGATCGTGTAAAACTTAATAACTTGATTTAAGCACATTGGTCAACTGGACTTGATAATGGACTTAAAACATAAGTAAATGTTTAAGGCATTCCCACAGCTCCTGTGCTATTCCTGTGTTTATATTCTAGGTGACTCTATAGCGTTGGAGAACAGTTGATGTAGGGGTGAGGGAGACGGAGATAAGATCTGCTTTACTGTTGGGATTGCTCAGAGGATGATGCCGTTTGTTTAGATGGAGTGCATCAAGAATAGAACAAGGAAGGAGGAATGGAAATAGGAGGAAACCTAGTGTATGGGCTGTCATTAGACAAACAAGTGATTGACTAAACAGGGAGGTAATGTATCCACACAACAGAATAAGTGTTTGTAATAAGAATGAACTATCGATACATAGTAAACAATGCCTGGATTTCAAAATCATTATACTGAGTGAATTAAAGCAGCCAGAAAAGAGTTTATACTTTCTAATTTCATTTATATAAAGTGCTTAAGAAATACAAACTAACGTAGAGTGACAGAAAGAATCAGTGGTTGTCTATGGACAGGGCATGGAGCAGAGAGGGGTGGTTTGCAGAAGAGACTCCCAGTACATTTGGAATTGATGGAGAGGTTCGCTGTGTTGATTGGGATAGTGGTTTTAAGGGCATATACATGTTAATTTATCATACTGTACATTTAAATATGTATAGTATATTGCATATCAACTATACTACAATAAACATGTTTAGAAAACGGGACTCTCCAGTGCCAACTTCACTAGGAATTCTTGAGTTGAGGAATAAAGCTACTAATAAAAAAAAGAAAACATAGGTTTCTAATATTCTCATTCAACAGTGATTTCTCCTATCAGTAAGTAGCCTACCTGTCTTTGATTAAAAAAAAAATTCAGACTTGCAGAACAAAAGAAAATGTATTATTATTTGGATTATATTTTCTTTTTCTCTCCCTAAAACTTTTAAGGAAGAGCTTGCATCTGTATAGTCTGTACTAAATTTTTTCATAAGATTTTTCTCAAGTGACTCATATTTTTACAGAAATTTCAGCCAGTATGCGCATTTTTGTATATTTTGGTTTTGGTGGTTTATTGATTTTCTTTAATGTCTTGGCGTTTATTTGACTTCATATTACATCTGCAATAGTGATAGCATTTTTAAGTATCCATGAAAAATAATTCAATGAATAGCAGTGGTTTGAAAAAATGTTTTCACAAGCCGCTGAAATGAAAGCCCTTTAGCAAGACAATATCTTCTCTTTTTCCTCTTCCTTCTTGTGTCCCAGATGATCTGTCTGATCAGATAACGATTTCAGTGATCATAGTGTGAGAGCCCTGTTTAATACTTGGTTAAATCAAGGAAAAGGAACATCTTTACCTAACATTTTAAGTAATTCTTGCGTATAAATGAGGCCTTTGAAAATTCACAAAGAGTTTCAGTTACTATTAATATGTTTAATTCTTGCAAAGGGTGAACACTTTTCATTAAACAAATTGCTTTAGTCTGTTTAGGCTGCCATAACATAATTCCATAAACCTGGTGACTTACAAACAATCAATATTTCTCGTAATTTAGGAGCGGAAGTTTAGATCACAGCAGTGACAGACTGGGTATCTGGTGAAAGCCTGCCTCCTAGGCTTGTCCTGTCACTGTAACCTCATGTGGCAGAAAGAACAAGGGAGCTTTCAAAGGCCACTTTCATAAGGGCACTAATCCCATTCATGTGGGCTCCACCCTGATGACCTGATGACCTCAACAGGTCACACCTCCTAAAACATTGGGCATTAGGTATTAATACCTGAATTTTAGAGGGACACAAACAGTACACAGCAGAAACTATGCTTTCTATTTCTTATTTAACACATGTGCACAGCCTCTAGGAGGCTTTGCTTATAGTAAGGGTTTATCAAATACTTTTATAAGTGATGTGTAAGTTATTACTAGATAAGTAGTGTCTGCCATCCCCGTGGGGAGAGTACGATGTGAGCATGTGTGTATCAGGAGGAGGCAGGAAGGTGGTTACTGGGGCTGGTCTGGCACAACCAGAAGTGATGGATAAGCCTGTCATCCTTGCTGTCTCCCCCCCAACTTCTTATATTGAAATATGGAACGGGAGTGTAGTCAGCATTCGTGCTTTAATTGCTTTTGTGAAAGATGAGATAAGCGGTCATCCTTGAAATCTGGCACTGTCCTTTTTTGAGCAGCAGCTGTGTAGGCAAAGTTAACATAAGTGGCTGGAGAACTTGGCAGACTCAGCCGAGGTGCTGTCCCACCAGAGCTATGCTCTAACGCCCGTGAATTCAGAGCTTCCCTTTTAGCAACACCTGAATAGGAGTCTTTAGGATTTTGAGAATCGTGAAATTAATTACAAAGGACCAAAGTAACATCTGGAGTGAGTTACGTACGGATACGTAAGTAAGGCAACTTTACAATGAAATATCAAGAAATGCACATAGTAATCAAGACTTCTTTCTCAGGGATTTGTACTATGATTTAAAAGAGGAGTTTGTGCTTAAGTATCATGTTCAAAAGCTTAATGAGACTCTCATAAAATTTGAATTTAGGCCAAAGATTGCATTTAACATGTTGATTACTGAGAGGGTCTGTATTATGCTTAATATAGTTCAAAACAGGATCAAGGAATAGAGACCTATCCATTGGTTAAAGGAATGGGGAAATGAATGTGCTCAGAGATAGTGTTTATTGCCTTGAAAGATAGTTTTGAAATACTTGCTTTTACCTTTTATCCTGGACAGAAGTTACTTACATTGCCATTGAATAAAATCATCTTCATTGATCGCAGTCATTTACTTAAAAGTTTTTCTGTACACTAACCTCACCTCTGTTAAAGATGTTTGTTGACAGTTAATAGGGAGACAAAGATTCACAAATCTTGGAAGTCAGGTAATTACTCAAGCAAATTGAGGTACTAGAACACCTTCTACTACTTGGCAAAGAAAACCTTGAATCCTTTTGCCTATTTCCAAATTTGGGGTCATTTTTCATGACACTGGCTATAGCCCCAGCCTCGGTCCCAGTCAGAGTCTCCAGCCTCTGATGTCATATTTGTCCTTAAAAGTCTGGTGGTGGGTTCCTCTGTTCCCAGTACTGGTTGAAACCACATCTGTTGGGCAAGGTTTACACCTTAATTTCTGCTGCCGCCATTGAGATTTATTGGTCATTAGTTATTGGCCATTAAAAAAAATGTCATTATGAATTGCATTATACTATATAGGGAGCAAGACACCACTCCATCTGCTGAAAAAACATGGCTTTTTCTCCCAACATTCATTGTGTATTTTCTATGTGCTAAGTTGAGTGCTATTTGGTTACTCTCCCATTTTCTGTTTATTACATGTAACAACTTTACAATCAGGATAATTAACTGAATCAGAATCTCTACTTTTTCAGATAATAAAAATGAAAGCAAAGGGCAGGGCAATGTCTTGCTAAAGGCTAGACGTTTAGTTAGTGATGGAACCAAGATTTGATCCCCATTCAAAGCTAAAGCAGTCATTCTATTAGCATATTAACTATTGCAGCAAATGACGTTAGTTTATTCCGACTCAGTCCCCCTGGCAGTCATTTCTACCGTGAGTAATCTTTCGTTCCTTCCTGCAATTTTGATTTTTTCTGTCTACTTCACTGAAGACAGGTATCAGGACATCAGGTCATACTGCCGTCTGCCTTCAGATTTTGTGGCCAGGGAGGAATGCTCCCTCTTCAGTCTCAAACGTTTCTCTCTTGCCTACATGGTGACCCTAGCTGCAGTAACCAGTGTGACCTCACCTGACAGATTACCTTCATCCTTTTCATCCTGTCTCCCTTGTCTTTAGCTTGAGCGAATCTGTTTCAGTGTTTCCTTTGTTCGTGACATTCTGAGAATTAATGTTTATCCTGGTTTGGTGATTTCTAGCAGGTAAAAAGTCTCTTTACAAATCCTGTCCGTAATAATTTACTTCAGGAACCTAAATCCATTTCACCATGACTTTGCCTTTGCTGTCTTCAAATCATATCTTCAGTTCCCAGCTCATAGCAAAGAGCGTCTAAGTTTAATTTACAAGGCCCTTGCTTCATTCAGATTCACTGCTGTACCATCAGAGAAACCCAATTTCTCTTTTTTAAACCATGTTTCACTCAAAAACTCAACTCCTGTCTGTCTCCTGCTGTGTGTAACACATGCTTGTGTTACTGTTTTATACATTGGAGGACATTATACTTGTCCATTTCTGAAAATTACAGTGTTTACTTAGATATCTTAAAAGTTATGGTTTCCCTGATAATCAGCATTCAGCCCATCAAAGCTGGTCGCAGGTCAGAAGGACAAGCGTAGGGATGTGAAGAATCAGCTAGAGCAGGGTGGGCAATCTCTGCAGCTCCCAGTAACAAGAGCTGGTGAAGGTCCAAGCACGCAGCCATGTTGAACACCAGTGTCAGCACTCTCTTTGTGAACCACAGACATGATCAGGCTTTCCATTAAAAGCTATAGATGGCACCTCAATTTCTTATAGAACAAAATCAAAACTCTTTTCTCTGATACTCAAGAACCCCTCATTTTGACCCCAAAGGATGTTTCTTGCATAACTTCCTACCCTCTTTCTTACCAGCAAATTCCTCTCTTTCCAAACACAGAAAGTCCTCAGATTTCTTCCAAGCCATTTATAGAGCAGTTCCCAATGCCTGGAAGATGCTTCCATCTCATCTTCACTGGGTAAAGTTTGAACTCAAATCCAAAGCTTGACTCAGCCTTCTTTGAAGCTTTTTCTAGCCAGTGTTGACCTCTCCCTGAAGCGTGTTCTGTGTAATTTTTACTGCCTTGCCTTGGGGCAGAAGGAGCTTTGTGTATACCTCTTATGGGAGTGATGGCACCATGATTCATCTACTTGTTAACAAGTCATCCTCATTAAAATGAGAAGCCCTTGAGGGTAGGAGCTGTCATTTTTCTCTCTGTACTTCTGGCATCGTGCACATGCCTGGCAAGTAGTAGGTCTTCAGTCTACGTTTGGGGAAGTGATAGTCCTGGTCAGCAGAAGGAGTGTGGCCACAGGAATAGCTGGAAGACTAAATGCAGATCAGCAACCTGGTAGGACGTCCTTGAAAGGAAAATAACAGATTTTTTTTTAAAAAAAAAAGGGACAAAGATGTAGGATCTGGGGATATTAGACGGTTGAAATATTCCTAAGAGAGCAAGTAAATAAAGTAAGTAGAAATCTTAGTCCCAAGTAAATGGGAGTGTTGAGGAAAAATATTAAATCAAGAGCTTTGTCACTGAGGAATGAGAGTGAATACATTACTGAAATTAGGCTGTAAGGCGAGTTGCTTATTTGAAAAGAACGAGTACACTGTCCAAATGACACAGGTAAGAAGGTACCAGTGATAAAGCACCCCTTAAACTACCCATGGCCAGGAACAGACTTACGCCGGTGCTCTACGCCTGGTCAGATGCACTCATACATCTCCACATTCACGAAAAGGAAAAGGATTCATGAAGAGCCTTGTGAGTCAATTTCCACACTTGGAAGAGTTTCTTTAGGCCCTGCATTCCTGCCTGTGTCAGATGCTCTGATCCTGGTTGGGTTTGTTGTTAGTCAGCATTTTCTGGGGGTGCTTCTTAATATTTTTTTAACCCGTGCTGGATTTCTTACACAGGAGTTTTCAGTCAATGACCTGGTATTTTGGGGGAGTGCTGCCAGGTTCAACCTCTTTGGGTTCTGTGCCCCATCCTGTCAGGGCTTGCAGTCCTAAACTTCTGAGAAGCCAAGGGTGTGGAACCTTCAGGGAGTCTACCAGGTTATGACGAGATTGTACAAACATGTATAAAGGATTAGATGGGCTGTGTCAGCATCTTTTCATCATCAGTTTCTGATGCTCCTGTGAAAACAAAATTCAAATAGTGTCGACGTCAGAGGAGGGGATTATTCTCCCAACTGGATTTAAATATTTGTTTTAATTCCAGGAATCTATGGAAGTCAAAATGCTGGGCTTAGAAAAGGCAAAAAAGACCCTAGCTGTGGTCTATTAACAGTGGCCAAGAACTCAGCATGAGGCAGCCCAGGGCTACTGGCTCCGTGGGCCGTCATCAAAGGAGGATGTAAATTGTGGGGCTCTCTCAATGAGGGGCCTTCCCTTCAACTAGACAAATTGTGTCCTGTGTAATTGTTCTGGAGTTAGAGGAGGCTTTGATGTTATTCATTACCCCTTTTATGAAAGAGAACCAGTTATGAAACTATTAAGTGCTTCCCTTTTTCTTGCACATCGGTGCCTCCAGCCGACTTTTCCTCCTAAGTCAGATGGAGAACTAACGGAGTCGTGGGAAGGCTGATTGAGTACTTAGCTCAGCAGAAACATCAGTCATCGTTTGGAGACGGGAGACTGTGCTGAGCAAGGCAGTGGGCTGGTGTGCTGAGACGGGGTGAGTTCCTACCCCCAGGGAGACTGCACAGGAAACCCAGCCGCTCATCCCAGTGACGTCTCCTCACTGGCTGAGGGAGGCTGCCAGAGGTGGAGGGCTGTAATCAGCTCCATGTGTCTCTGCTCCAAGTTCTTGAGCCTCAGTTCCTACTTAGATGGTCCTAATACCAACTCCCAGCATATCTTTACAGGTGAAACAATTTCTTGCAGAGGACTGATTCTTTGTTGATTATTTCTTTAATTCATTCATCCATCGAACAAGCAGTTTCCTTGTGTATTCTACTCGAATGGATGTAAATTTTTAAGAGGATATGTATAAGTTCATTATCTGAAAATGATCAGAAACACAGAAAAATACCCTTAGCATTGTTTTCCTGCCCCCTCCAGAGAACAGAATCGGAAGTTGAGGGACTGGTAATACGAATTTTCTTTTAAACCCCTTCCAAAAGGGTTGATTTCATTAACGGCGTATTTATATATTTTTATTGAAAAGAAATTCTGCTTCTTAGATATAGTCCCTGTTTTCCCAGAGAAGAAGCTGGAGCAAGAGAGGACATATTTCCTATGAACGAGGAAACGTTGGCCATGTTTGGGCAGATTGCATAGCACCAACTGAGGTGTGGGGCACGGCTGAGACTTCGGGGCCCAGAACCTGCTGGTACCCAACTTGCCAACTCTAAGAAATCCCTGAACAGGCTCCTTCCTCTCCTTCGCAATAACGTAATCCATTGTTTTTGTTTTCAAAGTTGATTGAGATTCTAAATAAAAATAGCAGGCAGTTCTTTTCTTTCTCTATAGTTTAGGGTCGTTTAAATTATAATTAACTTTCACTGCTCCCAGCATTTTAAGTTCATCTTAGGCCATTTAACAAAGTCCAAAGAGATTTTTAGAACATTCTAAAAGGCGATTTCACATGGGGAATCTTTAATTGCCTGTGTATGATCTTGGCTCATCCTTCAGTGAAGTCCATGATCCAGGCCCTCCCCTTCCCATCTTCCCTCAGTCCTTGAATGCCCCAGGAGTCACACCCTCAGTTCAGTGAGGCAGAAAACAAAGGGGAAATGTATTTTAAGGCATAATTATTACAAACTGCCTCCAGTTTATATCTTTTCAAAACGAATGAAATCTTAAGTTTAAGCTATTTCCTCTCATCGGGTTCCTCTTTGTCTCTGGATCCTTTGTCACATAATGAGACGTTGATGAATGGTGAAATTTGAAGTTTCACTCATGAGAAGACTAAATTGAAAAATGCATACTTTTCTCAGTTTTTATGTTCACGATAATGTTAATTGTAAAGCAAAGTAGCAGTGACTGAGATTCCAGGTTGACATAAGAGCACAGAAACACTGTTGTTAACGGAGATTTCAAATTGCCTCCCTTCCGATCTGAAATCTCAGTCATCAGTATCTCAGCCTCAGTCCACATCTTGGACTACTGGCCTTCCAGCTTGAGATTAAAAAAAAAAAAAAAAAATCCAAAAAATGATTAGAATATATTCTTTTTGTCTGAATGCTAAGATGAAGTACACATTTTATTTCATATTATGTATCAGTATAAACAAACCTTTGCTAACAAAAAATCAGTCTTACTTAAACCACAGTTTCCAGAGTCTTTGCCAGACCATGGTAACTTGGAATGAGTATTTTACATGCTAACCGAGATGCACCCAGCAGGGGATTCCTTATGATAATTTCAATTCAGTAACAAAAATAAGAAAAATTGGAGAACTAAACAAAATTTCAATTACTAAGCAAAGAGTTACCATTTTCAATAATGCAAAAGCAACTGAGTATATAAACTGAATATATCATTAGAGTCACATGTGCAAATGCCCCTGTTTTATAGCACTAGAAATCACTGAAGTGTCAGCTGAAAAGTTAGCTGCTGACTTCATCAGTCTCTCCCCACACAGCCACACTGAACATTCTCAAATGATTCGTTTTGTTATAATGACTTTAAAATCTATGTCAAGGATGCATTTTCAGAAGTTTTGATTGAATATGTAATATTAAACTACTTTTTAGCAGAGATGGGATGCATCTGAAGTTTGTTTAAGCCTTGAAAGATAGAATTTCTTAATGGGACTAGAATAAATAAGCTGAGGATATTGCTTTGATAGCTTCTGCACTGTTTTTCCATTCTCTCTTCTCTACCTGTAAGTGGCTTTTAGCCATGAGGCATAAAGGTGATTGATGGACCATAGATAGTGTTAATAGCATAAGCTTCGAAGTCATGGGGATCTGTGCCTTGTCCCAGATCCATTTGCTACTGGAGTGGCTTGAGACCATTCACTTCTGTAATTGCCTCAATCCTCAGTTTTCTCAATTACAAAATGAGAATTATGAGAGTATTTCACAGGAATTGTGTGAGAAGTAAGCACAGTGTAGAGTAATCAATCAACATATTAGAACTACTGCCGTTTAACTTGGAAGCAGATCACACCAATCAATATATTGCAATTATTAAAGTTTAATTTGGAAGCAGATCACACGTTTTATTTTAGAAAATAGAGAATATATTGTCCAAGAAAATAGCTGTTCACGATTACCTTCTTCAGTTGAATTTTATCACATATGTAGACTCAACCTTAATGAAAAGGACAGAACAATTAAGAAGATGTTCTTATAACACTCATGAAACAAAAGTACCTGCTTAACACAACAAGTTACACAATCTCAAAATATTATTTTTATTCAAAAAAGGAATGCTAGAAGTAAATACATATATGTTGGTGCATATATATATGAGAGGCTATTTGTCCTAGCATCTTCTGTTTTCAGTATTTCTTCAGTTTGTCTTGCTAGTGGTTAAAAATGGTTACCATTTTCAATAGTATGGTTACCATTCTTCAAGGCAGGATGTTTTATAGTATGTTAAAGCTGGGAAATTTTCTTTCTTTTTTTTAAACATTTTTAATTGATTTATAATAATTTTACAATGTTATGGGGAAATTATTTTCTATTTATACATTTTTTGCTTCATAGAGTTCAGATGAGAAGACCATATGTGTTTAAGTAATCAAAGATACTAAACCAGAAAATTTTAAGGAGCCATTATATGTTTTGTGTGATAGTTATTCACTTTATTTCATGAAAATGGGAGATATACTCAGAGACTCATGTTTTATAACACCATCTAGACTTCTGCCATGTTTATATCCACTTTCCATTTAAGAATGAACCAAATGGTATTTTAATTACTCAGTTAGCTAGCAGTACGCACTTGGATGTATTTTTAAGAATATTTGATCTTGTACACACAGAAAAATGTTGATTGGGTATGTACAAAAATGCAGGATGGTACATTTGAGCTGAACAATTTCCACAGCTACTGCAAATGTGCTATTTAAAAATTTTAATAAATTCAGGCACCTATTTCTACTGATCTGGACATTTCCAGAAAGCATTAAAGGGCAGTTAAAGCAAGGTATTATTATTACAATAATTTTATTTGTAACAAGTGTTACTTTCTAGTAATTTACAATTATTAGGTAGCTTATTTTTATACCTGCTTTTGTCGTGGATTAAATGTATTTATGATGCTAAATGAGCACACACACACACAAATATCTACAAAAATGTTTATGTCTTTGTATTAGGCTGTAAGTATCCAAACTATTTGTACCTATGAACAAAAGTTAGGATTGGTATGTTAGTCAAGTGTTTACTTCTTAAAGCAAGTGTTTATTTTATGTTTATAAGTTTCACCAAAAATATACTCAGGATAAAAATTAAAAATTAAATGACAGAAATTAAAGTGTAATTACTAATACTTCAGTCTTTAATGTTGAGAAGATAAGTTTGGCTTATTAATTAATGTCAATCAGAAAATATCTATATTCATTTCCATAATAAAAGTATATGCAAATAATAATTACTTTCAGAGACACAATAATGGCATATAATACTGAAAAAAGGGGGAATTTGGGAAAGAAGCCTTTTCAATGACAGTGTTCATAATCCAAGCCAAAATTGACTGTTAAACAAGTATATTGAGTCAAAACAGTAAATATTCATCCCCAGTTTCTGAAATTTTACTGAATCTAAATTTTAAATATTTCAAATATTTGAAAATAATTGGAAAACTTGAAAACTAAATAGTTATTTGGTTTTAGATAAAAATGATCTTAGATTTTGAGGTGCTTTAAAAAACTTATTTTGAAACATTTATCTAATAATTCAAACAATGTAATTTTGGTTAACTTTTTGTAAAGACCAGGTTTGAAACCGTTAAGGTATGAAATATAGAATCAGTCACAAGGCTGCACTGACAATAAAAAAAAACAAAAACAAAAACTTTACTGTGGCTTTTATAAAAGCGTAAATATCTGACTTCTATGCCCAACAGGTATAAAAACTCAATTTGGCTTTAATGGGTAAAAATAATGAAAAAAATATTTCTTACATTTCCTAGTATATAGCATTTAGTGTCATCAGATAGACCACTGGGTTGTAAAACATGAAATTATCATCTAATGGATATCATTTTGTCATAAAGCACTAATGAACAAAAAGTTCTGTTATCTGCATGTGCTTTTCATCACTGCATTTACTTGCTCTATTCCTTAGTTTTTAGACTGATACTTTAATTATAGACTTATTTCAAGAAACATTGGCAAAATAATGAAAATAGTAATTTACTAACAGTTTAGTTTTAAGAAAGTTTGCATAGAAAAAATGTCCCCACATTCTCAAGCGACAATGAGATTAGATGATAAACTAGCTAGCTAAAAATACCAAATTACAAGCATCATTAATTTGCTCTGATTTTCTTCTTAGTAAAAAGGACTTTCAAGGGCTTTAGTTTAATATGTCACAATAAATTTTATCTTGGCAAGTATTTATAGAAGAAATAAATTTAGACCTAATCTCTAAAGGCACATTGCTGAATCATATATTGGTATCAACTTTGAAATGTTTGATCTTTATGAAAGACAGGTTTTTTTTTTTTTTAACTTTTAAGATTAAAGAAGAAAACATGATACGGATTAAATTACAAGATTAAAAGAGACTATTTGTATTATGATTTTAAAGTGATGCTATGAATATTTTAGAGATCTGTTTTGTAGCAAAAACTGTGTTTTCAAATCTTCAAAAATGGCTTGTTTGCCTAATTAAGAGTTGGGATGCTGATTTAGTAAGTTCAGGTTTATATAAAACTAAAATTTCAGTGATTACCAACATGAAATTTTTGCCAAAGTAAATCTATTACAAAACTTGTATTAAATACCAAATTTTTTTGAGTAAATAAAAAGTTACAAAAATTTGAAGAGTAGTCTCTGAGGAGGAAAACTTTACCAACAAAACCATGAAGTACAAAGACACGGAAGTTACATTTATGAAAGCAGAGGGTGTTTTCTGAGAGAAATTACTGTTATGTAGGACATATCATTTGTTTATAAATTGTCTTGCTAGTGTCCTAAAATTTCTTAGCTTTTGATTAGTTTAATATCTTGACTTCTCAGTTCCCTAGGATCTGATCTTGAATTATGTTTTCTTATAATTTCCTAGAGCCTCTCAGTGCCTCTGACTCTTAAATGAGGCCATGACCCCTTATCTTTGCAACTTGCTCACCTCTGACCTCTCTAATTACCTTCTTCAGAGTATGGTGTCTATTGCTCAGCACTTTAATTTTCTATTTTTATGCTACACTCCTTAACTAGGTGTTTCCATCCATGTCTAATTAATCATCAATTCCTTTCAATTGCTCATCAAGAAAATGTTTCTCCCCTGGAATATTGCCAGCAGCCTCCTACCTAGCTCTGTGGGCCGACTATTGGTAAATATTGTTTACAGCAATGCCAAATGATGCCTTGCGGATGTGAATGTTTTAACATCAATCTCCTGCTGAAAACACTTCGATGGTTTCTCATTTTTAAGTGAAAGTTCTCAGCTCTATTAAGTCCAAAAGTTTGTCGCCACTTTCTATTACTCCAGCTTAGTTAAGTATTCAAATTACTTAGACCTATACGTATTTTATCATATTACTTTACACACATTTCTTTGTACTTTCATGTATTACAACATTTAATATATTACGTTTCTTCTCCATCCATTTATATATTTAATATTTAATTAAAACACTGAAATAGCTAATACATGAAACAGTACCATGGTAAGATGTGAAATTCACAACCATTTGTTTTTGGTTTTATTTATCAAGGGACCAACCTTTGTCTTACTTCTTGATAATAAGATAGGTCAAGTGGTGTCTGTCTTTAAGGCTGTCAGAAAGTAGTGGGTGTTGCAACACCACTTAGACACTTACTGCAAAGTGATACTTCAGCATCATTTAGATCAATATGTCTGTGCCTACATCCCAGGAGCCAAGGAGAGCAGGAAATTGCTAATTAGTGACAGAGTTTGGAAGACCAAGTGAGGTTCAATTGCCCTTTATTATGAGAAAGAGTGCTTTCAGCTTGATTTTGTGTTTGTACTAATATGCTTGTCCTTAAAAGACTTTTATTTGCCTTTCCTCTGAAATGGAACTGAAATCATGCTATCCTACTGTTTTATTTTTCTTAAAGCTACTTTATTTCGTTTCTTGAGTTCTCCAATTCTGCTTTTGACAAACGAGGCTAACGAAGCAATTTTAATGCAAGTCAGACATGTATCAAAACACAATAGCATGCCTCCTATTTTAAAAATGAACCCATTTTAGCATGATTTTTTCAATCAAATTAACATTTCATAGCTTCCTCCTAACACTGACCACATTTCAATCAAATATCCCTAGTGTTCATAAAATCAGTTTCAAATTTTGAACTAAGCAACATACATTCATCATTAAATTATGTAAATGAAATGTGACAGTTTTATATTCTGCCTAAACTTGTTCTCCATAAAATATTTTATCATATTTAATTCCTTTTCATATAATTTTACAGATATGTGTCATTTTCCATTCCCATTTTCTCTAATCGATTGTCTAGTCTTATACAAGGAGAGAGTTGAAACTGACAACGACAAGCCCAGTCTTATCTTCAAAAGGCAAAAAATAAAGTGCTGTCTAAAAGATAAGGATGAATAAGACTGTTTTCCTAAAATTATCAAATAGACATAACATTAATATGGCACATAATGAAAATCAGTTTTAAAGGATGACTCTACTCTCAATAAATGTTTCATTCAGTAACAATACCACTGACCCATAATTATTTAGCTGAGTTGTGTTTTTTAAAAATTTCAATTAACCCTATTCCTGGAGCCCATTTGTCTTAACAATATCTTAATATAAAAATAGAACAGTTAGGGATTCAGTGTGGGTTCTTAAAAATTCTGAAGGTTAGTACCCTTTAGGATATTCTTCCTCTTTTGAAATCTACCTAATGACACGTTTCCCCTGCCTTTTTAAACAATTGAGAAGTAATTGACATATTACATTAGTTTCAGGTATATAGCATAATGGTTCAATACAGGTATATATTATGAAATGATCACCACAGTATGACTTGTTAACATCTGTCGCCACACATAATTACAAATTTTACTTTTCTTGTCATGAGGAATTTTAAAATTTATTCTCTTAGCAACTTTCAAATATAGAATATGGTATTATTAACTCTAGTCAGCATGCCACATCTTCTATCCCTATGACATTTATTTCATAACTGGAAATTTGTACCTTTTGACCACCTTCACCCACTCACCCACTGCCACGCCCTATCTCCCACCTCTGGCAACCACGAATCAATCTTTCCTCTGTAGCTATGAGTTTGTTTTGTTTTTATTTTGTTTTAAGACTCCATGTATATGTGAGACCATACAGTATTTGTCTTTCTCTGACTTATTATACTTCCCATAATGCCCTCAAGTTTCATACATGGTACAAATGGCAAACTTCCCTCTTTTTAATGATTGAATAATATTCCATTGTGTCTATAGATGCCATGTTTTCTTTATATGTTCATCCACTGATAAACACTTAGGTTGCTTCTATGTCTTGACTATAGTAAATAATGCTGTAGTGAACATGGGGTGCATTTATCTTTTCAAAGTAGTGATTTGGTTTTCTTTGTGTAAATACCAAGAAGTGGTATTTCTCTATCAAACAAAACCTCTGTTTTTAATTTTTTGAGGGACCTCCATTCTGTTTTCCATAGCGGCTGCACTGATTTATATTCCTACCTGTGGTGCTTGAAAGTTCCCTTTTCTCCACATCCTCACCAACACTTGTTATTGTTTGGCTTTTTGATAATAGCCATTCTGATAGGTGTGAGGTGATATCACATTGTGATTCTGATTTGCATCTCCCTGATGATTAGTGATGTTCAATACCTTTTTATGTACCTGTTGGTCATTTTTATGTTTCTCTGGAAGAGTGTCTGTTCAGCTCCTCTGCCCACCTTTTAATCAGATTTTATTTCCTGTTGAGTTGTATGAGTTCTTTATATATTTTGGATATTGACCCCTTCCCAGATACATGATTTGAAAATACTTCTCTCACTTGGTAGGTTGCCTTTATGTTTTGTCAATGGTGTCTTTTTGCTGTGCAGAGGCTTTTTAGTTTAATGTAGTTCCTCTTACTTATTTTTGCTTTTGTTGCCTTTGCGTTTGGTGATATATCCAAACAATCATCAGGACCAATGTCAAGGAGCTAACTGCCTTATGTTTTCTTCTAGGATTTGTAGTTTTAGGTCTTATGTTCAAGGCTTTAATCTATTTTGAGTTGATTTTTGTGCACAGTGTAAGATAGTGGTCCAGTTTCATTTTCTTGGATGTGGCTGTCCTGTTTTCTCAGAATGATTTATTGAAGACTGTCCTGTCTCTTTTGCATATTTTTTGGCTTCTTTGTCAAATTAATTGACCATATATGCATGGCTTTATTTCTGAACTCTCTATTCTGTTCTGCTGACCTATTTGTCTCTTCAATGCCAATATCATACTGCGTTGATTACTGTAACTTTGTAACATAATTTGAAATCAGGTAGCATGATGATTTTAGCTTTGTTCTTAAGATCACTTTGGCTACTCAGAGTCTTTTGTGGTTTCATGGGTATTTTAGGATTGTTCTATTTCTGTGCAAACAGTTGGAAATTTGATAAGAAGTACATTGAATCTGTAGGTTGAGTGGGCAGTATGGACATTTTAACAATGTTAATTCTTCTAATCCATGAGCATGCAGTATCTTTCTGTTCGTGTCGTTCATCAGTGTCTCACAGTTTTCAGTGTACAGGTCGTTCACCTCCTTGGTTGATTTTTATTCCTAGGTAATTTATTCTTTTTGACACAATTATAAATGGCATTATTTTTAAAATTTCTCTTTCTGATAGTTGATTCTTAAAAAAAGTAACAAAATAGATGAATCTCTTCAGATTATTAGGAAAAGACAAAATGGTACAAATATAAAGGTGGGCACTACCTACACACAAAGTAGAGATTTTAATGATAGCACGAGAAATGCATCAACAACTATATACCAACGTTCTTTAAAAATTAGGTGAAATATTACATTTTTAAAAATAACATACTCTACCAAAAGTGATGTTTACTTATTCCCATAAAGAGTATTTATTTAAGATCTAGAACAAATATATTAAACATTAAAACATTGGAAGCAGTCCTCTAAAAGCAAGAATAAGACAATTAGTCAAGTATCACTGTTTCTATCCAACATTGTTTTGGAGGTTCTACCCCAGGTAATTAAAAAAAAGGATAATTAGAAGATAAAGAATGTAAATCAGGAGTAATAAGAATTTTTCCATACGATATGATCATCTACATAGAAAACACAACATAACTCACCTGTTAATTATTTCATGTAATAGAATTTGACAAGGTGGTAAATGGTGATATATAAAGAGTAATTATATGGGAGAGTCCATTGTATTTCTGTAAAAGGTAGGAAACTGGAAAGTTCAATTAAAGAGAAGACATCATTGAAACTTATACAAGATAATATCAAGTATTTAAAAATAAAAATATAATGTAGCATATGCAGAGGAAATTATACAAATGAGGTAAAACTAAATTGAGATACATCATATTTATGGACAGGCAGATAATGGTGTGAAATGCTGAATCTGCCTAAAATGATCAGTTACTCAAATCAGAATCAGAAGAATTGTTTATTAGATCCAGTAAATGATTTTGAATTTTATAAGGAAGGGTAAAAAAGAAACTATAATGAACTCAGAAGAGGAGTGAGAAGATACTTGATAAACGAAATAAGACTTATAAACTGCAGTTATGAAGATAGTGTGGCATTGGTGCAGAGAGTCAAATTGATGAGATCCAGAACCTTGCCTGTGTGGAGTTTTAATACACAACAAACGTGGCCTATTCTATCAGTGGGGTAGGAAATGACTGTAACACAAATGAACCTGGGAAACAATTATACACGTGGAAAAAATTATACTCTTACTTCACAACATACACTAAAACTTAATTCAGTTTCCTTAAAAATTATGGTAAAATATAACACTAAAACTATAGTTTAAAATATAAATGAACATTCATATTGAAATAATGAGATTTCTTAATGTTCCTTCTTTCTTAATTGACTGCAACAGGAAATATTGCATTTAATCCCATTAAAGTAAGAACATTAATCCTTAAGAAGCTTCTTTAAGCTAAGCGAAGAGATTACAAACTGGAATGATGTAAGTGCACAAAACCAGCAAAATATTAATATCAGGAGTACATAAAGAACTCCTAAAAATATGAGAACGCCAAAATCCAATAGAAAAAATGTTTTAAAAATGTAACTAGCTATTTCATAGAAATTAAAGTACATATGATCAAAACACATGTGATACTCAGCATTATTGATCTAGTATTCTAATCAAGAAAACAGTATGATGCCATATTCCTCTTATTGTGTTGTCAGGAGTGTAAAGCATAGAGAAGATACAGATCTGCATTATCGTGACATCCTGCTAGCGGGAGTACACATTTGTACAACCACTTTTGAAAATGGTTTAGTATTATCTTCTAGACAATCGAAAGTTGAATATTTATGAACTCTAAAACCCTTTGCTATGGGTCCAAGAGCAATGCTTGCACACGTACACTCACATTTGGACAATAATATTGATAGTAGTGCTGCTCACAGCAGCAAAAGTATAGAAACAGTGGAGATGTGGAGCAGTGGGAGAGTGGGTTGAAACAACCCCTAGATACTCGCTTGATGAACATTATAGAAGAGTCAAAACAAATGAAGTACCATCTTATACAGCAGTACAGATTTATCCTGGCAATATGATATTCAGTGAAAAAGTATGTTCCTAAAGTTGCATGCCCCATGAATTCTTAGAAAGTTAGAAGCATCTTAGATATAAGCACACACCCTTTTTAAGGGCTACATACAGAGTACATGTGCATATAAAACTGAATAAAATAAGTAAGCAAAGGATGAGCGTGGGAATGGGAAGGAGTCTCAGCTGGTTTCAGATAGTAAGGCAGAGGGATGGGATTAAGGAGGAATCAACCATTTGGTTGTAACTTTTGTTTGGGTTGGTAGATTCCTAGTGCACAATTTATTAAAAAGTTAATAAGTAAGTCACTGAACCTATAGCAGTCTGCATAAACAAATGATCAATATATAACAAACAGAGGCTTATGGTTATTCCAACGATTGGTTCGTGAGATTCAAAAAATCAATGATTATAGTCTTAGTGGGCTTTGGGGTATGGATAAATCTTGACTTGGTTAGTTAAAACACTAAACATCTGGCACTAAATGATTCTCTATTCTAACCAACACCTACTATCAATGCATTTTGAAATTGAAGTTAATATTTATCAAGCATGTGAAGGGATTAATAACAATGTACACACACACCATCCACAAGTGAGAGTGTTTAGCTGTTTTGAACTGAAGTATACAAATCTTTATTTGGAACAATAAATACTTCTTAGAACCTATTATATGTCTAATGTTCAAAAGAATAAAGTTCATAAACAGATTTGCTGCTTTCCTGTGCATTCTGTTAGTAACTCATTACCATATTTTAACTTCTGTTTGACCTTGTCAAAACAATCCTCAATATGATGATTATAAAGTTTCAGACACTCTGAACTTACAGCCAGTAAACCTTTTGTTTGATAACTTGACAAGTAATTCTGATCAGTTTTGTTGCTGTAATTTCCACTAAGGGATCATGCTATTTTATATTAACTCACAGGCTCTCTTTGCCACTGTCTATTGATATGACCATAGTAATAGAAATATGATATACATAATTTTGTTAAAAAAAAACTCAAAGCATTTTTATCAGAATTTTTGATCCTTTTCTCCATTTATCAGTTGCTAGCAGGTTAAATAGAGAAATGATTTAGGTAATAAACTGGAAATAAGTTTGACTAAGCAATAGTAGAAATGGGACAAGAGCCCATTTTTTTTTTTTTTTACAATTTCAGGCTAATATTATTAATAACTTGTTTTTTAAACCGTCCAATATTACAGAGAATTTACTAGGTACCAGACACTATTCTAGGTAATAATTCCAGTGATTATTTCTAATGGGTGGCATAATAAATATGCAAACAAACATATAAAACTAGGGATTAAGATTTAAGAATGTATGGATGGTAAAGTAATGGATGGGTGACTATGGTGTTCTGTGTGGTCAGAGAATTGTATCTCAGGATATGGCATTTAAAATGAGATCTGAATCACAAGGAGTCAATCATATGTAAATCAAGGGAAGAGCATTCCAGGCATAAGTAATACCTGTGCAGACATCCTGGATTGAAAATGATCTTGGGATGCTGGAGATCATTGTGTACAATAGTGAAAGTGATATTCAGTTGGCAAGAAAGGGGAGTGATTGATGATGGAGGTGGACTAGGTGCCCTACATCTGAGTGATCTCTGAGAAGTGGTTAACAGAAGTCAGTTTTTTTTTTTTTTTAATCAACACTAGCTCAAATTATCTCTGGTTCCATAGTATTTAATGTTCTTAAAATTGATAATGCTGTAAATTAAATTAGCATACCTATGTATAACTATGTATACTTAATCTACTTGAAGAGAAATTATTCACCTTGAAAACTTAAGTGCACTGGGAGGTTTTGTGGTTCAAAATCCACAACTGGATTTTGAAGACTGAAAAAAAAATCATTGTTCAATGAAGAAACTATTCCAGTTTACTTTTTATAAAGATTAAAAAAAAACAAACAACAACTCCATAACCTTAAACTATATCTGAAGTAACCTAAAGAAAAGTCCTCTGTGTCCATGATGTTGAAACCTATGGTCCTGCTTCCCCACAGCCTCCCATGTTCTGTGGCCCTTGCCTTCCTCCTCCCTGCTCCCCAGCCTGGAGAACTAGTGCCCCTCCCTCCTTCTTACTGCATTTACAGACCTTCAGGCCTGTTTGTGGTACTTGCTGTCAGATTATATCATATGGTCCCATTTTTATAGTCATACTGTCCTCCTCATTTCCTCCCCTTTGTTTACTAAAGATTTTAGCACCTGCCTTACTGTGTGCTTCTCAATTACTGTTCCTATTGGATTATTTCAGTACCCACTTAGATGATCGATTCAACACCCCGACTTCTCCATTCCTTGTTCTCACTCACATCAGCTCCCTCACTGCTTGACATACCAATAAGAGCCCGCACCCCAAGTTTCGGTTTCCAGAACCCACTCGTAGTTTATGTAAGTTTAAGACACATAGGTTTAAATTCAGTGTTTGCATTTTTTGACATAGACCTTAGATATTTTCTAAATCTTGTAGAAGCAGATTCCTCGATCGTGATTTTTATTATCTCAATAACAATTATTGTTACACTACTAACTAGCTTCAGGAAAGGTAATGTAGAAGAAGGAGACAGTCTTCTCTTACCTCATTCTCTTACTTACCCAATGAAAGTTTTGTACCTTTTTGTAACTCAAATTGTCGTTAATGGATGGATTTGTGAGTTTGCATAAGCATTTGTGGTGGTTCTCTACTTTTATTAGACTGTAAAGGTTGCTTCTTTTTAAGCTGTATTCAGTCCATAAATAACAAAGCTGGTAGCATGGGTATTGTTATTGGATTAGTGGAAATCAGAAGTCATGACATACTTGCAGAAACAGTAGAAATGAACTATATTATTAATAATGAAAGGATTTTTTGGTCTTACTAAAATGTGACCACAAAGAGACTGTTACTTTTCAGGTTCTACCAAGGAAGGTAAAAATGTTTGACCAACGAGCCCAAGGAGATTTAGTTCTATTAAGAGAGAAACTGACCAAGATGATTTGAGTCACCAGTTTTAGTTATAAAAGAGGGTTGTATACCCTTCCATGAGCAGTGTCACTACGAAATTCAAGTACCTGATTCACCTGAGCAGAGGCAGAGGGATGGGTCTTGATTTCTCTCATCACCAGGAACCCAAGTGCAAGTTCTGTAAGACGCTGAGATCTCACACAAAAACATTTTTCTATAGGCTTGAGAATCCATTGCTCAGTTCTTACATTTTTTCTTCAGGTTAAACAAGCTCTGTGTTTGCTAGAAGGAACAGACAGTTTTCTTAGTTTTTGACCATATTCCTTTAATGAAGACTTTTGATTAAGATTTGGGGAGTCCTATTTCTGCCCCAAATGGAGAAACAGGAACCAAGTTTAGCCTCATGGCTTAAACAGCTAGAAAAGTGGGTGAAGTACAGCAAACAATGGTTTACATACATGGGGAAAAAGGCAGAGGGAAGGGAGATAGACAAAGTAAGGCTACAGGTACCTCAGCTCACTGCCCAGAGTTCCCAGGCCATTCTACAGAAAGGGACACCTAAACAGAGCCCTGTGATCTCAGAGTTGAGAAGGTAGAGACCAGAGTTCATGGAGGCCACAACTTCTAGAATTTGTGAATCAAATACCACAGAGGAGGGAGAATGGGAGAGAGAGAGAAAGCCCTCTGAAAAGGGTGTCCCCTCAAATCTTTGATCCTATAATGACTGCTGAAGCATAAAAGATAACCACCAAGCAAAGAGAAAAATACTGGAATAGTTCCTGTTCCTACAAACTAGACTGGAAATCTTGTAATGCATGGGTTACTTGGTAGAATTGTCAGATTATATTATCAATGGGATTAAGTTAGCCCTACACCAAAGCTGTTTTTTACTTGCTTTATGAGACTTAAAAGCAAACCTTCAAAGCATCTACCTAATTTCAAGTAATTTAATTGCATGCCAGAACAAAGGGCAATGCTTTTTAAAGACACATCAAAATCCAGCAACAAGTATCACTGTAAAACACACAGTGTCTAACACTCAATCATAAATACTCAGATAAGCAGAAAAATGTCATCCACGCTCAGGAGATAAATAAGTAAATAAAAATGGAATCCGAACTGAACAAGACGATGAAACCAGTAGACAAGGATGGCAAATCAGCGTTTGTAATTATTCTCCCATATATTCAAGATAGTAGAGGAAAACACATGCATGACTAGCAGAGAAACAGAAGATACAAAAAAGAGGAACTGAAAGCTACTTTTTTAAGCGTATAACTCTGAAAGTTGGAAACCTGGCTTGTGAAAATTGAAATTCAGATGAATGCATGGGTAGTATTTTTGCAAAGATACCCTACAGGGTTTCCTAGAATACACACTCATTCATCTTTTGCCCTCCAGTGGGGAGCATCATACTAAGCATATAGCTTAGTACTGAGTGTTTCCTAAGGCAGTGCTGGAAACACAAAACTGGCCTAGTTATTTCTGAGTATAAATTGGTGTGAACTTGGCTTTCAAACAATATTTACCTAATTTTAATAAATTATAGAGGCTATCAAGTTCAGAAATTTTGAGATCATGATATATTTCTACTCTTGAGATTCAACATTGATTTTGGAAATGAATTTTCTTTCTTTTTTTTTTTTCCTTTTCAGATTCTTTTTTATTACAGATTACTACAAGATATTGAATATAGTTCCCTGTGCTATACAGTAGAAACTTGTTTATCTATTTTATATATAGTAGTATATGCAAATCTTTATTACTATAAAGTTTATTTTTTAAACACTTTTTGAGTTATAGTCATTTTACAATGTTGTGTCAAATTCCAGCATAGAGTACAATTTTTCAGTTATACATGAACATATATATATTCATTGTCACATTTTTTTCTCTGTGACCTACCATACGATCTTGTATATATTTCCCTGTGCTATACAGTATAATCTTGTTTATCTATTCTACATATGCCTGTCAGTATATACAAATTTTGAGCTCCCAGTCTATCTCTTCCTACCCCCCTCCCCCTTGGCAACCACAAGTTTGTATTCTGTGTCTATGAATCTGTTTCTGTTTTGTATTTTTTTTTTTTTTTTTTTAGATTCCACATATAAGCGATCTCATATGGTATTTTTCTTTCTCTTTCTGGCTTACTTCATTTAGAATGACATTCTCCAGGAACATCCATGTTGCTGCAAATGGTTTTATGTTGTCGATTTTGATGGCTGAGTAGTATTCCATTGTATAAATATACCACCTCTTCTTTATCCAGTCATCTGTCAATGGACATTTAGGCTGTTTCCATGTCTTGGCTATTGTAAATAGTGCTGCTATGAACATTGGGGTGCAGGTGTCTTTTTGAAGTAGGGTTCCTTCTGGATATATGCCCAGGAGTGGGATTCCTGGGTCATATGGTAAGTCTATTCCTAGTCTTTTGAGGAATCTCCATACTGTTTTCCACAGTGGCTGCACCAAACTGCATTCCCACCAGCAGTGAAGGAGGGTTCCCTTTTCTCCACAGCCTCTCCAGCATTTGTCATTTGTGGACTTTTGAATGATGGCCATTCTGACTGATGTGAGGTGATACCTCACTGTAGTTTTGATTTGCATTTCTCTGATAATTAGTGCTATTGATCATTATTTTATGTGCCTATTGATCATTTGTATGTCTTTTTTGGAGAATTGTTTGTTTAGGTCTTCTGCCCATTTTTGGGTTGGGTTGTTTGTTTTTTTCTTATTAGGTCGTATGAACTGCTTATATATTCTGGAGATCAAGCCTTTGTCAGTTTCATTTGCAGAAATTTTCTCCCATTCAATAGGTTGTTGTTTTGTTTTACTTCTGGTTTCCTTTGCTGTGCAGAAGCTTGTAAGTTTCATTAGGTCCCATTTGTTTATTCTTATTTTTATTTCTATTGCTTGGGTAGACTGCCCTAGGAGAACATTTTTGAGATGTATGTCAGATAATGTTTTGCCTATATTTTCTTCCAGGAGGTTTATTGTATCTTGTCTTACGTTTAAGTCTTTGATCCATTTTGAGTTTATTTTTGTGTATGGTGTAAGGGAGTGTTCTAGCTTCATTGATTTACATGCTGCTGTCCAGTTTTCCCAACACTATTTGCTGAAGAGATTGTCTTTTTCCATTGTGTGTTCTTGTCTCCTTTGTCGAAGATTAGTTGACCAAAAGTTTGTGGGTTCATTTTTTGGGCTCTCTGTTCTGTTCCATCGATCCATATGTCTGTTTTTGTACCAATACCATGCTGTTTTGATTACTGTAGCTCTGAAGTCTGAGAGTTATTCCTCCAGCCTCTTTCTTTTTCTTCAGTAATGTTTTGGCAATTCTAGGTCTTTTGTGGTTCCATATAAATTTTATTGTGATTTGTTTTAGTTCTGTGAAATATGGCTTGGCTAATTTGATAGAGATTGCATTAAATCTGTAGATTGCCTTGGGCAGTGTGACCATTTTAACAATATTGATTCTTCCAATCCAGGAGCATGGGATATCTTTCCATTTTTTAAAGTCTTCTTTAATTTCCTTTATCAGTGTTTTATAGTTTTCTGTGTATAATTCTTTCACCTCCTTGGTTAAATTTATTCCTAGATATTTTATTACTTTGGATGCTATTTTAAAGGGGATTATTTCTTTGCTTCTTTTTCTGTTGATTCATCATTAGTGTAAAGAAATGCAACTGATTTTTGAACATTAATCTTGTAACCTTCTACCTTGCTGAATTTGATCAGCTCTAGTAGTTTGTGTGTGGACTTTTTAGGGTTTTCTATATATAGTATATCATGTCATCTGCATATAGTGAAATGTATTTCATCTTTCCTATCTTGCTGATAAAGGATGTAGCATTAATCCTAGCTAGATCTGTAACAGTCTTTCTATAAATTTAAAACCTCCCTTTTTCCCCAATCAAATCTGTGTGAATAGGGAATAAGCATGTATTCTTAGACTAATGATATAATAAGATATATTAGTAAATATATATATTTATATATAGCCGATAAAGCTTTGTAATTATTATTTAAAAATAATACATGTAGCAGCAAGGTACTCTGTGTTCCAAATATGGCCCTGCTGATTCTTTCCCTTATTTTTTCCCTAGAATCAGAAATTTTCAACATTATTTTTATAAATTTGTATTTTATTTGAGTATTGATTCAGTACCTGTAGGAATGACTGCCCCACGAATAACTTTCATTAACATAGGCAAACAATGAGTAACAGCAAGCTATAATAAAGTTAGTATTATTGCATCATTATTAAGTTTTTCTGAAATGCTTCACATCTTGAGTACACTAACAGATGTTAAAACATCTTCTTGTAAGTGTAATTCTGGTTTTATTTTATTAAAATGTAGTGTCTACACAGGTAAACTGGGATTTGAGAGCTGTGCCTGACATTTCACTTCAAAGTGGAGGCCACCAGCATTTACAGCTACTGCTGTTCTATTAAATATTTGTCAGATGGAAAGACAGAGGGTTACTTTCTCTCATACACCTCGTACATTCGGCACCGCTCCTAAGAAAAATATCACCTAGGCATCAACACAAATTTCATTTTTTGATTGAAATTCTGATAGCATTTATTATTCAGACATTGGCGTTATCACTTCAAGACTAGTGCACGTATCATAGAAATAAAAATGCAGTTTTGTTATTTGAAAAGAAAGAGAGGATTTGGGAATTGACATATTGCAAAAAGACTTAATTTGCAGTTTACTTGGTGTACTTTCAGGATTGTTGCCTCGATTTATTTTACTTCAAAGCATAGTTTGAACTTCTCTATATTGAATCATCATTTTACATCCATTTCAGACAAAACAGTTATATTAATAATCCATTCGGTTTGTTGCCACATGTCAAAGTTTACACCAGTACTACGCACAAAGAAACACTCAGATACAAAATGGAAAAAAGGAAAACCACATTAATCAGAAAACTCCCAAGCAGAAGTTGGTAATATTAGGCTGTCTGCTTCTAAAGCAACAGTGATATTTTTCATAACTGTGAGACTTAATCTATTTCATATCCTGTAATTTTGTAAACAGTTTTGTCAACTGCACATAAAAAACATGTTTAATTTTAATCACCACAACACATTTATTAAGGGTGATATTCCAAAAGGCCATTGGCTCATTTATATAGTAAAAGTGTTGCCACAAAATTTTTTCTACAAACAATTGGCATTCTGGTGGATTTGTTTATCGGTATCCATAATAGTTAAAGCATTTTGTTATTTCACCTTTTGCCTGTTCAAACTCTTGTCACTTTTCACCTTTCTCATAGTATCAGTAGTATAATCTGAGTTTGGTAAGAGATACTTTGAGCTGACTATATAACAAAGTTAGTGATAATGCCATTCTTCTATTTTGAAAATTATTTTTCAATTTTCTCCTTCAAACTTAAGACCTATAAACTCTAGATTTGTTCTTTACATAACTGGGTAAATACAATGGTGTTTGACATGAAGAAATGAGAGGGAAGTTTAAAGCATGTTTTTCCATTTCCTTCTTAACTTGTATGGCACTTTTGTGAAAAACACAATTTCTCTAAGGTCTTTGTGACCTGGAAAGAAATATGAAAAATAGCAAAGGTTGGGTTTTCCCCAGTGCTGGAAATGAGGGCAGTGCATAGGAAAGGAGTTCCAGGAATTCTCTTGAAGAGCCAGTAAATCAGTTATACTTGTGGGAATGGTCAACATTAAAGCATTCAGTTACTAAAGACTTGTTCTTATCACCAAGAAGCCAAAAACTATACTATTAGCCTCAGAAACAAAACTCTCAAAATTAAATAGGATCCTGAAGGTTAAAATTTGGAAGTGTCATTTTAACATTTAGTCTGAATTATGAAATTTGTGAGTAATGAATTGAATAGCTTATGAGTGAATTATAATTCAAATTACTTTGAAAGACTAGGTATTAACTTTATGTTCCTTTGAAGCTGGAGTCAGACTAATTAACTAAAGCCAGGCATACACATTTTTGAATTGAGAACTCCCTTTGGTTTTCTAGAAAGAAGAATAATTACTGGCTTTCTGTTAATGTTTCTTTCCCATGTGTGAGAAGAAAAACTATCTTTAAGCGTTGTAGTCAAGCGTGAACTTTCTACATTGTCTTCTCTTAACCTGTGCACTGTCTCGCTGGTATTTGTCCAGGTAAAATTTGGACTCATTCATAAACAAAACAGTTTCATCCTGATAATATTGCTGAACACTTACTACTTGCAAAGTACTGGGATAGTCTGGGGTGATGTAATGATAAGGAAGATACAATCTCTGCCCTCATAAAGATTATGATAAGTAAAAGTATAAGGCAGTCAATTATTAGACTCTAAAGTGATAACTGTCGTATCATCCCTGCATTTTTAAGGTTGTTTCTAATGCTTTCATCGCTGCTGTTTTCCTTTTGGTACTCAACATAGTGTATTGAATTGAATATGCATCCAATAAGCAAAGCCTGAATGAGTAAAACTCTGCATGTGAGTACTACAAACTACTCCAGGAAAACTGCTTTGAGTCTTAAGCTATGTGCTCAATGAACCTCAATAAAAATGAATTAAAAGCAGTGATAACCCCAGATCTCAGACCTTCTCATCATAAAAATCCTTGCAGTTTAATGCATAATCACTTACCGTTACCATTTCATTTCCTTATCTTTTGCCTGTGTTGTATTGTATGCAGTAATTAGAATTGATTTTTATAGTACAATTTCACAAGTTATCAAAATAAGTACTCTTCTAAAGGCCAGAAAAAGATTTATGGTATACTTTCAGTTGTTAACTCTACAATTCTATTAAAGAAAATCAACGAATGTTTAATAAGCCCGTGTAGTATGGTGCTCGTCTAGGCATTGTCCATCAACGTTTACAGGCAGATTCTTTTTTTTAAGGTCACTTTTGTAAATACTCTCTCCAGATGACTTCTCCACTGTTCTAGAATCATTATTTCAAATTTACAGCTGATGAATATTTTTTAGAACTTAAGATTCTCACTGTCACCTATTGATGTTTAAACTTGAAATATATTTATGTAATTATAAATGGCAGCTCTAAATATGGAGAGTTTAGCTGAGCACTGTAAAATCAGATTGGCTAAAACAAACTCAGAAATTTAGATAAAAGATGAATATGAAAGAACTTGATGAAATGCATAGGAATAGCTGTAAGACCGATGGTTCTTGGATATGTGTTTGGAGAAGCCCATTAAAACTGTGTTTTCTTCTAGTCTCTGACGACTGTATCTGGTTCTTTCTGAGCTGCATGAATTTTAATAAGAGGACTGCATTGCTCACCTACTGAGCTTTGACTGCAACTACTTAATTTCTTTTCCATTAAATGGTCAATAGATTTGTGGTTTCTGAATTGTAAAATGCACAGGGAATCGTTACTTTAGAATTATTGTTAGATGGGATAAGTATGCATATTATGTCAGTAAAATTGATGATTCCTTAAGATGGAAACTCCACCCACTTAATTTTCTCTGAAACCCAGAAATTAGTGGTTTGCTTTAAGAATTTGAAGATTAAAAAAAAAAAAAACCCAAAAATTGGCATGTCCATTATTTTTATCTAACATTTTGTTAAATGGGAAATAAGATAGAAAATTAACTGAGAAGTACTTCCCAATATGATTTTTAAAAAGCATTGCCCATCTACTGCTGAAATGTTGAGAAGTCGTGTTTTATTCTTTCAGAAGATAATGGCAGTGCAGAGTGCGTTGAGTGTAAGTGTATGTATCATCAGTATTTTTCCTTCAAAAGAATTCTTTCTCACAATCTATACTTAATATGATTAGGTCATAATATTTGGTTGGGAAATTCATAATGCTTTCTTATTGACCAAAATTTACATCTCAGAGCTCATTTTTGGTCACAATTTTCTTGTTGATTTTCATCACCCAAAGCTGTTAAGCATTTATTTCCTTGTCCTTTGATTTTTGCTTCATTAATGTTGAACTGTGAATGTGGTAGGTAGAATTTTGACCCTCATATCCTCCGTCCCTTCATGTTCTGCCTATGCATGGTACATTACATGGGTATGTGGTTTTGCAGATGGAATTAAGGTTATGTCTTAAAATTATGATGGTGGATTATTGAGTGGGCCTAATGTAATTACAAGGGCCCATAAAAGTAAGAGAGAGCAGGAGTACCTGTCAGAGATGCAACAGAAGAAAAGGTAGGAAGGTCTCAAAGCATAAAACAGACTCAACCTGCCATTGCTGGCTTTGAAGATGGAGGAGGGGCCATGGGCCAAGGGATGTGAATGGCTGCTGTAAGCTAGGGATGGCTCTAAGGGAAATGAGCACCTCATTCCTACAACCACAGGATCCGAATGTTGCCAATAACTTAAACAAGCAAGAAAGGAATTCTCCCCTAGAGTCTCCGGAAAGAAATATAGCCCAGCTGATACCAAGATTTAGCTTTGGGAGATTCTGAACAGTATCCAGCTGATTTTTCTACACTTCTCACCCACAGAAACTGTGGGATTATAAATGGGTTTTTTAAAGTTGCTAAACTTGTGGTGATATTTTATAGCAGCAATAGAACAGAAATACACTGAATCTTCAATACTTTGAGACATTAGATTACAAATTTCTAGCTTAAGTGTATTTTGGTGAAATAATATATTTTCCATAATTTTCAAAATGTAAAACATTGAAATGTTCTATGAGTATTAAAAAATAAATAAAAACAACCTTTACCTTCCAAAAATATATTAATAAATTCTAACCTAGCTTTTAAAATGATCTTTCTATAATGTTGGTAATTTATCCCCCAAATTAAATAGAATTCTTTCAAGTGAAAATGCTGTTAAAATGTGATATGCTAAAAGTCAAACAAAGAAAACCCAAGAAATTGTTTTTGTTGGCTTACGATGCCACTTACTGAAAATATTTGAAATGAGAGTTAATCCACTAAACGTCATTTGCCAATTTCCTGACATCATCCTTGACCTGGTTATTTTTTCTATCCAAAAGGCCAAAGAACCTAAAAAGAAGAAATATTGTTTGAGCACTGTGGTCTTAAGTGATCATTTTGTCTTTACTAAATGTTAAAAGACCCCTTTATTATTGAAGCAAGTTTTCAGAACTAGGTGAACTCAATCAACAGTTTCGGGTACTATTTTTTGTGCCTGTGTTGTGTTAGACCACAAGGAAATGACGCCATCATTACAACACATTATCTGCTCCTTTTGTGGGTAATCTGTAGTTTACCTCTATATTAATAATAATTGAAATATTTTGGGGATAGAATATTTACACTGTTTATTTTACAATGTAAATAGTGAAGAAACATTAGTTTGAAATCTAGGGCTGTTGCTTAAATATTCTCTTGCTCCTATTTGTAAAGTCAATAGATTGCGAAGAATCACTAAATACAATTTTCTGCCTTCTTCACAAAACGTAGGCGACAATGCAGTCAACCAGGTCAACATGCAAGTATCTGGAAAAAACATGCTAGTTTTAATGTGTTAAAGTAAGTACATCTATATTTAGAGTGAAACATAATAAAATGTTTTAAAGTAAAAATAGAAAAATGCATAGCATACTTTGTGGCACTCACATGCACCGCTTTTAATAGTGTGTCAGAAAGCCCAGGAATAACTCTTGCGTGTGAGTCCAAACTTCTTAGGAAGCTTGATTTCTGCATTTTCTTTTCCAGTAGATACTTTATTCATGTCCTGTGATTATAAACCGGTCTAACTTACCAACATTTAGATTTCTGATAGTATTCTGTTGTTGAGCACATCTCATGAGGAAGATTCTTTTAAAGCACAGTATGAAGTTTATGGAGGTGAAATTCTATACATCACAAAGTTCATTCTAACGAAATTTTCCAATATAGAAAATAATCAGCTTTAGCTAGTCTCATTTAACTCTTTCCACAAGGGACAAATCCCCACCACATCCAACCAAGGTCACGGTAATGTTCCTTCATCTGATTAACAGTGAAGGAAGGAGAATGGTTAATTTCATAGAACTGATGAATAATTCATAATAACATGATTGGTGTAATGTTTCTGAATATAGTTACTAAAATGCTGTTCATATTTTCTTGGAATTATTCAATAATTCTATTAATATTAGAGCTTATTACTTTGACCTTGGTTTGTAATTTTCCTACAAAGGAATCAAAACCTGAGCTCTGATGTGAATTTATTCTATTAAGCTTCTCAGTAACTAAAGATCCTTCTTCTGTAGAAGCTTGGAAAGAAAACTTGGAAATCTTTTTTGGAACAAAAAGAAACAATGGTATAGATTCAAACCTTAGTTAAATTCACACTACTATAAGCCAGTAGAAGATAACAATAGAATAGAATAACACTTTCCTCAGTAAGTTCTGATTCCTTATCAACCAAGTATACCATACCTTAGAACGAGTGAAATTGAATAAAATGACCCTTCTTATGACTGGTGCGCAGGTAAGGTAGCTGGGGATAGAGGAGTGAGGCTGTGATGTGTATTTGCTGATCTTTATGGTGTAAATATCTCCATAATGACTGATTTTAAACTCCTGACATGATGGCACTGAACTCGTAGTTAATAAGAGAGATGCACAATCGACTCTTATGAGAAGAGCCAGTAAAAGCCTCCTCCCAGACCAAAAAATAATAGTGAAATCAAATGGATGGTTGATTTTCTCGCTATAATTCTTATAGTTTCTGCACAATGAAATTATCCAGACCAATGTTTCTCAGACTTTAATATGTAAATGCATCACTCCAGCAGATTCTTGTTTAGAACAGATTCTTATTCATGTTTGGAAGGAGGCCTTTATTTCTGTAAATAAATACATTTCTGTTACACAGCAATATTTCAGGAAGTTCAGCAAGCTTGTATTTTGCCTCTTATTTTTAATATTTAGTTGTTTCTAATTTAGGGACTTTTTAATGTATCTATAATGCTTTAGCTTCTTGGTCCTTTATTTTGTATTTCTTTCCATTCCTTTTGAGGTGCCCAAAATGTTTCAGTGCCCAGATAAAAGTGTTGTGTATTTGTAAGGTATTTTTCCTGCTATGAAAATGTCCTTTCCCCGATGGTGTAGCCTTTGTAATGAATTAGATTTTTTTTGCCAACCACTGATAAACAATTTATATTCTTTATTGTGTCTCGAGTTAGCCTGCTGTATAAGGATGTCTTTGTTTAAAGGAAAGTAATCTGTTCATGATGAAGAAAATGACCATTATGACAAAAATAATAATGACCAGTCCCTTCTCTTCATCCATCCATCCACTGACAGACACTTAGGTTGTCTCCTCACCTTGGCTGTTGTGAATAATGCTACAATGAACATAGGACTACAGATACCTCTTTGAGATAATGGTTTTACTTCCTTTGAGTATATAACCAGATGTGGGTTTGCTGGATCATATGGTAGTTGTATTTTTAATTTCTTGAGAAACCTCGACACTCTAGAGGAGTACACTTTCCAACCAACTGTGTATGAGGGTTTCCTTTTTCCGACATCCTTACCAGCATTTATTCCCTTTTTTGTCTTTTTGATAATAGCCATCTTAGCGGGTACGAGGTGATATATTTTGTGGTTTGATTTGCATTTCCCTCGTGATAAATGATTTTGAGTTCTTTTACTTGTACCTGTTAGCCATTTGTATGTCTTCTTTGGAAAAATATCTATTCAGATCCTTTGCCATTTTTCGTTGGGTTGCTTGGTTTTGTTTTGTTTTGCTGTTGAGTTGTATTAATCTCTTTCATTTTTCGGATCCATCATTAGATAATCTAGCCAGCAGACATTTTATTCCATTCCATAGTTTGCCTTCTCATTTTGTTGATGGTTTCCCTTGCTGTGCAGAGGCTTTTTATTTAGATGCAGTCCTACTTGTTTAGTTTTGCTTTTGTTGCTTTTGCTTTTGGTATGAAAAAAAAAATTGCCAAAACTAATGTCAAGAAGCTTATCCCATGTGCTTTCTTCTAGGAGTTTTATAGTTTCAGGTCTTGCGTTCAAGTCTTTAATCCATTTTGAGTTGATGTTTGTGTATGGTCTAAGAAGAGGTCCAGTTCCATTCTTTTGTGTGTGTGGCCGATGAGTTTTCTCAACACTATTTATTGAAGAGCCTGTGCTCTCCCCATTGTACATACGGAGTGAAGTTTTATTTCTGGGTTCTCTATTTTGTTCCACTGATCTTTGTATCTGTTTCTAGGCCAATACCATACTATTTCAAGAGCTTTGTAATACAGTTTATTAGGAAGTGCGAAGCCTCTAGCTTTGTTCTTATTAAGATCACTTTGGCTATTCCAGCTATTTTGTAGTTTCATAAAATGTTAAGATGTGTTTTCTATTTCTGTGAAAAATGCTATTGGAACTTTTATGGGGATTGTATTGAATCAATAAATAGTTGCTTTGGGTAGTATGGACATTTTAGCAATATTAGTTCTTATGGGCCATTTTTCCATTTATTTGTGTCATCTTCAATTTCTTTCCATCAATTGTTTAGTGTTATCAGTGTACACATCTTTTACTTCCTCAGTTAAATTTATTCCTTGGTATTTTACTCCTTTGATGCTATTGTAAATGGGGTTTTCTTAATTTCCCTTTCTGTTAGTTTGGAGTATATCAATGCAACTGATTTTATATATTTATTTTGTATCTTGAAACTTTATTAAAATTATCTTAATAATTTGTATTAGAGTCTTTAGGGTTTTCCATATAGAATATGTTATCTGCAAAGAGACAATTTTACTTCTCCCTTTCTGATTTGGATGTCTTTTATTCCTGTTTCTTGCCTAAAGTCCTTGGCTGTGACTTCCAATACTGCGCTGAGCAGAAATTGAGAGTGACATCCTTGTCTTGTTCTTCACCTTTGAAGGAAAACTTTCAGCTTTTCACCATGGAGTGTGATGTTGGCTCTGTGGGCTTGTCATATATCACCTTGCTATGTTGAGGTATGTTCCCTCTATACCCAGTTTATTGAAAGTTTATATCATGAAAGGGTGTTAAATTTTGCCAAATGCTTTTTCTGAATCCACTGAGATGCTTATATAATTTTATCCCTTATTTTCTTAATGTGGCTGTTAATTTATTGTTTTGCAAAAGTTAAACCATCCTTTCTTCATTGGAATAAATCCCACTTGGTTATGGTGTATGATCTTTCCAATGCATTTTTTAAAAAATACAGTTTGCGGTTACATTGTTAAGGATTTTTGCACTTACAGGAATATTTTATTATTTTCTTCTTATGTAGTGTCCCTGTCTAGATTTGGTATCAGGGTAATGCTGGCCTCATAAAATGAATTTGGAAGTTGTCTCCCCTCTTGTGTTTTTTGGAAGAGTTTGAGAAGAATTGATATATTCTCTTCTTTAAATGTTTCGTAGCCTTCACCAGTGAAGCCAGCTGGTCCTTGATTTACCTTTGTTAGAAGATTTTTTTCATTATTAATTCAAATCCTTACTAGTAATTGGTCTGTTCAGATTTATTTCATGATTCAGTTTTATTAAGTTGTGTATTTCTAGGAATTTATCCATCTTTCTAGGTTGTCCAATTTGGTGGCATAAAATTGTTGATAGTTGTCTCTTAGGATCCTTTGTATTTGTGTGATACTAGCTTTAATGTCTTCATTTAAAATTTTGACACTTCTCTTTTTCTTAGTAAGTCTAGCTACAGATTGTATATTTTGTTTATACTTTCAAAAATTGGCTTTTATTTTCATTAATGACCTTCTCTGTCTCATATTGCAGTCTTTAGCTTAAAGTCTATTTCCTTTGATACAAGGATCACTACCTCTGCTTTCTTTTAACTTTCCATTTTCCCCGGATTTCTTTTTCTACCCTTTATTTTCAATCTGTATGTGTCCTTAAAGCTTAAATGAATCTCTTGTAGGCAGCATATAGCTGATTCTTGTTTTTTTTTTTTTTAATCCATTCAGCGACTTTGAGAAATTACAATTCTCCAATGCATTTACAATTAAAGTAATTATTGATAGATAAAGACTTAACTATTTCCCTTCTCCTGGTAAGGGCAGGATTTAGGTATTGCAAAAGTGAAAAGGACCAAGTAACAGAGTCCCATAAGATGTCTGGGGTGCATTTTTGGTTTTCACTTGTTAGTCATAGTTGAGATTAAGGACCAAAAAGAAGGAATGTTGGAAGACACTGACAAACTCATGAATATTCAGAGCTGATTTCTGCAGAAGTTGTTCGCTTCCCAGGCTAGATGCTGTAAAATTGTATAGAAAGTTGTAGTGTTTCCTCTTGAGGGTGTGGTGTCTTGCATCAGAAACATCTGAGGGAGGGTTGTCAAAAACCCACAATTCTAAAGCCCACAAGCAGGAACATTTAATGAACCAAACTTAAAAGCCTTTAAAGTTGCAAGCTTAAAATGAAATGATTGATCCCAAGGGTCTTGCAGTCTGGACAGGATTAATAGGGTTGTTTTGTTTTTATTTTGTTTTTCTTTTATAATTACTACTATATTTCCACATTTAAAAAAAAACAAGTTAACAACTTAGTACAACTATATACAAAATATACTGTGATTTAGAAAAGCTTAGGAGAAAACTCATCTTAAAATTAGTCAGGAGAATTACTTTTGAATTATAATTACCACAATTTATTTCTTATCTATTTTATGAAAATAAAAAAAATCTAATAAATTATTTTAATTTGCATCATATTGAAGAAAAATTTGTATGTGTACTTTTATATGTATAGTATAACCCTTTTTGCAGCAATATTTCATTTCTATCTTTTTCTCTTTACCCTTGTTTGGAAAAAGTTAAAAGTATGTGATTTTAGAGAAAGGGTACCTGAAATCAAGCCCACATATTGGTAGAAGGTGACAGCGTGTCATGAAGTACAGACAATCTTATTTCATAATTTTTGTGCTTTTCTAAGTATGGGAAGATGCAAGAAATTGGGTCCATAACATTTTATCCTGGAAACATCTGTCTGAAGGTCTGTCTGAGCAGAGTGCTTCATTCCTGATTTTCACCCTGAACTCCTTTTGGGCTGTGCTGAAGATCCACAAGGGCGGTGGTGAATGACTCAGTCCTTGTAGACCTTGTAGACCATTCTCAGTAGTAAGCACCGTTCTTTAGTTGGCAGTAATATTACATGGAAATTGCAACTAGAAAAAAAGTTGACCAATAAGAATCTCTTTTTTAAATTATTCAATGTCTCTCCCTTTCAAATTCATTAAGCTAAAGAGGAGGGAGAGGGAAGAATGTTTCACAGACATACATGATTCCAAATATATGATTGAATTCAGAACACAGTACCACTGAAATTAAAATAGTAATCTTGTCAAATTTTGAAAAATGCGTAATGATTCACAGGGAAGAAAAATGATGGAATTGTCAAAACCTGCGTCTTGTTGGACCATTTAGTGAATTTTTTTTTGAGTGTCAATCACAGGATATATTATTTATCCACAAGTTAGAATAATACGATAGTATGTGAGTTTTACTTAGGCTAACACATTTTAGCACTTTTTGCAGGCCTGACACATAGTAGGTAAACACTTATAAACCCTTGCTTAATGATTCTAAAGACAAAGAGGCTGAACTCCTTACCTTCTATTTTGTCTCATAAAGACTGGGATTCTAGACCCAGCTAGAAGAAACTAGAGAAGCTCCCTGTCTCCCTCTTTCCCTTCTTATTCCTCCACCCCCCCCCCCCGCCCCTGTCTCTCTCTCTCTCTCTCTCTCATGCTTTATTCTCTGGTAGATCTTCTTAGATGGTGTAAAGATGGCTACCGATTGGCCATGGAGAACTCTGGGCTTAATCATTCCAACATCTAGGCATCCAGCCAACAGAAAATGTCACTTTCTTGCTACTCCCGAGGCAATTTTGGATTCACCTGCCCTGGAAAAAAATGACAGTTACAGAGGAGTATAACTGTTCTTGGTCATACATGTGAAAACAAGGAGTGAGGCTTAGTTAAAACCAGCTAAATGTAATTTATTAAAAAATGGCAGTAGAATGATTATACAAGAGATTCTAGGCAGCCCAACAAAGCCATGCCTGTCAAAGTCATCCTACAAAGAAGGTTGGACTTTTTTCCGAAAGTCCTTATTAGCTTCCCTTACTAACTCATGATTGATTTGGAAAGCATTCTCTAACATATTTCCAGGGTTTTGCTCATCTTGAGGTTATAAACTGAATATGTGAAGCACTGCTTGGTCTGAGATTATGATGGATGATGTAATCAAAACAGTTTAGACTTTGGAGCCAAAGATACCTTTATTTAAAACTGTAATATGGTTTTTCTTAGCACTATGACTTAATTTTCTCATAGATGGGGTTTAATGAGACCTTTTACAGAATTTTTGTGACATCTGAATTGGAAAACATAAATGCATCATTGCATTTATCACAGTTAAAAATAACAATCTCTGTGTGTTTACTTTAGACTGTAAACATCTTGAGGGCTGTGATATTTCCCCCAAGGGCAGTATGCAATTTCTGGCATATAGGACATGGGAGATAAATGACAGGTACTTTATTTTACCTTGTTTGGCTTCTTGAAGGCTGTTACTTGATTAGGAGCTCTACGTTTCTGCAATGCTGTGTAATACGGAGAATAGCCAGTCTTCTAATCATACATACTCGCCTTCTGCCTGAAGAAAAATATCAGGCACACACGATGCCGTTAGTGGCTATTTGTGGAATAACTGTATAGGGGTTAGTTATTAGCATCTCACTTCCTAAAGTGAGTTAACTGAAACCCAGAAATACTAAGCAGTATTTAGCAAAATTAAGTAACTATCTAAAGATTACCCATAAAACCAGTTTATTATTTTAGTGGGATTCGGACATGACTTCTGCAGTCACTGGCTTCAAACAGTCTGTTGAATCCCCTTCTCGTACATCTCCATTATCTGAGGCAGATGCTTTGTTTCTCTATTCAAGTTCACACTAGTTGAATCAAGATTCCTTCTAACTCAGTGCTCGTATTCTCCCCTCTTTCTGGTGCTGCCCAGGCCCCAGCCTGAGCCCTGAAATACTGAGAAAACACGTTCTTTCCTTATTCTTCCTACCCCTCCTCTCTACTCTAGTCCATCCATTGCTGGGCCAAGAAGGAGGCAGGACAGTTAGAGAAAAGGGACAAAAGCCATCAGCTTAATTAGCACCGCCAGTTCCTCTGTGTCATCTGCAGAGTAAACCATCAGATGCTGGCTTTTCCATGGCTCACCCGTATGGAATCTGGGGAGAGGGAGGGTCTTTCTCAGACACCTTTCTCTGGCAGGAGAGCTCTTCTGTGGCTTGATGTGTTCTGGTTTCGTTACTCCTTGTAGTTACGCTAGCTGCTACCTGTTGAAGGCCCTCGTCTGAGCAGCATCCCTCGGGTTTGGATGCTTGAAAGGTGCTCTCTGCTGGTTACTGGCAACAGTGTCCATTTCACCCACTGACACGTCACGCTCCCTTCCCGTGCCGGACTCCTGTTCTGTGGGCTGCGTAGCTGCTAGACTTCTTGACCATCCCAAGGTAGTCCATTTCCCCTTCTCAGCTTGGCAAAGTGCAAAGATCAGTAGGCCCCCTGAGTAAGCCAACTTCCACTGGGAGAGAAGGATGCTGGCGCATCATCCTTTGGCAGCCCCTCTCCCTAGGAGCGATTCCCTTGGTGTGACCGTCGCACTCAGATTGGCCTCCGGGAAAGAGGCCACACTCTCCGCCCCCCAACAATCTCTCACCAAGAACATTACACTCCTGAGAACACTTCTAATTTCCTCTATCTCACCGCCCTGCTTCTGGGGACTGCTGTGCGGTCTACTGACAGTAACTGGGCCAGGTCTGCCAGCTCAGCAGATGTTAAACAGAGGTGGATCTGGGAGCCCATTAAGGCTCTCGAGAATATGGACTTACCTAAGGTCATCATCTGTGTGATGATTTTTTCTCCAAGACCACAGGAAGGTTTCCTTTTGACATTCTGTTACAGAGAGCGACAACCTTCTCTCAATACTAGCTTCTGTTAGTCCAGTCTTACTGAAATAACCAGCTGCTGTAAAGACAATATGGAACTACCAGAGTAAATCAAAGTTGGGCTGGGAAGGAAACATTCAAAATTGCAGTATCTTCCTGATCCAAGTGTTGTTTGTACCCCAAACCTTTAATGTCTTTAATGTAACCGAGTTTCACAGAATGCTGCCTAAGATCTGGTGTCTGCCAAGTGCTGCTGGCTTCTAAGTTTGCAAACTCAATTATACTCTCTGGTCCTTGGTTTCCTGCATTGTCATGGGTTATCGCTGTCCTACCGAACTTCGACTGATGTTGAACCAATCGAGGAACATTAGGAAGAGTTGATTTCATATCTGTATCTATGATTTAAATGGGGATTTAGGTTATTTTACTAGTCTGGGCAAGAGTTACATGGATGATTGAATTTTATTCTTTATTTACAGTGCTGTTGATCACGATAAGAAGAGCATATTCTCAGATGGGTTTAAATTTATCTCTCAGTTTGAGTTGAGGTTTTGACAACTGGACTCCATTGTATGGAAACTAGGTCAAATTTAACTTAAGCAGAAGTGTGGGAAAAGTGCTTAGACAAGAAAAATTGTGTCCATGGTTAGCTCCTATCAGTTAATGGAACATGCATATAATAATGCACATTATAAGAAATCACATTATGTAGAGAACATTTTCATAATTGGAAGACAGTAGAGAAGAGTATTTAGTTCAGTGGTCATAAAAAGGACAATGTCCCCTTAATACATGTGAAGCACACTGCTCTCCCATCCTGTTCTTCTGCCATTTTATTTCCCAGAGGAAATATTAGTGTTTTTTTTTTTTAACATAAAGGATGTTTAATCCAATAATCTTATGTAGAGATTATCATGATATATTAATCAACTAAAATTCACTTGAAAAGAAATCACACATGCTCAGAAAATGACTACTTGTTTTTAAACAGAATAGTGAATCATTTATCATTTGGAAAATATTAATGAGCCTTTTGAAATCAACAGGAAAGAGGATTTCCCATACTTTTGTTTTGCCTCTAGGACTGATTGTCACATAATCAAGTAACTTTATGAATAAAGGAAACAGCGATATTATGTAAGTTAGCAGACCTGTAAGGTTAAAAGGTGAGAAGACTGAAGTCACACCAGACGTCTTCTGGTGCACAGAAGGAAGGGGACACTTAATGGAGGAAACACTGAAGACAATCACTGTCAGAGTTTCAGACCACAAAGTATTTCAGGTCATGTTCTATGAGTCATCATATCTTCCCCTTTATTTTAGTAAAGCCTGTCCTTTAAGCCCATAAAAAAAGGTATGTTGGTGAACCACCCAAGGCCTGACGATGAGTAAGTTCTATTTTAACTTCAAGTCTTTTTTTTTTTCCAATTTAAATAGTTACTGAGAAATAAAATTTTAGATCATGAGTATACTTTGCAGAAAAAGCAGCAGTAACTCAAAGAAAGCAGTTGTTAGGTAGTAAACCCTGTCCCCGGAGACCAAAACTAGATACTTAGCATCTGAAATTTAAAAGTGCTAAGTATCCAACTATTCCACTACTGTGCAGTTTGGTTACGTAAGGCCACCGGTTCAGCAGTTTTTCCAAAGTTTGGAAGTGAAAAAATTAGAGGTTTGGCCCGGTGCCAAGAGAAATATTTTCAATCAGATATATTCACAAAATGCCGTATGAGGGCAGACAGACATACTGTTTTTATATTTTATTTTTCACTCCAGGACCTTTCAGTTGCTGTCTGGTGGGTAAGTGCCTAGAACTAATGGGCAGCTCAGCCAGGTCTCACGGGAAACGGGGCAGAGAGTCACACAGGTGTGGGGGATTATGCAAATGCGGCATTTGTGCCCAGTTTGTAATCGGTCCCCTCTTCCTGCTGGAAGACTCTGAAATTCACTTGGAGACCTACGGTGGGGCACCGCAACCTCAGAACTCATTTGTCCTTGTAATTTTTGTTTGTTTTTTTTCCCTGCTATGTTGGACAAAATCTTGCTTTTAAAAAATCAAATTATTTTAGTCAGCTCCATTAAGACTCAGCATGACTGAAGGAAATGTAATTACAATCCCGTCATTTATGTAATCAACTTAGAGTTCTATCCTATCAGATTTTTCTCTGAAACATAAATAACTCAGCGGTACCAAGGCTGTGTTGTCATTTCTCTTCCTTAAAAAAAAAAAAAAAAAAGCCATGGGGTGATCCTCAAAGCAGACAATTCTAGCATGTGAACTTTGAGGTTGGAGGAGGTGGAAGGTAACCTGACAAATAACGTTATTTTCATCTGGCAGAGAGAATCAGTGCAGAATTGGTGCCAAATTAGTGCACGGCGAGTGGTAAGTG
The DNA here is from genome assembly GCF_048773025.1 of Camelus bactrianus. NCBI lineage: Eukaryota > Metazoa > Chordata > Mammalia > Artiodactyla > Camelidae > Camelus > Camelus bactrianus. The sequence goes on from NC_133552.1 coordinate 56,294,424, forward strand.
TCAGGGGCTTGGAGAGGGAACAGCAACTTCATTCCAAATGATTGTCTTCTCTCACCTTTGAGCGACAGTCGATGCTGACAGAGATACAGGCAGAATTGTGAGCTAAGGATGCCTCTGATTGGGTGGTGGTCATAATACAGGTGCACTAAAGTGCTGGATGTAAGGTCAGCGATGCCTGAATCCCCTTCCCCATCACCACCTTTCATTTTAATAGTACACCCAAGGCAGACTTCGTATGAGACCTGATCTACACTGACTCCTTTGTAAAGGTGTGACAGATGAGTTGGTGACTCCAAGTTGCTGTAACAGCCTATGTTACAAGGACAAGAAGAAATATTTTATCTCTAGAACAGATAGGAAAACTCTCCCCTAATATGACCTTTCATTTTCCACTTACCATTATGGGAGCAAAGCATTTGTCTTTGATTTCAGTGTGCTTAAAACAGCCCGATGATAGCCTACTCCTGGCCAATTAATTCTGAATAAAAATGCTATATAAATGTATTTCATTATATTTCAACTGTTATGGCGAAAGTAGTAAGTTTAGAATTTTGTCAGGTACCCGAGTGGACTGTTTACATTATGTACTACAGTGCTCTTTGCAGATAGATATATATAAAAATTTCAGGTGAAAAGAAATAAAACATAAACTACTTCATTTAGGGACCTAAAATCATACCCAAGTGACTCACTTAAGTTTCAGCAGGTGGTGTAGTCTGTGTCCTTCAAATGGAGAGTCTACACCCCATAAACCCAGCCTATTTCTACCTAGGGTAACGTAATGAACCATAGAGTGTCTGTCGATGTAACTACCTTTGCCTACTTCATCAAATTAAACTGAGCCCATTTAAAGCTTTACAAACCTAGTAAGACATAGTTTCTTTTAAATTCTTAGTTCAACATATGAGAAAAGACATGGTCCGTGAAAAATCTAGGAAAGCTGAAAAGGTGTAGGATTTTAGAAACATTTTTAAACTCGTAAGAAAGAATTTGCTAATGGGAGCTCCAGGCAATTTACGTTTCTTAAGTGCAGGATTATTTTCTGCCTTTTTGGCTCAAAACCAAAGGGAATGTAACAATATCCCTTTTACTGGTTCCATAATGTCAGAGATAATAATACTTAGACATGATTATTGTGCTTTGAATGATACTTGGACTTGAGCAAATCATGAGGTATAACTATATATTAAAAAGGGAGATTCTACAAGTCATGCATGATTCTCTCTCCCTTTCTGTGAATCTTGACTCAGACAGTAAACTATTTTCCAGTTGAATTTCTTTTATTACATGACTTGTGTCTAGTACAGTGTTCAGCTCTTAAAAGGCCTTTTATAAATGTGTTTTAACCAGTCAGTGGAAACGTAAATTTCCATCAGCTTTTGCAGGGCATGTCTGTGGAATTCCAGCGACTGCACATTGTGGAAACAAGGGGCCATTCCTGCATATAAACATGGCCCACCGTTTAACTAAAAGGCGTTGATTCCACATGTTTATTATTCTTTAGTGAACTCCATTTTTACCTTTTAATTTGTTGTCCTGGTCCAGAACATACCGTATTATAAAAAATACTCTCCACTATCATGACGTACTTATTGAAAATAAAATTTCAAAGTTGGGCATTATGTGGGTTCCTAGTATCAAATCTGAGCTTAAATGTTGTGCTGTGTTGGGATTGAGTTCCCAGCTGTCCACCTCTGGAAAGCTGGGTGTGACTTGACCAGCGCCTTTATTGGAGTCAGGACTAGAACTCATGTGTCCTGACAGCTCTTTCCAGTGACCTTTTATAGACAATGTGCTACATGGCCCTGTGATTACCCTGATTGCAACCGCCTTGAATGAGACTGTGGTCAATGATGCAGAGGTGAGGACAGCAGCTTTTGAGCCATCAGACTTCACAAAGCCGTTACCTGCTGACGTCTGGATATGTTTTAGAGTTGCTTCAACATAGGTGTTTTTCTGAAATTTTAAAACCTGCATTATCCTAACGCAAGATTCATTGTGTGGAGATGGGTGATGCCCTTCGAGTTAACCTGAACCCTTGAGCAGTGATTCTTAAAGGTTTAGCACAGAGCGAGCTTCTGGAGCTGGATTTTATGGGTTTGAATTTCAACTGTACCTTCAAACTGTAAGATTTCAAGCAAGTTTCTTATCCTAGCAAAGCCGTGGAATCCTAATCAGTAAAGTGGAGGTAAGTTCAACTTCTAATTCAAAGGGTTGTTTTGAAGATTAATTCAGATGACAGATAAAAGGCGGGAAGAATAGTTCCTAGCAGATGATAGTATGCAGTTGATGTAAGGCATTACTGCTGTTTCACTGATCGGGATAAATTATTTGCCCGATAGAGCTGGTATTTCATACTTTATGTGGTCCTGCCACTCTAGATCTGTTGAAGATTGTAGTGCATCAAATATTGCTAAAATCAGAATTAAACATACATACACTTTCTCTCTTAATGTGTTTTTCCTTCCTAATTTACTTTAAAAAAAATAGCTTTAGTATGATTTTAAAACTCCTTCTGAAATGTTTTTTCCCATAAAATTGTCATTTTAGAAGTTTCAAGTAATTGACTTCTTTTTATTTTTTAATACTTTTCTTGAGTTAGTGAAAAATAGGGAAGTCAAATATTTTGATCTTTAACACATTTATGTATGTGTAAGGGGATGGAGATAGATTTCTTACTTCCACTATTTTGACCAAATAAAAATAACCCAGCTATTAACTTGTATAACCTCGGTTAACTAAGTTTGATGTTTAACTTGAACAATAGACCATCTCTGAAGGAATTTTGGGTCATTAGGCGGCCAGGACAACACGGCAATAACTGTCATCTCTGACAAATGACTTCCCCATTTTGGAACTTCCCTTGTTTTCCTTTGTGAATTCTCTCCAGCCAAAGACTATCAGGAGTACACCTGTGATTGAACAAGTCAGATTCAATGCTCTTTTCTCTGAGAAAGAACACACACTATGAGGAACCTTGGGGCATCTCAGTAAGAGGATGTCGAAGACTGGGGCTCACATGAGGTCACCTGGGAGAATGTTTAGACCCTTTGCTCTGAATTGGGTGCCATCAGGAAGCAGAAGTAATTCTATGATTGGTATTTCAGTAAGTCTCATCTAGAAGAAGGGAAGACTAGAGACTAAACTATAATTGGTAAAGAAGTAGCGGTTCCTCACGTTAACCAGGATAGAGAGATGTCTGGTCAATTTTGTTGATTTGGATGAAGTATATGCTTTTCTCTCTGTTCAGATATGATCATGGAGGAGCCTCGCTTCTTGTTTTGATCCATCACAGTCATGGAGTGACGTTACCTGATGTTAAAGTTCTGTGAAGTTCTCTCTTTCAATAGGAAAATATCACAGTCTAGCTGTGAGCGACAGAAAGCAGTCAGGCACTGTTTTTTCTCTTTCTCATCATGTTCATAATATATAAGGTCAGTAAATACTGACAAATAAAACCAATATTTATTGGGAGTAGCTCAGTGCCAGGACTGTAATGGATGCTTCAAATACATGACCGTGTTTATACTGCACAAGAGTCTTAGTTTTATAAAGCAAGAATGTTATCTTTATTTTCAGCCAATGGAACTGAGACATGATTTACCCAAGGTCAGATGTATACTAAGGATTGGATCACAAAACCATCTCTCTCCAAAATGCAGCATCCTGGCACTGAGGCATCCTTCCTCCATGGATTTCAGTTCATATGCTGGGGAGAAAGTGGGGCGCACAACTCATATGAAACAACTTGGGTAGTTTTCTTCAAACCAAATCATCTATTCTGTAAACAAGGGCTCCTATTAGAACCATTCCAACTCTTTTAAAATCTGTTTACTCTAATGTGGGTGTTTTTCTAATAAACTTGCCACCTGTAGTCCCAAATCATAGAAAATAGGTAACACAAAATGTAGTGGGTGGCAGGGAGGAAGGGAGGGGAGTGGTGCATTGTAACCACACTGATAACTAGTAGTTGAGAACAGAAATTAACAGACACATGATCTCAAAAACCAAATCAGTTTGGGACTTTTCAATATAAAAGCCAGTAGTATAATCCATCTCTTGAGGCCACTAGTGTATGAACATAATAAAACATTGATGTTACTATAGGCACCTGATGATTCCAAGTTTCACAATAAAAGTCAAATAATTTATGGAGGCAATACATTTAAGAAAGTATATGAAATAGTATGAAATATAAGTTGGTTGCTAAGTGGGTCAAGTGCTCTGATCAAGCAAATTTACTACTTATTCTTACTACTTCATCAGATAAAATTGGCACCGTGATAATGTTGTTAAAGATAGGGAACAAATAATAATCTTATCACCATTTTGCAGCTTGATCAGAATTTTGTATTCACCCAGGGGATTTGCTTAGATGATGTATACGGTCATGAGAGTTAAAAATAATAATCCACAGTGTAAACCCAATGTCAAAAAAAATCAGATAGAACAGTTTATTCTGAAGGCAGGATGAAATTGGTATAAACTGAAGAAAGATTAGTTTATGTTAGACCTTAAAATATCTAATGAAGATCTTACAACACTGTTAGTCCGTAGAGATCTTTATCGGGAAAGTGAGTTCTGCGAGCTACTGGATGGTCTGGCTTAGAGGTCCCAAACCATCAGCCTGTGAGAAATGCAGTTTGCAGACTTGTTTTGTTTAGTCTGCAGAGTATTGATCCACTCAGGGTTTTTTTTTGTTTGTTTCTGAAAAAATATAAGCTGATGTCTACAAAGATAAACAATGAGCCCACATGAGGGTGATGGGAACATCTGTGTGTCCCGGTTTACTGTGTGACATAATCTGCTGGAGTTAAGGAGCAGCTGCCTTTTATGGGCTGTGGTCAGAGAGTCACACCTGGCACCCTTGACCTGTCTACGCGGGGCCCCGCAGATGTCTTTCGTGCCCATTTTCGGGATGTTTACTTAGAATTTTCCTTGGAGTGCTGTGATGCTTTGTATTCACCAGCATGTTTCTCTCATCCTCACTGACTTTTGACGTATCTTTATCTTCTGTGTTTGTATGGCCAGCAAGAAGAGAGAAGCAATTTTTTAGAAGCTAAATACGTGTTTCATCAAAAAAAAAAAATACATCTATATGTTTACCAAGATAGTTTTTATCTTTATTTTAAATTTAGTGAATTAGTGTCATTGATTTCTAGCAAAATCTTGGCAAATATGCCGGGCTTTGGCTCAACTAGTCACATTATCAAAGTATTGATTAACTTTACTTATAAGTCAGAGTTAGAATTGGATTTAAGTTGTGGTAATTTTGCTTCCAAATACAGAGCCATGATTATGAAATCACACAGGAAATGAATGTTAATTTACTTTCTTTGGTGTACTTTTCTAGCTTTTTTATTTGCTCCCTATATGTAAGATGAGTGGCCTGCTTGTTTTGCTTGAAAGGCATCACAAATTTCATTGAGAAAGATCTCCTCATTAATAGAATTGTTGATGTGTTTATTAAACATAGGGAACAAATCACATTTGATATTAATGTCATTAATTCTCCAATCTATATTTTCAGTTGCTACTTTTGCAACTGTAAATATTAATTTTGCAGGTACAAAGGCTGCATCACAGTTCTGTCAGTTCTGATTTTTTCGCAGAAGTGAGATATGACTGTCCGTTAAAATACAGTCCAACGGTGAACACAAATTATACTGTTGTGAATAATAAACTACAGTAATGAATTTCTCACAGTAATTTGTTTCAAATGCCAGATAGTTTAAATCTTTTCATTTGATGGAAACACAGCTTTGTGCATTTCATTTGCTTGGGGTCTCGGATGCAGAATAAGACTTCATATATATTATTGAATGATTTATATTATTATTTCAGACTTTGTATACATTGTTACGATCCTCAAATATGACAGTCTTCCAGAGGCTCTATTTTGTAGTTGAAATGTTACAATACAGATCCATTCATTTGCTACTAGAATTACGATATCCATCTTCTGGCTTACTCCTCTATACATGAATAATAAATATTCTAATTTTCACCTTAATATCTGATACTGTATTTATTCATGACTTTTTGTAAAAACTTCCTCTACTAATAATATTGGCCAATTTTCTTCTGGCTTCTTAAGAGGCTACTACCTAATCCTTTAGGGGTTCACATAGAATCCAGGGCATATTGGTGATGACTCTCCAGACGGTCATGTCTAGCTAGATGGAGGTCCGATTCCTCACAGCGGAGCTGCATGATGATGGTGGAGGAGGATGAATTTTGGAGTCAAGGAGGCAGTAAATGGTTGTATCTTACCAATTCCAATGATGTCATAAGAGGAAAGAATGACGTGTGTTATCCACTTAAGGATATATGTAATTATATAAGGTCAGTATTAGGTGCTAAAGCAAAACCCAGAAAGTGTTAATGTGATAGAACTAAAGAGAAAAAGCAATTTATACTCTGTCCCTAGTGTATAAGTCAAGATTCTCCAGGAAAAGAGTTTGCTGATTTGGAGATACATATATGTATGTGTGTGTGTCTATATATATAGACAGAGATTTTAAGGAACTTCTCTCATGCAGTTGTGGGGGCTGACAATTCCAAAATCTATAGGGTAGGATGGCAGGCTGGAGATCTAGGTAAGAGCTGATGTTTCTGTCTTGAGTCTGAAATCTATGGGACAGCAGGCTGGAATTTGAATGTTGCAGTCTTGAGAATCCCTTCTTAGGGTACGTTACTCTTTTTCTCTTAAGACCTTCAACTGATTGGATGAGGCCCACCCATATTATGAAGTATAATCTGTTTTATTCAAAGTATACTGATTTAAGTGTTACTTGTTCCTAAAAATACTCTCACAACAACATTGATACTGGTATTTGGCCAAACAATTGGGTGCTAAAGTCTACTGACATATACAATTAATGTTTACAATAGTTCATTCATATTTTCTTAATTTTACTTAATGTCCTTTTTTTCTGTTGATGAATTCTATCCAAGGTACCACATTACATTGGTAGTCGTGTCTCCTTAGGCTCCTCATGGTTGTGACAGTTTCTAAGACTTTCTGATAACTTTAATAGTTTTGAGAAGCAATAATTAAGTATTCTGCAGAATGTCCCTCAGTTGGAAGCATTTCATGATTAGGCTGTAGTTTTGTGTGGTTTGGAGACCACAGAGGTAAAGAGCTATTTTCATCCCATTATAACAAGGGTACAGTCTGTCAATATGACTTCACTGTTGATATTAACCTTGCTCACCTGGATTAAGTAGTAATTGTTAGGTTTCTTCACTGTAAAGTTAGTGTCCTCCTCACCCCCAACCCACACAGTATATTCTTTTGGAGAAGTTACAACGTACAGCTCATACTTAGAGTGGACAGTATGTTCTACGTCCCTGAGGGAAGAGTGTCTACTTAAATCATTTGGAGTTCTACTGTATGGGTGAAATGTCTCCTCTCTCCTATTTATTTATTCATCACTCCTTTATGTCAGTATGAGCTCATGAATGTTTATTTTATACTTTAGGTCATAATTCAGTGCTACTTTATTTTGTTTCCCAAATCATTCCAGTTTGCCATTGTGAAATTACTGATAGACTTGTGTTCTTTTGAAGTCCCCCCATGTTTTTTTTCCTTTTCTGTCATTCCTTGCTTTCTGGTACTACATGATCTTCAGATTTACCTTGTTTACTTCCTGCTCAGCCCTGGAATCAGCCATTTCTCCAAGGAGACCTAAAAGAATGGGAGAGGAAATACACGTGCATATACTAATTTGCATCTATACACATATCTGTAAACATTTCTTTGTATAACTGTATCTATAGTAACATGCTTGTAATCATGTTTACATGAAACATGACCTTCTGTTGACATCTCCAACACTATTCCATTACTATGTGACTCTTTGTAGCCTCCTTTGCTTATCTGTAACATCCCAGTAATGAAAACCATGATTGTCTTACATCTGCAAGTTAGGACTGATTAGTCTTATGTAAGATTTGTTTGGGGAATACACTCAAAGTCAGGTGGTGATGGGTTGTTTATCTACTTATCGTTTAGTTTTAAGAGTTCTTTGTGTATTGTAAGTCCAGGTATTTTAGCAGATACATTATTTTTTGCAAAATTTTCCCAGTTTGTGGCTTGCTTTTTCATTTTTTTAAAGTATTTTTCACAAAGCAGAGTTTTTAATTTTAATTATGCCCTATCAAATTTTTCTTTCATATATCATACGTTGGGTATTGTATCTAAATTTTATATTGGAGAATCAGCCTCTTTACTATTATGTAATTTTGGTCTTTATCCCTGATAATCTTCCATGTTCTAAAATCTGCTCTGTCTGAAATTAATGTGGCTACTCCAGCCTTCTTTTGATGAGTCTTAGCATGGTACACAGTTTTCCATCCATTTACTTATAACCTATTTGAGTATATTTACTGTGCGTTTCTTATGGAAAACATATATTTGGGTCTTATATTCTTATTCCCTTGACAAGCTCTGTCTTTTATTTAGTACATCAAATTGTATTTAAAGGTATTATTGATATGGTTGGATTACTATCTAACATGTTTATACCCATTTAATATTGCATTTCCTTCTCCTTTTATGTCTTCTCCAGTTTTAATTGAACACTTTATCCTCTCTCTTAGCATGTCAGTTATGCTTCTTTTAAAAATTACTTAGTGGTTGTCTCAGTTTCTAATATATATTTCAGTTAATTTAACTCCACCTTCAAATGTCTTAGAATATTATTAATCCTTCCCTTTTGCCCCTTGTGACATTATTGTCATTTATTTTCCTTATCCATATGCTATAATTACCCAATACATTCTCTCCATTCTTATTTTAAATAATCTTCTGGAAAAAAATTTTTAAAAAGAAATATAAAAAATACTGTTTACCTTCATTTATTTCTTCAAGATTCTTCTTTTTACAAAGATTTATGTTTCTGATCTATGTATTTTTTGTACCGTAAGAACTTCTTTTGGCATTTGTTTGTCTCAGAAAGTCTTTATTCTGCCTTTGCCTTTGATGGAAAATTTTGCTGTATGTAGAAATCTAGGTTGAGGGTGTTTTTTTTTTTAATCCTTTCAACACTTTACATATTCCACTTTACTTTCTTTTGTTTGCATGGTTTCTGATGAGAAGTCCACAGTAATTCTTACCCTTGTTCCTCTATAAGTTAAGTGTCCCCTACCCCATCACTTCTTTCAAGAATTTCTTTCTTTGATTTTCTGCAGTTTGAATATAAGTCTAGGGTGTGTGTGTGTGTGTGTGCACGTGCGTGCGTGCTTTATTTTTTGGTATTCTGTTTGCTGTTCTCTGAGCTTACGGTATCTGTGTATTTGTGTCTGGCCTTAATTTTGAAAGATTTTCAGCATTCTTCCCTCTCTTTGCTTACATCACCCATCTGTCCTTGCATGTTGTCTACTTTTTTTTTTTTTTTTGAGCCCTTAATATATTAGCCATCACTATGTTAAATTCCCTGTCCAATCATTCCAACACCTGTGTCATTTTTGAATCTGCTTTGGGTAGTTTGATCCTTAGATTGTGTTTTATTTTTTCTCTGATGTGCCTTGTAATTTTTTGTTGAAAGCCAAAAATGCTGTATTGGTTAACAGGAACTGAAGTAAACAGACTTTTAGTCCGAGGATTTATGTTAATTTGTTGAGGAGTTAGATTGAATGTTAGCTGCAAATACAGGTGTCAGAGGATTCAGACTGATCTAGGGTTATTGTTTTTGTTTCCCTCCTTGACTTTGGGCTTTTCTAGGAGAGAGTCTGTGCCTTTCAACTCTTTTAGCTGAGTTCACTGTTAAATACTGGTGTCCCGTCATTGTAGAGGTAAGGTTTGAGGGAGGCTAAGCATTCTATAATTTTATAATTGAATCTGTCTTTTAGTTGGCCTGTGTCTCTGAACTGTGATCTTCATGTAGCCTTCACCTAGCTCCCTGCCTTTGGTGAAACGGAAAGGCTAGAATAGTCTGGGGGGACCAATGTCTTTCTCTCAGCTGAAATAAGACTCTGTTAAAGCCTTTTCCCCTGGAGAGTAGGCTTTTATATGGAGAATGCTTTGGACACATTTCATAATGATTATTCTTCTCCTCCTCCTGTTAGTGTCAAAAGAGGATATCTTGGATTTTTATTGTAAGAATTAGGTTATTTTCCTGGAGGTGAAAACTCACAAAAGAGTGGGTTCTACTTAAGATTTTGGCCCCACCAGGGTTTCTCATTGTCATGCTATTCTGCATTCAGCCTCCAGCAATTTGTCAAAATTACTTGATAAATATTCCTGTAACTTTATGGTTCTGGCAACTTCTGCTCCAGATGAAGATCTCAGCTGTGACCCTGTGGATTTGCCTCTCTCCCCAAATTTCAAGGGGGTGATTTCCCTGCAAACTCAGTTCTCTGAAGGAACCAAGAGAAGTCACTGATTTTCTGTTTGTGTAGATTTTGTTGTTTCTTTTGTAAGGACAGAAGTGACAGCTGATGAATTCTTACATATTAAGACTGAAAGTGGGAGTTGTTACTCTGTGTTGCAATTGAGATCTCAGAAAATTTCTCTCATTCAAAATTTATGCATAAATATCTTACAGATGTTTGAAAGTTATCCTGTTATCCTGCAGTATACATAAGGCATCATAATAGGTATCTGATAAAAAATACACTGTACTATCTTAAAATATGCAGACCTTTTTGTATGTTTGTACAGTTATCACCTACCCCAGCTGCACAGAATAGAGCATAAAACTGAGGGCAGAAGGATGGGAGATCCTGAAATGTAAACAGTGTCCTGATAACTTTTAGATTACCACCGTATTTTGGTATGTCCAGGTTTTCCTTCAGAGTCCTAAAAGGTGGCCTGATGTAAAAATTATAACACGTTACAACCTAAAATTTTCTTCTAAAATAATTTCACTTAATTTATTTTACACAATAACACAGTGACATTTTAAATACTGTTTTTTTTCCTCCCACTCTTTCTTTTCCCCAGATGTTTAAAATGATGTCCTTTATCACAGCTATCAGTTTTACTCCAAAATCATTTCTCTGGAATGTTCTACTACCTGTTAAACATTCCCACCTAAGTATATTAAGTATTTTCTCTATTTTATTTTTTTAATATACTTTATTCATTTAGAGCAGTTTCAGGTTCACAACAGAATTGAGCAGAAAATAGAGAGTTTGCATATAGCTCCCCCAACCCACACGTATATATTCCCCTACCCTCAAGATCCCTCATCAGTGTTGCACATTTGGTGCAATCAATGAACGAACATGGGCACATTATTGAGTATTCTTTAAGCTCCATACGTCCAGAAGTAAAATGAAAGCTTCATCTAATAAACATGCTTCTTCCTATTTCTGTTGATGGTCTAACAGTTGCATTTCCACAAACACAAAAGCTTGTGGTCTTTTGCTTCTTGAATACACAGTCACCTAATTATAATTCCAGTTGATTCTACTGCTAAAATATTCTCTTCTCTCCCCCGCAACTCTATCCTAACCCAGATCCCCCTCCTTCCCTTCCTACACTCTTTCAGCAACCTCTAACTTCCTTCTCCCTTTTTTGACCCCCTTCTCCAATCTGTTTCAGGGTACTACTAGATTTGTCTTCCTAAACGAAAGTTCTGGTCAGACCAAACCTCCACTCTAAGACCTCTCTACAGTTTAGATTTTGTCCATTCACATTCAATATTCTCCATGATTTATTTGGTTCCACATTTCGATGTATTGATTTCACAAACATTCATTGTCATATGTGTGTCTGTGTATGTCCAGTGTTGTTCTGGAGGCTGGGTTGCAGAGATGGATAAATTAGAGTGCCTACTCAAAAAATCAGTGTCTAGTAAGTTAAAATACAGACCCTGAGAAATAATTGAAATAAAAATGATGATGAGTGTATCAGTAGAAACCTTTGTTAAGAACAACTGGAGAGCAGTTTATGTTATGACTCCCTAACCACCTTGTACGGATGATCTTGTTAGTCCTGTCACAGAAATCAAATCAGGAAGAGACCTTGGGCATCATTTCACACAATGTATTCTTTCCATGTTGTTCCTCTAGTTAAATCTCAATTGCTTCTTCTTCTATTACGCTTAAACTCCCCCAGCCACTCTACCCTCCAACAGGCACATACGAATTGGATCCCTGCAATAGTAGCCTATTTCTTCCCCTAATGATAAGCAGTGTTGCCGCACTGAATTTATGCAATTCTCAGAAGAAGGAACACTACATGCGCATTTTACATTGGACATTTTGCAATACTGAACATACATTCATCTCACAGGGACCCAGAATAGAAACTGTTGCCCATTCAGACTTGTCCATCTCTATCACATTTGCCTAAGCCTTTGTTATCTTTCATTATTATTTAACTTCAGCGAGGAAAATTACTTACTTCAGTGCAGTAATCATCTTGCATACTTTTTCCCCTCCAAGGGCATCTAACCCAGCAACTCACCCCTAGTAGGCAGTGCAATTATTTGTGGATGACTGGCTCTTGGCTTTCATAATTCAGTTTGTGGTCAGGTACTGGTTGAGTTTAAAAAAAAAAAATTCGTCATAGTTTGACATTTTTCTTGATGAATTGCCTCTTCCTACAAAGTCCATTTTAAACAAGAAATGGAGTAAGAGACTAGATGATAAAACTATCTTGGCATTATCAATGAGATTTTGAACTCTAAATGAGATAAAGCATAAAGCAGCATGAATGTCAATTAATATCATATGGTCAAGATGTATATGATTTTAAAAAGTACCTTCCAATGTGTCTTGAGACATCTGCGGTCTAAAAAGCACTCTCCTTCCATTTAGGAGTCCTAAATAACAAGAACAAAAAGAACAACAGTAAAAAGAATCTCTTCCACATACGTGTAGCGTTTATGATTTACTTCGTAACCCGACAGCCTTCTAGCCCATTATTTGCATAAATTCATGCCATCTGACACTAATCGTGGTTCACAGTGCACATCTCTTTGCTTTCCGAATTCTATTCTTTTGCTCTATTTAATTGTCCTGGAACTTTCCCCCCTCGTTTCCCATATGCCCAAAGCTTAGTGTTAAAGATCTAGCATAAACGCCGTGAACCTTTGTTTTTCTCTTTCCTGCCTCTTGAACTTTACAGAGCGCTCGAGTATATATTTCCTATGGCAGTTTTCATTTTATTTTCCATTATTTTTTTTATTCTGCTAGTAAGAGTTCAGGAGTATCTTTTCCATAATTCGGTTAATTAAATAATTTTCAAAATAAAGAGATTATGTCTGAACCATGTTTCCTTTCTCCATTTCAGTCCTGTAAATGCTTGACATAAATATTTTCTGAACCTTCTTATAAAGTTTATTAAAAAAAAAAAAAGAGCTATCAGCTCTTGAGATGGGACATATGGAAGCTAGCTTTTTTTCCCTAGGACATGGAGAAATCTCAGACATATATAGGGGCAGATAGAGGTTCTTGAGTTTGGTTTCAAAATGCCTTTATAATGTGATTTATGGATGAAAATAATGTAAAATTGTGAAGGATTTCTGTTCCCAACATGGAACTTTTAGTGACAAACTTGTTCAGTAGATTTTTTGGCCAATAATTGACGTACTTGATGCTGTTTGCTTTTTATCCTAATTCATTTTGTTTAACATTCTACAGAGTTGTTATTTTGAGAAAACTAAAGGAAAAAGAAATCATGTAACTTGGTCTTCCCTACAATATTGTAAGTTCCTTGTGGGTATAATGGAAGTACTTATATCCTTCAGGTACTTAGCATTATGGCCTGTCCAGTGTGTATATATATATACACCAAATAAATGATGAAAAGTTGAAAAAACTGACTGCATATTATTAGAAATCAAGTCATAATACTGTATTTGGACCTCCTTTTACTATTAATATACTTCAACCAACATGGGGTATTATTCAGGAATATAAAAACTAACATCAAATTTTCAATTTTTAAACTATTTCATAGATAATATAAATTTATATAAAGTTCATAAAATAGAAAAGATTAAAGCCATATATTCAAATTATAGAAATTGTTCTGGTGTCTTGCAGAAGTTTTGCTTGACTATTGAGTAGTAAAATTAAAATTCTAAAGAGAAAATCAAGGAGATGAGAATGCGTAAGAAAAGACTATATAACCCACATTAAATTGACACGTTTTCTACAAGTATTTCATGATAGTGTTCTTAGAGAAATTCAAAAGAATTAAAAGTAAAAATTATTATGAATTTTACTGAAGATGCCAATATTTTGCATTTAGTTACCTGAGCATAAATTGAGGAAGAGAGCTTGTGCATTAAGAAGACATTACATCGATTTGTATAAAGAGTGCAGAGCCCTTGCTCCAGTGCTTTCATTGCACACTCTCCTCATTTGTCATCAGGTAAATGGCTTTAGATACCATCTTGCCAAGTTTCCTGTGGCAGGCTGCCTAAGTTGGCGGGAAGAATTGTCTGAAAGCTCCCTGTTTGCTGAAAGGAAGAGTTCTTAAGTCCAAATGAAATTGCTCTTGCTAAGCCCTCAGCAGACTCGCTTTTGAAGTCAGTTGAAATGGTGATCTTTTTTTTCTCGGAAAGTCTATATTCCCTTTGGTGATACATTGAGTGGCAAGGAAGTGGGTAAGCATAATTAGTCCACTAGGATTCTAACTAGAATTTGAACTAACCAGGATTAGATCATACTGTCTCCTTTTGTATTCAGCCTCTTCAATATTAAGATTGGTCATTACTTTTTAAAAAGCAAGGAATTGAAACAAGTACAGTAAATATCATGCATATACTTGCTTTTGGTTGCTGATTAATGACAAGAACAAACCTGGAAATAGGTACTTATATTCAGATTTCATTTCTGGCATAGAAATCGAAATATAAGTCTAAGCATTCTTCAGATTCAGAGTCTGTGTAGTTTTCTGAGCTATTTTGGGACCACCTTAGTGTTATACAACATCATGGTGATACATGCTTTTTCTTCATGATCTTGACATTCTTCATATCTTGAGATTGACAGTATCATTTCCAAGAATATTGAAACACAATGTTTTTGTCTGTTTGCTTGCTTTTGTATTCTTTGATTATGCTTGTACCTTTTCTTCTTGCTGTCCTTAGATGAATTGAAGCAAAGTAGAAGCCAAAAAGCTTTTCGTGAAAGTCAGTTGACAGCGCTTGACAAATATCTAAGGATTTCAAAGTCAACTAGAAGCCCCCTTGAGTTAATGGTGCTCACTGGGAGTGTCTCACTCATGTCACAGAAGATTCATCAGGTGTACAGAGGCTCTCCTCATCTCTTCATGCTTCTCTTCCATCCAACTTTACACCCAGTTTTTAAGATTTCTTCCCCTGGTCCAGCAGCATACCTGTTTGCTCTTCTGTAGAAGAACGGAGTCATGCTTTCTTCTTACATCTCCCCTATGATTACCTAAGAATATTCCTTATGTCAAATTTTATTTCACTGTATTCGAATCAGTTGACCACTGTAGCTGCAACTCAAAATCCCTTCTGCAGTATGGGACTTCTGTGCTATATGTTAACTGTTCACGACCCAGCACAAAAGAAGCATTTCTTGACAATTGTTGCATTTGTCTATTCTCATGATGCCTGACTTACAATGTTTGTATAAGAAAGAGAAGTCCAATCAAAGCAGCTCAAATATTAAAGAATGTTACTGGTGAGACTCAGCTTTCAGAGGACAAAAACCAACATTTTTCATCCAAGCCACCAAACATTTTTCACCCACGCCCAAATGAAGAGCCTTGAGTCAGGGCTCCCGCTCTTTACCTCATGAGCCCTCAGAGGCAGAAAGCACTGCTTCTCTCAAATCTCTTCAGCTTTTCTCTGCAGAACAGCTGTCTCTCCTCCTCTGGCTTCACTGTACTTCACAGCTTTGAGTTGCACGGGGCTTCGTCTAGATTTAGCTTTATAAGGTCTTTCACTTTTACTTGCAATGAATCTAATTGTCTGTTTTCCAGTTC
This sequence comes from Camelus bactrianus, assembly GCF_048773025.1. Lineage (NCBI taxonomy): Eukaryota > Metazoa > Chordata > Mammalia > Artiodactyla > Camelidae > Camelus > Camelus bactrianus. Next base: position 56,310,340 of record NC_133552.1, read on the forward strand.
CAAATTTATGGAAGGAAGAGTCCATCTGGATAAATTTGGACTAATGGATTGAATTCCCCCAAGGCAAGTGGCCTAGGCAGGTGTCCACTTGTGCACTCAGCTCTGACCAGTGAACAGGGAGTGACTAGACTACGTAGCAGTGACTAGATTTATTGACTAGCAACTAGACTCTGTAGGCTGACCCCTTCAGAAGAGGCCCTGGTGAAAGGAGGCTGGGCGGGGCATGCAGAGGACAGTATAACTGGCATTTGCCGTCTCTGAGGTGCAGTGCTCCACTGCGGTGCTGTCGTGTGTCCATAAACCTGTGAATTTGAGGGCTGTGACTTTTGATCTTTGAGACTCTCATGGCGAAAATGTTAAATATTAAGTCAGGAGAATTGAGAGGACATTTCTGAGTAAAATATATTTGTGTTGGTGAAAAATGGGTACACAATCAAGTATTGTGCAATAAGGTACCACACCGGATCCTGGACAATACCAAAAAAAACGTTAAGAACCCATGCTGGCTAACACGGGGGCTTCTGTGTCTAGCCATGGGCACTGTGTTTTTGATGCATGCTAAGTAGTTAAAATTCATACAGAACAGGGTGACTAGGATGGTAAGGTGTATGGGTATCACATCATGCAGTGAAATACTTGAAAAACATAAAAATACACAAAAATTAAATTCATACCATGGGAGATAAGAAGCACTGTTTTTAATTAATTAAAAAAAACCCTCTAATTTGAAAAACAAGATAGAACTACATCTAGACCTTGAGAGAATAAATGAAGTACTTATCGAGAACCTGGAAATAATGTAAATTAGATACCTACTAAAGCTATAAATATAACATGTAACACCGCACCATGGATAGTTCCAGGACTCTTAGCAGAACTATGACCTCCAGACTGGTGTGATTATCTGTTACCTGGATGAACCGTGGTCCTATATGTATACATGACAGTATGCTTAAGCCCCATGATTTTCCCCGTTGAATGGTGAATGGTGTCATTCACCATTGGATCACGCACGCTATTTATCAGGATTGCAGTTACTCACAGCTTATCACATTCTAAATGGATGCAAAATGCCTATAAGAAAATCTGTGTCCACGGAGAACAGATCTGCTATAAAATTGGATTATAAAAATGTGAGTGTGCAAAAGGCAGATATTGTCAACAGTCCTCCAAGAATGCCCATGAGAGAGCACAGCTTGACACAGGGCATTTATCTGTCCAAGTCAAGTGGTTGGTGACTCTCTATTGAATAGTGGGATCCATTGCATCGTTAAATATTTGAATGAAATAAAGGACTTCCTATGTTCTTATTTCATGCTCAATCAACTTTTTGATTATAATTTGTGTTACCCTGTAGCTTGTTACATTGAGTATGATGTGTAGAGGAAATGAGGACTTAACTCACTCAATTACCCTTTTCATTATAATTTTAAAATATTAGCATTATGTTGTGTTAAATATTTGAGTTGCTTGTGAGTAAGCCTCTGAGTCCAGCCAACACCTGTGGCCCACTGAGCAGGATACTGACATCTTGTAAGGTGTGTCAGCATCTATTACGTTTCTCTACAGATAATCTTCAGTATCCTTTAAGAGCTTGTCATTATAAATATAAATATATATTCACAATTTATAGAATTTATTTCTCTTTCTCCTCCTTTCTGTATATAATGTATATATTTATATATGTTCAGTGTGATACCAATCAACATCCCAAAAGATTTTTTTTATGAAATACAACAAATTGATTCTATAACTTACAGATAAAAAAATATGAAGGAATAACCAAGAAACTTTGAAAGAAGTACAGTGATTGTGACCTTCCTTTGCTACATACCCCCAAAGTTCATTAACCTGTGATAGAAGGAACAGAGTAATATATACATGAATAGAAAAAATACAGATCTATGGAACACATTAGATTCCACAGCAGTTTCCATCAGGAAATGGTTTGATAGTGTTGTCATTTTCAAATAGGAAGTGTATTCAGTAAATGATGCTTCTAGTGCTGTCTACCCATTGGTAAGTGAATAAAAATCTTCCTTACACCACAAATACTCACATAATACAGACTCACACATGCGTATCAGATGAAGCCAAGAGCTAAAACCAAACATGTTCAAAGAGTAAGAAATAATAGAGGAAAATAATTTTATACCATTTGATGAGGAAGACCTTACTGAGAAAAAAACCCAGATGCCATAGTGCAAATATTTACATATTTGACAAAACCAAAATAAAATATTTCTTAATGCTAAAATATAACTTTGAAGATAAAAATGACAATTAGAAGAAAATACTTTAACAAATTTGACAGGCATAGGATTATCACCTGTGAAACAATGAGGAAAAGATACTCAATAAAAAATGTCCAAAGACGAACACAATTCAGAGAGCAAGAACTATAGAAATTTCCATACATGAAAAGGTGCTTGACCTCACAATATTCTAAGAAATATAAGCAATAAAGTTTATTTTAATTTATATACTTGGCCATCATCAGAAAGGCTGATGATATCTGTTGCAAATTAAGATACCAAAAAATAGAACCATCCTAGACTGTATGGGTGAAGCCATTTTGAAGGAAAATTTAGCCCTATTTTCAAACTTAATACGTGCATCCCCTTTGACATAGGATTTTCTCCCCAGGGAGCTATCCTAGAGTAACAGTCACACATTACTACGAGGATGTAAGCACAGACTATTCACTGCAGAACTGCATCTCATACTACGAAATGAAAAACAAATAAAGTGACAATTGAATAAATTATGATACATCTACACTACAGCCTTTAAAGTGAATGGTACAGAACTATAAATACCAGCAAAGATCAATTTCTAAGATAAGAGGTCAAGGAGGAAAGAAAGACAAGAGACAATCCATAAAGCATGTTCCTATTTACGTAGAAATAAGGGGTGTGTGTGTGTGAGTGTGTACGTGTACAGAGGGGCTTTTCCAACTTACAAATATGTGTCATCTTATTTAAAGATGATGTGACAATGATTTATTCATGTATTATGTGATTAAAGACATGTTTTCTTTAATAACTGATGTTTTCACAGAGTACTGTAGTTGGTTGCTCAGGTCAAAATAAACACCCATCAATAAAGTTTACAGAGAAGCAATGTGGAGGGTTTCTTTAGTCTATAGCTGGCACTGACCATGTTTGCACTGGGAGCCAGAGGACAGTCTATCAGCAGTGCAGGAAGTGGGGGACAGCATCTGAAGAAATAGATGACAGGTGATACACTTTAATTCTGGGATTCAAAATACGAACTTGAAAGTAATTCATCTCCAAGTATTCCTTTAATCAGTCACCTACTATACAGATGCTTCCTACTATGCTGGGTGTGACTTGGGCATTCTTGCCCTGTTTACTCACTTGATGATGACATTTCTACTAGAAGGAGTACTAGGTACTGCATTTAAATATGTTAGCAGCCTTGTACAAATTGGCCCTTTTATTTAACCCATTAAGCTTAATGCCTTTTCCAGTTGAGAGGAGAAACAAGTACTGAATTTTCTAGGCTTTCTAGCAGTGATCACAGAAACACAAAAAGGCAATGACTGAGAACTGTTGTGATGCACAAGGAGTGCCAAAATGCTAGTAAGGCTTTTGTTGCAAAGAATGTAAAAACTGTTTTAATTAACTTGAGTTTCAAAGTGGATTAAATTCTTCTCCTCAAGCATTCAACTATGACAATAAATTTGCAAGTTCTAAATTATGATTTTGGCTAAGACCATTTAAATAAATCTCACAGCAGTAACTCCATTGTATAATGATTTTAAAAGCTACTTATTTTTTGTCTAGTCCTCACATTATTAAAGATGTACAATTCTGACAGCTGAATGTAGTCCACTTTTGACTATCAAAAAATACTTGAAATACAGAAACTACATCAACTTTTCTATAAAATTATATGATCAATTTTCATTTTATCTTAAACATTTTCTATGTTGTTGGTCTTTACAATTACAATTTTTAAGGCTTGTGCAATATATAGCCTAGTGGATATTCTGTAATGTGCTTTATTATTCTATTATGACAACATATTTAGATGTTTTTAACATTTCCATAATTATAAGTAATGCTACAGAGATTATCTTTCTTGATTTGTCTTTTTTGTGGGGAGGTAATTAGATTTATTTATCTATTTACTTATTTAATTTTAATGGAGGTACTGGGGATTGAACCAGGACCATGTGCATTCTAAGCACGTGCTCTACTCCTGAGCTATACCCTCCCCCCATATGATAATTTTTTTATCTTCAATATAAAACATCCATTCCAGAAAAGTGACAGATAATCTTAAAAGTTTAAAGATTACACAAACCTTAGGAATTTTTTCCTTAGAAATTTTGCTATGTAAATATTTTTGTGAAAGCATTCTTCTTTTTCCCTTTCTTTTCAGTGGGGATTATGATTTATGGGATGTAGTTTGGACCTCATGTTTATTGAGTACAAACATAGATTCAACAGGACATTTGACATTGTCCTAAGATAATTATGTTGCACTGTGCTTTTTTTTTTTTAAACAAAGCCAATTAGTCTCTTAGAGTTTAACAGTGTTGGTTTTTCTAAGGTGAACGTGTTTTCACTTTGTGTTTAATTAGTGTCATTACAACTTAGCTGCCCTGATTAAACATCTGTTTAAGTACCATACTCAAAAAAATAATTTGTATAACAATTTATAAATCTGTATCTATATTAGCTGTGTAACATATAGGCACCAAAACTGAAGTTACATGTTTGTGAAATAGTTTTATGTCTATGTGTAAATGTACATATGAATATATGCATATATGTGTATATATGTATGTGTGTATATATATGTTATACATAATTGCACACTTTCTACGCACATACACCTATGAGTTATTAACCTTTAACATATACTTCTCTTAACACCATGGTTTAAATGATCATAATTACTTGGGAGTAATAGTCATTAAGTCAGAATTCACCTTTTGAAATCTTCAAACCTCTGTGTCTGTGAACACATACCAAAGAGAGAGTAAAAACTCTCATATTGCTAGAAACCCCTGTCATAAAGAGTTCAGGAGAGGAAAACAACGTTTCATGTATTCTTCATTTAACAAATAATTACCTACTTTATACGAGTCAGTACTCAAGGCGTTTGAACACATTAGAATACATTAGAAAATAAAACAAAGACCCTTGTGCTTACGGAACTTCTGTGAAGGATGCAGGGCCAGTGGAAAATGAACGTCACAATTCAGTAAATGATACAGTGTGTCCCGTGGGCCTTACCGCTTGTGAGTTGATCAGGTCTGCCTCCTGTATTTGTATGGCCTCTGAGTTAAGATTCTTAAAACATTTTTAAGTAAGTTGAAAAACTTCACAGGTGAAGATTTCATGGCATGTGAACTCAAAATCCCTGTGTTCATATGTAGTTTTTTAGATTGAAATAAAATTATGTATAATATTATATGAAGTTATATTGGAACACAATCCGTGCGCCTCGGTTTGAGAGTTGTTGGTTGCTGCCTTTGCACTATGTGGGTTGAGTGGTTGAGACAGACCCACGTGGTCTGCAAAGCCCAAAATATTTACTATCTGGTCCTTTACAGAAAAAGTTTACTGAACCTTATATTCAATAATTTAAGAATATTTTACTTCCCTACCCAAATTCACAGTTAATAAGTATTTCTATAGATAGATATATCGATATATAGATTTCAGTTTATTAATTCATTATTTTGCTAAAAGCTTCCCCAAATTAAAATTCAGACACTGGAATGTTTGCTGGTAAGAAATATGAAGAGGGCCTGTCATGTCTACCAACTGTCTCCATTAGTAGATACTGTCAGATAAATGTGAAATGCAAAATATGATTTGCATTAAGTTAACTATTGTGGAGACTTACGATGTGCCAAATGCTTTAGCTGCATCTTTAAGTTCTCAAACTTATCAACTGAATACATTTTTTCTGTCCCCATTTAATGGGCAAAAACAACCAAGGCAGGAAATTTGGAAACTTCTCCAAAGTCACATTGGACCTGGGGAGCGGTTGAGCCTTGATTAAATTCTACTCTCTTGCCTCCGAGTCTAGCGTTGTTCCCTCTTCCCTAGAGTTAACTCTAAGTCATGCATTATACACAGTATTATTGGCTTTACAGCTCCTTAACACTGCTTAGCAATCAAGCAACACTGGAATTTAAGTATTTTCAGCAATTTGGGTTGAAACAGTTTGGATTGCCATCTAAGTCTAGAATAAAGTGAGTAAATCAAGTTTATTTTATTGGCCAGACACTGTAAACAGGCGTGCTTCCTGCTTAATGATTTTGACTCTGCTTTTATCACAGAAGCAATATGCACAGTTGGTAAAGCCTGCATCTTATCTTGGTTTTCTTTAATGCTCACTCACTCAGGAACACTAGTGACTGACTATTCATTTGTAAAAACTAAATTTGTGAATAAGTTGGTGCAATGAATGAGGAAATGGTGGGACAGACAATAGGTTGTAAGATTAAGCAAGACAGAAGGTCAAGGGTAGAGGGAACAGGACTGATTTTTGTCAAGGACTGTGAAGACCACCAGAGTTAAAAGTCAGCTATAGGGAGAAGGGTACAGCTCAGTGGTAGAGTGCCTGCTTAGCACACACGAGGTCCTGGGTTCAATTCCCAGTACTGACATTAAAATTAGACAAACCATCAGGTATAAAATAAGCTACAAGGATGTATTGTACAACATGGAGAATATAACCAATATTTTATAATAGCTATAAATGGAGTACAACCTTTAAAAATTGTGAATTATTGTATGCTTGTAACATATAATATTGTATATCAACTATGTCAATTAAAAAATATAATATTGTAAAATAAATACATAAATTTAAAAAAATTTTAAAAGTAAAAATTAACAAATAAATAAACCTAATTACTTCCCCCACCCCCCCAAAAGGGGGTGTACTAAAGGCTTAGATAAAAAGAGATTTAGAGAAAGAGGCCATGCCGAGGGAAAAGGTATGAAGTAAACCTACCGAGGACCATCAGGGTTTACCTGAACAAGAGCAGGGTCAGAAGGGAGGCTGAGGAGAGATTTACGTGAGTTTAAATAGTAGGATGGGGGCTTTGGGCTCCTCATTTTTATAAAATATTGACTATTTCCTATCATGTGTGGGTTCTAACTAAGGATGGGATTGTAATCTACCAAGATTTTCCATTTTTTGAACTTTCCCTAGTCTTTCTAATTTTTCCTATTTTACAAATTGTACACATAAGCTAAATCAAATTATTAGGGAATTGATTGGAGGGCCACTGACTCATTAATACAGAATGTTTCCTGCGTTCCCTTGCTCAGGTCAGAGACCACGCTTGTCCTCAGAATGCAGTAACATACACCACCATGGTCTTTTTTTTCTAAGTTCCCATTATTTATTGCAGAGACAGATAGTAAATTACTTATTACATAATTTATTATCCAGTTAAAAATATTTAAAACGGTATGATGGGGAAGTACAGGGTACTTGGAAAGCTGATGGGAGAATTGAAACAGTTGGGGTTATATTTTTGAAGATAACAATTTTTAGGTTCAGAAATTGAAGATGAGTAGGGCTTTCTCTAAATGAGGCTGCTGTGTGGCAGAAGAAGGATTATTTGAATGAGCCCTAAAGCTGGGAGAGGAGGAGAGCAGAGAGAAATGACGGCGTCCACTGCAGGGAGCGAGGTGGGGAGTGGAGGGGATGGGCCCCGCAAGCTGGGTAGCGCTGAGGTCACGTACGCACTTTAATAATACGTTCATGAGCTGAGAAACGTTATCCCACCAACAAACTGAAGTAAGTGATTTTAAACAGAAGCAAGATTTTAAGAGGAGCACTCCAGGGAGAGGAGTGAATTGGAGGAAGTTCAGAATGAATATGAAAGGCAAGCTAGAAAATACATAACATGGTCCAAGTGGAGGCTAAGATAAAGCAGAGGGGCTGAAGGCAGGAAAGAGCACCTTGGGTGCGAGATCTGTTTAGCAAATTGAATTGTGTGTGTCTCGTCATGAACTGGGTGTGGGAAGCAGGAAAAAAGCAGTCTAAGAACGATTCTAGCTTCCTGACTATTGACTATGGACTGAGAGAGGACACTGGCTCAGGACCAGGTTACTGGGAAGTGTCGTGTGCTGGGTTTTGAGATACTGAGTCTGAAGTGTCTGTGTGACATCTAAGTCAGGATGGTGAGCATGTAATTAGATTTGAGTCTGATGCTCAGTGGAAGGTTCCAACAAGAGGAAAAAAAAAATTGAAAAGTCATTAACAGAGGCCTGGTCATTGAAGGCACAGTAGTGGGCTATGCAGGAGGGACTGAGTGATGCGGATGCTGCTAGAAGCATGTCCCGAGGGGCTCCAAGTCCCATCAAGGGATATGAGTGCATTTTGGATGCTGATAAAAGCTCGAGTCAGACACATCCTGAAAAAGCCCTCTTGGACGTGATAACATGGAGGTTGTTGGTGAACTTGCAAAACCCTTTTCTGTGAAAAGGGGCAGATTGAAGACATGTTTAGCCATAAATTAGAGATGAAAGACATGGAGAAAGCAAATAGAGACAACTCTTTCAAGAAACGTGTCCACGCGAGGAAAAGGAACTTTGACAGTGGTGATGTCGCATGTTGTATCGCGGACGTGTTCTGTATGGACAGGAGTGATGCAGTGATCCGTTTTAAGTCATCCTTCCACTTTATGATGGAAGGTAGTGGAATGTATCTTTGAATATATATGCCTAATGAGCAGCTTTTGTTCTTAAAGCTATTGTATTGAATCTGATGGCATAAGGCTAGAATTTAGGGAAGAGCAACAGATTGTACTTTAGTCTGAGTTTCTTGAATTATTCTGTGTCCGTGGGGATCAGGCAGACTGAGCTGAAGCTTTCAACCCTTTTGCTTCATGTTCAGCTTTAGTGTGTCGAACACAATGAAAGACAAGTTACAAAAAATGTTTAGACATTGGGGAGACAGAGAGGAGAGGGAAAACATTTTATCCGCAGGGTCCTTGCCTGAGGAAAGCATACGGTTATCACTAGGGAAATAGCAGCCCGCTGTCCCACCCCTTCAGTGGAGTCCACCCCCAGCCCCGGGAGTAAACACTGCCTGCCTAATGTAAACAGCAGAAAATTAACCTTTTCTCACATTGCTTATAAAATGTATACGGCATTGGACAAGAAGTCTGTGCGGGGCAGACAGAATGAACTGTCAGTTTCACTCAGGGAAGCAATTAAGGCTAGTTATGCGTCTAAGCTGAAGCAACTCATTTCGTCCTAAAAAGTCAGTAAGGTTGCCACCTAGGTCACCCAGGGAACGTTGCCACCGCAGAAAAACAAATCTGAGCTTTCCCAACACTGAGGCACAAGTCGCATCCTTCAGCAGACCACAGGCAAGACCAAGCTGGATTTGCTTTTTTTTCCAGCTGAGAAAATTGTAAGCGTTGTTACTGCTTATTCTGGCAGTGATAAGTGACTCTTTTTCCTTTGATAACACATCACTCTCTCAAGCAGCGACTTTTTGCTAAAAATCTTTGGACACCGCAAAGAGGTGAATCACTGGAGTAAGAGTTTCAGATTGAATCCAGATTCTTGTCACACTCTAAGTGAATGGCCAATGTTACATACTATCAAATGCCAAAGCTAAGCCTCAGTCTCCTCAGTGAAGAATGAATGTCATGTTTGTCTTGAAATTTCAGATTAGGCACATAAATGTTTTGAGCCACAGGTGATGTTAGATTCTATCCTTTGATTTAATTAATACATTTACGCTACCCTGTACTCAAAAAAGTAGTCATTTGAGTCTTTGTCTACACCAAGAGCTCAAAGGGAGAGATTCATTGACTGTGCGTCTTCAAAAAAGACCAAAGGATCCCACTAGTTAATCATCTTCTTCATCTCATCTTCGTCTGTCTTGGGGTGGTCTAGACATTCTTCCCTTCAAGAAGGTCATGGCTCTTTGTAAAGCCTTTTGGTCCTTGGACGACTATCTGAATAGGATGCATGAAGCAGGCTCAAGCCCTATATTAGAAGTATTGCCAACGTTAAAATCTTTTAATAGTTGTTCTCATCTCATCTCCCTGCACCCAGTTCCTTTCCATCAGTTCAAGATCACCTCCAACATATCCCTAGTCCCCAAAGCTGTAACCATTATTGACATATTTTCTCCAATCCAATCAAAGGTACAGGGGTCACATTTCTATTGGCTGAACTCCTGTACGGTTTTCTAGGGAGATGCTCTATAAGAACACATTACACATCAAAATTCTGTTTCCTGGTGGTGACTTCAATGTCTAGCACAAAATTATTTTGGATTCATTCATTTCAAGGCAAAATAAACATAGGTGGTAGTATTTCAGTTGTTCTAAGCAAAAGTCTCCTAACAGTATGCTGTTGGAAACTTTCCATTCGCAGATTGACATAATTTAGCAATAAGGAAAGGGACACTATAGCATCTAGCCAGAAATAGAATGAAACCAATTGAGTGAGAAGTTCCCACAGGTTGTAGTATAAACATGAATTAGCTTGATGATTTTCCTCAAATCATTCCTTTCGTCTGCCTGTAGTCATGTCTCCCTTTCACTCTATGTAGGGGGTACCTAGGTGACAACTTTTCCGAGTCCTATACATTAACTTTGTTTGGTTTAAAGTACAGTTTCTTTTCTAAATATAAGACACAATCCTATTAATATTAAGGACTTCCAAGCAACCTTAATTCAAAATGTACATCTCATTTCTCCTGAGCTGTGGTGCTGATTGCCTGGAGTGGAGTTAAGGGAAAGTGGTCTCTGCCCCATCACCCCTAGCTGCTGGCTCCCTCCGTGTTTGGGATCAGGCAGCAGGGAGGCGGAAACCAGGACTCACGCCTGTGGTGGGGAGCTCTTCTTCGTTGCACTGGGGTTCTGTCTGTTTCTGCTAATGCTGAAGTAGTCTGTCTACTGGTGATGTGAATGTCGCCTTCACCCCAAGTACAACGGGACTGAATACCTCTCCCTTCAGCTACAGGAACTGGCCCGGCCAGCCCCTTAGGGTTCACCATCCTAGAAGTCTCACAGCTCTGGCCCCTCTACTAACCCATTACTCCCTCATACATCACCACTAGAACTGTAAAACCGTGTGAGGAAGGTTCAATTTGCCAAGGACTGTGGAGAAATGGGATGTGGGAAGGAGGTGGCTCCATATGCTTCCCAACCAAAGCTTATCACCATTTTTTTCATGTATCAGTGTCTCCTTCTCACCATAATGGCAGACGAGGTCTAAACAAGGACAACACACTTTAGACACAAGTTCCCAGGATGTTCCTCTAAGAACTCTGCATCAGGATTAGTCGATGGAGTCTACAGTTTAGCAAGCATCCAGCCCGAATCGAGAGGCCAATTTCCCATGGTACCTTGCACCCCCAAACTTCCTGAGAGCATTTTAAGCATCCTGCACCACCACCACCACTGCAGACTCTTGACTTCTTGGGAAGGAAAGCATTTTCCCCCATTCTTCTCCTGGGAGAAGAGAAGTGAAACTCGTCTCTTAGTCCACATTTATTCTCCTACTGCTTTCCTCTCTTCTGTGTTAGATGAGAGTGGGCTGTGCTTAGGGCTGGTTATAACCAACAGTCTCTCAGTGAATCCAGCAAATAAGTGATGGTCCCATTTGCTGGAGGCTTTATGACAAAAAATGTGCTCATTTTCCACAATTCCAAGACCTGAGGATATATTCTACAAACTATTTGACTACTTCCCCCCTCCACCCAGATGTCTCACCAGCAACAGTACAAGAATGTCATGAACAAATCCAATGAGCCAATTAGAGCCACCCACTTCTGATTTATGAGTTGTGTATTTTGTGTTACCATGAAATGTAAAATCCAGGAAAGTAAGAAAATACTTTTACAAGTTTCTCAAATATTAGGTACTTGCATGAAACACATTTCCAATGTATAAGACCTAGGGATGTTGCCTTGTTAATATCAGCAAGTTTCACTGTTTTGATTCTTTCCCTTAATTTGTCTAATTTCTTACTTTCCCATCCAATCACATCAGTTGCTCATTATTTTGTTAATAGTGAAATGGGAATAATAACCCTCCCACAGTGGTGCAGTGTATTAATTTGTTAATTTTGCTAAGCCATTGAGAGACCAAAAGCACTAACTGTTATTGCTGTTCGGAGAATGAAGTTGTCTCCAACAAAGCGTGGAAGAGGAGCTGCCAAGTTACAGTAAATTCAACCTGACGCCGCTATTAGTTTAAATGCCTTAGCTCAGTGGTACCAACTGAGATCATTAACTTTACTTTCATAGCAATTTTCTTAATGTTACTTAGCAACCTCACTTTGAAAATACCCATTTCACATCCCTGTAGCCTAAGGAGCATCATTAGCAGTAAAATTACATGTTTGATTGCACAGCCAGAGAAGAGTGAGTGTTCCTTCCTGAAGATCCATCACCGGCTGCACTCAGACTGCTCAGACAGCATGCATTTACTGCGTGGGACCCAGTAACAGGGCGACAGTCAATGGATAATGTATCCAGCATGACTTCAGAATATTTAAGTAATCATTTCCACATGTGTTATGTTGCAAAATATCAATATCTATGGACTATTGTATAATGAATACACATATAAGCAAGAAGTTTTGGGTAAGATCAATATTATTTGAAATAATAAAAATTTAAATATACCAAATTTTCCTGCCCTATAAGAAATGCATGAGTATTTCTTAATATAACCCAGCAATAATTAGGCCTTTAGCCAACATAAATGCCTTTGATGATATGAATATTTGCCTGGGGTAATGACTTCTTTAGAAATCAGTGCAATATAACAACTATAGAAACTCTAAAGTAATCAAATCAAAACATTATTTAAAATTAAACCAATTATTTTTCCTTTCTTCCAATTTTGTGTATTTTTTCAATTGTTTATAATTAGCATGTGTAGGTTTTTGAGAGAAGGGATCTTATTACCTTTGAGCAAAGGTACTTAATCCAACTAATATGGATTGAGTAGCTACAGACCAGCACTCAATATGACAGGCACAATTAATTTTTAAATCATGAAAACAGAATTTTAAGTATATTTATCTTTATTATAGAAATATTACGCTCTTATATTTTGGGGCACACAGGCATTTTCTATTCAATTTGTCATATAAAGGCAAGTGTCATCCATTTTCCTAAGAGAAGAAAACAAGCAAAAACATTTAAGTATTATTAATTTTACTCTTCTTCCATGACTTCATGCCATAGTTTCTGGTTTTCTTCTAATCATTGGAGGCCTCTCCCACTGGTCTCCTTTTTTGCTCACTTTTCTTTAGATATAGTTATTCCTTAAGACTGACTTCCTGTTTTTCTGCTTATACACTGTTTAATTTCACTGTCACATTTGTGTAGTTGTTACTTAAGTATCCATCTATTCATCCATTCATCCATCTGTTTACCCAATAATAATTCATTCAACCAACATATATTGAGAGCTACTATATTGCAGATAAGTGAACAAGTTGATGGGAATTCAAAGATGAGTAAGACACAGCCCCTGACTGGAGGAATAAATAAATGTTAGCTATCTCTATCTGTATAGGCTGACACCCCCTCAAGGTGAACATATCTAAAATTAAGTCTCCTCTTATCTCAAACTGTATCTCCAGTCAACATTATCTATTTCTGTTCATGATTATTTTGTTTCCAGTCTTTTGAGTTAAGTTTACTGACCCCGTCTTCCCTATGGCTCCCACCGCTGCCTTAAGTTCTCTAGTATTTCACATCAGGACCACTTGGTTTGCTGAACATTCTTATTTATAAAAGACAGATTTTAAAATTTTAGTTTTAAAATCACAACAGGGCAAATGTTTAAATTAAGTATGTACAGTGTCACAACAGGGCAAATGTTTAAATTAAGTATGTACAGTGTCTTCTACCTCTACCTACTTATAGACACACCTCTCAAATACTAATATTAGCTGACATTTCTAAAATGTGTTGATCAGTTACTGTCTGTCAGGTACTGGGTTAAGGTCTTTTCATTCCTTACTGCCGCCCCCCCCCCCAAAAAAGACCACAACAGCCTTATGACAAAGATTCTGTCACCTGTTTAGAGTGAGGAAACAAGTGATTTAAAGTCACAAAACTAAGGAATGGCTATCCAGATTTAAAACCAGGAGGTGAGATTTGAAAGTCTATTTTCTTAACTTATCTCCTGTAGTCTCCATAAGAGTCAACTATTTTTGGCTTTTCTTCTTGTAGTTATGCCCATAATTCTAAACAATATGCCTGTTTTCTTGTTAATGAACTGTAGACAATGCCTGTTGGAGCCACACTAGGAAAGAGAAAGGTTCAGTTCATTATCCTTAAATCTGCTTACAATGTTTCTCCCTTCCACATACGTAACTATTTTTAGATATTTTGTGGTTTATTTATATCTCCATTTTAAGTTGTTTCTCAGACAGCACATCATGCATTATCATTCTATGCCTTGGTTTTTTTCACTTAAAAACATCTTGCTTAATATTGTGTCTACACATTTACAATTGTGTTATTATTTTTAACAGCTGTCTGAATTCTGCACTACATTGTAACATACCTGCATTCATTCAATTATTCCCCTACTGATGAATGTTTAGGCACTTACACTTTCAGTTTCAAGGAGTACAGTTTCACATAACGAACACTTCTGTGATTCTAGATTTAGGAATGCTTTCTTTGAGGTGCCCAGACTCACAATGGAAGCTTCGGTTCTCCAGGAAGTTGGTTCAGTTTACTTAGCGAAGAGCCTCTACCTTCTCTTCTCTCCCACCAGGCTGTCAGTCCTGCAAATGAAGGTGGGGCAGAGTGCAGAACGTCACTCAGTGAACAGCCCCACTAAGCCCCAACTCATCCTCCTGCCCTCCACACTGCCATCACCAACTCTGAGCCTGTTCTTGGTGGTTCCTCCGAAAGGGATCAGCAGTCATTGCCGCCACAATGATCTCCTCTGCCAATCTTGTTTTTCTCATAAGTTTCAATCTGTTTTACATATTCAAAAATTTTTTATATGTCTCCTGCAGCAGACAATCTTTCTCAATCTCTATCAGTCCCATTTATTCTTAGATGGAAGACTAGATAAACAATGTTTTGTACGTTTTCTAATGAAAAAATATATTTATTTTTAAACTGTTTTATCACAGTGTTCATTGGAAAATAAATAATGAGCGCCTCCTCTTTTTTAGGATTCTTCTGGGTTAGTGTTAGATACTTGTTTGCATGTTTGATTTTATATATTTTTCTCCACCTCTTTTTCACCCAGGCTTCAATCAAGTATGACACTAAATAAAGTCTAGAAAATAAGAATAATAAATTAGGAATTCAGTAATTGAAAGTGCAAGATTGAGGCCCAAAGACTGGAAAACCAGAACATAGACTAGGCTGTAGGTTATATAGAAGTTTGAAAAAATTGATCCATCTGTCTACTTAACTAAAGTGAATTAATAACAGGGGGGCTGTGAGAACGAGTTGAGAAAGGGAGAACTAGTTAAACCAAGCTGGAAATTGAGCCACCAATGGCTGTAATGAGCTTGTGATGGGGAATGTGAATTTGCTGTTCTAACCATTACCTGGGCTCACTCAATTCTGGATGCCTGTCCTAGCAGGAGCATCTTATTGGACAGAATGTGAATTTGGAGTCCGAATATAAATATAACACAATTTCACATAGTACTTATCTAAGGAATAACAATCATTTTCAGCGTTGAAGAAGACACTGGTTGTGTTTGCATTTTCAAACATAGGAGGTGGGTTTCTAAGGTGGAACCCAGCTAAGAGATTTTTAAGAATGAATTTAGCTGTGTGTTACTTTGCCTTCTGTGTTAACTTAAAAACCTAACTCCTGTATGTCTCGATTGCATTGCAGTTGACAGATAAATAACGTATGAGGTAACTACTTCCCCTAGAAAACAATATGTGATTATGAGATTCTTATTGTCCAACAAAAGAAAATGTACAAATTCCTCAGGCAGAGCCAAGTATTTCTTGGAATTTGGCTCTGGTAGAAATTTAAAATTTTTTTTTTACCATGTGGAATACAAAACTTTATTTACCTCATATGTTTAACAGTTCTAAAGTATTTACTTCTTGCTTTGACAAAAAAAAAAAAAAAAACTGAAAAGTACAGGAGCATTGACTGACTCCTCTTTAGGAGAAAAGGATTATATCTACAGCTACAGAGAGTTACAGTTCCTTCTTTATCTACAAATGAAAATATTAAGAAAGTGCTTCATTGATCAAAAAAAGAGCTAAACGCTGCAAGCGTTTATTCACACTGTACATCAGACCCAAGAAACCCGTATCATAGTCTCTTGGCACCTGTCACTAGGAACTGCACAGTCTTGAATTTGACTGACTCCTCCCTATCTGCAAGGCAGTTGAGGGAGCAGAGAGTGAGGGCATGAACAAGATATTCAACAACTCCAGAAATGGATATCTACCAGGTAACTCTGACAGTGATCAGAGGGAAACAACTGAATACACGAGCAGACTGTAAGTAAGTCTAGTGAAGTCTTAGGAGGTATTCATTAAAGAAATCAATGCTAGGTGTCACTAGGAGTATCTTTTTTTTTTTTTTAATGGTTCCATTAGGGTCAAGTCATCTTGTAAGACACATCTTTGAAGCTGATTAAGCAGGAAATACAAGCCTAGCCCAATTGCTTTTAGAGACTTGTGTGAAATAGAACCAAAGATCTCAATTAGTGATAAAAATTGTCTTTGCTCCAGCTTCTTAGTTGCTAATAAATGCTACTTACAATTAAGTAAAAATAGTATGTTTGCCAAAGGTATTAGAATACAATTGTATTGTCTCAGAAAAACAGGGATCAAAAAATTTGAGTAAATTACCGAGATAGACTAATTGACGAGTGTGCAGTCTGTATCTGTTTTCTTGTTTTCCGTCTCCATGTTTTATTGAGTATTAACAAAAAAGGAAAGGGTCATGTTACGATCATTGTCAAAAAATACATAGTGTTGATTCCAAATGTCTTCTGGTTTTCTCATTCCTGGCCCAAATTAATGATAGAGACCATGAAACTATCAGAATGGACAGAGGTGCTGCTGACCTAAAGATAAGGATCCCCTGTCTTGGCGATGTCTTGGTTGAGTTGAGCCACATTTTTGTTTATCTTGCTTTGACTAGGAAAATCATTCTAATTAAATCAACTCTCAAAGCATCATTTGAACAAGGATGATGTACCTTGAATCATCCTGCACTCCTTCCCAGAGCCTCAGCCCTTTTATTGAGTCTACCCATAAAGCCTGGTTCCCAATATACCACCTTGCCTCTGATCATTTTTTTTACTTCCCAGGACTGTTATAATAGGAATCTGTTCTCTGACTGACCTTATTTCCTGCAAATACTCCATCAGAGTGGGTGTCTGATCATTATTGGTTCAAATAAATCACAGGAACTGAGTTTAAATAAAAAGAAACATCATAATATTCCAATAATCAGTTCATAGTGACAGCTTCGAGTTATCTTTATTTTACCTTGTATTTTACACCAAGTGTACCCAAAGGCTTGACATTTTTCATAGGAAAATTCAGACCCATGGCTTGACATCTGCTTTATTCATTCCAACCCCAGGGTAGGATTTCAGAATGCTCCTGTACAGCTAATCATTAGTCATTGATCCTGCTTGATCCATGCTTTTGAATGTAAAATCATGCTACTAGACAAACAGAAATGTATGTATCACTGGCAAAGAAGTCTGGCAAAACTTGGCTTCAAAAAATTCTGAGAAAACAATTTGCTTGTATATGTTAAAACTTACCGTATAATAAATGTATGAGGGAAGAATAAATCAAGATGGCCAATAAATGTTTTAAGGACAATTGGCTAGCTTGTGGGGAGAGCAAAATACTTGAGATTTTAACTTCATTCATTACAACAAATTAATCTTTTGCAGATTAAAAGTTGAGTTGAAAAAATTATGACAAAAGAGAACAAAAGTCTACTGCTTTGTCTATCAAAGAAGGTACTTTCTGTCTATAATTTCAATGGGATAAAATGAAAATGAAAAGATTAACGTAATACATATGTAAATATCTATAATGAAAGCCATTTAAAGTTAAATAAAACAATGATTGTGAAAATATTTTCATGTTATTAGGAGAATCATTAAGATTCACTCTGAGCAAACAAAAAATGGATATATCAGAGCAGCCAAGAAGCACAATTCCATTCACTTAATAATACAACCAGGTACAAAAAATAGTAGTAGTAATAATACATAAAATATTAAATATTAGTACTTAAAATTACTTAAAATAACTTATTTTAAGATAAATATAAACCTTTTTCACATATTAAATTAGAGTTTGTGAAATCTAAATTTTATAATAAAATAGTTTTTTAAAAATTAAAATACTCCCTTTTCCCCAGAGGGAGATAGAAACCTGCAAGAGTATTGCCTCTGAGAGTGAAAACTGGCAGGAAAGTTTTTACAAACCATTTGCTGTGCTTTTTCCATCCACCACTCTGGAAATTAAACTTTTAAAAAGGTACCATGAAAATAATCCAGATGTTGATTGAATGCACACAATGATGTCTATTATGTGACCTAAATAGTGAACACGAAGATAGTTTTAAAAGTTATGGTCCATCTATGAAATGAAATATTTTATAACCATGAAGAATTATTGATGACATAGCACCAGTTTTTTAAAAAAAGTAATGTAACTCTGTGAACGGGGACATTTGCAATCTAGCTCACAAACAATTCCTCTGCAGAATGCCTGGCATCTAGTATATGCTTAGGAAAATGGAAAAGGATTAATACTAAGAAATGTGTCATGTTTTCAAGTTAACAGTGGTTACCTATGACCATGAAATTATTGGTGATATTTGTCACATTACTCAGCACTTTCCAAGTTTTCTAAAAAACATGTATTTCTTACATTGTCAAGGAAGTTTATTTTTAAAGATTCTAGCTACCAAACACATTGTTATTATGCAGCCATCCACTAAGAAAGCATAACTCTTTAAAGAATTTGTCTTAATAAATTTATTTGAGAATTAAATGCAGTATCACTTGCATTGGAATCATCTAGCATATTTACTTCAAATGTACATTTCTGAGCTTGTTTGTGGGGTGGAACAGAATCTACATTTTAATCACATTTTTGTGTCCCTTCCCTTGATTATCCATATGGTTCTCAGCCACATTAAAGCAAGAGAATCACTGAATTAGGAAGATAATTAAAATTCAGCAAAATCTAAACAGCAGGAATGTTGGCTTTTTAGAGGAGTTTCTTAAAAGTCTGCTGAAAATGGCTGGTAAATTGGTGAAACAAACTTTATGAGAGAGGCTATTACTGTATGAACTCTAATAAGAGTAAATAAGTCATCAGTGATAGAGAGTATTGAGTTTATAGAGAAAAACCATTTTAGATAAAATATATGGCTTGGGATTTGTTCTTGCAAACATATGAAAGCAAACATTCTTACAGTACATGGTGACTTTTCCTAACATGGGAAGCAAAGTATCAGAGAGAGAGACTAGATAAAATACTTCTAAATTAGTAGTCTTTGATGCTGACTGGTATTGCACAGTAGGTGTCTGATACATGAATAACTTAGGTTTTTTTTTTTTTTTAATTCTGTCTCCCAAACCAACTAAACTCTGCCAATATTCTGAGACTCTGCATTTTAGATGACCCCCGTGTGTGTGTGTGTGTGTGTGTGTGTGTGTGTGTGTGTGTGTATGGTTATATATGTGTGGCTATATATATACACCAAAAAAGGATCAACCAGTTAGCAAATATTTATTAACTACTTTCTATGTATAGGCACAGTTATAGGCATTAGTTATGATTTCTTAAGTGATCAATTGGTTGTTTAGTAGCATATTGTTTAGCCTCCGTGTGCTTGTTTTATGCAGTTTTTTCTTGCAGTTCATTTCTAGCCCCATAATGTTGTGGTTTGAAAAGATGCTTGAGATAACTTTAGTTTTCTTAAATTTACCCAGGCTTGCTTTGTGTTCTAGCATGTAATCTATTCTGGAGACTGTTCTATGTGCTCTTGAAAAGAACGTGTGTTCTGCTGCTTTTCCTTTGTAGATATCATCATGCTCTATAAATGTCGATTAAGTCCATCTGGTCCAACGTGTCATTTAAGACTATGTTCCTTATCGATTTTTCTGTCTGGATGATCCGTACATTGATGTAAGTGGGGTGTTAAAAGTCCCCCACTATTATTGTACTACTACTGATTTCTCCTTTTATGTCTGTTAACATTTGCCTTATACATTGAGGTGCTCCTACATTGGATGCATATGTTTACAATTGTTATATCTTCTTCTTGGATTGATCCCTTGGTCATTATGTAGTGTTCTTCTTTGTCTCTAATAACAGTCTTTATTTTAAAGTCTTTTTTTGTCTGATAAAAGTATCACTACCGCAGCTTTCTTTTGATTTCCATTTGCATGGAATACCGTTTTCCATCCCCTCACTTTCAGTCTGTATGTGTCTCTAGATCTGACCAGTTCAGATCTTGTAGGCAGCATATATACAGATTCAGCCAGTCTATGTCTTTTGATTGGAGCATTTAGTCTGCTTACATGTAAGATAATTATCAATATGTATGTTCTTATTGTCATTTTTTTAATTGTTTTGGATTTGTTTCTTTGTGGGTTTTTTTTCCCTCTTTTTTGTTTCTCTTGTGATTTGATGTCTGTCTTTAGTGTTATGCTTGGATTCCTTTTTCTTTTTTGTGTATATATCTATTATAGATTTTTATTTTGCATTTACCATAAAGTTTTTGTATGGCAATCAAATATATTTATACTTGTTCTAAATTGCTGGTGTCTTAATTTCAAAAGCATTTTAGATATCCTGAATTTGTACTCTCTTCCCCTCATGATTTCTGATTTTGATTTTATATTTTACATCTAATTGTTTTGTGTCCTCCAATATTCATATGTTAAGGTCCTAATGCCCATCATGATGGTCTTTGGAGATGAGACCTTTCAGTAGTAATTGGGTTTGCAAAAGATTGTGAAAATGGAGCTTTCACAATGGTATTAGTGAATGTCCTTATAAGAAGAGAGACGAGAATTTTCTCTCTCTCATTGCCATATGAGGATATAGTAAGAAGACGGCCATCAGAAACTTAAGGATATTGACTTTCAGCCTCCAGAACTATGAAAAAAGCATTATCTGTTGTTTAAGCCGCCTGGTCTCAGGTATTTTTGTTATGGCAGCCTGAGCTGATTAGTACACTAGTTTTTTCAGCTGGAGAAACCTGTTGGTACTTTCTGCAAAGTAAGATAAGACTTGGAATAGATTTAGTATAAGGTAAAATCAAGAATTCAGTTAACTAAGATGTCAAATAACCTCCAAGTGGAGTTGTTAAACAAGGACTTGGAATTTATTTTCTTAGGCTAGGGTTTAGGATGATGCTCTTGATAAACATAAATATTTAGTAGTTATTAATATAAAGTGATGTTTAAAATTTTGGACTTAATGATTAGAAAATAATATCGTGTGTTGTTAGTTTGAGAAATTTCTTGTCAGACAAATCAGGTGGTGATTGGAGGAGAATAGATCAAAAAATAATGTTTTAAGATGGTTAATATGAAGATATGTTTGTGTGATGATGATAACCACAGCATAGAAGGAATGTGTGACACAGGAGGAAAAAGAATATTCACAAAAATGGAGACACTGAAAAGGTAAGAAGAGATGAGATTCAGAACAAAGAAAAATTGGGACACACTGTTCCTTATAACCTGAGGAGAAGGTATAAAATGTGGATACAAAGGTAGCTAGGTTGATGAGTTTGGTGGATAAAATAATGTTTTATATGATTACATCTATTTTCCATATGAATTAGAGGGTAGGGTTATCATCTGAGAGTAGAAGAATGTGTATTGTTAGTGGATTGAAGGTTCTGCTGAGATATGAAACCTGGATGAGTGAGAATAGTATGGTAAGTGAAATGCCAACATAGGAAATACTCATCTGAGGGTGGAATGCCCGAGATCATGATGGCAGAGCTATGCCATTTTAGGGGATTCAGTCAGTTCATAAATAAGATATGGAGAAGAAGACAGTTGGAGCTGGGGGTATCAAGAACTGAGAGATCAAGGTGCTAGATGATTTTCTATATGCATATTGATGTCTTCAGTAATTAATACAGAGTTAACAAAATTAGGAAACCAAATGCAATCAATAAATGAATTATAAATAAATGAATGAGAGGTTAATAGATTATATCAAAGAGGAGAAAATGCTTGATGCTATGTATTTTTAAAGGAGCAGTGAGTTTGGAAAGAGTAAGGGAAATAAATGGTTTGGAAGCAGCAAAAAATGACATCTACCTCTAGGTAGAAATAAACATGAGCTATGCCTCCAAATATAATCTGAACACAAACAGGGTTCTCAAGGATCAGCCAAGTATACATTTGAGGAGAGAGGTGCGGTTATGAAGTACACATCTTGGAAAATTGGAGCATCAATAAAAATGATTGTGTAGCCTCTTTGTCTAGCAATGTTGGGTGCAATAGTGAAAATTATGACTAAAAAATTCAAATGAGTAGTCAGTGCAGTTCTGAGACATTTTCCAGGGATTTTCAAGAACTGGGATGAAGATACTGAATAAGGAATTTGAAATGCATCTTAGAATTACCATTAACTGACAGTATATTTTCTAAGTACTGACTAGATAGAAAGCAGTGTAGGTGAGTGACTAAGTGTGTAGCAGGCACTGATGGAACACACATTCTTTTCTCTCTTTCAGTCACACATGCTTAAATAAGAAATTAAGTAAGAATCATTTCACATTAAACAACAGCAGACTGTTATCATACTGTATCAATAAAAATCAGGCTGATGTTACTCTTACATCTTTGGTTAGGCTTAGAGCACTTTTTGATAAACCTCTTAAGAATTATATCTTGTCAAACAAAAACGTCAGCGGCTTAAAAATGGCTAGGATGTTGAAAGAAGGAAGAAATGGGGTTATTTCTCTGACTGTAATAGTTGGCCAAGGGGATATTAATTGAAGTGACAAAAACAGTAATTCTCAAATATAAATGAATATACCTGCCTTTTGATCTTAGATTGCTAATTAACATTTTTAGGCCTCAGTTTTCTTATCTGGAAAATTAGGATTTGGGTATCTACTCTGTAGCATTTTTGTAAGCATTAAAAACAATGTAGAGATAGTACCTAATCCAATATCTACAGTATTGAACGTCCTAAATAAACAATGGCTGCTGATGGCATTCTGCTATTTTCTGATACAAGCAGAAGTCAATGAATAAACACTTGAATGCTGAAGCTAAAATCTCTATTTTTATTCGTTAGCGATCAGGCTTTTTGTTTTGCTATTCTAACGTATCTTAAATGACATTAGCAGGTTGGGTCCTACTTCTAAAATAAATTCTGTCAACTCTTAAAACTGTATTTCATCTGTGCATTATTTTTTAATATTTCAACTGAGAAAGAAAATATTTTGTATATTGCTGATTCATTTCTAGTCTTCAGTGTCAAAGAGACATTGTTAACAATAATTTGGATGTTTGTGAAGCTATGGAAGCTTTGCCTCAATGAACCATGAGTTCTCAGCTCATAGAGGAGAAGGAAGAATCATGAATGGGACAATAGAGCAATGGGTTTAATAGAAGACTCATTTGGTCCAACACAAGGATAAAGAGAGAATT
Source organism: Camelus bactrianus (assembly GCF_048773025.1). Classification (NCBI taxonomy): domain Eukaryota; kingdom Metazoa; phylum Chordata; class Mammalia; order Artiodactyla; family Camelidae; genus Camelus; species Camelus bactrianus. The sequence continues at coordinate 56,334,006 of NC_133552.1, forward strand.
GGTTCCATTAGGTCAAATAGACATCTGAGATGCTAGGTACTGAAATTTCAAGATGAAGCAGGAAGAAAAATTCCAGGGATATGACAGCCTAAAACAAAGCATTTTTCCCCTGAGAGTTGTGAAGGGAAGTTGGCATTTTAAATGGATCGTAGGATAGACAAAGTTAAGGCAAGTGTAAAGGAATCTTTATTGTGTATTGCTGATGCAGCCTTTGGCAGGTAATAGGATGAAGTTTGAGAAAGCAAATCAGTGTACTATTAATACGTTATGAGTTTTGAAGAATAATGAATAATTTATATAAAAGGGGCGTTTTAATGAATATAATTTGTTATTTTAGTGAATAGGCAGAAGGGCATTAATCATGTTGTAAAGTGATCAGTATAACTTCACCTTTCTTTAATGTGAGAAACAAAGCTGTTTATTATCAATCTTCTGTGATGGGGTGACTGCAAATCCATATCCCACTTGGTAGTCAAAGGAAAAAAATTTGCTAATATAGTATGCTCTAGTTAATCTATTGCTGCATAACAAAATGTCCCAAATGTATTAGCAGTAAACATTAATATTCTATTCTCCTCTGGATTCTGTGAGTTAAAATTCAGATAGAGCATGGGAAACAGTGATGTTCTATGATGTCTGGAACCTTACCTGGGAAAACTCGAAGGCTGAAAGTGAGTTGAGAGCTGAAGGAAGACTGGAATCATTTCAAAGCATGCACACTTAGAATTTTGGGGGTAGACCGCTAAGCTTGGTTAATGTCCCTGGCTGAAACATGGCCCCTCTACTTCCTCACAGCCTGGTGTCTGGCTTCCAAGATAAGCATCCCCCAAGCTCCAGGCTGAAGCTGAATCAACTTTATGACATTACTTCAAAAATCACAAAGAAGTCTCAGGCTAGGCCAAACTCAAAAGGAGGAAACATAGCCCCCATTCTCATTGGAGGCAATGCTGACATCTCATTCTAAGAAGTATATGTTGCTTTAAAAAAAACAAAAACCAATCTGTGTAACATTGGGACCAGTGCTAGTAATTTTATTGAGCATCGATTTTTGGAATCTATTCCTGACTTCTGTATCCTCCTTGATATTTATTATGCTTTGTTTTTTATTGTAGCTTTGATATCTTATTCACTGCTAGTTAAGGCTAACTCTTAGAATAAGAGTTACAAGAGAAAGATATTTTGGGTAATCTGAGTGGAGAACAGATGATGTTCCTGATTTTAGGGACCAGTTATTTCCTTGTTATTATTATCATGCATATGTCATCTTTGGATGAATTTTCCTATGATAAATATTTTTTGCAAGATGAGTGCTGTCCCAGGATAAGTGCTTCACAAAGGAAACTTTATAAGAAATATTTTAGGAGACATTAAATTTCAATTAGATTTTGAAAGCCAGGAGAGTTTTTTCTCACTGTACTAACATGACCAAGATTAGTTAACAGTTTGTGAAAATATAAAGTGAAATCAGGTAATAATTTCAGGACATGCTGACTTTCTAACCTAAGACCTTCTTAACTAAAATGTAAGTCTAAATTTAAAAAAACATGTAGAGATCCTGCCTTTCTTTACAATGAGAAAAAAGTTGTCTCAATAGGGGTAAATAATGTAAAGGTGACATGACAATTTAGCATCAATAAGTCAAGATTAGGATCCAGGTCTTCTGATAACTATTTCAGGTCAGCCAGAGCTTCAGTGTTAATATCCTATTTCTCCTGTATATTATCATGCTTGAAGCTACACTTGCGGGAAACTTTACTGATTATCTTTTATGCAACTGATATAAGAGGTTTTTTTAACTTTCAATAAAATTTTATTAAAAAAATAATATATGCATTGCGTATTATAGATATAATACTTTTGCATACCCAGATCCCTGATATTAATTGGTATAATGTTATAACATGTAATTAAGATGTTGCCTTAAACCAATGTAGCCTTTCATATTTATAAAGCATTATTGAGTTTCATGTTAACTGGAACCAGTAGCATTTGGCTCTCATTTTTGAAAGCAGTTAATGTTTCCATCACTGAAAGATTTTTAAAAAAAAAATTTCTAACAATTTTAGATTGGTGACTGGGTTCACAGGTGAAAATTTGTCTTTAATGAGTCCAGTGTAATCAATGCAGTACCACTGAATGTTCTACTTATGCAGAATAACTGTACTAAGGTGGGTCACACTGGGCAACATATTTCTAATATATAACCATAAAGTTAGCACTGGAAGATAACAGGGGTTTAGACATTGTAAAACCTCTGGGAAATAACTCTCTTTTCTTGATAGATAAGAGCATAGGAAGTGATAATCAAATAATTTCCCAAATTCCCTTAATGAAAATTGGCTTTCTTTAGAAAAAAGTTTTATCAGTCAGTTATGGTCCTACACACAGGAAGAGAAAAGATTTACCTAAGTTGAAAAGAGAAAAAAATGTATTTTCTGGAGCAAAATAGAAAAATGTTGGGAAAATGGTGCACATTTAGGATTACTTTTTTTTTTCAATATTCTATTAATTTATTACATCTGGTGATTTGAAGATAGAATGGTACTTTAAATCATACCATTAAAGCCTGAACTTGCTACTGTAGAGGTTGAAAACATTCAAAATAAATACTTTTTTTCTTTGTAGTATGATAAAAAATTAAAGTTAGGAAAAAATCTCTCAGGATATAAAATCTGTTATTTAGAAATGATAAAATAATGGTCCAGAGATTTTAAATAACTTATTCCAGGTTACATTTGGTTAATCTGAGTCATCATCTGATCTGTGTCTCCCCAGAGGCAGCCATTTGCATTACCATTCAAGGAGGGCTCATTAACTCCATACAAACAGATATAACGTGTTTGGCTATCAATATTAGCATTACATTAAATTTTTGTAATGAAAATTTGCAGACAAGCAAAGAGTACATATTAAAGTCTCCCAGTATTTTTATTGTAACTTAATTTTATTATGGATAGAGGTCATGAATCAGGACTAGAAAGGTATGATTAAATTAAATACAGAAATAACTGTGTTTGGGCAATCTGGAAGTTGGAGGATTAAAAGGATATAACTTCTATGGAAGATTTCCAAAAACTATGGGAAGTCGATATCAGAAAGAAACAACCTTTTTTGTCAAAGAGAAAAGATGATTCTGTTCTGGGCAAGAACAAAATGCACTCATTGGAGATTTTTAAAAAGGACTGACATCCTGTTGGAAATATGATGTGAAGAAAAGCTTTACAAAGACAAAATTAGAAATGTCTGAAAAAAGAGAACTGAGTCGTGAGTCAAAGTATGGGGAGGGATATCTATATGTGTGTGAGAAGAAAAAAAGATCATGTCTGGGCACTCATTATAAAGGAAAGGAAAAGAACAAAGACTGAAACATCACTATTTTGGTCAACCAACCATATTAATGACTAGGTATGTGGCATTGTGTGCTCCTGAACGCAAGCAAATCAAAGAATATTATGCATAATTGATTACAATAATAATTACAGTCACAATAATAATGAAATTTAGATACAAGCTCAACTTGATAGAACATATTCAGAGCTCTTAAGACATTTAATTCAACATGAAATGAGCTGGGATTCACATTTAATATCTTAGAAGGTAGCACTTTATTTGCTAAAAGTATACATTAGAATCATCAATAATACTGAATTTAAGAGATCCATTCAACTAAATTATATATTTTTAAATTAATCTTTTATAAAACTAGTAGTATCCAATTAAGTTGATCATGGTGACTATTTTGTTATGATTTTGATATTGTAGTGATTCCTTCTGGCCATGGAATACCATTCAGTCAAATAAGGTTTGGGTCACTATACCATCCCTGAAAGTTGATGGAAAAGTGGTCCAAATTTTAGTTACGCGTTAAAGGCTTCTTTTGTTTGTGGTGCCATTTGAAGTGTGTATACCCTGAATGCCTAAAACTCCTGAATCTATGTAGAAAAGTGTGTTTTGTGTTTGTAAATAAATATGTATGCCCTTGCATCTGTAATAGGATTTGGTCATTCATATTATATTCTTGGGACTAAAAATCTATGTCTGACCCAGCAGTCTTGTATGTTTTATAAGCATCCATGAAGCTCTGGCAGGCTTACTTGTAGCTTGAAATAAAGGTCTCAGGTTCTTCACAGTTCTTGATACAACTTTTCCAATTTCATTTCTTGCTGCTCCCTATCTTCCTGTCTACATGACACTTAAGGTGTATTATTCACCCTCCCCAAATATAACTTGCAATTCTGTCTTAAATTATAGATTGCTTTTCCATTAGTTTCCATTCAGAAAAATTTTAACCACATTCTCTATGAAATATTTTCCTGCTCAAACCACTCTTCAGACATAACTTGTAATGTTTTAGTATTTAGTTTATATTGTTAGGTTAATGCAGTATCTGCTACTTATTTTGGATTAAGATCAGCTTTGCATGATATTATTCAATATGTGGTGTTCATCATGGATAATTTATACTTCATCGTGGATAATATTATTCTGAGTGCCCAACATTGTGCCTGACCTAAAGTGTTCAGTAAAAATCCCAATGAATCAACACAACAAATACTGCAAAGGTTCATCTAGGTTTTCTTTTAAAAGATTCTCTAAATAACTGTAATTATTTAAAGGGAAAATACAACGAAAACCCAGGTAGGATTCCATAGCTTTCATTGCCTTATCATAGGAAATGTTTTTGTAATAGATGAAGACTGAAAAAGAATTAAATGCCAGCAATCAAACCACAATCCCAGAACAGCAGGTGTTTTGAATATTTGATTTGAATAAGCAGACATCCTATGTTGCTCTGACATAGATTTAAGGGTTGCCTCTGGGAAAAAATGGCATGTCAAAACAAAAACTAAGACAGTCACCCAGGGATGTGTGTGGGAGACAAAGACATCAATAGAACCAACCCTTTTCAAGCCAGTGATAAGCATCAAGTGCTGGATCTTTCATTGAATTACTAGTGATATGGCTGATATTGAGTCTTTATTTAGATCTTTGATGGGCACATTATGTATTCTCTTATAAAAGACCTGTTAAATGTACTTTAACACTGAGATGCTCTTGGCCTGGAGATGTTTAAATTACCCAGGCAACAGCAAATGAATCAACTTAAAAAATGAATCCATTATTAACTTAAATATATATATATTTATATATATATATTTTGAATTTTTGAATATATATATATTCAAAAGAAAAAAAATAGTTGTATATCGAAGAACAGCAAAGTTGAGTTTTTATTAGACTAAGTTGCATTAAATTAATTCATTCTTTAAGCATTTATTGAGTTCCAGCTAAATTTCAGAGTGTGCTGTATTAGTTTCTATTGCTAGTATAACAAGTTACCACAAACTTAGCAGCATAAAAAAACACCCATTGATTATCTCATGGTTTTTAGGTTAGAAGTCCATGTGAACTCAATTGGGTTCTCTGCTTAGGGTCTCCCAGGCTGAAATCAAGAATCAGCCAGACTGAGGTCTTATATGTTACAGGGGAAAATCCACTTCCATGTTGTCAGCAGATTGTCTGAAATTCTTTTCATGCTTTGAACCTCTATGACTCTCTTTTACTACAAATCACTGAAAACTATCTGCTTTCAAAGTCCTCATGGGGATTAAAGTGGAGCCATATGGATAATCTCTCATCTGAGTTACCTGAAGTCACAGATTATTAACCTTACATATATGAAAATTCCTTTTATAATACACTTATGCTCAAGGAGTGGAGGTTATACAAAGGCAAATGTCATTTGGGGTCCTCTCTAGAATTCTGCCTACTATATGTGCAAAGTGCTGGAATAAAATAAGCAAAACAGACTCAGCTCCTACTTCTACAAATATTAAACTCCAGTGAAGGGGACACACAGTAAAGCAAGAGCTGTGTAAAAAGCATGGTGTACACACAGACGTGTAAAATGAACAATGAACCCAATCTTATAAGCTGTACCTTGGAGGAAATAGTAGCATTTATTCAAATGAAGACCATTGTAGGGTGAGAGAATGGAATGGTGTTCAAAGCAAAGGGAAAAATGTAACATGGCATGTCTTGAAAGAAGTTAAACTTAAGCATAGATGATATAGTTTACTTTGTTTTCAGAGGAGAGGGTGGTTAAGGGATGGCTAGAATTGGAAGAGAGGATCGTGAGGTGGAAATATTTCAGGCTTTTAATCAAGGGTGCTACCTTACCAAATGTGTGTTTTAAAAATATTATCCTGTCTGTGGTATTCAAAATAGCCCTGAGAGGTATAACGTTCGGGGGAGTGAGACCAGTTACAACACCATAAGGTATAGTCTGGGTTAAAAATGATGTTTACTGGGAGAATGGAAGTGACATGAAAGTATGTCTGTGAGTGGTTAAATTGAGGGAATTGAGGAGGTAGATCCTAAAAGAGTTGGTAGTTAAATAAAGTGTGAAGGGGGAGAGGCAGTCAAGAATGATGCCCGGGTTTCTGACTTGAGCCACTGGTAGGATGATGTGCTGTTTTCTGTAATTAGGAAATGGGGAGGGAAAGTGAGCATAGGGAAGGGATGAGAAGCTCAATTCTGAACATGAAAAGTTTGAAATCCTTTTATGACAGCCAAATGTTGATGTTTGTAGCACAGTTGGATATACTAGAATAGAACTCAGATGAAAGATCTAGGCTGGAGTTGGACAACTGACAAACTTAACTACATAAGGTTAATTGGAGTCATAGTGCTGAAAGCTAATCTCCAGTGAGGGAATGCAGCATGAAAAGCGAGCAAAATCTAAGACATAATACCCAGGGCCACTATACAGAAATGGCTCAAAGAAGGAATACATAAAGTGTACTAGATAAAGAAGAAGCAGGACAATTGCTGTTATGCAAGACAAGGAAATGAGAATTTCAAAAATGTCCAAATTTGAAGAGTAGCCAAATGCTGTAGGCAAATCATGTAAAAAAACACTAGTAAATAGATTGGATTTAGTGACAAGGGATCATTGGTGACTTTGACAAAGTATGATTGAGTGGTACAGTGTATGAGTGACCTAAATTGAAGTGGGTTTAGTTGTAAATGAAACCTGAGGAATTTCTCTTTCAATAATACTTCTTTCATAGTTGCTGTTCTCTGGGAGAGCCAGTTTCCAGTTAAGGCTAAGAGATGGGAGAACATTCAGAGAAGGACAATGAAGGAGAATTTGTTTACCATGAACCGTGGGTAGCAAAGGGCACAATGGAATGGTCTTAAAAGAGATGATTGGAAGGACATTGCATTGTTGAGTCAGGAAAATAAATATGTATTTTAAAGTTTTAAATTTTTATTTCATTAAAAAAATTAAACTGTAGTTGATTTATAATATTAGCTTTAGATATACAACATAGTGATTTAATAGTTTATACTCCATTTAAAGTTAATATAAAATATTGGCTATATTCCCTGTGCTATACAATATATCCTTACATATTTGTACACATAGTGTATGTATATATCCTTATATTGTTACACATACTTATTCTACATACTTATTTAGTTTGTATTTTTAAATCCTTTATCCCTCTCTTGCCCATTCCCCAAATCCTCTTCCCACTGTAACCACTAGTTCTCTATATTTGTGAATGTGTTTCTGTTCTGTTACATTCATTTGTTTAATTTTTTATATTCTACATGTAAATGATAACATATAGTATTTGTCTTTCTCTGTCTGACTTATTTCACTAAGCGTAATCCCCTTCAGGTCCATCCATGTTGTTGCAAATGGCAAAATTTCATTCTTTTTTATGGCTGAGTAATATTCCTTTGTGTGTGGGGGATGCGTGTGCATATGTATATACATACATATCTTTCCATTCATTTGCTGATGAACACTTAGGTTGCTTCCGTATATTAACTGTTGTAAATACTGCTGCTGTGAACATTGGGTTCATATAACTTAAATAAATATGTATTTTTTAAATGAGAATATGGAAGAAGGTAGAAAATTAGATTTGAATCTGGGGAATCCCCAAAGTGGAATGGTGTATGTCGTATTACACTGAGTTGGCATCAAACTAACAAGATACAGAAAAAGAAAATGAATCAATAAAGGAGATAGAATAAATATTGCGATAGGTTTCCTCTAGAAGGAAAGTAGTCAGGCTTCTCAGGACTCAGCTCTGAATTGGAGGGAGTTCAAGCTTCTGGAAGGAGAATGCTTATCCCTCGAGGTAGGAAAGGAGCTGCAGAGAGTCTAGCTTAACTGAGAGAGCTTCAGAAAGAGCTTAGGTCTCTAAGGAGCTGGCACATAGGCCTCCAGAAATTGGTGGCATAGGAAGTCCTGTATAGCAAGGAATGGTTGTTAATAGATATGGAGCCAGTAGTGGAGGGAAAGGGGGAAAAGCTGGGAGAAAGGTTAAGGCAAGTAAGCTAGAGGCAGTCAGGACCACACACTTAGTAGCTTTGTGAAGTATTTAAATGAAATATGCATCATTTAAGAAGCAAAAAAAATCATCTTTGACTCACAACATAAACACAGCATTTGGTTGGTGGGAGTGTATTGAGTGAAATGAAAGATTTTCAAGATAAATAAAGATAATTAAAAATACCAGTCTCAAATGGTTGCTGAAGGCAATGATGGAATCAGCATGAGTGCATTTGTATAGACTTGATATACAGAAAGCACTAGCTCTCGACTGAAAGAGCCAAGATTACCCTTGTTAAAACCTCAAAGTTTTAAGACAGTGCCCAACTCTTCTTATTGGGTTATCTCACTCTTTGTTGCAACACAGCAGATCAGGTAGATATTCTGGGATTTATGGAATGGCAAAATTGAGAGAATTATAAGCATATAATGTAGAATCGATACACGAAGTAATTTAAGGAAACTTGCAGTAATTTGTACCAAGGAAGACTGTGACTTAGAACCAGCTGAGCATCTGTCCCAGGACCCATAATATTCAGAAGATAATTGGAATGTTAAAAAAAAAAAATCAGTTTCCTTTACTTATCAATATTTTCCATGCCTAGTCAAAACTGTACTTAGCTGTAACACCTAAATATAGGAGTCTTCAAAGATGATAGATAAGGATGGTTCTAAGAAAAGAAATGACATTAAAACCTTCCAGAAGTCTTTGACAGAAAAGTTAGGAGTCAGTCATCGTCCCAGAATGTCTAGCTTTAGCCATTGGCTGAAGAATGGAGATTGTCCCTGAGAGAAAGAACAAAGAAAATGAGCAAGTTTTTGGTGGGGTGAAAGAAGGGCAGAAATAATTCTATTTACAAATATTTTCATACTTTGGGTGATTTTTATCCAGTAGGTAGTTGGGTATATATACCTGAAATTCATAGGTTTTATCAAAACTGGCGATAGAGACTTGAAAGTTGTTCATTTAGAGGTGGGAGATGAGATCACCTAATTAAAGCATCAGGATTAAAAAGGGTTGGAAAAGTTTAGAAAAGAATAGAAATCTGGGAGTACCTAGCACTTAAGGGCCAAGCACAGTAACAGATTTAGTGAGAGAGGCAGAGACTGAGGATGCTGAGTATAATTTGATCCAAGGAGAAAGAATCAGTGGACAGGGAGACATTAAAGACTCAGGAGAGACACCTGACTGAAAAAGCAAAGGTCAAGAGGATTCAGCAGTGGGCAGGATTAAGAGTGTCCTGGATAATTGGACCTTGATCAGATCTTACCCTGGGAGACTGGAGGAAAAGCAACCCTAAAATATCATAGTACCACAACTTGCTACTTGGGGGTGCTGAAGTTAGGAGGCATTGATGGCATTTCATGCCCATCGAAGCCTCAAATTTCTAAAATAATTAGTAAACGTGATCATCTCGAAGAGAGGAAGGGAGGAGATGGAGAGAACTAGAAGCAGATCTGAACAGTCTCTAAGGGAAAATGGAGAGCTGACCAATTGCAAGGGAAAGTACTGCTGATCAATGCTGAGGGCCCAACTGAGATTAGAAACCATTCATTTATGGATTCATATTTTTCAGGGGTACTCATCCATTGGATGTAGGAACTTACATGTGGCTATTTGGTGGGGGGGAAGTACAAACAATAAAAATGACTTGAAGGTACTAATGGAGCTCAGTTGATTTACCCTGTGATTCACACTCTGTACAAAATGAAATGATGTCCAAAGCTCTGACAAACTAGGAAATTCGGAGGAATACCAAGATAGGAATTATGAATTTTCAAAGCTATATGCAGGTATAGGAGAAAAGAATATATGCCGCATATTGTCTGGAAGAAAAATATTACTCAGATATATAGGTTTTTGAGATAACACATTTGTTGTAGTCAATAATAAGCTATAGAAATCAACAGAGCCAGCTGGATGTGAAAAGAAAGGAAAAGGGGAAATTAATTATTCAACAAATATTTATTGAGCAACCTCTGTGAATCAGGCATTATTCTAGCTGCTGGAGATACAAAAATTGACCAGACAAAATGGTTGCTCTTAATTAGATCAGTCTACTGGAATGATGGATGTTTCCAGCTTAGCAAACAGTGTGGATGAGAGAGCAAGAGTATTAAAAGACAGTATCAAAAATTATAGAACTCATTTAGCTTGAGTATTTGATATAAAAGACCAAGTAGCGATAAAATCAGACAAGCCAGAGAGGTGGATTAGATTTGTGAAGAGAAGTTAGTGTTGACTAGGAAAGACCTAGAGGAGTATACAAGATTGCCCTAGAGAGAATGCAGAGAGAGGATTCCTGAATTCCAAGATGGAGGGGTAGGTGGAGGAAGAAAGGAGCCATTGAAAGAAAACTGAGATGAGACCAATTTGTTCCTGAGAAAAATGAAGAAGAGGGTTCCAGAAGAAAAATAGTCCATATAGTCCAATAAGTCAGAAATCCTGACAAGAAAGACCAAATTGCTTGAATAGATTTGGCAAATAGAAAAGCATTGATCATCTTAGCAGGTGCAATTTCAAGAAGTTAGAGCGGCATACATTTCTCCGGGGGGAGGAATACATGAAAGACTTGGAAATTGTGTATTACCCATGATGACCAGCAACTCTCAGGGCTATCTAATGATTACCAAATATAGGCTGTAGCATTGGTCTTTTAAGTAAACAGGAAGACAGGTACACTTGTTAGATAAAGTTACAGTAAGAAATGTTAGGTATACAAAGGATGTACAAAAATTAACCTAAAAGTAAACAGAAGAAACTAGAACACACTAGGAGTAGAATCTGCGGAGGGAGGGGGCATGGGGTGGTAGTGGTAAGGGCTGTATTATTTGTAGCAATTACCATGCTTAAAAAAAAAAAAAAAGAAGAAATTGGTTTCATGTGAGGTAATTTAAAAACCCTCAATAGTTAAAGCTAAAGCCTGTTCTTCACAAACCTCAGGTGATACATGTGTCCCACAAAGAGGAAAATTATATGATTTTTGAAAGTAAAGTAATAGAGTATTTTGACATGCACAAGTAATTCCCCATATTCTTGCCTTCAGATTTTAAAGATCATATGAAATGTAAACATCTTTTAAATTTAACGGATGACATGACTTCAGGAAGAAAGAACACCTTCTAGGGCTTGGGGAAGTGAACATATGTTTAAGAGTTCCATTGCGTTTTCAACATAATTAGCCATCTAACTACGTATCCAAATAAAGCTAATGAATTTCCATGTACAATTAACTATGATTTATCTCAGGGTATTACAGTTTGAGATATTTTCTATCAATTTTCTCATAATTATTCTTTACTATCAATTTGCTAATTATTTATGGACAGATCTCATTTTGAGTAAATTGAAATCTGTTTCCATGCTGCAGCATAGATTGAATAGCAGTTAAGAGATGGAGCTGTAGAAAATGCAGCTTTGCTTACTTTTCCCCAAAAGAAAGATTATTTGAGAGGTTAGGCAAATCACTCCTTTCAGTTCTATTTTTGAATAGAACTATGAATGAGACCTTTAAAAAGTTTAAGATTTTAAAAAGTTAGTACAACTTAACTTACTCTTTAACAGCTTCATTTTTGATCAATTCTGATGTCATTTATCTTGCTATTTAAAGTGACTGTGTGTATTTGGGGTTTTGTTGAAGGGTGCGTTGGATGTAGGGTGTAGCACATTTGTAACTTTAGGATTATTCCCCAAATAGAATGTGCTTGTAAAGTGTGCAACAGTAAATCCAGCTTGGTTTAAACATTAGTTAGCCTAAGGCGATTTTTAAATTCGGTAGGGATCAGATGTATGAAATGCTAAACAAAAACCATCTGAAGTAATAGATAACTAAATTTTAAACAATTTTAAACTCTTAAAATGTTTTGAAAATGCTTGGTAAATAGTGTAGTAATATATGTGTATATATCAATATTATCTATATTTTAAAACCTATTAGATGCTTTTTCAGAAAAAAAGCGTTAGTGTAATCTTGATGGGCATAGAACTGGGCTCAGCATAATTGGTAAAATAAGCCTAAGGAAAAATAAAATTAGATTTTGTTGATTTTATTATTTCATTTTGGTATAGGAACTGCTCATTCAAAAGTGCCTTTAAAGATTCTTTTTAAAGTTGATATTCAGCCTATAGAATTAATCCACATTATAACTCCATTTACCCTGGCTCTAGGACTTTGGTAGATTGCTACTTAATGATGTAAAAGACAGACACCATTGAGTGATGGAGCCAATACAATTAGACCCCCAGAAAAGCTAATTCTATTGGGTATTGCAGAGGTGCCCACGGGAGAATCAATGGATGCAAAATCAAATTACATGTTGCGTAACTTACTTGATCCACGTATTGTAAGATGGTCCTGGTAACTCTCAGGTAATGCGCAAGCTCTGCGCTCTCTTTACAACCAATTGTATGGAAGGTCAGTTTTCCACTAGTAAATCTTCCCGAGATTCTTTATCAATCCAAATGCATTCCAAAAATGTGATATTCAAGCCTTCTTAGTTGAAGTGAAAAGGCCAGGCATATCTCAAACAAATCAAAATATGAAACAAATGACAGCTGAAGTTGTCATTGGAAAGAAGGATAGGCAGTCCCAGCCACTTACTATGATGTGCCTGGACGAGGAAGGGTTTCTGTTCTTTAGCCCCTCGGCCACTGCACCTTGATTGTCTTCCTTGTTTCCGGCTCCCAGAGGCAGCCCTCTTGTGCCATTGAGTTATATGGGTCATTCAACCCACTCTCAGCTCCTAGGGAGACTCACAGTCCAGGACAGAGTATGGAATATCCATAGTGTCTATACTTAGGTTGAAATCTGAGTGTAAATATTAATATATGTGGCATTGTGACTAGTGTTTTTATTAGAATGAAACTTGAGATCTACAGTTTTAGTTTCTCTGCTTAGACATTAAGCATTATGTAATGTAGTGAATAGATTCATTAAATGTAGAAGGGAAATGGAATAATTATTTTAAAATAAAAAAAACCAATTGAGTACAGGGTCTAATGTTGTCAGTTTAAAATATTTCATGAATACTGAAAGTCATGAATATTAATTACACAAACAGTGGGATTTTGACTTTATTACACGTTGAAGATAACTTTCCTCTACGTGCATTGAATAAAACTAAAGCAATTATTTAGCACATGGTATGACGATGTTAAAACAATACAAAATCAAATGTATACATTAATATAATTATACATTAATCATAGTCTAATAAATTAAAAGCCAAGGCCCCAAAGACCTGTATTTCAACCCTTTAACAAAAGAAAATCTTAGGTATAGTTTGTTATTATACATTAATCATAGTCTAATAAATTAAAATCAAGAGCACGATCTGAATGTCAAATCTTAAAGGGAAAGTGTAGATGAACAGAACCTGTGAATTGTCAATTGTACAGGGAGCTGCAGAAGTAAAACACTTTTTTCCCCCCAATCTACATTTACAGTGAGTCTCGAGAGACTGGAAACTTTGAAGAAGAGAAATTGGAAGGGAGCTTGTGTCTTCATGGGGTTCCTGTCTCCCACCCCACAGCACAAGCAGAGATGGAGTATTCTCATTCACGTTGTATTTAGGCATACCCATGGAAGGGTAAACTTGTGTGTGGAAGCAGCAGACTGGTTGATGTCTGCTCCATAAGGTGATAAGGAGAAGAACATGTAAAACTGCCCACCCCCCTTGTAAAAGCAAGGCCAACAACAAGTAGCTGATAGAATATTTTCCAGCTGTGGGATGTAGTAAAGCCTTGTGTTTAAGAGGCTAAATCCTGCTCTGCGGTTCCAGGAGAGGCTCTGTGTCTTTAGAACCTGTAGGTAGCAGTTAACAGGCTCTCTTCCTTCTTTTTCTACCCTAGGTTTTTTTTTTTTTTTTTTTCATCCTTAACATGGACTAGTAATAAGTCACTGTGGGAAAATAAACTGAGATAAGAAAGGTAAAGTTTTTAGCCAGTTCCTGGCACCGAGGAAGTCATCCAAGAAGGTTATTAATTATCTTTGATTTGAAAGCTATTAGCCCTTGGGCATCTATTCCTTTTCCTCCAAGTTTACAGATAACAGCAATAATTAATTACGTGTACATGTGCTAAAATACACCCTACCAGCATTCATCTCGATGGCTCAAGTAGGTGCCCACTCTTTTTCTGGTTTTTACCTGAAACAGTAAAGCGCAACTGTTCCTGCAGTGGCAGGTGGGATTCAGATCACTTTCTGTCATTCTGCTTTTGAGTGCCGAGCACCAGGAGCCTGATAGATTTCCTTGGGTTTAACAGTGCATTACAGATCGGTTACCTGACTCGTTCCCTCGGTGAAGTGAGATGAGCAGTCTGGTCTAGGTCTACCCAGGACATCTGTGTAGGTTTTGTGCTTTCTAGGGAAATGTGGTCTATTTGCTCCATGTCACCCCTCCTAAAATGTTCATTAGGATAGTGTGTGTAGGAGGTAGTATACTATCGCAACAACTGAACCGAGAAATAACTGCCAAAATGATTTTAGTGCCATGCAGGATGGGACTCAGAGTAGTCTTGTGTCTATGGCACTAGTGATTTCTATCATAAGGAATACGTAGCATAAATTATGTTAAAGTCTGTGTTAGCTGCAATCAGCACTAGATATTTTAAAACATGTAGTTATAGCCTGTAATGAAATCCTCTAATACAGTCTTGTTTTTAGAGCAGTTGATAAATATCAATCAAGACTGACATGAGTTTCAGCTATTTTTTTACTGAAGCACAGTCAGTTACAATGTGTCCATTTCTGGTGCACAGCACAAATGTCCCAGTCATGCATATACATTCATATATTCGTTTTCATATTCTTTTTCATTAAAGATTAAATATATTTCCCTGTGCTACACAGAAGAAACTTTTTAAAATCTATTTTTATATATAGTGGCTAATATTTGCAAGTCTCAAACTCCCAAATTTATCCCTTCCCACCCCCTTTCCCCAACATTTTGGAGTTGATGCAAAACTGGGAAAAGATCAGGTAAAAGGAAAGCAAGACAGTGAGTGTGTGTGTGTGTGTGTGTGTGCGCGCGCGTGTGTGTATATCCATGAACCTTAAATGGATTCAAATTCTGGAAATTCAAGTGTAGTGTAACTAGTAGGCTTTTATAAATCATATATTTAGTACAAGTATTTCTGATCTGTGGTAATAAATGTTTTCAAAACAAACAAAAATATGCCCCAATCTATAACATCAGGCACTTAGAAGAATATCACTTTGTGCTAGACAGACAAATATGATATAATCCTAATAAAAATAATAGTACGGTTAGAATTGGTGAATCTCTAGTAGGTAAATGTTACCGTTACTATAGGAATTTATCTTTTAAAAATTGTGGTGGATGCAACTTGAAAGAGGAAATTAAAAAAAAAAGTTAAGATTTCTGAATTCTAGAAACAAAGGCAGAATGTATAGATAAAAGAGACAGTGAACTTTAACTAACAGGTCTAAATAGAGGATAACTATGAGTATTTTTAACAAGTCCTAGTTATCCAAGAAACCTTTTGGTGAATTCACTTTTGAACCAAAACACACACACACAAGTGTGCATTAAATCAATACTGACACTGCCAAAACTAGCTGAAGTTCTTAGGAGTAAAATAAAAATACCTTAAGAAGTAAGGCTTCATGAAAGTATATTTGGACTTTGGGAAGGAATTTAAATAAAAATTATCATTTGATATCATGTTACATGTCCAGCTTTGGCATTAACTCACATTTAAAACTTACGGTAAACCTATGAGGAAGACAGTTTTACTCCCACCTGATAGGGAAGGATACTGGGGCAGAAGGCTGAATCCTAGCTCTGCTCATGACCTGCCAGAGGGCACACACAGAGGAAATGCTAGGCTGGATTTCAAAGGAGACAAAAAGCTAGTGTTCTTCCTCAAACTCCGTGCCGCCCCACTGTGTGTTATTTCGGCTATCTGTAGCTATGATTACAATACCAACACAGTTCATCCTTAATAAGAATATGATTATTTTTGATCATGTATTCCTTATTTTCTAGAATAATATGTGAAGGAAAGCACACCTTCTAAAGTGTGAACTGTCTTGCAAGTATAATACAAATATCACTTGTAATTCAGTACAGTTTAAATTGTGTATAACATTTATTTTTTGGATTTTTATTGTTACTTTTATGGAAGCATAGTCGATTTATAATGTTGGTTTCAGGTGTGCAGCAAAGTGATTCAGCTATACATATGCATATATGCATATGTATTTTCAACTTCTTTTCCATTATGCCTCATTACAAGAAATTGAATATAATTCCCTGTGCTATACAGTAGGCCCTTGTTTATCTATTTTATATATAGTAATGTGTATCTGTTACTCCCAAACTCCTTGTCTATCCTTACCTCACCTTTTTATATATATAAATTGTATGTAACATTTAAAAGCAAGTTTCGGGAGGAGGGTATAGCTCAGTGGTAGGGTGTGTGCCTAGCATGCATGAGGTCCTGGGTTCAATCCCCAGTACCTTCATTAAAAAAAAATAAACCTAATTATCTCCCCCCCCATATAAAAAAAGTTAAAAACAAGTTTCAACTTAATGTCTGTATAACTAATGTGCCTCCTAAGGGAAAACTACCGATAAATTGTGTTTCTTACTAACATGATCTTAGTATTTACAAAGTTTTTGATTTCAGTCAGCACGTGGAGAACTTCTAGGTTGCTGTGTGAACATAAACATGAAAAACAGATTGAACTGAAAGTAGGCAGAGGGAAAGTGAGCTTGACCAAAACACACGGCTACCCAGAACAACACGAGCCCTGTGCCGACAGGACGGCGAGCGAACAAATGGAACAGAGAGGAAGTGAAATCGTGCAAAACTAAATTTAAGTCTTTATAATTTCTTACGAAAACTGAAAAGTCCTGACTAAGGCATCAGAGTGTTCTAAAGTTCCTAAAATACTCTGACAGACATTGTAAAAGTGCAGTGCAAATGAAATCAGACTGCCTAATCCCTCTTAAAAAATAATGCAGGAGGAAGGAAGGAAATGGAAACATGACATCGTAAAGGATGGCAAGGTGGAATTGTAACACTGTGTTTATTTTTCCCCTTTGTTAGTCTGGGCTGTCATTTTTACATAAGTGTTAGAAAATATGACAGTACATTTCTTACACTGAAAATTACCTATTTCTTTCTGTAGCAAGGTCAGGGCACATTTTTAGGCTGCACAGTCCTCCTTAATGATTGAAATCTCCATTGTCAAATAAATTGCTTGCGATCTGTCTGATTTGATCCATCTGGCTCCGCAGTGTTCAACAGCACTATTTTCAGAGTCAGAGTTAGAAGAAATTCTAACTACATCCCAGGGTGCCCAGATCAAACCAAGGTTAAGCACATCTCCATCATTAAGCCTATCTATCCTTAGTTTAAACCACGTTTCCCAGGCTCAAAACAAAACAAATACTTGGGGTAATTTTATCTCCATGCTCATAAGTTATTTATCCTTAGACAGCTTCTTTCCTTTCACAAAGTTCAAGCATCCTTTCATAAGTATGAATTGGGCATTACCTTACTAGAAGCCAATTTACTTCACTGGTATTTTGTTTTTAATCATAAGCAGTATGGCTTGACAATCTTTGTGTTTGCTTCACTGTAGTATTTTCTAGAAAACATGGACCCTCCCTGAGGATTCATTAATAGAATCCCAGGTTCAAGGCCCAGAAATGGTCTTTTGCATTTTCAGAGCACAGTGTCCTAGCAGATTCATGACAAGTGTCACAACTTGGAATTAATTATCATAATAAATGCTCAAAGTGTATTTGTGATGTACCAGGAACAAGGCTAATGTAAGTGGTGGGCAGGGGAGACAGGAGACAGGGTCCCTGCCCTCAAAAGAGCTTCACACTAGTGTGATTTGTCTTGATGCGGTACACATTTGCCTCCTGTATTTGCAGTCTAATTATGATGCCAAAGATGGAGACTAGATCCTAACCAATGAAGAAAACTCAGCAATTGAGGAAAAAATGGACAATTTTGCTGTTCATCATTTTTCTACTTATCCTTTTCAGTGATTTAATTTTTTTATTTTTATATAATTTTAAAGGTTACTTTCCATTTATAATTACAACCAAATATTGGCTGTCTTCCCCCTGTTGTACAATACATCCTTGAGCCTATCTTACACCCAGTTGTTTGTACCTCCCACACCCCCACCCCTGCATTGTCCCCCAAACTAGTAACCACTGGTTTGTTCTCTGTATCTGTTAAGTCTGCTTTTTTTATATTCACTAGTTTGCTGGATGTTTTAGATTCCATACACATGTGATGTCATATAGTATATATCTTTCTCTGACTTATTTCATTTAGCTTAAGGCCCTCCAAGTCCATCCATGTTGCTACAAATAGCAAAATTTCATTCTTTTTTATGGCTGAGTAGTATCTCATTGTCTATATTTATATACCACATCTTCTTTATCCATTTGTCTTTGATGGGCACATAGGCTGTTTCCATGTCTTGACAGTTGTAATTAACGCTGCTATGAACTTTGGGGTGCATGTATCTTTTCGAATTAGTGAGTGCTACATTTTGTTTTGTTTTTGGATATAAACGCAGGAGTGGATTGCTAGGTCATATGGTAGTTCTATTTTTAGTTTTTTGAGAAACCTCCCATACTATTTTCCACAGTGGCTGCACCAATTTACATTCCCACCAACAGTGTACAAGTGTTCCCTTTTCTCCATATCCTCACCAACATTTGCTTTCTGTAGACTTTTTGATGATGGCCATTCTGACAGGTGTGAAATGATATCTTATTGCGGTTTTGATTTGCATTTCCGTGACGATTAGTGACATTGAGCACCATTTCATGTGCCTGTCGGCCACCTGCATTTCCTCTTTGGAAAAATGTCTGTTCAGTTCTTCTGCCCATTTTTTAATTGGGTTATTTGGCTTGTATGGTGTTGAGTTGTATGAGCTGTTTATATATGTTGGATATTAGTTCCTTACTTGTATGCATGTACAAAATGGGAGAAAATATTCCATTCTACTTAAAAAGACATTACAAGAGACAGCTATACCAATTAATTTCATTGAGCCATAAAGTAAGCTCTGGTACTGAGAGCTTCACTGTATATGAATATCCTTAGAGAGATGAGCTGTGTCTTCTGTCAAAGTATCACTCAATTTGCAGATGCTGTCGACTTAATACATGTTGAGAAAGAAGAATGAACTCAGAATAGGAATGGAGGAGTTGTCATGTTCCCCACACTGGAAACAGGCTGTAGAGTGAATACCAGGTCTCCACTTTCAGACAGAAATGTTAAGAGTGGAGACTGAAGACTGAAAGAACTGGGTGACTTCATGAGTTTCACTGAAGGGTGGCCATTAGGACTAGCTTAAGGTGTGACCATTTGTAAATACAATTATGATACATCAGCTTTACTCAGTATTCTGTTCTGAGGGAACAGAATAGAAATACTTAATGGTAATTTTTTTTAATATTCCCTAAAAAATGCACTATACATATTTCATATATGATCTCAAAAATTTAAGATTTAATTGGAAAAACTTAATGCCAGCAAAACCGATAAGCTTCAAGTGTAATCAGTCTCTAATACCTCTAGAAACATGTTTTGTAAACAGCTCTTATATAAGCAGTATACATACTGATTTTGTGATAAATATTACATACTACAAACGAATTTTAATGGAGTAAGACACAGAAAAGATACCATATGACTGACCAGTGGTATGAAAAAAAATTAGTCAATTAGTTAAGGTAAGGCTGGAATTATTACCCAAATTCTAAGATACAAAAAAAAAACCTACTTAAGTTTTAAAACATTTTTACTTCTGAAATTGTGTACATTTTTGTTAAAATATTTTCAAAGTCCCTCTCAGGGCTATCAGCTAGTAAAACTGAAGCTATAAATGTTAGCATCTGTAACTGCATTGTCTCAAGACCCTCCAAGAAAAAAAAAATAAACATCATATTACTATTTCAGCTAAATGCTCATATTTGCTACGTATTATAGGCCACCAAAAATGTGTTTCTTTTTGGCAGAAGACTACATTTCTTTTGGGTCCTTTTATTTTTGAAACACCAACTTCTGAATGCTTAAAATATTTACCTTCACAAAACAGAAAACACAAACATTCACATACAAATATATTTTGATTTGAAAAAAATAACCTCATTATGTTTTAATCTTTTAAAAAAGGATGGAATAATCATTGTGTATTTTGAACTAAGTATATAAGTACTAACTAAGTATGATATTGAAGCATTTCTTAACTGCAACCTAAAGTAGATTTTTCTGGATACTGACTGCCACATCACTGCAGGGCATGTGTTCTCCGCTGTAGAGCTTAGATTCTTAACACTAATGAATGTTGCCCAGAGGTACCTTGTTCCTGAAATTCTCTGCGCTTTTAGCATGTTGTCTACTAGGTAATTTTACCTGAATATACAACAGGTGGTTCTAAATCAATATATATCAAACTATGTTCATATGAACATATGATATATGTTCAATATATATCAAATTATGTTCATAATCTTTTTTGCAAAACCTGAACTTCCTGTTTCTCCTAGCAAATAACAGACTACTCAGAGACTTGCCATGAAGTAAATTCCATTTTTGTCTTCAGCACCCCCTACAACTACCATTTATCCTCCAACTCTAAAACCCAACACACAGGACTGGTTATAAAATGAAAATATGGCACTGTGTTCAAAGATACTGAAAATGTCAATACAGTGATGGCAGAACATTCAGCCAAATGTGGGCTCTCCTGAGCATGGACCCCTGTGTGACTGCACAGACGACACGCTCACCAGGACTTCTGTCACCTCTCATTTAAAGTCTCTGATACCATGAGACTGTCTTCCTGCACTCTTGAAAGTGTACTGTCCGTATTCATGTTCTTTATTCCCACTTCACCCCAATAGTCTGTCCTCTTGATCAGGGTTTCCCACTATCACATGTTGGACCTGATAATTCTTCGTTGTGAGTGTTGCCATGTGCATTTAAGAATGTTGAGCACCATCTGTGGTCTGTACCCATAAGCTACCAGCAGTGCCCTTCCTTACCACTTGTTGTGATTGTCAAAAATATCTCCAGATACTTCCATACGTCCTCCAAAGGGCAACATTTTTCCCGTGTTGAGGACCACTGCTCTACATTACCAGAGAGCCCTTTTACAAATCACGGAGGGGGTCAGGCTACTCTCATGCTTATAACATAGGAGGAGCTCTCCCAAGACTATAGGATAAAGTCCAACATCACGATATTCAAGGGTGTTTGTAACTTGGCCTTGTGTGTATCTCCAACTCTAACTCACATTTAGCCCTTTTTGTTCCTCCCTTGAACTCTAGAGGCCATCACTGCCAAGCGGCTTAGAGTTTCATTCACATGTGTTTTAACTTTGTATTTTTGTAACTATGCTTACTCTGGTCTCTCTAATTAATACTTCTTTCGTTCATCTCTCCTCTGATCCCCAAATTCCTGATTTATTACCTTTTAGGATAAAGCTAGAATATTATCTTCTTTTGAGAAAATCTTGACTATCTTCGTGCCCGCCCACACAGAACTGTTACCTCCTTTCTGCCCTGTATTTTGCCTGTGAGTATGTTGTACCGATGTGCTGTTACTAAATCTAATGTGATGAAGAGAGGTTTAAATATTAGTCATTTAAAGCATTTCCACAAATTAAAAGTATGAGTCTGTCTTCAGAAACATTACATTGAGGCAATCCAATTTATGTTGGAGCATATGCTCGTATAGGGAAAGTTCTCAATAGAAAAAACCTGTTGTGTCGCTCATAAATTATTATTACACTTGATTTTCCACATGCCTAATTCAATGTACTTGAAATATATTTTTGAAAGCTAGGGAACACTCATTGTACATATTTATATCGCTGAAATATATAGCATGTTGCTGAACACATATTAAGCATTTATTCTTTGTTAAAAGAAAGGAGGGAAGGGAGACAGGGAGGGAGAATAGGGCAGAAAAAAAGGGAGGGATACAAAGAAGAGGAGGAAACAGAGAAAAAAGAAAAGTATTTTGAAAAAGAGCTCTGAGTCTCTCAGTAAATGGGCTACAGATTTGTATTTAGACAGTCTTTTCTTGCTTCTCAGTGTACGTGTGTCCGGAAACTTCGTCATCACTACCATCGTGTTAATAAATGCAGCAATAAGAACCTATACAGAGCACGTTCTAAGCACTTCACACACAGTGCCTTTGAAAGGCTCACATTCTTCGTGGACGTCAACTCGGAGATTTGAATGACGCTGTTGCTGCTAATCCATCCACCCTATGTTATCGTTAAAGCTTTATAGTTTAGCGCATTCAGATGTATGCATATTTACTAATGCATATTATCAACTCTGTCCAAAAAAGGTAACAAATTTTACACCTCACCCCCCAAAAATGCTACAGCTTTGCTTTTTAAAGTCTCCACATCCTACTGAAAATGTCCAGTTTATAGAGAAAAGATACAACAAAAATGAATCACACGCCTGCAGACTTGCCTACGTAATTTTGGTAGTGTGTCGACACATTTCCTGTGATGTTGAACCAGCTCTCAGGGCGCAAGATAGGATTTGGTGAGTAGTATTCAAGACAGGTCCTTCACTGATGGGTTGACAAAAAGATTGCAAATCGCTGTTCCTCATGATTACACTTTGACTATGAATTTAAATCACTTGAAATCCATCTGTTCATCAAAGAGTAATTTACCGTCAAATCCAGTAAGTGACAGGATATCCCTTTTCTTTACTTCCAACCTTGTTCTTGGCACAGAGGAATTTGGTTCAAATATGACAAATTTCCCCTTGACAGCTGGACGATTGTTCACTGTGGCCAAATGAGAAATTTGTTGCAGGGAAGAGACAGGCTGGATGCACCAAATATTTTACCATTCTGAAATGTTCTTTTGAATGCATATAATATTTTCAAAACTTACTTGGCTTTGTTTAATAATTTTCTACCTCTGTGCTCCATAAATCCTATGAAATACATGTATCTTATCTCTGATGGATTTTGGGATATAATTTGTGTCGCAGGCTTCTTCTGTGGTTGCTTAAAATTGAAATTCTGTATGTTTTCTTTGTTCTGTACCCCTAATTAAAAACAACTAGTGAATTCTAGCTTTAAAAAAAAGCATAATGCAGAAATAGAAAGGAAGTTTCTCTTCCCATCAGATTGTGATTTCCTTCAAGTTGAAGACCATGCCTTAAATTTCTTTCCTTCTCCACCAAATAGCACAACTGGTAGACTTTCAATAAAAAATTCCTAGAAAATCCTTTGAGATACTTTTAAGGGAAGTAGTAGAATATAACCACTCATTATGAATAACCCATTTCAGTATAAACAATCTTAGTTTGGTTCATCATAATCTCCATCTGAACATATCATAATAATAGCATAACTGTAAAATAAAATCCTTCCCTTTCAATTACATTTATATAATACCAGTTACTTTTTTTGACACTTAGAGAGCATGATTTGTATCATACTTTTATTGCATTGTCCTTAAAAGGTAATATGTATTTGTTCATTTTAAGTCTTCACTAAAGTCAATGCATCTTAAGAAGCAAAAAAATGTGTGGAATACACAAAGCAATTCAACAAAATACGTAGAATTCAAAAAAATAAGGTCACTACTAGCCCCTTTCTTCTTTCCTCCTTTCCTTTCCCCTTCTTTTCCTCTCCTTTCCCTCTCCAGGGAAAAATTAAGTGACCAGTGGAAGCTAGGCACTTTGCTGTGTCAGATGAATAAAAGCAACCACTAGCTTTTAAGATAACATGTCTCATAAAATAATAAAGAAACTTGAGTCTTTATATAGTATTCAGTGAGCTTATAAAGTAGTCCTAGAGAAAAACTGATGCCCAATGATGTCTCACACTAGAAATATAGTTATTCCATTGGAGTGATCAATATTACCTGGAATAATTGGTAATTGCTCTTAAGAGAAGGTACAGCTGAAGTAGGTCTTGAAGATTGCTTAGTGATTGAGGAAATGGGAGACGGTCAAGAAGAAGACCAAAAGTCTTAACTGAAGTAGAAAAAGAATATTAGTGTATGTGTGAAAGTAAAATGTGAAAGTGTGTTACAGCCAGGGACACAAACCTCAGAGACCTTGGGTCTAGACAGAAGAATCTAAAAATGCAGTAGGGCCTTCTAGATCCCATGGTGACATAAGTAAAAGTTGTGTTTTCCCAGTAGGAGGTACAAGATGTATTACAGGAAAGGTATCAGATTTATGGAGACCAGCTGGGAGTCTATGAAATATGAGTGAACTTTAGAAACATTGCAAAAGAAGAAACAATTGATCTTAAAAACAGATTGGCAAGATTTTCGCCATGCCCATGACTGTTTAAGTCAGCAATTTCTTTTTTTTTTTCTCTTTCTGGAAATCAGTCAAAAACATCAAGGAGAAAGAAAAATGAATCCTATAAGTTTTATACTTTGTGACACTAAGAAAAATGTATTCTATGTAGAGTCAAATGTGCAGGAAAGATGCTAAGACAAAGGTATAGAAAAGAAAATTGGAAAACATTAAGAGAATTTGTTGGGAGCAAAAAGTTTTTATTGATTCAGCAAATATGTATTGAGCTTTTCCTGTGGTTCAGGCCATGATTTAGGCATGAGGGAAAAAAGAAATAATAAAATGAACAAAAGTTCTGCCCTCATAGAGCTTACAGTATGGCTGAGACGGACAGATAGTGACAAAGTAATTAAAGTATATAATGTGATGAAGGGTGATAAGTGCTATGCAGACAAATGAAGCAGAAAAAGGGTATAAAGAACGTACTGAAGGGAAAGTTTAATTCTAAGTAGACTGGTGAGGGAAGATGCTATGGACTGAACGTTTGCGTCCTCCCAAAATTCTTATGTTGAAACCTTAGTCCCCACTGTGATGGCCCCTGGGGGTGGGGCCTTTAGAGGCGATTTGATCATGAGGATGGAGCTCTCATGATAGGATTAGTGCCCTTATGAGAAGGGAGACAAAGGAGCTAGCTCACCTTTTCTCTGTTCTCTGCCATGAGAAGATGACCACCTACACACCAGGAGAGGGTCCTCATCAGCCCGTAGGTATGCAGGCATCTTCATCTTGGACTTCTTAGCCTCCAAGAAGTATGAGAAATAAATATTTGTTCTTTAAGCCACTCGGGCTATGGTCATTTCTTATAGCAGCCCAAGCAGACTAAGAAAGAAGATCTCTCTGAGTAGGTGGTAACTTGAGGAAAGACCTGAGAGGGATGAGAGAGGTAAAGGGAACAGCAGATGGAAGGCCTGGAGGCTGGCTGCCCGTGTGGCTGGATCTGAGAGAAGGACCAGGCAGCTATCAGGAAATGCAGTTGGAGGAAGACTAGGTTGCCAAGTTGTGTGGGGCCTTGCAGAGGAGGGTGAACACTGTGTGGTTAATCAGTGACAGAGGAAGCCATTGGAGGGTTTTGAGCCAAAAGACTGATGGGGTCTGATGTACATCTTCACAGGATCATTTTGTTTGGCTTCCTCATTGAGACACAGTGTTTAAGGTGGGAGCAGAGGCACCATTTACAAGGCTTTGTAACATACCAGGTGAGAGATGATGGTGAGGTGAGCCAATATGCTGTCAGTACAGATGGTGAAAAACAGAATCAGAACCATGATGAAGGTGAAGGGTCTGGTGATGAATGAAATACAGTGATGAATGAAAAACAGAATCAGAACCATGATGAAGGTGAAGGGTCTGGTGATGAATGAAATACAGAATGAAATACAGAAACAAGGGTCCGGTTGACTCTCAGAGCTTTGGCTTGGGTAATTGGAAGGATGGAGGCGAGATTAGCTCAAATGGGACAGTTTTTGGGGAATAGAGCAGTAATCTGGTTTTAGAAATGTTAAATTTGAGATGCCTACTGCACATCCATGTAGAAGTGTATAGTAGACAATTTGATCTATGAGTTTAGACTTCAGCCGGGAGATCTGGGCTGGAGAAATTAATGTACGAGTTCCAATACAGATGGTGTTTAAAGCCACAGGACTGGGTGAGATCTCCAGAAGAATGTTTCTTGCTGTAGGTTTTTTTTTTTGTTTTTTTTTTTTCAATTTTCAATTTATTTTTATTTATTTATTTTAAATGTTGGGGGAGATAATTAGGCTTATGTATTTATTTTTTATTAGAGACACTGGGGATTGAACCCAGGACCTTGTGCATGCTAGGCATGTGCTCTACCACTGAGCTACACCCTCCCCCCCTTATGGTTTTTTATTTTTATTTTTTTTTTAATAAAGTACAAGTCCTCTCTCAGAAAACATGGCAAAGATGAAGAGTACACTGGACAGCTTATCTGTTTTCTGAATTTGCAGAATCAGAGTGAAAAGGACCTGTGCCAAGGCCATTCAGGATCTGTTTTGTTCAGAGAATAGAAGCGCAGGGACAGAGCTTTACCGGGATGCTCAGATAAGCCAGACTGGCATGAGGAAAATGTCAAAATTACGTTAAGATTTGGATCACCATTCATTAAGGTTTATAAGACAAATATAATCATAAACAGAACATTGGATTTTCAAGAGAAGACATTAATTTGGTTTTCTTGGAACTGGGCCTGATGCAGGGCTCTGCAGGACCCCTGATGACAATCAGCTGCCTGCGTTGCTCCTTGTACCCAGAAGGTAGATGCCTGATCAGTCAGGACCTAACTCTAGTCTTGGGCAAGTCTCACTTACCTCCTAGCACAGGGAAAGGGTTGGCACATCTCTCCCATCTCTGAGAGTCCATTATGCCTGCCCCACCTCATCACTCTTTAGTATCTGCTTTAACTGCAGGACGCGTGGAATTTTCTTGCCTTAGGATAAAGCTACTGTATTTGCATGTTAAATGATCTCAGTTTGGAGGACTTTTTTTTTTTTTTTAATTTTAAAAGAGCTTATCAGTTGTAGGATACAGTGCTATTCATCTTATAAGATACACAAAAAATACTTAGTAACCTTTATTTATACATTTTTCCTAGTTTATATTTAATATCTTTCCAGATAAGTTTCCATAAATAACATTTACTAATTGTAAGACATAAAGCTATTTTTTACCTATGAAACATCACATTTTTTTCCCAAAGTTGCCATTACTTTAAGATGGAGTGTTAATATAAAATTTTAAATGATTTTTGCAATTCGATTTATTGGACTTAGGATTTTCTCAGGAAGAAGAAATGCCTGCCCTTGGCGCACTCAGTTGTCATTTTGTTTCTCGTCTGTTATTTTTTGTGGCATTTAAATTCAAAGGAGGGGGAAAAGCTAGCATGTGCTAGGTATTGCTGATACCGTGCAGGGATCGTTCTAGGGAACAATTGCAGGATGAGGGAAGTACTGGCGTCATCAGTGTTCTAAGGAAGCAATGAA
This sequence comes from Camelus bactrianus, assembly GCF_048773025.1. Lineage (NCBI taxonomy): Eukaryota > Metazoa > Chordata > Mammalia > Artiodactyla > Camelidae > Camelus > Camelus bactrianus. Next base: position 56,361,714 of record NC_133552.1, read on the forward strand.
ATTCAAGACGACTGACTAACTTGCTCAGAGTTGTTATTTCAAATTGCAAGTTTTATACATTGGTTAAGGCCCACTCTATCCATGTGAACCAATCGTATAAAATGATGCCTAATTACAATTTTATTAATGTATCTATCTTTTATGTATGGCATGAAAATTTCCATATTTTTACACCCAGCAATTATAGCTAGATCTTGCTGAAATACCTTTATAGGGTCAGGAATAAATTTATGGAAAAATAAATCACAAAATCCATAAGTTTTTAGTAAGAATCTGCCTTCTTTGGTGCTGCTTTATCTTTAGCCATCAATCCTAAAGAAAGTCAGAGAAGTTTTAATAGATGGAAGTTGACTGCATTTATCGCCCATCAGTTTGACCATAATTAGTTTAGCAATGGATTCAGAGTCAGGAACGCCTTAATACATTACAGACTCATTGAGTTTCCTTGGAGCTGTGCCCTTCCACATCATAGCGCCAACATTCAATCACATTGCAAACGCGTGGGACAAGCCCAAGCGGTGCTAGTTATTTAGACTGTGAAATTAGTGGCGCCTCTGGACTTAAGCAGGGCACAACGTCCACACTCTACACTACAATCTGCATCGTTCTCCATTTAAAACCATGGAGAAATTCGAAGTTACATATTGCATAATATACTGAACATGTCATTAATAATAGCAGAAACTTTTGAAAATCACATGAAGGCATTTAATTACATAGTATATCATGACAGAATTAGAATTACATCCAATATCTATTTGTTTGTTGGTGCCCTGTCCCTTAGCAAAAATTATTTGGGGAAGATTATAATTACATAAATATATAGATTTACATATATATTGTGTAAATATAATATATAAATAAATCTATATATTTACATATAAAATATATATACATTTATATAGAGATTTATATATAATTTATATGTAATATATATTTGTATATAATTTATATGTATATTTATATATAAAATTTATATATACATAAATTTATATATATATAGATTTATATATAAAATATTTATATATGTAGACATATCAATTTAAATATTGTATGTTAAAAATAAACATAATGGAAAGAGGCAAAGATGCTGACATCAATGACTAGTAAACTGACAGCAACAGACAACAAATTCATGCCTTTGTTTCCCAGCAACCAATGGAAGGAAGGAAGCCAGAAATTACAAAATTATTTTTCTCCAAAAAAGTGGACAGACTGGTTTTCAAAGGGCAAACACAATTTACTATGCAACCAATTCTAAAATACAATTCTCACGGAAGCCTTTATCTGAGGAATGGGACACACACACATTGTACACATGCGTATGTTGCCGAGTAACAACAATGTGTATAACAAATATGGAAGGATTTTTATGTAGCTGTTCTAACATTCAAGAAGTTCTGTTGGATTATTGCTTCTGATGAGCTAATCTCACATATGGGTGGGATATAAACTATTTAGAAAAAGAGATTATTGGCATTTTCTTTAAATTAGGCTAAATGGAATTTATTTCAACATGAGTTTTTAGTTGGATGTCAATCTGATGGTATGATTTGACTTGACCTAGTGTTTATATTTTATCATGCTCAGGGAGAGCATGATATTTTATATTTTATCATGTATTTAACATGCCTTACAAATTAGACGAGCCCAGGTAAGGTCAACACTTTGTTTTGAAACTTGAAAACCCAGCCATGATTTATTTACTTTTTTCCTGAGGTGGACGACCACATCATTTCTACATGGATTGAGTCACTGAGGTTCCTTCAGGCAAAACTGGTTTTTATTTTTATTTTTTTACCTCAAAAAGTCATTTTGATTCATTTCAGCATTTGGAAAAGAGCTGAATAAAATATCCAAGTCCCACACCTGTGGAAGAAGGGCCTTTATCACAAAACTTTAACCCAGTGACGATTCTTAAACGTTCATCTTAAGCAAGAAAGTCTCCCTGTGTGGCCACTAGGATAACTTCAGTGGTGAAGTAGCCTTGGATATCTGGACAAATGTACTTAGAATGCATTGGAAAACAGTGGTTTTAACGACACTAAAAACAAGCATTAGATTGATAATACAACTACAAGTCAGTCCTAGTTTTCTGTATATAAAATCACCCCATCAAGTGGTATAAAGACATTTCCCTGTTTCCTCTCAGAGAACAGTATGCATTCAGTTCATCTCTAGCCTCAGACCGTTGTGGTGTAAATTAACATGTATAGGATTAAAACCCTGGTTTACAACGCACTGCTTGAGATTCTGATCTTACCTTTCAGCATACTATTCTTGCTACATCTGAGTCATACAGGGGCTGTAAAGTGTACCGTTTATAGAAGCAATAATAGCCAGGGCTTTTGACCATAGCTGATTTCTAATCAAAAGCCAATGATGGAGTAATAAAAAAAAAGTGATAAAGTTTTATTTTGCTCTTGGTCAATCTTTCCCTGAAGATTGAAACAGTGGTCAGTAGCAGAATGGTAGTCCCCGGAAATTCTGTGGTTCCTGGTGTGAGATACCAGATTAAGGTTTTAAAAAATAATAAAGCTGGCATGAACACCTTTGAGTAAATATCAGATTTTCAGTGAGTAGAGTGTTATTACTTCTGAAAATGAGGCAGATTACACTTTGATCCAATTGAGAGGGTACAAGAAGGTACTGAATACGAGGTGTTAATTGAAGGTTTGGTGCACACCAGGCTAAACAGGCTTCAGGCAGCTCGGGCTGTCCTTTCTAATAAAAGCTGGAGGAAAGAGGCCTCCATTTCCCAACGGTAGGACAGCAGTTCTGGTTCCCATCTGTCAATAATGCTTTCTGATGTGATTTGTGAGCAAGCCTTTCTTAAGTGGCTTTTGAAGAAACCCTTAGAAGCCGTTTGAACATCAGAAGACTGCTTGGAGAGCTAATGAGGACCTTGAACCAGTTCACCTTTATCTTCTGAGCTTTTCAGACACCATTGGTGTCATTTGCATGCAAAGAGGGGAAAGGGATAATGGACAGAAACTCATCTCCAACCTAAGAAAGAAAGCACAGAATGACTATTGAATTATCAAATTTGAAGTCTCAGCACATTGGCGTATACGAATATAAATTTACACTCCTAGGTGAGTCTGGCTAGATTTTTTTTTTTTAGTTCCATATGCTTATTCCGAAATACAAGTTTCTAGAGAAAAGGCTATTCCAATAGTGCATAGGTTGACATTTATTATGTGTCGGTCACTGTTCTACGCTGCTGTGTATTCCTTTGTTCTCACATACACACAAAATAAATATGTGATACAGATTCTATTACTAGTTCCCATCTCACAGGTGAGGGAACTGAATCCAGGAGAGGTTAAAATAACTTACTCAACATCCCCGATGCAGAAGTCTTTGGAAGAGGCAGGCCCCTCAATCTACTGTCCTGTTCTTAACTACTTACTGAGTTACCTGCTACTCAGTTTTTCTTGTAAGTAGGCTTAGTTTTGGAAGCACTATAGAAAATTCAGGACATTAAATCTCCCTTTCCAAAACTATGAATGTGTTCAGTGAAGAAAGTATATGCAGTTTGAACAGCTGTCAGAAGCAAAAGATTTAAACAGCCTTGAAGTACCTTGTTGAGATGCACACATGTGTTAGGGTGTGCAGCATCCAACTCAAAGCAGAGTTCAATAAAAATGAAGAGAGAAAAGCCCCTGGGCTTGAGGGCTCAGTGTTTATTCTACTGTCATAAATTAAAATGAATGTTTCTAACTTCTCTCACTTTTTAGTCTATACACATTCTAAAAATAAAAAGAGTTTACATGTTTCTGAGGTGATACTATTATTATGAAATCCAACTCTTCAAAGCAAAAATAGTGCAATACGTAGAGGAGGGGCAGATAAGATACTGGTTGATTCAATTATGGGTTCATGGATTCATCTAAATGGGATTCCAGGTGCTGCAAACTAGGAAATACAAAGTGATTGCTCCCCTTAAAGTGAAATAGATGTGAAAACAGCAAATTACGACTTCACAAGAGAAATGTTTAAATAAAGATACGTGGGAATATAGAAGAGGTGTCTCTCACTCAAGGAGAGCATACTTGGTTGTTTGGAATGTGGATCTAAAGAGCCTCTTAGGTCTGGGGAGAGAGACCCTGGCCGCCTTCAGTTACTGCTGATCTGCATGGGGTAAGCAAACTGACCTGAAACACAGCACATAGACATGAGCTGGGGATTTCCTAGCTGCTGAGAGGAGACGAGGTGTCAGTAAATTGGAACTTGTAGTACATAATTATTTGGAAAGTATGTTTATTTACAGAAGTAAAGATCTTCCATACTTTTACAAGAAAGGTGATGAGCTAAATTTCTTACATCACATTTTTGCATACGTAGGATTCATGAAACCTACACGCGCACACACACAGCCTGTTTGTTGCTTGGTTGGAAGGATGCAGCAGAATTGACTGGGCACCTTTGAATGTTTGCAGTCACACTCCAGCCATTCAGAACTCCTCGTGGTTCCCTGCAAAGCATCCAGCGGCATCCTGTATCTGTGCCCTCGCTGCCTACAAAAGCCACCTCTGCTTTCACCTGCCTTGCTGTTCCTTTTGTACTTGCTTTGGCCTCACTCCCTCCAGAGAGCCATTTCTGCGACTTGACCTTGTGGTTTAGGAAGGTGCTCATAGCATCCTGTATCTATTACACAAATTAACACTCTGCCTTGAAATTATTTAACTGTTTCTTAATGTCTTATTTATTTTTTATTTTCTAGTGCTTGACTTGCCAACATATATTTATGGCCTAAATGAATGAACATCTGTTGCTAATTTTGTTAAGGAAATTCTTGCAGTATTTAAACATTCAAATAGACTATCTTAAGGTTTCCTTTCCCTCTAAACTTCTATACTATTTTTAATGCAGTTATTACGGTGTTACCTAATCACACAATTTGAAAGTTGGAAGGGGATTTGGAGATTGACTAGCTCAAACATTTATTTTACAGATGCATAAAGAAAAAGGAGAAAGGTTAAATCATTTACCCAAGGCCTCTCAGATAGTGAGCATTACAACTGACACTAGAATCTTTGTCCCCTAATTTCTTTTGTGGAGCTCTTTCCACCTGCTCCACATTGTATAATTTCTGACTTAGAGTTTAGAACTTTAAGTTATTTTGCAGCTTAATTCATGTCTGTATCATCATGTAATAATGGTAGATACTGAGTAAATATTTGTTGAATTAAATTACAACTTCTATGTGTAAGACTGTATTTCCTGCAGCTCTTGGAAATCACTGAATTTATAAGCATTAGTGAAAAGGGGTTTATATGGGAGTTAAAGTTATAAAAGTGATGGTTCCCTAATTCAAGTTTTATCACTGTCTTGTAAAAATTCATGTCACACAGGAACAGTGATGTAGGTGCTTCAACTCACATCCTATGCTTAAAGACTGAAATTCTATTTCTTCTCTATGACAAAGTGTCTCTAGAGTATTAAACCTAAATTCATAGTTGAGTCCAGTGAATATTTGAGAGCTATCAGAAATGACTTGAGGTACTAAATAAAACAAAGGCTGGTATTATAGAACTGGAGGAGCTTTTGAGCTCTTAATAGTTTTTAAACAGTCATTTCCCCTGAACTTGAACGGAATCATTCAGCCTATTTACTTTTCACTCAACTGTAGGGCATGTTTAAGTATTATTTTTAATTCTAAGGTATAGAGATGGATATATATGAAGTGGTCCTGTAAAAAGAGGTCTCATACAACAGGTAAGCTATGAATATGAATACTTACCTTTTCCTGCTACAGTAAATCAGTTTGTAATTCACAGCAGATTGTGTGGAAGGCAAACTTGTATTTTATGAAGTAGGTGAACTTTATATTGATTTTTCAATTATATTTGCTATCCATTTCCTTCCACCTGAACATGACTGACTCTAGCCCTGAGACCTCTGGGTAGAGGGGAGAGGACATTCTGAGATGAGAAGAGAGGTGGGCAGTAGTGTGAGAAGCGCGATATGGGCGGATAATGTGCTTGGCCTCACGCTGACCTCTGTATTCAGCATCTTCCTTTCTTGACCACTGCTGAGCAGTGGCTTTCTCATTCCAATCACGTCTATGCCACTTTAAAAAAAGAAATCATCTTGATTATTGTGGGTACGTCTGAGAGCCAATCTGACTACGCAGCTTCAACCTTCATGGAGACACAAGGACATTCTGTTAACATGCATGTGTAAATATCAGGGTCCTTATGTATCTAAAGGATGTTGAGGGTCTTACTTTGGCCCTCTGGTTGTTAGGAGTTTCATAGAGACCGTCAATTTTTTTCAACTATTAGAGATCTGTCGATCATGTGGGAGAAGAGGCAAGTCCCTTTGGTCAGAAATTCAAATGGAGACAAGTTGAAGAAGAGGCTCTTTGCTGATTTTGCCTCAGAAGAGTTAAAGAATAGAGACAGGCTGTCCTGTGATGGAAAACACAAGGACCCCTCTCTCTGCAGCTGGGCAGGCACACTGTTCTCAGTGGCGGCCAGTCTGCACTCTTAGCCATTTAGGCTGTATATCAAGGCGATGGGGGAGCGGTCTCTTGTACCATAACTGCGGAGGATCTTACCATAAGCCAGTTGGGGCTACAGGCTGCTCATTGCTCAGAGACAGAGTATAGAAAGTGATATGGAAATGTGACCTGGAAGTAAGTTTATAGAGGAAGGATTAGAGACAAGTAAACTAAACTCACGTATTAATTTGTCTCTATTTTCCCACTTATTTTTATTTTATTTTCTTCGGTAGTATTTTTTAACGTACATTTGAATGTACCAGATTTTTTGACCTCTACTAAAGAGAACCAGTGAAGGCATTTTTGGTCCAAGCTAGAGATAAAATTTAAGGTAGAACACACACCTGTGAGGAACAACACGCGGGTAGAAGTGGTCATCACTTTCCGAGCATCAGAATAGAAAAGGGTGCTCCAGAGAAACCCACTGAGGTCATTTGGTTCCTCATCCCTCCCTATTTATAGATACACCATTAGGGCCAAAACTTCAGAGGCCTTGGGCTGCGTGGGTAGTAAGGCACAGACACTACATTCAGGCAGAGCACGAAAACCTAGTTAATTGACTGGCAGAGTTATTTATTAAAATACTGAGCTGGAGGGAAATTTCAAGGAGTTGCAGGTGCTAATGAGTTCTTTCACTGAGATGTTAGAACAGTTTTATAAGTATTTGATTATCTGAAAAATCGCATCAGTGAGGGTGCGTGTGAAGGTCTATGTGTCAGGTCACAGCAGAGAAGCACAGGCGTTTACGTACTTGATCCCTCACGAGACGCAGAATGTGGAGCTGGGGGTTGAACCAACTGCTCACCTGTTCCAACCTCACCAGAAGAGGTGGTTCTGTTACTCTAGAAGATAAGAAAGGCAGAAATATTTTGACAGCATATCTGTTCAATCTTTTTTTCTCTTCTGACTTAGATTCCAGGGAATTGGTACTCAGTTGGCTAGCATGGATGAAGTCATGGGCAAGGTTTTCCAAATGGGGAGTAACAGCATCCATACGTGAAGGAAAAATATTTTAGTATAGAAAGCTTTGGGTTTAGATTCAGGCAGATCAGGGTTTGAATTCTAGGCCCATTACTCCCTCAGAATGTGGTCTTGAGAAAATGACTTAATCTCTCTTTAATTCAGATTTTTCATCAGTCAGATGAGTATAATAATAACCAAGTTCGACTTTCCCTTTACTTCCCTCCTCTTCCCGTTGCAAGAACATTTATTGGAAGTCTGTCCTCTTTTTAAACACTTAGCTGGATGCTTAAATACTGAGCCAGACTGACACTGTCTCTGGACTTGTGGAGATTTCAAGGTAGTGAGGCTGTTGGGGAGGTTATATGTAAGTGAGTTCATTTAGAATTTCTCAGTAAGTATTGGAGCCCTTTATTCTTATAAAAGGCCCTCAGAATTCCTTCAAGACTTTTATATGAAAGGTCCAAGTACCTCTTGCCAGTTGCCCCAAATCACACAACTTGTTCAGAGAAGAGGAGAGTAGGGTCACTGAAATCATACTTTTCAACACAGAGAAGGTTTAACACACATTTAATTCTTAGGCTTTAAATGATGTTCGTTTTTTTTTTTGTTTTTGTAAATAAATATAAAGGGGGCCAAAAAATGGCATAGACGACTTGGCCTGTAGTAAGATAAATCTTGTGTGTGGAAGCCTTTTAGACCTTACCAAGGCAGCATTAATTGCAACTTGTACTGCTGTGTTATGTCTGAGTTTTCTCCAATTTTGTTAATGGCTTACTTAATTGACAATATAATCATGGCTCCGAAGGGTGTGAAATTAAAATCTTAAGAAGCATATAAAATAATAGCACAATTCAGAAGTTTTGTGTGAACAAAGCAAGGCAGTTGTAAAGTACCTTATTTATGACTGGCTCGTCCTACCCAGACAATTTCACTTGATATCTGTCGCAGTCCTTTCAGTCTGCTGGAAAATATTACCTAAACTGGGTGGCTTACAAACAGCAGAAATATATTTCTCATAGTTTTGAAGACTAGAAAGTCCAAGGTCAAGATGCTGGTCTATTCCATGTCGGGCGAGGGCCTACTTCCTAGAGAGCCACCTTTTCACTGTGACCTCACATGGCGGAAGGAGGTACGTTGCTCTGTGGGGTCTCTCTTATAAAGGCACTAATCCTCTTTAAAAAGGGCTTCACTCTCATGATCTAATCACCTCCCAAAGACCTGACCTCCTGATACTATTGGATTGGGGGTAAGGATTTCAAATTCAAAACGTGAGTTTTAGGGGACACAAGTATTCAGACTCTACCAGTATCAAATGGGAAGACTGACCTAAAGTATTCATGACTATTTGCCTAGTTAAGAAAAACTCAGAAATAGACACCAGTGATGTTTCTATAAATTACAAAGTAGAATAGAGCGGCGTTTCCCATCTAGGTATCAAGGATTGTGTTCTGGAGAGCACAGACCATGTGGTTTCTTTGACTGTCTGGATCATTATGACATCCACAACTTTTCAGATACTTTCACACGTTTCTATTTTGAGTTATTACTAGTGTCTAAATATCTTTGAATACAAACATGATGCTACTGACCAGTGACCATAAGAAAGATACGGACTTGGAGTTTTGTGTTTCAGGAGTGATGGTTGTAATGCCGTATTTCCATTTACTTGCCCCGTTTCTCTCCAACTTTGTGATCTGTGACTTGTATTTGGTAGAGGACTAAGTACACATCATATGGGCCACAAGACAGACTAGAATCAAACATGTGTCTCTGGGTAATGGACTGGAGCTCTCTGGCTGAATGAGCTTTCCAAAAGGAATGACCGCCATCTATGTCATTACATGTTCTCTTAAACAAATTAGAGAGTTGTATTTCAAATAGGAAATGGCTGATTTATTTTAAACTACACATAATATTTTATTATACTTTCAAATTACAAACATGATATTAGGTAAATGGAATTGAATATTTAAGTTTTACAATAAAGCAGGGGAAAAGCAATTATGTGAATTATATACACACTGATTATAGGAATCTACATATTAGAATTTCTTCTTCCCTTCTATTTTTTATAGTATGATCACAATACAGTAAAATTGCCCTATTGCATGAAAAGCACATACTTATTAGTGAAATGGCCAGGAAAAAAATAATCGCTCACTCAGGGAAGTATTAACGTGAGATATTTTGTCTAGGTGTGTATATCACTTGAACTTCCTTTGAACTCTCTTCACTTCTTGCTATTTATGACACAGAAAGTCATTGCTCACAAAGCATTGGGCTTGCTTTTGAAGTCGTACCAGGAGACAACTGACAAAAGGCAGAGCTGAGATTAGATGCCGAGGGTTATTGTCTTGCTTCAGTCCCAAAGCTATGTGAAATGCCAGCTAATTGAAAATGGTAATTATCCTGTATAACCACCTAAACTGTTTCATTCTGGGATATGTGTTGCCTTTAAATTAATAGCCATTGATCTTCTGGTTTTTCACAATTCTTCTCTGTCCTTTTGTCAAATTATTCAGCCATCCGTCCTTGGGACAAAACCCATCTCACCAATTTTATTGACCATGGCTTAATGAGTGACCGGGCCTTCCTGTGGGATGAACTGTAATGGGTCCATCCATCTGAGGCTCTGTCAGCCCGAGCTGTGTAACCTGTACTGTATACTTGGTTTCTTAGTAGAAAGGTTTTAAAACAAAAAGTTCAAATAGTTGTTTTTCGGTGGCTCTTTGTGTTTATTTCAGATACTGATTGGAGGACCCATACGAATCACAATAGTAATAGATCTCCAAATTAGGATCTACTGAGAAAGACTGTCCTCTTGAGAGATGAATAACATATCTTCAGAATGTTCCGTTTGCTTCTAACAGGCGGTTCTTTATACCAAATGGCTCTGAGGGAAATTTGTATAATTTTTCAGACACGGAATTAAAATTCTCAGTTATGATGGGGAAAAATAAAACCATCAAGTAGAGGTTAGACACACATATTCTCCGTAGCTATAAAATGAACTTCAAGTGCACTCTGATCCCGTAAAATTGAGTTACTTTGGAAAACATTTCAGAGTAACCGGATCCCGAGCCAAGGTTTTCTGTTGTGATGGGTGGGCAACCCAAAGACACTTGGGCCTCGTATGTTTGAACCAAATGAAAAAGATACGAAGAGTGTGGGACATTATTCAGATACATTGAAGCCCAGTTCCCCACTGCTGAGGTTAGGAGCCTAATTCAGAATAATTATGGCAGAGTTCTATTATGTCCTTAGTTAAGCCTTGCTACGAAGTCATAAAACTAATTTTATTTCTGAGTGTGAAGGAAACCAATATGTTATCTCTGTAGTCATGCCGGAAATAGGAATCTGTGCTTCCTCCAGCATTATTTTTGAGTCAAATTGTAACCATGAGATATATTCAGAAACTATGGGGACTAAAGACCCAGGAACAAATTTGGTGCTAAAAATAAAGAGCTGAGGTAAAATGAATCTACCACATTGAATAACGAACAAACTCCTTTTGTGCTCTAAGTGTTGAGGCACAAATGGGAAAATACTCAATCCTGTTGGGAAATCATGGCTTTAGGTCTCAAAAAGAAAGCGGAAGGAAAGGGTTGAGATGGTAACTGCAGTCCCACTCTGGCTACTTTAATGGTTTTTGCCACTTTAACCGCTTCCGGCTCTGGTTTTCTTTGACAGTTTCACATACATTTATTTCATGTCAATCCAAGATTGTTCAGAATGCCATGTCTCACCTGTCCTGTCCTGAAGTCAGTGTCTGAGAATAATGAAGGTGTTTCCTGGAAGAACCCAGGCGTAGATCTGAGGGACTTCAGCAAGCTTCCTACCCTGCACACTTCTCTCTTCCCTCCCCTGTCTGCCGTCAGCTGGAAGAGGAGGCTGAGGGCAGTGCCTTGTCCCCCTCCCCCTTGTGATTGGAGTTGGCTGATGCTTAATGGCCATTTCAGTCTGGATGTGATAGCATGAAATCAAGGCATTCTTTGTTTTCTCTGAAAATCCTACCTTTTATAATAAAAATCATTCTATAGCCAAATCCTGTCCTGTGTAAAAGAACACTTACTAACAAAACAAAAAATCACAGAAGTAGTCCCACATTTGTTCAGTAAATTCAGTGAAGTTTAAGTCCCAGAAATCATGTCCTTTCAGGACTCTGACACCTTGTAACACAGCTCTCTAGAGGCTGGGGGCAGGAAATAGCATACAGGGTTATAGCTGGGTGTTGCTATGGGGAAAAGAAAACCAGTTGTTCACTGTGCAGCCTCCATTCCTGTAATTGGTGTTCCCCAGTAAACGATCTGACATGCAAAATGCTAAATATTCAAAGCACCTGGCATTCGTGATCATCGTGGTTGTAAATCATTGGCATTTGGTTTATTTTCTCGAGCCAGACCATTTTGCACTACTCTTAAATATTTTGGTATCAGGACTTTGTTTTTGATACAGATAATTTCTCTTATTTCCATGTTTCCCTTATTGCTGCCCTGCATTTAGCTGCAATTTGCTTTAATTGAGTCATCCTCATGATCACGGAGAATTTGTTTAGCCGTTGCAATTTTCAGCTGTAATCTCATTTTGAATTGTTTACCCTGATGATGAACATTAATGCTTGAAGACTCAGTAGAGAGGAAACATTCTGTGGAAAATTTTCTCTTTAATAGTTAATATAAACCTTCAGATGTGGGTTGTCAAAGGCTGCAGTCTCTCTCTGATCTTTAAGAGGCTTGTCAATGAAGACATTTCAGCTTGAAGAAGCTGTATTGTTACATTCAAATACTTTTGGAAATCTGCTTGGAGTCTTGAGAATTTAGAAATTTGCATAAATGATCTGTATCTCAGCAAGCTCTGAATGAAGAGCAACTATCTGATGGGCTAATTTAAAATAAGGGCCAGACACTGGAAGGATGATTATCTTCCCCAAGACATAATGTCTGATTTTGCAATAACTTAATATCACATTGATAATTTTTAATCAATAAACTGAAATATAATCAGACTGGGGAGCCTGTAAACCTGCATCAGTGCAGTAAAATATGTCAGCAGGGAGAGGAAGGAAGACAATGTAAACATCAGATTGAATTATTTGGGAAAATTTAAGAGAAATGGAGTTTGGCCTCTGCTGTGCTGCTCAGCATGGGATAGAATGAATTCCACCACAGGGCTTGTAGCTCCAGGAGTCTGGCCAGTGGGGCTTTGTTCAACATTAGACTTTCCTGACAAACGGAAAAGAAATCTTACACTTTTGCTTCAGAGTGTTTGAAACACACATCACATTTTTTTTTTTGGTCTTAATAATGCTAAGCTGATAATGCTGGATTGGTGGCATCTCCCATCTGCTCCTGATAATCCACGTGAAGTTGGGTCAGTTACTCATTTTTTTCCCCACAATTTTAGTTTTGCCACTTAGGAAATAAAGAGGATGGAGAAGATCATCTTCAACCTATATGTATTTTTAACATTCTGTATTACGTACATAGAGATGGCAAATCTGTAGTTGATGACACAAGTCATAGTTCCAGAGGGAGTTCAAAAAGGAAGATTTAGACTTGAGAGTCCTATTTCTATAGATGCTGGTTAAAGCCCAGAGATTTAGGTTGGGTCAACTGTCTATATCTTAACATGGACCAGAGTAAAGGATCCAGCAAAGAGTCTTGGTCCCTGCCAAGATTAGGGTGTGGAGCCAGCCAATGAGATTAACAAGAGAAAGGTGGTGCCTAGAAGAAAAAAAAAAAAAAAAAAGAGGATGAGGTTTCTGAAGCCGTGGGAAGAAAGCCTTTAACGTAGAAGAGAGTGATAAACTGTGCCTAAAACTTCATGAACAAGAACAGAAGAGCTGCCATTGGCCTCAGGTGCTTGTAGCTTGACAAAGCTGGCTCGTGACAATGAGTTCAATCAGGGCAGTGTACATAGAGACGGGAGGTGATGAAGTGGAGAATGTGATTATGAGAAGCTCCTTCTAGAAGTTTTACTCTTAGGTGCAGCAGAAGAAAATGGGAGCAGAGTTGGAGAGAGCTGTGTAATTAAGGAAAGTTCATGCTCTTAGTCTTTTTCTTCTTTTTTCAAAAATTTTAAGGGTATAATTCCTTAGGTAATTACAGTTAGAGGACAGAAGGATGAAGGATAATTATAAGAAAGAATACAGAGTGGAAAGAGTAGAAAGAAATAGCACCTTTGATGCAAAGGTTGGGGAATTTCTGGAAGTAGCAGCTGATGGATATTACCAGGTACTGCAAAGAGCTTTGTGGACTTCAGTACTGAAAGACCTTTTAAACAAGTGATTTCAATACAAATACTGCTTTTTTTTAGATAGTTCAAATGAAGTACAGTATAATTTGAAGAAAACAGAAAAATAAACAAAATTAAAAAGCTTAAAATAATCTTTATCCTTAGGGCAATTTTTTTTTTCCCAAAATAAGGGCCATGACACACAAAAGGGTCATAAGATTAAAATGTATTTCTTACCATGGATGGCTGCCAGCAAAGAAAATTCAAAGAAGAATTCTTAACCAACAGAGAGTTCACTGTGTCATGAGTTAGACATCTACTAATAACAGTCCAGTGGCCAGATGTGTTAGAACTTGCATTTGGAGATGGTTTTTACTCATGCTTGTTGTCCCATGGCAGACTATTCCGTTCTAAGGCATCATGGTTTATTCTAAGACTGAAAAACACTGTGGTAGGCATAAAAATCCACCCCCCCCAAAGACATCCATGTCCTGATGTTCAGAATCTGTGAATATGCTGCCTAACATAGCAAACACGACTTTGCTGAGGTGATTAAGTTACAGGTTTTGAGATGGAGAGATTACCCTGGATCATCTGGGTGGGCCCAGTATAACCACAAGAGTCCTTATAAGGAAAAGAAAGAGGAGATTCATAGAGGGAAATGCAGTGGTAGAAGCAGAGTGGTTACAGAGTGAGAAAAATTCAACTGGCAGATGCTGGCTTTAAAGATGGCAAGAGGCCAACGGCCAAGGGCTATGGGTGGCCTCTTCCATGGATGTGGGAAAACACAAAGAAAGATTCTCACCTAGAACCTTCAGATGCTTTCAGCCCAGTGAGTCCCCTTTAAGACAAAGGTAATACACTTGTGTTGTTTTAAGCCACCCAGTGGGTGGTAATTTGCCATAAAAGAAATAGGAAACAAATATGAATTGGCGAAAGAGGAAAAAGAGACACTCCAGCTGAGTTTGTCACTTTATATGAGAAAAGTCAAAGCTTCCTAGAAACCCTAATGAGTTTCCTTATATCTTTTTACCCAGAATTTGGTCACATGGACCCCCTAAATCAATCACTAACCAAAAATAATTTAACTGTCTTACCAACATTAGACAGTCACAGTCCATGTCCTGGGCCCAAGGCAAGAGGTGTTTTCCTTTCTAAGATCCACTGATCTCTGTCATGAGCGGGAAAAAGCAAAGCCTGTTGGAAGGGAAGAAGCAAGGTTGAAGAGGAATGGACTCTGGGTAAGCAGCTGAGGACGGGATGCTGGGGGTACTGCAGACACGGGGACACTGGAGCTGGAGGGTATGCTGAGACACAGGGTGGAGAGCAGATGTTGAGATGCTGGGTATGAAAATGTACTGGGACGTTGAGTGTGGAGCAGATAGTGTCAGCCGCCATGCCCACCACTTCCCATCTGCTAGCAAGCCTCATTGTTTCCTTTCAAAAATGTATTTCCAATTTCCCTTACCTTCAGGTCCACAGCCATCATTCTGTTTCATTCTAGCAACATGTCTCTTGTGAATTCCTGAAATGATCAACAAATTCTCCTCCTATGATCTATTTTGCTTCACACTCACCCCTCTCTTTCCACCATTATGCAGCCAGAACAATCTTCTAAAAATGTATCTTATTAACCCCTTATTTTTTGTCTAACAGCTTCTTATTAAAATTAGAATTCAGATAAAAATCCTGATCTGTCTTATGTCTTCTTAAGCATTGCTTACAGAGGAAAAAAGATGCCTTAACAAAGATTTCATGTTTTGGCTATGCTATTTTTTTAAAATACTTTTTTTAATTTTATATAGTTTAATTTTAGCTTGATTATGTGTTCATTGTGTGATTATCTGACTAATGCCTCTATTTTAAGTTGTAAGCTCTACTATAGTAGAAACCAGGTCCAATTTTACCCAACATTGCATTGCACTTAAATTATAACTGTAGAGCAAATGAAAATGAATTTAAAAAAAAGAAAAATACTTTTCTTAATCTCCAAAATTTTCTAATGCAGTGGGAAAGAAAGAATGAAATGACCATAATGAAAATGATAAAAGTCACACTCTTTAGAAAGACTCTAAGTTACACCCTTAGAAAGGGGATGCTGAGGGATAAGACATTAAAAGTTCAGTAAACAATACTAATTAAAACAAGTTGATAAGGAAGAGGTCAGACTCAGTGTCCTAAATTCACAAGCTTGAGATGACGTGGGGAGTGGAGACACGGAATGGGAAATGAGTTCTGGAATTTGGGTGAAAGTCAGACAATGGAAGCTTTCAAACACTGCAAACCTAGGCAAATTCTGTCTAATTTTTTGTTGTGTTATTTTGTTGTTTCTGAATAGATGAGTGATATAATCTTAATGGCATTGCAGGAAGTTAAAATTTCAGGTACAATCATGCTGTTCAATGCTTGTTAACATTTATTCAACAAATACTTTTTGAGTGCTAATGGCCAGGGTTCACATTAGCCCCAGAGGTGATGAGGAGAGAGCAAAATAAAGGTTTTCTATCTCACAAATAAGTTACTTTTCCCAAACTTTTAAAAGTTTTTACTTTGTCTCCAAGACAACATCACAGGTTCATTGAGAGCAGAAGAAAGCACTCCTTAGATTTCTCCTGTTTCCTTTTTTGTTTGTTTTTTGTTTCATTTTGCTTTTTATTAATTTTTTTTATTGAGTTATGGTCAGTTTACAATGTTGTGTCAATTTCCAGTGTAGAGCACAATTTTTCAGTAGATTTCTCCTGCTTCAATCATGGTACCTACAGCAGAATGAGGCAAGCAGTCACTGAGCAGTGAACCTCAAGTAGATTTATTAATTGGATAATCAAGATATTTCTAGATGGTAACATTTTTATGACAAGTTTTTCTTTTTAATTTTAGTATAGTGATTTACAACGCTGTATTAATTTCTGGTGTACAATATAGTGACTCATTTCTACACATATATGTTCCTTTTCGTATTCTTTTTCATTATAGATCATTACAAGGCATTGAATATAGTTCCCTGTGCTATACTGTAGGACCTTGTTGTTTATCTATTCTACACATAGTAGTTAGTATCTACAGATCCCAAACTCTGAATTTCTCTCTTCCTGTCCGTTTTCCCTCTTGGTATCCATAAGTTTGTCTTCTATGTCTGTCAGTCTGTCTCTGTTCTGTAAATAAGTTCATTTGTGTCCTTTTTTGTTTGTTTGAGATTTCACATATAAGTAGTATCATATAGTATTTTTCTTTCTCTTTCTGGCTTATTTTACTTAGTATGATGATCTCCAGATTCATCCATGTTGCTGCAAATAGCATTATTTTATTCTTCTTATGGCTGAGTAGTATTTCATATACGTACATATTCGTCTTCATCCATTCATTTGTTGATGGACACTTAGGTTGCTTTTCCATGTCTTGGCTATTGTAAATAGTGCTGCTATGAACATTGGGGTGCATGTATCTTTTCAAATTAGTTTCCTCCAGATATATGCCCAGGAGTGGGTAAGTCTATTTTCAGTTTTTTTAAGGGATCTCCATACTGTTTTCCATAATGGCTGCACCAAACTACCTTCCCAGATGTAAAGATGGATAAAATACCATGATGCCACCCGGAATCATTACAGACCTACCTTGCAACAGGTGGGTAAAATGAAAAGAGCCAGTTAAAACAGTGTAGTTAGAGTGACTAATCCAAGGCAGCTATTACAGGTTACTCAGGCTGAAAATTCACCTGGAGGTCTGAATGATGCAGAATCCTCAATTAAGTATTAAATAAATGCAACTGCCAAATGCCCTATCACATTCTGCCCTACCTCACTGCAGCTTGGATGTCTTGTCTATGTTCAAATTTATCAGTACAATCAAAACATTTACTGCTGCTTAACAGGATGGTCTCCTGACTTAATTACATGGGCTGTCACGCAAAATTGACAGACGGATCTCAGTGAGAACAAAACTTGATGCTCGTCTGTTCCCACCAGAGAACATATGAGGAGTGATATTTATGTCTGACTATCATTATCCTTAGATAAACCTTTTTTCGGCTGGTGTCATTCTGATTACAATTACATTTACTATAGTGATTATGACTTAAAATTTATAAAATATAAACTGCATAGAATGTGCTTTAAAAATGACATAATTTTCAAATAAAGAAAAACATAAATTTTCAACTCCCAGAAAAAAAGTTTGCTTTGTTAATACGAGGAGCTGAAAAGTGGGAATCAAATGGAAAAATAATAGTTTTAGTTCACAACATCCGAGAATCCATCTTAACTTTAAAACTATGTGTGTGTGTGTGTGTGTGTGCGCGTGTGTTTGGACAATTTAGAAGCATTTGGTTTCTTCCATGAAAGGAAATGATATGGACAAGAAGGTAGGATCACTGTTTACTTCCTAATGTTCTTAGTGCTGTGCTGTCCAATATGATGGCCACGAGGCACCCATGGCTATTTCAATTGAAGATTCATTAAAATTTAATGAAATTTAAAAATGCAGTATTTTGGTCACATCAGCCACATGTCAAGCACTCGGCGGCCACATGTGGTTGGTGGCTAGACCATTAGTGCAGGCATAGTGCACTTTTACCATTTTAGAAAGTCTCACTGGGCAAGTGTTGCTTCAGCGAGTTTGCATCTTGTTACAATTTTGGGGCAGTTAACAGAATGCTTCGAGGAGGGTGAGGGCCTTCCCAAGGGGAGAAGCTGTTTTTCTCAAGACGCCACCCGTACAAATGACAACCAAGTGCGGTGGGAGTGAGTTTGTAACTGTGATTGTCAGAGTCTGAAGGGGATTTGCAATCAGGAGACTATTTATACACTTAGTTGCTTCTGAAATTGCTCTACCGTGAGTCGCCAAGGTATGTCATGCTGTGCCAGGTGCATTTTTAGGTAGGATAATAACACAGGTGAGATGGTATGTTTATGGGATTGGCCACTTTGAAAAAATGAACCTCCCTGTGTTCAACGAGTGGTGAATGTTCTGTCTTTAAGAGAGCAGTGATTTTCATCATTCAGCCGTGGGAGTGTTTACTTCTAAGCCATTTAAAAAATGCTAACCATGTAGCCAAAATATATCCTGCGAGTTGTTGCAGGGTGACAGTTACAGTATCAGAGTGACAGAGTTAATATTAATTCTCTTTTGTTGCTTGTGGATCCTTATGAGAAATAAATTAGTTATTCCATAAGTGCCTTTATTAATAGGCTATACAATAATGTTAACTGCCAGTTGAAATACTGGCATCTATTCTAAGGGGAAGACATAAAATCTAAAAACCTGGCTCGGAAACAGAACTCTATGCAAATTTCTAAGTCTCACACGAGGAAATATGGGTTATTTATGCTAAAGAGTTTGCTGGGAGAGCTGTGTTCCTTTGTCCTCTTAGTTGCCTAATCTTTATTGTTCCTTAGAGTTCTTTATATTTTGTGATTCCTTTCTAATACCCTACCACAGCCCTCGAGACAGCATTATCTCTACCTAACATATATTACAGTTATTAGGAAAAAAAAGTGTTCACAGTTGTATGAATGTGGTGTGGAGAGTAGATTTTATTCTAAAAGAACATAATTTTTTTTTATCATTTATCCACGCCAACATCATCCACCTTATCCTCGTCTTTCTCAAGGGTATCAAATATGCTCATGTTTGTAAAGAAAAGTGGTTGAGTTCAGGCTTTGGAGCCAGGCTGCCCGGATTGAATTCTGGGTCCACGACTTACCGGTTCTGTGCTGATAACTGTGTGACCCTGTGTCCACATCTGTGAAATGGGGATGAGAATCATAGGGATGGTCACTTCCTGGATTTATGATGCTGATTAAATGAGTTAATTACAAGCAAAATCACTTAGAACAAGTTATGACTCAGTCTATTCATTGAACGTGAAAAGCTTCTGCCCTTTCTCAGCCACGATGGGGTACGACTGAAAATGTCTCTTCAATGCTCAACTATCACTCACTCACTTATGTGGTGTGTGTTTGTTTTTAGTGCCTTCGATTTTATTACAAATACCTAACCCCTTACCACTGGCAAATACAGAGATGAATAAGAAACAGTCCCTCACAGAGAGCACATGTGCTTGCATGTATATTTTTAGCTTTCATTACATATTTGCTTATTAGCCATAGCAAGTGTTTTAGGAAAAAGAGAGGCAACCGTAATTTAGCTTGATTGGAGAGACGATTGGAAGGAAAATGAATCATAATAAAGCCTTATATTTGATCGTTCATGCAATTTTGTTGTGTTTTGACACAAACTAATTTGTATCATAATCTCCATCATAACAGTATCTCAGGCCGATTAGCCCGCCTAGAGTTGTGAGACAGCTTTTGTCCACATGGTGCTGCTTTCCTGTGGGAAAAAAATCCTGATTCCAAACAGGGACTTCATACAAAAACAGGAAAAAAAAAAAAAAAACTATACAGTTAAAGTCAGGGTAGTAGACACCATTGTTGGGGATGGGGTGAGGATTGGTGACTGGAAAGGGATGTGACGGGGCCTTTTGAGGATGTGAGAACTTCTGTCCCTTGATGTGGATCGTAGTGTGTAGTTTGAAAATTCATCATCACAGTGTACACTTGGAATATTTGCACTTTTCTCTCTGTATATTACACTTAAATAAAAATTTAAACACATGCACGTACATACACACTGAGATACACTGAGACATGTGTGCGTATGCATATGCAGCTCCACATACACATGTGGGTGTGTATGCTATGAGTTCAATCCAATATCAAACCTCGTGGGAAAACCCCAATTTTTCCACAGTGTGACTATGTCTTTTAAAGATAGCAAACTTATTAAGCAGTTTCAAATGTTTCAGGCTAATTTACATTAAAACATTATTTTATTGAAAGCCTCAGATTTATGCGTCACTCTTCCGTGATGGAATGGTAAGTAGATCCTGTCTAATGCTCACTTCAGAACCACTTAATTTCCAAAATGCCAGGGAAGCATAAGTTAATGAAATTTCATAAATTCCAGGCAGTGATGGGAAAAGTAATACTTGAGAGAAGTGCATATTCTTGCAGAAATCCCTCCCTTGCAATGAGTGCTGATCCATCAGCGGCCTAACTGCTGGCATTTTTTCTATGTCCAAAGGGAAGACGTGTTTAAGTAGGCAGTTATCCCTTGGCTTGCGAATTGCTAACATTTTTGTTGTTTGCTAATAGTCCTGCAGGGCAGAACTGATTCAAAGCCAGACAGGAAATGTAACGATATAAAATCTAGTGTTTACAGTGCATATGCTCAGAATTCACAGTAATTCTGTGTCCTAAGTAGTGGGTTCCTTCGGGCATTGCATTTTACTTGATTTATGATGATTGGGGCTTTGAAAGTGAAATCGACTAAAATTAATTCTGCCTGTGAAACTGCCCGTAGAACACTGTCCGTGCCGCTGTGGATAAATGCACTAATCGCATTTAACAGCAATATCATTTAAAGGCTTGACAAAAAAAGCAGCTATTCACTAACGAAACGTTAGAAACGGCTTTTTTAACAAGTAAATTTTGGGGGAGCCATTTAAAGTTTAGTCAGAATTATGTATAATTTCCCAGGCTTTTATATTAATATATCACTTATTTTCTAGTCACCTCAATTATTTATATGTAAGTCAGCACACCTACAATTTAACCAGGCGCTTTGTTTCTTTCTCTTGGACAATTGATACAATCATGGAGTAGAGAAAGACGGTGAAATTCCAGGTGGCTATTTTGCTGCTGAAATCTGATGAAATGACAAAGGATAATGATTTAACTACTGAAAAAATACCCCACAAAACGTCATTTTCCAGCACCTGTTATTTACGTACGCCTATCCACTTACCTAATTATTCTAAATATTGTGTGTTACTGTGCTGGGCGATGCTCTAGTTGCTAGAGACACGTGATACAGCTGACCAATTCTCTGCCCTCCGGGAGCTTCTGCTCCAGTGGGGAGATGGCAGAAAGGAAGCCAGTAAATGGCTTAATGTGTGTCAGACGTTGGCGAGATGTTCTGGGGAAGCAGTAGGCAAGGTAGTGTGGACACAGAGTGTGGGTGAGAAGGGGTGTTGGTGTTGCTATTTTTCCGAGGGATAGGGGAACGGTGTCACAGGAGCGGGGGATTAGAACAGATGGATACGAGGAGGAAGGAAGAGAGCCACGTAGGGGATGCCTGAGGCATGGGTGTTCTCCAAAAGTCACCCAGATCTTGCAAACTATTTTCAGAGGACCTCAGAATATGAATTTACTTTCTTTGCATTCTCTGCAGCATGGATGAGTAAATATCACCATGTTCTTTTGTTGGTCTAGAAACACAACATATTGACAATACCTGGAGGGTACACATGGCTGGGACGAAGGTCTAACTCACTCTTTCACAAGCCAGAGATTCTCAGCTGAGCATGAAAATCAGAAAAGAGAATGGTATTTCAGACTCCGAAAAAAGCAAATATCAGCTGCTAAAAGGCAGTAACGTAGGGCAAGTTTCTCCGCCGGCTTGTAAATGGTTCTGTGGAACTTTATTATGATGAATTTATCCCTAAATGTTACAAACAAGGGTTTTTTGTTTGTTTTGTTTTTCCAACATATCCCTTTTCCTGGAATTCTTTTTTTTTTTTTATACTCTTCTGGTGCATTCTTCTTTGTCCTTAACATCCAGTTCAGCATTTCAGTGCACTCTTTCCTGAAATCTCCAAGCTGAATTGTTCACGATTCTTTCCGAATTCCTACAACAATCTCCAGTTAACCTCTAGACTCTCCTAATGTCCATTAGATTATTTTATATACCTCTATTTTATCTCATGAAAAATTATCTTTTCAGCTTCTCCAATGTCCATTTCAGTGCTTTGAACATTTTAGGATATTAATGTTTTTCAAATGAATAAATGAGCAAATAATTAACTTACAGATATAAAAATGCACGGGACCTCACAAAAATGATTGCTCTTCCATCAGTTTCCCCACAATACTTCACAGAGGAACACAAGGTGTTCTCAAAAGGTTCGGTTAGAAGTCTGGTTCTGCCACTATTGGCTGTGTCATTTGAAACACTTGAGTATATCTCCCTTTCCTTAGCTTAAAATAAATATATGAATAATGCATGTTCCAGTGGGACTGTTGAGGGTCACAGTGGCTAACAGATTAAAAAAAATGTGCTTTGTGAATTGTAAAGCACCCCTTACCTATTCATTTCTATACCTACTTCTAACATTATCTATATTTAGTGAAAATAGGAATATAGGAGGGGATTAACAATACTGTAGATAAAAAACCAAGAATAACTTAAAAATGGTTGACCAAAAAGATGTATGGGTTTGCACCTGTACTATTTATAGTAATAAATAACGATCCAATAAATCCTAGCAAATATAATGGCCATCCTGCTTTTGAATGAAACAAAAGTTCAGTGGAAATCTTTGTGCTGATAACCACGAAAGGAGCATGAACAGACATACACAGGAAAAAACTGCAACTGCATCACACAAGAAGGACATTGGAGCTAACCCAGGATGCCTCTGGCAACTGGGAAAGACTCAGATGAACTTCTTACTGTATGGAACTAGCTCTCTGCTTAAGTGACAGATCAAATTGTCAATATGTTTTCTTATCTACTCAACTACAGATTATTTCAGGAGTAAAGCTATGCTAACAGTTTACTATCAGATCCATATTAATTAAAAATATTAATTTGAAAACTACTTGAGATATGCTTGGTGAATGTTTTGTGGCTGAACAGGATTCCATGATAACATGATAGTGGAATATCAGAATTACTGTACTGGGCCAACCATGTAGGTTACCCAACCCAGCATTTTTCCTCTAAGAGGCACCAAGATACAGATTATAGGATGTTCTGTTGTTTTCTTGAATATTACCCTAAGAACTAAGCAATGCATTCTCAAACGATCCAATTTTTTCAAACTATTTATCACTTTCATTCAAAATGTTCCCTCAATCTTGTTAATACATTATAAATTCACACTATGTCAATTCTGACTAGAAAAGTAAACCTCATAAAATAATTATACTCTGTCAAGTAGTGTTTCCTTTTATGCCCTCAATTTTCTTCTCTCTGGGTTCAAAGGAGGTTCTTTTTAACTGAATTCATTTAAAATACTCCCTTAGCCTCCATAATTGCTGAATCATTCCTTCTTCAACTTCACAGTTTTTCGTCTTTCCAGTCTGCAGTCTACATTGTTTCAGTCTGTCCTTACAAGGCAGAGTCCTGTACCTTTTTTTTTTTTTTTTCATGCTGTGATCTGGACCTAAATGGCTTCATTTTATCTTTCTTGAGGTGCAACAACACCATTTATAAGAAATAGGTATAGACTTAGTGTTTTACACACACAAAAAAACAATTGTGTGTGTGTTTTAAATACATCATAGCTTTCCAAGGATGTCAATGTTGCATTTTTTTCTTTTTTATAGAGTAGTACACTAATTTTCTTTAAAAAAGTAATTGACTAAATCTTGAAAGTATCTAGCTAAGTATTTGAACAAAGGGATGTTATTATAGAGCAATGCTGTAGGAAACAATCATTTAACAGGATGCTAGGGTACAGTTCCCCATCACTAGGAGAGCTAGGTGAAGAAAAAAAAAAAAATTCATAACTTTGTTGCATCTTGAAACACAATTTTCAGTGTTTTAGAAATAAAGGA
Source organism: Camelus bactrianus (assembly GCF_048773025.1). NCBI lineage: Eukaryota > Metazoa > Chordata > Mammalia > Artiodactyla > Camelidae > Camelus > Camelus bactrianus. Next base: position 56,386,038 of record NC_133552.1, read on the forward strand.
AATCTGCCTCTTTTTAAGTGCCTAGGAATCCTCACACCATTGCCTAGCCCATTATTTCTATCCACAAAACCATCTTAGACTTTTCCTTGACTCCCTATCAAGCAGATGGGGAATAATTTTTCCTGCCTGATAGTTGTTGAACAAAACAGTCTCACCCTGAGGCTGACTTCAGTACGTCAAACAAATGAGTGTTCTCTCACAAAGAAATGATAATAAACCTGTAGGTTGCCTTTTAAATTTGCGCTGAACGACCCCCTTGCAGGTCCCTGAGTGTGCAGCTGTCTTTTTCTTAACACAAACTCTACAGGTTCCCAGTGTGATTTTTTAATAGAGTTTCTGCAGAAGTTTGTTCTTAGAATTTTTATCCAAATGAGATGTATTTGAAACATAGATTGACATACATACATTAATTTAAAGTTGGAATCTTCTCTTAGCAATAAAGATTGACAGATAATATTTAACTTTGTAGTTATATCTCTACTGTATTGACCAGAACAATCGTACTTGGAGAAATAAGGTATCACTTGTATGGATATAATTTTAATAGATATGGGGTAATGATTTAGGGAAGTAATCTCTTCTTCATGATAAACACCATTAACAGAATTTAATGGAATAGAAGAATATTCTGCTTCCCATTTATTTTAGCGTTAACCAGCTATTGGAACACTCAGCTGCTCTTACTGGGGTACTGAGTTGTAGTTGATGAAGGCAAAGGCTTTGGGTTCAGAAAGATCAGGTTCTGAATCCTGGCTCTACAAACCTGACAAGTTCCTTCTAGTCTGAGTTGATATTCTCTTATGCCAGATGGGAATAATAATTCAGACTATTGCTATGGAGATGAAATAAAGTGACTGACAGTGGTCTGTACTATGAATTTAATCAATTTTATTTCTCTCATACCTTTAGAGGATACAAAAATATAACACATACACAGTTGAGGTATGAAAATTACTGAAGAATATGAATTTGCAGATTGCTGGACTTTAATCATAAGAAGAACTTCATTTCGACTCTACCCATCTCTATTTTTTTTTTTGAGTTCTTCAACTGTATTTTTCTCAGTCCTAAAAAGAAATGATAAAATATGACTTTTTGTGGCTCCCAGAATTAATGTGTGAATTGTATTTGTTAATTTATGTGCAAACTTTTTTTAGGATTCTAATTTTTATTTTCAAAACTATATAGAGACCATAGTATGTGTATGACCGAAACATTATGCTGTACACCAGAAATCGACAAAACATTATAAATTGAGTTATACTTCAATTAAAAAAAGGTATGAGACCATAAACATGAAACAATTATAGATGTATCTTAAATACAAATACTACCTTGTAAAAAGCTTCTTAAATATTATAGTTACCTTAGCCCCTCATGAATACATATTATATCAGTTTATTTTAAATTATTTTTAATATTTTGACTACATAGAGAATGTTATCTATGCCTCTAGTGTCTCATTAAAAAGGGAGAAAAAAGCATTGGTAAATTAGGAATAACTGCACTCTGAACACATTAACAAAGATGACTTGAAGCCAGACCCTAGGATTCAGGGTTCAATTTTCCTTTTTCTCTCAGCCTTTTTTTCTCTCTCTTTTCCCAGCAGCCAAAACTCCTGTACCGCTCTTTTATATTTCTTCCTGAGATCTAAGTTGTAATTGCTCTCTAATTTACAGGTTTATTCTGCTGGTTTGAGAATTACACATTCTGTTTCTCCTGTTTATGTGTGTGTGTGTGTATTTTTGGTGTTGAAATTTTACATTCAAACTTACCAGACATCAAACCAATATCTGAAGTTAAACAATTTCTTTACTGTCTTCTTGAAAGACAATAAGTTTGAAATATTGTCATTAACATCTGAAACCCTGATTATAATTTGTTATTCACTGCCCTAGACCTTTTTTTTTATATGTTATTGATGTTAACCCTACAAATGAAATATTATTATTCTTGTATTACAGGGATGATATTTCTTTAATTTTAGATAAATACTTAAAATTCTGTGTTCACCATTCCTGTCTGCATCTCAGATTTTGCATCTGGGATACTCCCTTCTTTAAAAGTTCTTTTACTTGTTTTTTGATGGTAAAAATCTTGTAGTTATTTTGTGAAGTGTTTTCCCCTCACGCTTGTTCTGAGTTCATCAGTCTAGAAAAATAGATCTTTTCTGTTAGCACATTGAACATTGTATTGTCTGTGTCATTTGGACACTAGAAAATCTGCTGTCTGTTTAATCTGCACTTCCTTGTAGATTACCTGATTTTCATCTCTAGCTTTTCCTAAATCTTCCCTTTGTCTTTGATATTCCCTGGTCTGGATTCGTGGGTGTATATGTGTAGAGGCGGGTAAATCTCTTGGCTTCTCTTTCTGCTAGTACTTTGAATGACAGTGGATTTTTCTTTCCTCCTGTATTTGCAACTGTGCGTTGTGAATTCATATTCATCGGGCTACGAAGGGGCAATCTCGAATGACTCAAATTACTTTTTTCTCCAGAAAAATATTTTAATTTGGTTCTGAATGGTGTCAGGGTGTGCCACCAGTCTGAAGGAAAGCACTTTAATTTGTCGTCTCAGACAGGAGGGCTCAGATTTAGGGGGCGATGTAAATTCCAAACCCAGCAATATGTAACAGCAGGCCTCGGGTTACAAAATTTTAAGGAGACTATTCTGTGTCCCAGCGAGAAGGAACAGAAGCCAAGAGTTGTCTTCATGGATTCCTTTTCTGGAAAGATAGTTTCTCCTCCTACTTACACCTTCACTGAAGTTGTAACACTTAAAAATGTCCTGGCCTGACTCCTGCGTCTATAGGTCAGGGCCTACTTTTGCATCAGTGTAAGTCCCAGCCTCCCATTTCCCTCACAGTCTGTTCATCTCAAATACTCTTAAGCCCCTAGTACTGGCCTGACCTTTAGAGTTAAACTAGCACCAAAGTTTACTTAATTTTTTTTTAAACTTTAGCTTTGTCTTTATATTCTTTATCCCTTGAGACTTCATGTATTTTCTGTTGAATTTTGCCGTGCATTGCTGTGTGTTTTGTTACGGTTTCCCTGCAGCTGAGCGTTTTCTGTGGAAGGAGGGTATATCTGAATTCCTAATCCTGCACATCGCAGGTGGTAGCGCTTCAAGTTTCTTCCTAAGCTGGATAACTCTTTTTAAATTCAGATTTAATTATTGGTGATTCCTGTTTGAAATACTAAGATCATGCATACTATCACGGGATCAAAACCAATGATTTATAATAGCTAAGAATTATAGAAGGACAAGTGAAATATAACTTGTAAAATTTAATTCTTTTATGATGTTTAAATTTTTTAGCTAGAATTTTAAGTACTACTGAAAAATAGTACTCAGATACAAAAACACTGGCAAGATAATTTTGAAATCAGACCCAAAGCACATGAATTTCCAAGGCTACAAAGTTTCAGGCAAAAGATATTTTGATAATAACATGTTCAGTTTTTTCCAAATTGAGAAGAAAAACCAAGGAAGTGTTGACAAAGATGTAGCATGTGTTTCTCAAAAAGTTTTTCCTCAAAATCAAACATTCTCAGGTAAATCAGGAACTAAAGAGTAAATAACACATCCACTCGTCTGGACATCTCCATGGGAAAAAAAAATGTTTTAATGCAAAATAAGGAGAAACTTAGCTGTGAAAACAAATGGAAAACTGCTTCAACAGCTACTGTGTTACTATCAGCAATAATCTTGGGTTTAGTTTGACAGTCAAACTGATAGAACTCAATAAGCTTTAGCTAGCACCAAGTTTACTAAATTTTAAGGAAAAAAACGCAGGACAGGAAACATATAGCGTGCATACGAACAGAACAGCAGTCTCATGAACCTCGGGACTCAGTCATGATAACCCAGTCATTCTGACTCATAACATGCATTAAACAGTGGTTGATGATGTAGCTTTCACCTTGTGCCAGTCAGCCCCAGGGCGTGGTCTCATGGCTCACTCGTTACTCCATGACCGATCTCAACAATGAAGGGTGGGAGTTTGATCTGGTATACAGTCCTTGGTTCCTGGCCAGATAGTCCCCATTCATTCTCTCACATTCATTCATTCTCTCTGTCTGTCTGTCTCTTTTTCTTTTCCTCCCTGTTTCTTCCTTTCCCTCCCCACCCCAGTATAGGTAAATTCCTAACAATTTCTTAACTTCACACTGCAAAGAGAGGGAACAAAAAATCAAGTGCCAAATTCTCTGGCTTCCCTAAGATTAGATGCTAACCTTTTCTTTTCACACGTCTGTGGCAATAAAAGACTGCCTGCTAAATAGGATGCTGAAAGTCACCACGGGACTCGTCTCCCAACGCCATCCTAAGAGTTGCACCATTAGGTTTGGGTACAGGAGGACAAAATAGAAGTGATTCTGGAACATCCCTACTGTAGAAAGGGGGAGTTTGTGTGTGAGGATAGGACACGCATGGATGAGAGGAACACCAACAGACATTCCTTTCATTAGGTAAAAAGTAACAGTGTTCAAAAGTAGCTACATTAGGCGGCTCCCAGTGTTCAAATAACAACAAAACTGAGTTGACAGTGAGCAACATGACAGGAGCCTTTCTGAGAGGATAGCGTTTCTCCCAAATGTTACTGGCAACAGCCCATAATTTTAAAGCAAAACAGTTTGTCCTGAGGAATCATCCTAGAAAAGAAATATGAAAATTGCTGTGAAAAATCAATCTGTTGTTCTTTTTTTGACTGTTTAATGAATAAGCCATTCTTCGATGGTTGGATAAATAGAATCAGTTGACAAGAGAATATTGGAAATATTTTCATAGATGAAATTGGCAGGTTTCAGAATATCTAGTCAAAAAAGTAGCACAGGAAGAGGTTGAGTGACACGGACGAAGAGGACTTTTTTAAAAAATGAATCAATCAAAAACTGTATTAATTTATCTTAAAACTCTGAGATAGGCATCACACCAGAACTGGTACAAAAGTGTATAAATACTGGAACCAATATTAAAGTAAAAAATTTATAGCATGTTTATGTATTTCCATGTGTGTACATTAACGTCCCAGTTAACTCACTCTGCAGGTAAACATTCTGGCCTGATCATCTGAATCTTCTTACACAATTGTGCTGGCCATTTTATTCTTCACTGGAAATAGAACCACAGCTTTGATTCTGTTTTTACAATGACTTCATCATCGATAAGACGGATGAGGTACAATCAGCTGAACAGTGTGCCGGGAGCAGTAGTTTGAGGAGTCTGGAAAGAAAATGGAGGCAGGGAGTTTGGAGAAGACGGCCAGAATTCAAAGCACCACTCCACTGGTGGTGAGTGGACCATTTCTTTTTCCCTCCAGTGTGCTCAGACTCAAAACCAGACTGCAGCATGGAAGTGGGCATCAGCAAGGACGTAGGGAACACGAGGGAAGCCCTCTAGTTGGGGACTGAGAAGGAGGAAAATGGGTTTTGGGGGGGCTGCAGCCACAGCAGCGAGAGCCTACGCTTACCTAAAGCTCTGGAGGGAACCTTTCCCCTCCGGTTGAACTTGCTGTGGCTCAGGAGGGGAAGGCCGACTCCTGTTGTTCTCTCTCTCTCTCTCTCCTCCCACCACATGCCCCAGTCATGGGTGCAGCTCAGAAAAAGAGCTCCAGAATGGAGTAAACGAATTCCAAGCTCCCAGGCTTTCAGGCTAGGGTTAAAAAAGGACCATGAGATAACTGGGAAGTACTGGGGACGTTGCAGAGAGAGAGTGGCTCAGGAAAGCTAACTTATTTATTTTTTTAATGAACATCTGGGATCAACTTCAGATGAGTGGACCTTCTGCTAAACTATTCACCTAAGACACTGAGAACTGAATTTAATTAAAGACAATTGCTCCATTTCTAAGCTCATAACTGAGCGGCACACACAAGAGATTTGAATGGCATTGCAGAGAATTTGAAAATGGAATTGGCTTTGCATCTACAAGTCACAGAAGGCTGGTCAGATCTTGTGACTTGACCCCCAATGAGTTGACTTCCACCTACAAAAATTAAAACACTCTCCATAAGATGTATATATGACCCAGATTCTCAAACCTTAATATTCAAAATGGCCAGGATAAAAATGAAAAGTACCCAGCATATAAGTAACAAGGAAAATATCAACTCACTTATGAACATCCAGTTAAAAGATGCCAACATTGAGATGACACAATATTTAGACTTACTAAACACAGAGAATTTAAAGAACTATTATAAAAATATTCTGACAAATAAAGGTAAGCATGCAAGAAAGGGATGCAGAGATTGAAAATCTCAGCAAATAACTAGAAAGTATGAAGAATAAATAAATGGATAATTTGCCACTGAAAAAAACCTCACTGGGTTCAATAGCAAAATAGAAGTGACAGAGGAAAGAGTCCAGTAAACTTGAACACAGATAAATAGAAAAGTATGCAAGATAATCAACAGAGAGCAAAGATTGAAAAAAAAATTACCAGATGTCAATGGATCTTTGGAATAGTCATACGGTCTATCATTTGTGTCATCATTATCCTAGAAAGAGAGACAAAACAGTACAGAGCAAAAAAAAAAAAAAAAAAAAAAAAAATCCCCAATATAGGAAAGATATAAAGCTACAGATTCAAGAAGTTCAGCAAACCTCCGAACAAGATAAAATCCAATAAATGTATGTCTAGACATACTTAATCAAACTGCTGAAAACTAAAGAGAAAGAAGAAAAAATATTTTTGAATATTTTCTGATCTTCTTGGTCTTCATGGTTTCTGGTAAGAAATCTACAGACATTCAAACAAAACTCTAGATCTTTTTTTTTTCAAGAAAATTAAACGCAGATTAAGGCATTCTTTCCCCATGTAAATTCTTGTGGGTGACCAGAATGTAGTTTAAACATGACTCTCAATTAACCCAACCTACCACCTGCAAATCTTATTAGGTGGTTCTGAGTAAACATCAGGAAACACAGTACCAGCCTCTGTTTTCTTCTTTTCCTTCACATTCTCCTCCTCCTCATTTTCCCTCCCTCCCCCCTTCTCTTTTGTGATCCTTCCAAATATGCCACATTCCTGAAGGGAACTTTGGAATCACTTCTTGGTGTCACAGCTTCTGAGTGATTGCTTTGGAATGGTCTACCTTTGGTTTATACGTATACTTTTAGGTTCAAAAGAGTGTGTTTCTTCACTTTATTACTGTAGATTGTGTCATGAATGATTAAGATTTCTGGAGTCAGTATCCTGATTGAGTCCTTGAATTACCCACATATCTGTCATTGCATTAAAGACTTGTTTTTTAATTTGTCTCTGATCACATTTGCAGCTTAGTTTCTCCTCACTTCGCTGGCCACTCCAGATATACACAGTTCCCTAAATCCATTATGCATTTTCATGTCTTCATGCTTTCCCTCATTATTTACCCTAATAATTTCTATCTTTCCTTTTACAAGAAACTCAAAAATTACTCCCTTTATTGTACCTGTCTAATTATTCTCTGTTCCTTACGTGATAGATTGACTACCTCCTTAATCAACCCATTCACCGTTGTCTTCACCATTCACTGAATTTGCCTCTTTTATTACTTATTTGTTACATATTACTTTTGTCTACTTAAACTAAACAGCACCATGAGGAAATTTTCTCTCACCAGGTCATATATATTTTTACTTTTTTTTTCCAGTTTTGCCAGCAATAATTATAGATATTCAAGAGGTGTTTGATAGATAAATGTAAAAATACATGCATGAATGAATGAATTCAGCATTTCTTGGCTTCGGATCTTTCATTATAAAATATCTATAAAATATCTTCTATAAAACTTCTTTTCATCCTGTACTATGTGAAGTTTTTGAAAATGTGTTATTTACAAAAGCTGGCAGAATAGATGAAATCTTTCCTCACGTAAGACCGCACAATTGTTTCCATAACCAGTTTAGACAACACTGAATAAACTCACACCCACTCTACCTACAGCATCTCTGCTAGGATGTTAGCAGAATTTCTAAAAGTGAAGCAAAGTTATTTACAAGTTATGCCACTGAAAATTGAAAATGTTCTAACTGGTACATTACTTTGAACCAAAATGCTGAGGTACTTTTATTTAGAATTAAATGGATATAGCTCGGGTTCATAGAAATAAAATACACCATGTGCAAGTGAGAATTTTCAGTAATTGAAAGGAAACCTCATGCATTTAATGGTTTACCTTAGGATTTTAGTTTTTCTATATGAAAAAGTTATTTGTGTATTTTAAATCTGTAAAACCGTTTCTTGTTTATTGAATGGACCTATGACTGAAAAGGGAGCACCAGTTCTAATATTCAGCACAATAAATGAACAACTCTTTATTAGTCACTCAGCTATATTCAGAACTTATAGTAGCTGATGAATGTAAAACAAACAAAAAAAAATGTTAAAGTCTTATTCCTTGTCCTCAAATTGGGTAAAATGAGAAGAACACTTACAACTATAACACAAGGAAAGCCAAAATTTATTCTGTATCAAGTACTGTGCTAAGAGTTTCAGAGTTTCTGTTATTAAATCCTCATAATAAACTGATGGAGTGGGTAATACTCTTTCTCATATGAGGAAACACACATACAGAGAGATTAAGTAACTTGCCCAAGGACATGGAGTAAATAGAGGAGCTGAAATTGGCAGTATGAATCTAAAGTTTGAGCAAGTCACAGGAATTTTTTTGGTTTCCCAATAGATATAAAAGTGATGTTTATACTATACTGTGGTCTATTAAATGTGCAATAGCATTATGGCCCCCAAAATGAAAAAAACACTTCGTTGCTAAGAAAGGCTGTCAACTGAGCCCTCGGCAGTTTCAGTAATCTTTCTGCTGGTGAAAGGTCTTGCCTCGGTATTATTGTCAGGGTGGCGGTTGCTGAAGTTTAGGGCGGCTGTGGCAACTTCTTGAAATAAGACAACAATGAAGTTTGCCACATCGAAGGATTCTTCCCTTTCAGGAATGGTTTCGTTGTAGCGTGCAGTGTTGTTTGATACCATTTTACCCAGAGTTGAGGTTGTTTCAAAATTGGTGTCCATCTTCTCAAATCCTGCCACTGCTTTATCAACTAAGTTGACGTAGTATTTGAATTCATTTGTCGTCATTTCAACAACCTTCACAGTATCTCCACTAGGACTATTTTCCATCTCAAGAAACCACTTTCTTTGCTCATCTGTAAGAAGCAACTCCTCACCTGTGAAAGTTTTACCAGGAGACTGCAGCCATTCAGTCCCATCTTGAGGCTCCATTTCTAATTCTTGTTCTGCAGTTACTTCCCCCACTGAAGGCTAGAATCCCTCAGTCATCCATTAGGGTGAATCAACATCTTGCAACCTCCTGTTAACATTGATATCTTGACCTCTTCCCATGAATCACAGATGTTAATGGCATCAAGAATGGTGACTCCTTTCCTGAAGGTTTTCAGTTGACTTTGCCCAGAACCATCAGAGGAATCATTATTTATGGCAGCTATAGCTGTACAAAATATATTTATTAAATAGTGTCTTAAAAGTTGAAATTACTTCTTGATCCATGGGCTGTAGGACAGCTATTGTGTTATCAGGCACGAAGACAATATTAACCTTGCCCGTCTCCATCAGATCCCTTGGGTGACCAGATGCATTGTCAATGAGCAGTAATATTTTGAATCTTTTTTGTAAGCAATAGTTCTCAACAGTGGGCTTAAAATATTCAGTAAATCATGTTGTAAATAAGATGAGCTGTCATCCAGACTTGATTGTATCATTGATACAGCACAGGGAGTTTAGACTTAGTGTAATTTTGAAGGGCCCTACAGTTTTAGGAATGGTAAGTCAACATTGCCTTCAGTTTCAAGTCCAGCTGCATTAGCCCCTAACAAGGGAGTCAGCCTGTCCTTTGAAGATTTGATCCCTCCTCTCTAGCTATGAAAGTCCTAGATGGCGTCTCCTTCGGATATAAGGCTGTTTTGTCTACATTAAAAGTCTATTTTTCAGTGTAGCCACCTTCAGTAGTAATCATCTGAGCTAGATCTCCCAGGTAGCTTGCTGCGTTATCTACATCAGCACTTGCTGCTTTCCTTAACCCTCATGAACCAACCTCTGCTAGCTTTAAAGTTTTCTTCTACAGCTTCCGCACCTCTCTCAGCCTTCACAGAATCAGAGGGAGTTAGGGCCTTGCTCTGGACTAGGCTTTGGCTTAAGGGAATGTGGTGGCTGCTTTGATCTTCTTTCCAGACCACTGAAATTTCTCCATATTAACAATGACATCAGTAAGGCTGTTTTGCTTTCTTACCATTCCTGTGTTCACAGAGTAGCACTTTTATTTTCCTTCAAGAACTCTTCTTCTGCATCCACACATGACTATTAGGCGTGAGAGGTCTAGCTGTCAGCCTGTCTCAGCCTTCGCTGTGCCTTCCTCACTGAGCTTAATCGTCTCTGACTTTTGATTAAAGTAAGAGATGTGAAATGCTTCCTTTCACTTGAACACTCAGAGGCCATTGTAGGGTTATGAGTTGATCTAATTTCAATTTCGTTGTGTCTCAGGGAAAAGGGAAATCCCAGGAGAGAGATGGGGGAATGGTGCATCAGTGGACAGTCAGACCACACACAATATCTGTGGATTCAGTTTGCTGACTTAGATGGACGTTGTTGGTGGTGCCAAAACCATTACGACAGTAACACTAAAGATTACTGATCACAGATCATTATAACAAATATATTGAGAATAAAGTTTGAGATACTGTGAGAATTATCAAAATGTAACACAGACATAAAGTGAGTAAAAGCTGATGGGAAAAAGGAAGCTTCTTGCTCCGCACAGAGTGGCCACAAACCTTTAATTTGTACCAAAAAAAAAAAAAAAAAGCACCCCGAAAGTCCCAAGCCCACCATATCTGCAAAGCAGAACAAATGAAGTGTGTTCTGTAAAACAGTGAAAACAATTTAAGGGAAAAAAATTGGAAATGGTGAAGAATTTGGCTATAATTCAGATTGCACTAAAACTGGAAAAGTAAATTAAAGTCAGAATTTGGGAGGCTTGGAAAGATAAGTTAGCACACAATTTACTAACTCCCTTACGTGGTCCACCATCAAAGATCGGGCGTCCACTATGTGCAAATCTCTCTCGCAAATGCTGGGGACAGAGCAGTAAGCAAGATGGAGAAAAACCCTGTCCTGGTGGAGGTAACATTATAAAGAGGGTGAGAAACTATAAACAGGTTACTGTGTAAGATACCCTGAGCAGTTATAAGCACTCTGAAGACAATAAAGCAGGTTACAGCATAGACTTCTTTAACAAGAAACATGCCAGGGTATAGACTCTGTTTCTATGTATCCACTTCCGCGGACATTACGGTCCAGCAGCATCAAACTGCTAATCATTGCCCTGTACCCCTTACTATGTTTAGCCTCCTCTTCTCTATCTTCCCTGATGGGAACTCCCTTCTTGGTACTGCTTCTAATCATCTCTGACTCTCCAAGCATCACCTAAATTTTTCTGTCGGTATAATCTCCCCCAAAAGCCTTCTCTGCTCTTGCCCAGGGAAGGTTGTTTACCCTCCTGGGCTGTGCTGTGACCTTAGGCTTATCAGCACCCCTCAGCACCCTTCTTGTCTTGACAGCCTGTTTCTTCTTTTCCACATTCTTTTCCCTAATTTTTTTTTTTTATTTCTTTGTTTCTTCTATGCCTACCTTAGTGCCTCCCATGGAGTCGACATTCTATATATGTTTTAACAATGAAACCATGAATAAAGGATGGGATGAGACGCAAAGGAGGGAAATGGCATTTAGAATTCTCCCTTGAGAAATCAAAGTTAACGGTATGGTGATGTGACACCCAAGGAAGTGAGAAATAAAGAGCCTCAGGGGAGTGAAATGCCTACAATTTGACAGGTATTGAAAAGCAAACAAGACATCCTCTTCTCTATCTGTTGGGAAAAACAAAAACAAACCAAAAACGAACAAACAAAAAAACCCAAAACACAAAAAACCAAAAACCACGTGCTTCCTCATTGCTCACCGAACTCTCTAGTACATGAGACACTAAGAAATGACTCTAGGAATGGATACCTTCCCTCCAGTCTGCTAGAAAATCAAATCAATGTTTAGCAGAGACAGAATGCAAAATTACCACACTCGAAAAGACAGTTATATTCTGCTAATTAATATACAGTTGAGCCTTGAACAACAGAGATTTGAACTGGGAGGGTCCACTTGTACATGGATTTGTTTAGAAGTAAATACTGCAGTGCTACGTGATCTGTAGTTGGTTGAATCCACCGGTGCGGAACGGCACATGGGGAGGAGCTATGGATGTCCAGCGCCAACTATAAATTGTAAGTGGACTTTCAACTATGAGGAGGATCAGCACCAGTAACCCCCGTGTTATTCAATGATCAACTGCAGAATACATTCTAAACACACTTTAAACACACTCTGAACTTGAAATGCTTAATCGAATGGAATATGTACGTGATTTTGAGGCATGTTAATTTGGGTACACATAACGCAAATGTGTTATACATATTATAGAGAGACGTATAGTTATAGTGTGATATAATAGGGAATACCATTTTAATCCAACTATTATTAAAAAAAAAAATGAACCAACACAATGTTTGAAATACAACTGACAGCATCGTTTTTTGACAATATCTTTTTTCGTACTCATGGCCATTGCCTTGAAAATAGTTGTTAGATGAAGCTAACTTTTTTCCTCTTCTCTCTGTTTTATCCTTTTGTGGTGGTGGTTTTTATTGATTTGCTTTTAAAATATTTGCAAATACATACTTTGCTTTTATTTATTTAATAAAAAAATCTTAACAACGTGCTAAGATGCTGATAGCTTAGAGTAAAAGGTGTGAGTTAAGTGGAGTGGTTGGGAATGTGACAGAGGCAAATTTTTTCTTAAAATGCTTTTTTTGGGAACACCCCTTCTATCCTATCTCGTTACTAGCTTGCCTAGAATTAAATGTCAGATGGGCTCATTTACTTTAGGACTTTGAGCAGATAGCATTAGGTAGAAAGGAAGAACTGATAGACTGGGCTGGCGATGGATAAATTGTGGGGACAGTAGTCTCATGCTGAAAAAAATGTACGTATTTTTTTCTAAGAGTAAAGCAAGGCCCTTCAAGAGCATCTAGTGTGAAGAGAGAGTGGAGAAGAGTGGAAATGAGGGGCTGGGTTCAAGCAAATGACCTCAGAGAGCCGCCTTGCACTCTCTCTAGGGAAGCATTCTTTATTGACTTGCAATGTGGTCCCTCACACTATGCACTTGACAGAGGTCTCACGCCATTCTGACTTGTGTCACTGCACTCATGGGATGCCTGCTCCCCTGCTGGGATCAGGAAGCTGTCTGCAGGAAGTGATGTTAATGCATCTGCCTCTATGTTACTTTAAATGGAATTGCATCCCTCTGGCTTCTCTATCGCAGAAGGATCAGTGGCATGGATGGAATTTCCACCTGTAATGGCCCACGCAAATTCACTGATCTCAGCTAGGGAGACAGACCTAAGTAAGAGGGACAGCAGGTAGCACCCCCAGCATCAGAACCTATCAGTCTGTGGCTCCTCGACATTAGTGTTCAGATAGTCATCCTGTCAGAGCCTCAGTTCATTCCTCCAGGAAATGGAGTGAGGTTGGGGAGGAAAAGCTCGCTCTGTCATGTGTGGGTCTTTCTGAATAATGAAATACATTATTCCCGTCATTTTTATTTCATGACTTCAATTAAAACTTTCAGTAACTTCTAGATTGATATCTTTTAGAAAGGCTATCATTGGGACAGAATGAGTCCCTTTCATCTGAGAGCTTAGGGTTCGGTTTTGTTTTGATGTGCTTCGTTTGCCTTTTTTAATTGAACAGAGATTTCAATTATATTTAATATTTTTTAGATATTTTACTTATGCTGGCTTTTTCTCAGATGAATCTGCTCTTTTCAGAATCAATGTCTGTCTTTCATCTCCCATAGCTCTGTTCTTTCTTTTTAATCTTGATGATTTGCGTTCTGGGAGAATATCTCAAATCTGTCCTTCATAGCAACAACTGGATTTACTATAGGACTCGGTCTTTGCGACTGGCACAAATGCAGATTTTAAGTATGCTGTCTTTCTCCATAAATATTTCTGAATGATCCCACTTTTCACTATGTGTTATCTGTTCATCTGGGGGTCTTCTTAACTAATCAGTTTTTATACTTGTTTCAGATAAATCTGCCATCCATTCTTGAAAAGATGCAAATGTTTTAAGATATTTTCTTTTGCTTATGATGTGTTGTCCCAGGCTATATGATTTCTGTGAATATTTTTGGAAATTGTGTTCCCTTTCATAGTTCTCCCATGTTTTTTTCCCCAAACTCCATGTTTCTTTGTTTTATTTTCTTTTTAACCTTAACAAATGTAAATTCTCAGGGAGAGGGTGTAGCTCAAAGAGGTAGAGTGCATGCTTAGCATGCACAAGGTCCTGGGTTCAGTCCCCAGTACTTCCTCTTAAAAAAAAAAAAAAAGTAAATAAGTAAATAAATCTAATTGCTACCCTCCCCCCACCAAAAAAAATTTTTTAAAAAAGTGCAAATTCTCTAAAAAGTCATTTTGTTGCCTAAGTTATAATTGTCTCCTACCTCTGATTATTCTTTGACACCTTCCACCAGTGAAGTAAGGGACTACAATTTGCGACCTACGTGGTCCACCCTTCCTAACTCCATCATCTTCCAATGCACTTTATCTCTCACCAAGTCCTGCTTGTTTTATGGTGAAACACAGAGAAGTGGGCAGCTGAGAGTTTCAAAGTATAGCATTGCTGTAGTAAAGTCCTGGGTGCCCTGATTTCTGGTTGGTTGGTACCTTAGGTGTCTGGGCTAGAATCAGTCAGTAGGAAAGGAAGAAAGTAGCTCTTGACCTTCTTTAAGACCAGAAGGTCTGTCCCACTTTCAGTATCAAATCATGTATTAATGAACTATTGATAATTTTGTACAATCCAACCCATTCACCTTGCATTTAATTGAAATGTCTCTCAGATTCTGTCCTCGCAATAGCTTAATCATAGGGTTCTAGGTGGTTTTTTTCCCTCTATTTTGTTTTGTGAAAAATGTATGCATCTTCCTATTTCCAAATCACTGTAAATACTTGAGTGACAATTTGGGAGAAACTACAGAAAGACTGGCCAGCTCAAGTGCATTTTTAAATGAAAAACTTAGAGCAACAAATAAGTTTTCAAAGACAGTTCTCTGTGAAAATTTCAGTAAATAAAATATACCTTGTAATTAAGACAAAAAGAAATATCTCTGAGAAATAACTGTGCTACAAATGCTACATTAAGCAGACAGACATGGAAGGCTTTTTGAGGAAGCTAACAACATAATGCTCTCCTGGATTTTTGTATTCCAGGTGTTGATGAGTTACTCTCCCCACTTCTGCTTTTTCGTTTCCCCTATGCCGCTATCCAGTGAGCTCTTCTGTACTTTCCATAATTATTTAGAAGAGAAGGTGGGTGGTTCACACTTTTCACGCCTTGGAGATGAATGATACAGCCAATCATCTAAAATTTGCACGGATCATTTCTGCAGTCGCATTAATTTATGCTCAATTAACACACTTAGAATCAGTTTTCTGTGGAGTTTTGCCAGTTGGCTTTCTGGCTTCTGGCTCTGAAAGGTACATTTTGCTTTTGCTCACGGGTAGTACGGTGAGCTCCAGTCTTCACTCCTGTTATTAAAGTCTTCAGACCTTTGGTTTTTTTCCATCAGTTGAATGGGACCAGCATGTGGTGGAACGGCTGTGACCGAGTTCCTGGCTGAGAGCCACACTGCTGCATCCTGGCGGCTGTCTTCTGCCCAGATGTTGGGAGGCATACCTGAGCAGCAGGGTCACAGCGCTGTGCTTTGAAGGGATCCCCGGGAAGAAGACCGTGTTAGATTCAGACAGGCCAGGAGAGCACGTTTTCTAGACTTGAATCTGTATAATATTCTACAGGGAGTATCATATTTATTGAACGAAATAAACATCTTTACCTATATTTTTTTGAGCGCTCTAGTTGAAAATCAAAGTCATTTCTTTCTAGCTTTTCCTATTTGATTAAGGGATATAAGACATTTTATTTCTTCTTTTTGGTTAATTCAGGCTAAGAGGATTTCAGTAAAAGAGTTTATTAAAAGAAATGTCCTTTGAACATAGATTAATTATGTATTGATAGTAATTTACTTAGAATTAGATAATCAGCAGAGAAGGGGGGGGCAAGACTAATGGCTTTAGCAGAAGTCAGCCCTCTTCTCATTATTTTTCCTGAGGTTTATTAATCTGACAACTGCCAATGTCTCCTCCAATGTAAAATACACACTGTTGTACTAACGATTCGTTCAAATACACTCTGTCTGTTACCATGTCAGGGACATCATTCCTGGACCTGAAGGTTGGGAAGCAGGAGGCAGGCTATGCAGATGCCAGCAGCAAAATTGCTTGGTGTGCTATTCTAGAGAACAGTCAATATTCATCAGAAAGATTTAGAGAAACTTAAGTCAAGAAACTTTATCTTGGGTTCCATGGTCAAGCCCAGATAAGCAATCTTGAGGGAATGAGATGCAAAGAAAAAAAAAAACAAAAAAACCAAAACAGAGCTACCACTTATTTCATGCTTAGCTTAGTGCAAGGCACTGTTGGATCTGCTTTACACCTCATCTCAGACTCAGAAAACACATGGGCAGGTGCTGTATTATCCTCACTTCACAGATATGGAAGTGGAGGCACAGAAGGCAAGCAGCATGCCCTGGATCACAAAGTTAGTAGTGATGTGCAGGGATGTGGGTCTCCAGCTGTCAATCTAGAGCCTGCACATTATCCAAGGGTGCCACACAGCCTCACCTCCAGGGAAAAATAGTCAGAAGGTTTGTGGGGGAAGAATGGCTAAAGCTATGTCTACATGCCTTCAGTTCAGAACTACTTTGAATGAAATTAGGGGAGAATTACCTACTAAGTCAGACCAATAGACTGTACAACCCATTCATTCCTCTCCAACAAAGATTCCAAGAGGTTTATTGTAGAAGTGCGTTGACTTCTCCCTGACAACAAACCAAAAATGTAAGGCTGTAGTAACCAAATATTCCAACCATCCCAGTGACTATCAGGACTCCCTGACTCATCATGACCGGCAGAATCCACAGAATGAAGAGCAAAAAGGAACAGGTCTGCTGAAAAATCAGTAAGCAGAAAGCATAAGGGCTACAGAAAATGAAAGAATCTACAGGACAAAAGTACAAAATACCTGGAAAAAATAATGGTCAAGGTAAAAGAGATCAAAGTGAAGAGATAATGTATTTATAGAAACATGACCATAATTTATTTTAATTTACTAAACCCCAAAACATCTATGAAGTATTTCCTTTGTGCCAGACTCTACTAGGCTTAGAACTGGCAATAAATAAATGAATAGATAATCCTTATTCACAAAAGAAGTCATAACCTAATGGCTGATAGGCTAAAGTGTAACTAAATTTAGCAAATGGGGAGCAAGGGCTTTTGAGAGTCCAAGGAAGTATTCCAAATATTAACGATACTTGGAAGATTAAAAATGGCATAGATCTGAATGCATTCTCTCCCCATCTAGTTCCAAGATTTTTGTTCATAATCAGGGACAAAACATGATGCTCAGGAACAATGTGACATGAAGTTTCAGACTGAGATAGATGCTTGGGAAGGTAGCATTTTTGCTTGATCAATGGACATGCAACCAGCAGTACAACATGCCTTATTCTGGTTTCTTTTTTCAAGCATTAGACTCTTGAGTATACTTGTATAAGAACATGAAAATCTAAAGGAGATAAAATTTAGTAATTTATTAAAAATAAATATGATATGGTTTAATCAATAATTCTTATAGTCGATAAACCAAATCAATCAAAAGGTAATAGTATTTTGTTAGCCACAAAAAAACTTGAAATTCTGGCTTATAGATCATAGTTGCGGGCATAAAACCATTGTTTTGTAGGTTATAATATTGAGAAAATCATGCAACACCAGCTGGCAAATTGAGGAGAATCTATATTTCAATGGTTTTAAAAATATGGAGGTAGTCAGCAGCATTTTTCAATTAAAAATTTTAAACTAAAACACTAATAATAACTAACAACTATTCACACTTTTTTTCTTGAATATAAAAATCAGACAAGATGTACTTGAAGCATACAAGAAGCTTTGGACTCTTTCTCATGTAATACCACTATAAAATCATATATTATGTGTTTTTATATAACTATTAATTTCATGCTGATACTTAGCTGTTAGCCAAAAGATCCCTGTGCACCTTACCTAGTATTTACTGATTTGGGCCAAACAGGGGCTACAGAGTGTACCTGGTGGTACCATTTTCTTTTTCAAGGACCAAGACAGAACTAAATTTTTTTTAGTACAAGGCAAATTATTTACATTAAAAAATGCACTCAGGGTAAAGATTTCACTGAGCACTACACAAGGCAAATAACCCATAGAGCACTAGTCACCTAGTTTGTGATCTGGATTAATTTTGGCATAAAATACACTTGAATCTATATTGTTGGGTTTTAGTAGACTTTTAAAAGAATTTTTTTCAACTATCAATTTTTTTTTTAAATGAAAGAACTGCAAGTTTGTAGACCTTCTAAAGCATTTGAGATCTTATGGGTATAAATCTTCCTGCTAGAGCAAAAATGGCTGAAGTGAATTCCTTTGTCAACAAACAATGTTGCAGGATGAAGAGAATATGCTGCCGAAAGTTTGAAGAAAGAAGCTTTAGGACAAATTATTCCCTCTGAAAGGTGTTCTATAAAGCTGGTAGAGGGCCAGATGTTTCTAACACATTTCAACTCAGGATATTAAGTTCTGTTTCTCAGTGTTATAATACATACACTTTTTCCTCCTGAGCCAGTAAAGGAAATGTAACAGAGAAGACATATTTTTAAAAAAATAAATGTCTTCTTTCATAAAAAGAAATATATATTTTATGGGAAAACAATGCAAATGTAATCACTGGTGAAAATTAGGCGCAATACGAGAGTGACTCTCATCCATCACATCCTCATTGGCATACGATTGTGACAAGAAGTTGAAACCAGAAGTGTGTAAAGTGTTACTGGATGTCATTGATGCAGTTAATTTTTTTAAAACAAGACCTTCTTCAAAATGCAAAAGGAATTTAACAGTAGTTTGTAATAAAACTCAGTTTTCAAGAAAATCTTTTGTACCCAAATATTCCCTTGTTGCCTTCTGGCAAAGAACTCTATATTTGATAAAGTAAAAGATAGCAATTTAAAGAAAATGACAAATGTTTCAAATAAGCTGCCATTTTCTGTGATACCAATTATGGGATATGCCACCTAGCTTAACATGTCAGAATATAAGCACACTTCATCTGTTCCTTTATAGCAAAGGTGCCATTTGAGTAATACTGGACCCAAATCTCCTTTTAGTGTGTAACTCTAGCTTAGTAGAAAGAATTTAGAAAAATTTCCATTAGTATTCTAGTATTTGATTTTGTAACTAGAACCGATTTCCTTTTGTCAAGGCGAAAAATTAATCTCCCTGGTTCAAATATATGGGGGCAAAGTTTTCTAAACTATTTGAGAACCAAACATTTCTAGGTCTTTCAAATAAATACGACAGTAAATTTTAAATGATTCGTTTGTAGAAAAATTAACATCAAGGAAGGTGAAAATTAACTAGCCATATTTCAACAGAAGCTTCTGTATCATAGACTACAGTTTGATCCTTTTACTTGAATTAGTATTTCTGTAAGCCATCTCTTTCAGTTACGATAGTTATTAAAACTAATTAACAAAATACACTAAACTTAGAACCAGACTTCCAAATCATTATACTCTGTTAAAAATGAACCAACATTTACAAGTAATTAAGAATATTTTTTCTCAAAATTACAAAAATGTATGGTGCCAAATGAAATAAAAAGTTTTAAAGTTATGTATTTCATCTCCATACTATTCACTATAATTTTCTACTTTTTGTCTAAGTTTTAAAGTGCCTATAAGGTGTGACTGCAGTCAAATAGTTCATATAACATACAAACAAGGAAGTGTATATTTGTTGGAAGTACCAGCTCTTTTTAAGCAAAATTTGGAGATCCAAGCAAAAGGATAGCATTGTACCATCTTGGGGCACGAGACTTTCATATGCCAATTGTGCCACTTAAAACTGTTTAATTGTTACAACCTTGTAAAGAGTGTAAATATTAATGGAAACATAGGATACTTAATAATGCTAATATCAATGTAGCATTGTAATTAAAATAATAACTATTGGAGTCAATCAGATTGGATTTAAGACTAACTTGACTTTCTAAGGCTAACTTGCTGTTCACACTTGAACCACTTACCTCATCTTCATAAGCATTAGTTTCCACGTCTGTGAAATGTCAGTAATATCTTTCTGATAGGTTTTGAGAAATTGAGTGTGATGACCTACGTATGGCTTTTTATTACTTAATAAACAGTAGCTTCTTAATTACTTAATAAATAGTAGTTAATTTATTAAAACAATAAATGTAATTTCTGTAGAAAAAAAATACCATTAGATGATTCTAGAACTTGTTCAGAATTTCACAAGATGAAACCATATCCCAGTAGTTTGTTTTTAACAATTCTAATGATAAAACATTCATCACTTTAACAGTGGAATATAATAAATATATGTATTTATACATATCTCACACATTTATGTAGAATCAAAAGAATAACATTTGTCATTTATTTTTCTAAAGTCCAGTTAGACTTCCATCTACCTCTTCTAGATCTGTAGTGAGGCCAACTCCCTTCAAACTCCTTCAGTTAAGAGCCTGTTGGAAAAGTGACGAGAAGGGAAGTGATTTATTATTATAGGTTGACAAAGCTATCATTCGAAAGCTAAAGTAGTTGTTGCTGCAAATTTTATTTGCTTTCGGCTACTTAGCCACAGTTCCTATATAGACATCAATGATGGACATGTCATTTTTAAATATGAAGTTTTGTGAGCTTAATACAAGGTCCAGAAGCAGGTATGGAGCAGAGGTTATCTCAACATATGCACAAATACAAGTGATAGCTTATTGTGGTTTTTGCATTTCTCTGATGATTAGCAAAGTTGAGCAAATTTTCATTAGTCTATTCACCATCTGTACATCTTCTTTGGAGAAATGTCTATTTAGGTCTTCTGTCAGTTTTTTGACTGCGTTGTTTGTTGTTGTTGAGTTGTATGAGCTGTTTATATATTTTGGAAATTAAGCCCTTGTCAGTTGCACTGTTTGAAAATATTTCCTCCCTGTCCATAGGTTGTCTTTTGGTTTTGTTTATGGTTTCCTTTGCTCTGCAAAAGCATATAAGCTTGATTAGCTCCCATGTAGTTTTGCTTTTATCTCCATTGCCTTGGGAAACTGACCTAAGAAAATGTTGCTACGATTTATGTCAGAGAATGTTTTGCTTATGTTCTCTACTAGAAGTTTTCAGGTGTCATGTCTTATATGTGAATCTTTAAGCCATTTTGAGTTTATTTTTATGTGGCATGTGAGGAAGCGTTCTAACTTTATTGATTACACCGGGCTGTCCCGCTTTCCCAACACCACTTGTTGAAGAGACTGTCTTTTTCTCCATTGTATATTCTTGCCTCCTTTGTTGAATATAAATTGACTGTAGGTGTGTGGGTTTATTTCTGGGCTCTGTATTGTGTTCCATTGATCCACGTGTCTGTTTTTGTTCCACTGCCATGCTGTTTTGATTACTATAGCTCTGTAGTATTGTCTGAAGTGTGGGAGGGTTATGCCACCAGCTTTGTTCTTTTTCCTGAGGATTGCTTTGGCAATTCTGGGTCTTTGATGATTCTGTATAAATTTGAGGATTATTTGTTTTAGTCCTGTCAATGAGGTATCACCTCACACCAGTCAGAATGACCATAATAAAAAAGTCTACAAATAATGAATGTTGGACAGGATGTGGAGAAGAGGGTACCTTCCAGCATTACTGGAGAGAGTGTAAATTGGTACAGCCACTGTGGAAAACAGTATGGAGGTTCCTTTAAAACTAAAAATAGAGTTACCATATGAGTTCAGCAATCCCACTCCTGGGCATATATCCAGAAAAAAAAATAATTCAAAAAGATACATGCACCCCAATGTTCATAGCAGCACTATTTACAGTAGCCAAGACATGGAAGCAACCTAAATGTCCACTAACATATGAATGGATAAAGATGTGTGTGTGTGTGTATACAATGGAATACTACTCAGCTATAAAAAGAATGAAATAATGCCATTTGTAGCAACATGGATAGATGTAGAGATTATTATAGTAAGCAAAGTCATAAAGAGAAAGACAAATATATAATATCACTTATATGTAGAATCTAAAATAGGATACAAATGAACTTATTTACAAACAAAAACATACTCACAGGCACAGAAAACAAACTTACACTTACCAAAGGGGAAAAGGGAGTGGGAGAGGGATAAATTAGGAGTTTGGGGATATAAATACATATAAAACATACATATATATGTGTATATAAAACCAAATCACTTTGCTGTACATCAGAAACTAACACAGCATTGTAAATCAACTATACTTCAATAAAAAATGAAAATTAAAAAAAAATTTAAGCAAAGAACAAATACAGGGATGAGTAACATTGTAAACCTTTTAAATCCATTCTTCATTGCAGGTAATGACCTGTGCTGGGTTTCTAAGTGTATTGAAAAATAAAAGAAGGTATAGTGGGCCTTGTCAACTAAGAGAAACTAGTTTATTTATTCAGTTCTGTGCCATCTTTAAATGCAAATTGTTGTCCAGGCAGTTATGACTGCAAGGTCACCCCATCTGATGGTGCATTACTGTGATTACTTCTTCACAGACTCAATCTCTCATCTATTTTCTTCAACTGTCACACAGTGGATAACTTCTGTCAGGCCTATCATTTGCTAATTGTTGGCAAATTCTATTACCAGCATTTTTTTCCAGTAGAAACTAGACAGTGGAGATATGTTACTCTTCATAAAACTCTGAATCGTAAACAGTGGATTCAAAGAAAAATGTCACGTTTTCAACGAGTCAAGTGAGCATACGGATTGCCTCATTTGAAGAACCCATTTAATGGAAGGCAGCAACTAGGAGTATCAAATTAAATAGAAGTAAATAGGTTGAAAAATATGTTAAGAGTAATAATCAGGATTAAAAAGAAAGCCTCAAAAGCACTTTGGATGACAGTAATAAGTGTATGAAAAGAGGAAAATATAGCATACATATAAACAGAGAAAGCTGAGCGTAATGTGTCTACCTGGTTGGAATCATAACAGATTCTAGCCAGCATATTAAATCTCCAAAGGAACTGCTCCAAGAGATAAGAGCAGTGTTCCATCAGAGAAAACAGTCCTTTGATGTTCCCTCTTCTTGATCCCTCTCTAAGGCCAGACTTTTAGGTCCCCAATAGGGGGTGAGGGAAGCGTGGAGGGAGATCACCTCTGGCACCAGCTTCTCCTGCTGGGATTTTGCTCTGATCACAATATTGCCAACCATATACTCATCTTTGAGGAAATTTCCTTGTCTACCTCTTTCCTAGTCCTATGAAGAAACATATACTCTTCTTTCCTGTGCCAGTCGTCAAATGCCTCCTTACTACCTCTGTGCTCTGTCAATTATCATTGCCCTTCCCAGAATCTCCAAATTGCTTCCCACTGCCCTCTTCTTTATAAACACATCTCAGGTATCTCCTGCTTTCAAGTGTTACTGTAAAAAACACAGGATACCTCCTTTGACATTATGTCCCCTGGTAGGTATATAATATCCATTCATCTGTTCCTTCATTCAACAAATTCCTTTTTCGGTGCATCTATTATGACTGTTCTGCAGTCTGAGACTGCAGAAATGTGGAGGAATAAACATGCAAAGATGTAAGAAAATGATAAACAGATAGGGGCCATATAAAGAAATAAATCCAATGTGAGTGAAAGATGTGTACAGTGGGGAACATGAGAAAACCCATATTGGTGAGCAGGTGCCAGATAACATGGGGTGTCATCAGCCAAGGCAAGGAATGGAAATGCCTAAACTACTGGAAGGTAGTTGACCACTGCTATTTTCAGTATCATTTCATTCAATAACAATTTGGAGCATAAAAATTGAGTTCTTATTCATTGCCACTCTAATTTGAAACTTAGAAAAGGACTGAGTTAACTTGAAATTTCCATGTATTCCAAGAATGTTAACCATTAGACAGTCAAAATCTAAAATGATGTCCAGTAAAGGTAGGTTCTGTGGTCAGTAGTGCAATTTTGATCTGCAAAAACAATGAAACCTTGTACATTTCAGTTGGGAATGCTATACTAAATCTGCCACCTATTCTTAATATTGAAGATGATTTAATTTTTCTAAGAATTATTAGCATTTGGTCACATTTTTATAAACTTTGGAAGACAGACTTTTGGCTAACCATCTCCTATTGACTGATGCAAGTCATTGTTCATTGGAATCAAACTTTGGCCTAGCATATATTGTTCCTTTATGAAGGGAAGCTTGTAGAATCCTGTGCTGAGTACATTTTTATGTTAGTCAATACAGAATTTCAATTACAGATTTTTCTTTTTTACTGTGGAATGAAATCTGTATTAATCACTAGTATCTCTGTCTCTAAATGGTAAGTTTTGGAATTAAATAGGCATTTTGGAACCCATCAAAATTTAAAGGACTTATTAAATACCATATTTCTTGATAAAGTGATACAACAAAAATACTACATTAACCCACCATCTTCTGTAAATGATTAATCTGTATTCTAAGCAAAGGAACTTTTTGGATGGTAACATGAATTTTTAATTTAATAAGCTGATCTATGGATTAAGTGTTCTTTAGGCAGACACAGTTTAAAGACTGAGCTCTTTTTTAGTGTTAATTCAAATATGTGATTAAAATAATTCTACTTAATAGGATACTCTTATTTTATAAAACATATGAAACAGGGTTAGATGATGTTTTTGAAAAGTATATGTACTTGTTAGTGATTGTGAAGCTTAGAACTTGTTTCTTTTGCATGATAGGAACTGTGAAAACATAATGAAGTTAATTTTAGGTTAACAGGGGAGTACTGAATTGTTACTGTACCATGGTTAATCCTTTTTACATTGGAAAAATGATGCACATTTTTTCCTGCCAATTATCTTTGCATGTTCTTTAAAATAAGAAACTTAAGAGCAAACAAAACCTGCTTTTTAGAATACTTGGTAAGAGAACAAGAGTTCAAAATAATGTATTGTTAATTGAAAAGATGTGTCATGCAGGTTGGGATGTTTTATAAATAGTTGAAATTTTGCCTTTGTGTCCAGTAGTTTAAAATTACCAGTTCAAGGGGTCTTAAAAATGAATAATTTGCAAGGAATCAGTATAACAATTAGAACAGATCTTAAAGAAGTTTTGATCTATGAAATATAACAGCCTTCAAGTTAAGATTAATTGCAAATTGTCTACAGCAAACAAATGAACTCAAACATCACATACACAGAAAAATAGACACCTTGGCATATTACTTTAGATCTTATAGTAAATATTTCTATAAATATAAAATGGATGAACTACAGTAAAAACTAGCAACAAATATAATCAAATAAATTATAAAAATACATAAAAAAGAATAGTAACTGTCTCTTGATGACAATTTAGTTTGTGAATGTAACTGGTAGACCTGTAACCTGCTGTTGAGCTGCTTTGCCCACACCAACCTTCAGAATTCTGATCAGTTTTCAGTTGGATTCACCTAGTTCAAACATTCCTCATAAAAGATAAAAGGAAAGATTTTTCAATAGTAAGATTTAATTTTAAAAAGTCAACAAAAAGAACTAAACAAATAAGCCCATACTATGGTATAAGAACTAGGTAGTCATATTAGGCATTGAAAATCTTTAATACATTACAAATAAAATACGGCATTATTCTGGAGCTCATATCCAGTCTCCAGTCACTAGAGAACTAGTGGAACAATTAGCAACTTGAGAGAAGGAGTGAATTGTAATGATACACACAGTAAAAATGTAGAGGCTTCAGCACAAAAAGTGCTACTCCTTTCTCACGCTTGAATCTAATTTAGGTCATGAGGATGAGGACAGGATAGAGAGGTGAACCCAGCTCCCTGCAATTATTCAGAAACCTAACTAATGGTTCTTTCATCCACCCTCTAAGGCCTCAGTTCTGTACTGTATTTTCTGGATGCAGCCAAGTGACAGTAAGAAAATGGAGTACTTATTTCCATCCAATTATATTAGGTAGAATTCACTCCTGTGGCCTTAGGCAACCACCCAGAAACCTAGGAAATGCAGGCTAGAGTGTTACCAAGGAGGAAAAGTGTTTCATAGACCCAAGGCATTATCTCGGCTGTTGAAGATTTATAGTTCAAATCAAATATGTGAGTGATGTTTTTTTCTTTTTCCCATGCACACACCATTTACACATTTTCTTATATGTGAATAAATTCTCTCCGCTGTTCTTTCTGAAGCCCTCGACATCCACACATTTTTGTGTGTCTCTCCCATTACTTTCTTATTTCAGACCCTAAGTCTTCCTTATCACTATTGATGAACCATCCATGTAACTGACAATCTTCCTCTGAACGTTTCCCAGGGACCTCCATGTAGATTCCCAAGAGGTCTTTTTGAAAGCGTATGTGAACCTATCACTTCCTGCTTAAATCCTTAAGTAGTTACCTTTCTCTGTAGCAAAAGTTTAAACTACTTAGCAGAGATGATAATGACCTAAATACTTGGCACATTCTGACAGAAAGTGATAGTTGTTAATATCAAGGCTAGCATTATGATGGCAGAGAATTCTTCATTCTGGTTATACCACATCCTAGATGTTGAAACTTGACAGCTTTCTCTGAAGCCAAAGCTTATATCTTTTTTCTACTCTGACAAATGATAAATTCGTGTGAATCATCCACAGTCTTGCTTGGTCTTAACTTCAAAGAATCATACTTAGTTGATAAAATAATTACTTTAGATAATGTTGAAACAGAAGTTTGAGCTATTTGGAGCTAAATAATACATGCTTGGATACTGAATTAATCACTAGTTTTAGGATTTGCACTAGTCTATAAAATGAAGTATAGTAGTCTTATAGGATAAAATGAAGTAGTATTTATACTACTGGAAAATGAAAATATCTTTATATATTTAATATATTTGTATGTGTGAATGCGTAGATCTGATATGATAATCACTCTCATCAGATCTTTCCAGAATCAATGTCCCCTGTCTGTGCCCTGCCTTGCTTCAGTTCAAGAACCATTCCCCAGGCTCCTCTGCTCCTTTTCCATTGCCGAATTCCTTTGCCAGTGTCATCAACCAAGGCTGCCTTTCTACCAGCAGTGATCTCCCCTCTCAGGGACCAGGGCAGGTGCCGGCACTCTGGGTTCACAGTAGGGAGGATACCCAGGGACCAGGGCAGATGCCAGCACTCTGGGTTCACAGTAGGGAGGATACCCTGCTTTCCCATGTAGTATGTGGTCCTCAGGGTAGGCAGTGGCATGTGTATCATTCCCCAACCCACATAAGATCAGGTCGACACTTTCCTTTGAATATAATGGAATGTGAGACATTGGGTTGCATAGTGACAGTAAATTAACTGCCAGTTTTTGCACCTTCCCAGACTTATTTTAGAGATTTTTATGTAGCTGCTGTTTTATCTCATTCTTGGACTGTTTTTAATGAAAGGCAGATGCTTCATCCCCCATATCCGTGTCTTCAGCCTCTATGTGAACACTTATCCCTGACTTCCCAGGAGAAGAGTATGTTTGGATTGCCAGGTTTCCTGAGTCTTCATTTAATGCCTCAGAACTGACTCATCTCCCAAAATGATGCTGCAAGTGTCAGTGTCTTTCAGAGGAAATTCCTATCTACAGGGCTGTTGTGTAGCCCTTTGGCCTCAGTAAAACATTCACACTTAATTCATGCATTCATGTATGCATTTATTTATTTACTCATTCAGTATGAATTGTGCCCCAACTCTGCGTCAGACACTGGTGATAATCTAAAAGAAGAAAGTCTCTACTCTCATTGGACTTATTTCCTAGGAATAGAGATGACAATAAATAAAAAGATTTGATGTGAGATCTGGATATGTAACTAAAAGGAAAATGATGCCAGATAAATGGTTAATGATTAATGGAACACAGTCAGAGTACAGTACCCAACTCTAGGTTACTAAACCCCAAAAGAATGAGCAACTTCAAGTGTGACACCAAATAGGAATGTTACAAGTTTGCTCCAGTTCCTTTCATCACCTATCAGAGGATCCCAGAAAAATGTGGGATCTAATCTCTCCTCTCTTCATGTCCACTAAATCTGGGTTATCCAGGAATTTGTAAGATTATGGAAGTGGTATAACTATATGAAGACTCAGTTATTTTTCATTGGGGGTTTCAGGTCCAGACCCCTCCATTAGTCCCTGATGATCACATTTTCAAGAGTAGTTATTTAGTATTCTTGTTTCACTTTCCTTTATGTCCCAATAAACCAATTTATTTTTAAAACACCACATCTTTTATAAATGAAAGAACATATAACAAAGTTATAAGCTGCCAAAACAGTGTGGGGTTTAGGTAGATGCTAAGTGTCAATTGTTAAGTTGACATTTTCCTTTTAAGAACTAAGTTATTTTGGCAAAAACTAACATGACCCTTTCAACATGACATTTGCATTTCATGGCAAATTTGAGAATGATTATTACTAGTCAGAAAAGATATTTTCTTCGCTGTAAGAAAAAGTTTCATGTGTGTTCATTCTTTGCTAATATATATTATATCCTAGGAATTTATTTTAAATTTTACTACAGGATTTGGGGAAGGGGGGGGGAAAGGATTGTAATGTACATAATTTTGATTTAAAGATAACTTTCCTATAAAATCTATGTGCTGGAAAATGTATATAAAATTGTAAAGTTAACTGTCACCCTTTTTTATTATATGCTCTAACACCGTAGGCATTATTAGTTCATTTGTTTAAAATGGCTAGTAATTTTATCTTTAAATACTGTCAAATGTCCCTTCAATCCTTTCCTTTTTTCCTCATTCTTTCTTCATTAGAATTTTCATCAAAATGTATCTCTTTACACTAATTCAATTATTTATTAGGAGACCTTTCATTTACTTGCACTTTTATGCCTCAAATGCAAGAAGGCTAGCCTATCACGCTGAGACGAGTCCCTATCCATGGCTTTGAGTATTATTACAAACACTTGTTAGATAAGAGCAAGTATCTGAATAGTAACCTTAAACAGCAGTCCCCTCAGTTCCAAGTCTTGCTTTAATAGATGCTCAGCAGAAGCAGCAGTCCTAGAGCCGTAACTGGGGGATAGATGTTTATTTCAAAAGGTCTCATCAGCCCTCTTCCACCAGAAGAAATATATTCTGGTGCTCAAGCCATTGCCTTGTAAGGGTAAAACCACCAGATAGGGCAAAGTAGAATTAATGGATTAATTCTTTATTTATTTATTTATTTTTTTTTAGCCATCAGTATCTTTTTCATGGTGTTTGGAGAATATGTAAGATTGAAGTTGTTTGTGTCATCAGTAAAACCTTTACCCACAAATTAGGTTTGCAATTGAAAAATTGAACTAGCTTTGTTAATTTTTTTTTTTTTTTAAACCCTTTTCCTCCAACACTACTTTCGTGCTGGACACTAAATGACAATTGAGACTTCCTTGAAATGTAGTTTTGTCCTTTGTCACTTTCTTCCTTTCTCAGGTCTCACTTTGGAATAATAAATTTTTACACACGAGAAAAACAACAAAAAAGTTGAGTGAGTGTATCTTTTCAAATTAGTGTTTTCATTTTCTTCAGTTACATACAACATGGATGGACCTGGAGGGTACTGTGCTTAGTGAAAGAAGTCTGAGAATGACGAATTTTCTATGTTATCACTTACGTGTGGAATATAACCCATAAATGAATGAATACAACAAAATAGAAATGGACTCACAGAGAGAAAAAGCTAGTGGTTACCAGTGGAGAGAGAAGTGGGAAGGTGCAGGACAGGGGTGGAGAATTAAGAGGTATGAACTCCTATGAATAAAATAATAAGCTACAAGGATATATCGTACAGCACAGGGAAATATAGCTAATATTTTATAATAACTTTAAATGGAGTATAATCTATAAAATATTGAATCATTATGTGGTATGCCTGAAACTAATATAATATGGTAAGTCAACTATACTTCAATTTTAAAAAGTTGGGTGAGGGAGGGTGATGGCATGCGTTCACTCCTTTCATATGTGCTCTATTTCATAACAATAACTACGAGGGCTATAATTTTCACACAGAACACTCTGCATAAATTTTTTGTAGTGTTTTTCATTGGGAGGTGGAATCATTACCAAATTATATGGGTAGAAAATGGGAAGCTTTTAATAAGGTGAGAAAATTCCCCGGGCTCTTTGTGCCACAAAACATTGAATTTAATTAGCTTTTAGTGTGCATTTAACACATGGAAAATATAAGAATACGATGTATTCCCTGTACACAAAGGATTTACAAGTAGTAAAGGAAACCAAATATGAAGTAGATGATAATATGAAACACAATTTATAATTAAATTTTGAATGGGTTGTAAATTCAAGATGTTAAGTGATTCCAGAACAGTACAAAACAGAAAATAGTAAGATGAAAAAAAAAAAAAACAGTGTAAGATAATTGTTAGGGGATAGAAAAGGGAAAAATACACAAGTCTAGGGACTTAAGGAAGAAGTTCATGATAGTTTTTCAATTGAACTCTGAAGATAACAGTGCATTTAATCATTTCTTCAATCTTTGACTTTCTGTGCTGGATTCTCGGGCCACAGAGTTAAATAAGATTGTTAGCGTTCAAGTCAAAGCTCACGGCGTTGCAAAGATTAGAAACCAGTTGAAATTAGTTTAGTTTTAAAGGCTTGCTTTTGAATAAGTCTGGGAACTTGCATGGACTACTGTGGTCAGGACTGTAGCTGGGCCTCTGGGGTTCTCAGGGAATAAATAGAAAGTTACCAAGAACTAGAGGTCTGCTCTCGTCATCACTCCTGCTCTGGGCCTCATGCTTGTCATCTCTGCATCCTTCTGTTCTTTCTTCACCAGTCACTCTCTTCAAGTCACATATGGTCTTCTTTGCCGATAGCTTGACTTCGCAGACTGTTCCGGTTTGCCGTGATACGGTCTCAGGCCTGTATCTTCCTATGTTTTCTCAAGTTCCCAGCTGTGCCTGTCTCTGGTTTCTAGGTTTCTTGGAAGGCATTTTAAAGATAAGAAATTGAATTTTTACTCACTGGCTGATGGATTGCCTGGAACTGAGTCAGGGGTTCACTTCTGCTCCAGCCAGACAAACCTGGGGAGCAGAGGAGGCCATGGCGTGTGTTGGGGTGGAGAGGGCAGGCAGGCAGGGGGAGAAGAGAGCACGCCTGTCTCTGCACGTTGCCTACAGATCTGCGAGGGAGAACTTCAGAGAGACACGGAGACAATTTGGCGGGTCCGGTGAACTTACCAAGTGCTGTGTAAAGGGCTGGACAATTTTAGGAAATAGGAGCATTCAGAGCAGAAGAAAATTTTAGTCTAACCATGCTTCCTCGCCTCGACATCCTGACTTTATTAACTACACATGCATGCACACACGCACACACACACGCACACACACAGACACACACACACCACTGCTCTATTCACCCAGAGGACAACAAAAGCCTTGAGAAAAAGTGGGAGTGAAATTCTGAAAACAAATGCTGGTTTCTTCTGATAGCATGATTGTACAAAAACTACTAGCTTTGGCCTTTACAAACTTCACACTTAACACACCACGCTCCCGTGTGCTTGTGAATCAGAGGTGGAACCAGCCAGCCAAGGTAAGGGAGGTGGTGTGAACACAGCAAGTGTGAGGACAGTGTGAGGACTGACCTCACTCAGGTGCAGTGAGGCTTGATAATCATGGTGATTTTAAACAAAATGTGCATTAAATTAAGAGGCAAGCATGGAAAAAACGTTTGCAAAAATACAACAAGGAACTTTTAGTGAATTTCCAGGGTAGGCTTTTCATAGACACCTCACCAGAATATTTATAAGTATTGTATGAAAAATAGATGAATATTAAGAGGGATTTAAGTATCCTTGGACTAAATAAAGTTCAACAACAAGTTAATTTACTGCCCATCATCTCTGAGTCGTTCACACACCACTGTTTTTTATTACTCTTCAAATGGGATTGTACAATGTAGCATTTTAAAATCGTTTGACCGTGGTCCCCAGCTTTTTATGTCAGATACCATTCCAATGAGAAGTTTAGTTAATAGTCTTAATGCCAGATATATACACAGATGTATAAATACATGAATGAAAGATTATGTACCCATATAAAGTAACCCAGTGTTAACCCCACTACTATTAAGAAGGAAGCAAATTTGAACATGATTTTTAAAAAATCAGTTAGCATACTTTTTTGTTGCAGAGGGCAGAATATTTAGAGAAACCTCACATCTTCTAGATCTGAAAGCAATCTGGTGATTCCTACCAATGAGAAAGGGCATATCATTTGATCTTATAATTACATTCTAGCTGTCCAGCTTGAGGGAAGAATCTGAGGTTAAAAGAAAGCTTATGAGCAAAGATCTTCATGCTAGCATTATTTATAATGACAAAAATTTTTCAAACAAGGGCTTTCAGATAGGCAAAGTGTGAAATAAATTACAGCATATCTATAACTACAATATTATATAATTACTAATGTCATGATTTTGAAGAATAATTCATCTGGACCAAGTCTCTTATAAAATTAAGGAAAAAAGTAGAAAACTGTGTGTATAATTCTTTATAAGATTTTATCTCTTGACATTTTCCACATCTACTTTTTTGCATATTTATCAGAGACAACAGGTAACAAGGTATGTTACAGCTATTAGCTCTGGAAAGATTTAGGCTCCTGTTTTTGACTTATAATTAACGTATGTTCCAGGAACTACTACCTCATTTAAAATTTCATCTCTAAAGCAGTAAGAAGAAAAGGTATTCATTTACACTAGGTTTTAGCAACTTGTGAGCAATCTTTTAAATGCAAATACTTGAATGCATATTTCAAAGTTTAAAAAATTAAGGCTTTTTTTTCAAGTGCTGATTTACAGTGGTGCACTTGGCATTAGCTTCTGTGAAAGAAAATTTATCATACCCAAAATTAATTGAAATAGTGGTTGAAAGGTTCCTGTGACCAACCTTTTCTCTGTGGCTTAAATAAATACTTTCCATTTCAAAGGCAGCTCTAACTGCTCCATACAGCTCAAGTGATCAGTAAAATAGGCAACTGACTTCTTCAAGGAGTCTTGATTTTTATGTGATTTGATCAACTCCCAGTGTATAAATTCTCCTGCCAGAGCTAAACATGCACAGGCTTATCTGAACCCTTGTATTCCAGGCATCTGGTAAAATATGTTCATGTCACTAGCTTCTTTCAAGTAGTGTTTATCATCATCTCCCTGATTGCCTAATATAAGTTTACAGCCAGTCTCCTAGGTGTACTAGTACATTACAGCTCTCCACAGATATCATAAACAGCGACATCTTTGGTAATGAATGTCAGAATCATGCCAGCCTAAGAGTATATTATCCATCTCCATGTCTCATTGCCGACACACCAAGTGAGGAACTCATTTGAAACTCCATAGTCAAACAACCCTTAATATATGAAGTTTGCACCAGTTGCGCGAGGAAAGCGTTTTAGAAGTCCAGTTAATTATGAAGACAAAACATCTCTTACCTAAATAGCATCATTGTCTCAGTCGTTTCTCATTTTCCTTAGAGTAATTTATCCTTTACTGTGGAAATATTTGAAAGCATAGGATTTTAAGGCCAGAAGAGAACTCACTGATGCTAGTCTAAACATTTAAATTTTCAAATTAAGAGCTGAAGATAAGAGTTAACATAATTGTCTAAAATTACACTGGGGCAGCTGGTGATCTATTTAGAAGTGGAACCAAAGTATTTTGACTCCTAGTCTAGTGCTATTTCCATTATACCAGGCTAACCCACCAAATAACATGTTTCCCAAATAAGCCTGTTTAGAGCAACCACATTTCATTATATTTTAAAATAGATTATCTCCTCTTCCTCCCTTTTTCTGCCCTCCCCTCTCCTCCCATACCCACGTGCCCTTCTTTCCTCTTTCCCCCTCCTTTCTTTTCATTCCCTACCCTTCCTCCCTTTCATCCCCCTCTGCCTGCCTTCCCCACTCTCTTCTTTCTTTCTCCTTTACTTCCTTCTTCCCCTCCTTCCTTCCCTCCTTTCCCCTTTCTTCTCCCTTCCTTCCTTCTTTCTCCCCCTTCCCTCCTTTCTTCCCTTTTTCTTTTCTCTCTCCTTCCTCCTTCAGTTCCCTCATTACAGCCTGTTTTCTAAGCATCATGCTTAGATACCCAGTATCTAAGCAACATGGTACCCAAGACTTGATTTTTGGAAAGATGCCCATCAGAGTGGTTATAATTACTTACTATCCTCTAGTAATGACATGTACATATGATTTATTATTGTGATAATTATTAAAATTGTATTTATGAAGTTGATAGAAATCCTGAGGTCATAATATTGAATAAAAATATGAGAAAAATCTGTTAGTAACCACTAGTACATTTTTTTAATGTTCCTGAAATGCCTGTAGGTGGTACAGGAAAATGTATGCAGACATTGAACCCTTTGCGAGTTACCATGGTGTTTGTCAGGGTAGGGCAGGATGGATGGCTTTGTATCTATGTACTCTTCCCAGTGTTTCTGAAATATTATGTGCCAAAGATATTATGGGGAAAAATAATAATTTAAAAATCTTAAACCTAGCTGGACTAAAAAGATGTGATTTGTGAAACAAAATCTTCAATTTATTGCATGAATATAAAGTTAATACTTAGTTATTTGAATATTCTTTTTTAGTATAGTACACATTAAATTCTTTTTGCTCATCTTTACTGAATTTTCTACCTTTTTCTTATTTTAGACAAGCGTTATAATGCTGCTATATCTGAATGGTGGCTTTTAATGAATGCACATTCTTAATTTTAATGAAGTCTAATCCATTATACTTTTCCTTTGTGGACAGTGTTTTTGGAGAACATCCTCGCCCATCCTAAGATCATGAATATATTCTCCTATGCTGTTTTCTGAAAGTTGCTTTGTGTTACACATTTCTGCCTATAAATTCATACAGAATTCACTTTAGTCTTGTAAATGAGATCGCATTTCATTTCATATTTTCTATCAGGATATCTAATTGGTTCAATACCATTTACTGTATATACAGTATATTCATACTTCATTCCTGTGCATATTGATTTCAGATCAAGTGACTAAATATTTGTGAGTTTATCTACTCTATCCCTTGATTTATTTCTCTAGTCTACTGAAAACATGCTACTTTGACTACTGTTGTTCTGTAATAAATTTTTATGGCAGATGTGTAAGTTCCCCAGCTTTATTCTACTTAAAATGTCTTCACAAGTCTTAGTTCTTTGCACTTCATAAATGATAGATTTAATTTGTTCAGTGTTCACAACAAAAATAAACAAGCAGAAACAGCTGCTCTGATTTTTATTGGGATTGGATTAAATCTGTAGATCAATTTAGCAAGAGCTGACTTGGCACTGCTGAGTGTTCCAATTCATGGACAAAATGTACCCCTTTGGGTACAATGGATTCCTTTAGGTTGTCCTTTATTACTCGCAGGGGGCGTTTATATTTCTGTGGTTTGTAGATTTCAATTAAAAGGATAAAAATCAAATTGCATAATAATACTTAAATCCTAGTAGTTCCATAGTAGTAGCCAGTACGTGTGAACATTCCTCGAGCATTTACAATGTGCCAGCCCCTTTGTATGTGTTCACTTTTAGTACATCTTGTTATATGACCTATCGGTATAGGTCACACAGCTGACTTGTGACAGTGACAAGACCCAAACTCAGGCCTGCCTGTTGGAAAAGCCCTCAAAAGTCTCAAAACCTACCCCCATGCAGTTTCCAGCAGCCTCTCCATCCATACTTTAATAATGTGGACCATAACGGGAGGATTTGTAGATGCACGTTTCCTGTATTAATTGTAAAATTCACTCATAAAAATGATAAGCTTTCTGATAAAAAGGAATTTGGAGAGGTAGTATGAGGTGATAAAGGATGCTAATCCAAGTATAGAGTGTTCTAGTTCTGCCTTGCCTGGTTACAAAGTGTCTGGACAAGCATTTGAACTCAATTTTTTTTCTCCTTAGTTTCTTCATGTGTAGCATGGGAATAATAATTCCTAAGCTACTTTCATCAGCAGCTATTGATACTATTAAGTTACATGTTTAAGGTGAAAGTCCTTTAATGGCTTTGTAAATTACATTATTGCTTTGAAAGGCTATTTCTTTAATATATATGTTTCAAATATATTGGAATATGTAGAATAATGATTTTTTGCCCAAGATTCTGTAACTCTTTTATCAGTTTATTCTTATTAGATCTGTAGAAAAGACAAATACTAACATCTTCCTCTCATTGTGTTTCCTGTTCAATAGTGTGACCTTATAACTTGGTTTGTCAGGGACAGTACATCTCTCATCAGGAAAAGGATAAAAAGTTATACGGATACCTCAATATAAGATGACGGTTTGCCTCTTTAACTCAAGGAATACTAAAATTTATCATTTAAATTGGGCCTTTTTCAATGTATTTTACTTGAACAACCTCCAAAAAAATATGCTCCTCTGAGACTGTTTCCATATATTTTTAAATTGGCTTAGCACTTTTAGGTGTTATCTTTCAACCAGATTGCAGTTTATCTTTTGCAGCATTAAAATGCAGCTCATATATGCACAAGATTTACCAGTTCCTAGATGCATAACCAAATATGCTCTGTTGTTATGGTGCTGGGGTGTACTGTTTTGTTTTGCTTTATTTTTTCAAATTTAGATTACCAAATTAAAGTTTTTGAATGCCGGACAAGTATTTTTATTGAGTTGTAATTAACATACAATAAATAGTATATTTGTCTCAGGTATACGACATAGTGAATAGATATTTTTTAAAAATTATGAAATGGTTATCTCAATAAAACCAGTTACCTTCCATCACCATACTAAGTTGTTACAATATTACTATCTTTTCAATGTCTACATTACACTGCCATGACATTTATTTTATAACTGGGTGTTAGTATCTCTTAATCCTCTTTGCCCCTTTTATCTGTCCCCCCAACCACATCCCTTCTGGCTACCACTAGTTCATTCTCTGTATCTATCAATGTGTTGCTATTTTATTTTGCTTGTTCATTTGTTTGGAGTTTTAGATTCCACATATAAATGAAATCATATCGTATTTGTTTTTCTCCATCTGACTTATTTTTTACTTGGCCTAATACCCTCCAGATCCATTCATGTTGCCAAAAATGGCAAAATGTTCATTCTTTCTTATCCCTAACATTCCATTGTATATGTGTGTGATATATCACAATTTCTTTGTCCATTCATTCATCCGTTGGCATGTAGGTTGCTTCCATATCTTGGCTGTTGTAAATAATGCTATGATAAACATAGGGGTGCCTGTATCTTTTCAAATCAGTATTTTCATATTTTTGGATAACTACCCAGAAGTGGGATGGCTGGGTCATATGGTGGTTCTTAATTTTTTGAGGAATCTTTATACTGTTTTCCGTGATGGCTGCAACAGTTGACATTTCCACCAACAGTATACAAGCATTCCCTTTGCTCCACATCCTCTCTAACACTTGTTATTTCTTGGTTTTTTAATAATAGCCGTTCCAACAGGTGTGAGGTGATTTTGACTTGCATTTCCCTGATGATGAGTGATGTTAAGCATCTTTTCCTATGCCTGTTGGCCATCTGTATGTCTTCTTTGGAAAAATGTCTGTTCAGATTCTCTGCCCATTTTTAATCAGGTTGTGTGTTTTTATGTTGAGTTGTATAAGTTCTTTATATGTTTTTGATATTAACCCTTTATTGGGTATATTATTTGCAACTATCTTCTCTTGTTCAGTTGGCTGCTTTTTTATCTTGTTGGTGATTTCCTTCATGGTGCAAAAGCTTTTTAGTTTGGTGTAGTCCCATCTGTTTATTCTTGCTTTTACTCCCTTTGCCTGAGGATATATAGTTAAGAAATGTTGCTCAGACCAGTATCAAAGAAATTGTTGCCTATGTTTTCTTCCGGGAGTTTTGTAGTTTCAGGTCTCACATGTAGCCTTAAATCTATTTTGACTTTATTTTTGTATGTAGTATAAGAAAATGGTCTAGTCTCATTCTTCTGGATGTAGCTATTTAGTTTCCCCAACACCATTTATTGATGAGACTATCTTTTTCCCATTGTCTTAGCTTTACTGATTGTACTAGCATGGACTTATTTCTGGACCCTCTCTTCTGTTCCATCAACTTTTGTGTCTGTTTTTGTGCTAGTACCATGCTGATTTGAAAAGTATAGCTTTGTAGTTTGGTTTCAAATCTGGAAGCATTATACTTCAAGCTTTATTCTTCTTTCTCAGATTGCTTTGGCTATTCAAGGTCTTTCCTGTTTCCATACTAGCTTTAGAATTATTTGTTCTATTTTGTAAAAGAAAAAAAATGCCATTTGTATTTTAATAGGGATTGCCTTGACTTTGTAGACTGGCTTGGGTTTTATGGACATTTTAATGATACTGATTCTTCCAGTCCATGAGCATGGTATGTCTTTCCATTTATTTGTGCCATCTTTAATTTCTTTCGTCAGTCTCTCATAGTCTTCAGAGTACAGATATTTCACCTCCTTGATAAATTTATTCCTAGGTATTTTATTCTCATTGGTGCAATTGTAAGTTAGAGTGTTTTATTTATTTTTCCATTGTATTGTTAATTACATATAGAAATGCAACAGATTTGTGTATATTAGTCTTGTATCCTTCAAATTTACTGAATTTATTTATTAGTTATGATAGCTTTTTTGGTAAAGTCTTTGGGATTTTCTCTGTGTATTATTATGTCATCTGCAAATAGTGACAATTTTATTTTTCTTTCCAAATTGGTTGCCTTTTTTCTTGCATAATGGTTGTCCAATATCATGTGAGTAAAAGTGGTGAGAGTGAGCATCCTTGTCTTGTTCCCAGTCTTAGAGGAAAAGCTTTTAGTTTTTCACCTTTGAGTATAATCTTAACTGTAGGTTTGTCATATTTGGCCTTTATTATGTTCCCTCTGTATCCACTTTATTGAGAGTTTTTTTTATTATAAGTGGATGTTGAATTTTGTCAAATGATTTTTCTGCATCCTAAAATGGTCATATGATTTTTTAGCCTTCATTTTGTTAGTGTGGTATATCATCCTGGAGAATGTTCCATATGTATTTGAAAAAAAAATGTATTCAGCTGCTTTTGGATGGAATGCTGTGTATTTATCTATAAAGTCAATTTGGTCTAATGTGTCATTTAGGGGCAGTTTTCCTTACTGACATTCTGTGTGGATGATCTATCTATTGATGTAAGTGGGGTATTAAAGTCCCCTACTGTTATTGTATTGCTGTCTCTGTCTCCCTAATATTTGTTTCATGTATTTAGGTACTCCTGTGTTAGGTGCATAAATGTTTACAAATGTTATATGCTTACATTTCTGGAATGAATCCCACTTGATCATGTTGTATGATTCATTTACTGTATTGTTTGAGTTTGCTAATATTTTATTTTGCATTTATGTTCATCAGTGATATTGGCCTTTATTTTTTCTGGCCACTTTGTCTGGTTTTGGTGTCAGGATAATGCTGTCCTCATAAAATGAGTTTGGAAGTGTTTCTTTCTTTCTATGTCTATATATCTATTTATTTATTTGAATAATTTGAGAAGGATGGATATTATCTCTTCTTTGAATGTGTAGTAGAAACCAGTGAAGACATCCTGACCTGGCCTTCTGTTTGCTGAGAGTTTTCTGATTACTGATTCAATGTCATTACTAGTAATTAGTCTATTCAGATTTTCTATTTTTTCATAATTTGGTCTTGGGGACTTTGTTATATTTTCCAAGTCTTTGTTGAAGTCCTGCTCTTTCATTCTTCTCCCAAGTTCAGTGAGCAGCCTCATGACCATTTCTTTCAACTCTTATTATCATGTAAATGATTTATCTCTACTTCATTAGAATTTTTTCCTGGAGTTTTATTTTATTCTTTGGTTTTGAACATAATCTCCTCATTTTGTTTGACTTTTGATTTTTGTTTCTATGAATTAGACAAAACCTCTACCTCTCTTGGTCTTGAAGGAGTAGCCTTGGGTGAAGGCATCCTTTCCATATAGTCTATATGCCTTTTAAACTGCTTTTTTTTCCCCACTGTGTCCTGGGGCGAGTGAGTCTGTCTCAAGCCCCTTCAGCAATATCCCTCCCCGCTGCAAGTTACCACATCGGGGTGGTATTCCTGCGTGCACTGTGTCTCCATCTTTCCTATCCATTTCCATTTGGTCCTATGTGCAGGAGCTATTTAATCAGCCTTCAGGCCTTCTTCAGATTCAGAGTGTTCATGGGAGGAGATGAGTTTATGGTCTTCCTATGCTGATGCCTGGATCCCTCTCCTCTACTGGATCCAAACAGAAGTACGTTTGATATAGTAAACTTGTACTGAAGAAACAGAGATGTTATACAAGTTACTTGTCTGTACTGACTAACGTCAGTTGCCAATTATGCCCAGCATGGGATAGGAGAAAGGTGTGCTTGATCTACCTCAGTTGTCCATAAAACTGAGTTCCTTTGGTAAACTTGTTTATTTTTCCCGTAACTTTCTGTCCTAGTTGGGGGTGTTAAAGAGTAAACAGGTGTTGAAAGGAACTAGCTAAAACCTCAGGAATAAACTAAACTTCTATAACCTCATTCCAGAACTACAGGGACTCTTTGGAAACACACTGACATTTTATAAAAGAATGTTTTCTTAACATTTTTATAAATAAAAAGACCCATTTGTGGAGTTGTCTCATGAAGAGTTTAACATTGCTCAAGGAACATTTAAGTTTACTGTTTTGCCGAAATGGAACAGCATGAAATTTCTGTGTGACAATTTCTAAGTGATAGGATTTAGGCTTTATTGTTGGTTGTAGTTCTGTTGGTGCTGGTGGTGTTTTCCTCAGCTTGTATCCCTCTTACATTCCAAGTGGTTTTTTGTTTGTTGGTTTTTGTTTTTCCCAAGCCCATGTGTTGAATAATAAACACATGGCTATGTGGTCCCCCTCTCTTTTGGTTCTATTGAAGCGGTGCCTCTCAAAATTGTATGTTTTACTATTACTAAAGCAGAATTAACTTTTTAATTTTTTTTGTCATTTAATGGACATTTGGAAGGAAGATTGCATACATTGTGTGAGCTAAAATCACTAACTTGGAAAAAAAAAGGAATTTTATTTCCTTACTGTTTAGAAATTTTTAAAAATTTGACTTAGGATTACAGTATCTGATCATGAAGTTTCCATGTGAGAGAAAATATAAAAAGTATTTCCTCATTGAGATTCTAGAAGCTTCTCATTTTAAAAGATAAGCTACTATGATGATTCTAGGTGTGTATACATTTAGGAGAAATAGAGTGATGGTGTTTCAATGAGAAAATAAGAGGGCATTCTCATATCGGAAGGGGAATGTTAGTATGGGTGGATGAGTTGTGCTTTCTTAAGGAAAAAAGAAGAGAGAGTCGGTCAAGGCATGTATTTGTTCAAGTGCCTTAGAGAGAAAATTGACTCTAAAGAAGGACTTTATGTTTGAATGATACCACCCCAAATTTTCTATTTGGAAAATGACCTGATGATAAGTCCTGAAGTCTATGCTGATCTTGTATTTTTAGCTGTTTATTCTCAGCTGTCTTAGTCAATTGGAGGCATATGTGGAAGGAAGGAAATTGTCCTCAGTAATTCACTGATATCAAAAGAGAAATTTGAAATGAGTTGCCAGGAATAAAATAGTAGGATTTTCGAGGAGTTCTGTCCTTACTCATTGTGAACCTGCCAACCTTAGACTGGATACATGAATCATGCTCCGATAGGATAGTCCCAGACAGCCAACCTTTGAGCATCCATTCTTTTCTGTAATCAATACAGCAGTTTAGCATTTAAACCTGCCTCCCGGCTGAAGGGCATAGAACTCCCTGTGAAAGAATCTTTACAGTCTAGTCATAATTCTTTGTTGCTTATATGAAATGATTTTTAGTAAAAAAAAAAAAAAAAAGTCAAAAATAAAAAGCTGTATTATTTTTATTGCTATTTCTTTTCTTCATAATGAACATAATCATTAGTTGTGATCAATTTATTTCCATGTTCAGGTGGGGACATGAAAAATGGTAAATGAAGTATAATGTACTAATGGCTTAAAATCATTTTTAAAGAAAATCAAATGTTACGAGTAAATACACCAGGGGGAGGGTATAATTCAGGTGGTAGAGTGCATGCTTAGCATACACAAGGTCCTGGGTTCAATCCCCAGTACCTCCTCTAAAAATAAATCAGTAAACTGAATTACCTCCCCCTCAAAAAAAATAAATAAAAATAAATACACCAAGTATGAACTATAGAATCAAAGTTATAAAAGTGACTTGAATGGTCTCATATGCTATTGGTGAATTCCTCTATGTTTAATGTATATAAATTACTTAAATATATGTAGTGTTTTATATATAAAATGTTATATATTATGTATAAATATGTAAAACAGATCATATTTAAGCTACGTCAAATAGTAATATTATTTATTTTAATAACTGTCCTGAAAAAAAATCCCCAAGCCTTCCTCTTCTATATTTGTCAAATTTCACACACAAGTGTTCTTAAAATTGATAATAATTACAATGTTTAGAAATATTTATGTGTAAGATTTATTATGGTCTAAGGAAAGTACATGCAAACTTTTCTCTCAAAAAGTGGTGGTCAATCACAGATTTATTTTAAAAAGCTATACATAAACTTTAAAACTATCCTCACTTTAAAACTATCCTCACTTATCTTTTCTATTTCATGTGGTATAGTCTTTCTATGACTTTTCTAGGAATTCTTGTTTCTTGGTGTTATTTCCTTGTGTATTTCATCAGTATAGAATCCTTTCTTCAAATTATAAAATACTAAGAGTGAGGAGAGGTACAAAGTAAGTGAAATTTAGAGATAAGCATTTAAAATAGGTAATAAACTATCTCCACTGGGCAGCCCTGTATTAATGCCCACTATTTTTTCTTACTATATCTAAAATATTAATGCTGTCATTTTCAAAGTGACAAAAAGTAAAACTGCATTACCAAATGGTAAAATAAATCAACTGGTTAACTACAGGGACCTTCTTAAATTATGGGCTCTGTCGGGTAAGGGCCATACTACAAATATGAGTATTCTGGTTTTCCACTCAAAAAGTCAGGTCAATAAAAATAGAAATGAGCCACCGTAGAGTAGTTCGAGTTTCATGTCCTATGTGGTTTAGTTATTTATTTTATCATGCCAACAGAGATAGAACACCTTCTTTACTTTTCCTGACAATGTAGGTTGTGAATGATATTTATTTCTTGAGGAAGCTCTGTTTAAAAATTTTCTCTCTGACCTAAATTAATAATTCTCATTCAAGCAAAGCCATTCGGAGTTCACTTCTTCACAGGCTGTTCTCTCTGTGGGTTTTAAGGCAGAGTTCAGCTCTACTCAGAGACCTTGAGCCAAACCCGAATCAGTTTGTAGTTTATCTGTACTTTCCACTATGTCGCATGCCACTTCTTGACATTGAAATGGCTTGATACCCGCACGGGCCACCGTCCTGCACTAGTGTATGTAGAGCTTGAAAGTTCAGCAAATGTGAACAATAACCCCTCCCACAAGATCACAGTTAACTAGAACTTACTGCCCGTTAACAGTCAAGGGTAAAATTAAACCTGTTACAGAAGAAAGTATTTTTCCATTTTTCATCCTCAGTTTGCCTTTTCCTCTTGTTGATTTTCTGATTTTAAGTGATA
This sequence comes from Camelus bactrianus, assembly GCF_048773025.1. Lineage (NCBI taxonomy): Eukaryota > Metazoa > Chordata > Mammalia > Artiodactyla > Camelidae > Camelus > Camelus bactrianus. Next base: position 56,429,905 of record NC_133552.1, read on the forward strand.
AAGAATTCCTTTGCTAAATAAGGTTTTCTGGCAGGGTGATTAGGGGTGAGTAGGGGCAAGTTTCTTTGACTGAAAGATTTTGTTTTTTGTATGTCTTGGTCTTGGAGGGTTAATGTAGCTATTTTTCTGTAACATAGAATATCACTGGCAGCTACAATGAAGGGGTACTAAATGTTTCCCTTTGTTTCTCAAGCCAGAAATATCTGTTCTTCAAAGAAATGAAAGTGTTTCTATTGTCAATGTTTTCATTTTAAACATTTAAAATCTTTAGATGGTGATGTTTCTTATTTCTACCTATAGTTAGTTTCATTCCATTGATATGATTTACATGTTATTTTGACATGCATGTATCAATTTATAAATTATTTCATTCCAAAAATAGAATTATTATTTAAAAAAATAAGCACATAGGAGTCTTACTAATCTTTTCATACCTTCTCAGTAAGAAGTAATCATCATTATCCAGGTATTGAATCTATCACTGCTTATTAATTTATTCTAAGGGATTGAATTCTTCAGCACCAAGGAAATACAAAATCCCTATTCAGTATATATGTCTCTGATAATACTTTTGTCATTCTTATAAGTAATTAGTAATATCTATAAAGTTTATGGCATATATGGAGCCAGAAATAGAATATAAATTAATTTTACCAAATTACAGAAATAACCTGATGTCAACATGGACCTCTTATGTCAGGATCCAGAGGCCAAGAGTGAAAAAAATGTGTTGAGTAGCATAAACCAAGGGCAGATGCAGTACTGCAGTACTGTTTATAGAAAACCTGTCAAGGGGGTTATTAAAACTTGTTTGGGATCTCTACGTTGACTGGAATTTAAGACACACAGTGTATGCATTTGTCAAAACTCAGTAAATATGCACTTGAGATTTATGAATTTCATTTTATGTAAAAAACCACTTGCCTTCTGGCACTTAAAAAGAAAATATCAGTAAATATATATGATTATCAGCAGCAGTAGTGGCATAAACAGCAGAGTCCTTATCCTGCCAGTAGTTGAATCAGTAAGAGAGGAAAGAGACACATATCCTCATTTTTTTGTCTATTTGGTTTTTAAGATCAACTGAGTATTGTCGACGGATTGACATCCTTACAGATGTAAGAATAAGATTTCCCTTATATCTTCTCCTGGGAAATAATCAAGTAGATCTTTAACCCCAATGGCAAACACAGTATGTCTAGAAAGTGGTACTAGCATTGCATTTTAAATTTTGTATTACTAGTAATAGTAATATTCATCTTTGTGATCCCAGGACCAGGCATTCAATAAATATAGAAGAAAAAAAACCCTGAACATTGAACCTAGGATTATTTGCATTCAAAACCAAACAAAAAATGATTTCTTTGTATTCTGAATCAAAAGGTTAAAGAATTAAAGTACATGCAACAGCTCAATATATGGTAGGTTAAGATTTGTGTGCCCCTCCCTCATCCAAACTATGGTGATCACCCCCAAACACTGGTGATAGAAACACAGGCCCCTAAAAGAGAAAACAACATAACTAAATGAAAATTGAGGTCTCAAAATTTTTTTCAAATTCTTGAAAGTCAAAACTGGTCAGATTAAGCACAAACTTAAAAGAAAAAAACCAAAATATCTAAATAAAAGGAAGACTCAAGGTACTTAGCAACCAAGGAATTTCTCCAAAGTCATTTACTTGGCAGGAACAGAGACCTGTTATGTTCTCCTTGCACTTAGGAGGCACTACGAGACTCACACAAAGGCTTAGTGGAAAGACATGAAGAAGGCGACCTGTTTTGATTTTGATTTAGATTTTTCCTGGCAGGGCATGAAAACTTCTTCACTGGGGTGAGCATAAGGGATCTTGAGATGCAGTCTAGTTGTTAAACTCATTTGGTATTGAGTCACAGTAGGGGGTAAGAGGTGTAACAATTTATACTGCCTGTGCGAGAAGAATGTGAGAAGAACAAACCAGCCAACGGGAACTCTGAAACCCTCCGTGGAGATACAAAATTAATCAAAATGTAGACCAGTTGGTAAGAGAGTAAAGTCAACTCAGTGTCTGGAGACCTGCCCTGAAGGACAAACTAAAACTAATTTTTAGGTGTTCGAAAAGTTTATCATGTTCTAATTAGTACTGTAATATACTAATATGCATTAGTTTAAAATATTAAATTATTCAGGGCTTTTCAGAGATTTTTTTCTATGCTATGTGCATTAAGAGTTTCTAAGAAGTGAAGTAATATATAGCATTTCTCAAACTTATTTAACTAGAGTCCTTTATTAACTTTGAGAATTTTGAGCAACTAGTATTCCACGAAACCATCTTGGAAATACTGAATTGAAATGTTTGAAGATTGAGGGAAGAGAACAATACCTATTAAACACAACCCTATTGAAAGAGAGAACTATCTGTTACCAAGAGAAGATAGAGTTACTGTCCATAAGAAGATAGATGTCTCAGAAAGGTGTCACAAAAGAAAGATAGACAGGGAGAAAAAAGCAAGAAGAAGGGGAAAAAAACGCATGTGAGAGCTACTGGGACTTAATACTTTCTCACTTTGTAAAATTGAAGAGGAGCAGTTTTCATATTTAAAGAGCATGAAAATAATAAAGAAAAGCTAGGTTACTTTTGTAAGTGAATGGAAAATTAAAAAATGATTTAAAGACTAAACCAATGGAAAGTCTCAAATTTACCAGTGGCATCACAATGTTCATTTCAGAAGTACAGATTGTAAAGGCTTTTAGAGTTGAGGGCCAAACTCTGAAATAATTTTCTTTCGCTGACATCCGATTCCCTAACTCAGTGATCTTCTCGTTCTGGATTCACACACCCCAACAGATTTCTTCTGATATTTCCCTGTGTCTTCTAGGATTTCCAAGTCTTAAGTTTTAAATAACTTGACCTGTTTAAAGCCTTGAATTGTGCTGATGACTCCCTCTTCAGTCATAGGTCCTTGGTCTCTGTGCCAACCTCTGTGTTCTTTCTACTTTGAAACCTCTGTGTCTGCTACAAAAGCTTCTGTTTTATTTCCCAAGCTTCTCCCTTGGACTTCCCTTTCTTCTCAGTCTATTCCTTCTCCAGGGCTGAGCTAACCCACCCCATGGCTTCATAATGACTGTATTTTAATTAGACCATGTTGATATTTATTTCCAGTCCCTAAAACTCTTCTGATCTCCAGACTAGGTCTCCACAGACCTGCTGTCACTTCAACTCATATGCCCTGTGGGCAATATAACCTCAGAGAAATCACATAGCTGATCTTACCATTTTACTTCTACCGTTTGTTTCTGCATTTATATTTTCAACAAAAATGAATATAGCATTCAGACAACTTGTCTACCAGGACAGACCTCTGTTAGACATCATTGGCTTTACTCTCTAGTCCATCAAACACAATATGATCTCTAACCTATTATCAGACCTGTCAGTTTTACTTTGTCTCTGCACTAATTCCTGTCCTGCCACCTGTGTCACTACTGCATGAGTTCAGTCCTCCTCATTTCTCACCTTCATGATTGGGTCAGTCACCTCAAGTCTTGTTTGAATATTGCTATTGTAATAGAAATGTTTTGGTTTGGGGTGACTGTGGAAGCAGCCCTTTTGATATGTGGACATTATGATACAAGTACACACACAAACTCTTTTGGATTTTAATAAAACTATGTAGTAATACCCCCAAAACATTTCCATCATCAAGCCATATCCATCTTGTGAGTGTGAGGCCATATAGGACCAAAGAAGATAGTTATCAAAAATGGATCTGGGCTGAAGGAACAGAAGTGAACCATCTGGTAGTAAATCACACATTTAAACCATAAGATCCACTAATCTCCCTAAGAAAAATTGTTCTCTATTATCTGACAACATTCTAGGTTCTTGAATGGTCTGCCTTTCAAATACTTTGATGTCTTCAACATTATACAAATATGGGGAAATCTGCACCCCACCAGGAGTCTTGCCTCCTCTTCAGACTTCATGGGAATTCCTCGATTAAAATTTTAATAGTTCTTCCATGCATACAACCTTCATAATTTATATTTAATGAGCTCACACTTTTATAATGATGGCATTTGACAACATGACTGATACTTTCTCAGAGGTAAATGCAGTTCTAATCCCAATTTTAGAAATCTTTATTATAGATTTTACTTTGATTGGAAAAGACCAAGAACACACAATTTATATATTTATGCATATATATCCATGCAACAGAAAAGAGACCAAAATTAAAATTTATCAGAAGCATGGTTCAAGTAGGGAGGAGTAAGAGGACATGATATACAAATATTATTTGATATCAAAAAATAGCAGATTTCCATCTTAGCACAGGTTCATCTAAACAGCCATGTCACAAATGCTTTGAAAGTTATGAGTCAAAATGTTCTACTGTGAACTCTTCTACCTAAAATACAATCTCAATATTTTCATATAAATGTTACTTTTTAAATAACGGTTCTTTTGTTTTTATTAAAAGTGATGCATGCTGATTCTAGATAACATCAGAAATACAGCAGATCTGATGGTAAAAATTAAAATCACCAACAAGCCAACTACACTGTACTTTTCATTTTAATTCACTTCTTTGCATTGTTTTTTTCAACACACAGAGACTTATTTAGCCAAGAAGCTAGAGAAAGAACAGAATAATCCAACATAAGAAAAAATTAAGAAATTAATAAGGGAAAACTCAGTGAAGTACAAACTCACCTAACACGGACCTGGAAAAAAAAAGTTGACTTGAAAAGGCTACCAAAGAAATTCTTATTCAAATAGAAACAAAGATAGAAAGGAGAAAGTGTTGATATGAGGAAGGAGATAAAAGACATGACTACAGGGAAACAAAGCATACAAAATATGAGGTAGAATTTTATACAAATAAATTTGATAGGAAAATTACTAGGAAAAGATATTTGTGTGGGTGAGTTTGTTAAATCTTCAAGAAATAATACTCTTTTTTAACAGCTTTATGGAGTAATAATTTTCATACCATAAAGTTCACATGTTTAAAGTATGCAGTTCCATGGTTTTTATATTTACACAGTTGTGCAAACATCATCATAATCTACTTTTAGAACTTTTTATCATCCTAAAAAGAAACCTTGTACCCATTAGCAGTAACTCCCTACTCCCCATTTCTGGTTTTTTAAACACTGCCAGAGCATAAGAAAACCTAGAAGTTTCCAAAAAAAGATTATTTAAGGCTGTTAAGCTAACAGAATAAACCCAACAAGGTGTGCACACATAGTCTATCTGTGGCTATCTGTTGATCTAATCTGTTTCTCTCTGCCAAATTCTCACTAACAGACTATGTGTAAAATACTTGGTAAAATATGACCAAATTAAAATCAGCAGTCCATTGAAATAGTAGAACATCCTGATTCGGTTAAGATTTACTCCAAAAAAGCAAGGAATTATTAACTTTAGAAAACACTCAAACATATTAAAAATAATAATCAAATGATCATCTTGAAGGATGTCGAAAGCACTTAACATCAAAATCCATTTTCAGATGGAATTTTGAGCAAATTTTAGAATTAAAAAAAAGACCAACTTAATCCTACGAACATATGCAGCAGAAACCTAATTAAATGAACAGATTTCTAATAGAATCAGAAATGAACAGATTTGCCATCACCCTCAAAAATGTTTGTACACATTTATATACTGTTTATACGTGTTCAAGTAGAAATATATGTTATATGAATATACACAATATAAAATAAGTATTTATTTTGATTTTTAAACAAAATTAAAAATAAAATGATACACATAATACATGGGCTAAAACATACATATGTTATGAATTCATATGTTAGCGCACTATATGAACATACAATAATCCATATGTTAGCAAAATGCATCTGCTTCCTGGGTTGCACTCTTGACCTTAGTGAAAACCATCAGAATAATACATATTCAAGAATGAGGAAGTGCTAAGTCTGGAATATCACCAAACTGGAAGTGTATTTTATATACAAGTGTTTCCTTAATGGAGAACATGGGGAATAACAAGTAATTTCAGGGACAGTGGCTGGATTGATTATTTTCAGCAATCTTACTTGATTTCACTCATTAATACATATTTTTATATTTCCCCTTTATTTCCTAAATATTGTTTATTTGGAGTTTATTGTGATCTACAAGGCTACAAAAAGCATGATTGGGTTTGGTTTTGTTTGTTTGTCCTGAAATGGTGGGAATCTGTCTCCTGCTTTGGCTCTTTACAATTATTCTAGCAAGATTGTGATAAATCTCCGTGCACACTGTCATCCCGTGCAGCAGGGTACATCCACTTGCCAATCTGGTAGGCAAAATCTGCATTGCCCAGTTTTCATTTTGCGTATTTTATTCGAGGGGAGATTACACATCTAAGAAGTATTTTATTCATCATTCAGGTGTCTGAATAATCTGGACATTCTAACCATGTTGTTCTACTAGAGTATTAGTGTTTTCTTGTTGGCTTGCCAATGTTATTTTTATATTTGTTGAAAGTTCTTTTTCTCTCTCTGTGGTTGTAGAAAAAGTTATTGAAGAAACATTTATTGATACGTGATATGTGGCAGGCAGTAGGTAGGGACCTACTTCAGGAAGCTAACGGAATGGAATAGAGACATGGGGAATTTTCTGCAAGGACAAAAAGAAAATGTGAAGGGGAAGGGGCGGTAGAGAGGAACAATACCCGCTATGGGGAAAAATAGAACATAGTAAAAATGAGGATTGTGCAGTTTTCTTTGCCCTTGGTAAATTCTACCAAACATGGTCACCCTACCCTACTCTCCTTCAAGCCAAGAATTTTTATGAAATCAAGTGACAAGCTGTTTGTGAAGTTTTGTCTGTATTGGGAACATAAATCACCAAACTATTGACACACACCTTTTAACATTGAATTTGGAACGTTTTGTGTGACTCGCCTATTGCAAAATTTGCTTTATTGCAGTGGTCTGGAACCCAGTCTGTAGTATCTCCGAGGTGTCCCTCTGTACGTGATGCTTGAGCATATGGTCCCTAGGGTCAGAATCTCAGCTCTGTCATTTACCAAAGGTGTGGACTTGAGCAAGCTGCCTAAATGCTCAGTGCCTCAGCTTCTTTATAGGAAAAATCAGAATGATCCCAACAGAAGGCATCTGAGTCAGTGAGGACTGAGGGAGTGAACCTGCGCCATGCTGTTAGAATCGCATCTGGCCCAGCATAAGACCTCGGCAAGTGTCAGATAATGATTTGTGTATGTGCATCACAGTCATAGATAGAAGATTCCCTGCTATCTTGGTTGGAATTATCACTATGGAATTATCAGTAATTCCAGCCAAACTTTTCTTCTGCCTCTACAACTGTTTTAGGAATACCGGTTTTGTATTAGAAACTGCCTGGCATTCTTTTATTACCAGAGCAAGTTTAAAAGAAAAGAGAAGGTTTGGACCTGGCAGAAGGGCAGCTGCTTTTACACATCTTGGTAAATGAGTTTCCGCTGCTGAGCATGAATCTCACAGCAGATGAACCTGGGGACGATGGGGAAGAAAGGAAGCCTGCCCCGGGTGAATGGCATTGTCCTAGTTGGCCATAGTGACCAATGAGATCAGTGTGTTAGATATGTATCTTACCTTCCCGGATCTCTGTTTCTTCATGATTTCACTATTGCTCTTAGAGACTCATTTGACTTAGTTCCTGATGTTTTGCAAGGTTTAAAGACCCAGTTTTAGCCTCCAATAGGAATTCAGAGAGGACTTGAGTTCTTCACTCTTGCCTTCAAAGAAGTTTTAAAATAAAAAGCAAACACATTACAGAGAAATACTTATTAAGATTCTCTCTTGTCTGCTTACCAGCTCTCCAGCTGTCAGCAACTTCCTAGATTTTGGAAAACTCTTAGGAATTTCCCATTCACTCCTGGGGACTCGTCTCCCAGGCACCCTCGCTGCTTCCGTGTGGCCATCCCTCAGTCTGTCGGCATCTAGGTAGAAAGTCTGTGTTCCGCTTTTATGATGTTCTCTCCGTACTCAGTCCTTTGGGTGCTGGTTCAGCTCACACGCACCCACCTCTAGCTCACCCACCTCCAGTTTTGAATGGTGGCCTAGAAGCCATAGGCACTCAGATGGAAAAGAATCTTTCCCACGGCTTCCTGCAAACAGTAAGAGGTGGATCTGTGGTTTCTACACGCTTCTTCAAACCCTGAAATTTTCTGTTTGTGTTTCAGCAACCACAAACATTTGGCCTCACGAAACAGAAGGAAGAGACCCCCATGTGGGTTCCTCTTCCCTTTTGCTTTGTTATCTCTTCAACCTGGGAAAATAGTCTTCGCTTCATCGTAGGCACAGGCACTTGATTCCAGTCCAAGAGAGTTAAATATTTCCGGTTAACTCTTCCTAAGCCTTATAAAAGTGGGTGAAGTCATCAGAAAAGGAACAGCCTTCTTTGACTTTGTCTTTCACATCTGCTAAAGATAGCACTGTGTTTAAAAACCACCATGTTTATACTATGAGAGACTGTTTAAACAATATTCTCAGGGTGACTGTTGTGTGAAAGCAAAGGATATGACTGACTGGTAGACCATCGCATTTTTTCCCCTGGTAGAATGATGCAAATGATGCATCAGAATATGAGACAGTTTACTGATGACCAATTCAATAATACTAATCTGAAGCAGGAAAAAAGTAAAAGATGTCTAAATTCCAAATAACCCCCACCCCAACCTGGTGATGGGCAGGTACCAAGCGATGTCATTTTCTATTGTTGCCTCAAGCTCATAAAGTCCTGGCTTATAATAGTTTGGTTTCTGTTTCTTTCTGTATCTCATCAATAGAGCCTGTAACATCTTTCAGATTCTTCATAATTAATACTTCCATATAAACTTCTCACAGAAAAAAAAAAGATCCTATTGCCCTGAGCTCCTTCCCATGAAAAGGCTATTTTAGTTTTAATTTTTCTACCCAAGCTTTTTACTCTGATGACTTTTAAAATAAAAATAATAGATGACTAAGCATAAAAAGAGCTAGCAAACACTGACTTATTTGAACTTATCACCATTTACTTAAATGCCGTTTGCTGTTTAATTTTAACTTGGATGAAATACATTTTATGTCGAAAAAGGACTTGATTACTGCATTATCTCATTGGCTTGGGCGAAGAAATCATGAATATATTGTTAGACTAATGATTCTGATAAAATCCAATGCTTAATAACATGTTTTGGTCTGAATTACCTAATATAGAAAAATAGACATTTTTATCAAAAGTTAAAGTAAGATACAGAATACCATATTTTGGATCTCACATTAGTTCAAAGCTTATGATTTAATCTGAAATGGTAAATAGGATTAAGTTCTTTATTGTAATTAAGATGGTATCTATTGATATATTTTATTGATTGTGGTAATATGAGATAGAAAAGTTTTTCCCTGATGGTATCATTTTATTTGAGTTATTTGATTAATGTTAGTACAGAGTTACTTCATGCTGAACACTTTCATCCACCACTGCAACATCTCTCTTGTAGATATAGAAATTTACCTACAAGGAGAAAAGTCTGGGATGGTGTTTTTATTATGCATTTAATTATTCATCAGTTTTCTAATACACACAACTGCTGTGCACTTCATTCCTTAAAAAATGAAAATGAAAATAAGAGGGACTGAGAAACATCCAAAGTATAGGGGAGGGAAAAGTCTTACACTTTTATCTTGTTATTGCCTAATATTTTGGGAGAAATAATTCTTTCAAGAGTTTTCTTTTCAATAAAAGCAGTTATCATATAAAATACATTTTAAACATATGAGCACAAAGATTCTGCCCAGGTGGGAGTTGTTAAAATGATCACTTAGGAGGTGATAATTCCATTTTTGCAGGAAAATAAAAATCCAAGGCAGCCTATTCTTTTCTTGGGCTGGTTAGCTTTGCCTGCGTCCATCTGTGGAACAAGAGAGCTTAGCTTAGTCATCAGCGTCCTGGATTGTGAAATTTACAACTAGAGCTTTTTTGTTGCTTTCATTTTTCACTAGCCTAGTGAAAATTCAGGTATGAAATAGATCTATGCGTTTTGTGTGTATATCTTACTGCGGTATGGCCAACACTATTATTTTGAGGCTAATTTACTTCTGATTAAATAGGCTTAAACGCAAATAAAAGGCTGAAATTCTTTATCCTAATCAGAGCTTCTTAGAGGTCAGTCAGGTAAAGTTTACAGAAGACAAGTCAAGAGGAAAAATGAATTAACTGTCCAGTTGTAGAAGTCATGACACCTCTTACAGTGTTCCTATATTTGCATGTAAGCAAGAAAAGCAGGGTCCTTCAATAAGGTGGAGATACACTTGTTTCTTTTCTAACACTCAATCCATTGCTGAGTCCACAAATAAGTATTGAATATTCATAAATTAACCAGAATTATTGCTATGATATTAAGTTTTATAGATGAAAATGTAAAGGAAAATAGATCATGAAGAAAATCAACACAGCTCTACATAAGCCTTCTACAACAGCTTATACATAATTCCAGTTAAAGAAAGGGAGACTCACATTTATTTAGTGACGACTCTGTGCCAGGCACTTTTACATACCTTTACTAATTTGAGCTCTTCTGGATTGGTATTATAAATTCTATTTTTTAAATAAGGGAACTGAACTGAATCTGAGTGGTTAAGAACTTCGTCCAGGGTCAAAGAAACCAAAATTCGTGTAGTAAAGAACTTCGCCCAGGGTCACGCAAATAAAAAGGAGCAAAGTCACATGAAGGGCGTAGTTCTTCTCCCTGGATGATACTGTCGAATACGTAGTTCATTTCCAGTGCTGCAAAGAGCGGTGAGCCAGCATTCACAGTGCTTCGTGGTTACAGTGATAATTAAACGAAAATGTTAATAACTTTGCAGAAAGTCTTCCTGTATCAAACTAAGACGAGGAGTTGGTCAGTTAACTGAAAAACTTGCTCAGAGCACAGAGTTATAAAAACTTAAAAGAACATGTAAATATATATACATATGTCCAATACTTTATTTCAATTAATTATGTAGAAATGCACGTTCATTTGCCAAACTTTTGATTTAACTGAGTTCCTTTTTTTAAATGTTTCTTTCTCAAACTGGGTCTGCTAACTGGAGTTCCACTTCATTTTTCTTGTATAAACAATACAAATATTTCCTTCAAGTTCTATTTGTACTAAGATTGCTTTAAAGCAATCTGGGTGGAGATTTTTCTTGGGTTGAGACTTGCCTCTACCATCCCTAATTTGACATAAGCTTTGAGTGACTAATCTTTAATAGGCTTTCCAAAGTATTTGATTTAGTTTATTTCTAGTCAGCCACATTTATTTTAATAATTACATTGGATTTTGTAATTACAATAATAAACACAGACTGACTAGGGAATAGCTAAAACCCAACTAAGGGGGGCAGAAATCTGCCTGAGTGTGGGACATGTTATTGTTTAATCTAGATCAGCTGTAAAATAGAGGCCATAAGAAGGATTTACTCAGACAACTGGGGGTCCTATTCACTGTAGAAAAACTGATTTTACAGGCACAATTTAATAGCATTAGGTGGGAAAATGATCTCATGCTCAAAAAAGGTGAGAAGTCACCAATCTAGAAAGCAACCTTGCCCATCTGGTGAGTTAACATATATGGAACTTAATTTAAAAGACTATTGCTTCCAAATTCTCAAATCTCTTTTTGGTTTTCTTTGGGCTAAAGGCATCAAGGATACAGGCTAGGAGACTGAATAGAAGAACGTTGAAAATGAACTGATGCCACCAACAGACTACACCGTGGCCCGTGGGTTTTAAGAGGCCCAGGATACTTGAAAGTTTTAAAAGTATGGGTCATGGCCCTTGAAGAGGCTAATGTGCTTTAAAATCAGTCTGGCACCATTAGTAGACAAATGAAACTCTGTTTGACTACCTTTCAACTTTTTCTTGATTTTCATGATCATTGGCTACAGTGTAATGGTTTGGTCTTGCGCGGTTAACAGAGTAAATAAAAATCCATAAATGTTCCAACGTACTCTGTTTCCAAGGCCTACAAAATATGAATTTCTTCTTTCGTTACGTTGATACATTTCGATCCCACCCTCCAAATTCCAAAATCAGGAAGGCCCAAATTGCCAAAACTAAGTATCGTGATACCAAAAAAAATATAAATATGTAAATAATATCAAAGAGATTACCATACTTGTCAAAATTTATTCTGCTAATTCAGACTCTATTTTGTGAAAGATCTTTTGATTTTGGACTGTTACTTAAATCATTTCATACCTTCTAGCCTGCCCAGGAGACTAGAACATATAACAAGTATCTGAGGACACATTGAAATTCTCCAAGATAAATCTTTAAGATCTACTACGTTAGCAACACTCTGGAGAAGTCTCTGATGCCATCTGCAAAAACAGCTGTCACAGAAGTTGATCCTTAGCTGCCTCTTGAAAGAATGAGGAGGTCTTTGTCCACATCACATATTCACAAATAACGGACACAGTCACTGCCTTAAAGGCTGTGTGAAAATCAATTCTTTTAATCTTCTCACCAGTGTTAAAAATGTCCCTAGGCCAAAATTTCCTCGAGATTTGATGATATTTAAAAGATTTTTTTGCATAGTCTGTTTTACCTTGTGGGCAGAAAACCCACCATCTTTGCACTTGTCTTAAGCATTTTTAGGCGAATGGAATTTATCTTTTTTCATCACAGAATTGATACTAAAATGACCCAGTTAGATACAAGATTTCACAGGCTGATTATGATTGCTGACTGCAACAGGCAGAATCATGCTTCTTTCGCAAAGATGTCTGTACCCTAATCCTTAGAGATTTTAAATATGTTAGGTGATATGACAAAGAGGAATTAATGCTGCAGAGGGACTTAATGCTATGAATCAACTAACGTTAAAACAGGGGAGATTATTCTGGGTGAACTGAATGGGCCCAGTGTAACCACAGGGTTATTAAAAGTCGTAAGGAAGAAGAAGAGTCAGTGTCAAGGTCATACCGTATGATGACCAGCTGCTGGAGGAAAGGGCCCAGCAGCCAAGCCACAGGAGCAGCCTCGAGTGACTGCAAAGGCAAGGAAACACATTTTCCCCTAGAACCTCCAGAAGGAACACAACACTGTTTATGGCTTGGTTTTAGTTTAGTGAGTCTTGTGTTGGAATCGTGACTCACCAAACTGTAAAATATTAAATTAGCTATCAATTTAAGCCACTAAGTTTTTGACTAATTTGTTATGGGCAGCAATATAAAGCTAATACACTGGCTTCTTGGCATTTCTTACTTTTTTCCCCCAGCTTCAGTGGGGCCCAACTAATTTAAATGAATGATCATGAAAAAATTAAAAGCCCAGAAGTCAAAAAAGAAATGTTCAAGTTATTAATATTTGTTACCAATCGAAGTAATTTTTGCACATATCTGTTAGAATTGAAGCTTGAAAAAACTCAACCAGTTGGTGGGGAGCCATTATATTTATTTTTCAGTTTTATTGAGATATGGTTGACATACAGCACTGCGTAAGTTTAAGGTGGACAGCATAATGGCTTGACTTGAATATATTGTGAGATTATTACCACAGTAAGTTGAGTTAACATCCTTTATCCCATAAAGATACTGAAAAAAGAAAAGGAAACATATTTTCTATTTCCTTGTGATAAGCGCTTTTAGGATTTACTCTTTTAACGACAGTCAGGTGTACGGTCCAGCAGTGTTAACAACAGTCATGCTGTATTTACATCCCTAGCACTTCTTTATTTTATAACTGGACGTTTGTGCCTTTTAACACCTTCATCTAATCCCCCCAACGTCTACTCCCCACTTCTGGTAATGACAAATTCGATGTCTTTTTCTTTAATTTATTTTTTTAAATTCCACATGTAAGTGTGATCACGTGATGATAGCCTTCTTCAGTCTGATTTATTTCTCTTGGCATGATGCCCTCAAGGTCCACCCATGTTGTCACAAGTGGCAGGATTTCCTCCTTTGATGGCTGAATAGTATTCCTTTGGGGAAAAAATATATATATTTCATTATTCTTTCATTGATGGACGCAGGTTGTCTCTATGTCTTGAATATTGTGAATGATGCTGGTATGAATACAGGTGTGGAGATCTCTCATGCACATAGTGTCTTCCCTTCCTTCAGATATATTCCCAGAGGTGGAATTGTTGGATCATAGGGTAGACATTTCCATTTTTAGTATTTTCAGGGACTTCCATATTGTTTTCCGTAGTGGTGGCACCAATTTACAAGCCCATCACCAGGGCCAGAGGGCTTCCCTTTCTCCACATCCTTGCCAGTATTGATCATCTTTTGTCTTTCTAAGAATAGCCATTCTAACAGATGTAAGGTGGTATCTCATTGTGATTTTGATTTTTTATTTCTGTAATGATTAGTGGTGTTGAGAACTTTTTCATGTACCTGTGAGGGTGATTTTAACATACTACAAAACAATTGCAAGTAGTTTTGTATGACAGGTCTCAAACTGTGCTCAGAATGGACTATTTTTTTTTTTTTTGGCCTAAAACTAAACAAACAAAATTAAAACTACAACTGAAGAATGACAATTTTAGCATTAGTCAGCATGGAAGAATGATTTTTTTTCAGTGTCAAATTATGACATATCATTCTAGATAATAATGATAACTTAGACATGGGTGCTTATGACTATGTTATTTGGCTAGCAAATGATGAGTGAGTGCTGGCCCTGTAGTAAGTGCTTTATAAACATTAGTTCATTTAGTCCTTATAAAAAAAATCTATGCGTGAGGTGTTGTTATTCATCCCATGTTAAAATTGAGGAAATCAAAGAACAAAGAGGTTAAGTAACTTGCCCAAGGTCCAACAGCAAGCTAGTAATGGAGCCAAGATTTGGACTCAGAAGATGTGTGCTCCTAACAGCTCTGCTCTCTCTGAGTCAGGAATGTTCTATGAATCTCATATGCTTTGTGTCAATTACTCCTTATAATGCCTTTCTGTACTATTATTAACCCTGTTGACAATGGAGGGAATTGCGACTTAAAGAGACTGTGTGACTTGCTCTAATTCCTGCTCCACAACATTTTAAATTTCACCAAATGAGCCTTTACATCTTCCGGTGCAGTAGGATCTAATTGTATTAGTTTTACAGCTAGTACCTCCTGTAGTTATTCAGGTACGAGTTCATGACCAACCCCAATCTTGCCTCATCTTAGAAGGTTTTGTTTGCACTAAAGAAAATTGCCTGCCACCAATCTTGGGAACTTGGTTATAATGAGAAGTGTCACAAACATCTGAACACCTAGCTAGAGCGGGGAGAGGACAGGCTAGAATGGTTACCCGCCCCCGGCACCTCCAACAAAGCAAAACTAAATTCTGTTTTGCAAGTCCAGTACACCATGGCTCTAAATGTGAAAAAAGAGAATGTTAGTGTTACTGACATCTGCAAGGACTTGGCCTCTCCTGAGGAAAAAAAAAAAGAACATATTAGTGTTTTAAAAGTGGATTTCTATTGCGTACTTTGATTATGAACTGATAGAGCACAGAACTATCAGAAGCCTGGCTCCTTTCAAAATACAACCTGTTTCACTGTGTTCTTTCCTTCCTATAATCTCTTTATGATCAAATGCAGAATATTTCAGCCTGCAATTTCCAATTTAATTCTTGTCCTCATTTGAGCTATTAAATTGGACGCCTTTTCAGCAACAACCAAGCCCCACACTGTATCCTCTGTTCCCGGCAACTATGGACAGCCATCTGCTTGGATGATTTTCACCATATGTGTTTAAAGAACGATAATGTTTTATACATGCTTGATGTAGGTAATATTTGAAAGTCATAAAAGGAGAGGAGAAATCAGAATAAGCTGTAAAACTGCAAGCAAAATCAGAATGATAAAAACATATTTTAAATCCCAAGAGTTAGCGGAGTTGAGAGCCCACATTTCCTATCATTTCTAGGAAAACTCGGGTATGATTTGAAAATAGTTCCCAAACTGGAAAGAAAGAGTTCCTTTCTTTAACAATTACAAATTAAGATTTTGAAAATGATTCTGCTCAAGCCAATTGTGATTTGGAATGAGTTTTTCTTCCTGGTTTACTCAGTGGGTCTTTAAAAATAATTCCTTAGGCATGCTGAGCCCCGTCTGCTTTTTCCAGAGCCTTTTAGTAACATAATAAAATAATATTCAACTGAAAAGCTTTTAGTAAATTTTTTTATAAGCTGAGTATAAACAAATTGCCTTATTACTGTTTAAATATGTATTTTTCCCTTGGTCAATATAATTGCCTTTCAATTAAGTAATACATAGTGTTCTGTGATATGTTTAGATATGGGAAAAAGTCAAGTCAAGTCCAAAAAGTGGATACAGGAGAAAAGCCATGTAAACTCAACACAGCAGAACATGACAAATATTCTATAGAAAATATGTCTGAGTTGAAATTTATCATCTATCATTCTGCCTCCTAATATTATTTTTGTAACATGTCTACTTTTATTGCTTGCAAAGTACTTTCACCTACATTTCTAGAGCTGATTTTTATCATAGACACGCAAACTGCTGAGTTCATAGATTATCTCAACTTTGCCAATATGAAAACTGAAGCTCAGAGCAGTAACAGATTGCCAAAAGCCGCATAGCTGGTGAGGACTGCTCCCTGTTTTTTCCCTTCTTTTGATTCCAAGTCTCAGGCTTTTTTCACCAAGGCTTATCACCATCTCTGTTCAAGCTTGTGTCTGCAGAGTTTGGGAAACACTCCCAGCTCTAAATGATCCCTCGAGGGAGTATGCGATGAAGTTTTGCATACATCATTCAGGAAGGAGCCAGTTTTGTCCATTTCCAAAAATGAGGGAGGAGCAGATAAGCTGAAGGAAGGATTCTGGGAAGGAGGTTTAGAAAGCTGTCTAATTGTTCATGAATTACTGCCACATGCCTGATTCTAATCCCACCTGCACAATAATCATCAAGGATAAAGAGAGCTACTATGCATATTTCCCAACAGAGCAGTGAAATGACCTGAACAGGACAATTCAGGCAGTTAAGTGAAAAGAGAAGCCAGGACGTGAGCCAAGGAGAATCAGTTTGCTTCAAGATCTTTCCAAGAACATAAAGTTTCCAAATAATCAAATAAATCCAAATTTAAATGTAAAGATGAAAACGTCCTTGCAAACCTGAATTTATTTTGGAACATCCAGTAGTTCAAGACATCATTATTAGTATTACTTTTAATAGGTATTAAACTATGAGCCACCAGCAGTGTAAAATTACCATAAAATATAAATCCACTCCATTGAGGTAAATAAGATTGCTAATAAGTTGTAATTTCACCACTGCAATGGTGGAAACTGAAACTACACGAGAAACTGACGAAGCTTTGAAGATAACGGGCTGGAATTTTGAACAATTAAGTGTTGCTGTAAAAGAAAGCATCCTGAATGATTCAATTCGATCATGAAATTAACATTTTTTGTTAACTATAAGAGAATCTAAGAAATCATATTGGAAAATAATTGGCCTAATTAAAAATCAGCTGCTTTCTTGTCCTGGAGTTGTGCAATGAGAAAAAAAAATCTGAGATATTTGAGATGAACATATGTATATTTAAATAAACTTGTTTATGTATATGTTTTTAATAGAGTATTTGGTCTGAGGTGACAAAATCAGAGAACAGTCATTTCTCCATTTTCATAATGAAAATACCATGCTAAAGAAAGCTAAATTTCCCAAAGCAGTTTCTTTGTTAAGAAACTTTTATACTTCCAATAGTGCTGTCCTTTTTTTTTTTTTTTAACGGCATCGTTTTTGGTGGGACATTTTGTTCTTCTGCCACAAGCTAAAAACCAGTGCTGTTTGCCTCCCTGCAGGGAATCTGGGTACTTCTGTGGCGATCCTGGCCTGTTGGGCAAGGTAGGGACTGCAGTGCCAGGTGGCATGTTCTTTTCCATGCAGTGTTCGTTAGGCAAAAGGTTTCTTTCTGGGAAAAAAAAAAAGAAAAAAAAAGACACAAGAGTTTCCTTATGGTTTCTATGCCCTGACTAGTGCTAAGATTTAAGCTTTAATAATCCTTTGAGAGTAAAAGACAATAAAAGATGTTTATTCTTTTACATTAACTTTTTCCCCCAAGATATTTTTCCTCAATAAATTATCTCAGTGTATGACTCAAAAAGTCCACCATTAAGACTAATACAGTTCTATGATTTATTATTATATATTTAACTGAACGCAAGGAAGATTGGCTAACAAAACAACAACAAATCACCTATTCTGCCAGGGGGACTGTAGCTATCTCCACCTATGGTTCTTCCCCCTAATCTCCCTGCCAAAAAATAAATAAATAAATAAATAAATAAACCTATTACAGAAGGATTAGATATTTTAGATACTGATCTCTTTGAAGTAGTAAAGCACAACCAATTTTTCTAGGTACTTCCCATTATTCTTAGTAAAAAATAAAAACAATTAACTGTATTTGATGTGGTTTCTTTTTTTAACTTTTTTTTATTGAGTTATAGTCAGTTTACAATGTTGGGCCAAATTCCAGTGCAGAGCACAATTTTTCAGTTATACATGAACATACATATATTCATTGTCACATTTTTTTCACTGTGAGCTACCTCAAGATCTTGTATATATTTCCCTGTGCTACACAGTGTAATCTTGTTTATCTATTCTGCATATGCTTGTCACTATCTACAAATTTTGAACTCCCAGTCTTCCTTCCTATCCCTCGCCCCCTTGGCAACCACAAGTCTGTATTCTATGTCTGAGTCTGTTTCTGTTTTGTATTAAAAAAAAAAATGATGTGGTCTCTTTAATTTTACGAATAGCTGTCCCTCTGCCCAATGTTTGTTTTGTAAGAGTATTTGTATGTATACAAAGGTGAAATTTCATCAAAACTATCATGGCATTTTTACAAGAATACCTGGGTTTTTTGTGTGCGTTGTTTAACTCCCCACGAGTGCTATAAAGACTGTGGCTACTGGTCCGATCCAAAGTCATGGTCAATAAGGAATATGTCATTTTCCTCAGGTTTGAGTAATGTACCTAATTCAAAAGTTTACAGTGAGCATTACGTTAATGCATCTAAACCTATCCAATCGTGAGACAGGATATTTCAATCATGAGAAAATAAAAGAAAGTCATTGCCTTACTCCAGGAACATGAAGGAAGCTGATTTTCAGTTATACAAGCATTTTCCAATGAGATTTCTTCGATTGTGTTATAAGTACCAATGTGTTGCCTCTCAGCTTTAAATCTATTCTTCAATACCCGCTCTGTGATAATGCTTGGGGCTCCTCTAAGCAGTCCCCCTTTAGAGTGAGCCCGACGCTCACCTTCCCCATTAGAGGGCGATGGAGCGCCACCGCGGGAGGAAGAGGGCTTCTCTGGCTGCTTCTGGCTGCCGTGCCGTGGACAGCAGTGCACGTCTAAGTACGACCGGTGATGCTCAGCGCCAGCCACGAGGCCAGAATTTGGGGTCCCCCAGCGATATTCAAGTTCCAGCCCAGTCTGGTGACCCCTTCCCACAGCCCTCCCGGTGTGGTCAATTCAAACGCCTCTTGTCACGACTAGTGTTCCGAATCCTTGCGCATTCCCCCCACCTGCGGCATCTGCCTGCATCCTGGATGATGCTTCCTCTTAGCCTATGTCTGTGGGCCAGATCCAGTCTCGGAAAACCCACGGACTTCTTGGCCGTCCAGGGGACTGCATCCCTACCTTCTCCAACAAGGTCTGAACCCCAGCCACAAGGAGGCTCCCTGCCAAGACTGTTTCCCTGGGAACCCCCCCTCGGGTCCTCTCCTTTGGGCATAGGACACCAGCTACCTTTCTCATTGCATCTGATAGTTACTCTTCACTCATTGCTTAATGATTCTTTGTATGATGGCTTCCACTGTTTACAGTATCATGTGGTGTCTGCCTCTTGCTTGGACTCAGAGAGGAACAGATCATGTAAGGAACATTTTCCAAGAAAATGTTTATCTAAATCCCCAGTGAGCGTTGCTTTTTTCTTTTCTCTTTCTTTCTTTCCTTTCTTTTTTCTTTCTTTTCTTTCTTTTCTTTCTTTCTTTTTCTTTTCTTTCTTCCTTTCTTTCTTTCTTTTCTTTCTTTCCTTTCTTTCCTTTCTTTTCTTTCTTTTCTTTCTCAGTAGAAATGTTAGAACCTGTTCCAAGTGCTTCCATCTATGAACTCACTTGATCTTCTAACAGCCTATTTCACAGATAGGGAACATTGACACCGTAGCTTCTTGAAATCTCTCTGAAAGTAGTCATTTGAATTTTTTCAAAGTAGGATTGCTTAATTTTAAAGAGGCTTATGCAGTTTCTCACACCTAGTAAGGACTCTAAGTATTTAAGTTATCCTAACTGAATTATCACAACAATCTTGATCTTTCCCGCCCTGAAGTTGGCTTTCTTTCACGTGTCCAATGATGCTCGTTCTCTGTTGTCACTCCTGCGTGGACGGGACCGATGACCACACATAGCTTGTATGAATGGGCGATTTTTTCGACGTAGGTCTTTCTCCTGAACAGGAAGTTGGTTCTGAGCTCTGGATGTGGACGGGCACTGCAAGGCAGCTTCCAGGTAGACAGGAGGGGGCGCACCAGACGCTCTCGCGAATGCCGGAGAGCAGTAATAACTCGGAAGTCTACCTCTTCTCGAGAACGATGTTTCATTATTTGAGAGTAGCATTTTCTGATGTTTGCTGGCAGGAAGATCTGGAATAAAAGCCACTAATGCCAGATTTTGTTCTTAGAATAGGGAGAGAGGAGGGAGAGGCAGGAGAGTTATAAAGAAGGACGGAGCTGGGCATGCGTAGAGGTGCCACCGTCTCCCTGGCTCCTCCTCCGCTCGCCTCTCCCGCTCTGCTCATCACTCGCAGCCTCTTGAGGCTGTGCCCTGAAAATAGTTCTCAGCGTCATTACTTCTCCTGCTCTCTCTTTGATAAATTTTGGACAATCGGTTCCTCTGTTCTGTTTTCTTCTGTAATCGTGTAGTGAGTTGCAGAGTCCTGCCTCCCCCCAAAGATACGTTCAAATCTTAACTCCTGGTAACTGTGAAGGTGACCTCGTTTGGAAATCATTCGGAATCACCTCTGCAGATGTGATTAAGAGAAGGATCTCGGATGAGATGACTCCGGATTTATGATGATCTCTAAATGCAGTCGCTGGTAGCCTTCGAAAGGCAAGAGAGCTTTGAGACCCAGATACACATGGAGAGAAGGCACTGTGGGGACAGAGACAATGAAGTTATGTGGGGACAAGCCACCAGACGCAGGAAGAGGCGAGGAGGGGCTCTCCCTGAGAGCCTCCAGAGGCCGTGTGGCCCTGCCGACACCTGATTTGGGACATCTGGCCTCCAGAAGAGTGAGAGAAAATATTTCATTTGTTTTAAGTCACCAAGTGTGCGGTAATTTGTTACAGCAGCCGTGAGAAACTATTATAAATAAAATTCCATTACCGTCCCGTCTTTTAGAAGTCCTCCAAAATCCCTGAGTGTTCATATAACCCCTGGACCTATGCTGTTCTCAACACTACTCTGTATTTATCTCCTTTTGTTTTGTTTTGTTTTTGTTTTTTTGATTGGACCAGCAGCTAACTACTCTCAATTTGCATTGAACATTTAAAAATAGCATTTAATGTTTAAATCCAGTCTCTCTTAAGTCTTGTCCTCATAGCCAGACTCAGGCTAAATTGAGAGAAAGTACTCAACTCCGAGAAAGATTTCATTTCTGTTCCTTGTCATGTAGAGGATGGGTTCCCCAGACACAGTAGTGTAGGAACAAACGCATTTAAAATGAAAGCCAATCAAGACTGATGGGTTTGACAGCTTACTTACTCAGCTGCATTGGTCCCCCTGCCATTTCAGCCAGAGAGGTGTGTGTATGTGTGTATATATTAAGTGCTTAATTTTTGCACCAGCATTGTTTCACAAGATCCCTTCAGACACATCCAATATTCATTTTAATTTCAGCCAGAGTAGCTATAAAATCAGTTTCCTTTATGACATTAAATTTGCACTCCAAACCTTCAGTGTGCTTTACAAAAATCTACTATTTCTTTCCTCCAGCAAAAATCACGCCGTGATCTGTTTCTGCCAGTGAGGAATTAGCTATGTCAATGGGAAGAGGGCTTCGGGAAGGCAGGAGGCACCGAGGAATAGCCTGGGTGGTCACATGGGTTTATCTTCATTAAGACATTTTAAAGTTTAGCTCTCAGTGTGAAGATAATTTAAACTGAAAGAATTTTTGTACCTTGCTACCGCCATAAGTTCCCTGTAAATGGCTGAAGTTTTACAAATGAGAAGCTGTGTGCCACTTCCGCTGAGCAAGGTACTCATCACTAAGGCAACAGAACATTCCTTAAATATCTCCCTTTGATGTCAGAGCCTGAAAATTAGGCATTAAAAATGAATAACCCTGCAACTCGAAAAAAAATTAGAGCAAGTGAAAGATAATTTAATGAATCCCTATGTGATAGGAAACCAGAGTTCAAATCATTTGATATCAGAAAATACCCTCCATCTCTTAACCTCAAAATACATTAAAGCAGCTCAGTCCACGTGTCTTCTAGTGAAACTTCCTCGGATAATTCCAACGCACATTGATCTCTTTCTGCAAAGACCGTATCTGTACTTACTTGTGTCAATGATCAGCTTACCATCATACCCCGTTTTGTAGCACTGTCAGAAACTCACTCACTTGTGGATATCTGGTTTCCCTATTGAGAGTACAGATTCAGTGAGGTCAAGAATCTTCTTCTTCTGTGTCCTTCACTGCAATAAGTACTTTTAAAAATGAAAGTGAGGTAAAGTTGAAAACATCATGGAACGCTCAGACGCATTGATTTTAACTAAAGCTTCCAGTAGGATAGCCTGCATCATTGTATCTGCAGTGTGAAAAGTTGTAAGGCGGTGTCTCCCCTTAGTCTTGGGGAGCAAGTCACATGAGTCCATTATGTTCAAATCCACATTCTACCTGCCACACTTCTCTTTTGAATTCTCCTCTTGTGAGATTGTAATACCTTTTACTTAAAATAACTGTGAAGGTATGTCCGTAACATAATTGGTTAAGACTTGGGTATCCACCAGCCCATCACCAGGTCATCAATCTTGCTGCAGCCCATAGTTGGCGAGCTATTAGTAACTAGCATTTTGGAGCATTGATATATTCCAAGCGCTAGATAGATAAGTATAGTTATAGATGCATGTCTGTGTATATATATATTTGGACATTCCTGTCAAAAACCTTGAGAATTTGGTATTATTAGCCTTTTTTTTAGCCTTGTTTTGCAGATACTCTATAACCTTAAGAAAGTTATGTAACTAAGTGAGGATGCAAACCCCAATTTGGAATCTTCCTCCAAAATTCATGTGGTTTTCTTTAAGTCACTCTGTTTCACTAAAAAAAAAACTTCCTATTTCAGATGATAAAAAGATAAAACTATAATGAACATAAATTTTCTTTCAATCCTTGAATTTATTTTTTTCTTTTTATTAATTAATATTATTTAAGTCACCAACTACAAAATCTCATCCTAAAAAGCAGTGAATGGAAATCACCTAGGAGCATGTGAAAGCAAGTTGATAGAGAAGTTGAAAAGAAAGGAACAGGGAAACCCAAAACACTGAGAATAGAGAAAATAGCTTTGTTAGTCATTTTTCAAGCAAAATAATGTCATCTTGTGGACAAAGTTTGGATATTGTTTAGATTTTACAAATAGTGTGCACTTGGTAGTCAGTAAGGACAGATGCTGTTATAACCATAAAGGTTACCTGTGAAAATGCTGGTGATGGCAAACACAGTAAAGCTGTGCAGAACTATGACTTTACCTAGGACAGGATTGGTCACTGGCTCCAGATTTCACCCACCTGTTTTAGTAGAAGTGGCCATGCATTCTTACTTTCTGTTGTAGGTAGCCCAGTTGGGCTCATGTAGGGCAAAGTAAGGGTAACAGGAAAGACAGGAGGCAACTCTTCCATATGCATTAGCTCCAGAGAATGCTGAAAGCAGACACTGTTTCTGGAGTACCTGAGTCAGGGAGAAGGGTCTTTTGTTCTAGCCACAGTTGACCCTTGGACAACATGGGGGTTAGGAGTGTGACCCTCCACGCAGTTGGAAGTCCGAGTGTAATTTATAGCTGGTCCTCTATAGTGTCCATTCCTCCTTATCCACTGCTTCTCCATGGGGTTCTGTATCTGCAGACTCAACCAACTGCAGACTGTGTAGTGCTGTAGAGTTTACTATTGAAAAAATCCACATCAGTGGACCTGCGCGGCTCTTACTGTGTTGTTCAAGGGTTAAATGTATTCTCTCAGCCCAAGTCTTGAATCAGATCAGCAACACAAGCTCCAAATGAGGAGGGGATGATGGAATCGTTTTTCCTCTCCTGAAAGTCTTTTCAGCCACAGAACCCCTAAAATCATCCCCAAATATTTAAGACTGGAGCAAATACCTCCCACCAGTTGGTGCCAAACTACAGCTGGGGCCTGAATGAGCTTGCATCTCGGGGCTTGAACTCTGGGCTGACTAGATGTGCAATCTTTCCCAGGTCACTGTTGTTTTTTGAACCTCATTTAGTACTTTTTCTTTTTGCTGTACTTAAACACTGCCTAAGAAAACTAAATGTTATTACAACAGTTGGTTAGATGCAGTGGTCCTCAAACCTTGCTGACATTAGGGTTATTTGGGGAGCTTTAAAATTCCTGTTGCACAGGCCACATCTCAGATGGATTATATTGGAATCTTTGGGGGTGAACCCCAACATCTTTACTCTTTTACACTCCCAAGGCAATTCTAATGAGCAATCAGATTTCATAACTACTGCTTTCATTGAAGAGGATAGTGTCAGTATAGGGACTTGGTCTAGATGAGAACTGGGTCCAAGTTAGGGGCTTGAGAACCACATGGATGAATGGCCTCGGTCAGCCATGTTGAAAATAGATTACACACTCACAGTAAGTGATAACCCCCAGGAATTCATACAGGAGGACCAAAATCCTGTGCAGTTCTGAGTAAAACTAGTGGCTAGATAGAAGGACTGTTCTCCCTGAAGTCTAGATTCTAGATCAGTAACATTTAAGAGGTCCCCTCTCTTCCTTCTCTTTTTCCTCTCCTCTTTTCTTTCTCTCTTTTTCTCTCTCTGCCTCATCACCCTTCCCCAACAGATGGTATAGTTTTAAAGACCAGGGTTGATGTTGAACAAAGGGGGTCCACAGATGGTGCCTGGGGCCACAGGAAATACTTGTGCTTGGGAGAATCAGGCAGATGTGCCTGGCCTCCAAAGAGTTGACCAGTTAGCCCACTGAACAGTTGTGGGTTTGATCTGCGTTTTTTGGGCAGAGTCTTCATGGGGCCAGAACAGGACGATTATGTGTGCTACCTGTGGGCAGCCAAATTAGGGAGAACATAACTGTGAGTTGAGAGCAGCCTGTCTTATGACTTAGTCTCTCCCGTCCTTTCTAGAGGAAACACTCTTAGCATGTATCCATTACCAGATCTGAGAACTCACTCTCTTACTTTCACTCCATTATATCTGTTTTGAATTCTGCCTATGTGTCACCAGCCGCTGGTTTATCCATCCTTACACATAACAGATCCTAGGAGATTTCTCTCTCCCTCCTGAGCTACTAGATCTCTCACTATCTGTGCTTAACATTCTTACGAGTTTCATCATTCCTGTTTATTTTCCTTTTTATAACTGAATATTCTCCATAAAGCAAGCACACATTCCAGCAGCTTCCTCCACATTTGAAGGACAGGACTTTACTCTCGAGGTGGAAGAGACCTCTGTTGCTTTCATTGCTCACTTTGGATAACTTTATACATTTTTAAGCCAAAATGTAACTAGTGTGTGCAACCGTCCTTAAGGGCAGTATGTTCAAGGGGACAATGCTGTGAAATTCACATTGAGAAAGGTGATAAGCTGAGCAGGAAACCATGAAAAAGGACATTTCAAGAATGGAATGGCCCATTTTGAACAAAATTTCTGCCTAAACACAAATCCAAAATAGGGATGTTTTGCATAGTATAGGAATAAACACAAGTAAACTTGATACATATATAATCTGTATGTATATACATATCAAATACACATATGCATATATACTGACATAACCCAAATTATCTTACTATTATGGGAGGTAATTCTATAATATCTGTGCCAGCCAGTGCGCCAGCAGGAAGTGGAAGTCACATAGATCAGCTTTCCAGAGAAAAGAGCGGGGCTTAAAGGGGTGGAGAGGAACTGGAGTAGCAGGGAGAAGTCACCTGGCCCTACGCCCGGGTCAGATGTGTAATTATAAGATCATTTATTCAATGGACTCATTTTTTAACAGGTGAAGAAACTTAGGGATAAAGAATCGACATCATTTTCCCCAGCAGATCTTCTGTCCTGAATAGCTGTGCTAAATCCCTGGGACACAGAGATGGTGAAGGCAGAGTCCAGACTTCACAAGAGCTCACAGTGCACAGGGGAGAGAGCATGTGAATAACTAAAGAAATAAGCATTTAGAATAGCATTAAAGTAGAGAAGCGACTGCTGTCTGAAGCCCTTGTTAAGAAGAGTATGTTCAAGGAGGAAATGCTGTAGGCAAATCAAAGGAAAAAGGAATTATATATTTAAAAAATGCTGTGCAAATGTGGTAGGAAGTGCCAAACTACAGGATATGGAATAATCCAGTTTCATGTTGAAAAAAATAAATACATGTATATAAACCTTTTATCCTTTCTTGTAGGCACCGTCACAGAAAAGACAATGCAAAAAAATGACTGTAGGTTATAAAACTACATTTTACATATTCTAGTAGCCTAATGAGGTGGTTTAATTCTGAGATAGGTGCTTCAGAAACTTGCTGTTCCGCATGTCAAGTGTGAATGTGGAGAGTCATTTACCTGTGGTGACCTAGCACTTAAGTATCTTGAAGATACTTTATTTAGCCCTGCTCACCTCAGGATGGAACCAGGAAGGTGAATGTTTCCACTGCGAGGTTATAGCTCTAACTTCTCTGTTTCTATCCACGGCTAAATGAAAGCTGAACAAATAATTATTTCATCGCCATAGTGATAAAGATTTCTCGGTGGTACTTACTAAGGAAAATTAGCTCCAAAATATACCACATCCGGTAAATAATGATGTTGTTCAGCCGGTTTTGCAATTATATTTCCAGCGAACTACTAACGTGTGACAACTAGGTTTTTCTGAACGCAGACAGTTTGCAGTAAGATCCTCTCCCCTGCCTCTCACTGCGAATCAAGCTACATATCATTAAAATATTTTTAAAATGTAATTTACCTTTTGAAGTTTCTTCACTAGTCTTTAACAAATGTGCAGATATTTCAAATGATAATGTTAAAATGCCACATGCAAATCAACTTCTCTCTGTGGTGGGATTTTTAAAGTGTAGCCTGAAGCAACTGGGGCTGATGAGCACCCACTGATAAACAATTTACTTAAAAAATCTGTTATTTATAAATGAACAGCCCTGAAACTCCTAGGAAAATCTAGATGCTATTGGATAAATAACAAAGCATACAATCCAGCCTCAATGCTTGCTTTACCTAATTTTTTAAATAACTTTATTGAGATATAATTCACACCTGCCATAGAAGTCATCCATTTGAAGCGCATTTTTCATGGCGTTTAATGTATTTATAGAGTTGAACAATCATCAACACAACGAATTATCCCTGTTTTTCAAACTTGAGCAAATATTTATGGAGCAAGGACCGGGTGTCTGACATTGTCCAAGGGGCGGGGGGGGGGGCGCCCTGTTAAGTTCTGGCTCGTGTGGAAGGTATGTTCTTGTGTGAGGAGACATACAGTAAACACAGAAGCAAATGCATGTGCCAAGTATCTCACGTGATAAATACTAGGGAAAAAAAAGCAACACAGGAGCAAGAGATGTAGGAGGTGGGGTACCAGGTGGGGAGGACCCCTATGCGAAACAGGTGATTGGAGTGAGGGGACGGATCATGGGGCAACTTTTAGACAGAAGAGTGGGCAGATGCTCACCTCTGGTGTGGATGCATGCTGAGCAGGCCTGAGAAGGAGCAAGGCCAGTATTGCTGGAGCAGAGCAGGGAGACTCAGAGAGAGCAGGAGGAGAAGGGGGCGGAGGCGGAGGGTGCACAGTTGTGTAGGTCGTGGCCAGTTCTTATTCTGAGTGAGATGGAGGCGGATGCAGGGCTTTGAGCAGACGAATGGCAGGCCCTGACTTAGATTTTTTAAGGGATCATTGTGGATGCTGTGAGAGCACAGACCAACCTTCTGGGTGAAGGGAGGAAGGAAGACGTCCAACCGGGAGGCTATGGCAGCAATCTGGGCATGAGATGGTAATGGCCCGGACTTAGTCTTGGCGTTCTCCATTTTAATGTAGATATGTTAGCACATCGATAGCGTAAATATAATAATCAATACATAGATCCAGTGATACCAGCATCTTCACATTTGTAGACCTTATTAAAAATTGCATCTATATTTGGAAAGTAAATCAGTTTTATCCATTTAATTTTTAAAAAATAAGTATCTTACATCCATATTACTATCATCCTGACTTTTTTTCAGATCTCTTGCAAGTGGAATTTTTTGCTCCTCCTCTGCCATGTCTTAGATCTCTACCTCCTTAGGAATTCCCTGAGGATACTTACCCACTGGATAAGCACAAGGTTCCTTCTCCGTCAAGAAGGCCCTATCTGTCAACACATATTTTCTGTTCCTTCTTAGCAGCTTATAGATATGTTTAACTCACTCCTGAGAAATATTAGTGACTATCTCACTGCCTCAAGAAGGTACCACTGATGAGTGGCTAGAATGTACAGAGCACTGCGTTATTCTACCAAAATCTCACTCTTTGTTTTTCTCAGGTACAGATACAAAGAGAATAAACCTCTAATGGAGTTTACATAAGTTTCTTACATTTTCCCACTATTAGATCTAAGCACAACAGCATCAGCTAAATCACATTTGCCTTCATTCACCCAGCCAGTGTATATGTGTTGATCTTCCATGCATTCCTCGTGACTTTTAGCATTGGGGATACAAAATGCAACATGCTTGCCTTCAAGAAGTCCACAGTCTGGATGAAAAGACAGGCCAGCACACACATACTTAAAATAGAGGAGAATGAGTTACATCCACGTGATTAGGACAGCAAAGAACAAAGAGGGTCCCAATGTTGCACAACCCCAAGGGACACCATTTATACAGAACACCGTGTCAGTTTGTGTCCTGTGGGCGGTGCAGTGTCGTGAGCCTGGTGGCAGATGTAATTTATATGCCAATGCTAATCAGCTTTTAATGGGTGCTAAGACCTCTTCTGAACCAGCGTCCTGCCAAGATGCTGTGAGAGATTCCCAGAGTCTGCCTTTGCCGTGGGGGTGAGTGGTGGTAAGCACGCCAGATAGCTTCCAGTGTGTGTCATGCAAACAGTAAGGTCAGAGAATGGTCTGAAGAAGACCTAAAGTGAAGAGAAAATTCTCTTAGATGGATGAGGGTGAAGGCTGCTCATGCAGAAGGCATATCGTGTGCAAGTGTCCAGAGGAATAAAAGACTTACGCAGCAGTCGTAAAATTGCAAGTAACTCCAGCGTGAACAGAGGGAGCACCTAGGAGCTGGGGAGGGACAGGTGCAGAAAAGCAGGCTGCGGGGAGATCGTGAAACGGCTTCAAAGCCTGGGATGTAAAGTTGGATTTTCAGCCTTGCGTTGTCATAATGAATTTTTGCACTTCAAGCAGCCACTTTGGTGTCAACGTACAGGGGGAATTAGAGAAATGAGTCAGAGCCAACAAAGAAGACTGAAAAAAACAGGCGCGTTCAGCTTCCCTCAGTGAATTTCACGTTTGTGGATGGTCAGTGTGTGCCAGCACGAGGTAGACGTCAGGTGGACAGCTGTGAGCATGACATAGACCTAACTTACCCCGACGTGTTCTGGGGGCAGAGAGAGAGAAACAGGGAAAAGGGTGACAGAGGCCGAGCAAGATCATTCCCTACCAGCCTGGGGTGACCACTCCGGGGACTTGTGGAGCGCACGCTGTCTCTCACGCACACGGGACATTCACTGAGCTCTCTTTCCTTCTTGAGCCATTGGATGTTTCCTGAATATCTGATTAGCTGAGAACTAGGAAATGTGTATGGTTCAAGAAGATGGCTATTTTTCTACTCTAGAGTAAACTATTGATTTTCATAACGATTTAGAAAATAGAAAAAATAAAAGGATGACATTTCTGGGTTCTCCTGCAGCAACCCAAATTGTCCTGCCTCATAGGGGACTGAAACCTAAAGAAAGTTCACAATTATTATATTTGTGTATCTATGAAGTTACAGATGATCATACAGATCATACAGATGATCAAAAAATCATACATGATTTTTTAAATTTCTTTTTTTAACATTTTTATTGAGTCATAGTCATTTTACAATGTTTTGTCAAATTCCAGTGTAGAGCACACTTTTTCAGTTATACATGAACAAAATGTATATTCACTGTCACATTTTTTTTCACTTTGAGCTACCACAAGTTCTTGTATATATTTCCCTGTGCTATATAGTATAATCTTGTTTATCTATTCTACATTTTGAAAACCCAGTCTGTCCCTTCCCACTCCCTGCCCCCCTTGGCAACCACAAGTTTGTATTCTATGTCTATGAGTCTGTTTCTGTTTTTTTTTTTAATTTTTTTTAGATTCCAAAGATGATTTTTTTTAAATTGATGTATAGTCAGTTTACAAAGTTGTGTCAATTTCTGGCATACAGCATAATGTTTCAGTCATACATATACATACATATATTCCTTTTCACATTCCTTTTCATTATAGATTACTACAAGATACCGAATATAATTCATACAGATGATATTTTAGTTCACCTGTACAAAACTCTAGAGTTACATAGAATTAGTGTTCCTTGACTTTAATATGTAGAAATGGGGATTCATGGAGTTATGTGATTTGCTCAAGGTTTATGAGTAATGGTGTCAAAACAGCCAGGACCTTGAATCTTTCTCTTCTGTCTCCTAGTTAGTCGAGTAAACATGACTTGAATCTGGCTGCCAAATGCGTTCCTCATAGGTCCTAGTTAGCTTTAATGATGCTCTGTGTCTGTGAAGCTGTTTTCAGCTTGGAGTAGCTCTGGCAAGTTTTCTCTCTTCCATCCATACCAAGACTTAGAAGAAGCTGTAGAAACATTTCTCTTACGCTTTCAGATACGATGATTTGGTTGAAATCTTGAGAATCATTATTTGAAGTCTAACAAGGAAGCATCATGCATTTGCACATAGTGCTACAAATTTCTCCTCTTGTTTTTAATCTCTGAGGCCAGAAGCAATATTGTCTTACTCACAAATACTATTTTTCAGAATTATTCTACACATTAAATCCCACTCCTGTCCTTTTATGCCCTATATTTTACATCAGATCTTGAAGCCTTTCATGCTTTCAAAATAAAAGGATTTTTTTCTTCTGTACTAGCACAGAATTGTCAGTGAGCAAAGAAATAATTCATAAGATTTTGCTCTTATGGTGACTGTGTTATTCTCCAGTCCAAATAAACAGTTCATTTTCTAAAAATTGCTTCCTGAACCCCATGACTGATTTCATTCTTATAACAAAAACTGCAGTACAAGGTAATTAAGTCTTTGGTGACCTAATAAAGTTCTTCCACTCGTATAAAATGATTTAAACTGGGGAGCCGTCCACACAGAGTTGGAAATTAGTATTTTGTGTTCTAGGGAACTACTGCATTTGTCATTATTGCATACTTATGAAGTAGGTTTTTTACCTAGTTAAAACAAAACAAAACAAAAGTGAGCACTGGTGGTACGGGATGTATATATGCTGCGAACCAAATGCATGTCTCTTGATGCCATCAGTCGCTTCCTTGGCTTCCTTCCAGTGCCTCCCTCACCGTTGTCTGATCTACTATATCAGAGCTGAAGTTGCAGCAGCCTACAACTCACCCAAACATTCCTCCGAGTTCTCTTCCTCTTCTCCTTCTGTTCACTCTCTGCTCACAGACTTGAGTGCTTCTCTACCAATTCAGGATTCATGGTCAAGGTCTCAGTCTATGTTCTTACCGTAGATTCTGTCTGGTGTGTGTTGTTTCTGAAACAGACACTAGTCATCTGCACTGCCTACCCACTGCTTTGTTTCCTCCCTCAGCTGATTTATTGGACACTTAACGTTTGTCAAGGCCTGTGTTAGATGAACCTTTTCAAATCATTTTCCTTATTCATTTGGCCATGATCCTGTTCAGTGGGTATATTGTATAATACATCGTATAATATGATATATTTTTTTCTATAATGTTAGTCTCTTCCTAGGCATATACCCTTGCACTGTCCTTTCTGCATGTTTTCCTGAGTCAGAGCAATAAAACTTACACCAAAATATAGAATTTTGAGGCAGAGTGCCATAAGTCAACTCCTGCTAAAATATGAAAGCATGAAAAATAAACGTAAGGTTTAAAAAAACTTTTTCTTCAAGACTTCTTCATAAACCTCTCTGTGTTGACTAGGAAAAATTATTTAAATGTTTAGATCAGTTTCACTTAGCACAATCAGATATTTTTTCAGCTTTCTATAATTGGTTTATATTGGTATAATTGAAAGATCAAATTGTATATATTTAAAATGTACAACAAGATGATTTAATGTACACATACATGTGAAATGATTAATACAATGAAGTTGATTAACACAGCCATCACTCCATATAGTTACTTTTGGGGGGGGGGGTAGGAGGGTGGTAAGAATGCTTAAGCTCTAGTTTCAGAAAATTTCAAGTATATAAGATAGTATTACTAACTATATTCACCACGCTGTACATTAGATCCTCAAATGTTATTCACTTTATAACTGAATGTTTGTATCCTTTGACCAATATATCCCCACTTCTATGAGTTCAACTTTTCTTTTTTCAGATTCCACGTGGAAGTGATACCATATAGTATTTTTTTTTTCTGTGCAGACTTACATCACTCAGCATGCCCTCCAGATTTATCCTTGTTGCTGTAAATGACAGGAGTTCCTTCTTTTTTATGGCTAAATAATATCCACATGTATATATCACAATATCACATTTCTTAGTCTATTCATCCATCGGTGGGCGTTTAGGTTGTTTCCGTATCTTGGCTTCGGTGAATAACGTTGCAATGAATATGGGAGTGCGGATATTTCTCCAAGATACTTCATTTCCTTTGGGCATATACCCAGAAGTGGATCAGGGGGTAATTCTATTTTTAATTCTCTGAGGACTGTCTATTCAATTTTTCATAATAACTGTACCAATTTACATTTCCACCAGCAGCATACACAGGTTGGAAAGCCTCAGTCTCTGGTTTGAAAAATGCCCTGTCTCAAAGATCACCTTCCCCTTTCAAGGCTTTTCTCCCTGAGATGACATTTGGGTGTAATGACCGAGGAGCATAATGTGCTCTCTTGTTCCTGGACGTGGACCTTGGGCTTCTGTTGCTTCCAGTATGTGTTATGGTGTCTGGTTGTCTCTAGGGCAATGCCTTTTCTCTCTGGATGCTCTGTCCACTGTTGGGTGGTTTCTCCTTTGCCCTTGGCAGTGAGAGAGAGGACAACTAACAAGCTGTCTTCCTTAGTGAATGTGAGCCTCTGCCAAGTCCTTCTTTCAACTCCTTCACGCGGGCGTCCACTCCTAAGCCTGGCTGAGGGTCGCTTTCCCTACAGTGACCGACACCATGCTAGGCCTGCTGACTTACCTGTATCCCATGAGGGCTGATGATAACCTTTGAAAGCAATACCTCAGCTGGGCTTTTCTCCATATATGTGTATGAGAAGTGCCCAAGGGGGTTGTAAAATAATAGAGAAAAAATTACATAAAGACTCTTGTAATGTCCTGAGTAACAACAGCACTAGGAGCATCTTTTGTTCTGACATTTGCTCTTTGATCCTAGTTCCTAATTCAGAGCTCCTAAATTCTCTGGAATTTCTTAAATGAAGACTGTCTTTTTTTCTACTAAGGTGTCTTTTTAGTGGACACCTAGACAACTTCAAAATATGGGCTGGTGACCGGAAAGACCAAACCATGGTTATAAGCTTGGAACTTTCAGCTCCTCTCTCACTGCCCCCTCCCCATTCTTTGCAAAGGGGTGAGAGACTGGAAATGTATTTATAATCAATCATATCTATGTAATGAAGCCTCCATAAAAATCCTAATAGTACAGGGTTTGGAGAGCTTCTGGGTTGCTGAACACATCTAAATTCTAGGAGGGTGGGGCCCCTCAATTGCACAGGGACAGAACCTCATGAGCTCAGGACCCTTCCAGATCTCACTCCATGTATCTCTCCATCTGTCTGTTTATTCATATCCTTTACTATGTTTTTATAGTAAACCAGTAAATATAAGTCTTTCCCTGAGATTTGTGAGTCATTCTAGCAAACCGCAGAACCCAAGGAAAGGGGGGTCATAGGAGCGCTGATTTATAGCTAGCCTGTGAGAAATACCGGTGGCAACATGGGACTTGACATTGGCATCTGAAGTGTGTGCGTGTGTGTGTGTATGTGTGTGAATGGGAGTGGGGTGGGCAGCAGTCTTATGGGACTGACCCCTTAAACTATAGAATCTGATATTATTTATCTTCGGGTAGATAAAGTCAGAATTGAGTCAAATTGTAGGACACCCTGCTAGTGTCACAGGGAATTGCTTAATGTCTGGAAAACCCATGCCTGTGGTGTCAGAAGTATTGTGTCTGTGAGGAGAGGAGAAACACAGGTGGAGTGTGTTTTTCCTCTGTACAGGTGGAGGCCATATCCCACCATTACGTTCTTACCTTCATTTATCCTTCAGATTTCCACATCCTCTCCTAGCCCAAGGTCAGAGTAAGCAGAGCAGGTATACATGTCTGACTGCTCCCCCCTCTTACACTTCCTCTCCTCCCTTCTTTCTTTTATTCAGCAAATGTTTACTTCCTGTCTGGCACTGTTCTAAGTACTGGGTTGGAGTAGTACACAACACAGGCTAATTCTCTGCCCTTCATGGAGGTTATATTTCAGAAAGGAAAATAGATAATAAAGAAGTAAATATGCTAAGTGATATCAAGAGATGATAAATCATGTGAAGAAAAACGAAAGGAGTAGAAAGTGACTGGAAAAGAGGTAGGTGATCCCAAAAGAGTTCTTTGAAGAAGCACCATTTGAGAGCAGATGTTTGAATGTCCTACTGGAGTGAGCTAAGTCAGTCTGCAGAGTGACTTCTGGTAAGAGCAGTGTATGCCAAAGTCCCAAGTTTAGAATACACGTGATGTGATGGAAGGAAGGCAAGAAGGCTGGTGTGACTAGTGTGGAGTGAGTGGGGTGGACAGGGGCTAGGAATAAACTGGAGCGACCAGGGGAGACCTAGTCAGGGAGATTCAGTGCTGCCGGAGTGATCTGAGCACGGGTGACATGACAGATTAAAGTTTTTAAACCATCTCTGTGTAGAACTGACTATAGGGGAAAAAGAGGGGAAACAAGAAGTAAAGGCGAACACACGTACAGGAGTACGTGACAGTGGTGGGTGGTGGGGCGGAGGACTGACTGCAGCTGGGATATGCCCTGACGGGAGAGATGACGGTTCCTGCTGAGGGAACGAATGTGTAAATGTTGAGTGAATATTGAGGCCATGCACTGAGATAAGGAAGAATGGAAGTTGACGTATTGGAGGGAAGGGATCAAGAGTTCATTTTTGGAAAGAAAACATTTGAATGCCCACTAGGCATCCAGGTGGCCATGTCAGTAGGCAGTTGGATAAATGATCAGGTGCTCTGGATAAGAGACTGAGCAGGAGGGATGAATGAGGGAATCACCAGCATAGAGATGGTATTTAGCATCAGAGGACTGGATAAGATCAACACAGAGGAATTTTATAATGGGGAGAAAAGAGGTCTTACATACCTTGACCTTCTTGAGAAGAAGGTTGCAGTGAAGGAGACTGAGAAGAAGCAACAATCAGATGAAGAACCCTGGAGAGTGTATCTAAGAAGTTAAGGAAAGAATTTCAAGATGGAAGTAATCAAGCACATCACATACCCTGAAAGGGCAAGTAAGACATAACCTTGACAAAGGCATTTCAATGGATTTGTGAGGATGAAAGTCTGATTGAGAGGATTAAAGAGAGAGTGGGGAGAACTTCAAGTTAAATACATTTCTCTCCCCACCTCCCAAAACACTACTAAAATGTGTGTAATGGAATTTTAAAAAATAGGCATAAACTACAAGGACAAAGTGTATAGAAAAGGAGACAACAGCAGATCACTGGCGTCAACAAAATTTTATCACCTGGAGACACATGAAGTAGTAGTAACTGATTCAGTAGACCAGAGAGGCTGAAATTTAACCCTGCATTTTGAATGCCAGAAAGATGCAAGTCTCCAAACTGTTCAACCCCAAGAAAACTCAGGAATTGGAGAATGTTTCCTTGGATGGCAAGAGTGTGAGATGGTGTTAAAAACAGGAAGACTGATGGAAAGTCTTTTTCAGTAGCTACTAGACACCAGGCTTCCCTCTCCAGGGAAGTGTTTGAAGAGGCCTAGAAAATCACTCTGGAAAAGTTTGACAGAAGGGTTAGCCCCTGGAGATGATGCTACTAGACTTCAGGGAGGGCGGGAACGCAGTGCCGTATTGAAAACAGACATTTTAAGTAAAAGTCTTAAAGAATGGGAAAACGTCCCAGCCCCCAGCTCCTTGACTGTTCCTCTGCTCTACCTGCACAAGGCTGGCTGCCAGGCCTGCAGCAGTGCCTGCCCGCGGCGAATCAATCTAAAGACATCACCTTCAGTCTAAGGATGTGATCCTACCTCAGTAACCTGCTTCCTCTTCTACAGCTTTGCTTACCGTTCTCTTCATTGACACCATCCAATTCTTGTGCTACCAATAATGAAACTTTTTTCCAAAGGCTTCCTATCTTAGGAAAAGCCAAAGTCAAACCTTCTTTACAAAAAATGAAAGGAAAAATATCACTTGAAATGTCCCCATTCCCATCCTCTTCCAACCTTAGGGTGTTATACCAAACCCAAGAGGCCATTAACACTAAAATACTTATAACTAATCTTTGCTGGGTTTTTAAAATCCAGTTCATCTTATTATTTGATGTGACTAAAATGTATGTAGACATTATTGTAATTTCTGGTGTGAAAACATATGGTCCACTGTGATAGACAGAAGGTCTGGCCCAGCAACACATGCATCTAGGTGTTTAATGATATTTGATGACTTAAATAAAAAAAAAAAAAAAAAAACTCAGTTTTCCAAATCATTACTTAGATTCAAAGAGGCAGAGATCCAGCTGCCTTACCACATTTTCTGCACATCATTATTAAATTCACATATTAAATGTTCTTTTTAAAGAAATTGTCATCGAAGACCTTCAGAATCAACCACACCATGCTGTTGTAACCTTTATGTTCCCTCTTCCAAAGTTTTAAGTGGAGATCTAAAAACAAAGCAAAAGCCTAGACTGTTCAGACCAATGCGTACATTAATAAAATCAGGCAATATTCATCCCAAATCATTCTGCCTCAAGTTTATGCACAATTATATTTGTTTGTAATTAATGTATTATATTGTCATAAACAATGGTTTTAGTAAGAGTCGCCATTCTTATATATACTCAGGATTGTGTTTATACCTTATCTGGAAGTCAGAAGATAGTGTTCATTCTGCTTTATGGAGTAAATTTTTTGGTGATTTTGAGGAAGCCATATATTTGTAGTGAGCCCCATTCCCTCTTACTGTAAAAATGGAATCCTACCCCTGGGATCTCTCAAAATGGTCATAAAATCAAAGATGACAGTGTCAAAAAAAGAATACATTTAGTGTTTTTTTTTATAGGGTCTATTTATGACTACTTTTATCTGCTTACACACAAATTCCTTTCTTGTTTTACGGTATCCACACTCATCCATTCATTCAAAGACGGATATCTTGAATCATGTACTCTATTTAACCTTCTCAATTGTTCAGATGAAGAGATGTTCACCCATCAAATGGAAATGACAAACCAAGGCCGCACCTCTAATTGGTGGTGGAACCCGGACTGAAACTCAGTCCTCTGGTCCTCCTGCTCTTGGGCAACTGCATCCAGTTAGTTTCTCAAAAAACATCCCTTACTTTTGAAAGGCATGAAATGCTGCTAAGACAGAAATACAATCTGAAATGAGACTCTGTTTAAGAATGTTCAAGATGACACATAATATGCTCTCATTAAGCATGTGAAAAATGTAAAGGGACAGTACTCTCCTAACTATATTTTTATTCAAAGGTTGTGGGCCACACACGCTCCATATAACCCTAGAGTCATGATACTGATGAGTAATTTAGGTCTAAAAAACTAGCTCCTTATTTGTGAATCATTTCTATACGTGTTTGGTGAGAACGTTAAAAGAAAATCTAATAACTTACAGGATACTCCAAAGGCACACAGGTTGTAGAACTTTGTTGGCATGAACAGTGGCTCTGAGAATCACCCACGGTGCTCTCGTCGCAATAGAAACAGACAAGTGCTTCACCTGTTTGTTTTTAATTTCCCCCTTTCCACACTAGTGTAAATATTTAGGGAATTCAGAACACTTGAAAAAAAAACATATTTAATGAATCACTAACACTCTGTTAAAATCCTGCTTACGGTGATTTAACAGGGAGTGTCAGGTCTTATTATTTTTTTAAAATACTTTCAAAAAATTAGAATCTGCTTTTATTACTTCCAAGTTCCAGAAGCATATCATACCCTTCCACATCCTCACCTCCTGGAGTTCAGTGTATAATGTCTGGGGGGTGGGGGGTGGAATGCTTTCAACACGGAGGCAAAGACAAGGAAATGCTCTTAATGCTCCTTTGGAGAAACAACATGTTGTAACCAGGGCACTTACTTCCATGTTCTGAAGACTTTCAGGAGCCAGACAGATGCTTTGTCTATGTGCTATTTGACTAACTGCATCCTCAGAAGAGACTGTAAAACTGCATTTAAGTCTGACATCCTCCCAGGCTAAAGTGTTGAGTTTATCAAATAAACAAAAAGAAATCAATTACCTTTGCAGAGATATCACTGAGTGTGTCTGGGTGGTGAGTGGAGGGAATCCCCATCAGGCTTTTTACTTCACAGAAAAGCTAAGATAATGTCAAGGAGAAGCGGAGCACTTCAAAGAATGCTGAGGAAACAGACTGGATTGCATTTCGTTTTAGGTTTCCACTTTATTCATTGGCATTTTTGCATGAAGGTTAACTTTGGGGTCAGAAGAAAACAAGGAAAGAAAGGAACACAGACTGAATTGTCTAAGTGGACAGATCACTGTGTTAGACCTTCTCTAACCCTAAAATGCTCGCACTTCGGCAAGTGGCCTTTTTTTCATTTTATTTTTTGTTCATTTGGTATCTTCTTGCAGAATTATAACTCTAGTAGTGCTGAAGATAGCTGGCTCAACTGTTTGTGTTCTCTTTTGAGTTTCATTTGACACGAACGATCATCAAGGCCAAATTTGGGACCCTACGAACAGTTCTCAGTTTATTCACTTGGTGAATTGACTCAGTTCTGGGTCAGCGTGCCTAGGTGAGTCCATCCAAAGTTAGCTTAGCTGCGTGGGTTGAAGTAAGACAAGTAGGCAGCTCTTCTCAAACCAAACTGTGAAGACACGACCATTAGTGATACATGCTTTTTCAAGAGAAAAAAAATGCCTCAGAAACAAAGATTCAAACTGTGAAATCCTCAGTAGCCTTAAGGAGCTGTGTTGATAATTGCTTTTAATTAAATTTCACAGTCAAGCTATGGAATATAAAATGCATGTGGATGCGGATAGTTGCTAGGGAGGTCGGACTATAGCAAAATGTGTTTTGTTGTTTTAACTTTTAATTTTCTCTCACCAATCTCTCAGGTGTTTGGAACGTCAGATCAATTTTTATTTTTGATATATCGTCTCTAACTTGGATATATTTGTTCAATGCTTTAGTTTCATTAAAAGCTTTCCATTTTGTTTTTCATGGGGATTTTAACTTCTAGATGATGAAGATTTTTATAGTTCTAATCCCCTTTTACTTAACTTAAAAAAATTATGTTAGATAGTTGTGAAATGATAAAAATAAGGGCAAGTTTAATATGAATTTGATGTTTGTTTAATGTTGGATGTTAGCTGATGGCTCCTATAGAAGGAATATAAAAATACAAGGTATTTTTTGCTAACTTCTCAGAATACACTGACACCTACTAAATTGTCATGTTAAGAGGAAACCCTTTAGGTTTTGTTCCCTTTCTGCCTTTTAATCCTTATGAGGAAAGTTTTTTAAGCCAACCTATAACCCCAAATGTAGACTAATCCAGAGTTGTGACACAGTAACTATTTAGAACTATTTGGTAGTAAACATAATTATTATTATCATTCCAGAGATTTTCTTGTATTGGTCTCGAGAAAATAGTAAATAACATTTTCATTGTAAGTTGCTTGACAAATAATAATTTAGCAAAGTATTAGATCCAGAGGTTAAATGCTCAACATGACAGACACATCTCTTGCCTTATTGCTTACAATATAGTGGGAAATACAAACTATTAAGCAGGTGATTATAATGCTATGTGCTGAGTGTAATTGTTACATAAATACGAACCTAATCTGTATTTAGGGCATCAGAAAAGGCTTCTGGGGGAACGGCTGCCTATGCTACAACCTGAAGGTTAGGCAGAGAAAGTCAGGACAGCAATGAGATGGGAAAAGGGTCGAGGATGGAGATAGGAAATGGGAAAGAATGTTCTAGATGGAAGGAAAAGCCTTACAAAGCCTTTATTTTAAAGACAGCATGATGTGTTAAGAGAAGCCAAAAATAGTTCAAAGCCTAGATGTGGAGGAGGATTTATCAAGGGATGAGTCTGCAAAGATTAGCAGGGTGTGGAAAATGAAGGAGCTGATAAGACATGTTAATGACTTTGGAATTTAAACTGCTGGCAAAGTGGAACCACTGGGGACAGCAGGGGGAGGGCTTGGGAGCGGGTGTTAAACAGGATGGCGATATAAGGATTACTCTGGTTTTACTGTTGATAACAAATTGAAGGACAGAGCACTGAGAGGAAGGAAACCAGATAGGAAGTAATTGCAGTTATCTGTGGAGGGGCCTTAAGTAATGGAGAAGTTTTATGGATTAAGAGGAGGGTTGAGTTGTAAAATATTTAAGACATACTTAACACCAGGATTTGGTGATTTATATAATATATAGTCAAGAGTGGTGTCCAGAGTGTAGCTTAGAGGGTTGGAAGGTGGGATATCTAATTCACTGAAAAAGTAAATTAGATGTTGACTGTTACTATTCTTGCCATCATGGTTTTTATTTATTTTTTATTTAATATTTTATTGAAATTTCTATCCTGTCACTTTCAACCTTTCAAATCCATACACTTTCCAAGTGGCTTCGTAAGTTATCTATAGATGAATTTGCTTTTTATCCAACGTGACAGCTCTAGAGTTGAGCACATTTACATTTGATTGTGGAGGATGAGGGGCAGTTACTGATATATTTGAACATACTCTGTCATTTTATATGTGCTTTGATCTTATTTTGACTTCTGGGCTTTCGTCTTTGTTTTTTTACTTTCTGATAGGTCCAGCAATTTATTTTAAAATGTTTTCTTTTTTTCCTAATTTAGCAGTCTAATTTTTATTTTATTTTTAAAAATTTCTTTTTATTAATGGATAGTTGATTTACAATATTAATTAGTTTCAGGTGTACAAATAGTGATTCAGATTTGTATCGATTATACGCCATTTAAAGTTATTACAAAATAATGGCTATATTTCTCTGTATAATATATCTCTGTGGCTTATTTAGTTTATACAAAACAGACACACAGATACAGAGAATAAATGAGCGGTTACAAGTCGGGGGGAGAGAAGCAGAGAGGGGCAAGACAGGGGTATGGGATTAAGAGATACAAACTGCTATGTATAAACATATTTCATACTTTCATTTCTCATTTGTAGTTGCTTTTAAAGAGAGGGTTATTTACCATGTAGCAACGTAATTCTGTCAGTAAAAGAAGGAGTCTCAAGTGTCTTTCATCCTTCATCTTTTACTGTCCATTGGCCCATTCTCTGTCTATAAGTATATACTCAGATTTACCCAAATATAAAAACAGCCTTCCCTTGACCCCAAACTCCCCTACAAGCACCTGTCTCATGACTTGACCTCTTCGCTACCAAATTTCTTGAAATGCACTTTGTGTTTGTTTTAGCCCACCACCCTTTCACTCCCATCTCTGGCCGCATAGCTTCTGTCCTGAACAGGCAAATGAAATACCTTTCTCAAGCATCAGTCCTGCAGTTACAAGCCACAGACTCGGCGAACTTCTAACCCTCTATCTTCTTTTACGCTATAGGATTTTGAAAACTTCCTAACATGCCTTGATTTTAAGTTTTCTCCTTACCTTCCGATGCTAAGCTTATTTCACTGTAAGACAGTTACTTGTATACCCTAAAAGCACCAAATTCTGTTCATTAGTCTATCTTCCACAGGCATCACATAGTTTCTGGAACATATGAGGATTCCAGTGTGCATATTTTAAACAAATATTTTAAAATTTCAACATAACAAAATATTTCACAAGATTGTAATAATATGTTCTAGCTTAGTGTTTTTCTGTTTTACAGATAGACAAAAGAGGAATTTAGCTAAATTTTAAAGGCTAAATTTATGGTAGAGAAATCCAGAAATCTGTAGATCATGGTGAAAGGGACAATTTCACTGAAATTTCTTCTATGACATTTTCCATAAGCTTTCTTAATTTATATTTTAAATATTTTGCTTTTTATTGCTACTTATTATACTCAGATCTATGTTATAAATCAGTTTTGTATACATTTCAATTCAT
Organism: Camelus bactrianus; assembly: GCF_048773025.1. Lineage (NCBI taxonomy): Eukaryota > Metazoa > Chordata > Mammalia > Artiodactyla > Camelidae > Camelus > Camelus bactrianus. Next base: position 56,472,661 of record NC_133552.1, read on the forward strand.
TTTGTGGTGGTGGAAATTGTTGTGTTTATATAAACATCCCCTAGAGCACAGTGCCTTGAAAATAACTGTTGGCTTGTATTTTTTTTATTTTCTGTATTTTAATTACTTAAATTAACACTTATTAAAGGAAGTGTCACACACATAAATATCTTCATGCGTGCACTATGGAAGATAATTCCCGAGACTGCTGTGGCTTTCAGAAGACAAAGTCATCAACAAACATTCAGTGACCTTAATATGAATTTACTCTGACCTACCCTCCAGTTTGTTGGCTGTGCTGGCATAGGGCTCTGCTGACTGGAGTGAAAGAGGAGCTCTAAACATATAAACCTTCCATTTGGACTGTTTTCCCAACCAGCGTTTCCAGTTTCTCATGATCACTAAAGGTTTCCTGAGGCCATTTTTTAATTAAGAAACTTGTTCTTATCTACACCAGCGGAACCTCTGGCTTCTGAGGACTGGAAGCCACTAGCTTCTTTACCTCAGCTCTCTGAGAACACTTTATGCCCAGATTGCACCCAAATTCCTGAATGAAGAATCAGCAAGATTTCCCGAATGCTTGTATTGCTACACTTCCTAGAAGAATAGAAAACCACGAATGTTGATGAGAAAAACAAATCTTTATTACATCTCTTTCATGCCAGGCAGTGCTGGGTTCCAGGAGAGAGAACAGTGGGACAGAGACGGCCACTTTTCTGCTTTCATGGGAGCCTTCCCTAAGTAATCAGATAAACGCATGTCAAATCACAGCTGTGATCATCCTGGGACTTGACCTGGTGTGAGTTCCGGAAAAAGGAAGCTTGAGCGAAGATGGAGAGTGAGGGAGAGTTAACTGTGGGAAGGCTTCTCATGAGGCCTTCTAAGGAGGCTCTGAGGTTTTTGTTTTGGTTAGGTTTTGCATTGTTTTGGTTTCAAAGACATTGACTAAGGCTAAATTATACAATTAAGGAGTGAGGAATCCCATAGAGAACATCTGGATTACTTCACAGCTGAGGTACCAAAAATAGAAGCAAATGTTTTGACAAATTAAACCAGGGAGGCACAACACAACCTGCCCATGAGAGCTCCAGGCTTATCAAGGGCCAAGGGACTTCTTTCGTGGTTGTACTGTTGAGGGTGAAGCTAGACTGGTTTAACAAGAAGAGTCATATTAATTCATTTGCTTAAAGAAGAAGGTGTTTCTTGAGTTATGATCTGATTGAGCAGTCAGGTCTGTGGGAGACTCTGCGATGTGAAATCATTCAGGGATGTGTCCTTCCACCACCATACTGCAGCATCATGCAGGGAACCAGCGCCACCTGCACAGCCAAAGCAAAACCAGCGTGGGTTCCAGAGAGGAAGAAGGGGAAAGACAAAGTACAGGACGTAGTCCACTGTCTTAAGGACCAGGTCTCCAAATGGAAAACATGACTTCTTAAATTCCTCCACTGGGGAGAAGTTAGTTATATGAACATACGGAATTTTAAAAGGAACTGAGGAAATATAGTTTGCCCATGTGCTCCAAAACAAGACTAGATTTTGATTGTTAACCTGTGTCTCCACATCATGTAGATAATTTTTTTTTCCACAAGTGAGTAAATTGAATGTTGACTAAAAGATCCTAAAGTAGGGGAAGGTCTATAGATCAGTGGTAGACTGTATGCTTAGCATGCACAAGGTCTTGGGTTCAATCCCCAGTGCCTCCATTAAAAGATAAATACATTATTTTTTTAATTCATTTGAAAACAAACAAACAAAAATGAATTTAAAAAGAGGAAAAATATTTTTAAAAAGGGAACTTTTTTTAAAAGATCATAAAGCATTGTCAAACATTATTTTTTAATGTAAGTCCGTGACCAATGGCAAGTTGGTTTATAGAATTTTATTTGAGGTCATCATTCTTAAAAACAAAATTTAAAAAGAACTCTTCACTTCCTAAAATATTTTGGGGGAGCTCTATGTAAAAGTTATAATTGTTTCAGAAACAGATATTTAAGTGTTCAAGTGATTTAACACAATATTTTAAAATACCCAACATATGCATTAAAAATTGAAGACTGCACAAATTAAATAAATGGCATAGACTATAAGCAGGCTTTATGAATTAGCACAGCCAAGTGCTCTTTAAAACCTTGAGTCTCACATCTTCCCTTTCCTGGGCATCTAGAACTTTCTAAATTATATGTGTTTTCCCCTCAAATTACCCCTTTGTAGTAGGACAGATTTGAAGCAAAACGTCCTGAAATTGCGCTTTGTATGGAGTAATTCAGTACTCACTGGCATTCTCATGATAATGTTGCCAAGTTCAGGGAAGAATTGAATAGAAATAAATAAGCTGTTGTATATTAGTCAGAAAAATTACCTTTTAATGAGCGTTTACAACATATGTTAAAAGTCCGGCACCTCTCAGGAATTTTATCTCAGTGTTGCTGGTTGGTAGGCGCCTAGAAAGAAGACGATATTGATTACTACGTGTTTTTATTTTATACTTACTTTTCAATATTCCACGTACAGACTTTTCTAGGCGATGCAATGGCTCCTTTTTCTCATCAGCATTCGCGGTTCTCTGTTCATCTAGAAAGTGTAGCTGTAAGTGCGTTCGTGGAATCTTGCTGATTCTTCGCTAAGGAATTTGAGTGCGATCTGGGCATACACTGTTCCGGTGCTTTCAACATCCCTGAATGTCAACCCCAACCCTCGGTCCCATTAAGTTGTTACCCAGACGGATGGCTGAATTATTGAACACATGAATTCCATGCAGCCTTGATTAGAGGCTTATTAATCAACCTCTTGGCGTGTAGGTCAAAAACCAATTAAAACTTTGTGACTGGAATGTATGATTAAGAAACAATTAACTACACAGTTTCAGAAAAAAAGAAAGGGAAACCAAACGTGCTGAATTATTTGCTCTTTTTTGCTCTTTCCTGGACTCTACCAGAAGTGCGCTTATCATCATCAATCCTACATTATTACCGAATTTATAATTTTTTAAAAAATGGTTTGGCTGGTCAAAAGTATATTTGTCTCAAAGCAAATACTTCACTTGTCACTATGGCTTATTTAAAATACCATTGTTCTAGCTCTAGTCCTGGAGTTCGTTGTTTTCTTCCCTAAAATAAATTATGCATGGTGTTTGAGGGAGGCTTTGAGCCTCAATCAGTTTTGGCAAGGAGCAGTATTTTGCAGATAGTTAAATTAGAATTCTGTCTGTAATTTATCCCCTTGAAACATTTCTGCATCAGAGAGATTCGAAAAATAAATGAGCAGCCGTATTCACTCGTTTCGCAAAATATACTGTTAGGACACCAAGGGGGAAAACATTTGCCTGGATTTTTTTTTTTTTAAAGGTAGCAAAAAAAGATACATAATATTAGTTCTTTAATCAGTAATATAAAAGAACTAGAAAATTAAGTAGTGCGATCTGATGTTAGTATTGTATATTAGAGTAAACATAAGGTAGTGCAGGAAAACATTTTAAATTCACTTATGTTGAAATTTTTAAAGTTGTATTTTCTATAAAGTTATTTAAAAAAATTAAGCTTTTTTGTAATTTAGTCTAATTTGGATCAAATTTGGATCAAAGTATTACTCCTTCCTTTTGCTTTTGTAAGTATGTAGATTGTCTATAGATGAATATTGAAGCAGGTTCTTTCCCCTGCCAAGGGCTCTGTCTGCTCTCTCTTTTCTGCAGTGTTCAGAGAGCGTGAAAGTTGGCAGTGACTTTGAGGGCCTGGAACGCAAGTCCTAGATAACGTAGCACGACTTTTGCTGTTTGTTTCTTTACTAGGATGGCGACATCACATTAGAGTTTTCTTATTTTGCTTTTTTTCCTCTTTGCTTTGAATTTTGTTTTGTTTTGTTTTGGCATTCCTCCAGAATAGAATGACTGTCATCTTGGCTAGGAAAAAATCCAAGGTTCAGTGGTATGACACAATGTGCATTTCATTTTATAACTATTTCATGAATTATTAACTCTCATGTGTTTTGTCCCAAAGTAATGACTTCGGTTCATGTGAAACTGACTTCCCTAAAAAAAGTGGCTATACTTTCTTTGGAATTCCTGTCAAATCTTAAGGACAGTTGTTTTTTAAATAACTTCAGGAGTTGACAGTGTTTATGCTTTGCAGATGAATTTAATATTCTGAAACTTCCAAAATTTTAATGACTTTACCTGGTTGTATGGAAAACGTACCTGGAGGATAATAGTTGGGGAGGGACCAGAAAATAATAAAATTAGATACACGAAAAGAATTTTGGGATTTTTATTTTTGTCTTTTGAAAATGATGTCATAGGAAAAGAAATATAAAACTCTCTGTCCCTTTTTATCCAGCTGTTTTCCCAAAAAGCAAGTTACTTTTAATGATTATGTTCAAGAGTAGAGCAATGACGTCAAATTCATTATCTGCCAGTGATACCTATAATTCTGTTTATAGTAGACTGAATGTAGTAGCTCATGCTAGAGAAATAATACTCGTTCTTTAAGATTTTTAAGATGCTGCCTATACTCTGGTCCCTCTAAGAGAATGAAAGGGGATAGAAAAGAAAATTAGGAACAGCAGACATAAAAATAAGAACAGACATACATTTTGGATTCTTCCCCTTCCAATAGAAGACTGGAAGGGGAAGATAGGAAGGCAGGAGATTCTAACCCTGATCCCTCATACTGTCTGCAGCTCTGCTCAGTCCTTTCAAGACTGCATGCGTGTCTTTAACCAGATTTGAGAACGTTAGAGGCATTTTCAGATTTGAGAAAAAAGTAATAGGATAGTTTTCCTTGATAAGGTCTCCTTTCTGTAGTTCAAGGTGCTCTGTCTAGTGGACATGAGAGAATCAATAACTGGAGCCACATAGATTTTTTAACATTACTTTCCCGTTATTTATCACACTTTTGAAAGCAGACAGAACAAAATTCTAATCCATGTTCCATCAAGTATTAATTTTTTTATTTATATGTTATTTATCGTCCATCTTTCTCCCTTTCACTCCTACGTGGACTGGCATGTTAGCGCTATGAAAATAAGAATAGTATCTGTTTTGGCCATTTTTGTTTCAAGTGCCTAGAAGAGTAGCTGGCACATAGTAAGTGATCAGTAAACATGCATACATAGTGGAATAAATATATTATTATTGATATTAGGATATTTAATTTGCCTTTCATGTACTCAGTTTCCTTATCTGAGAAAATGGTTTTAATAATACTTACCTTATAGACTTGTGAATTTTAAAGTAGATAGCATTTCTAAAGTTCTCAGAATAGTGCACATAAGTGCCTAATGAATGTTAGTGTCAATGTTAAAAGTTACATACATGATTCATGCAAATATAAAATAAATGCCTGTGAAAAACGTATTTAACTTATTAATGGGAAACCAGCAAGATGTCAAAGCTGGCTTTAAGGGCATTTGAAGAACTGGGCATTTATTGACATTTTACAAGTAAAGACTATTAAAAAATATTGATATGCAACTGGCTAATATATTACAGAATTATTTTTCTACTAGACAGAAATCTATAGCTTGATGCATAATTTCCCAGGATCTGGGCTGTAAACAAATAGTAAATAGTAAAATCACTCTCTGAGAAAATTCGGTAATACTTTGATGTGTTGTTAGAAAGTACCTCAGTATGATGCTGAAAAGATATGCTTTAATCTCTTTTGCATTACTTTTTCTTAGGAATATTTTTCTTAATAATAATTTTTTTTTTTAAGAGGGAGCTCATTGCATTAGTCTCTCCTGCATTAAACCTTCACAAATGCTTGCAGGGTGGGTTGGGAGGGGTGTCTACACAAGGGATGCCAGTAGTAAGCGAATAGATTGATTGAATATGATTGTTGGATTTTTTTTTCTCCTGCTACTGAATTGTAGTTCTGACTGTATCTATGGCCACAGAACAAAGTGTTCTGAAAATCAATACACAGGTATAGATAAACAGGTGTATATTGATAGATGAAATAATCACAACACAGGTTTCACCCGCTATTGGAAAGTAGAGCGTTCCTGTGGAACCCTCTGTAAGCCAAAGTGGTCTAAAGCGAAGAAGCAAGTACCTTGGGACTCATCTTGCCAACAGATGCACAGAATAAATCCAGATAAAGCACAGACGCTCACAGACACAGTTCAAAGCTTTGGTGGCTTGCTGCTGAGATGCTGGATGTAGTTCCCAGGGAAGGAGCTTGGTGGCGCCATTCCCCCTGCTCAGGTGCAGGCCGCCTCCAGTAAGGGGCTGGCCGCAGAAAGCGCGTCTGAACACTATTTTCTCTTTTCACATTTTTCATAAAAGCAAAAAATCCTCTACAGAATTCTCTCAGTTAGCAACGTGGGTCTTTCATAAAGCAAAGCGGCATGAAGTGAACTTTCAAAAAGCAGGGAACACCTGTATAACCCGATTAGGACTCACTGTTCATACTCACTCTAGAGTCTAAACGAATAGTATTTATATTTGATTAAAAAGTAATTTAAAAAAAAGTAATTGAAATGATTTTCTGAATTATTCCCTCTGTGTTATTTGTGGATGTTAACTTAATGTTCTATTTCTGAAAGTTTAAAAATATCGATAAGGTTTTGAATGTTACCGTATATAGCAGGAAAATAACAGACTTCAGCGCTGTTGCATGCAGATAAACTACCTAAACAGATAATTACACATAATTACGGTCTCTACGAGTTTTACTTTTATGTAGTTGAATTAGTAGAGTTCCTCCCGCATTTTAGAATTTTAAAGAAACTTGGATCATGTAGCCTTACTTTCTCATTGTACAAATTGAAAGTTTGGAATCCATACAGATTAGTTACTTAAGAACAGTTGCTCAGCTGAGATTGGAATATGGCACTTCTTTTCTGGCTTGCCTAGAAGTTCTTTATTTTCTTAAACAAAATCTTAAATCGTAAGTGGTTTCCCTTCATCTAATAAGTGTGTTATTGAACTTGGGGGGGGGGGGGGGGCGGAATTGTCCAATGTGAAGAAAGGATGCTCCAATGAATGATGTTTCAATTCAGCTTAAAGTAGAAAAACTCTCACCCAAAACTTAACGCGCGTGTGTGTGTGTGTGTGCGCACGCGCATATGCTGAATCTGGGCCCAGACTTCTGTTGTGTGACCCTGTCTATGAGACGTTGTATAGAGGTGTAATTCCAACACACATTTGTTATACATGATCATTGCTATCTTCATGACTTAGCTTTGTTCCCTCTGTCTAGCTTATTTCTTTCCATTTTTTCTGTGCTCTAACCATACTGCATAGGCATCAATTGTTCTGTTCTTTATATATAACCTGTCTCGTGCCTCTGTGACTTTACATCTTCATTCCCTTTGCCTTGAATTCTTCTCCACCTTGAAGAACTGCTTTCTTGACATGTCAGAGTGGCTTCTACATGCAGTTTCTCCTGAATTCCCACCCCACCAAAGTGTTAACTGCTTCTCTTTACGAAAGATTCTGTGCATTATTCTTTGCTGATTATCATACGGCATGCTAGTTTATTGTTTGTATTTGAATATCAATTTCCCATGACCCCGAGCAACTTGAGTGCAAAGGAGGCAGCCAAATCTTCAAAATCCTGGAAACAAGCAAAAGGCTTAGCACATGCAGGCACTTAGTCCCTTTATCAAGAGGAGGGCAGATTATGAAAGGAAAAATACTAATTTGCAGTGGAGAAACTTGGAAGCCACCGTTTTAACCAAGTAATCAAAGTTAATATCACATTTAAATATCAGGGCAAACTGACATCAGGTATTGCCTGATGGGATGTACTGAAGACAACACATCAACATTTACATAGTATTCCTGCCCCCAGTGTCAGACCACCCCAGACTGAGGGGCATTCTACAAAATAACTGGCCTGCTGTTTTCGAAAATGTCAGTGTCACAAAAGACAAAGTCTAAGGAACTGCTCAATATTAAAGAGAAATAAAAATTTGGAAGATGAATGCAATGCGTGACGTGGGTCATGTTGAAGGGTTACAAGGAACATTATTAAGGTAACTGGTGAAATTTTAATCAAGTAATAGGTAAAAATATGGTAACAATGTTAAATTTCTAGATTTTCATAATTGCACTGTTGTTTTTAAGTGAATATCTTTTTTCCCATGAAAATACACTTCAATATTTAATGATAAGAGAAAAAAAGAAGACGGAGGCATGGGAGGAAAGATGAAGGGAGAATGAGGGGTGGTTAAAAGCAAGAGAGATTCTGGCTCTAGTTACTACCTCAGACAAATCGTTACCTCTTCCCTTTGCAGCTTTCTGAATCGGGGAAATAATATCTTTCTGTCTGACAGGTATTTGTCCTAAGATTCAAAAGAAAGGTAAAAGAAAAACACTAGAAATAGCCAGATCTTTTGTTTTCCTAGATGAAACTTTATCTAACCTCCATTTACTATTCGGTGTGTAAGCGAAAAATAACAGTGCCTTGTGCTAAGACCGGTTAATGTAATGGACCTGAGCTGGTCCCAGTAATGAGGTTCGTGCTCCTGCTGAGTTGACCAGCTTTCATGCATAAAACTCTATGAGGCACAGGCAACTAGTCTTAAAATGGATTTTATTAATGCCTTTAAGTAAAGAAAACATAAGATTCACACTAGTTAGAGTATATCAAGATTTGAGTGGTATTAAAATTGAAGTTCAACATAAAAACTACCTTAACAATTCCTTGGGCAAAGTTGAATTTTCTGCTTAAAAACAAACGAACAAAAAGCAAGTCAAGTCATCTGTTGACCTTTGAACTAATTTTTGAGCTAAACTACAATGGGTGCCATGTAAACAGAACACTCTGATTTCATAGGTGCTGTAGATATTTGATCATTTAAAGAACAACTATTTTATGAAAGAAAATAAAGAGCGTTTTTATTTCACCCTACCGCAATTAATCCAGACAGCCCATTAATTGTTTCTGAACGATTTCACAAAGCAGTACTACCCAGTTTATCCCATAATTCACGTTTCCCCCCAGTGAAGCCTTGGTAAGAGTCTATAAACGGTTTCCAATTTCAGCTAGGGAAAGCATCTAAAAAAATATTCTCCTTTCTTTAAAACGTTAGACGCTGTCTTTAAACTTTAAAACTATCTTGCTTTGTCAAACTGTCTTGATGACAATTCCGAGATAATAAACAGCACCTCAATTATTTGTTTCACTAAAAAGTGTCAATTTCACTGTGTCACACCGAGCAATCTTAGACCCATATTCCTACTGCAAATCTAGAACAACATTCAGACCTAAAGAGGGAAAAAGAGGATTTGACAGCATTACATTTCCACTTAATCTGAGTATATCTCTCTGCTCTGAGAAGTCATCGTCAGTGCGTCCTGCAGACTACGCCAAAGTCACAGAAGTCCCTGGACAGTCCATACCTTTCTAAGAGGTATCTGGACATCTAAAGTCATTTTATGGCCGTAATAAAATCAAGTGTTGCTTCTGCAGAAAGAACTAAGATTAAGGGCAGACAGGATTCAATTTCAATAAAACAAGTGCATTAAAAATAGAGTTAAAAGCAGTGACCACCAATGAACTAATAGACTTAATTGTGGAGGCTTGATCCCAGTGAGTGCCTTGTGCAAAGTGAAGCCTTTCCTTTCCTTCTCGCAAGGTCAGTCTGTGATCCCAGGACTGGATCACTCACTGAGAGTCAGAGGTCTCCCATCTTTGTTCTCTTTTCACTTTGTCTAGAAACAGTTGTTGGCATTGGCGTTTACAACCAAAGTCTTTGCAACCAACATTTCAGGAAACGGATATTCAAGGCAAGGACATGGAATGCTTCAGTTGCAACAAAGTGATCCATTTTAAATATTTTCCTGTGACAAAAATCCACTCTCAGAATTCCATTGTATCACTCCTAAATGTCTATGAAGTGGAGTTGGTCAAACAGGTGTTCAAGACTCTTCTTGTTACATTTACCAGGCCAATGTTCTTTCCCTTTGCAAACACCGTTTTATAGCCCTGTGATTTTTAAATAACTCTTCAAAAAGTTTTCACATTTTTTAGAACATTGAAAAATTCAAGTTACAGGACTTATTCCAAAAAAACTTCTCTAATAGATGTGAAGGAGAAATTCAAATTATTGTTAAAAGACTGAAGTCATTCAATGCTTTCTCTTAAAAACATGTGTCTTTCTCTCAGGCAGTATAACTAAGAAGTGTTTCCAGAGGCAGGGAACTTGTGTTTTTTGGTGTGTATTTTACGCCAGTGTATAAAACAGGATGTTCCTACTGTTTCTACTTCTATGAGATCCCACATATTTTAGAGCTTAAGTTTTACAAAAGTTTCAAAGAATCAACCATGAAAATTGCACAGTAGGCTTATTTGCATTGGGTACAAGGGAGAATATTTTTAGCTCAGAGCTATTTTAGACATGACTGGGTAAAAGTGAAACTCCCTTACTATCCCAAAAGTATGCATACATTTCTAAAATAAATAATGGAGAATGAAAAAGGTATGAAGAATAATACTGCATTTGGAATTAGCTCTTTTCTCTAAGCTCTTTGAAGGGAGGTTAACGTGGGAAAGGGCATCCCTGTTCATGGCAGCCTGAATGCTGATAAATAATACACAGTGCTAGCCATTATCACCTCATTTCAATATTTATTGAAAACTGCCATTTCAGAACAATCAAAGCACATCACGAATTGTGCTTTTATCTACATTTGGGTAAATTTTCCATAAATATTGAAGTTTCAGTCATTATCATTAGAATAATTTATTATTAACCTCCTGGAGACTTGAATACATATAGAAAATGATACAAATCTTACATCATAAGATTTATCTATTCTATTCTTCATAAGGTTGATCCAAATAAGAGAATAAATTATTCAATGAGGCCAGTAGAACCTATGTGACTGAGAGGACTGTTTCTGAGAAACATAAAGGTGTGCAGACGTGTGCCTGATGACATCATGTTTCTCCACGTGTGTACTGTTGTTTCGTGGCAACTCTTGCATCAAAGACGAACACATCCCTCCTCTCGCGGAGTTTCAGGACCCTCATGTTGGCCTGTGGACCCAGCATTGCATTACAGAGACCCTCTTAGGCAGAAAGTGTATTTATTCTCCCAACAAAATTGACCCATCTAATCAGTGAAAGAATACTATTCTTGTCTATTCTATGTTAGATGTTATAAAGGCACAAGGTGTTTATATATACATATATATATATATTTTGTTTGTTTTAATTACAGGAATACACTGTTTCTTACATTCATTGCCCTAAAGTAATTTATGATCCAGTGGGAAAAAAATGGACACATATAGTGTGCTATAATAAAAGTAAAAATAATAACAGATAATGTTTAATTGGGGAATTCTTGTAAACACTTCACATGCGCTAATCCTTATAACCCACCTAGTGGATGCTATCGGCATCCTCATCTTACAAATGAGGAAAAGGAGATGCAGTGCAGTTAAGTGCAAAGGGGTATTGCCAAGGGAAGGACACCTAATTTTGTCTAGACGGTTCAGAGTCTGATAAAGAATGGCCTGATAGGAGCGATGAGCTTGAATTAGATTTCTGAAATGAGCAGGGATGGGCAAGATGAGGAAAATTAATCAGAGAATTGTTTCACAAAGTGTGAAAAACTCACAGAGATATGAAAAGATGTGTCATGTTCAGGAATCTCCAAGTGAGTGTTTGGTGTGCCTAGTACGTAAGACAGAGGGGAACACAAAAAATCTGAGAGTTATTTATACAACATCAGTTGGCTGTACACCAGAAACTAACACAACATTGTAAATCAACCATACTTCAATTAAAAAAAAAAAGTTTAGAAAAAAGGAATGAGGCCAGAGAAGGCTTGGTTTATGGTGAGTTCTGTGTCCTCTGCTAAGGAGGGATTTTCAGCAAAAGAGTCAATCTTTTAACCTTACCAGCTCTCACTCAAGAAATGTCCTCAGGACAATGTATTCTTGTCCCATCGTCTTGCTCTTGTGCTTCTTGACTGACCAATACCAATCAAATTCTACATAAATGAGTATTTCACTAAATTGTTCTCCAAAGATACTTGAATTTTTAAAGAAATATTTGAAGATGACAAAGCCTTTGTGTTTTCTAATATTAGAATCTCAGGTCAGTATGCAGAGTGATGAGGTGATTTGGCATAGAGAAACCATCTTCCTACCACTGTCCGTAATTAAGATGGTTGGTTACATGAAATCACAGTACAGTGGCAAGTAAGAGGTACTAGGTTCAATTCCCAGGTCTGCTACTCACTGGTCTTGTGACCTCAGGGTAGTCATTGAGCCTTTCCCTCCTTCCATTTCCTCCATAACAAAAGGGGAGAGGGAGGGTCGCAGAGACAAGATCATTTCCAATTGCTTTTCAAGTTCTTACATCTTTATTCTATGATACTAATCTTACCCTACACAAAAGGCAAGTTCTGATTATAAATCTAGATTTCTTTTAGAAGTGTCTTTTGTAAAACAGGTTTAACTCTACTGAGAGGTAAAATGATGATGTGAGCAACTGATTTTTTTTAATAATCTGTACACATCTAACAGGAGTCATTTCATTTAGTAAGCAAACTAAAATGACAGTGGTAATACATTCCTCCTTAAAAGGGTCATATAATTAAATCTGTAAAAATCATTTGATACATATAATTATCTCCATTTTAAATTGAAGGAAGCAGAGTCAGGTAATTTAAGTGACTGTCCAGACTTCTCCTAGCTGAGCAGTGGAAGAGCTGGAGGCTCACCTTCTGTCTTCTGATTCCAAGCTCCCCGCTCACTTGACCACAACAGTTGTTTTATGTTGACAATTACGACTCAGTGATATAGGCAATTTCACAAATGATGGGAATATTCTAACTCAAATAGTGCTAAAAAGATAATAGGCATAAAATCAAATGTATTGATCCCTTAAGCCACAAAAAAAGAAGCTGGCATTTCCAGCAGTGTGTGAGGCACACCTTAGGAAATGCAGAACCATCAGTGCGTCCGCATTTCTACAGACGAGGTGGTGTAGCAGAGACACAAGGGGTCAAGGATGGGGAACCCACAACAGCGGTTACAGAAGGAGCCTGACCTCAAGCTATTTATTTGAGTTTACAGTCAAAATTGATCTTTTATAGGCTTTAAAAGTTATATACCCATCCTGAACATGCTTTTAAAATAAATATATCCAGAGTAGTGTTGGCAGTATGTGTTCTCTGGGATGCTAAAAAATATTTTGCAAAAGGGAGTTGGGTTAAATTTTACAAAGGCAGGAAGACAAACTTCTTAGAGTCTAACTTCATCTTAGTTAGAACATGCTAACTAATGTTTACTTTAAGTCTCTGGGAAGGCTTAGAAGGGTCAGAAAAATGCAGTGTTTCCCAAACTCCTTTGACCAAGAACACTTCCTCCGCCAACCACATATACACCCAGAGAGCATGTAAGGCTAATGCAAAAACCGATATATTCACTTCCCGCCCCCCGCCTCCCAGCAAAATAGAAGAATCCAGAGCAATAATTAGACAAAATTAAGTTTTCTGAAGAATAATATGTTGATACCTACAAGATATTTTAATGTAAAAATTAACATGTGTGCTCTCTTTACTAAACTCCTGCTACAGAAAAACAGAAAGTGAGCTTTCAATGTTTTTAGTCTTCTGCTAATACATAGCAATCAGAATTTACATCTTTAAATCAAATATGCTTATTCAATAAGACTATAGCCTACCCTGGGTACATGTAATTATGCAAGGAAAAGTCTGCATGTATTCTATGGAACATAACTGGTAAACATAAACTGTGTTCAGTGATTTATGAGCGCTTTATTATACTTTCAATATTTAAATATTGAGTAAATTAGCAAGGAATTTATTATATAAATTTGACCCTGTTTTAGTATATTTTAGGAAGTGCATTTTTAAAACTGCCACATCTAGATTTATCACACTGCTGATAATATTGAATATATTTATGCAAAGAATTATAACATTTTATTACTCAAAATTTCAGCTATAAAGATGGACATTGTAATAAGAATGTGACATAAAAAATTTTATAAGACTATCATGAATTTTTATGTACCAAATAGCATCACTTCAAAATACATAAAGCGTTAACGGTATTAACTGTAGGAGAGAGAAAAAGACAGGAAATTATGTTAAAATAGTTTTAATTTCCTTCAATAAGACCATGAAAAATAACATAGGGCAAATATTAACAGAGATGAGGAAAATACAAATAAAATAATATAATACATAAACATACATGTTTATATATTCACTTATGTAAAAAGTAGAATGCTCTTATTTCAAGTGTCATGTCATATTGAAAGAAATCAAGCAGTAAATTCAAAAATGGAAAAGAACACACATAATGCTATAAGACTTTAATAATGAAATTATAAAGTACTGATAAAACTCTTACTATTGGTTAATTTTAAAGTCCTCTATTAAACACCTCTAAACCAAGTGAAAACAAATATGTGTATGCATATTTTTTGTCTTTGTTTTCTTTTTAGATTCCACATGTGAGTGATAGTATAGGGTATTTTTCTTTCTCTTTCTGGCTTGCTTCACTTAGAATGACTATTTCCAGGTCCATCCATGTTGCTGCAAATGGCATTATTTTATTCTTTTTTTATGGCCGAGTAGTATTCCATCGTGTATATATACCGCAACTTCTTTATCCAGTCATCTGTTAATGGACATTTAGTTTCCTTCCATGTCTTGGCTATTGTAAATAGTGTTGCTATGAACACTGGGATGCATGTATCTTTTCAAATTAGAGTTCCCTCCAGATATAGGCCCTGTTTTATTCATCAGGAAACCCAAGACTTACCTTGGATTTCTGGTCTACCAGGCTTCAGCATAATTGTTCCCCACCTGCCATTTTCTGGTGGTTTTATCTCTCTTATTTATTTCTTCTCTTTTCACTAAGAATCTCCTAGTTGCATTTGTTACTAAATAGTCTGCTTAGGTCTTTTGCCTTCCATCCCCATTTGCCAACATGTGAGATTTTCACAAAAGATTCACTTGATAAATGTTTCTGATTTTTTTCCTATCCTAGACATTAACCACACATCTTCAATATTGAACTGGTTACCATGATGATCCAAAAATTGTGCTGTATGTCATTTCAGGGAACTTGTATACATTGCAAAGACTGGTAGTAACATGGCAAGCATTAAACTTATTACCCTTTTTTGGATTTACAAAATTTATACTCAAACTAGAGGAATTATATACTTTACAGGCCTTTAAATTAAAATGGCACCCCTCCCTTTTTTTGGCAATAGCTTAAATGTAAATAGCACCTAATGCCTCAGTTCTGTGAGGCCCTTAAGTCCCCCTCCCATGGTGACAGCTATGGTGAAATTAATGAAAACTTGTCAAACGAATGTTCACCAATGGAATTAAGAACAAAAGCTAAGCTTTCTTCACTTTTTTTTTTAGTCCTTTATGATTCTTAATAACCTCTAAAAATTAAGGCAAATTTCCATAGATATCCTAATTACACAGTTTTCTCACAAATGGCCGTGTCTAAGTTTTTATTAACATGCTTCCTTCTGGCCAAACTAAAGTAGTATTCTTTTCCTCCCAAGTGGTCGTCATGGATAATCTGATCGCTGACAAACTAAAGATAGACTGTTGCAAGGAACGAGAAAAAAGGTGGTAAAATTTTAGATTATTTTGCATCTCCCTGCAACCATGCTTAACATTAGTCAGTTCTTATGATATGATAAACCATAGAAGATTTAAAATTAATAGCTAACTCTTCCTAATATTAATAATGGAGAGCAAGGATAGCATGGATAATTAGATACACCAGTGATTAAATTAAGTCATTTTAATTTTCCTTTCCTCATTTTTTCTAAAGATTGTCATAAGAAGTGATTGCTCCTTTCAAATGACATATTAATAGAGATGCTGTTGACAAACTGGACAACTTCAAATTAAATTGTCAGAAAATGTTAAAAAAAAAAATAAAACAGTACAAAAGGGGAAGTAATCGAAGTGAAGCTTAGTATTCATGTCGCCAGTAATTATACTGACCACATGCATGTCATGACTAGAGACAGCCATGCAAAACAAAGATGGATGTGATTAGGTAATGTGTATGTCACTATAAAAATATTAACTGCTAATTTTTTATCTCAGTGCCATTATTACACTATTAATAGTACTAAAATATCGAAGTAAAACAAATTAAGAATTTATTAAATTTAGTTCTGCCCATATTGGCTCAGATTTTCAGTATCCAAGAGTAAATTCAGTTCCGTCTATGTTAAAATTTTCTTAAAGCACATATCCCTTTATAATATGAAACGCAAAAAGAATTGCAGAGTAATGATCACCAATTTTTCTGAAAATTAAGTTATTCACTTTGTATTTTAAAAAATAAAGAAAATACATAAGGGGCTTTTTGTCAAGCAGTTGTGAATAATGCTTTACTATATCAACAACACATTGTCATTTATCCAGAGATAATATCTGAGAATTGAAAGCCAAAATTACTTCTAACAAATTAGTAATAACTACTAACGTGTTCTTTCATTTCTTCTTAAAGTGGAATATTTCATTTTTATTTCATATTGAATTTCCTTATAGCCCTGATAACTGCATTTTTATTATAGATGCCTTCATATTCACATGCACTAAAGATCATCTATTATTTGAAATAAAACAGCAAAGTTTAAAATATAAATATTTGTTATGTGGGCAAGTTTATGAACTAGCTCACCAATTATTGTTAGGTTGACACATTCTTTGCATAGATAGCGTGTACTTAAACCAACTAACTCATTTAAATTCAGATAACATGCATCTTATAAACATCATGAAGAGCACAAAGATGATCAAGATAAGAGTCTTCTTTTGAATAACTTCAGTTTAATAATGAATCTTGAATCATATATACAAATTTTAAAATGAAAGATAAGATGAGAAGAATTTTGAAATAAAATTTAAAAATCACTATTAAAGATAAAAATGACTGTAGGCCAGCAAATGTAGGAAAGATCTTAGATAAATGACTGCTTAATTATTTGGAGTATGATATGGGTTGGCAGGTAATTCAAATAGTATGTTTTAAAAAATGAAAAGCAAAGCAAAATGGAAAATTTCTGTTTCTACAAAATTGGAAGTTTTACTGAATTGTTAAGGAAATAATACACAAATTGACTCCAAATTAAATATTTTTTGCTAGTCAAAATTATGCTAATAATGCATTGTTTACTTGAATATCATGATGTTTATATTTATTAATAATAGTAATTATATTAGTAATCGACAAGCAGAGGAAGAAAGCATGTAATTCTAAACTAAATAAATCAAGTTGTTACCGCAATTGATTTTATTTAGACAAATAGTAATTAATACCAGAAAAAAATAGCTATGAGAGTTAATATTACCTTTGAAGAACATAACTGGATCAGAGGATGAAAAATAATTGTTTTTATTTTTAATCTTTCATTACTTCTTGATTTTCATTCTTAAAATGCGTGTATAATTTTGTTAACATATTATAAGACAAAGATAATTGAAGAGATGAGGACAAGAAGGCAAAGGACTTAGAAAACCAGAAATTTAAGAAGAAAAAGAAATCCCTGAGAATACCTAATAAGAAGATGAAGACTTTTAAAAATGAAGAGACAAAAAAAGAAGCAACTTGAAGAATCATTCCAGAAGATCTATCATTTGAAGTAGGGGACTTCCGCAGCTATTAACTAGGAAATATAGCAGGCCTAGATTCATGGTCTTGAGCAAAGCAGTTCAGTGTTCTTGAGAAAAGAAGATCTTCAGGCGATCTACCTACTAGATTTTTTTTTTTAAATATCAGGTTACTAGTAATGCTCATACAGAAGTAATTCCAAAAGTTACCTAGAGTTGAAACTACTAATAGAGTTAAATCAAAATAATTAAAAAGATAAAGTCAGGAGAGGGAAGAGCACCGAGAGCTACCACTTCAAATGTTTAGCAAAGAATGGTAGGCACTGAAACACAGCTAGAAGAATTAGCAATATAAGAGATGAGAAGACTTTTAGAAGGTAGGAGACATAAGCATGTTTGCAGACAGAATGTGGGAACTCAGGGATAAAAAAAGAGTAAATTTACAAGGAAATAGGTTGTCCGTGTTATAATCTACTGAAGCAGTGGGACTTGAACGGAGGGGATTGCAAAATGGCTTTCTCTTCCCCTACCCCTCTCTTTGAACACTCTGTGGATTTAGTCTGTACCGTCACAGATGAAGTCTCAGGTAGATAGCATAACTCTCCTTTTCACACTCGGGCCTTCAATTATATTCTCATTTCTGTAGGATTAAGTAAAGAAATAAATGTCAGTCTTGTACATCCCAACTCAGCTGATAGAAACTTCCTGTTCCACCACTCATTCCTACCTGAGACTGGGAAACATTTAGTGGGAAAGTCGGCGTGGAAAGTCAGCTTCAGTTTTTTCCCGTCTCTTCTGGCCCACTCACTCGCTGCCCCACTCACTCATCGCCACTAGGTCTAGGGAGTGAAAGTAGAAAGGGAAAAGAAAAAAGGTTTGCATAACCAAAGTATTGTCATCAACTTCTGGTGGAGGTAAATGTTGAAAGCTGACTCTACCATGAGCCACTTGGGTTCCTTGGCAACTCACTGCTGTTTGCACCCCACTCCCAGCCTCCACGCCCATTCTCAGCCTCCATATCTGGCAGGATACCTATGACTTTTGTCTCAAGTCTTAGCTGCCAGAGATTCAACTTTCTGTTAAGGACATCCATGATATCTTTGGATGAAATCTCTATTAGTAAAGATAGGTTCAGAGCGGTTTCTTTTTTGAGGTCTGCATCGGGCACACAGAAAACATACTAGGATTTTGCCCTGACCTTTGGTGATGCTGAAGCCTCTCATTCCTAATGTCAATGTTCCTCACTCTCCAGGTTAAAGTAACCTCTAACCTGTAGGCTTATTAAAGCAAGAATTAGGTATAAATCCCTACCTATCACTCACTAATAATAACAGTAATCATAATAACGTGCAAATTATCTATCTATTTATCTCAAGTTCCTTACTTTCCCTTTGCCCCGTCTGTCTATTCTCCATCTATTTCCAGCCTGCCCTGTTTGCCCTGGGACGGTTGGCCCCAGCTTCCGTTCCTCTGGCTCCTGCTTAGGTTAGCACCATAAAGAAAAGGCGGTGTGGTGGGATTAGGAGCCGTGGTGTTTGCTCTTCTCACGCCATCCCTTCCAGGCTGCAGATCGGCAGCGGCTTTGTTCCTCTCTCGAAGGCACAGCTCCTCTTGGAAGCCCTCTCCCACAGCTACGTAGTTCTTCTGGGTTCTGAGAACCACTGTTTCTATTTTCCTTTTCAGCTTAGAGATGGTAATAATGTCACCAAACTCAGGTTTGGCTGCTCGCCGCTGGAAAGCCAGTACTTAAGAGGCAAGTGTTGGTAGAAAGGAAAGTTCTTTCAATCAGAAAAGCCTGCAGTCTGGGGAGAAGGCGCCCTCTTGAGCCAAAACCAATTCCAAAGATTCTGCAGAGCCATGAAAGTGTTTAAAGGGCAGAAGGGGGACTAATCTCCGTTAATCTTGCAGATAGTGGATCAGAGTTGTCACCATCTCCTATAGCGTGCAGGCTTGCCGACCCCTGGTGATCTTTCTTTCTTGAGGTGTGATTTTGTTCACACAGTTTGTTCCTGAAGTTGCTGAAGAGGAACCTAGGGAAGAGGTCTGGTCATCTGCTGATTGCGTTTTCTTCATTTTTACTTCTTTGATCTGTGGAAAGAACCAACAGGTTAGGCAAGCTATTGCAAGCCCAAAAGACTGGAAGGGTGTGCTTGGGCCAGAGAAGAGTAGAGTATGAGGGTGCCTGGTTTAAGTGAGTGATTAATTACAACACAGCTTTGCTAAAGCGACGAGACAAAGGGGGCCTCCTGCAGAGAGCTCTTTCCTGCCAAAAGCTGCTGTTTACAATAATTCCCCTCTGTTGCTTTCTCTAGCTTGTTTCATTTTCCATTTTTGCTTACCCACAATCTTCACCATCACCTGTAAATTTCTTCCCTTATTAAAGTGTTATTTTTTTAACTTCTTTTTGGTGGGGGCCAATTAGGTTATACCGCCCTAAATGTTCTTAATTAGCACTTCGAGTATGTTTTCCATTTCCAATTGGGGCCTTGAATGTTAGCACTTAGATTAAAGTGGAGCGAAGCACCCTGCTCCCTCCGAGTTACTCCACAGCATTCTGTATGTCTCCATATTAATATGCTAACTGCTCTCTTTAAAGAAATCTTCATCCTAGTCTTGCAAGACTCAGTAATAAACTGTACTTGTAACTAACCTGGAAATAGATGACAGGCTAATGTTGGCAGAACCAGTTTCAAAACTCTTAAACCATTTGCCAGATGTGATTTAGGATCTCAATGAGAGAATGTGGCAAAAGAAGAAAATAAAGGGTGACTTTTCAATATCCTGTAAAACTTTTATGGATTGAGATCTGGGGGAGGAAGAAGGACAGAAAGGTTCAGGCATGGAAATTGGAGAAATATTTCTTCCCCTGAGAAAACAGGAAGGCAAAGGAGTTACGTGAAAGGGCACAGAACAAATGTTTAGCTGAAAAGCAAGGCTGCAGATGAACTCCGTGTTGTCAGTCAAAGAGTGATGTAGTCAGAGAACTCATTCGCCCAGGATGAGAAGTGGGTGTAATGAAAACTTCAGAGAGTTAAAAATATTTAGAACATTTTCTCTGAAGACTCCATAGGAAGTTAAATAGAGGTAAATGAAGGAATTGACAAATGCTGTAAGGGCTGTGGAAGTTCCTCACCCAACAACATAACCACGCCCAGGTACCCCCACACACTTTACAACCTTCTCTTATACAGTGGGTTATGAAATCAAAAGTGACTTTTAGACATCATAAACTCGTATTAAAGAAACAGAAAGCTGGTTTTTTTGAACAACTCTTGAATTTTCTTTTATCACCAAGTAAATTTAGTGGATTGTTATGACAAATCTTCAAGTTGGATTTCTATAGTAAGGATCAAGCTCTGTTTTCAAATGTAAGATAAAATTGTTGCTGAAAAGGAAACATGAGCAATGTTTCTTGGCTAAGGTGTAGAAACACTTCCTAATTTTAAGAAAGCTGAACAAATACGTTGATTTTGAGCAAGGCGAAACTACCCAGGAATTTAATTCTTTTCAGTAATTTCCCTTAGAAAGTTTATTGTTAATAATCAAATTTAAATTCAGCAGAAAAATCCTCAGGTCTAGGAAAGCTCCTTACAGGAAACTTTGCCCTTTTCTATTTTTATTTATGCCATGTGTATTGACACAGTTTTCAGTATGAAGTGTGTCTGAAACTATGAAGTGTCTGAGTGTTTATCTCACCTGCAAGTTACCCAACCATAGCTTCATGGATGACGTCAGAGACTGAGATAGTTCTTTCACAGTAACAATAGCAAAAGACCCAGTTCACACAAATCAATATGAAGAGGGTCAAGTGACATGCCCGCAAAATGGGTTGCACTTCAGGGGAGAAACCCTGAGTTTAAAGAGTGGGCATCTTTCATAATGGGGAGTAGATACATCTGCCTTTGCTCAACAGGGAGATACTGTCACGATCTTCAAGGCTGTAAGCAAATTTGGCCTTTGCTCTGGAGGTAGACACTGTTATCCAAGGTTGTTCACTATGCAAACATCCTTGATGAGATGGTCTAAACAAAGAACAGTCAGTATCTCTGCTTGCAGGGTATGCAGAAATGTGAGGAACACATGAAGAATGGTCTTCCAGTAAGATGTGCTCATATGTGACATAAATTTAGATTTACAATCTCCAGTATTCAGATCTCTGTATTTGATACACAGCTTGCTTTTTATCACAATAGTATGTCCAGAAATTATTAACCTTCTGATACCAAGCTTTTATTTTTCTGAGACTCTGTGTCAGTGTGATTTTGACAGTATAATGATGTCCATTGAGAATTTTGATTTATTTTAGTGTATAATCTGAGGCATTATTTGAAATAAGTTTACTAATACAAGGCTTTAAAAACGTTTGATGATATGAATTCCCATATTAAAATTAGTTTCTTTGATTTTAATGAACTGAGGTGGTAAATTTTACTTTCTAGGAAAAAAAATGCGTAACACTTAATTTCCAGAAAAATAATGCATAACTCTAAAATTTGTATCAATTGGGATATGACTATTCTTGGTCACTTAAAAAATGTTGCAGAGTATCATTGGGAACTTGTTCTTGGCTGCCTAACATCTGAGTTGAAATTAATTAATGATGAAGTTCTTTTAGGAAATAGCTATAGTTTTAAGTCACACACTTGAATGTATTGTAAACTCAGTATTCTAACTCCTCCAAGAGGAGAAGGAAGATGATACAGATCAAAGACAAAAAAATTCGGGACTATTAACGTGGAGTTGAGTGGAAGAGAACAAGTATTTGTCCTAATGCAATTTAATGCTAGGACCGCTGCCAACTTCCCCCACTCACACTAACCAAGACCTTACAGAACTGGAGAGGATTCTCCCAGTGGACATGTCAGCTGTCCTCGGCTTTAGGGAGAAGAATTCTACATCCCTTGGCCGTCTTTTTCCTAAAGTTACTGTTATTTGCCCTTTCTCATCACTGGAGTGGTTAAGATCAAAAAGTCAAGATTAAGTGTAGGTATAGGACACAATATCTTAGCTTTTTGTCCAAAGTGCCAGGGGAATCCTTGAGACTTACAGGCAGTGTCACTGAGGAAATGAGGGCTAGTTAGCCAGATCAAACAAAGCTTTAATAGTACAGAATATAATTATTTACCCCTTGTGTCCAGAATCAGATCAAGGATTCTGAATGGGGAGAGTATAGCTCAGTTGGTAGAGTGTACACTTAGCATGCACAAGGTCCTGGGTTCAATCTCCAGTACCTCCATTAAATAAAAAAGTACACCTAATTACCTCCCCCACCCAAATTAATTAATTAATTAATCAAGTTAAAAAAAAAAAAAAAAGAGAATGCTGGGCTTCCAGCTCCCTGCTAAGTATCTTTTCATCTCATTGTAGGGAAAATCCATCCCACTTTTCTTGTCACCATACAGACTCAACCAATTGAAGATCACTGATGTCGACTTATGTTTTACAATTAAATAAAAGTCTTCGTTACTTTCTGTAATTGTAACATTTACTAAGACTGTATATTGATGATTGTGACAAAGTTAAAAAGAAGTTAGAGAGTACAAAGGCTGAACGATATGGGCAATTGAAGAAGTCTTCGAGAGAAAAAAAATCCTCCAAGAAAAATCTATGAATTTGGTTGAAAATAACAGGGTTGAAGGGGGAAGCTCATTCCTCAGAGTCCAAGCAGAGCAATCAAAGGGGCTAGAGCTTATTTTTCAAGAACTTATGCTGCTGGATTAGTAGCATGGAATTTTAAGGGCATGGAGACTAAAAGGCACAGCCCAGAGGAGGCAGGACAAGAGGGAATCCATGAGATGTCAAGAAGTTTTAAATGAGAAGAAGAATATGAGCTGTGGCTATGTGGAGTAACACTGTGAGGAGAGAAAGAGATCTCTAAAGAGGACTGTAAGCATGTCGTGCTCACTGCTGCCTCCTTAGAAGATATTTCATAAAGGTCTGCATTCATCTTGAGTCTCTTTTTAGAGTTTGATGTGTTTTCAGATGAGATGCTGATTTAGTGCTGCATTGGATGAGGGGTAGCCCAGCTTAGATCAAGTACACGTAATTCTGCTAATCACATATGGAAAAAAGATGGGAGCAAAATTACTTTGCAATATTGACAATTATTTCAACAAATATAATATTAAAGTGTAGTGATAGCTTAGACTTACTTAGTAGCATTGGCAACTCCTCAGGATGCAAGGAAATATACATACGAATACAATATTTATGCAACTTCTGCACTATTTTATATTCAGTGGTCCATAATATGATCAAATAATAATCCACTGTTTTTCCCCATTACATGAAACTTCAAAAATGATTTTCATTAATTACGTAAAACTATCTAAACATCCCAATCATAATCACGATTATTCTAAAATTCTAATTTCTTTAAAACATCTTTTTTTTTTTTTTTTTTTTGCACCTCAATTAGGCCTTAATCTTCCTCCTCACTGCATCGTGAGGATTGCTGGTAAAATTTATCAGCTAAATATTTTCATGCCGTAGAGGCAAACGTAGAGCCATTTAAGAAGAATTATCTTGTCAGATTATTTCTCTTCTAACAGATTGGGCCCAGAAAACAAGTTTCACCTTTAGCAATTTGAGGGGCAAGAAATACTTCATTTTCCCAGTGAAGATAGCATGGCATTATTTATCATTTCTGCAACAGCGTAATTACTCAGCATGGCAGCTCTCGTTTACAGAGCATGCTACAGCTTGGGTCTGTCTATTGGTTGCACTTCCCACAGCTTTCCATCATCAAGTTTCATCCTTAGCCACTGTGCTCCTGGGATAATCAGTGGTCGGGCAAATTCACATCCGTGCAAAGAGCTTCTTTCTTACCGTACATTAAAGGACAACGGTATTTCTATAATAGGCACTGGTATCGTCCATTGTCTGCTACAAACATATTTATTGCAACTTACAAAATAAAATATGATATTTCTACATTCATTAGCAACAAAACTTCATGGATAGGCCTTGATGACACATCTTATTGGTTTTGAATCACATAAGAGGGTCCCTTCTTGTTTTCAGTCTCAACAAATTAAGTCAAAGAAGAGCTGAAAAGGGGTAATTAGAATTCTGTCTAATGATGCACTGTAATCTGACTTTAAAATATATTTTACAATGGAAATAAGCCTAAAAAGATATCTTTCCCCATCTGCCTATTTCTGCTTTTCTTTCAGTATATGTACCCCCTTCTGCAGCCTGTGCAAAGTGTTTTAGGCAGTTCTGAAACAGGACAAATGAGTAGCAGTCAGCAACATATCTTGTCTTCCCAGGCAGTGCATTGTTCTTTTTGACACACTCTAATACAACAATGGTGTGGTAGACTGAAGTTCCTGGACTGGAGGTGAAGGTAGGAACCTTCACGTCTATTTTAAGCCTTAAGCCACCTCCTCCCAGCCCCAGCCTGACACTCCTCCCACTAACCCAACACAAGAGAGAAGGAGCCAAACTCCATTTCCTTCATCACCTAAAAGTCACGTAGAAACTACGTAGTAGGTCTTAATTCCTGTTCTTCGGATTCAATCCCTCATCAATCATAGTTCTTTAAAACTATGATCTTCGGGACGCATACTTCCCTTCCATCCAGGCCAGAGCCAGGATGCAGACTTCCTGAGAGGGCAGCGGAGTTGGGGACTCTGACTCTCCCAGGCCCTGCGCTCGCTCTCAGGAGCCCAGGACAGGAAGTGGGGAGGGGGGGCAGCAGAATCTTTATCTGATGGTGGCCTCTTCTGATGGTAATGTGTCCCCAGCATCACTGTGATTCCAGCTGGTTCTCTCTGAAATAATGTGGTTTTTGGCTTCCTTCATCATGTGAAGATCACCTTAGAAAGGAAACTGGACCTACCACCTGCCTGGTCCAAGTCCAAGCTGAGAATCTTGTTGGCCGGGTGAGCACTGGGCTTTCTTGCAGCTCCTGCATTTGTTTCTGATTTCCATACTCTCCTCATGGAACCGGGAAGACTTCCGGGAAAGTCTCTAAATCCCCAGAGGACTTCAAGGAATTAGGAAGAGGTGGGACTAGTTTCCCATCTTCCTTTCAGTCATACTACACCCAGTTCCCTTTAAAACTTGGTGTTCCACACCCTCCTGCCAACCGCAGGCTGTCTCCTTGTTCAGTAACCTATGGGAAAGGCTTTCTCCTTCGTCTGCAGTCCTAGAATAGGTCTGTCGGTGCTGTGGCACCGGGAAGAGCAGGCAAGGAGTGAGATGCCAGGATTCTCTTCCATAAGAACCCTGGATTTTCAACCAGGACTCTTCTTGGAGTGCCCCTTGCTTGATTTTAGAAGTGGAAACCCACATTCATTCCTGTTAAACAAAAGCAAATTGTGGTAGAAATGGATGCTTCCTTCCCATTAAGGTAGTTCAGTCCTCTCCTTAACTGACTGGAGCGGAAGAAGGGCACGAGGAATGGCCTTGGCCCCTAATTTGTATACCGAACTTCTACCTGGTCCATATAAAAAACAGTGATTTAACTTGTGATGTGACAAATAAGTCTACAAAAGCAAAAAATTCTCCTAAGTTAGCAGTTAAGAATGTATAGACACACTGGAATACATAGTCAGGAGGACCACAAAGATAACACAGATCATTAAGTGTGGATCACCTAAAGAGGTGTCAGCCACAATTCCATCGTTTTTTTCCCCCAGCTTCAAGCTACCCAACCTCTAGTATGGAAAGACTGCACCTAATTTCTGTCTTTATGACAGAAGTCCAGTTGCCAGTAATTAAACAGATGACGGACACGCCCTCATTCATCTGGAATGTGCTACCTAAAGTACTCATTCCTTATTGCTGATCAAACATCATTTTTGAATATGAAAACCACTGGAGCTGGAATACAAAGGAGATATATATATATATATATAATATTTCATGTATTACCCATGAGATTTTCATAAATTCAGTTGATCTTGTAATAATTTTCTCTTTGAATGTAAAATGAAGTAGTAACACTTTACATTAAAAAGTCAGTGAGAAAACAAAATGAGTAAATACTTGTCCACTTACTGTTAAAATTTAAGGGTGCTTTATTTCTCCAAAGGCAGAAAATTGTCATTTTTGCTTATTCTTCTAAAAAAATAACAGTAAAACTATCTTTAAAATCAAACATTTTCCATGTTGTCACAACTTGTGTAATATCATGATCCTGCTTCATGTGGACTCTTTGTGTTTCCAGACAGCCAAGGTTTATTTTTCTTTGTCAATTCAGTCTAAAATTAGAGTGAAATTTAAAAGGTGACATAATATAAAGGAGAACATACTCGATATGTAATAACTGTGAAACTCAGCCACAGATGCATTTGCTTTGGGACAGAGGCTCATCTGTGATTCCTAGATATTTTGGACACAATATATGATGATATCACAAATACAATACCTTCTTTGTCTGCAGCAGCATTCCAAGATGTTGGTTGATACTTTTAAATGTCAAAGGAAAGGAAGAATAAAAACTTTCCTGGGTAGGAATATGGTTTGATTGCCTTTGAGTTCTGCTAGCAGAGAGAATAAGCTGGCACAGCAGAGAGGGAAGTTAGTATCTGTCGCTGTGCTTGGAAAAGAGCAAATATTTACATATAAAAATGAAGGCGCAAGATTCTTTCTTACTATAATGAAATGAAACCGTGCCCTCCTTTTTACCTGTGTAGCCCTTTGGCAAATTTGTATGGTGAGTACAAAGCAACAGTGGCTGAATTCTAATTCTACATTTGATAATTAAGCTCAGATCAGCATTTTGGTGTTTAACTTTTTCATAGCAGAAACATCTTCAAAGAGATTTTTAGTTTTATTATTCGATGTATACTTCCCAACTTTTTTTGTGCGTGCGATAAATCTAACATTTGACCCCAAAGTGCAAGTTAACTGTGATATTACCAATAATATTTCTATTCTTTTGGAGAATAAAATATAAATTCTTGTTAAAAATACATACATATGTGTGTGTGTGTGTGTGTGTGTGTATATATACACACACACTTACATATATTATATAATATACATATATTTTAGTATATTACTCCATATATATTCTATATATAAAAATATATGATATACATATATAGCAGTCTATTCCAACTCTTGTTTTATTGATCTATAAATATATAAATCTCTATTCTATTTCTCCATAAACACATGCACTAAGAAAAATTATTTTGTTACTAGGACTTTATAAAGCTGTTTTAATACCAAATAAAGCAGGTATGTAAGTGTTCTTACTTTTATTTTTCAGATACATTCTATCCCTGCATTTTTGTTCTCTGATAAAAAGTTAAGAATTAGATTATCTGGGTCAAAGAAACAAAGATATAAACTGGCATTTTTATTTAGATCATGATAAATGTATACATTTTTAAAAGATAGACTTTTTTAGTTTTAGTTTTCATATGCATAGAAAGATACACTATCTATCCTTAGCTGGAAATTATGAGTTTTAAATTTGTGTTAAATTTTCTGATTGGTTAGTTATTTCTAGACTTTTTTTTTAAATTAAAAAAAAATTTTTTTTTATTTCTAGACTTTTAAACTTACACTTTAAATTTTTTTTAATTTTATTTTGCTAAGAATAATTAACATAAGCCCTACCTGTATAGCAAATTTTGAAAGTGTTCAGTGCAATACTGTTAACTGTAGGCACAGTGGTGCACAGCAGAGCTCAAGAAATTAATCATCTTGCATAACTGAGACTTTATGCTCATTGATTAGCAGTTACCCATCTCCCTCTCTCCCTGCCCCTGGTGACCACCGTTTCTACTTCCTGATTCTCTAAGTTTGACTATTTGCCATCGCGTAAGAGTAGAATTATGCAAGATCTGTCTGGCTTATTTTCTAGCCTTCTGTTTCTGGATTATTTTACTTAGATGAACTTTGAGGATATTGTGCTATATTACATTTTTGGATAGTGCAGGATTTCTTTCTTTTATAAGGAAGAATGATACTCCATTCTGTGTATAGATCACACTCAGTCTATTCATTTAGCAGTGGACATTTTGGTATATTTATATATTGGTGTATTAATTTTGTTTTCTAACATATTACTGAATATTTTTATTACAATAGTTTTCAATTTATTTTTATTTTCAAGTTATTTGATCCAAATCTGTTGATGAATGATGATTTTGCTTTTTTCTTTTCAAAGATTTTACCAATTTTATTTTGTTTTATTAACCAGTACTGATAAAGATTGTTAATGGCTATAATAGTAGACAGCATCATTTGTTCCCTTGTCAATGGGAAAGCATCTTCTTTTTACCTTTAAAGGCAGTGTGTGTCTGCACACATTCACATGCATGTTTTATATATATTTGTGTTTTGTGTGTACATGGGTTATGTATGTGTGTATAATTATGTTAAGAAATAGGACTACCCTACTTCATTAAACTTATTTTAAGTTTAGAAATAATGTTAATATTTTCAAATATATTTTGGTATCTTTGGAGACAATCCTATGATTTTTCTTCTTTCCTTTATTAATAAGGTGAAACATACCAACAGTTCTCCTAATATGGAGCTATTAGATTGTTACTGTGAATCTCACTTGGTCATGTTATATATTACTTTTTAACATACTGCTCAATTCAATTTGCTTGTATTTTACTTAGTTTCTTTTTATATCAATTATTAAGTTCCATTGTCAGGTCTCAATAGTAATTTTATGCTGTCGTCATAAACAGAATCCCAAGGTTGTCTTTCTCTGCACATGATCTTAAACATTTAAATGATCAAAGGGATTAATTGCCCTTCAAAGTTTGGATAGATATAACTCAAGACGCTGGTGAGCCCCGGTGTCCTTCTAGAGTAGGGGAAGTAAGGAAGGTGAAGAGAGGATGCCTTTGACCTCTAGATATTATTCTCTTTTAATTCAGTTTGTCTGTATTCTGTGGTGCCCCCTGGCATTTCCTTGGGTCAAGAGTATTTTCTTATATTGAATATTAGATTCTTCCACCAAGTTCTTTTATTCTCATCCCTTTTCTTTCCTAGAAACATTTAGTTTTGTGCCTAGAATGTTTATTTTTGTTCCTCCATGTATGTAATTTTCTTTTGCATCTCTGAATCTCTTTGCCCACTTCTTTGGAAACTGAGTAAAATTCCCAAGTTTGCATTTGCCATCACTGAGTATTTTAGAGCTTCACTTCTTTTCCTCATTTCTTCTAATACAGTGTTTAATCTCCTTTCATATATCAAATATCTTTTTTTCTTTTTTTAAAACTTTTTTTATTGAGTTATAGTCATTTTACAATGTTGTGTCAAATTCCAGTGTAGAGCACAGTTTTTCAGTTATACATGAACATACATATATTCATTGTCACATTTCTTTTTTCGCTGTGAGCTATCAAGTGTCTTTAAAACCTTTCCTAACTCAGCTAACTCTCTTTGCTCCTAGTAATTAATCAGGAAAAAAAAATTGCTCTATCTTATATTTTAGCTTCCACGTTATAGTGCTTTTCATTTTTAACTATTTTAACACAATAATTTGTTTCTAAAATGTACATGTATATCTCATATTTTATTCAAAAGAAATCTTTATCTGCTACGTTTTTCTGTTTGCCTATTACTTGTTAAACATCTTAAAAATTTCTATGCTACTGTTTGTATGTGTATATATACTAATCATTAAATTAAGGCAAAGTCTACACATTCTCTTGATTCCTCCCAAATTGTAAATTTCTCTCACTTCCTTCTCTCTTGATTTGATTACGAAGTTTTCTTGACTTCCAATGGAAGTATATCCTTACAAAGCTGTCGTAAGTCAAAAATAACATAAGTGGAAAATACACTTAATATGTTTAACCTACCAAACATCGTAGCTTAGGCTACACTACCTTAAACATGCTCAGAATGCTTACATTAGCCCACAGTTGGGCAAAATCATCTAACACGAAGCTTACATAATAATAAAGTGTTGAATATCTCATATAATTTATTGAATACTGGTTCTGAAAGTGAAAAACCAAATGGTTTTAAGTGTATCTGGTTGTTTTCCCTCGTGATGGTGTGGCCGACTGGGAGCTGCCTGCCACCGCCCAGCACCATGATAGACTAGCAGAGCACATGTTGCTAGACCAGGAAAAGATTACATTCAAAATTTGAAATACAGATTTCTACTGAACAGGCATGGGTTTTGCACCATCATAAAGTCAAAAAGATCATGTTGAACCATCATAATTCAAGGACTGTCTGGATTGGCAGAATTTTTAGCAGACTTCAGGTTGGAGACTCTTTGATAGACCCAGTCTTTAATCAATTTTAGATACCTGGAAATGATACCTTAGCTCTTTCCTTCTGCCAGCTTTACATTCCTAGTAAGGCCCCTCCCCATTTACTTGCACTTTCAACCTCTATTGAGCTTTTTGGAATACAAGGACCAGAACAGATACAGGTATAAAGGAGCTATTGGTAAACTTGAAGGAATAAAGTGACCATGATCACTTTTTAGGTCAGGTCTCATCCATCAGTCATGGTGAATAATGACCAAGAAAATTGGAGATGGACTGTGAAATACCATGGATTAATGAAAATGTCACCTACTCTTCTTTGTCCAAGAGGCTTTACTGTTTTACTTGAGCCAGAAACGTGTCTTTTTATTAATGAACCTTCCCACAGAAGTCTGGGAAATCGTTAACCAGTATTCCTAGTTTGTGGTATTGTAGAAAACATATCTTTGGGTTTTAATGAGCCCAGTAAGCATCTGTAAGGAATTTTGCAGTAGAAATCTGTTAAATGTTTGTTTTGTATGCGACAGATGTCGCATAAAATAAATTGGCATCATGAAAATTCTTCTTGTTGACTTAGATACATCACTGTGAACAGTCATCTTTGTCTTGGGTTGCAGCACAGAAGTAAACACAGAGATATGTATACGTCCTAGATTCTTGGGCTTAGATGTGCTTTCTGTATTTTGTTTTCCTGCCTTTCTTGTCAAGCTAGTGGTGATCACTTCATATGACTGGAAATACAACTGCCTTTAGCGGTCCCCTCCCTGTTTCCAATCTCTCACTTTGAAGCAAAAGCAGAAAATTAGTTTGGCTAAGTCTGAGCCAGCCTGAATGTTGTATTAAGTCAAGGTCAGAAGTCTCTGAAAATGGACTGGGGGCCATATTTATGGAGGAAAGAATAAAAGCTTTTATTTCATTGATTTTCCTTACTTTTACACTTATAGCTGTTGTTCAGAATTTTCCGATTTGGTTAGAGAAATAAGACGTTACTATAGACCAAACATACATGCACACATAAGTCCCAGTATCCTGTGTTCCACACCAGTGGGAGGTACTGTATCTTACTCACACTTCTCTTTCTAGCTCCCAGCAAAGTTCCTGGCAGATGGTAGGTATTCAGTATTAAATTGAATTGAACCAACGTACTGATTCTGTATCCCCCCTTCAATATCCCATGTGCATTTGAAACTTAGTATGTGGAAAACTACACTCGTCATCCCATCTTTATTTTTTACTCAAGTTAGTTTTTCTTACTTTGATGAATAGCCGAAAACTGCACCCATTTACACAGACCAGGAGCCTAGGATTCAACTTGTGTTTCTCATCTCCCTTCACTACTGAGAAGTAATTGACAACCAAGTCTTATCTAGTTTCCCTCCTAAATAGTTCTTGAATCCATGACCTCTTTTATATCCTCCCTGTCTTGTCTTGGTCAAGACCTTCATGATTTTTTTTAATGTCTCCATAATATATTGTCCTATCCCTTCCAATTCATCTTCTAGATTCCTGCCAAATATTATTTTTTTTAAACAGAAGTCTGATCATTATAATCACGCAGTTAAACTCAGCTCTCCTTGACAGAGATGAGAATTCAGAGAGGCCAAGCAGCAAGAATTCACAGGGCAGAAAAACAGAGAAGATAAACACTATACAGAGAGGGAACTTCTGAGATCTATAGAGGATTTTCATTAAATCTTTATCAGAATAGTGATCAACACACATGCATGATGAGATCCTCCAAGGCCAAGGATGAACCACTGGAAAGAGAAAGTAGGACAGTGCCCAGAATTCACTCAAGGCTATAAGTAATTTGTGTTTGTTCTAGCCTGAGTACAAAACCCAAGAATCAGGTAGGATATACAGAAGGGTTCTGTTTCACTAGTTGGAAAAATTCTAGCAAAACTAAAAGCTGTTCTAGTTCCACCAAACAAAGCTTTGAAGTAGACTTCTTGAGGAGTAAATTATCCCCAAATAACTTAGCTGTATCCCGGAACAAAGCTTAAGAGTATTTAGAAGAATACAAACATATTCAGCACAAAATAAGATCTAGAGTCGTATGAAAGTTTACTTACATCCTGTAAAAATCCACAAACATGCAAAGAAGCAGGAAAGTATAATTCATAATGATGAGAAAAAGTTATCCATAGAAAAAGACCTAGACATAACAAAGTTGATAGAATTTGTAGACAGTGACATTACAACAGTTACATATCTATTTGAGAAGGTAGAGGAAAGCATGAGAAAAATGGGTGATATTTTTTTTAAAAAGTTCTAAATAGAATTCCAGAGGAAAAATATGTGAGATGAAAAATACACTGAATAAAATGAAGAGCAGATTAGCCATTGCAGTGAGATTGATGAATTTAATCACATAGCAATAAAAATTATATGAAATGAAAAAAAGTTAAGGAAAGACAAAAAAGAACAGAGTATCAGTGGGATGTGGGACAACTTCAGGTGACCCAAATATGGGTAACTGTATCCCCCAGTGGAGAGGAGAAAGAGTTGCAGAAAATATTTGAAGGAACAATTGCTGGAAATCTTATAAATTTCACAAACTGAGCTCTCTTTAGTCCAGCAAATGTCCAAATTCTCATCTCCTTTTCTTGACCTTGCTACTGAACTGAACAGTGCTAAGAGACAAGTTCATATAGAGGAAGTGAGGCTGAGACAGGACAAAGAAAAGTTTGTTGATCAACCTACATGAAATGATTAGAAAAAGTTCCAAACCCTCATAGTGAGGTGGGGAGCCCCATAAAAAAGACCGGCAGGACCCCCAGGCAGGGCCACTACTCTCCTGCCAGCACCATCTGGTTCCCTGGCCCAGCGGCTTTATCTCACTTTTTGCCTCTGAATCGGCTGACTTCTAGGAAAGTGGGCTCACGCCTGATTGGTCCATTTCCCTCACTCCTGTTTGGTTATTTCTTTCCCCCCTGATTGATCCATTTCTACAAAGCCTGTTCCTAATTAGTCAACTTTTGTTATACTTTACTTGCATATGATGTTGCCAAGTGTAAACTGGCAGCCTATAAAAGCCTGTGTAAACCTACAGACGGGGTCCAGAGCTTGGAATGTTAACTCCTCTGGGCACGCTGGCGTAATAAACCTGAGTTCTCCAACTCTCCAAGTGCTGCTTGGTCTCTTGCTGGGATCCAGGTTGCTGTCACAACCGAGCTGTAACACTGAGCTGTAACACATTTTTTCTGCGACAATAGAGAGAAGAAGTGATGGAGTGAGTGATTACCTGGTTCCAAAGTTTGAACACTGGCTCTCAAGATGGTTCTGTCCATGATGACCACCCACCTGGCAGCAGTCCTGGGCCTTACACCGTCTTCTGGGGCTCGTCCCCGGATGAACTCCATCAGCTTCCTGCTTTCTTTTCTAATCCTCTTCTCCCAGATATCCTTGGTCTCTCTCTAATGTCTATGGAAACTTCTCTTCTTTATTCATATACTTTGTATCTACCTGTGAATTACTGTCCCCTAAGGGTTAAAGCTCCATAAAACAGAGGCCAACAATCCCTGTGAACTGTTTATTTCTCAGCGATCACACCAACCTTTCGATCTGTATCTAAGCAAAGACCAGGAAATGACAACTTGTTAACTCAGTTAGAAAAAAAGATAATATGGAAAGTATTCATGGAAAAAAAAATTGTATCTCAGTATATTTCTAGACAAAAAGACATGAAATTCTAGTTTGACATAATTCTATTAGTCTTTTATTAGATACTAGTAAGGAATTCTACAAAATTATTTTATAATAATTATAGTATTTGGCCCTCTGTTGGCACCACGTAAGTTTTGAATATAAATAGTTGGAGATGTGGTTAAAAAACCAGGTTACATGTTGCATAACATCTTGCACCATAGATCACTGTCATTTTCATATGTTTTAATATGTTTAGTAAGACATTTTAGGTAAAGGGCACAGAAATTACACAGGAACACCAGCCACAGACTCAAGAAATGTGTTGAACATTATCTCCAAACGGTTTCAGAAATAATCTTGTCATAACTTATCAGCCACTAAATTCAGTGATGAACATTAAATAGCTTTTTATTCCATTATAATCTTATTTTCTTTCATAATGCTGATCATTAAAGAATAGAGTCTATTGTCAACAGTATCAAAAAGAAAAAGCACCAAATCTTCCCTTTGTCCCATTGAAGTTAAGCCATGTTTCCCATCTTTTCTGTGCTTGCTAAAAATAAAATGAAAAATCAAATGACGATCTGAAGTGGCTTTTAAAAGGACTGTATCACAGAGCCTGTGAAATCCTGCCTGATTTAAGTCCTGTGAGTACCTGGCTCTCTTGAGATGGCAAATGCATTGCTCACAGAACAGAGCGCTATTCAAGCTTGTCTGTGGAGTCTCATTTATTACAGTGATCTGTGGGCATGATAACATAATCTGTATACAGTGTTCATTTTTCTCTGGAGTGGTCTGGGCATTTTTGAACGAGTTACTCAAAAAGAGTATCCCTTCGATCTTCTCTTACAATTTTTCCTTTCAAAACTTACTGAGCACAGACTGGACTTTGCACCTGGGTAGGAAATCCTCCAGAATCTAGTAAAACCCAGGAGGCATTGTAAAGCAAACGGGTGCAGATGGTAAGTATTTGAACAGAAAACATCATTAAAGATACAAATAGGCAAAGTGTATGTTTAGAATCCGGAAGTAAAATGCAGCCAGGATTTTCCTTCTTCTACCCTGTGCTTCCAGAAAAGACTCCGTAAAAGATCATGAGAATTTCTTTCTCTCTCTCATCATTCTCATTCTTGTTCTTGCTGCAACAGGGACCCGAGATCAAATATGTAGCTAAGGGAGCAGACTGGAGTCTAAGTATGAATAAAAGCAAGTATTTTCCCCTACCTCTATCTACAGAAAGAAGCAATGAACTGATGATACCTTAGTAGCCATAAGCAAACTTTGTGTCCAGATCTTGGTTTTTAAGGATCCATCCCTACTAGAAGAAATAAGAGCTTCTTAGAGAAATGTCTGATTCCAGTGCTGAGTCAAAGAAGGTACAAGATGATACTGGAAAATCTTGGTGTGCCAGTGAGTAAGAAAGTGCTCAAGGGAATGATTAAAAAAAACCAAAAAAACTGTCGAAAGAACATTAGAGTTAGCTTAACAGGGTTCCCATTGGCTAAAGTTGAAGACAGTTTGAGCATTAAAACCAATTAACACCTCAGTGATTGTAACCCATTGAATAAAGTAGGACATAAACAAATACACACATAAACAGAAATGACAACATTTTCTTAAATAAGTGCGCAGACTGATAAATGTGAAAGGAGTGATGGAGTGAAAAAAATTCCTTTGTAACCATGAGAGTAAAGATTGATTCAGGCAAGACTCCTCACAGAATACAGTACCTGCAGAAACAGCTGGATGAGGAACAGGCTGTTTGCAAGTTCTCAGTGTCTCACCACAGTCTGCTCAGTAGTAACAAGGGGAAAAATAGTAACTAAACAGTGGAGAAATCAAACAGCATCTGGACCTTGATCCAGATTAATCTCATCCTCAAGGGGCATAAGGTGCCACGTGTCTTGGTGTGTGCTGTACCCTGAGAGGAAGACCTTTTCACTCCTGCATGATTCCAGTTGGAGCTGCATAATCTGAGTCTAATCATGGGGACACATTAGTCAAACCCAGATTAAGAAACATTTTATAAAATTACCAGCCCAAAGTTTTCAAAATGCCAGTATCATGACAAAGAAAAGCTAAGAAAGTCTTGTAGATTGCAGAAGGAGAAAGAAATATGAAAACTACGAACGTCACATGTGACCCTAGATTTGGAATATGCACTAGAGATGAGGTGCAAATACGACCTCAGTGTTAAATTTTCATAATTTATTCCTGAATTTATCTCCTGAATTTCCAAATATTTATTACAGTTTAAAGAGTTGTATGACTATTTCTTCAACTTCATGGTCAGTTTTAGGGGAAGAATTTCTTCAGCTGATATGTTTTTTGATTCATATTTTCTACTTTCTTCTATAGTAGCATTGTTGTTACAGTTTTTTGTAGTTGTTCTTTGTTTTATTCGCCTATTGCCAGGTACTCTGTGTACGGGGTTCCCAGTTGAAGAGCATCCTTCTCTATCAGTGTGGTGAGGTGGTTTCCTTGATGGAAGAAGTTGGCAGCTTGGGTAGAAAGGGAGTTGGTTGGCGTATCTTGCTTCTCTTTCATTTTTTGCTCTTTTCTTAATTTTACCAACTTACTCTTTGTTTCCCATTTCACTGTGGTGACTGCAGGTCAAACAGGTAGCTGACAGTATTTCTCAGAACCAGAATTGTCTTCATTATTTCTGCCACCATATTCTCCAAAAGGCCCAGGCTCTCAGCCCTTCCAAACATGTTTAAATTACACATATAGTCTTATTTTCACTGCTGCTGATGATAGAGAAAATAACATTTCTGACATGGAAGCTAGGAATGTATAATGTAAGCCTATCCTGACAATTGTATTATTTCTATTTTTCCTATGTGTTTTGTCCACCTAAAAACTAACGTGTGCTTGCTGTGAGTGGTGGAGCACACCCGCACTGGGCTGGTAGTTTATTGTGGAAGGCAGTAGAATGGGTCAAGTTTCTTTGAGCAGGCTCTGATCAGCAGCATAGCAGGTGTCTCCCAGGTTTTTTGCTATTTGGTTTACTTTTTTGGAAATTCAGAGGGCTCCACCTTCTCATGGAAAGCCATCCTCCTCACCTGTACTCTTCTTCAATTAGAGCCTCCTCTTCACAGCATTTCATGCCTAAAATCAAAATTAATCCTTCCCAGCTCAGTGTCCCACACATCTTCTTCCCTTACATGGTCATCCAGGTGGCTCAGAAGGTCTATATGCTATTCAGTTGTGAATTCCTCAAAGGCAGGAGTCCCCCTTACCCCTCCAGCCACATAGAGATTGAAGAGGACACCACCTCTGTGTACTCGCTGAATTGAGTGGGATCATTCTAAGTGCACCACGTTTAAGTTTTAGCTTAGCCCTTGAATCTGCAGTGTGTCCTGAGATGAATGCGTGCTTAGATGATTTAGCTAAGCGGACCTTGAATTTTCTGTGTAGAGCAATGGGAGAAAAGTGTTGGGGTTTTTTCCCCAAAAGGAGAGGGGTAGAGAGAAAAGAAGCAAAGGATAAATAAGAGAGAAAAAGTAGAGAGGCAGCCTGCACCACGGGACAGAAAACTAAAGCCAGAATCCAGGCTAGACCGAGAGATGTTGTATTTTTACAGAGAAGGAGTAACACACAACTTTTGCAGTGCTACAGTGGGCTGCAACATACATTTTTGTGGTTCTCCAAAACTTGAGCAAGTATGTTAAAATATATACAATGTATGTAAGGTTTTTGTTTTTATGAACATTAAGGAAAATGCTGAGTTACGTGACTGGGTCAAAACAAGTAGATTAAGACCCATACACATGAAACAGTTGCATAATTTTGAAACTAATCAGAAGCAGCAGAAAATCTGAGAAGGAAGGATGACCACAAAATTATCAGTCTACAGATAACTTGGGAAAATCCTGAGTAGGATTTTCCAGAAAATGTGGATTGAAGACGTCAGGCAATTTCATCTAGCATTTAAGAACCAGGAAGTCCTGGCTGATTTCTCGGCTGTGTTTCTATGTCTACGCAGGCACGGCGCTGCTTCTAGTAGGTGACGTATTCACTTAAGAGGTGAGCCTGTGATGTTACACCTGCTTTAGACATAAATATCCAGTGGATTCTATTTTAGCATTGCCGAGGAAACTATCCAAATTGAAAAATACCTATGTGCCAAACAGAGAAATAACTAAAATTATAGTATATATGCTCTATTCTGTACATGCGACAATTGCGATGATTGAACTATATCAATATGAGTTGACATAAAATTCCCTAAGACATAATGTTATGTGAAAAAGATATGTTGCCCAATAATACAGATATAATCATTCTATTCTATGAAAAATCTCTGGGAGCATATATAGTAAATTAATAACAGCAATTCCCCTGGTGAAAGGATTTAATTGGGTGTAAAAGTAGATCTTTTAACTTTATATCCTTCTATATGATTAAAAGTATTGTCAAAGGAATTAATGTATATATAATGTAATTGAATTCATGTGATATATATTAATACATAATTTAATACACATACTATAAAGTGAAACTTCTGGTTTGGGAACTTGGCTGACTGGAGTGACTACAAAATGCTTTCTGTCACAAACAATTAAACTACTGGATAAATAGAGAAATTTTGTGTGCATCTTTACATATGAATAAACGTACAGTGCTAAGCTCCTAGAAAAGAACTGGAAATGAGGACCCGTAGATACTGCCAATGAATGGGAAGAAGAGAGAGTCCATGTCAGGTGGGAACTATATAAAGTGAATCTGTGTTAGATGTGGATGTGGTTATC
This sequence comes from Camelus bactrianus, assembly GCF_048773025.1. Lineage (NCBI taxonomy): Eukaryota > Metazoa > Chordata > Mammalia > Artiodactyla > Camelidae > Camelus > Camelus bactrianus. The sequence goes on from NC_133552.1 coordinate 56,511,836, forward strand.
AGACCAGGAAACAGACCAGCACAAATAAATGGTTGGGATTCTCTTTTTATTCGGCTTTACTGAAGCATAATTTGATAAGTGACATTCACCAATTTTAGTTGTACAGTTCAGTGGGTTTTGACAAGTGCATGGTTGTCTATCCACCCCCACAATCAAATATAGAACCCTCTCATCATTCCAGAAAGCTCTCTGGTGGCCCTCTGTAATCAGTATCTTTCTGTCACACCCAGCTCCTGGGAACGACTGATCTGATTTCTCTCCTTGGCGTTTTGTGTTTTCCAGAATTTCATATATATGGAATGATACATTAGGTAGCTTTTGGAATCTGGTTTCTTTCACTTAGCACAGTGCTTTTGAGATTCATTCTTTTGGTTACCTGCACCAATAGTTTATTCCTTTATTTTATTGCCAGCATTCTATTGTGTAGGTCTACCACGTTAGATCTGTTTATTCATATTATAGTTGTTTCAAGCTTGGAGTTATTCTACAGAATGCTAGTACAAACATTTGTGTACAGGTTCTCTGTGTACACATATTTTCATTTCCCTTGAATATCTAAGCACTGGAATTGCTAGATCATGTAGTAAATGCGTGTGTGAATTCATGAGATAAGCTGTCAATGTGTTCTCCAAAGTGGTGTAGTGATTTACATTCTCGTCAGAAATTTATCAGAATTTAATTGTTTTGTGTCCTTGCCATAACTTGGTTTTGTTACCATTGTTACCATATCTTTATTTTTGTTTTATGTTCTAATAGATACATAGTGATATCTCACTGTGGTTCCAACTTTGCACTCCCCTAATGATTAATTATGTAAATCATCTTTACATTTGTCATCTTTATTGTTTTTTGGTGAAGTATCTGTTCAAATCTTTCACTTTTCTTTATATTTACCAAATTGTTTTTTCAATATTGAGTTGTAAGAATTTTATATATTCTGGATACAAGTTCTTTATCAGATAAATGATTTGCAAATATTTTTTCCCACTATATAGGAGTTGTCTGATTTGTTTAATGGTGATCTTTAGAGAGCAAGAGTTCTTAATTTTTATGAAGTCTAGTTTTCCTATTTTCCCTTTTTTTATTTATCCATTTTTTTAAGTCTTAGAAATCTTTGCCTATGTTCATAAAGATTTTCTTGTAGATTTTCTTCTGGAAGTTCTAGAATTTTATGCATTACATTTAGGCCTGTGATCTATTTCAATATTTATGATATATTAATATTTGCATAAGTTGGAGGTTTTTACCTCAAGGCTTATTGGTTTTTATTTATTTATTTATTTATTTTTTTGCATATGGGTGCCCATTATTAAGCATCATATACTGAAAAGACAATTCTTTGACTGCTGAAAACCTCAATTACTGTAGAAAACGAGTTGACCATATACATGTAGATCTATGTTTGGACATTCTATCCTGTTCCATTGGCTTATGTCTCTTCTTACATTGGTATCACCCTATCTGGATTAGTGCAACTTTATAATATAGATTATACAGTAAACATTTTTTCTACCTGTGAACAGGCTTTAAAGTTTATCCACCAAGTTCCATCCTTTTTTCTTGAACTATAGTTGACTTGCAATATTATGTGAGTTTCGGATGTACAAAGTAGTGATTTGACATTTAAATATAATATGAAATGATCGGTATGATAAACCTAGTCACTGTCTGTTACCATACAAAGTTAATACGATATTATTGACTATGACTATATTCCTTAGTGCATCCCTGTGACTTATTTATTTTATAAATGGAAGTTTGTACCTCTTAATCCCCTTCACCTGTTTCACCCAACTGGCACCATCATTTTGTTCTGTGTATATATGAGTTTGCTTCTGTCCTGTTTGTTTATTTGTTTGGGCTTTTTTGTTTTGGGGGTTTTTTAAGATTCCACATGTAATATGTGAAATCACATGGCATTTGCCTTTCTTTGTCTGACTTTTTTCACTTAGCTGGATACCCTTCCGGCCCATCCATTTCTCTAATTCTTCAGTGCTCATATTTTGTATACATGAGGTAGGCATGCTGGTCATTCAGTATTTTGGAATTTTCTGCTTTGAAGTAAATGTTGTAGGCTTTGGCGATCACAAACTCAATAGCAAAGGGGTGCTTTTCCATTTGACATATTAAGAAATTTCCTTCACCCACAATAGGATTCTGTTCTCAGAAATGTCTCAATTCCCAGCAATTTCTAGATTGTATACTCTGCAAGTGAAAAGTGTCATCTAATGAAGTGATATTTCCAAATGTCTTAGATAAAAGATCTATTTTAGTTTGAATTTAATAGTTCAATAATTGTGTTATGAATATCTGGTATGGAAACATCAATTGTGACTCAGCATCAGGTTCCAAACTAGGAAGTCAGAAAATAGAAACCGGTCAGATGTTCCTGAAAAACCACGTCATAGAACTCATTGAGGAATTTAGGCCCTTCTGGGAAAAATAAACCTGACAGACTAAAATTTCAGTTAATTTAGAAAAGATCTAAAAAAGTTTTCACATTAGTAGATAAAAAATGAAAGACAGCACACATATTGCCTGAATAATAGTGGGTATCACAGACTGAATTTCCATTGCTGGTGGGACTATGAAATGACACAGTCACTTTAGAAGACAGTTTGTCAGTTTCTTATAAAACTAAACATAACTAAATCATGCTCCTATGTATTTCCAACTGATCTGAAAATTCATGTTCGTGCAAAAATCTGCTGATGAATGTTGGTAGCAGTTTTATTCATTCTTGCCAAGAACTGGAATCAACCAAGAAGTTCTTTGTTAGGTAAATGGATAAGCAAATGGTGGCACTTCCATTAAATGGAATACAGTTCAGCAATAAAAAGGAAAGAGTTATCTTGGCATGGAAATACATGGATGAAACTAAAATAGACATTGGTAAGTAAAAGAAGCCAAGCTTAGAAGACCGTATAGTGTATTATTCCATTTATGATTATTATTTCTATTCTGGAAAAGGCAAAATCATAGAGAGGATAAACTTGATCAATGGTTTCTAGGGGTTCAGAGTGAGAGTAGGGAGGTAATGAATAGGAGAATCACATTAAATTAGAGTAGATAATAGAGTAGAGAAACCTTCCTGTATGATACTGTAATTATGGATGCATAACAGAACCCACTTGTCAAAATCCATTGAGTTTTGTATCACAAAAGAGAATGTTAGTGTATGCAAATTAAAATGTGTATGTTTAGAGGTCAAGGGAATCCCAGGTTGGAATGCAGAATGTAGCAAAACTATCTAACTGTGTTACAGGAGGGAATGGGCTTGAGGGGAAGGCACTGACCTAAGTAACTTTGGAAATGAGTGGATTCTATAAGGCTATAGGCAAAGAGAACCAGGCGTAATCATTGTAGACTGATTCATCAATAGCTTTACCTGGGGATAGAGTTAAGAATTCTGAAACCACTACACATGTATACTGGAATTGAATAAGTAAATAAATGAATACCAGGTGATGGGAGCCAATTCTTTCTCTTTTAGAGTGGGAGGTTGTAGATAAGCAAGAAGCAGAGGCTAGAATGTTGACCCATGTTGTGATGGGTTAGAGTTGGAGACATCAGTATGAACTCATGTTCAACTTAATGCAGATGGAGATGGTTACACGTACAAATATTTTTAGACATGCGTTTATGCACAGGTTAGTATACACACTTCTGTTTCCTTGATTTGCCTCCTGTAAGGACCTAGAAGCAATCACACTCCAGTAGCCATGAGCACACTCAGTGCCCATCTCTTGATTTCCAATATTATTCTCCAATTATAGGAACAAGGACTCCATGGAGAGATGCTTGATTCTTGGACTGGGGCAGAAAATATGCAAATGAGCTGATAGCACCTTACAGTGCCAGAAAGTAAAGAGATGCTAAGCGCGTGTGCGCGCACACATACACACACACACACTCACACATACAAACACACAAATAGGGATATATCAAAGGAACAAAGGAGCCAACTGACAGAGTTCCCAACAGCCAAAGCTGCAGTAATTTGATCCATTGACCTAATTGTAGACCCCCTTCAAACTGTCAGGGTCATCAAAAGCATGAAGATTTGTGAAACCGTCACAATGAAGAGGAATCTAAGGAAATGTGACAACTAAGTGTAAAATGGCACCCTTGATGAGATATCCTGAACAGGAAGAGAGCATTTAAGAAAAGCTGATGAAATCTGAATAAGGGCCTTTGCTTAATAATAGTATCAATACTTATTTATTAATTGTGACAAATATACCATACTAATGAAGGATGTTTACAGTAGAGAAAACTGGGTGTGGTGTGTATTGATATCTCTACTGTCTTCACAATTGTTCTGTAAATCTGAAGCTATTCTAAAATTAAATGTTTAAAGTAGTGTCTTTATGCAGCTGATATGGTAATAAAAATTAAGACTATAATAGATTCATGTGTGCAGATACGGAAAAATGTTGAAAATACTTCTTTTATCTTTTGCTGCCAAATATCTTGGAAACATTGTCTACCCTAGTTATTTCTACTTTCCTATATATTTTTCTCACTGTCAGTTCACTGGAGATTGCCTTCTGTTTTTACCGCTCTACTCAATCAAATGTTATGACAACGTCCCTGATGGAAGCAGTGTAGAGGGGAGGCAAGAACTCTGGGTAGATGTGGGCTCTGTAGCTGGGAATTTGCACGTTTTGTTGACTTTCCTAAACTGTTTTCCTATCCTATTCCTAAAATTAGGATCAGGATTATATCCATCTTGGTATTGGTATAGGGCCTGATACATAATATAGTTCAATAAATATTGATCAAGAGATCTAAAGAAATACCCAGAATTGGGCCCTTCTTGTCTTTATGACTATTACTCTCTTGCAAGCTCTCATCATCTTTCTCCTGGATTAGAGCCATGTTCTGCTGTTGCAGGAAACTAACCAACCTCCCTAACACATCTCACTGCTTCTTCCCTCACAATCTTCAAGTCTCCCTTAACACAGAATCCAGATAGGGCCTGTCAAAACCTAACTTACAGCACATCTCTCCTCTCTTCTGAACTTCCCAGAGCTTACCATTGAGCAACGATGTGTGTGTGTGCATGAATTGAAGTAATCTCAGGAATCATCGGCACTAGAGAGAGAAATACAGCAGGAAAAGAAGTCAAGAGAACGTGTGCTATTAAGCAAATTACCACTGTGGGCAATGGGGGTTAATTCCACTGGGGAACTCTGAGAGTCAGTGTGAATGATGCCTCCAAGAATTTCCAACCCAAATTCCAAAGAGCTGAGGATTTTTGTCAGTGACATCCTGTCAGGCATTGGTTGAGGGCTACTGGGAAAGGGGTTGCAAGAAATGCATTAAATCCCAACATGCCCCGCCCACTCCATCCTTCAGCCTGGAGGACTTCAGCACACTCAGAGCGGTAGAAGGGAAGGACACACACAAAAGGCCAAAGCCAAGAGGAGATCGCATCTGCCAAAAGGTCTTTTCCCAAATATCTTAGTATTTTACTTCCTTTCTAGCTCAACAAGTTATTTAGGGCCTGTCAGGAAATAGCCCGCTCAGAGTGGGTAATTAGAGAGAGTTGAACAAAAAGACTATTTACAAATACGTAAGCAGGTTTAAAGAACCCCATAAGTTATGAGAAAGCAAGCTGGACCAATGCTATTTTCATTGCCTGAACGAACAAGTGTAAGAGTAGATACTTGAGCCTACGATAGCTCTAGCTCCTGAGTAAACAGAGGAAACCAGCCACTGCCAAGACATACCCCAGCAGGGAAGGATCATGAGAATTAATATCTAGGTGACTCTCTTCCCACCTGTGATCTGCTGCCTTTGCTATCCATTGGTGAAGCCAACAAGAAGCCAGAGAACCATGGAGTTGAGCACTACTTAGAGGTCAGTGGCCGGACCTCCAAGCTCAGTAGGATAATGGGAAGGGAATCCAGAGGAGCAGATACAGATGATCCAGCATAGCCCAGGGCAGTGTGAGCTCCTTGAGAGCCTATTTTTTTTCCACTTTCATTAAGATACAATTGTTTTATAACACTGTAAGTTTAACATGTATGATGTGTTGATTTAATACACTTGTATACTGCAAAATGATTACCACCATAGCTTTAGCTGATACCTCCATCATGTCACATAATTACCAGTGTTTATGATGACAGCATTTAAAATTTACTGTCTCAACAGTTTTCGGTACATAATATGGTATTATTAAGTATAATTATCATGCTGTACCTTAGATCCCCAGAACATATTTGTCTTATGTTCGTACCCTCTGACTAACATCTTCCCATTTCTCCTACTCCTCAGCCCTTGGTTACCACCATTCTAGTCTTTCTATGAGTTTGGCTTTTTTAAGATTCCACATACAAGTGATATCATACAGTATTTGTCTTTATCTGTCTGACTTATTTCACTCAACATAACACCCTCAAGGTCTCTCCTTGTTGCTGCAAAGGGCAGGCTTTCCTTCTTTCTTGTGGTTGAATAATATTCCATTGTTTACATGTACACAGGATTTTTGTTCTGTTCACCACAGTATCTCCTAGGTGTAGCACAATGCCTAGCACGTAGTCAGCATTAAATAAATATTTGTTGCCTGCTTCGGTTCACTCACAATACTTTTATTGTTCATTGTAAACTATTCCAGGGTCATGCTGTATTTGATTTTTCCCTTCCAGAAAGTATGAGTTGGTATCTCAAATTGTGATTGAATGCCCTTACATTTTATAAATGCTTGTTTATAGGGAGGTATCCCAGCTTCTAATAACCATAATATAAACTTAAAGTTTGGTGAAAAAAAAATAATCATCTCTTCTAATTCAGCACTTCCACTTGCTACTCTAGATGAAGCAATAAAAATAGTTTGATTGATTTGCCAGAATATTCACAAGATTTTTGACTTCCATGAACACAAAATAAGATAGTTCAATCTAAGAAGTCACATTAGTATTTACCATTACTGCTAATGTGGGAAACTGCCTACTGCTGATACTGGGTGAGCACATATCAGAATTATTAAATTTCATTTCCTCATTTCTGCCTTACTAACTAGAGAGGCACTTCCTGTCTGTCAGTCTTCCAGGATCCTCTATTTAAATATATGATAAACATTTATTACAATCTTAGATAACGTATTTTTATTGAAATAGTAGTTTAACAAGGAGGATTATTAAAACCAGTATTCCCATGCTAGGTTATGATAATTTTCTTAATTTTTTACATACTTGCCTATTTTTACTCTCTATTCATCAAAAACGTGTAGAAGTGAATGTGTCCTGTGTCTAACAACATGTCCCTCGAGGTATTCATACTGACCTGGAGCCTGTGAAATAGACCTTATTTGAAAAAAGGATGGTCTCAGATGTAATCAAGCTAAGATGAAGTCATGCTGGATTGGGGCAGATCCTAAATCCAGTGTGGCGGATGTCCCTACAAGAAGAGGAAGTTTAGAAACAGACACACACAGGGAGGAGAATGCTATGAAGAGACAGAGACTGGAGTTAGGAAGGACAAGCTGAGGACCACCAGAGATTGTTGGTAATCGCCAGAAGCCTGAGGGGAGGCGTGGATTGTATTTTCCCTCAGAGCCCCCAGAAGGAACCAAACCTGCTGACAGCTTTGTTTCACATTTCTCACCTCCAGAATCATAAGCGAAATATGTCTGTTGTTCTAAGTCACGTGATGTGTGGTAATTTGTTGCAGCAGCCCTAAGAATCTAATACAGAGTAAAACACAGGACTAAATCAGTTCTCTTCCACTGACGTTTGTTTTTGGAATATTCTGGAAACAGACTTGATTGCCACTTTTTGGATATCAAGAGGAAAAGTATATATACTCAAGCTTTATTAGCAAGTATTTCCATCTGCCAGCTTCCACTGAGCAAAATCAGAACTGACAGCTGACCAGATGCTTCCATTACCAGGATTTCAATCTGCAGATGATCTGGATAATAGGGAGTTTTCAAGCAATTCCTATAGTAGCCTAAACTGATTTAAGTCTAAAGTGAAACAAGGAGGGGGGAAGTAGACTCAGGATGCCAAAAAAAAAAAATCTTATATTTATCTGATTATTAAAACCATCAGCCTAAAATTACAATTGGCAACTGCGTTCTGAAAGTCTCCTAAATAGCATGGACTGTGTTAGATTCTGGGAATATAACGCTGAATAAGCCAGTGTCCCAGACTTGAAGGAATTTGAGGTGCGGCTGTGAGGCACAATGCTTGAGTTGGGAAGAGGAGAACCAAGGCTACAGAAATAAAAGACGACATATTCCATTGGGATTCTTGCCAAAGGCATTAGGATGCCGCCGAGGAGGTTGAAGTTGGGGAGCAACAGGATGGAATCTGTTGTTCAGAAGACAGTGCTGGATACGGAGTAGGGAGTGGTTTGGAGAGATGCCAGATGACAGTGACTGGGAGACCAGCTAGGCAACTAGAGTAGACGTTCCCAGAAAAGAGAAAGTGGCGTCAAATAGGACATTGACAATAAAAGGAAATGGAGAACAAATGAATGGATTAAAAGGATATTTAAATTGGCAAAAGGGGTGGCATGGGAAGGGAGAAGGAGGAGCCAGAGGCAGCCTCAGATTCTTGGAGGTCACTGCGGTGAAGATACACTTTCTTGAAACAGGACCAAGATGAGGAGGAGGTTTGGGGTGTGAGATGGGCAGGTTCAATGGCTATCTTCAGGGATACAGATTTATTGTTTACATTCAGTTTCCTCATACATCCAACCACCGACTCACAAACACATCTTTTTATCTTTTTTATTCTCCCAAGTGAATAAACTAACTTCCATCTTTTAATGAATCTTTATTGATTGGCTCATTGTTTAACCAAGCTGACTTAAGTTCAGTCAAATTTCAAAAATAGCAAAAACATTCTAGGTATTACGTAGTTAGTGCTAGGCGTTTTCCAGTAACAATTACAAGAGAAAAAGGTCCACAGAATTTGAGGGAACAGTAAAAAACATCATTTGAAGTTAATTTTAAATACCTAATTAATGGTCATTTTTCTCATTAGGTCATGAGTATTTTTCTTAGTGTTTCAGATAATCATGGAAACCCTAGAAGATACAGGTTAAGTTCTAAACATAATGACATAAGGTGGAAGTCAATTAAGTCTCATGAGAGATATTAAAAGTAAAAGAATATATAATAAATTTATTTAAGTGTAAAGAAAAATTCCTCTATTTCATGGAAATACTAATTAAGTAAATATTAGAAACATTGTTCCAGAAAGGAAACTGTATCTTCTGGTTCCAAGCCCGGGATTCCAACTTGTGCTCAGTCCCAAAGTCTCTTAGAATTAAATGTTGGGATCTGGGTCTGTTTCCCTCCATGTCCAGGTCCCAGGGTGTGAGCTTTCTAATTAGCATCATAAAATAAACAGAAAAACACCAGTATCTAGAAATGGATTAGAGACACAACCAAGAGGAGTGGATGGAAGTCAGAACCACTAATTTTCTGTAGACTTGTCTGTTCACTTGTTTTTTGACATTTGACACAGTGAAGGAAAGGATAGATGGATTCTGTGAAGCCATGGACTGTTTCAATGACCATTCTTTCCAGTAGCATCTGTGAGAGTAACCCCAGTATATTCACACAGTCGGTTCTCTGAATCATTCAGATTCCCCAAGATAAATCTATAGAAAATAAGAAATAGATTCTCTACTTTTCAATTTTTTACTTCTGATGTTACATTCTTTTAACTCTTCATGCTGTTCCTAGAAACTCTATGCTCAACCCGTGTTACCGGAAAACTAATGTAAGGTTGGGATCATCTAAATTGCTTTCCTATTTTTTCCACACTGGTATGAATCATACTCTGTAAACAAACATGTTCATTAATAGATTATTTTTCTTAAAAAACTGTAAAACTACCTACTCTAATGTATAACATCACAGAATTTTGCTTTTAGGTTTACTATAGCATTTCTCCATCCTGACATGTTTTTTCTACATGGATTTTTTTTTTAACCAATTTGTCACAATCTTTCTTGTTGTCTGCATGAGCATTAGTCACTAGACAGGGACCTTCTTGGGGCAAAACACATATATTATTCATAATTATATCAGCTAGCTTCCAGCATCCCACAAGAGGCAAATGTTTTCTACATTGTATGAAGTTGGCCAGACTTCATAAAACCATGTAATCATTCATTTATTTGGCATTCTATGGGGCAATCATTACTATTTATCAGACATTACGTAGTGCAAGACACAATGCAAAATATTAACCTACAATCTTGTACGAGGTATTTGGGGGTGTATGTGTTACAGAATTCAGACTTTTTAAAATTCTTTTTAGATTTTAGAATGACAATGTGATGACCCTGCCATTTTAAAGTCACACCTATATTCAAGCTCTGGATGTCACCACCTTTGAACTCCTGTAATTTCAGGTCAGGTTTTGCCACCAAAGAAGCTTAGATTAGGTCAGGTTTCAGTGCCAAATCAAATACAGTATTAAAAAATCTGATTTTAACAGGTTTCTTTTTAAATTTCAGAATTAGGTGGAATATATTGTGAGGCAAATGATGGCTAGGACTCTTTGTGAAAGACCTTAACATTTTATATGGGAGATAAAAATAAGTTTTTAATAGGAAACAGGAGATACTTTGTGTTAAGGGTCACAAATTAAGCAAGAGGAGGAGAAGCAATCGAATCAGTATCTACTAGGAAAGAGGTATGGACAGGTTTCCGTTAATGATGAGAGAGGGAAGGGATAGGCATTCCAAGGGGTGAGGGGAAGCATAAAGAAATGAAGTGGGGAAAGGAAAGAAGTAACTTCAGAAAAGGCATGAGTCTCAGAGAGCTGGCAGCGCAGATCTTGCGAAAGGGTTGAGTGATGGCAAATATAGCTGGAATGGTGAGTCAAGGTTAAACTGTAGGGGGCTTATGCTTTGATCCTTTTTTTTTTTTTTTTTTCTCTTTTATAGCCTCTTCCAGGACAATTAAATCGACTGTCAATTATGTTAGCATGTGTCTATTAATGATTCCCAGGGTGCTAACTTAAGAACATCCCATTCGTATTTCCTGGTGCCTACTGGACCTATCCACCCCTGCATCCTATAGGCATCTTTATTAGCCACGGTCCTAGGCATTGGAGGTTCAGCAGGGAAAGTCGTATCCCTGACAGTGCTTATTGACCCATATGGAAGCAGAGATCCAAGTAATTGCACAAAGGAGGTAAAATTTCAAACTGAAGGGTGCTTTGTAGGAAGGAAAGAATGAATGCCCTTCTGAGAGGACAGCTAGGAACAAGCTGCTCTGCATTTGGAAAGGCTGATGCTCCCTGAGGAAGTGATCTCTGGGCTAAGATATGAGGTTGAAGAGGACAGGGAGGAGAGAGCCTGAGAGAGAGCCGGTGTGGCTGGAGCACAGAGGGAGGCAGAGCGGGATATAGACCAGACAAGAAAAGGCCACTTAGGACCTTGTGAGCTACTTGAAGGACTTGAGTCATCATCATTTAAGCAGTGAAAAACCAGGGAACCAATTTCTGTGTGATTAGATTATGCGTGTGTGTATGTATTTGTGTGTGTGTGTGTGTCTTCTAAATTGCATTTAAGTTGGCTGCATGTAAGTTTAAGCATTTTTTATCCCCTGGTTGGCTGTTAGTTATTTAAAACTTTACTAAAGAACACACCTATGAAATGTCCATAAAACACAAATATACAGCACAATAAATGTGTTTAATCTAAATACCAAGGACCTGCCACTTATATCCTGAAACCAAAAACAGCCCCCTTCCCCCCACTGAAAGGATAGTGACTGCACTGTACAAAGTTTTATAGTAATTATTCCTTTATTAATTTGATAGATTGACCACCTAAAATGCACCCCTAGCTGTTATGGTAGTTTACTGTTTTATGCTTATATAAATAGAATCATAAAGCATCTAATCTTTGTATATGACTGCACTCACTGTAAGTTTTGTTTCTCCAATTTGTTCACTTTTAATGTGTGTAGTTTGTTTATTTGGGGGTCTATATAGGATTCAATGCATGGATATGCCCCAATTTATTTCCTACTGTTTTGATGATGGATATTTTTGACGTTTCTGTTTTACTACTGGTTACAAGTAATGCTGTGGAGGACATTCTTGCTCTTCCTGGAACACATAAACATGCCAGTTCCCAGAAAAATACTCAGAACTATATGTAGCCCTATATGCAAAAACATTGCATATGTGTACTAGTTACATAATGTTATATACTATTATATCTCTTTTCCTCTGTTTTTTCAGTTTTTGTCTGTCTGCATCTTTATAAATTATTTCTTCTCTATCTTCCAGTTAATTATCTCTTCTGTATCTTACCGAGTTCTTAATTCAGGTTATTGTTTTGGCCATTGCATTGTTCTGGTTCCAAAATTCCTATTAGTCTTTTCTAAAATAAAAAAAATAGATCTGCCTGACAGATTTTTTTTAAATGAGCAGTCTATATCAGACTATTTCATACGATTGTCTGCCCTGATGGAAATGTTCTGTAACTCAGCATTGTGCAGTGAACTATGAACCAGCCACATACAGTCACTGAGATGTTGAAATGTAGCTAATGAGACTGACGAATTAAACTTTTAGTTAAGTGTAATTATTTTAAATTAAAAGTTAAATAGTCGTGTTTCTAGTAACTTCCATATTAGACAGCAAAATCTCTATATTATGATTCTACTTTCATGATCCAGTTACACTTTTAAAAGAAAAATTAACATGCTCATTTGAGAAATTTGAAAAGTATAGACAATTATAATCAGTTAAGTAATATTTACTCTCAGTATTCATATTTTGTTATATAATTACATGCATACACATATATGTATATTTGTGTCTGAGATTTTCTATGTATAGGTACAAATATACATGCATATATATAATACATAAAATAAATTCTGCGACATTCTTACAGGTATTTTTATAGCCTTCCCTTTTCACTTAACATTTATCAAAGAATTTTGTAATTTAGTCTCTAAAACAGTAGTCTATAATGATTACGTAAAATTTCCTCTTTTGTTCTTGCTTGATTTAAATATTCTCTTATTGCTGAATGTTTTAACTGTTTATAATATTTTACTACTATTGATTACGAATAACCTGTAGACCTCAAATACTGCCTTTAAGTCTAGTTGCGTCCTTAGGATAACTGAGACTAAGGTGGGATTGCTATCTATTTATTAAAGGGTTTATGTCATATATTGTCTAACTAAGCTCCAGAAAAGCTGTACCAATTTAAGTTTGCATTAAAGAAACAGAAGACTGCATGCTCTTCTTATTGGTATACGCTTTGTCATTTGACTTGAGTTTTTACCACCAAACATAAACCCTCTAAGGATGTTAAAGCATATCCTGTATTTGATACCCAATATTTTTTCAGTTCTGTTTATATCTGAACTCTGCAGATTTAAGGCTTAAGCGACTCTGTCCATTTTGATCCTTCCTGTTGTATTTGCTTCCTTGAAGCTGTATTACCGTGTTTGTTCTCTTGTTTCTCCTCTCCCTCTTCTCGTTGCCTTCTTTTTCTGTCTCTACCTGTGGCATGTGCCATGGTTCTGGTTTTTAATATCTTTGTTCCATAACTTCTCTCTTAAAGTCTCCTCCCTGTCTGTTATTTGCCTCTTCCATCTTCAAACCTAAAGCTTAAATCCATATTCCCAGCCTGTCATATCTTCAGAGACCAAATCTCCCTTTTCCAGTATGCCTGCTGAATACCTGTCTGCTTGTCCCTAGTGACACCATTATGTCTAGGATCTAAGTTTAACATCACCCCTGCCCCCAGCCCACCCTACCTCAACTTCCTAATGTTCTGGTTTTAATCTGTAAGTAATCTCATTGTTACTGGGCTCAAAAAAAACCTCTCCCTTTTTCTTGTTTCCTTTGTCTCCCGTATCCCGTCAATCATCAAGAATGATTGAACCTTCAGTTGCAATCTCAATCAAAATCATGTCTCACCTTCCATTACTGCTGCTTCTGTGAAAACAGGCTCTTATCACCATGGCAATTTTCTCTTTAATACTACTCCAGCGTTTAGACTTCCCTGTTATTAATCTAGTCTTCCCCTGGCTTCTGAACTAATCTACTTAATTTCTCACTTTGAGGGCACCCCTCTGTTCATCAAAAGTCTTCAATGCCTCCTTGTTGTCTTCTGAGCATCCCATGTCTCACCATTTGTCATCTAATCCAGCTGGCCAGCCATTCACACAATGGCCCGAGGGCCTGCATGCAGTTTTCCACAGAGCAGTGCCATTCAGCTCTGGGGCTATGTGGTCCTTGTGTGATGAGGTCTGGAAGTGCCTGAAAGTCAACCTTCCCCCGAGGCTCCCACTGGCCTCTGACCGAGAGAGGCGGACTGACAAAGCCCCAGACCCATTGCCTGGATTTTAACAGCTCTGAGGCTTATGTGATGTTCCAAAGTTTCCCTGGAACCTCGGGCTGCAGCCAATCCTCTGTGGGCTTTTTTTTTTTTTTTTTTTTTTTTACTAGAATTGCACTCTTAACTGGCCTTCTCTTGTTCCTTGACCTTATCAGCTACCCTGGAAGCATTTCCTTAATAAATGACTTGCACATGAATTCTCTTCTGCTTCAAGGGTCTGCTTCTACAAAAACCTCAGTGAGACAATTTTATGCAAATCAGAGACATAATCACTCCTGCAAATCAGCTCACACCAAGTACAAAAACAGGCATACAAACCAACTATTTCAACTTCCATGTGATATCTGCTCTCACGGTGGACTTTGCAAAGTCCGGTGAGGTAGGAGAAATACCTACCTCAGACGAGAGAAGTCAAACTGAGATGTCTGCATCCTGAGGGTCACATGTGACCTGAACTTTTTCAGGCAGGAAGCGAGGACAAACTACTTGTAGGGAAGAGTGGGGGCAAAACTATGATATGAGAGCATGAAATTTTTCAGGAACCACAAACAACTCAAATAATCTATTATCAAAGGACAATACATGATACAAGGGAGGGCAGGGGAATTAATTCTGGCAGGTGAGTAACATGACAGAAATTTGCACTCAAAACATTCACTGAGTGACATAGAAGGAGTCCATGTGTTTTATCTTCTGAAGATGGTAAACAAATGAAGAAACCAGACCTGTGATGCCGTCAGATTCAGAGTTTTAACTCCCGCTCTGGCAGCAGCGTGGAGGAGTGGAGATGTGATAGTTGCATGTAGGGCTAGATCAGAAAAAGGGTCGTTGGAAATCAAATATCATGCTGGGTCAAAAAGGCTAAGGAGGGAGATAATAAATACTAGAAGGAAGGTCTGGCAGTAGTTGGTAGTTAATTCTGGGGATAGAGATAGAAGTTTCTAGGCGTTGGACCCATCTCAGTGACCAAACCCAATGGACATTTTCTAGTCTTCATCTTAGTTAATCTGATAGCAGCATTTCCTTTCCTTCTGCAACTTCTTATTCCATCAATTTGATAGATTTTCTATATTTTCCAAATTCTATTCATGGATAATCTATTATTCATTCACTTTTTAAATAAAGTAGGTGGTTAAAACCAGAATTATAATGTACAGACTACTTACTAAAAAATTGTTAAATTAATCCCCCAAAAGGATTTAAAATAACCAGCATTTACATGAAAAAAAAACCCTGCCTAATCTCACTTGTAACCAAAGAAATGTCAATTAAAAAGAACAATATCAGACTAGCAAGAATTTTAAGTGTAAAATACCCAATTTTGGCAAAGATAAAGGCATTAACACCCTAGCACACTACTGGTGAAAGTGTAGCATGAACACATTTTTGGAGAGCAATTAAATAATATCTGGCAAATTAAAATGTTCATTTCCTTTAATACAGCAATGGCACTGCTAATAATTTAAAATAAGAATCAGTCTAGATAAATATGTGATGTTTATTACAGTATATATGCCATGGCAGAGATCTTAAATTATTTTAAACTCCATTAATAGGAACTAATTAATTATAAAACACCATTCTACAGACTATTATGCAAATGTTATAAAGAATGTATTGATATGAAGTGAAAATGGTCAATAAATATTTTGTTGCGAAATGGTGGGAATGAGTTTGTAGAGTAGAGCCTTATCAGTGAGAATATACAGGCATTAAACATTTCTGAAAGGATGCACTCAAAAGTGCTAACACAGTTTATCACTTGGGCTTGCAGATAATATACATGCACTATGGCCGTATTTTTTCCCATCACCAGCAGTAATCTGGTTTTAACATAAATGAAAAGAAAGGAGCAGTAAATAGCAGGGGCGCAGCTTAGATTTTTATACGTGTGTAAACAGAAGGGATGGAAGATGACAATTCTATATAATTCCACTGAAATCAAATAAAAACAAAAGCCTCCTAGAAACACCTTAAAACAAGAAGTGAATTTCCAGCTAGGAACACGAAGGCTCATCACACACTCCATAAGTGTCGACTTAAGAACTTGAATTCAGGTCTCCTGAGCCCTGCCCTAATGTTCTCCGTTATCTTAAGCTGTCAACTATCTACAGCAAGAAAATCAAGTGGACCGAGATGCAGGGGTTCTCAGCCATCATTTCTGCCTTCTCTGAATATATGGGACTGCTTTTGAGTTCATAAATAAATCAGGAATTTTGGAGAGCTGGCTGTGGGACACTAAAGTTTTGATGTATGCTGAATCAAAATATATCAATTCGATACCATCGCTCTAAAAGGATGCTTTCTAAAGCCCTGAGAAATATGGCTCAGTTTATGTCCCTGATTTAACAGAAGAGAGATTTTTGAGTTGGAGGCACATAAACCATATAGTAGCACTGTAGTGTGGCAAGGAAGATTTTGCCATACAGCTTACCTCTTCCACATAGACACCGACATATCCCCAATAATTTTCCTCCTAAGCGCAGTGTAGGTGAAACGTTAGCACATATTATCTGGGGCAGCACCAACCGATTAGTCTGTTGCTGTAAAGTATCAATATCCAATCATGTAAAATTTCAAGGAGCGCTCTATGGGAAACGAGCAGGCATCACTAAAATGTGAGTGAAGTAACTATCATGGGCTTCGCTTTGTTAGAGTTGCTTTATATTGAAAACATTTAATGATTTACTACCCCAAAAACCTTTTTAATTACTTTATCCATCGACTTCTAGGCAATTACAAGTGCATTTTTGCTATGTTAGGAAGACAGAGATGGCTTTTTTGTGTGTGACTTTCAGTATATTAACAATGAATTCCTTTCTAGTTTTGTTCAGGATTGTTCCTCTAATGCTTTATTCAAATTATCATTGATTTTTACTATGCACTGAAATTGACATGTAGCAGTTTTACACATATATCTGCCAATTCAATATTACTAATTTAATAAACTGGGAGAAATAAAACAGAAACAAAAACTGGTGAATATTTAAAGATAAGATCTGGCCATATGTCAATGTTTCTGCTTCCTTTTATAATATAATACATTATAATTCTTATAAATTAAAAATACTTTCAATAATGAAAATTCTATGTTATATATATATAATCAGTATTTTTGTACATACATCAATTCTTACTCACATTCTGATTCCAGTTTAGTAAACTGATATGTAAATGTATTTTGCAAGACAGATGATCTTGTAAGATTAACTTGAAGTTGCAAGTAGACTAGTGAATTAATATTTCCATTTCCTAAGGTGGAGAGCCCTTTTAAGGAAATTTGAAACATAGCTATGTTTCAGCATTTAAAATTTATCATTAGGTGTTTGTACCAAAATCTCTATATAAAGAGGAATTACATGTTTTCCTTACATTCCCAGTTACATACATGCTATTGGCACGCAGGATTTCACAAGGAGGTCAGTGTAATTCAATGGTTAATCACAAACATTTAACAGAGGAACTGTATAGAGGCCTTATATTTCCCTCCTCTTTGCTTCAAAAAAAGATCTCATTTTTCACCCTTAAACATTGGGTTCTATCGAGTAATTTTTTAATAGGAAAAAATGCTGCCCTTACGTGTATCTCAACATCAGTAGAGGAATTACACTTAATTTTCAGTCGATGAGCATATGTTTACAACATAGTCACACACACAAAAATATTGGCCCCAAATTTGCCTGAGCTTTCTTGAAAGGAAGTGCATTTCTGATCTAGTGTTTCAAGAGATTTCTGGGATTCAGGATCTTGAACAGAGATACATTAATGTGTGTGTATACTTGTGTGAGTGTCTTTGTGTGCACAAAGGTCCAGTGCTCATAAAAATGCCAGAGTTAATATTTCCAAAATGAAGCTATTTAGAAAGAGGGAATAGATGCATTCTAGAAAGGAACAGAAGGTGGGGGAGTGATAATGCAGAGAGTTCTTGGAAAATAAAAATGTAGAAAAAAGGTCACAATGGGAACCAGAAGTACTTACTTTTTTTCACTAAAAATAAGAGCAGGTACAGAGACAGCAAGATACAGAAAAATTGAGTCAGAGTGACAGAAAGAGAAAATCAAACAGTAAAGATGGCACCACAGAGAATGGAAGAATGAGTTTTTCCTCTTCCCCTTCATGGGTTATGAAGTTTATGAGATTGAGGGTTTCCACATTATCAAGAGAGGAGAGCCCATAGCAAAGGACATACTTTGCTCTATTAGCTGTGAGTATTTGGGGAAGATGAGAGAGGATGGCTATAATCAATGCCCGGGGTAGATGTTCTAAGACCCTTGTCATTCAACCATGTGGATAAGGTGAACAAGGGTTTATTTGTTAATTTTGGGACAGATTTGACTTTGGATTACATGTGAATTCTGAGCCATGATTTACTTGTAGATTGGGATATAGTCCAATAATGGCTAATTGTTAAGAAGCTTTACTTAAAAGTAGATAAATTGGTAAGTTCTAAAATTGTTGTAAACCTGGCCAACATATTTCCTAGAAGTTTCCAATGAGCAAAAAAGGATCCAGAAATAAAATCAATTTGGAGTAATCTCTCTGTTCCCATGAATGCTGGACACACTGAAGAAGTATTTAAAACTTTGTTTAGAATTATAATGAGTCTTGCTTTCCAATGTGTTTCCTTTAAACTTTGGTTTAATTTTCTACCAGTTTGTTTCTACAAATTTCCTACAATTGGTTAATTTAGAGGCATTTGCACACAGGTACCTGTGTGTGATTGCACATAATTTTAATGAGCTAATTAAATAATTTAAAATAAATCTTTGCCAGTATTAATACATTCCTTTATGGGGCACTTTCAAGATTCCTTGTACTCTCAGTATTAACGATTGTGACCGTAGAAGTTATGATACTATGAAGATTGGCTGAGAACGTTGAAACAATAAATCACCCTAAGGCAGGGAAAACACATTTTCTTGTTCGTGTTTCACCATACTTATGTATAACAGAAATGATGAGATCAAAACTGTGGAGAGCAGAAAGAATAACAATAATCTGCATTTCCAGACTAAGTTTAAGCAGTTTAGAAGCCAAAACTTGACAGCATCCCTTTAGAATGGGAATATCGCATTCAGCAAGAGCACGTTTCAGTCTTCCCAGAGTTGTATGTGACTTTGAGAGACTGCACAGTTCATGCTCAGATTGCCTCCAGCTACTCTGTTCCTTAAGGTTTTCGATTATTTCTTGGCTTGAGGCCTGATTTCGATGTTTGTTGTTGTTTCTTTTCACGGAAAAGTAATATTTAGCTCAACCATGTCTTATTTGACATTAAGGGAAAACACAGTTTTTGAGAACTCAGCCTGAATAAGGTTTTGGTCAGTGATAAAAGTTTAAACTTGGTATTTGAATTTTAAACATTTGTTCTCATGAAAATAACGATTATGTAAGCCTTATCCAAAATTAGATTATAGAAATTAATTTTGAATCAATTAAAATATTTTTAAAAATTTTATTTGAAGTGTTTAAAATGTGAAAACATTAGTGGTTATAAATCAATATCTGCTTATATTGTGTATAAAACCATCTGTTAATTTGTAGAACATTTATAACACATTTGATTTGAATTTCCAGACAATACTCAAGAATAAAATTTTATTCTAGTTCCCAGAATCATAATATTACCATAATTGAAACTGATAAAAAAAATCAAATGATGGCTCTGTATATAATTCTCAGTAATTAATGCCCTGGCTTTTTTTTTAATTGAAGTATAGTCAGTTACAGTGTGTCAATTTCTGGTATACAGCAGAATACCCTGCCTTTAATTATACCGAAGACCACTTACAGTGACTAATTCTGTACAAGGACAGGGTATCACTTTTGTAACCAACATCTGAACTTGAGCTGCCTAACCTGTGTTCTTCCCAGGACATCTCTGTCTCAAGGATCTAATCATGGTCACATCCCGCTCCATTTTTGTATTTACTTCAAGACTGTGGATCTGATTCACATTTTGTTTACTGAGTCTACCCTCCTCTCTCTACTCAAAGACTGTCCGTCTTCACTGCTGCCACTTCTGGACATCCATACCTTAAACCAACACCACATACACACAGGCACTCACGCACATGGGAACGTACACACACACTTCCACAGACATATGACAAGAGAAGCTCTGTTGCTACATTTTCATTACTCAGATTAGGTTGGGCACCCATTTCCTGTGATTCAGAGGTCTGGACCACGTCAGGCAAACTTGCAAGGTCCTTCCAACCTCTAGAAACTTGGAGTTATGCTAGACACCCCGCTCCCTTCACTCCCACTCCTTAGGTGACACCAAGTTATAAATGAGTTGAATCCCTCCCCTTTTCTTCATTTTTCCTTTTGCCACCCAAGCCTTTGTCCGTTAAATCTTCCTCTTTCCCTGCTTCATGATTAATTGCTCCAGTATCACTGGATCTTCCTCTTTCCCTGCTTCATGATTAACTGCTCCAGTATTACTGGCCTCCTCTTATTCCTCAGAGAGAACGGATCCTTTCCAAATCAGAAGTCTGCACTAGGTGTCCTATCCAGGGGTCCTCTCTACTCCGCCCCACCTCTTACCCCCTCATATTCAAGTCACAAGGTTAGTTTAGAAGTCACTTCCTCTGGGATAGTGCTTCTGGAACCATAGACGAGGAGCCTTGCTATTTGCCAACACATACCCTACGTTTCTCCTACACATTTATGCTAATAATTTTTGCTCAAATAATTTTTAATGCTTCCGCCCCTCTCCTCTTACCATATAAACTCCAGAAAATCAGTGCCTTGCTCACTGCTGACGTCCAGTCCCTGGCATAGTTCTTGGTACATGGTGGGCACTTGTTAAATTTAGGTTTTATGAAGAAATGAAGTAATGGGTGCCATATACAACACATGTGTAGGCAGCCATGTGGCATACAGATGGTGATCATTTGGGGAAGGTAATATACCAAAGTGGAAAGTTGTCAGAATCAAGAAGTAGCAAAATTGGGAGCCAGAAAGCTAACTCATATGGAGGCCGAGGCAATGGGGCTGGGGATGAACTGGGTGCACAGAGCAGTGATCAACATGAGGAAGCCAGAGGCCGGGGAGGTCTCCTGGAAACTCACAAGCTGATTCCAGGAATGGGAAAGCATTATTTTTATTCATGGTCTAGAGGTCTGCCTTGTCTGGAGACAAAGGTGTACACAAGTATTTTCTATGAATGTCTCCCCCTCACTTATGTTTAGAACTGTATAGGACCCATTTCTCAGCAACATTTGGTTTGGTTGGTTGGTTGCCTTTTGTTCTAAGTTTTATTTATTTTTGTTGAAGTAGAGTTGGTTTACAATGTTGTGTTAGTTTCAGGCGTACAGCAAAGTGATTCAGTTATACGTATACATACATACACGTTCTTTTTTCAGATTCTTTTCTATTATAAGTTATTAAAAGATATTGAATATGGTTCCCTGTGCTTTATGATAGGTCTTTGTTTATCTGTTTTATATACAGTAGTGTGTATATGTTAATCTCAAACTCCTGATTTAACCCTCCCTCTCCCTTATGTTCATTTTTTTGTTTGTTCTGCTAAATCCTTTCTGTGTCTCCATATAGATTGCTTTCTCATTCTTCTTTCTAAGGTTGAACTAATGATGCCAAGATGGTCATTCCCATGTAGGTATGTCACTAAGATTACATAGGGGCTAGTAGGCAAAAATGGACTACAGGAAAAAAACAAAAAAACAAAAAAACAAAAAAACAAAGAAAGAAAAGTCTGCCGAGCACTCCAGGCAAAAATACCAGCCTGCCTTCCCAAGTCTCCAGAGCTGTCTCTGCCGTGTGTCTACCAGCCCTCAGCTTTTTCTTTTTTTCTAAAGATAAGCTTTTACTTTTTCAAATGCCTTACAATGCCCTGGCCCTCCACATACGTGACCATGCTTTCATCTAGTCCTTCTTGCCGTCCTGTAGCGGGAACAGGACTACTTGTTATGGCAAAAAGGATGCTCCTTGGTCTGATCTGCATTTTTTTAGGTAATTTTCCAGGCAGCCTATGATCCATCGGTTTGCCCCTCAGTAAATCTCACAGAAAGAACACCCATAAGCATAGCACAGGGGCGTTCTGAGGTTTGACTGGTCTTTTAGAGTGCTGTAGTTCCAAAGATGAAAAGGAAGCTGAAAAATACATTATTTATTTAACAGACTTGCCAGAAATCTCAGGTCCTCTCTAGTCACTCCATTCTACCCTGCACAAATAATATAAAACTCTCCGTGAAAGCAGAACCCAGTCCT
This sequence comes from Camelus bactrianus, assembly GCF_048773025.1. Taxonomy (NCBI): domain Eukaryota; kingdom Metazoa; phylum Chordata; class Mammalia; order Artiodactyla; family Camelidae; genus Camelus; species Camelus bactrianus. The sequence goes on from NC_133552.1 coordinate 56,534,414, forward strand.
CAGTGAGAACATTCAGAAATAAACCAGCCCAGCCTTGAGGGGACAGCCTTGTCACCAGCGCTTTCCCTCTCCTCCTGTGTCACCTAGGGCAGTGCCAAGATCGGGTAGGGGCTCGACCAGGGGACTCGCAAAAATAATTCTTTAAAAGTGTATGCAGTTCAAACAAATATTCCTAACTCTCTTTGGAGGCCTCTTCAATCCAGTGAAACCACCTGTCTGTTACTTTAGAATTTGTAAATATTAATCATTTTACCTTTCCAGCTTTCATTCGCCATGTTCAGTCACTTTATCCAACCTCCTCTGTTTGAAGCTATAGCTTGCCTTTCCTTACGTTGAAAAATCATTAGACATGCAAAATGTACAAATATATTTAACCATTAGTAAATAGTTCCTAAGTCTTACTAACCATTAGTCTTAGGCAAGATACATAAAATCGAAGCATATATACTTATATATGTCTGTGTGTATATATTGTGCATAGATAGATGGATAGACATACCTACATCTGCATATATGTGTGTATCTATTTGCGTCTATATCTAAATCTATAGAGGGGAGGGGAGGGAGGGAGACAGGCACATATCCTACTCTATAATTTAGGAATGTTGTTGCATGGAATAGACAACTCAACTAAAATTGTTTTAACCAAAAATGAAAATGCCTTGTTTTACATAATAGAAAAATCCAGAGATCACAAACGTTTAGGGATGATTGATTCTGTGGCCCAAGGGTGCTATCAAATGCCGAGGTTCTCCCTATTATCCTCAAATTGTCAACTGATTTTTTTCATCAGCGAGAAGTGATGCCCTAGCTCCAGTCTTTCGCAGTCTCAGAAAAACCATCTGGACAGCTGGAAGAGGTGTTCCTTCCAGTGTTAAGAGTGAGATAAACACACTTCAAGAAGCCCCATCTATGCCTCTTCACATCAGAATTCTATTCCAGAGCAGGATTAGCTCAGTGAATTTATGTTTCCAGGCTGGATCTGTAGACGAGCCCAGACTCTCTAGTCCATGGCTACCTGCTAAATTTAAAAAAAAAAAAAAAAAAAAGTTGGGCTCTGTTAACAAAGAAGAGGAGGAGTAGCTGCTAGGTAGGTAGGTAATAAAGAGGATGTGACATTTGTCCTGAAGGATTATTAAAGAGACACTGAAATAAAAAGATCTACACCAATCAGGATACAGTCAGGTAAACTGAAACTATGGTAGGTATTTCAAGCAGGGAATTGGCCAGCAGATGTTCGAAGGTGAAGTGGCAAGGAAAAGATGCTAAAATAGCCCATAAATTAATAATGGCAGGAAGCAGCTGCCACACGGGAGCTGCGGGAACAAAAGGGGAAAGGTGGGGTTGAACATAGAAGGGGGCTCACATAGAAGGGGGCTCACAGCAGGTACTAGTGACTCTAAAGGTGAAGCCGGGGAGCTGGTGCTCAGACCGCTAGGGGGCACAGAGAGTCGGTGCAGGCGCCTCTGAGGAGGACGCAGAATGGCTGGTGCTCCTTGTGTCAAAAGAAGCTCAAGGCTAATGTCATGGTTGTCCTTTGTTGCTTTGAGAAGCTGACATGAGGTTATAAGCGGAAAAGTCATCCCTTCTGTCCTCCTCCTCCTTCCAACCTGCCTCTCGTGCCTCCCCCTAAGGGACAGGCAGCTGGCAGGGGAGTCAGAGAAATGTTTACAAGGTCAGCGGCACAGAATACAGGGTGGTGGACTTGGAGCTGAGAGAGACAGCAGGTGATGCAATAGCTCAGTAGCTTGAAATTCTTATCCCTTTGAAGTAGCAGCACGGTATATATTTTTAATTATTCAAATAAAGGTCTTGTGTTTTAGCACAAGATGTTGCCTCGACCTGGAAGGCTTTCTTCTACCAAACACTATATTCTGTACATCTCAGCATAATACCAAAGGATGTTTTAAATACTTTCCTGACCTTCCTTAACACCTACTGAGGGAATGATTTAGGGGAAGAAACTTAGTCATCTTGAGCACCTGTTGTCCCAACTATAAAATGGGATGATGATACACCTACTTCAAAGATTTGTTTTGAAGGTGGAATAAGATTATTAAATGATAATCTCTTTGGCTGAGTCACATGTAAAATGCTTAATTGATAATTGTTTAGTATTAGTTTTGTGATGCCCTTAATCCCAATTTATCAAAAAAAAAAAACAAAAAACTTTGTCCTAGTCAATGACTTTTCATATGCTCAGCTCAGGCAGCACCTTACACAAAGTTATCATTATGTAAATAGTTATCATTCTGCTTTGAATTATTCACTTGCATATTTATGGCTGTCACTACCTAGTGTTCCCTGAGGATATGACATATTCTCATTTATTTAGCAGAGTTCCTCATACATAGCAGAAACTTCAACCAATAAAGGTTTGAGAAAGTTTGAAAACTCAAATAAATGATGGTGAATATATTTTATATATATATATGACTACACGCATATGTCTTATTTACATTTATAAAGGAGGTAAGAAAGGGCACATTCATATTGGCCACTTTGCTATCTTCTATGGGAGCTGTAGTCCTCATACTGTAGAAATAAAATACACATTTAAAGCTAAATCTACAAAGTATAAGCACAAGGGCTCCAGAAGTTCTCGATCAAGAGATATTATGATTAGCTGTTGTGATCAATTGATAGAGAATGGCCATAATTTATATAAATAACAAAAAGAGGCTAGGAGGAGGATTCCAAGTGGGCTAAGTGGCACGGGGGGGAATAAGTAGCATCTATGAGACAACAGATATGGGAGTTAAATGTTTACAGGTTGGTCGGGGTGACGTTTAAAAGGCTTTGTCTTGTAGGCAATCAAGAGAGACAAAAGTAAATAGTATTTAAGAATAAATAAACTTTCCCTTGTGCAGGCCAGAAAAGACATTGAGGACTTTGGAGGCAGAGAGAAGTTAAGGAGAAAAATAATCTCATAGTGCTGGACTAAATTCATTGCAAAGTCATTGCCGTGGAATACAGGGCAGGGCCATTGACTGGATGACCCTAGCAGTGGGTGATGACGACTCAGGGAGGAAATCTGGCAATCCACTCTTGGCAGAGAGAAGGAAATCAGCACTGGTTTTCCAGAAGTTTAGAATTTCAGAGTTGTTTTGCTTCTAGGATAGCTTAACTTGGCCCTAAATTTAGCTCAATTTCTCCCAACCTCATTTTGTGAATCTCTACAATCTTGCCCCAGAAAAGCCTTCAGAAAATTGTATATTCATTTCTCTTCATAAGCATGCAAAATTTTAGCAGAGTTTGTGAGAAAAGCTGTTTGAACATACCAAGGCCTATCTCTTGCTTTGAGAGCTGGTGCTTCAATAAATTACTCTTAATGGTGCCCTTTTCCTATATTTTAGTGCCTTTCTGCTTTTACATTTCAAGAAACCAGCAGAAAAACCTGATAGAATACAATGGCAACTTGAAAAGCTTTATGTGAATAAATGCAGTTATTATTCCAGAGTAGATAAAATAATACTCTAAAATAATATCTTCTTCTCAAATTAGAACTGAAGGACACACTACTGACCCCATGTTAAGATATTTTACAGCATAGAACTCTTAGAGAATGGGCATGAAGAATAACTCCAGAAAGTAAGCAATTCTAAACACTTTTTGAAACAAAGCAGACTATTTATTAAATAAGAGAATAGAGAAATATAAAACTGATATTCCATTTTCAATTTTAAAAAAATGATGCTATTTAGATATAGTAACACATTAATTAAATATACTTTCCTGCTCACATCTGGAAGATGAAGAATCAACCATTTAGGTTACCTGTTTCAGGCCCTATTAAAGGAAATAACAAGTACTTGGATTGGATTACTAAATATATAGTTTCTACTAGATTGGCTGTATGCTTTTTAGTGGAGAGTTGATTGTTGTTTTTGTTTTTGGTGGGTAGTTGCTTTCTCCTAGCCTCAGTAAACCCACTGGAAAAGAGTCAACCTTCCAACTTGGGGCCTCACATTCAAATGTTTCCATATTCTTCTGACTGGTTTTGTTTAATGCTTCTAATAAGTCTATTTAGTCAGCAATTTCAGAACAATGGGTCAAAGAAGTGCCTTTATCATAAATTTTTCCCCTTGGCGCTTAGCTACAGGCATTCTTGAAAGCTACCTGGTTGCTCTCTGTGGAGTTAACATGGAAACTGCTTTACTTCAAAGCAGATGAAATGATGAATGTTTATGGCAAAACGATAGACATGGGGTTGAGTTAGGTCAAAGAGCAACTTCACATACACTTTTTCCGTGTTGCTGAGTGACATCCAAGCAATGGTATGATCAGGGGCTCACAGGACGACAGATCATCATATGATTGTTAACAAAGAACATTACTAATTTCTAAAAGGCTTTCTGTCATGATTTTATCCTCTCTGCTTCTATCTTTTGTTGAGTTTTTAAAATGTATTTCTACTAAAAGGTACGCAAAGGAAATAAGTTAGTGCTAAAAAAAAGAAAGGCTACTTTACTACCTCAAATTAATTTCTTTCAGCACTACACTTTAGAGAGAAAATAATAGAAATTCAGCATCAACACTTCTGTGACACTTTGCCAATTTATCAAAATATAGGGGAAGTGAAAAGCAATTAAATAAGTTTGTATCCACTACACATAATCACCTATTTGTATAGGAGAAAAACCAACAGAAAATACAAAACTGAGCATGCAGTTTGCATTATTATCATTATTCTTATTTTTATTTTATCTTACTTATATATGAAATCAGTAAATAAAACTATGCCAAATACTTTCTTTTTGATGCTAGCTCAAAATAGTGATATTTTGGGGACATAAATTTTTATGAGTATCTTTTGGAATTGTTCCTATAAGCATTGCAAAATAATATTTGGGAGGTAAGGAAAGCACTGAACAGAATAAACTCATATTAGATAGAAATGACATATATCTTGTTGCCAATTTTGTATATTGAAAAATTAACCTCTTACTATTTCATTTATCTTCCATTAATTAAAAATGAATTTATTATAATGCAGAATTTTCCCCAGCACTAAAAAACAAAATTTCTGGTCTCTAATTTTTCCGCCAAAGAGTTTGATTTTAATTGCCCATTTCTTCAAAAAGCACAGCTAAGCCTTATTTAAATCTGTTAACTGAAGCAATTTAAGAAAAATTTGTGCCTACTTATTCCCCTTGACATTAGTCTTGTGTGACATTATGATGCAAAGAAAAATGACCCTATAATGATATGGTTCATACTTCCACTCTAAGTATCTTGGATGCATTAAATATTTAATTTATTTTTCCAACGCTTTTTAAACTTTTAAAGCAGGAACATGTGCAACAATGCCATTTTTTCAGTCCAGAATAAATAAACACAGCTCTAAGACTATAGTTTCTTATATGCGTCTTACAGTTTACTTAGCACATGCTTTACATTAATAAAGTTCCATGTTGAAGAAACTAGAAAATTGCGTCTGGTATAAGATTGGGCGTTTTGTCAAAAACATAATACCCATAGAGCTGAACTTTGGCCTTATGCTGTGACCAAGCAGGAGATGTTTCTGTAACTGTCCTACTGGTTTTCACACATTATTTATTAGAAATGACCACTGCCATCCCCACACAGGGCCAAGTGTGAACATTTACCATATGTATGTGGTATGGTAAAGATTATTTTGTTGTTCACAGAACAGCCTATGTCCTTCCAATGCAATATTGTCATCTTGAAAGCAACTGGTACTATTTCATTCAATGGTGTATACTGTGAAATCCTAATCAGGTATTTTTTGCGTTAAATATCCAACACTGTGTTTCTTCCAAAGACATGTTATGGTTGTAAGAAAATTAAAACTCTAGTAAATCTTGTTGGCCAAGACTTTTAAATTAACAGGACCGTGACATAAATGTATAAGTATAGGCAACTGATGGTTGGTCAAAACTACACTTGGGATCCAAGACAATGAGTATATTTTGAAAAGCTTTTTGTTTTACAGCACCAATATTATACGGTGATTGTGTGTGTGAACGAAAATACTGCAACCATATCAGTAAACAAAGAACGCTGAAACCAAGTCAGCAGCGGCTGCCGCCACCCCCCAGTGAGGACAGGCCTGCAGCCCAGCCTCTGCAGCCACTCACAATGGTGCACCCTGAGGGGACTCAGAATAAGAAAGGACAGGATACTGGCCCTAGATAGCTAGGTGCTTGTCAAAGGAATGAATTCAGTGAGCCCAAATGTTTGCTTCCTCCCATGCATAGAAAAGCACTAAATTCTTTAACTTGAGATGCCCGGTTTTCTTTAGATAACAAGCAATCTTTTATTGTTCTAATCACCTGCTCTTTGCTGTAAAGCTCCTATATATCCCGGCTCCTCCCCTACCTCTTCGGAGCAGTCCCTCAGAGCGATCTGAGAGGCTGTCATCCTGGTTTGAGTCCTCCCACCAAATAAAACATAACTCTCAACTTTTAGGCTGCGCATTTATTTCAGTAGCCTATGCCTACAGATGTTTGTTCCAAATCCATTCCCACTGTGAAGTTTTCAGGATATTCATTTACCATTTCAATGAGATATTATGGATTCAGATTAAATCATTGATCAGCTGGAAAAATCAAAGAATGAAACTATTTTCTTGAAGATTTCTTTAAGTAAAAAAATGAAACTGTACTGTGATACCATGGATAAGACCAAGGGTTATGGAATCAAGTCCAATCTCACAGTTCTGCCATTAAATAGATAATCTTTCCAACAGTGCCAGGTTTTTTGTTTGTTTTGTTTTTCCTTCCGTAAGTTTGTGGAAAACATGTCAACCACTAGCGTTCCCCAGACTAACACTGGCCCAGCCCATCAATCTGCTTTTTTTTTGAATGGATAGCTTGCAAATAACCAACTGGGGAGAAAATGTAAGATCTATTACAAGGACTTTATCCAAAGAAGAATTATACGATCTAGGTGATCATGTAAGATAAAGGGGTAAATTAGATAACATTAAATGTAGAAAACTTTTATTCCAATGTGATTGGGACTAGTTGTTTGATGGTTAATGTAAAAAGTCAGCAAAAGGGGGGGGGGGGAATTAAAAAAAATACAACTGCATAGTAATTGGCCAATATTTTGATGTAAGGTCAGAACCCTGTGGTTATTACTTTATGGACTAGAGATACATTATTTGCCTCGTATAAGTCATAATGAGTCAATTATAATTTTCAATTTCAGTGTATTAAAAGTAGAACTAAAACAGTAATAGGAATGCCAAAATCTTTTAAATAATTATAATTTTATAATTTCTTTCATTTTTACAGTCATATAGTCCTCACACAATTCAACTTAACTTTTCTGTTCAAAACGCAGTACATTTTTATAGAAACAAAACTTATCTTTTAAAAATCACACCACTGATTTTATTTAGATAATAAATAAAAATAATAAATAAGGAAGTTAAATCGCATACACCTGAAATAATCAGGTAGGTGAACAAGCACATCTGAACTTTGGTTAACTTCAAAAACTGAAGTGGAAGCGGCAGCCTGCACGGGCGTAGCAGAGAGCGTGCTGCTGTTTTACAGGGAGAATGTACAGCATCAGTGCACCCATCAGGCGAGTTAGATGGAGCTCAATTAAAACAATGTCTTAAATTCTGTTCTTTTGCTCCAGGACTTATCAGGCAATACAAGTCCCAAGAAGGAAGAGATAATTAGAGGGAGCATCAGTGGCAGGTCAAACTTGTACTTAGCCTTTTATTCATGGGGATGGATGGATTCAAAAGGAAGAGAAAGCTAGGGAGGTTATCCCAAATAGAGAGAAACTGGATCAGAGACATGGGCAGGAGTAGACATGAATCATGCTCTTGCTCAGGAGACTACATGTTACTGAGCAGAGGTTGGATTGGGCTCATGACTGTGACATGCCCCAGACCACGTTAACTCTGGAAATCCACATTCTTTATCTACACTGTCTGCTGAGCCTTCCCGACACCGGGAACAGGAGTCTGGGTATCCCAGCTAATCCTCAGCTGGGTTGGTCCCACAGCAGCTTCAGATTTGGAAGGGACAGAGTGGGGTTTGAATGGAAAGACCTGGAGAGAGAGCAAGGCACATCGGACAAGTTCCCCTCAATTGTGATAAGAGAAACAAGGACATTTCCCAAATTAACTATATCAGAACTTACTAAGTAGCTAAACAAACTTGGAGAGTAAGTTTTCTCCTCAAACATGTGAACATGCTTTCATGTTTAATTCTTGTATTGAATGAATGTTTAGTATATGCATAGATATAACAAATGCTGTTTTAGGCAGTAGGAATACTACTGTGAATGAAATAGGCAATAATTCCCACTAATCATCTAGTTGTGGACAGAAGCAAACAAACACACAAGAAATAAAATAATTAAGAAATGGAGTTTATTGTGCCTTAATTATATCAGATGACAGTAAGTGCTATGGAGGAAACTAAAACTGGGAAGGACTACAGAGAGCACTGGGCATGGGGCTGAGGCTTCAGTTTTAAATATGGTTGTCAGGGAAGTCTTTGCTGCATAAAAGAATGATGTTTCATCAAGGACTTGAGAATGATGAGAGGGCATTGAGTGGATGTGGAAAGGAAAACTATTCCAAGTAATGGGATCAGCAAAAGCAAAGACCAGGATAGGGTGATGGTGTGTTCGAGGAACAGCAGAGATGTCTCTAGGCTTCAGCAGAGTGATTGAGGTGGAAACGGTAGAAGAGTTCATCATAGATGGAAGGGGTGGCCAGACCATGGAAGGCTTTATGTGGTTGAGAGATTTAGATTTTCCCAGGGGTGAGAGGGAAGCTTTGAATAGAGAATGGTATAGCCCACAGCTTAAATGATCTGCCGGTTGCTGAGATGAGAACTGAGTGTAGAACACAAGTGTAGAAACAGATAAATGGTCAAGATGCTGTTCAGTCACCTAGGAAAGATACAGAATGCTATGCACTGGGATCATAGTGCTGAGAGACTGTAATGTTTTGGAATTATTTAAAGTAGAGTTAATGGGATTTTCACGTGGGATGTGAGCCAAATGGTGTGGCCTGAGCCAAAAGGAAGGTAAAGTTTCTATTTAATTAGGTGTAACAAGATGGGAAAGACACAGGGAAGGAATGGATTTGGGGAAGAAAACATAGGAGTTTGTTTTGAGATGTGTTAGGGTGGGGAAGGCAAGCAGAGATGACAGAGATCTAAATGTGAGTTCAGGGACTATGGATGCACAGAGATTTGGACAACTACCAGGTAGCTGGTGTTTGAAGCCACAAGACTGGATGAGGTCACTTTAGTGTACTTCCACAAACCATGCTTCAGACAGCATGCTAGGTACTTTAACATTTTTTTGTCCATTAAAAACCTTTGGTAAATTCCACAAGAATGAGGAATTGATTTACCTGTTGTTCTCCAGTGTGATGTCAGCAGGGCTGTACTATTTCATTATATGTAATTCCCTACGAACTTTCAAAATTTATTAGCAGCTTTTTCCAGCTAGAATACTCTTAATCAGCTAGAACTGTATCACTTAATTTCATAGCAAAATAGTTTCCTGGCTTAGTGATTCCACGATTATATTATAAATTGTGAAATCATGCTGACACATGGGCAACATCAGAGCACACACATTTTGATATAAGTTAATTTGCATGAATTATTTAAGTTATGAAAATACACACTTTCAGAGAATGGACAGATTTTATTAATTCTGAAATGTGTCAAGTTATCATTTAATAATTCTCAAGGGCCCAACACTGGCAAAACCGTATGTTGCACTGTGTTTCCTGTTTCCTTCTCATTTTTTTCATTATAGTTCATAAGTGAATGTTATGAAATCTAATTAATTAATGAATCTCAGGGCCATTGGTCCCTGAACTAACATGAATTACTCTGCATCTCTCTCTCTTTTTTTTTTTAAAGGGAAAAGGATTTTAGTGACCTCTAGCCACTTGGCTAAACTAACCACGGTTATCTGTTAGAACAGACAAAATAATGCACTCACAACATGCCTCAAGCATGGAGTATAACACTATCACTAAACCTTCTGCTTGTGTTGTGCTGGGGCTAATAAAATGAAATATTGTGCTCCAACCCTGAGGAAATTTGACATAGTCTCATATTTTCTTAGCTAAACCAGGAAATAATTAATTTTAGGGAAGTGCAAAGAATTGCACTGGAAGAGTCAAGTCTGAAAAATAATTTCTGCCCATGTAGTGTGTATTATCTGTTTTGCCCCTGGCATCTCCTTTTTGCTACTCTTATTATCAAAATCCTTTTGGCACTTAATTTTCCTGCAATCTCTAATCTGAAGTCATACCTACAAAAGAGCAAAAGTTTTCATATTTTTGCTTTGGCCACAACTATGTCTGTGCAGCTAAAAGATTGTAAGCTTTATAATTGTGTTTCCATGTATAGCCCTTCTTATTCAAAAGGGGTTTGGATTTGAGGCAGCTGAGCAAGAAGAATATGTAATAAGTTGAACCACAGAAAAAATAGTTGGTGTAAAGATAATATAAAGCCAACTGCTGAAGATAGATGACTGTCATCACTTAGGGACCTTAATCTTCCAATCAAATTACATAGCATAATTTTCACAGTGCACCCAATGATTGCTCAATACATATTTGTTGAAGAGGATGCTAATGAATAATGTGACAAATGAAAAAGATGTTTTACCCTTCAGGAAGTAACTAATGGACATATATCATAAATTCTATTCTTAAAAGATGGAGGAAAATATATATTGATCTGGACCATAAAATGCAGCAGGAAGATAGAGAACAATAGAATTATGATTGCATATGTCTCTCCGTTCCAGTGCATCCACAAAACAGTATTCTCACAAGACTTCTTCAGATTCATATGTCCAACTGCTTATTTGTCATTTCTACCTGGTTATCATTTAAGTACTTCCTCTTAACTTAGTATCTTCCATCAAACAAGTAACAGCATCCAAGACAGAACTGTGAGCTAGTCTAGTCTTTGTCCTCTCTCATATCTCCGGCCTAGTTGAGAGAATGAGAATGATGTAGTCTGTAGGAGACTAACTTTGCGTCTAGTCATATCTAGTTTTAATCCTTATTTCACAACTTAAAATTGTGTGGCCGTCAGTAAACTACTTACCTCCCTTGAAGATCAGTGTGTGGATAAATAATTTTTTCAGACTTAATTGCAGTGAGGATTGAAATAAAATATTTGTTACCTGGTGAGCTCTCAGTCAGCAGTGGCTCTTACTGTGATTCAAGTTAGTACCAAGTCCTATCTGTTATACCTCTTCTTAGATCTGTTTTCTCTCTCTGTTCTCACCAATAAATGCCCTCATCTCTCTTCCTCTATCACTTTTTATGTGATCCCTGCCCCTTCCAGCCCCTCCAACCTCATCCATAAGCCAGCCTCCGCACCACTAAAAGAGCAGTGGTCCTAAAATGCAGATCCCCAAATCCCATCATGCTGCACCTCATAAAACCCTCCAGCCACACACTAGCCTCCTGATCAAATCAACTCCTTAGCTTTAGATTGACCATAACCATTTACCATCTGACTCCACCCTTCTCTCCCCGCTAAGTCTCATTTCTCTCCACCTAATCCTCCACCCCTTGTATGGCACAACTTGGATCTCCTTAAAGCTCTTCCACCCATCATACTGTTTTATCACCTCTTAACTTCACACACAGTGTTCCTGCAACCTGGAAGAGCATTCCATTCTCCCTGTTAGCCTGGAAAATTCTACCCTTCTTTCAAGACTGAATTCAGTCTTCTCTCCTCCATGGGTGACCTTCCTGTGATCAATTGACTAGATCTTACTTTGTGGTCTCAGAGTCCATGAGACGTTCTTCAAATGTCCAATATAACAGTGTATGATATTTGTTGTCTATATGCCTATTTCCTCTGCTGGCTTTGAGAAGCTTGAGGACAGTGTTATAACCATTTTGTATTCCCAGGGACTAGCATAGTGTACATGCCTTTGTGGTTTTGGATGAATGAGTGAATGAATGAATGATGACAGAGCAACAACTGCTAATCCTGTCTCTGTTTCTTTCACTACATTATGGACAATCAGGCTGATTCAGCTGAAGATTCCAGTTCATATATTTCTGTTTGTCTAGATTTGTTGGTATATATGTCAGCAAGAAGCTTCATCCCTTCCCCCAAGTTTATATTCAAATTTATTCTGTGGTCACTATAAATTCAGTGTGTTCTGGGCACAACACAGGCTCTCTTCCTCTCCGTGTTTACCTATTTCTACTTTTTTAAACAAAAAGTATGTGTTTATAATTTTGCATAATTTCTTATAGTCCATGCTATTGGAGCCCTGCTATTTCTTCATGAGTAGTTATAATAAAATATTCATAGTTTCTTATGCTTTGTAAAGATCCGTATGTGAAGGAGTACATGTTATTATAATCTTATTTTAAGAGGAAATATAGACGAAAGGATTTTCTTTTATTTTTAATGTAAAACTTCTAAATTAAATATACGAAAGTGCTCATCTAGAAGATAATAGGATCATAAGCAGAACACAGGAAAAGGCTTACAAAGCACATTTATATCCAAGAAATGTAGTTTTGTTCCAATAGAATTACCGAATTAGTGCATGATAAAACAAAAGATTTATTATAAATTTAAATGTCAGTAAATTACTTAATAATTATTGTGTAAATTTCATCTGCAAGATTGTATCAAACTTTTTATATTTCAAGAACTTTTCAACTTTTTCATGTTCACCACTAAAGTTAAGTAGAGATAAAACATAAACTGAATGGAAACACTGGTACTGATATTTTATGGCTGCAAAGCCTGTAAGAGTAGGCATAATGTTGAAACACAAGATAAAGCTCTCCTCCACCCCCCTCCCCTCATTCCTGGGCTAGGGCCAAAGACAGTGGCCAAGAATGAGGAAGTTGCAACAAAACCCTGAGTGGTCAAGGGAGTCATGACCCTGGGGCCATGGTTTGTTTAACCATTCACATGTTAAAGGACATCTTACTTGCCTCTAAGTTTTGGCAATTTTGAGTAAAGCTGTATGTGCAGGGTTTTCGGGAGGTGTAAGTTTTCTTTCAGCCCCACTTTCACAATGTTTTCATATTAATTTAATGACTTATAAGAATTTAATATTCTGTGCACATTTTAGATTAAATATTTTTCATAAAAATCAATGACCGTATTGGATTTACTAGGAGAAGTTGTAAAATTAAATGTTAAATTATCATCTATATTAACATGACATGTTCTCCATTTATTTAGGTCATTTTTGGGTCAAGTCAATTTCTAAACATGTTTATATAGGTGGCTTTAGTATTTATTTGTGAGTTAACTACAAGCTACTCTGTAGTATTCTGACTTCTGTTACAGTTTTACACCATCCATTCAATTAATGCTGGTATAGAAGGACATTTTGGGTTGTGTGCGTGTTTGCTCATCTTTTGCAGCAGTCATACTGAATTTGCTATTAAGTTCTAACGGCTTCGTGTTAAATTTATTGGCTTTTTCTATGGATAATCATAGCATTTGGAAATGATAGCATCTTTGTGTTTTCCTTTCAAGTGCTTATATCTCTTATTTTATCTAATGATCTTAAGATACCAACCAATCTCTCCAATACTACACTGAACAGATGTGATAATGATGGTCATCATATGTATTTCCCCAAATTAAAGGAATATATCCAAAATACACCTATTATGCATGATCTATGCTATAGATTTTTGACCAACACAGCATATGCTGTTCTAGAAGTTCCCTTGTACTCAAAATTTTAATGAGTTTCTAAAAAAAAAAAAATACTGAAAGCTTTCAAGATTCTGCTTCTATTGCATTGTCTAATTTTGCTCTTGTAGTCTATGAATGTGTCGAATTAAATTGTTAAACTTTCTAATGCTGAACCATCTACTTATAGAGACTTCTCTCTTCAACTTGACTCCACTTTTCTTTAAGGTTACTCTGCCACATTTGGGTGAGTCACCCACTTTGAGTCACCAAGACAAAGTGAAATACTCATAAAACATACTATAAAGCATTAAAATTAATATATACACACTTGAAGTAGCTTGTGTTTCATGTTTCATCTCCTAATTTTACCACCCTGATACCTTGAAATATCTGTATTTTTACGTTCCATTCACAAAAAGTCCAAAACATAAAGAGAAGCTCTTTAGAGGTGAACAGTAAAAGTTGACCCTCCTGGGGAAGAAATGCACTGTGCCTATCCACCTGTTCCTCTCCTAGAATTCAGATTCAGCTCAATGAGTGCATGTTTTCTAGTTTCCTAGAATCTGTTTCCCTGTTGTTTTTTCCCAATTGCTCTGGAATTGCCTGACAGCCAACAGGGCAAACAGAATAGGAGAGGCTGCTGAATGGCAGAGATTTGCTTTGTGATAGCACAGAAACCGTATGCTATGAAGTTTAATTGAGAAATACAGCCAGTTTCCCCACATAATCATAGTGGGAGAAACACTTTATAATTATTCATTATATAATTGAATGCAAGCTCTTCATTTTTGTATATACTTGTGTGCTAAAGGAATTATACCCTTTGTCCAAGAAAGATCAGCCAAGTTCTAATGAAAACAGTTTTAGTGATTCTAAACTCGGGCTGCAATTCTCCAAAATATATAGTATATCTGGTTGGAAAGAATAAAAATGTTTATGACCAGAGTGACACCCAGTATCAGTGGCAAGATTAATAGAAGGCTTTTGCTTGGTTGGATCTCTGATTCTTTTTCTGAACATTCATGGAATTAGGTTTTGGGCAGAGGCAATGAGCCAACAAAAGACAATCAGACTCCAGATCCCAAAGCCATAGGCGTGGATGATCGGGTGTTACTGGGATAAGCCAGCTCAAGGGATAATTAGTTCCACAAGTTTGTGAGCAAGACAGAGAGTAGAGTATTTCCAAAGATGGAATGAGGATGTGGTCATAGGCTTTGTCATATTGAGTATGTATTTTAAGAATATCTGTTTTTGATTTCCCACCAGAGGCAGAATCAACTTGAGAATCACCATACTCATGTAGTTGGATTATTTTCAACCAATTTCAAAGACAAAGGATATAAAATGAATTTTGTCCAATTTGATGATTAGGTGAACATGAGTGTAGATTAGATAAAATTGATAGCCTCTTCCAAGTTTATAGAATCATTTTCCCATGATGTCTGGTTTTATCTGTGCTCATCTTTCTCAAAAAGAAGTACTCAAGTTTCAATGACAATCAAAATTCTGATCCTTCTTATGAGGTTCTTCTGGGCATATACCCTCTACTGCTTCAAACAAAGTACTCAGTGCACTTGGGTGCTTAAAATATATTTTATGATTGAAATCTTGGGCATTTGAAGTGATTTTCCATTCTACTGCAGATATAAACACCATAAATTGGAAAAGACATACTTCAATTGAAAGGTCAAAAGTCCTTGTTGGACTTTTCCTGATAGTGGTTATGAGAAAGACAGCTGTAATTTATTTGTAGAGCTAAATTTCTTGTACAGAAAACTCAGTGAAAAGTTTGATAGCGGGATTAGGAAAAAAACTGTGGAGACATAAGTAAGGTTGAGGACAAGTGATGTTATTAGGAATTTCAGCAAGTGCAAAACTATACTTAAAATACTCACTGTAAATATGTTACAATCACAGAGATATCAGTGAGTGTGGGAGATAGCTGTTTATGGAGATCCTTCTCAAGATAATGGTTCTCATCAACATAGCATCAAAGTCCACGAAGAGTTTAGGATAGTTCTCTATTCTATTGAAGTAACAATCTTAAATCTTGGTGATTTATAACAACAAGGATTTTTATAACACCTTTTTGAAGAGCAGTTTTAGTTCACAGCACAACTGAGAGGAAAGTACAGAGATTTTCCTTATAACCCCTGCCCTGACGCATACATAGCCTCCTCTACTATGCACATCCCTCACCAGAGTGGTGCGTATTTTACCCAGGATGAGCCTACATTGATGCATCATTATTACCCAAAGTCCATGGTTCACCTTAGGGTTCACTCTTGATGTTCTGCATGGATTTGGATGAATGTATAATGAAATGTATTTATCATGATAATACTGTATGGAGTCTTTTCACTGCCTTAAAATTCCTCACTCTCCACCTATTCATCCCTCCACTCCCCCTCTCCCCTGGTCGGCACTGATCTTTTTACTGTCTCCACAGTTTTGCTTTTTCTAGAATGTCATATGGTTGGTATCATGCACTATGTAGACTGGCTTTTCTTCACTTAAAATTATGTGAAATACCACCGTCAACTAACAGGCTGTGGCTGACACTCATTATAGAACGCTCTTCTCCAGATGTGGCTGTATCAGGAAACAGAGTCTGTAAGGAGATAATTAAGTTACAAGGAGGTCATTAGGGCTAGCCTTAATCCAATGTGACTGGCGTCTTTGAAGCAGCGACTGGAACACACCTGCAGATCTTGACCTCAAATTTCTAAGCACCCGGATTGTGAGAAAATGACTTTTGTTGTTTAAGTCACCCAGACTGTGACACTTTACTGTGTCAGCCAAGGCAAATCAGTACACCATTTATCTAACAAAGAACTAGTATCAAGAATATAAAAAAACTCAACTGTGAAAAAAAGAAATGAACAATCCAGTTAGATAATGGGCAAAAGATTGAAGAGACGTTTGACTGCACAGGACACACAGATGGCAAATAAACCCTTGAAGAATGTTCAACACTGGTAGCCATTAGGAAAATGCACATTAAAAACCACATCAATTTAATGTTACATAAGTAACAGAAGGGTTAAAATAAGAAAAGGTGACAACACCAAATATCAGCAAAGATTTAGAGAAAATGGATCACACACATTGCTGCCGGGAGTATAAAATACTAACCAACTGTGATGAACAGCTGAGAAGTTTCCCAAAAAACTAGCTATGACATCTCTTGCCCCCATAATTCACCAATGAATTTCATGCAATATGTATTCTTCAAAATGTCTGATTCTATTTAAGGGATGGTCTCTGTCTTTCCAATTTTATTTCTGATCTGTGCATTTTTCATTTGTGAGCCAAATTTCCTACTGCCATTTGCCATGCAATACTTTGGAAGCAGGTTTAGGTACCATTCTGGTTCTGGATGGGAAGAAGATAGCTGGCCTGCTACAATTTGATATGACTTCCCAGAAACCACTGAACTTAGGGACTTTCTGGGTCATTAAGTTGAATGTCCTCTTTCCCTTCCCTCTGCTACTCAAAGGTTTGCTACTTGGCCATGTTATGCCCCTTCCTATATGGACTACGTATACAGACTTATCACACAAAATAGAGCCAGGAAATTGTTGATAGATAATCTGACGTTATTTTTGATATAAATATGAACAAAGAATTATTGCTGGATAACCATGAATTTAGGTCCAGAAACTCCCACTTAAGTTTAGATTTCTTTCTTTATCTTCCTTTGGGTTTTGTTGGCTTTGGTTATCTGAATAAAATTGCCAGCATTTGTGGGAAAACAGCATCCTAGATTCATACAAAGTTTCAAAGTTGACAAAACTCTTCCACCTTCACTATGCATTTAAACTAAATATTCCTCTCTTAGGTGTTTCTCATTCCCATTTTATAGATGAGGAAAGAGGGCCTGGGGGAAATGAAGTGACATCTGTAAAGTGACATATGTAACTGTCATTGGCAGAGACATCTCTTAAATGTGAATATTCTTCCCATACCCCCTATAGCAGTGCTTCCTGAAAAAAGAACTTGGTCAAACAACAGAATAAAAAGACTTGGTTAAGCAACATAATAATTCCATTCCTTCCATGGTTGAATGCTCGGCCATTACGTCTATGCATGCCGTAATAAAAAATAAAATTAAGAATTACTCTCAAAGGAGTTGCACAGAGTTACCAGGGCACGTTCCTGGAAAATAAAAGATCTGTCTTTCCAATGAGAGTGTGGGCAGCATGTTTCCTATTGCAGATGTGACCCTAGAAGTATTTATTACAGATTGTGAGATGGGAAAACTCTTCCATTTTGAGCATTTCTTAATAACCAATTCCTCAAGGCTATTTATGTATCAGAGTTTGCTGCTGTTTCCCCCTTTCCCAGCTTGGGCTCTAAATTCAAGAAACACAGAGCTTAAAGGAGGCTTAGGAAGAGAAAGATAATTCCAAATTAACTAAACAAGATAATTTGATCAGCATGTCTCTGGTCTCCTGACAGCAAATAATACAGAGAATTAACAATTAACAAGAAAGTACAGTGACCTCATTCATGATCAGTAATAATATCTGGGGCTGCATGAGGTCCTCGACTTGGCTGTTTACAGTTGCTTTGGAATTTTATCTTTCATGCATTTTTTCCTACTCTGGAGGATTTCATTTAACTCTTATTCTCCTGTACATTTACTGTATATTTAACCACTGTAAACGGCAGAGAAATTACAGGCATCTTGAACCACAGCTGACCCTAGAGTTTACATGAGAAAGGAAGAGCAGAGGGTAAAAGACAATCAGAAAATTTATGTTACTCTGAACGACAGGGATTTACACAATACGTATGAATTCTGTCTACATGTCAATTCCTGAATTATAATGTGATCTCGTGTGTGTGTGTGCACATGCAGAGTGCTTAAACAGTTAGTTATTCTAGTCCCTGGTCTTATAGGTGATATGCAAAATGTGACTACTTTAACAGATATCTTACCTATAAAATTCTTTCTAAAATACGCCACCCACCTTTGCTTGTGAAGTCGTCCTTCTTTGTCCTCGTTGTAAAAGATGACAGGCTCTAGAGGGTAGAAGAGGCTCACTAGAGGAGGCTAGAAGAGGCTCACTCTCACTGGTGAATGCAGTGAATGTGCCAACAGTCAATCATTCCATCTCTGTCTGGAAGCCTGTTATCTAAGGCTTTATTCCTCATATGATCTGTCACTGATGATAATATCAGTAATGAAAATAGGGACTTTTTTCATATTCATATGAAGTGGGCTCCTGTTACTCCTTCTCCATCCTCTGCTACTTCTGGCCTCCTGATTTATATGCCATCAGCACAGAATTGTCTGCCTTTCTCAGAAAACCCTATGCTTGTGGCTGCGTTCTTGCATTTGCCCTCTGATTGCCCTTTTTCCCTTGGTGGCCTTGCTACCTCCCTCTCATCTCTTAAGACTCAGCTCCAGGTTGATCACATCCAGAAAGTCTTCCCTCAAGGGCACCTTGGGTACCCTTGTTATCCCTTTCTTAATCTTTTTCATTCTAGATTGTGACTCCCATCTGTTCTTCTGCTCCCCTATTAGACAGCTAGCTCCTTGGAATGGAGAATTATGATTTCAGCATTGCTGTATCCCTGGTGCTCACACAGTATCTGGCACAATGTATGTGTGCGAAAGATTTCTGATAAATCTGAACGTATGGCTAGTATTACCTTTCATTTTAAAATATAGACTCCCAGTGTGTTACCTTATTGAACTTCCAAGATAACCTTGAGAAGTCGTTAGAGCAGAATGACAAAACTGAAGTTCAGAGAAATGAGTGTTTCAGACTAGTTGGGTATTGAAACTTAGACTTGAAACCAAGTCTTCTAGGTACTGAAATAAAGAAAACAAAAATAAAAACAAAAAAGAATAAGCTATCTTTAGTACCACGTAATAGACAGGGACTGTGGATAAGACATTTAAAAATATTTTATTTAATCCTCATGACAAGTCTACAGTGGGAGGCATAGATAACATCATCCCCATCTTCCAAGTGAGGATGCTGAACTTTGGAGCGCTTATGTGACTTTCCCAAAACTGTGTGCACAATGAACAGGGAATCAAGCCCTGTTTGGACTCACTCTAAGTCTGTGCACTGCAGTACAAGACTATAAAACTTGTCAAATCGTATCATTTTTTTGATATGGCTATAATTACTCCTCCCAAATATGACTTCATTCCTTGCATTTATTGGCCCATTTCTGCAAATACCCATGTTTGGCATCATAGCACTAGACATTGAATGAAATGCAATCACTGTATAATCTATTATTGAGGAAGATCCAGGAACCCAGCAGGAGAACAAAAGAGGATCCTAGTTATGCAAACCATCACATAATTGATAATAGTAATAAATAATAAATTCAGCACTTGCCTAAGTGTTAGACCCTAGCAAATATACTCTATCGCATCTGACATCCACAATATATAAGGAACTATCATTAAATAATAAAAATCCATGTAAATAAAAAATGAGCAAAAATTTAACAGACACATCAAGAAAGAAGATATGCAAATGGCCAATAATAACATTTAAAAAGCCTTAGCAGCACTAGTTATCAAGAAATTACAAATCAAACTCATAATGAGATAACACAATGCATCCACTAAATTGGCTAAAATTAAGGACTGATCACTACCAAAAGTTGGCAGGAATGTGATAGGGTTAGAGCCTTCATACACTGTTGGTGAGGATCTACAGCAGTGCAGCCACTTGGAAGATTAAAAATTTCTTATTCATGTTAAGCATCTAACTGTGTAAGAGCAATGCTATTCCTAGGAATTCACCCAAGAGAAATTAAAAGGGATATTGGTTCACAAATACACACACACACACACACACACACACACACACACACACACACACACACCCCTCCCTTTGCTTCTAGACATAACACAGATATAATATTTACTTTAACTTTCTTTTGGGTGATATTTTAAAAAATCAATTTGACCCAGGGTCATTTTTGGATATTAAAAAAACAATTTTATTCTAATTTACAAAAGTTACTCTCAGATTAAGAATTGATGCAGGGAGTTTTTGCTCTGCAGAGAAGCTCTTGCTGCATTTGAATCCTCTGCACGCTCTTCTTTAATTCCCACCACACACCAAATGCTTATCTTCTTCAGCCGTCATCAGTATCGTTAAACACATACCACTTTATTGTTGGAGCAAATAATAAGTTATTCTGGTTTAGAAAGTCAACGTGTATGAAAAAGCCAAAGGCAAGAACCTCTAGGATATAATTTGGGTCTGGAAATCACTTTCTCTTTCGTCCTTCAGTTTGGACAAACATTGAGGACTGGTGACAGGTAGGTAACTTGTGGAAATCATTCATTACTCTTTGGTAATGAATGTGATTTTTCACTTGAAATAATGTTGCTCAAATTGCTATAAAATGCGTTGAAAATACATAGATGATACCTACGGTGCCCACAATGATCATTTCATAAAGTCAAGGTAAAATATAAGCTCAAGTGATTTGATTCCTAGCTGACTTCTCAGTGTCTACATTTAGCTTTTACAAATGGCACAAATATAAAATGAGGGCTTTTAGTCTATTAGAAAAAAAAAAAAACTATGAAACTTACCAAAGTAATAAAACCATTCACTGTTAGGCTAGAAAAAAAAAATCCAGTTCCCACAAAAAAGCAATATTGCTCATAATACAGTTTCTACATAAATTCCCATAGTGATTCCATGAATGGGCATTGAATAATTAGTTATGTTCTATTCCTTTACAATTTATTTTATCCTGCTGCCTACTAATTGCCAATTAAAAGTTCTAAACGTAAATTATTGCACTTCATGACTTTCCAAAATTCTCAGAAACTCATTTTAACCATTTTATGAAGCTAAAAAGACCTACTTTCAGATAATGTTAATAATTGTATATTCCTAACAACCCAAAAGAGTGAGAAGTTACATCCCCGAATTTGCCTGGGATGCTGATTTTTATGACGACAAAGGGAAAAGTCTGGGGGTATCAATTACAGCGTGGTTTGCTATAAGTTGACGTCACATACTGTCTTCAAGCTTCCAGAAAGTAGAGCCATCATTGACCAAGCAGCTTCTCTAAAGATATTTATGAGACATTTTGCTATGGGCACTGGGCCCTAAGACAGGAACTTTAAAATAAAGCTATAAAACAACAACAACAACAAAATACAGCTATAGATGAATGACCAATTAAGAAATAGTGAGTGGGGAGTGAAGATCTGTTCCTTTCTCCCTGTTGATAAGTTTCTCTTCTACACAGACCACAGGAAGGCACTGAGATCCTTGTTTCTCATAGCAGAGAGCGCTTGTTATTCTGTTCTTGAAGCTGCCCCAGCAACCAGTGACCTGTTTGAGAATCTGCGTTGACAGGCTCCACAGGTGTCCTGGCTTAATGTTACTCTGGAGTGCTTTTAATAGATAAGCATACTTTATCTGCTCCGCCAAAGAAAAACAGGGCAAGCAATCAGACAGCCATCTTCTCTAACCTGAGCAGAATACTTAACATAAGTCAAGGGTAAAGGAAAAATTCTTCTTTACAGTGCCCTGAGATGCCATTGGAGGGCTGCCCTTTAAGGTATATTTATTTATCATACATATAGGCAGAAAACAGTGCATTAAATAAGCTAAACTGAGAAAAATAATGATTTAAAGAGGCTTTCGCAAACAACATAACCAGAGGCATCTGGGAATAATCTGAGAAGATAGTCAATGTAGATCCTACTTTAAAGATTAAGCCTTTAAAATATTTGATTTTTTATGAACTGATACTAGATGGAGCAAAATTTGGTTAAGTCATACTAAAATAATAAATAGAAAGATTGCTTTAAAATTAATCTCAGGATTTTTTCTTTGCCCTTGTCAAAAATAAATACTGATGAGAATAAGAGCCAAGTTTCACATTACATAATGCAAATAAATTCAAATTCATTTTGAAATCAAATCTATTGCTACCTTTTTCTAGAGAAGAATTATTTGCTTGTAACTATGACCTGACATATGTGGCCATGGTTACAGGTGAAAAACATGACAAGATCATATGGGGGGAGTTTCTGAAATATGGAAGTTATGCTGTGTTTAGTTATGTTCCTATTTACCGAGCACTGCAAGGTTGTGCAAAGTCTCTTACTCTACCAAAAGTTATCGTGCAGTAGAATCAAGGATGAGTCGCCTGGGGTGGGGGGGGGGCACTCAAACTTGTTAAGGCAAAGTGTAGGGAAGGTGTGGGCCTGGGTCTGCATATTTATCCATGGAATGAGCCTAATTATCTATAGTTGGTTTAGTGATTCCCTTCCTGGATATTTGAAGCACTGTATATATTCTGTCTCCAAACTACTGTTGAGATGGACTTTGACATAGGCAAAGACAAAATCCAGCAAGGGTCAATGAATATGTATGTTCCAAAAGCATTTCCTCCCTCCATGGAAACAGAACGCCATCCATTTTACAGAGAACTAGATGTTTAGGGAACTGAGAGTAATGCCAAAAATTCTTGGTGCACAGGGAAGGCAACCAAAATCTATGCTTTTGCTATCTATATGATGTCCAAAAAAACTGTACAGCTGGCAGTCACTAAACTGCAAAATAATGCATCCAAGTGCCACTTTGCAAATAAGCAGAATTTATACTCTGGAACAGAATGTCAGACAATGAGCTAAAAAAATTAAAAACGTAACTTCTTTATTTCTAGGTTTAAGGAAAGAGTGTTTCTTAATAACACAGTTAAATAACTCAGATTTTTCAAAAGTTATATTCAAAATCAATTTATAGTCCAAATAAAGCATGACCATTGTTTTAGGCTAACTGAAACAAGGACAAGAAAACAATTGCTAGTTTCAAAGCCCCAGAGGCTGTGACCAGGAAACTCACCAAATCCTCAGCCCTTAGACCATTTCAGTGCCTTTCCATGGATGGCAAACTCTGCTAAAATGCTCAGAAAAGTTTTGTTCTGCCCCCGCACTTTGAACTGCTCACCTTAGAAAAGAACTCCTGTGGGAGTGATGGACTGGAGTCTTTTGTAATAAAGGGGGTGTATATAATTTGGGATTAGTATTATCCAGGGAGAAAAAACATTCCAGGATGATGGATTAAGTAAATGCCTTACTGACACATGCTGTTAAGCCACTGCCTTATGGAAGAAAATCAAGGAGGCTCATAACATTGACCTCTTCCAGGTTTAATGAGGCAAGGAAAAAACTCCGTATGTCCTATTTAGGGGTCATTTCCATTATAAAACTATCATTAAATATCCAGTTCAAGGGTAAATTTGAGAAATGACTATTTAGACAACACAGATGGGTACCTAGCTGAAACAGATTAGAAACTCTTAAACTGCCAACCTGTGTCTTTCTTTTGATTTTAGTCTCCATTCAAGACAGGTTTGGGCTGTATATCTCAGTATAAAATAGATCTTATCTCAACTTTTCATCCAGTTTGGGAAAAACACTGTTGTTCCAGAGAATTTTTAAAAGTCTTGTCCCCAAAGTTTATTTTTAAAGAAATAAGCTTATTTCAAACAACCTTGACAAAAGCAAAAGGAAGAAAAAAATTGACTATAAAATGTATGTAGTTCATGTATGGTTTAAAGTGAAAATACTTTGCCTCTGTTTGAAAGGGTATAACTACGCATCATATTTTCCATCTCATTTATTTACAAAGATGCTATCAAGAAAAAAAAATCAGTTTCTGCTAGGGAAGTAAGTAGTTTTTATCTTTCTTTTCAGTCATGGATTCCTTTGTAATCCAGAGAAATCCAAGAGACCCATTGCCAGAAAAATACTTAAGTCATTTAGTACAAAATGTTACATACATTTTCAGAGGACTTAAGAAATGAATGGGCTCCAGTTAAGAGTCCCCAAACATGAGAGGGAAAACATTCTCTCAAATCTCTCTTTCAGATTATAAAACAAAAGGAAGATGGGTGAATAGGATCTGGGTAGGTCCTTTATTGTAACAACAGAAAAAGAGTGTTGATTTGTCTTGATAGAAATAAGGACTAGAATTCCAAGATGTGATTTAATTACACAAAGAAAAGCCAATTTGGTTAGGAATGCCTGAAGACAAGGATGTCTTGTATTTTATTATTACTTATTTTTATTGAAGTATAGCCAGTTTACAATGTGTCAATTTCTGGTGTGCCGCACAATACTTCATCATATAGGAACACACATATATTCATTTCCATATTCTTTTTCACCATAGGTTACTACAAGATACTGAATAGATTTCCCTGTGCTGTACAGTATAAACTTGTTGTTTATCTATTATATATATATATTAGTATCTGCAAAACTCAAACTCGCAATTTATCCCTTCCTACCCCCTTCCCTCCTTGGTAGCTATAATTTTGTTTTCTATGTCTATGAGTCTGTTTCTGTTTTGTAAGTTTGTCTTTTTTTTTTTTTTTTTTTAGATTCCATATATAAAGTGATATCATATGGTATTTTTCTTTCTCCTTCTGGCTTACTTCACTTAGAATGACAATCTCCAGGTCCATCCATGTTGCTGCAAATGGCATTAATTTTTTATGGCTGAGTAATATTCCATTGTATACCACAACTTCTTTATCCAATCATCTGTCAATGGACATTTAGGTTGTTTCCATGTCTTGGCTATTGTAAATAGTGCTGTTAGGAACATTGGGGTGCATGTATCTTTTTGAATTAAGGTTCCCTCTGGATATAAGACTAAAAATAGACTTACCATATGTCTTGTATTTTTAAGTATAAAATTTAGATTACTTGCCAATTTTAAAGATATTTCAGCAGAAATTGTAAAAATTGCTACTCAGTAAATGACTCATATTCTCCATAATGTAGTTTCACTTTGAATCCATACAGATGGGCTAAGCCAAAATATTATGATGTGATATGTGATATAATGGAAACAGTGTGGGTTTTGAGGTGGGTTCAAATCCCAGCTATGCTACTTACTAACAGAATAACTTTGAGTATACCTGAAGCTCAATTCTCTCTTTTATGGAATACAAGATAATAATGCCCATCTTTAGAGCTATCGGGAGGATTAGAGATAGCTCTATGAAGCATCCAGTCCTGTTACTGAGGATTGTCATTAATTTTTCATAATTCAAACAATGATGGTAAGATTCATATTAACTTAGCATTACATTCACAGGAATAAAACACATAGCTTTCCTGATTTGCTAGACCAAACAGAGATTCTTACTTCTCCAAATAATGCCTTCTTAGAATCATCGGACAAAATGCAGTTCCTGACTTTGTTTCCCTAATAGAAAATCTTTAAGTTGATCATAGACTGGTAGTCAAATCTGATAAGGAGTCAAATGTACCTCATTATGTTTTGCTACTGAAAATCATAATTTGTACTTAGAGTGCCTCAGTATCATGGCCGTGTTGGTCTAATGGCCATGAATCCCTTTAGCTAGATGTGACTCTTTTAGTTTGATAAATTAACTGAATAATCACCAGACTTTCTCACCCCACTCCCCACTCCAGACCTCCCCCAGGTAAATTCTATTTTCTAGTTTTTCATAGAAAAACAAACTTTGGAGAAAACTTCAACTTAAGTCCACAGTAAATATTCCTAGGGAAAAAAAACCACATTTTTTCTATTTTGTTTTCCCTTTCTTTCATCTCAATCAGGATGTTGCTAAGATAAAAGTGATAGGCGTTGTACCTCTGCATCCTTTGTGGTATTTCTTTGTAGTTTAGTTTCTTCAGGCTCTCACTGCATATTTGCTCCCAGGACTAAAACATTTTAGGTCAGTTTGAGGTCAGAATGATGTGTATCTTGTCTGAAATCAAATTCTACCATATGGTGAGACCCTTTTACAGTAGGATAATTAAAAACTAACAGACCACATTGGAGAAAACTATTTTTCCCACTTCCTGTTACTCTCATTTTAAGTAATAAGATTGGCTTAATTGACGAATTTCCTTGTGTTTCATAAACAGAGTTGGAGACTAAGGAAAAATAAGTTTTTTCAAAAAAAAAAAAAAAACCTCCAACTATGATTCATTTTGTCTTACTGATTTTTGCATAAGTTAAATTTCAGCTTATGGAAAAAATATGTTAAATTATCATTATCACTTTCATAGAAATTTAAGTTCTAAAATTATGCTCAGTTAGAAACAATATAATTTTGCTTTTTCAGAATCAAAGTTTTTTTTTTTTTCTCAAAAATATATTCGGTTCT
The DNA here is from genome assembly GCF_048773025.1 of Camelus bactrianus. Lineage (NCBI taxonomy): Eukaryota > Metazoa > Chordata > Mammalia > Artiodactyla > Camelidae > Camelus > Camelus bactrianus. Next base: position 56,561,242 of record NC_133552.1, read on the forward strand.
TATTTTTTTTATTCAGCCTATATAATTTGTACTTCAGGAATTTTTGGCAGAAAATTCTTAGGAAACGAATCAGGTCCACCACTTTCTTAATAAAAATAAGACCCTGGTCTTCTTTTCCATGTTATAAAGCAATGTACTTTCATACATGCTTGGAATGCATAGTTAGTGATCTCCAAGTATTGAACCATGTCACCAGTCAGGCCACAGTTTGGCAAATGTAACATTGAAAGCTGCATATATAAGACTATAGAGTGGGTTTTAAGTTAAACCTTGGACAGTTTTATAAAGGCCTACTTGATAAATTCAGCCACAGTGTGTACCCTTTTATCATCATCCTAAAGTTGGTATTTAGATTCTAAACTTTAGAAGATATCCTTTTGCTATGAAACCAATTTTCTTTTCATTTCACAACTATTTATGACAGCTTTGTTAGTGCCTATTTGGTTCCTAAATGATAATCTTCTTTTACATTTACTGCCATCCTGCTACTTAATGACATAACTGCCCAAACACACATTCATTCCTCTGTCCTTTTTGATTGAAATGCTTAGAAACACATAATTCAGTTTCAGCCTTAAGCAGGGTTAAACAAAATCTACCATCCAAAATAAAAATCCTTCTTTAAAAAAAGTGGAATTGACACATCATAAAATGACTACTTCAATTTAAAAAAAGTGAAATTAGTTTATTTAGCAACTTCAAATCTAGGATCAATTTATGAGTGTGTAAGGAACTCTACTTCAGGGATTGACTTGAATCTATCAACTCACCGTCGGAGATTCTCTCTCAGTCAGGTTAGATCTATTTGAACATGTGTTTTTCTTAAGAATTCAATGTGCTGTGAGAATATATATATATATAAAATAAAAATAAAACTCACATATTATTCAAATTTTCATGTTAAATGTTTACAAAATTGAGCACTGCTTCGAACTAAACTGATTAGAAATGATCAAAATGGAGCTCTTCACCTAAATATGGAACAAATAATTTGAGAAATTTGGATTTTAAATGGAATGAAATGGCTATTGACTTTTGTACTGTTTTGTAATCACTTACTCTTAATATAATCTGAAAATATAACTTACGACTTCATACTGAACTTGTTTTTCAAATCATGATACGTCCAATTAACAGTTCCCACCGACTTTTATTAAAGTAGCAGACCGCGTACTAGGAAACAGGCATTTTCTGGAGTGACCAGGTAATACTAGGTTTCACTGATAGACCATCCTGAGTGTTGCCTGGGGGCCAGGTCTTCTAGTCTCTGCCGAAAGTCATGTTATTTCATGATATAAACTTCAGCTGCTTCAAGAAGAGCTAAAAGTTGGAGGTGGACCCCCAGGAGAAAGGGGATGATCTGTAAAGTCCTGGAAAAGGTGATACTTTTATTTGAATCTCCCATTTCAGGTTTGATATTAAGCACATTTCATCCGGTCACTCTTCCCATTATGATGTCTGGAAACCACGGCGCATGATTTAAGGTTAATTAAAACACCTTTGCTCTACGTGACTCCATCTGTTTAACATACTGGAGATCAATGCATTTGTGTTTCCCATTCTATTAACAGATGATTCTATTCAAGTCATTGAAAGATAGTGTTTACATTTCTCTTGTCACCCTTTCAAGCCAGTTGTTTCTTTTCAGAACAAGGGCTTCTGAACTATTTCTTAATAAATGATAAAGCTTCCCAAATTGAACTGTTTATTCCTATACTTAAATGTACTTTCTTTTTTAATATGTGGTCACAACTTGTTCCCCAGCACATGTTACTCGCCCTTGTTTCCTGGTAAAATCAGGTATGTTCCTGCAATGACAAGAGCAGATCAGATTTCAAAACAGGGTCAAGCAATAAACAATGTATTTTATTACTGGTCCAGGGGATTTTAGAGACCTAATCAGTGTGGCCACAGAAAATTGAAATTGCTTCTGTAAAGATAAATACTCTGCTCTGGATTAGCTAACGACTTAAAGACCGCCTCCCCCAATACATTTATTTATGGAAAGAAGAGGGGAAACAAACATTATCGTGAGAGCTATAACTCCTAGGAATAAAGATGTCAGGTGAAATGCTGTTGATAGTGGGAAATAAAATGTAAATATACTCCCTAACCATGTTTTCCCTGAATTGTGGTAGAAATGTACTCAAACTCTTTTTATCATAGTGATAAACCAAAGACATGGGATATCTGTGTTTAAGCCACCTTGGCTTAACACAATTTGTAATGGCCATCATTAGGGGTTTATGTGGAACCCTGTTTTATGTCAACCACACGAAGATAATGTAGCGTGGGGTGCTACAGCCATGCTCTTTGAAATGTGTGTGTAAACAGACACTTTTTTCCATGTATCTGTTTTGTCATTTATTCTGCTGTGTAAACAGTGTTATGAAATTTTGTCTAATCTCTTTTGGTTAATTCAAACATCTTCACTGTGTTCAGATAAATGTAACCAAAGCCAGATGTTGGTCTCTGCACTAAGAGAGCTCACTTAACGTAAACACAATTCTACTGCCTCCATTTCTCTTTTCCGTCCAGATGTTGCCCTTATTCACAACGCGCTTCCCTTTGCCTCCTAGCAGACCTCCCAGAAACTGAGAGCTCCCTTTCCAACCAATCTGTGTGTGGGTGTCTACCTTTGAACTCCTATTATGCCTCACAGCCTCCATAGTAAAGGTACAAGTGGCCCCACTCAATCTTGGCAGAAATTCCAAGCAATTCGCCTCTTTATTATCAACTGTCTTCTTTATGGATTCTCAATTCAGTAGACACTTCTTCAGGCTTCATTTGCTGGGCAGAATTCCGCTACCCACCTTCTCACTCGTGAAAAGACACAGGCTCTTAATGGATTCTGCTGACTCTCCATTCATTTTCAAGACTTCATTGGAGATGGCCTTCTTCATATACCAGCCTCCTTGAGAACTGTCCCCTCCATCTTTTTATCTGTCATTGCCGCATCATGCTGGTCTCTCAATCTCTGCCTCTTCTTTGCATCTCCATCTTCTCTAAAAGGCTCTTTCGCATCTCCAGCTCATTGACTTAGTCTATTTTCATACTTCAAATGAAAATATGCAAGGGTTGTCAGTGCTTTATATTTCATCATCTGCTTTTTTGTTTGTTTGATGACCCTTGACTTTTTTTTTTTTTTTTTTTGTGGTCTAATTTAACTCTTTGGGCTATAATTTTCTAGGAAAGTAGCATGGAATTAGAAGATAACTTCTAGTATGTTAACTTTAAGGACTGCTTACCTCTTATACAGCTTGTCGCTCAATGCCCTATTTGCTGAAGGAATTTATTTGTAATTCCAGAAACCAACTGATTTCTTTATTATTTTGAAGCCAAGGATAGTTTATTTATTTTCCACGTGGCTCTTGGAAAGATTCATAAGCATATCTATTTTGATGAAACATGTCAGCCACAGCTGATTTTAATTTGCTTAGATCCTACCTTCTTGTTAATTTCTTTTAAATTTCTATAGGGTTTTCTTGATTATTAAACCAATCTTGAATATACAGAAATAGATATATAAATGGAATATGAATTTTTGTTGATTTCCTGTGAGTTAGCCAACACATTATTTCTGAAGTTTACTTCTGAAGAATGCATTTAAGCGAAGTACACAGAGAGTTAGCGGGCTTAAAATTCAATATTTGTTAGCATGAAAAGTAAGGGAAAAATCTCATGATTATCTATATGTTATAATACTTTCCCCTTCCAGGAAAAAAGGAGGTATGACACTAACATTGGCTATTATTACTATAAAATTCACTTTCTTAAAGTTTTCCCAGAATAGGCTTAAATAGCTATGTTGCCTAATTATACTGTTCTACCTTCTAAATACCATCTTTGACAGTTCTGCATATATTTTAAATCTTGAACCATTTTAATTCATACTTTGCAATTTGTGTGCATCACATTTTTAATTAGAAAGAAAGTCAGCGATGATCTAGTTCCATTCCTTGATTTTACAATCGTCAAAGCTAGGAACTGGAGATAATAAGTTTAAGGGACTTAAATCAGGTCACATATTTGGTTAAAAGCAGTACCTGTGCAAAGAGTCGGTTTACTCACCCTCTCATAAAATCTATTTTCTGTAACACTACTGTAAACCAGGATTCAGTATTCATCCAGGTTTGGTGCTTTGCCTTCTTCAACTCCCTCCACCGATTTCATGCAACAACATTCCTGCACAACATTTCCTGCACGGCCTAGATGCCTCTTGTTTTTCTACCCACTTCTCTTGGAATGCCCCTCTCGCCTTGAGGATGCCCACAAAGCACTCTTCCTTTGATATCTGCCTTGTCTTTACACAGCCTTGAAGTTTCACTCAGTTGTGATCTTCTATGAAATGTTCTCTGAATTCCCTAAGATGATGTAGGAATGTGTTCTGTCATTCTGTGCACCCACCATACAAATTACCATGTTTTTTCCCCTTATCTAGTCTACCTCTAGACTTGTGCTATTCAGTGCAGTAGCCACTAGCTACGTATTCTACTGAGCATTTGAAATGTGGTTAGTACAAACTGAGATACGTTGTGAGAGTAAAACACACATTGAATATCAAAGATTCAGTTAAAAATGCAAAATATACTGTTATCATGTTGTAATGATAATATTTGGATACATTGGGTTAAATGGAATATATTCTTAAAATTAATTTTACCTGTTTTTTTCCATCTTTTTAAATGTAGCTACTAGAAAATTTTAAATTACATTATGTGGTTTGCCTCATTTTTCCAGTAGACAGCGTGGCTTGTAGACCATAAATGTATTAATGGTCCTTTGAAATGACCAAGGCTTTTTATTTTTGTACACACATCACCTTAGGCTTGGACAGTTAGCTGTTGCATCACTGTCTGTTGATGTTGTTTGATACAGATTCAGATGTTGTTTGAAATGCTCTGATCATAAAAGTAAGGCATGAATGATAGGCTTGGAACCCACACCTTCTGATTCCTCCTGCGATGCTTTGTCATCACAAACCAATTTACTATAATGTGTGGGACCTTGTTTTTCTAAATTACATACACAAAAGAAAAATTGAACTAAATTGTTGCGTTAAAATGGTTTGCTACTTCAAACCAGTCTTGCAACTCAAAACGATTTCCACTTCAGGTATAGCTTATCTGAGGTCTACCTTATTAATATGCTGAACACATTTCTCACTTAGAGTGTCCCAGGACACAGAAATCAAAATATGAACTAATTATAATCACTTTGGTTTTCTTCCTGGCTCAGGATAAAAATGACGAGGATATATTACCTGGTGTCTTAGTACTTCTGACAGGCATATTCTGTTCTGTGCTGGAACAAAGGACAGCCCCCTCTCCTCCTTCACCAACCCCTGACCCTGTGCACTGATTCCCCTGTTATTAGCATCTTCCGTTTCACATGCTACATTTATTATGCTTGATGAGCCAGTATTTATGCATTATTATTAACTACAGTCCATAGTTAATATTGGGTTCATTCTTTGTGCTGTAAATTCTACAGGTTTTAACAAACATGTGATGACATGTATCTAATAGAATAGTTTCACTGCCCTAAAAATCTCCTGTGTTCCACCTGTTCATCCCTTTCTCTTTCCTGAGTCCCTGGCAACCACTGATCTTTTTACCATAACCATTAGTTTGTTTTCTATACCTGTGAATCTATTTTTATTTTGTAAATAAATTCACTTGTATCTTTTTTAGATTCCATGTATAAGTGATATCATATGATATTTGTCTTTCTCTGTCTGACTTACTTCACTTAGTATGATCATCTCTAGGTCCATCCATGTTGGTACAGATGGCATTATTTCATTCTTTTTTATGGCTGAGTTGACTTAAATTTTAAAAAAAGGAAAGATAAATAAAAATATTGTTGAGTCAATTGAAATCACTGTGAAGATACAGTAGATGATCCATTGAAACCCAATACTGTGCTTGTCTTCAGACCCAGATATGCAAATCATTTGCCTTATTGGAATTTGATCTTTTTTTCCCTGCTTGTATATGAGGGAATTGAATTTTTCTGTACTAGGTGCATCATCTTTGTTTTTAAATATTTTGTCTTTAATTCATTGATCCCAATAGGCAGAAAGTTGAAACTACTATTCTTACTCAGAATCATTCACCCATGATTGGTGAACGTTGTCCTTGTTAAATTGCTTGGGTTAGACACTCTCTGAGCTGTAACCTTCAGCTTTTTCAGTTGAGTTGATTAAAACAATTTGCATGAAAATTAAATGTAAGCAGCATTTACATAATGAGAAGAGACTGTGACAGAAATCAGCAACATTCCAAATTTCAAATATAAAGATTATCTTACTGTTACAATGAAAGTTCAGATTTCTTGGAGGGCTGAATTCTTTCAGCATAACAGGTACTCTCCATATGCTTCCAAAGTAAGAAAATAATTGTGTCTTATTTTGTCTCTAAAAAGCAAAACATGTATTTTCCCTTCTTTCTTTTTTTTTTTTTTTTTTATCATTATGGGCAAATTTTTTGTTAACCGTAAAATTACTGCAACATGACATTTAGGTAAGCAATAGCGGGCCATTAGTTCTTTAAAATATGTTGTTCGTTTTTCTTGTTTGTTTGTTTTTCTAACTTTGGTGTGAGAATTTGGGAAATAATTTTACACGTTGGAAAACTGCTTCCCTGAATGTCAGCTACTAAAATCTGAAAGTGTTAAGTGTCCGAGCTGCTCTTTAACTCTTAGAGAATGGTTGAGGCAGCAGAGCATGTGGGCTGAAGCAATTCGTTTCCTCTCCTTTATGTCTCTGTCTAAATCTCTACTCAGATTTTACTTTGTTCTGTTGGCCTGGGGTCAGTATACACCCTCTGTCACAAACACATCACGTCAGGCAGATTGCTTGCCCTCTCTGATTCTCAGTCTCTTCATGTAGAAAGGATGGCTTTGGGCAAGATTACCATGGTAGCTTCCAACTCTAAATTTCTCAGATTCTGCAGCTCATTGACTCTGCTCATTCCTAGGTTAGTGCTGGTTGATCCACCAGAACCCTCGTTTTTCCTATCAACCCTCTGGGAGCTCTCAGATAGCACAGATATTGTTACTGTCCGTCTAGATCAGACACGACAAGGATGAGGACATAATCACTAGTAGATACTATGATAACACTTTATCTTGCTTAACTTGGAATTATTTTATCATCCTATAAATTATCATTTTCTTTTAACACGAATAATTTTTTAAAATTGAGTAAACTGAGTATATAGCGTACTCATCCATATAAAAGTAAAAACCATTTTTATTTGTGGAATTCTATTCTAAACATTATCTGTATCATTTCCACTTACAGAGAGTGAAGTCATTCTCCTGTTCTCACTGACAGTCTGTATATACATTATTGATCTGATGCTTACGAGATACCGCATTACTTTCAAATTAGCATATTTGATGTAATCAATGTTTTCTTTTTCCTAGTTTGTTATTTTTTCAGTGGAAAACAAATTGCTGAAGCAGATGCTTTAGTTTAAGTGCCTTTTCCTTTAGACTCTTCCACAGAGAAATATCCCTGACATTTCGATTCAAACACAAATATTTTGAAGTCTTCCTGAAAACATTAAGTTTGTTATCTTTTCTCTGTTCTACATACAATAGGATTGTAAATGCATACAAACATTCACAGAAACATCACCATGGTAACATTTTTTAAGAGATACGCTTTTTTATTATCAATAATTTACATTGTATTGAATACAGAAGGGGGCAAATACAGGCAATAGTGTTTCATCTTTAGAAGTTTCTGTGCGTTAGAATCAACAAATCAGCTCTTTCATCAACTTCTCTTTTAACTACCTATTGTTGACAAATGCATAGAAAAATATTTGCTTAAAAAATCAAACAAAATACGCATAATGTAACATTCGTTGTCTTTACAAAGTCTCAAAGAGCTTTGATATCCCTATTGTGTAAGTAGCACAAAGATATTCTAAAATATAGTCATCTTGTTAAATTAAATTTCTGTTTATTTTGTATATTTCTTTGCTTTCAGCACCAAGTCCTCTCCATTTCTTCAGCCAAATAATGCATAATTGACTGTATTTTCCTTCTGGGCTGGCATTTTCCCGTCAAAGTCATGCCTTGGCCACCATTTTAACCCAATAGCCCATGCTAAGGAATGAACATAGATTACTGCATTCAATGGGACTTGGTTTAAATATTGATTTTTCTTATTGTTAGTATGAACTTGATAAATTCCCTTAAATTTCTGGCTATACATTTCCTCTTTAAATTTAATATCTTTCAGATTTTTGTGAGAACTGTATTGAATGAAAAAAGCATTATGAAATACTTTTAAACTACCAAGTCCTACACAGTCAGTTCCTCCAATGAGAAAAAGGAAGGAGGGTTACCCACATCACATTTTGCTAAGCACACCCAAGCCCATGTCTGGAACTAGATCCAGGCCTGGGCCAAGATCCAATTCTTGACTTTCATTCCTTGAATCAAATCATAGATTCTTCTTTCTTATCAGCGTTCTTACCCATATAACAGTGATTAAAATAGGGCCTTCATCATGGAGTTATGGTAAAAATTAAATGAGAAAATGTAAGTAAAGCACCTATGTTGATGTTTGTTGCCTTGTGAGTGTTAGCTTTTACCCTGTTCTGTAAACAAACATGTGACTTACCTGCCCTACTCAGTTTTATAGCTAAAGCCTGTAAAACAAATGCCTAGTACATAATATATGCTCACTAAAATATAGGTGATGATGAATTGATTGAATTAATGAGTAAATTTTAAAGATGATTAAATTCACAAGTACATAGGCCATATTTTCTCTAAATAGCCAATCACTTTTTGCTAAACCACTAGATTGGATCCAGGCCTAACATTTCAGGTACCTATTCAAAGCCAACCTCTGCAAAGATTTAACTGACTGGAGACCAAGTTAGTTACTTCCTCCTCCACTTCCAAAGTGATGGTGTGGCTTTCCTCACGTTGCACAACAATTTCATCATAGTGTATCTACATTGTACAGTATCTCCCTATCCAACTTAGATAACTGACAACTTCTAGGCAGCAAGTATACATTTTCATCTCTTCATTCCTAATGTTGCTGGTGGATGCAACCAGTGTTCCAGGTTCTTGTCCCATCCCAGGAAGAATTCAGAGGCAAGACGTAGAGGTTAAGAAAAGTAAAGTGAGGATTTATTAAAGGATGGATAGTACGCTCTCAAGGGGAGAGCGGGCAGGCTCAGGTGAGCGGCTGCCCTGAATTTCTTTGGCAAGTTAGTTACATAGGGTGTAAAAATGAATGGGCAGAATATTCATTGAGGAGGGAAGGGCTTGGGGTCGTATTTCCTGATTATCATCCCAACCAACTCCACCTTCCCAAAGGGAGGAGGGATTTTTGTCCTTATTTAGTCTGGATCAGAAGTGTCATGGCATCTGTGTATGATATGTACTTCTGACCTGCAAGGCTAACTTTATTGAAATGAGGGCATAATGAGCAAAAGGTTACATTCGAATACTGGAAATCCCTGCCTCACCTTTCTTTGTTGGTCTCCAGGCCAAAAGGTGTGGCCCCTTATCAGCCCAAAGGTCCCTGCTTTTCCTTCTCTGCCCAGGGACCCCTGGTGCTTACACGATGTGTGGTTTCCTGCATTTGGCTTGTGCACCTCCCTTCTGCCCAATTCCTGCCGTTTGGTCTGTGTCCCCCTTTCTCTGCTCATATCTAGCTATCTGCCTCCTCTAACACTAATGTCTGGGCCCCGAGGATACTCAAAAAATATATGCTGAATTAAATTTAATTCCTTCTATGCTTTGTTATGAAACTACAGCAAAAATGGTTCAGAAAAAAATGCAGAAGGAAGACGTGGCCACTTGAGCAGCTCATACTTCTGCGTTATTTGTGACTAGGTTTCACTCCCAAGTCTCTCACGAGTTGCGTACTAATTCTGATCACAAGACAAATTTGATCCAAAATATGCCTGGAAATTCACAGTTTCGCTTTATTCCATCATCTCAACTGTCCCTTAAACAGGATATTGGATTCAGTATGAAATTCAGAAACCTGGTAATGTAGCAAGTTCGAATGAAAGTTTAGTGTTTACTTAGAAGGATGATGACAAATAGGTGTAACTTACAACTTGTTTTGCTTCTTGCATTTGTGTTTTTTTTCCTCTTTGGTGTGGAAAATACATTTGTTTTTACTTACGCCCTCTCCTTTCCCCCTCCCCCCAAACAAACAACTTTTTGTTGAAGTACAGTTGATTTACAATATTGTGTTAGTTTCAGGTATACAGCAAAATGACTTTCATCTAGACTATGAGTAAATAAGAATAAATACCTTTTGAAGCATGAAGTAAATTTAACTCTGGAGTCAAAAATGACATGGTTTTCCAAAAGTTATCTTCCAGTATTTTGGAAATCTAAGTGTGTAGCCTCTAGAATATACTGGTTCAAGAAATAAAGTTGACCACAACAATACTGAGATATATTTTGTACTATATATCTATTGATGTCAGCTCTCTGACAGAAGCTTTTACCTTTTCCAGAGAGATAAAACTGCTACACATAAATTCTTAGAAATTATGAAAATAATTGTAAACGTTCTTAAAAATGGCAAGTCTAATTTTTAAGACCCATTTTTATTCAATAGTAAAGACCACTTCTTAAAACACGTAAAGGATGACAGCTTTTTGTCATTTTCCATCGCTTTTCTAGAGCTGGAGGTTAGCGTAGATTTTTATATTCATTTAGAATTCAGTTTTTTATTGACTTTTCTTCAGATACGCTATGATGAATTATTTCAAAACCTAGAAATTTGAGAAAACACACATGTAGGGATGGTTCTGTTAGGCAATGATCCCGTGGTAGTTTATGGTGAAAATGTGCTGAGCATAAAGAGGTAATAATGTTTGGTGAAAAGCAAACTATTTAAAAACAACCACTTGAAGGTAAAAAAAAAAAAAAAAAATGAGACCAATTCTTGTCCTGCTCTTAATGTAAGGGAGTATTTTATTTTATTTTTGCTTATATTATTCCGCTTCTCAAATCAAGCCTCGCATTGCACAGCATCCTCAAAGTATATTCTGTAACAAGTAGTCCTGAAGAGTTTTCCATGGAAAAGGGCTTACATGGGCCAGTAGGTCTGGGAAGCCATGCATGGCCTATCCCCTCTTTGAGAATTTACATGCATAAAGTAAACTAAAAGCCTCACAGAGATCCAGGAGGTTTTTTTCCTTTTCTTTTTTTATTCTGTCAGTGGAGATACTGGGGATTAAGCCCAGGACTTTGTGCATGTTAAGCACACACTTTACCACTGAACTATACCTCCACCCTGCCAACCTATAATTTTTCTAACTTATTTTATCATGGTATTCTTTCTTGTGAAGTCTGTTAAAACCACAGTAACAGTTTTTGTGGTCTTAGCTTTGTCATAATAGCCAGGAAGATTATATAACTTTAATTTCAAATTTGCTGGCTACAGTCAATTTTCATAGCATGTATTCTTAACAAAATAACTTACTGATGCCACATAAAATGGTAATTTGGCAGGTCATTATAGATTTTTAAATACACATACAATGTCCTTATTTATATGTAAACATATGTTTCTCTATATTTTTCAGCAAATTCAGATATATAAAATAACTCCAAGATATTTGAGAGTATTCACTCTCCATTCTAAATTTGGTGATTGCCAGCTGGAGTTAACAAATCAGTGTGCCTGAACAGAACTAGAATTTTAAACTGAAAATTATAAATATATTTAATTAGATAAGGAGGAAAAATAACTAGCCTAAGAGTTGAAGAGTATAAGGAGAAATTTAAAGTTGGAGGCTAAGTGTTGTAGCCACTGGTGGGCTTTGGTTTACCTTTCTTTAGAAAAAGGAACAGAATTCTTTAGCCTACTTGCAGATTGCTTTCGATGAACAGGAGCAATTGGACAAGACTTTCTGCAAGCTTACATCACATCTCCAGTTTCTCTGCCACTGGATCTATTACCCCAATAGGGGAAGGGAAAAGACCCCAGTTCTTGTCATACCCAAAAGATAAGAATTCAGACGGGAGATGGAGCACTGTGCAGTGAAAGATTTTGAAGGATTTATTTAGCAAGGAAAAGTACCCCTCCAAGAAGGAGAGGCGGGCTGATCCACAAGAGAGAAAAAAGAGGCGATCTTTGCCCCTTCTCTTTTACCCTCTCTTAGAGGTGGTCTTTTGACTGATTGACGGCTCTAGTGTCTGCAGTGCCTAGTCATGTTTGCCCTCTTTGAGCATGTCCTTCCCCTTACACAGACAAAAACCTTGGCTGGGGCCTAAACTGCAATGCTGATTATATTACAGTGAGCCCTGGGTCATGTCCAGTTAGGTCCTTCTTGCTTCTGCAGACTTGCACTGCTGGGTTCTAGCCAGTTTCTCGCTGGCACTCATTTAGAGGAAGTAAAGCCCCTTGATGCTGGAGGCGGGCATGCCGCCATCTTCTGGTCCACCCTCCCTCTCCTCCACCTTATCTGCACGGTGCCCCCACTTATCTGACTACATAACAGATCCACATTCTGCCTTCTTGGTTTCTTAGAATGAACTGAACATGATTATATTGAGGTTGTGATCTAAATCCCATTCCTCTCACCTTTGCAAGTTGCATCATTTCATCATCTCTCTTCAGCACCATCAGCTTTTCTCTTCTGACACATCACCGCAAGATTGCTGTTAATACTTCATGCCTTGATCTAAATTCCTCGCTAGTTCCTGTTCCACTTTTTGTCTTCCTTTATAGCAAGAACCCTAGGAGGAGATATACTTAAAAAAAAATTTTTTTTCTCCTCTAATCCCTTCTCAAAACTCACACAATTTAGGTTTTATCCTTCTATTTTTAAAGCCACCAAGGACTGCATAGTACATATTCCCCAAGGTCCATAAGCCTCCTCAGACTTCACCTTCTGCACATCTCTCTCCCTTGCCATCTGCTCTGACCATACTGACTTCTGCTGTTCCTTAAAGGTACCAAGCACCCTTCTTTCTCAAGGTGTTTGCACTTTGTGTAACTCTGCCTGAAATTTTCTTCTCTCATGTGTTCAGAAAGTTTATTCCCCCACTGCCTTTAGGTTTCTGGGTCAAAGGTCACCTTGTTGGTGAGACTTCCCCTGACTACTTACATAAACTAACTGGCTTACACTCCGTCACTTTACATCATCAACTACCTTGCTTTATGATTCTCACCAGCCCTTAACAGTTGAACAGAGAAGTATTCAATACTTACTTCTTCATTTGCTGTTCCCTGTCTCCCTTACTTCACCCCTATATTGTGAGTGCCACTTGGCAGATGTTTTGTTACTGTGTTCTTAGCTGCATCCCTCACTATGGAATAGTGCCCAGCATGCAGTAGGGACTCACCGCGTATTTGCTCAGTAAATGAATGCGAGCATATATCAAGTGCTTGGTATGCGCAAAACGCTAGACATTAAATAACTCAATTATGAATGACACAGGTTTATTGATCTTTGTAATGGTGCTATACTAGCTCAGAGTACCAGGAAGACCTCGGGGATGAAATGAAACTACTCCTGAAAGATTGGTAGAATGTCCACATGTGGCTATGCCTTGGAATTTCAAGCACAACCTAAAGTGCAAAGGTAGGAAGTGCTTGGGAAACAGTTGGCTAACGTGGTTTGTCTAAAACAAGGCATAGTGTGATCAAGGATGAAAAGAAGCAGGTAGAACTAGTCTTTCTACTCTTTTAAATTGTGGTACAATGGACATGGCATAAAATTTCCCAGTTTAACCCTTTTAAGTGTGCAGTTCAGTGAGCAGTACTACATATGTTCATATTGTTGTGCAGCCATCACCCTCATTCGTCTCCAGAACTCTTCACATCTTACAAAACTGAACCTCTGTTCCCACTGAACACTAACTCCCCAGGACCTCCTCCTTCCAGCCCCTGGCTATTATCATTCTTCTTTTTTTTCCATTTTCCTTTTCCCTCCACACCCCAGCCTCTGGTAACCACCATTCTACTCTCTGTTACTATGAGTTGAGGATTTTTTAAATAGATTCCATATAAAAGTTAGATCATGAAGTATTTTTCTGTGTTTGGCCTATTTTACTTAGTATAATTTCCTCCACTTGCATCCATGTTGTCACAAATGGCATTAATTCCTTCTTTCTAGAGGCTGAATAATGGAATATGACATATATGCATATGTATGTAATTACATATTTTATATATATATAATTTTCTTTATCTATTCATTCATCAAGAGACATTTAGGATTTTTCCATATCTTGACTTTTGTGAATAATGCTACAGTGAATATGAGAGGGCAGTTATCTCTTCAAGATAGTGATCTTATTTTCTTTGGATATATACCCAAAGTGGAATGGCTGGATCAAACAGTACTTCTATTTTTAATTTTGTGAGGAACATCCATCCCATTCTCCTAGTGGCTGTACCATTGACATTCCTACCAGCAGTGTGTGAGGGTTCCTTTTTCTCTACATTTTCAGCAACTTGTCCTCTCTTGACTTTTTGCTGACAGCCAGCCTAACATGTGTGACGTGACATCTCACTGTGGTTTGAGTTTGCATTTCCTTGATGATTAATGATGTTGATCAACTTTTCGTGGCCTGCTGCTGGCCATTTTTACATCTTCTTTGGAAAAATACTCAGGTCTTTCTCCATTTTTTAATCAAGGTATTTGGGGATCTTTGCTATTTAGTTGGAAATCAGGTAGAACATAATGGAAAAAAAATAGCCCAAATATTAAAATAGCCCTTTCCTCCTCTCAAATGTTTGAATTTACAAAAATAAATATAGATTTACAAAGGCAGGCACTCTCTCTACATTATCTGTGTCTCCTACGTAGGCCTTACTAGTTTTACTAATTTTACCATGAACAATTATTTATTTATGTCTGTGGGTGTGTTTGTGGACATGTGAGTGTATATATCACCTGTTCTAGAATAAGTTCCTCAAAGGTAAAAGCCACTGATTCATCTACTTATTTCCATCTCCGCCTAAGATCATTCCTTCTACCTGGTGGTCATTAAGTAAAGGTTTGTGGCACTAATAGACATATTTAAGTGCAAAATTACCTAGCTAAAATATTGAAAAGGTGTAATGAGGAGAGATTTTAGAGGTTCTCTAATGCTAGCCAGCTTGAGTTTGTCCGTAGGAAATGGAAGCCTGGGTAAGATTTTTGAACTTGAAAGTTACAATCCAACTTGTACTTTAGAGAGATTAATCTAGCCTCATAGATTTTATTGCTGCAGGGAGATTTCAGAACAGGGAGGCAATCTGAGAGATAATTCCAATAGGTAATTCTCACTAGCTAAGAGGTCATGAATATCTGAAGTGGAGTGGAACAAACAAAGATGGGAAAGAGAGGACCAAAAGGAAGACTATTGTTTAGGTATCGGCTATAAGACTCAGGAGGTCATCTTTCTAGGGGAACGTCACAGAATGTTTAATTATGGCATCAAGATTTTAAGTCTGAGAGATGAAACTAATAGTTGAGCCATTGTCAGAAAAAGGGTTAATATGAAGGTTTCTGTTAAAGTGTGATTTTTGGCTTTAGGTATTTGACTGGGGGTTGCTTTAGGCCATGCAGGTAGAGATGTTTAAGAATCAGCAGTTGTAATATATTTGAATTTAAGGAAAAAGGTCAATGCTAAAAATGCAGATTCAGGGTACACCTGCAAGAAGCTAATGGTTAAAGTGCTGGTTGATGATTCTAATTGTTCTTAAGATGAGTTAGATTCAGGTGAGAAAGAAAAAAAATTACAACAAGCTGGCTTTTGAATTAGTGCAGGTGTGATGTGTCAATGAAAATCCAAAATGAGAATATAAGAATATAAGCTGAGAAAATCAGTCAAGTGACTCTGTAGCTGAAGAATTAGGAGAAATTTGGTTTAAATTATAATATAAATAATAATTTTAAAATATCTCCACATGGGGACAGAGTTTAATAATATCATGGTAGTAGTTTTTTTTTGGGTTACTATAGAGTTAACTTCCAGTTTTATTTGTTGTGTGGTAGGATCAACTAATTATTAATTCGTATCAGCCAGTATTCACTGTGATCTTACTTTTTGCCAAGTACTTAGATTAAGAAGTTTGCTAAACTGATTTCTGCCTCTCAAGGTGCTTTCTGTCTAGTAATCAGAGACCTGTGTTGCTTATGATGCTAGAAATATCTGTATATTCCACTGAGGGCACCAATGAGCCAGTGGTTGGTTCTGCTTCTAGAGATAAATATGAGAATTTAGAAAGAAGGTGTTACATGAATTGTCTGGATAAAGGAATACATGCCCTCTCTTCTGTCCCCTCCAGGGATGGGAGAGAATGTGAACAGGAAAGCGTGAAAGGGGGTTTTCTGGAAGTTATAGCACTTTTAGACAAAAAAACCCCAGGACACAATGTAGCAAGACATTGAATATAACCTCAGCAGATTGTGCAAATGTACCGTGGTTTTCTATGGCGAGAGATGAATGTGGATCAGAGATCTGGGCTCCTGTAATGAAACTCTCTATGTACCCCAGTGAGGTGTCAGGACACTGTCTTGTAAGGAGAAGGCTTTAAATAGGGGAGAAATATGATCTAATTTGCACTTTAGAAATGTCCCTGGCCTCTCTATAGTAGGTAGAACAGTGGGGAGGGGAGTAGAGCTCAAGGGAAGGGTTGGGAATAATATGGTAATAAACCAGGGATCCAGGGAAGAGACTCGGGGCATCTCCTCTAGATTACTGACCATGTGGATCGAGAGCAGCAGACAGATTTCAAAAGCAATTTCACACAGTTTGGTAATTGTTTAAATGTGAGAACGGTGGATAAGAATGAATAACATTTAGTGTTCTGGTTTGAAAAACTAGATGGATATAAGCAACATCCATGAGATAGGGCAAGTGAGAAAACTATGTCTGAGAGAAAAAGTCCTGAGGCTCCTTTTGGATAGGATGTGTCTACAACTGTCCACAGCCATCCAAAAGACAAGTGCTCAGTAGGCAGGCAGCGAATGTCTTTGGACTCAAGGCTGAAGACTTTGGAATCACTGATTTATATGTAATAATTGAGCCCTTAAGAGGAGAGGAGATTGACTCTAGGGAGAGTGTAGAAAGAAAAGACACAGAATATAGGAGAGAATACACATGTTTCAGGAACATCCAGAGGTATCCTAAAAGAAGCTGTCGAGGAAATGGGGTGGCAAGCATTTACTTCTTCCAACCAGTTAAAACAATGACTTCTTCCAGGCTGGAAGAAGATGGCAGTGAAGCTGTGGTAGTGGGTGACGGGAGTGAGGGATTATTTAAGGAAGGGACTAAGCCTCATTCAGACCATAGCACACCTCTGCCCAAAAAACAAACGAACAAACAAAAACACCTTAATATAGAAATGTATGGATAGACGGATGGATGGATAGATGGATGGAAGTAGATATACATCCTACAATATGTCCGCATGTGTTCATGGTTTTGTAACTGTATTCACTACTTCCTTCTATTGCATTGCAAGTTAGCTGCAACTTGCCTTGTACATTCCTTATAGTATCCTATAATCAATACTACAGTAGTTGATAACTGCAAAATGCTAAGAAAAAATACTGACTGATAATATATTGAGATATATAGGGTGCTTTCTGTTTCAGATTTATTCCTCTGGTCACTTGAGATTCATTTTGAAATTCTGGTCCACAATATTGAGCAGCATCTCACATTAGGAGGACCCTATTTTTGTGGGATCTGCTGCCCAAAGCAAATTAGTCCAGCACATTCTCTCCTAGCCCAGCAAAGATGCAACAGGGGTCTTTTTACTGATGTCTTTTAAGTGGTGATTTACACTTTGAAATGCCAGTAGCAAGAACCCCAGCCTCTCCGTATTTTAGCACATTCAACACCTTCACACACTGGGTGCATTTCTACAGCACACCTGGCACCTTTGAAAATGTTAAGTCCCATCAGAACAATTATTTTGAATTTCAGTCCTCTGGAATCAGTGGTGCAGAAGGTCTCTCGGTAAAGCTTAGGTCTGAAATAATCGTGTGCTTCTTTTCCTCATAATTTGGACTCGTGTGGTTTATAGACATTTGGCATGGTCCCGAAACCTTCCTTCCAGCCAGCTTGCCACTCCAGATGGCATTGCCTTTCTGAACAAGCTGATTCCTTTGGTCGTGAAGGTAAAATAGCATTTATTTATAAGTCCTTGGCTAGTCTTGCTTACAACTATTATTCACTTCATTGATCATGAATATACAGTTCTTAACTCGTGATATTCCTGACTAGTGGTAGGCATTTTTAAAACTCTCCATGTTGATCATCAACAACTAAAAACTAATAGTTCAGTTTTTCAGAGTCATGTTAGCTACTTATATGCATGAATTCTGTAAACGGCAAGTTAAACAAAGTTCACCTTTAAGTAGCTTGCACTCTAAGCCATTGTTTGACTTCAAGATGATGATTCTTTTTTAGTTTTTATTATTTTTTTTCTTTCCTTTTTTATTGAAGTATAGTTGATGTACAATAGTATGTAAGTAACAGGTGTACAATACAGTGATTCACAATTTTAAAGGTTATACTTTTATAGTTATTATAAAATATTGGCTATATTCCCCATGTTGTACAATATATACTTGTAGCTTATTTTATACTTAATAGTTTGTAACTCTTAATCCTCTGCCTCTATCTTGCCCCTCCTTCTCCCCATTGGTAACCACCAGTATGTTCTCTATGTCTGTGAGTCTGCTTCTTTTTTAGTCACTGGTTTGCTATATTTTTTAGATTCCACATATAAATGATACCATACAGTATGTGTCTTTCTCTGCCTGACTTATTTCACTGAGTGTAATGCCCTCCAAGTCCATCCATATTGCTACAAATAACAAAAATGTATTATTTTTTATGGCTGAGTAGTATTCCATTGTGTGTGAAATCTTCTTGATTGATTTGTTAATTGAAATTTCCTTTATAAATTTGAGCTCATTATTTATGTATTAAAGGCTTCTCAAACAATTCAGCATTGTGGATGAACAGAAGCCTTTAGAAAAACACGTCCTATACAATCCATCAGATATATTAAATCAGTTTTTTTTTTTTTAGTTCTTTGTTCTAGGATATTCATTTTATCTATCACTAGTTCAACAATGACAAAATATTGTTCCCCAACCTGTCATCTAGTACTTTTTTCAAAATGGGGTATTGACTAAGCACATATGTCCAACTTTACAATACTGAAAGATAATGAATACAGTAGCTGTATAAGAGGCACTTTTAGGGATATCTCAATTCTCATTTGAAATTTTAAATATTTAATAATTACTGACTGATCTTTTTGCAAAACTGACTTCAAAATAAATATTTGCTTGCTATAGTCTCAAGTAAGAGTTTTCAAGTAATAAAAGCAAAATAGAAAGGTTTTATAAACAGACAAATAGCAATAGTTTCTTTAGAACCACCTACATTTGTTAAATTTTTATTTGCATTTTAGTCTAAGTAACTCTCCCATCAAATAATCATGGGCATGATATAATGTCCCGATAGCCCTTTTGCAGTTACCGCTGAAGGCAGAGGAATTCTCTATCTGCCTTCTCTTTGTGTGAGAAAACTTTAATACCCAATTTGTCTCTCAAAAACTTCAAATTTTGAACTTACTGAGAGTTTATTACAATATTGCTTAGTTACTCAATGTGGAGGGCCTTATAGTAGATTTCAAGAACAACACTGGATGTCTTGCTGAAGACAACATTCCACTTAAATAGATATCTCATAATTTTATTGATATATCTCAAAGTCTTACAAATGGTAGGACTTGGCTCCTGAGTCATTATCATATACATGTATATTCCTCACTGACACATCCATTTTTAGCATTTTGATAAACTGGCCTAACAGCTATTTGTGCTTTGTGTGCAAAAGGAAGTTGTATTATCCCCATTTTGTAGGTGAGGAAACAGTGTTCAAGAACTTAAAGCACTACATTCATTTAAGCCCAGGGGTATTCTCCTGGATTTGAACCAGAGGGAAGAGAAATTCATTTAAAAAAGAAGAAGAAGATGGTGACCATCAAAGAACAAATGTGTAACTTTGCATCTGTCTTTGTGTGGTCATATTTAATTTCATGTTGGAAAAAAAATAAGTCACTTTACGTTTTCAAGAGAGAGTGCAGACGAGAGCTATGGGAAATAATCAGCAGGTCCCTGGGGTGTGCACTGACCTCCTCCTCCTCCTTTAGGAAGCGAGTCTGAACACTGGTTATGGATGTATATTAAAATGACAGATGGCCTTCACATTAGCTTGCACACAAATCTCTTAATGAAACCTATCATAACTTGTCAGATGCAACTTAAGAATTGAACTAGACATTGATGGACAAGACCTTCCACTGACCATTGAAAACATGTAGATTCTCCCTGGTTAAATTGATGTTTCTGACTTTAATGAGCTGTTGATCGGGTAGTTACCACTGCAATATATTATGATATTGCTGTTCACAGTGCCATGGTTAAGGGGTTGTAATCATTTCTGTTATAAAGCCTTTTTTTTTTTTTTTTCAGAAGCTTGTAGCTCAACCATAAAATAAGCCAGTGATATGACACATAGCATTCAGAGTCACATTGACTGAAAATTATTTTCCACAATTAAAAAAAAATATACCTCTTTAGTAACTTCGTTTTTCTTTGAATAACCAGAAAAATGAGGGTCTGAGCTAGTTTATGAATTGTGTGAATATGTAATAAAGATTTCTTGTTGAAAAGATTTAATATGATTGATAGGCTCCTATGAGGTCATTCAGCAGAGCATAAGAAACAGTCCTGAAAGTCCTGAAAGTGATGAATGGAAATGACATGTTGCTAGTGTCTCCTTGAGTTTAAATCACGAACTATAAACTTAGTACTAAGGCTAGTTTGATATACTCCATTATAACTAAAATAATAATAGTAAAAGACCAATTTTATTCTAAACTGAAGAAGGGAAGAAACTGGCATCTGTCATTTTACTCTAATTTTTCTGAACCTTGCGAACGTTTTTAAAGATGCAAATATTTTTATTTTATTTAAATTATAAAACACTGATTTTGAAATACATTGTCACTTAAAAGGGGTATTTCTGTCTTTAATGTTTGACAGAAATACCCCTGTTCCACAACATTACATTTATGAATGTGATACTATTCTAAACATCTAGCACATTTTTTCCCCTCTTTGAGGTGGGCACCAAATGTTTGCTGGATGATTTAGTGGATGGCTGAATGGCATGGATGAGTAAGTAAAAGCTATGAGACTCTTGATTTCATCTCTCCAGTCCTAATGAAATTCTGAATGTTACTTTGTCCGAAGAGTATCCATTTCTGTCGTTATTTTAAAATATCAGGTGACACACTGACTATACTTCAATTAAAAAAAAAAATTCAGGTCTACATTTACCTTTCAGAAGTTTAAAAAAAAAATAGCCTTTTCAGACTACTTGCACCACTGATTGTGGGCACTGTTCCAAATACATTCTGGGAGTTCTTGGCCAGGCAAGAATATACTGATATAGTCTTGGACTGCTTTATAGTCTAAGAGATTTCAGTGTGTCTATTGGATAATTAAATGTCACCAGGAAACCCAAATTAACAGCATGGCTTTTTTTTTTTTTACACCAACTTGGTAAAATGTAAACTAAAGAAAGTTTGCTTATTACTTGAAAAGCCGTATTTTAGATAGTAATTAAAGACCTATTGGGCCATCCTTTGAGTACATTGTATATTTAGTATATTCTTACATCAGAGTCTTACATTACTGGTAGGTGTTGCTAATATAGGTGGAAGTTTGGTAAATCAGGTCATATGAACTACTAATATATTTAGAATGCCGATTTATACAAGACACATTTTTTTTTTTTTACAAGAAAACGATGCGTGCTATTTTGTCTTTCACAATATCTGTAAAATTACTAGTTTTGCTGTTAGCATCCTGTTTTTGATGGAATTAAGACCCCATTTAAATGTGACTGCTAAGCCCAATGCTCCAGATGCAAAGGAGTGGACTGATTCTTACAAAACTTTTTAATGTTGTTGAAGTATCTGGAGATACGTATTAACATTCATATACTTCTACTGAGTGGTTTACATGGCTTCCAATAATAATCTTCCAATGGGCATATTTGCTATAATTTTAGTTCAGTGAAATGAAGGAAGCACATAGGTAGAAAGTAGTGTGTAATTATGCTGAATGACACCTGTAATTCAATAAGGGAAGAAACATACTCAGAAAATCCATCTCACTTTTTCAGGGTTACATAGTGAATGAAAGCAAGTATTGGAGAAAAAATATTAGAGGGCCAGATTCTCTATGCATTAAAATCCGCGGGAGTTTTAGAGTAGAATTACCTAAGCCAGACTATTTCTCTCCCAGCTAGAGTCTGGTTCGCTGAGCCGTGTAGCTTTATAATTGCCACGAGGATTGAAGTTGGACTGAATCTTTTTCTAGCTCTATCCACAGTCACAAAAGGTAGCCTGAACCAGAATAATCGTACCAGAGCATTTGAATGAGGGTCTCACTCATAATCTCTTCCAAATAATATGTAGAAAAGTTTTAAGGTTTCCTTTTCTACACAATGTGAAAAGTGATAAAAATAAGAGACATATTACTGCTAATTCCCCAGACTCTAGGGAGAAAATGCTTTCTCTCGATCATTTTCTAGACTGAGAAACAGCTTACATCCAACCTGTGATGACACTCCACAAACACATGCTTTCTTTTGTCTTGTCTTTCTTCAGAGTGAATATTAATCTGATTATAGATTAGTGAATTCTACCATTCCCAGTTTTCCTTTCTTGAGTTAAATCTCCTTGAAGCAGTATTACAGAAGAGACAAGGTACTGCTGGAAGAGGCAAAGGAAAAAAAAAATGTGGTGAAAAGCAGGGCAGATAAAGTAGAAAATGAAAGGACAGGAAGTCTTAAAAGAGACCAGGTACTACTGGGCAACTAGCATCTTCCAGTGTTCGTGAGAGAAAATTGCCTTTCTTAAGTCTCTGGTACTTGTATGAGTTCTCATCTGTCGAGTGAATGTGCCACTCCTAGTACTTATATGATTTTATGGTAATCACTCAGGCTCAGATGACCCTTGGTCCCGAAGAGGATTAATTCTTAAACTCAATTTATTCTGAATTAAGCACAAACTCGAAAACAATGGAAAGGCTCTAGGTCTGTACAGAGTGTCATGTTTCTGCATTTTCCCTCTCAGAGATCTGAGCCGTTGTTAGCTAACCCATCACTGGTCTTGTTCGTAGGCAACTATAATAATGTGTGTTTTCTGACCTTCAACAGTGCTATGTCCACAAGACTCCCACACTAAGAGCATTTCTATAGAAACAAAAAAGATTGAGGAAAAAACTTATTATCACCTATATTGTTCTAGGATTTTTATTTTTTGCCAGTTGCTTAAAATAGGCATCCTTCTAGTAGGAAACAGCTCTTCTAAGGTATAATGAAGCACAAAATGTACTGTTGATGAAAAACTAATGCTTAGAAACCTTTCGCTAAACCATAATACAATTTGACTTTTGTTAGAAGCACAAAGATATGTTTCCTCCTACTAGGAGCTAAGACTTAACAAAGATTGGGCTAGAGAAAGCAAACTCTTTCCTGACTGGGTCAACATGTGGAGACATCTGAAGAGGTCTATACATAAGGACAGCTTTAGCATGATGTAGTCCCACTTATTTATTTTTGCTTTTGTTGCCAAATTCAAAAAATCAATGCCAAGGCCTACGCTTACCACCTGTGTTTTCTTTGGGTTTTATGATTTCAGGTGTTACGTTCCAATCTTCAGTCCATTTTGAGTTTTTGTGTGTGTGTGTGTGGTATGAGATACTGGTTGAGTTTTCTTCTTCTGCATGTGACTGCCTAGTTTTTGTCAAAGCATTCATTGAAGATTGACTGTCCTTCCCCCACTGTGTAGTCTTGGCTCCTTTGTTGTAAACTGATTAGCCATATATGCATGAGTTTATTTCCAGGCTCTCTGTTCTGTTCTTTTGATCTATGGGTCTGTTTATATGCCAGAACCATACTGTAGTAATTACCATCACTTTGTAGTGTAGTTTGAAATCAGGGCATGTGATGCCTCCAGCTCTGTTGTTCTTTCCCAAGATTGCTTTGACCATTTGGATTTTTTTGTGGTTTCAAACAAATTCTAGGACTATTCTATTTCTTTGAAAAATGCCATTGGGATTTTTATAGGGATTGCATTGAATCTGTAGATTGCTTTGAGTAGTATGTAATCAACTTCAACAATATTGATTCTTCAAATTCATGGGCATAGAGTATCTTTCCATTTATTTATATCTTCTTCGATTTCTTTCATTAATGTCTTGCAGTTTTCAATGCACAGATCTTTCGCCTCCCTGGTTAAATGTATTCCTAGGCATTTTATTCTTATTGATGAAATTGTAAATGGAGTTGTTTTCTTTATTTTTCTTTCCTATAGTTATTGGTGTATAGAAAACACAACAGATTTTTGTGTATTGATTTTGCATCCTGCAACTTTACTGAATTCATTTAGTAGTTCTGACAGTTTTTTGATGGAGTCTTTAGGGTTTTCTATATATGTCATTTGCAAATAATGACAGTTTTAACTCTTCACCTCCAATTTGAATGCCTTTTATTTCTTTTCTTTCCGAAGTGCTCTGGCTAGGCATTTGAATAGTATGTTAAATGAAGGTGGTGAGCGTAGGCATCCTTATCTTGTTCCTGATCTTAGAGGAAAAGCTGATCTTTCAGATATTCACCACTTAATATGATGTTAGCTATGAGCTTGTCATACACGGCATTTATTATGTTGAGAGTTTTTATCATAAATGGATGTGAAGTTTTGTCAAATGCATTTTCTGTAGACATTGAGATGATCGTCTGATTTTTTTTCCCTCCATTTTGTTTTTTCATGTGTGTGTAGACCCATTCTCGCCTCCCTGGAATAAATCCCACTTGATCATGATGTATGAGCCATGCTGTTAGAATGGGTATTATCAAAAAGACAAGAAATAACAAGTGTTGGTGAGCATGTGGAGAAAAGGAAACCGTATGTACTGTTGGTGTGACTATAGATTTGTGCGGCCACTATGGAAAACGGTATGGTGGTTCCTCAAAAAGTTAAAAATAGAACTACCTTATGATCTAGCAGTTAAACTTCTGGGTATTTGTCCAAAGAAAATGAAAACACTAACTCAAAAACAGATTGACTCCATGTTCATTGCAGCATTATTAGAACTGCCAAGATATGGAAACAACCTAAGTGTCCATCGATGGATGAATAAAGAAATTGTTACTGTGTGTGTGTGTGTGAAAACTATTACTTGGGCACAAAAAAGAATGAAATCTTGCCCTTTATAACAACATGGATGGACCTTGAGGGCATTATGCTGAGTGAAATAAGTCAGAGAAAGACACATTCCATATTCTCTCTCTATATATATAAATAGAATCTAAAAAAAGAACAAGTGCATAGATACAGAGACTAGATTGGTGGTTAGCAGAGGGGAGAGGTAGAGGGTAGGAGAAATGTATAAAGAGGATTTCAAAAAGTTTTGTTTGCCAGATATATGTGTACAAAAAGGAAAATAAGTGGATAGGGTCTAAGCATAAGCAATATGCCCCATAGAATTACTGATTAGGTACACTCCTGGTTAAAAGTTTCAAAACCTAGGGGGAAAATCAGTTTAGGGGGAACTCCTTGGTTATCCACAACCTTACTGTTGTATTAATAAAAGGAAACAGAAAGGAAAGCTATACTCTTACCATCCAAATTCATAGTCTTGTTATTCTGTTCTTAGTTTCCCCAGTTATGAAATCTGGACCATTAATTTATAGAAAAGAAAGAAGACGAGTATTACACCCAGCTAACAAAGAGAAGGCACAGTCTTTACCTGAGAGAGACACTCGTGCGTTTCCTAGCAGCTGCCGAATTTATACATCAACACTTTCCAGCATCAGAGGAGTCTTTGTCCTTCTAAGTTGTACATAGTACAAGCTGAAAGCAAAGGATCTAGAACTGAGTTTCTCAGTCTCAGCACTAGTTACATTTTGGAGCAAATACCTATTTGTCCCAGGGGCTGTCCTGTATACTAGAGGAGGTTTACAGGGGCTAGCTTCCCACAGTTGGGACAACCCCAAATATTTCATTTTGGACATCGGCAAATGTCCCCTGGAGGAGGATACAATACCAGCCTCACCCCTATTAAGAAACACTACTTTACAGTAATGTTAGCCTAATTTCTTATTTTTTTCCCATCCCTTGTGAAAACAATGCAAATGATCATTGTACTTACTTGATGGAATTGTTGTAAAGACTGGAAAAATCAAAGTGCTTAGAACATTGTCAGGGAGATGTGTGATTATAATTACTATGGGCAGAAAGTTATGAATGACAATTGCTCTGAACATATTGTGGCCATTCTTTGTTGCAACCATTTGGTCATGAGCTGGGTCGACATCACCTGCATTTATATTTATTTTGGGGATGATTACCTTCATTATACTGATCCCATTTCTTTTTCTTTCTTTTCAATAGTATTGAGTAATGATTTTTCTTTTACCTATAACAAGTAACAAGGCAAAAATTACAATAGGAATAAATTGTTCAATTTTATATGGAAAGGATTCAAGACTTAAATTTATATCACTCCAGTAGATGAAGTAATTTCACTCTCCCATCTCCAAGCAGAAGTCATAGAAAAATTGGAATTTAACATGTCAAGACCAAGGCGACATACCTTGTGGAATTTAATTACAAAAACCACTCTCCAATTCTAGCAAAATTAGCAAGCTCTTTCCTTAGATTTTTCAGAGATTTTTTTTTTCCAATTCTCAGATTGCTTTAAAGGCTTTACTTGAGAGGGTAAGAAAGGACACTATGAGAATGAGATGCAGTGGGCAAGTTGGTGATTTTGTTGACATCAGTGTGGAACGGTCTCATTAGATTAATAGGCTGCCATGTAAAAGCTCACCGCATAGGTATTTCCCCCATGGTCGTCTTATTGATTCTGGGCCAGACGCATGTTGCTTACAGGCTGATGAATTTAAGAATAGATCTAATGACTGCTTAATGTAGCCTTGAAAACAGCTTTCCAAAGTCATTAGGTCTGCAGAATGATAGGGTTTGCACCCTTGAGACATCATTCCACAGACAAATAGATTTCAGCTTGACTTTTCTCTCTTAATTCACTGCTGATCTGTGTGGAATTTATTAGGCCTGTGAAAGTTTGGTTCTGCTGAAAAGAACTCCAAAACTGAGGCCGAAATCTGTATTTGCATTATGGTTCTGCCACGTTAGCGCCATGACCTGCGCAGTTGGGCCTCGGTTTCCTCCAGTGTACGGATGGCTCTAAATCAGTCATTCTCAACATGTGATCCCAGGGCTCACAGCATCTGCATCACCTGGGACCTGGTTAGAAATGCAAATTCTTGGGCCCCGTACTAGACACACTGAGTCAGTACTCTGGGGATGTGACCAACATAGCTGTGATTTAACAAGCATGTCACGTGATTCTGGTTCATTACAAAGTTTGAGAACCACTAGCGTGAGTCAGGAAGATCTGTCAACATTTTCTCTGTAGGGCCAGATAGGAGTATTTTTGGTTCTGTAGGGCAAGAAGCCAAATCAAAGCTATTATGTAGATATTTACATAAAAAGAGAAAACACAAATATTTTTCTTGACATAATTTAAAATAATACTAGTCAAAATAAGCAGCAATGTTTTGTTATTGTGTATGTCTACCAATGAGGACAGAATACGTTTTAGGAAGGATACTCTTTTGCTGAGTTGGAGTTCAAAGTTTATGTTCCCATCATCAAATTAATTACATGTGTTCATCTATAAAAATTATTCTTAGCTCCTGGGCCATACACATCAGAGGGCAGACTGGTGGTGGCCTGGGGGCCAGAGTTTGCCCCACCCCAATGTAGAGGAGCTCTAAAGTGTGTTCCAGCTCCACCCTTGTATGAGTCTACCTGCATCAATGGTAAAGTTTTTTAACTAACATTACTTTTTCCTTTTCTTTGGATAAAATTAAGAACCCAAATTATAAATTCTGATAAACCATTCTCACCCTAATTCAGCCTAACTCCATCCACCCACATAACCACTATACGTAAATTGCTCACAAAAACTAAACACTAAGCATCTGGATAAAATAAAGTCCAAAATGGGTTCTTGTATTCCTGAATTGATTTCTTCTAGAGTGAAGTGAAACACTAATAATGGTCTTACAGAGAGACTTTAAATATGATGTAGTATCCATCAGCAGTATTCTTGATGAGTTCTCTATTGTCTCTTGGGGGACTGTTAAAAGTCAGCAGTGTTTCAGTGATTATTTGGAGTAAAATCTATCAAAGTCATCTGTTCTAAATAAGACATAAGCAGAAACTTAATATCCTAAGCAATTACTTATCAAACACCGAATGTGACATATTATGCATCCCCCCGCCCTTTTATCCATCCAGGTGGGAATACAAGTAATGGATGTCTTTTCTAGTCAAAGTTTCCATCTTAAGTAAAAACAGAGAGGGCACAAATTAGTGGAATCAATTCATTGGCCTTTGCCGGAAGGTTGCCTCCTGCAATTAATTCAATTGACTAGTTTAATTTCTTTATACATTCATTAGGGCATTGAGGAGGATATGATTCTTCAGTTTTAAACCTCGCTTGGGTTCCATTTTCTCTAAGCCCCTTGACTCAGAACCACTGCCATGTCTCTCGTTGCTATGCTCCCTGTGGAAGAAGCGCTCAGTGTTCCCCCAAAGCGTGTGAGTAACGCGAGTCACGTGCCTTGCTCCAGTGTGAGTATCATCTATTGTGGCACTCGGGCACGTGTGCATCTGGTAAGACCCGAGTTGAGGTGCGTGGAGCGAGGCAGAGGACAGGCTCTGTGGGAGACGGAAGGAATGGGGAAACATTGGCTTTTGGTTCATTAAAATGTAAAACCGGAAAAGCCTTCCTTTCACTTCCTTTTGATATTTGCATTGGACGTTGCAGCCACATTTCCAAGAGCAGGTGTAAGGATAACATCAAGCCAGGTCTCGATCACCAGTATTTCTCCTTCTATAGGGGTGAGGGTCCATGTTCCTGCAGGCTCTGTTGGCTTCACTGACATAGAGATGAACTCTTTACTCTTTCTCTCTCTTATATTTTCTAATACGGTAAAATAGACACACGGTAGACTACACAGAATGCACTCATCTTAAGTGTCATCTCAGTGAATTTTTACCTGCATACCTGTGTGGAACCACAGGTTACAGGAGAGAATGTTTCCCACACTATACCCAGTCAGGACCAACTCCAGAAGCAAAACACTATTCTTACTTCCATCATCATAGGACAGATGTGTCTGTTTCTTAATGTTATGCAGTCCTAATTAGTCTGTGTGTGCCATTTTGCTCAAAATTATTGCTTCTGACTGGACATGTTCTTAAGTGATGTGTATAAAAACAGCCACAATTTGGGATCCGCAGTTTATAAACCCAGGTCATTCACCTCCTTAGGGAAAATGTGAAACCCTCCCATCCAGATGGATGACTGTTAATAAAATGCATTAGCCAAATAGAAATAATGAAATGCTGTTTCTCTTCTGTTATCGAGCATAATTGCAATTTTCTCACGTGCAGAATTACAAGTATGGATGTAACTGTCTATCTAAAATGCAAATTAAAAATGAATTGTTGGTTTTGCATGTTTTAGTGATTCTTGATACCTTGTAGATTTTAAAATCTACCGAGTCCATCGTGATGAAATGCTGTGCTTTAAGAAAATATAAAATTTTCATCTATTTTACTCCACACTTTATGAGCCTAATTTTTGAGGGTTCATTAATTCACTTTACTCTGGTGGCTGTTAGATATTGTTTAGCTTCCCATTCATGTCATTTTGTCCTCTAATCTATACTGTGCTCCTTTGCAAATTTTTCTCCTGTCTTTGAACCGTTTTCTACACACAATACTAATTTCACTTACCTTCCCTGGGTTAAAGGATGATATTTTGTTGTTCCTCCTGCTTGATTTCTCACTTTTATAAACAAACAAATGAAATCTTTCTTTCCCCCATTATCAGTTTCTGCTAACCACACCTTCATCTCTGTTATTTACCAATTCCCAAAGCTGGCCCGTGGAGTCCTTCTCCCTCTCCTCTGTCTTCCCTCTGCTGCTCATAATTCATATTCTCATCACTGGAGCCCTGATTGCACTGATGCTCTAACACGCCTGCCTGAGCCACCCTCTCCCAGCTGCAATCCATCTACTATAAACTCCCTAAACCTCTGATGGCATTAGGCAAGTGCTCTGCTGAACAACTTAAATCACTTTCTCCTTCTTCCAGAAGGCATGGATCCATTTTAAAAGCAAGCATATCCTATAGATCACCAATGTTGAATTTAATGATTTTTATTCTACTATAATATAAATAAGTACTAACATAAGCCTACATAGAAAAACAGATCCTATGTAACTATGAAATAAAATAAATCATCAACTAATACGAACAAAATCATGAAACTAATACAATTCAAAGGATTACAATGAATGAAAAGAGATTCCACCCGCTGTGTGACTATTGTAATAATTGTTGCATTTTGTAAACTGGCAAGCCTAAGCAAAGTCCTGGGCGGATGACATCATCTCATGGAACACAGCATTATGGCAGGACTATAAATAATGCCCTGTAATGTGAGGTGATGTAATCCTCCCCAAACTCTTCTGCATTCAAAATATACCAAAGCACTCATGCTTTTCTCCTTGCTGCAGTGTCATTTACCTTCGCTGGTTTCAAATGCATCATTTACCTCTCAAGTCCACCTGGATTCCTTTCTCATTAGTTCACTAAAATTAAAACAGTGTTACCTGATTACCAGGCAGTGAATGATAAACACACACAAATGAAATCATCTTGCAGTCTTTAGACAGGAGGTTGGCATCCAGATGGCGCAAAGTATGTTAACATTACTTTATAGATTATTATTTAAACTAAAACCCAAAATGTGATGGATCTCAAAATAGATCAGAGGACCTGATTTGAAACACATTGCGTTAATGACACTATACTCCCTGTCTGTTCATTCTCAAAGTGATACTATACTGTCCTATCTGACTTTAAGTGTGTTTCCTGTCGCATTAACTAGAGTTTAATTTTTTTGAAGGCAGAAGCATAGCTTAAATTCCTTTGTGCTTTCAGACTCCAATCCAAGACTTGTACATGTTAATCCTCACTAAAATTTCTCATGGATTAATTGACTTTAAAGAATGTCTTTTATTGCTTGTTTCCCTGTGTTTTGCCTTCTCCTGCAGTCAGATTTGACTCTCCTGACAGCTCTTTTTCTTATCCCAAAAACTCTCCACTTAGAAAAGACATCAAGGATATCCTTCCATCCCTCTGTTTATGATAGTCTTCCCATTTTAAAATAACTTCTCTCTGACTCTGTTAATATCTTCTGTTTCTTCATGAAGACTTGCTGTTTTTTTTCATCTGCCTCTAGCAGGTTTATAATTGTTGGTTAATGCATTTTTACGATGGCTGCTCTGAAACTTTGTCAGATACTGCTGACATCTTTGCCATCTTGGTATCAACATCTATTGATTATTTTTCCCCCTTTACATTTGACATCCTCCTAGTTCTTCATTTGAGGAGAGGTTTTTAATTGAAACCTAGACACCCTGGGTATCTTCCTCATTACTTCTGGTGGGGTTGGGAGTTCAAGGTCCCCATTAGACCTCCACTAACACCAGAAGAGTGGGGGTGTCATTGTCACTGGGTGGGAGTGAGAAACCTCACTCTCCACAAGGTTTTTTTCTGACACTCCCTTAGAGGGGAAGGGGCAGAGTGCTCAGTACTGCAGGGTGGACGTAGAGTCCAGACTTCCCCCATGGTCTTCACTGATGTAAGAGTGTGGGACCTCATTACATCCTGGCAGGGATAAAAGTCTGTCTGTTCAGTCTTGTCTAATACCACCCTGGTGGGAAATTTGAAAAGCTTCATCACAACCTGGCAGAGCTGGGATTCTATGCTTACTACTTGGCTTTGTCGCATTCCCAGAACCACCTATCTCGAGAAGTAGAATCTAGACTTTTGAACTAATTTATCTTTCAAAAGATCTTTTCATATCCAGTTGTTCTGAAGAATTAATGATTGACAGATATCTCTAAATCATCATCTCCTAGTGCTTGATCAACCCTCTTGACCTGCATTCATTCCTTGGATGATTTTATCAAATCCCATGCCTATAAAAATTGTATATTTCTTAGGACTCCTATGTTTATATCTCCAGCTTCAGCCTCTCTCTCTTGAAATCCAAACTCACTGCTTATGTGACGTCTCCATTTTGAAATTTAATAGGCAAATCAAATGTGAGTCCTCCCATCTCTATCACTTCCCCCCAAATCCGCTTCTCTCCCAGATTCCTCATTCAGAAATCAGCAGCCTCATTCTTTAGATGCTCATGCTAGAATCCATGAATTCCTCTTTTTTTTCTCACGTGCTGAATTAATCACACAGAAAATCTTAGAGATTCAATTTTTAAGATGCATTCTTAACCATTAAAAAAAGAAAAACGCCTCTACCATCTTAGCCTAAGCCACCATCACTTCTCAGCTGGACCACTGCAATAGCTTCCTGGTTACCTGTTTCCAGCCTTCTTTTCTATTCCCTGAGTCCATTCCCAGAAGTGTTAGAGTGATGATTTTAAGATGGAAACCAAGTCTTCTGCTGATAAATTTCCAATGGCATCTAACTTTACTCACAGTGATGCACAAAGTTCTGCCTCAGCTCCTCCCACCATCCACTTGATGCCTGTTGTTCTACCACGTGGGCCTCCCAGCAGATCAGTGGACAGGCCACGTCCTGTGTAAGTGCAGGATCTTTGCACTTGTTCTATGCATGTAAAAGTTTTTTCTCAGATATCCTGGTTATTTTTAGTTCAGATCTCTGCTCAAATGTTACCGTATCAGAGAGGACTTCTCAGATCACCCTGCCTATTTTAGTTCTATTTAGTACTTTTTTAGCATCCAATGTCATTTTTAAAATCTCATTCACCCTCCTTTGTCTTTGTAGCTCTTTATCACCACTTGGCATACAATAATTTGCATATTTCACTTGTGTCTGATTTTTCCATGGAAAGTAAGCTACACAAGGATGAAGATTTCTTCTGTTCTCTGCTCCATATCCAGTGCCCATAAGAGTTAGTGGCACATGGTAGTTGCTCAAAAATATTTATTAATTTAATTCAAAAACATTTATTACCACAATTAATAAGAAAGTTTTCCCAGTTTATGTATCCCCTGCCAAATACAGGAAAGATCAAATCAAATTACATATATTTAACACAGAATATTTCAGCTATTATTTTGTGTATCCTTTTTTCCCCAAAGAAGCATACATTTAAGCTAGTACCAAACTGTAGTAAGAATATAAGTAATAATTCTTCTTAAAAGCCTGTGCGTTCAGTTTGTTATTACTCTGTTCTTCTTTCCATTGATTTATTTCTTCCTTTAAACAAATTGCTAGAAACAGAGATTTTCCACTAGAATACCTTTTCTTATATTACTTATTAAAAATATGAAAAAGTAATGTTACCACAACTTAGAATAATATATTACTTCTGAATGAAATCTACATTCTCTTTAATACTTACTATCAGCTTATGTGTTTTAATGGTAGGATTTAATTCTTGTGCTCACTTCTATTTCTTTGTGAACTATCTCCTAATGGCAGGTAGAGGCATTACTCCGGGAGCTATTTGAATTTGGGGAACCAGTATGTGTTGTATTTTTTCCCCAGACTGATTGTAAATTTTCTGGGAATGTCTGCTTGTTGAACATGGCTGAAATCTATCTTTGTTAATCATGAAACCTGAAAGTAATTGGGCATCTGCAAAAAAGGGTTTCATCTACTGAGATTTGCAGCTGTGTCCAATGATTTTCCTGTATCTTTAATTGTTAGAATAAAATTGAACAAATAATTTAAAGAAACTCAGAAATGCTATTTTGCAAAGTACAAAATTTATACTTCCATAATTATAAGTGTCTTTGACTGTCTTATCCAGACTTCTAATTCTCTTGAGAAACTTGCAATGATTTACAAACTAGTTTTCTTGCCACCAAACTGTTTAATTACCTACCAACCCATCAGGCCTTCTCTCTCTTTACAACACTGTTCTTGATCTCAAAGTTTATCTTTCAAAGATACTCCAGTGGCTTTTAAATGCCTGTAGAAGAAAAATCCCACATCTTTCACAGCCACACAAACCCAAGTCAACTTTTTCCAGCCACATCATCTCTACCTAGCCGGGCAAATACAGAATTTTTAGGTCTGTAACAAAACACACCTTGCAAGTATCTTGTACCTTTATCTGGAGAACCTTTTCCTCTTGCCTAACTGGTAACATTCTGTATATTTTTTAGGGCTGATTTAAAAATCACGTTCAGTATTAAGGGAAAATTCTGGAAGACTTTTCAGGTTTCTGATATGGCTTGGGTGTGAACATTTCCTGGGGCTCCCGGGCTGGGAAGCCGCCTCTTCTTGTTGAATCCCTCCCTAATCAGAATTAGGGTACATTTCCTAGCTTTATCATAACAAACTGAGTGTATATCTAAATCTATCACCAAACTATGTACTTTTCTGGATAATACTTCTCTTAATCTTCCATTTTATCACTGAATCTGGCCCAGTTTAGCACAAAGAAGATAGGAGCTCAATGTTTGGAGGTTTGGGACTAAGAAAGGGAGACATGATGAAAGATTGGAAGATTCGATTAACCATCTGAATATTTTTGTTCCTCCTAAGGTAAAAGGTTTTTAAAATTTATTACTTCGATAATGGAGAAAATTATTTACATTTCTCTTCGAAGAGAATCCTTAATCTTTCGTTAGGAAGAATTTTTATTGACGTGGGAGGTGCAAATGTATGAAAACTAATAAGAGTTTAAAAATAGGGCCAAAATAACTTATTTGTCTGGGACATTGTGGCAGTTTTGTCTAGGCTGAAAGGACACTGCCACATACTCCCTTTCTTTATCCTGAAACTGAGATACTGGGCAATTTACCCATCGGGCTTTTTAATGAGTCACAGTATTTGAAGGCTATGAACTGAGTAATATCATTCATTTATGGTCTTGTCCTGAAGCTGTTGTGTTTTATATAAGACAATTTGAAACAAAGAAAACAGCTCTTTAATAAGCTTCACTATTAAGTGCAACTAAGCCATTTCGGGAAATAATAGCATTTCACAGAAGAGACTAAAAAGCATAAAGTTTAATTTTCCTCAAATAATAAAGAGGTGGATGGCAAAAGCATAAATATTCACGTGGTGACCAATAAATTAGAACGTGTTGGCATCTAAGAAAAGCCCTTCTAGCATGACTTGCAACTTAGCCTTCACTTCAAATAAGCCAATTGTGAGTCAACTGTAGTATATTTTATCAACAGACTCTTGCTATTTTTTTCCCCTAAATTATACTAGAGCAATAGAGCTACCAACCATTTAATGTCTTCTTACAAATTGCAGTGGAAGCTAATGACCAAAATCAGGCTGGAATCCACTGTCCAGCTAATCCCCAGTCACCAAGTCCTCATGCCTATTACGTGCCTTCAATCCCAGCTTCTGTCCTGTTCGTCCTCTCAGCCTCTCTCTCGGTACAGACCTTATGGCTTCTTGTCTTAACTCCTTTGATAGCCTCTCAGCCGGTTCTCTTCCTGCCATCCCCATTTAGTTAGGTCACATCTACAAGTTACAGTTCTAAAGCACGAATCTAATCATACTGTGTTCCTACTTTAAAATCCCTCTTTGACCTCTGTCTTAAATCACTTTCTAGGATCATGCAGGCTGTTGCAGTCTATCTGTAAGTTTTCGTGTTCTTGGTGACATACTCATCCGTCACAAAAGCACCGTGAAACACGTACTGTGTGTCAAGCAACAGTTTCCTATTGCTGCAGTAGCAAATTACCACAAACTTTGTGGCTTAAAACACTGCAAATTTATTATCTTATAGTTCTGGCGGTCAGACATCCTAAAATCAGGATGGTAGAAGGACTTCCCTCCTTCTGGAGGCTCCAGAGGACAATCCATTCCCTGGCCTTTTCCAGCTTCTAGAGGCCACCTGCAGTGTTTGCTTCTTGGTTCCTTTCTCCATTCTCCAAGACAAAAGTGAAGCATGTTTAAATCTCACCTCTCTCACACACACACCTTGGCTGTCGTAGCCACATGTCCTTTTCTGTCTCTACCTCTCATGAAAATGCTTACGATCACATTGCGCCTGCCCAGGAAATGTGGAATAATCTCCCACATCTGGAAATCCTTCATTTAATCACACCTGCAAAGTCCCTTTTGCCATGTAAGGTAAGACATTCACAAATTCTGGAAATTAGGATGAAGATGTGTGGGGTCAGGGAAGTGGACAGCGCTGTATTTAGCGTTCTTGTTTAACAGAACGGGCAGATACTTGGGGACATTTCAAAATTCCTTTACCTCTTCTATATTTTCCAAATGTTATCATAACAGTAAATAGGAATTAAACACTAAAATTCAAATTAAAAAATTAATTTTAATTGTTTTTAATTTGCAAATTTTTAATTAGCTTTGTAAATTAAAAACTAAAAAAAAAATTTTCGTTGTAAAAATGACACCTTATCAATTTATCAGGTAAAATTCCAAGTCTTTATTATAATCAGGCAGACCTGATTGTTAACATGCTGTTTTCTTGGCTTAAATCCTGGCCCTCCGCCCCCATACGTGCTGGACTTCATAGTAGGATGATCCCTCTGCCCTTAATAGACTCTCCACCCCCTGCTTTTTTTTTTTTTTTTTTTTTTAATAAGCCTCTGTCTTTCACATAGAAACTGAGAAAGTTTTACCCCAACCTAATGCCTTATGCAAAGGTCATTCTTTCACTAGCTCATCCCTGAGACTCTGGGGCATGGCCACTTCCTGCCTCCTCTGTCCAGATCAAAGAGTCCCCTTTTCTAGAATGTTACAGATTTATTTATGTCCTACCTTTGCCGTTCGCTCCACATGACTCCAGGCTAGAGATTATGTCCTTGGTTTTCTGTACACCCAGCACTTAGCACAATGCTCAGCACCACCTCTGAATACAAATTTAAAGTTTGAGTTACTGAACAATGCTTCTTTGGAAAGAGTGCACTCAAAAATACGTCTGCTAATGTATCCTTGAGGCTACAGGATGTAGCAAATTTATTAAACTGCTAGGATGCTTAAATTATTTTCATGGGAATGAAGCAATGCCTGAAGGTTGTAACACAACACTGAACGTGCAGATGTTCCTGTCATATTTTAAGGGGAATTTGTACAGACCCAAAAAGATGTCCTGATTTTATTTTTCAAATTCAAATAACCTGCCTTATTTGTAATAATTATTTTTAACAATAATTTTTACTGACAACTTTTCATGATGCTTGTTGACAATTTGGGGTTGTACCTCAGGGTGAGCTTTAAACGTGTGAATTTCTAGACAGAAACAGGCTTTTCAAAGTATTATTTTTCTTAGAACTGCTATTAACATGGCCTGTTCACAGTTGGCTCCCTGCTGGTGTCCACCAGATTCAGAATTCTTAAAAAGTTACTTCAATTTGGGTCTCTGTTAAGAGTAAATCTTAAATTAAATTGGCCTAGACTGAATCATGTATTATTTCTAAAATGGCTAACATGTACTTAAGGCATGTGATATTAATGCCAAAGACACTGTCCTGATATTAGCTCCCTCCCGCCCCACTAAGGATGGATCTGGAAGAATGAGGAAGGAACCATGTCTATTTCTGGCCTCATTTACGTCCTCTACTTTGATTGATTGAATTTTGCTGCTGATCCTCCTCTGGGTCCCACGTAGGTCAGTTTAAACAAGGTAACACTATTAGATTTGTATTTTCATACTAAGTGGGGCCCATGCTTGTCTCTATCTGCGTTCGCACCAAACAACAGAATATGCACTTGGAACAATGATTTCAAGAGCACTTTAATCCCCACTACTTACTTGCCCTTGTGCACAACTATGAAATACTAGAACATGAAAGTGTAATCCTCCTCTCAGTGTTATTCCTCAGAGTATTTATTGCCTCTGTGTGTGTGTCTAAATAACTCCCTGCCTCTCCTCTCCTTGTCCCCCCACCCTTCTCTTTCTCTACTCCCCGCTCTCTTTCTCAACTTCAGAGCTGGGAGAAGTTACATGGACCAGCCTGATCATTTAGTTGGAAGAAAGCAACTGCTAATTCAAGTATCATCTAGGGAAAAATAAAACATTGACTGTACATTTTTTCCCAGGTTGAATCAGCAACAATCCTTCCCTCTGGGGGTAGCAACCACTATGAGTTTATTCAATCTGTTTTTTTAAACTCAGCATGTATGGATGACAGCTACTCCTCTGTGAAGGCTTGTGGAACCACCGGAGATCTAAGGAAGGTCTTTTACAAAATATACAAGTTCAAAACATTAATTTATCAGTTGACCCAGAAGTAACTGGTGTCCAACAGATGATACAGATTAACTAAATTTGTAACGACAAATTCATAAGTCAGCTACTTTTTTTATATTTAGCTATATTAATGCCAGGTGTTTCAAAATACAACTGTTAGTAAGCCAGTTGAAAGTTAAGTCAGTGAACAAAGGTAAGCAATCTTTTTCTATCCCTAAGCTACCAAATTTTCATCTTTATTAAAGGTTGGTTAATTAACATAGTGTTGTGTCTACTAAGTGGGCCATTATATTCCAGTCTATTTCCAGCATGCTTTCTTTTCATTTTACTTTTTTGGAAACACAGTTACTAAATGTTATCCTTTAAATCTACCTATTCAAAATCTCTTATAATTCAAAATTTGTATCAGCAAAATATTTCTTAGTCATTGGTATGATGTCTTAGATTAAGTGAAATATAAGTTAAAATAAACCATAATGTCATTGCAGTCTAGTCCCTAAATCCCATCAA
The DNA here is from genome assembly GCF_048773025.1 of Camelus bactrianus. NCBI lineage: Eukaryota > Metazoa > Chordata > Mammalia > Artiodactyla > Camelidae > Camelus > Camelus bactrianus. Next base: position 56,600,140 of record NC_133552.1, read on the forward strand.
AGTGCTCTCACCAAGTGATCATTTCTAGTTTATTGCTGAGATTTTGCTAACAGGTCATAAAACTTACTATCAATGACAGCTTCAAGTCAGAGGGGAATGTTTTCTGAAAATATCAACGTAGTCCAGACTCTAGTATGGAATCTGGATTCCAGATTATATCCTCTTGGAAAATCCACACCCTCTCCATATAGAACAGACTTTATTAAAACTATGATTGCCTTTAAATAACAAAAACAGATCACCAGCAAGGTGGTAATAAGCAGAAAACACCATGAAAGTGTGTTCAGTCTTAGAATGTCAGACATATAATAAATTTAAAGTGAATATGTTTTACCCATAATAGATCCTTCTTTTAAAGGGGATTTTTTTTAATTTGAAAAAACCTTTAATTTTGTTTAAACAAAACTCTAAGTTATTTTAGCATGGATAGACAGTGTATGATCAATAGCTTCAGCCATTTAGAAAACTTGCATAAATGGAATGCATACATGCATTTGGACAATTGGCTTAAGAGGATGTGTGAGATATATATTGTGAAATATTACTCAGTCATAAAAAGAATATTGTCATTTACAGCAACATCGAGGGACCTAGAGAATATTAGTGATGTAAGTCATGACCGAGAAGGACAAGTGTATGATATCACTCATATACGTAATCTAAAAATAATACAAATGAATCTATATAAGAAACAGACTCACAGAAACAGAAAATAAATATATGGTTACCAAAGGGGAAAAGGAAGAAGGGATAAATTAGGAGTATGGGATTAACAGATACATACTACTATATATAAAACAAATAAGCAACAGGGAGTTACAGTATAGCACAGGGTATTATATTCAATACTTGCCATAACCTATATTGGAAAATAATCTGGAAAAAACATAACTGAATCACTTTGCTGTACACCTGAAACTAACACAGTATTGTAAATCAACTATACTTTTTTTTAAAGGAAAACCTAAAATAAACGCACTCACACAAAACGCATCTTCACATCAAAAAGTTTATGGCAATGCAGATAGGGGTTTCCTTAACTAAACAGCTATGAGGAAAAAAACTAAGTATTCCTGATAGCAGAGTTATTGAGCCAAAATAGTAAAGTAATAACTCAAAAAAAGATATGCCCATTTTAAGTTTCTCTGGCTAAAATTCTGGAAACCAGTAGAGGAATTATGAAAACATAATGTATAAGTTTCCAGAAATGCATTAACTATAGTAACAAATGGTGCTTTTTATTAAAAATGAATAGAGAATATATATACACACATACGTATTCAATACACATCCATGTATAAATGTATGAATGTTTACGTATTCATTCCATTTCTAAAACTCAGTTATTGCTAAACAAATTTATTCTTTGTACAGAGCTGTCCCTTGGTATCTGTGGAGGACTGATTCCAGGATACCCATGGATACCAACATCCACTGACGCTCGAGCTTCTTACACACGAAACAGTTGTTTTTATATAACCTATCTCCCTATATGCTTTAAATCATCTGTAGATTACTTATACTAACTCATATAATGGAACTGCTATGTAAATAATTGTAAATGCTATGTGAATAGTTACCAATATGCAGTAAATTCAAGTTTTCCTTTTTGGATTTTTTTCCCCAAATATTTTCAGTCCATGGTTGGTTGAACCCACAGAGGCAGCACACACAAACATGGAGGGCTGACTATATTTCCTTTCTTATTTTTCCATTTAGACTCATATACCTTAAATGATAGTGCAGTAAATTTAAAAATTAGTATTTTCTGAATATCTGATACCTTTCCCTAAACACTTGGAAATTTCTTCATGAATACAATGTGCACTCTAGGTGTCACCAAACTCATCTAGAAATCTGAATGTGACATGCACTCAGAAGAGTATCTTTATTTCTATGTTCAGATTCGTTTAGTAGAACTCTAGATGATACAAAACAGCCACTGCCAAATAACTGTTTCTACTTGTTACAAACAAATAAGACACCAGCAGAGTGGTTGATGGAACCATTTGTCAAATTAACATTGAGAAGAACAATTCTCTCCCTATCGCTATGTGCCAGGCACCATGTTGGATATTATCAACGAATCTAAATGACGATGTGTGAAATAAATAAGCTAAAGCTTGTCATTAAAAACTGTACCCACATGTTTGTTTAAATGGAAAATTCTCCTGGGCATTTAACAGTATTTGCCAACAGACTGTTAACTGTGACTGATAGACAAAGACCGTACAGCTACAGCATTAGTAACCACTGTCAGCCAAGGATCAGCTAGAAATTGAGATTGAGCAGCTGGGAAGCTACAGAACAAGTTCATTGCCAAATAATTACAAGTAAAATGCATACAAAAATTAACTTCCACACAATTTTCAGGGGTATTATTATTATGTATTGAATACAGTGTGAAAGGCATTGACCTATGAGTGAATAAATGGAGGAAAGAAAGAAGGATGGGAGAAAGAGAGGGTAGGAGGGAAGAAAGAATGGAATCACAAATTTACTAGCACCATTCATCTCCCTGCAGTGATTCTGAACAATTTTTTTTTCCTTCATCCCTTTCTTCCTTACATCCTTCCACAAGACCTTACTGAATTGCTGCCTGTGCCTTGGGTATATACTCATGTGCAGAGACTTGTTCGTGCCCCCATGGGACTTCTACTCTAGAATAAGGATGTGCAGAAACAGACAAAGCCATTGCAGATCCTGACAAGTTCCTTAAAGAAAGTACAGGGGCGTGAAGAGAACGAGTAGGGGCAGTGGTGTACATTCCGCCGGGGAAGGACTCTGAGGAGGTGAGCTCTGAACCGGATCCTAAAGCACATAAAAGGAGGAAGCCTTTCTGACAACAGGAGGGCCTATCATTGTCAGCTGAGAGAACATTATGTTCGAAGACTCCAAGGTGGCCACACATGTTTATCTCGGTGAAATACAGAATAATAAACTGCTGTTTTTTCTTTCATTTTTCATGAAGATAATCAAGAGCCTCTTACCTCTGCTGTGCCTGAGAACTGGTTTTTTCTGGTTACCACATCCCAAATCTAAGATATCAAAGGCACCTCTGAGCTTCAGACATTTATATAATCATAAAATCTTCTGGACTTCACATTAGACATGTCTGAGATTTTGACTTGTATATGGATTCTCATTTCTGCGATTCATAGCTCACAATTTTAAAGATCACATCAGACTCCATTTAGTTACAGATTCATTTTCCAACAAAGGATAGAAAATATAACTAATCAAGATATTTCTTAGGGAGTAACCCAGTACCATCAGAATACTTTTACAAAAGCAAATTATCAGTGGGCCTTGATGTTGTACTAACATCTTACTATTATCATTTCAGTAATTTTACATATTATATACTGGCTGCCACCCATTTCTACTGTTCAGTTATCATCATCTCAAAGAGCTCATGCTGCTTTATATCCCCCTGATCACCTTTCGGAACAGACGGCCCCTCCTCCTATTTTCTAGCTGGTAAACCCTAAAGCATGCTTCAGGTATTACCTGCTCCAGGAGACTTCCAATCACCCCTCTCCTTTCACGCTTCTCTCTGGACCTATTAGATACCATTAGCATCATCAATTATTATGCAGTGTTATTCACCAACTACACTAGACTGTGAGTGTTTTCATTGCATATAGGCGGTCACACATATTGATTGATTTGATGAACTGTTCACTGATGTTGGGATGAAATGCCCCATGGGAGACCCCCTTCCCATTCTGGTCCGGGGATGGTCAGTCATAGTGATGTGAGAATCACCAAACTGAAAAATCCCCTATTTTTAAACTCTTCACTTTAAATAAATGGACATTTAAACAGCCTACATTGGATTGTTCAGGAGCTAACCCATTCTAGAGAGAAGTTAGATAATTTAATGACCCTCCCCTTCTCAATAAAAGGGCCAAAAATCCACCAACATTTTCTGGTGCCTTTTAGCAAAGAAGCGAGGACCTATAGGCCAAAGACAGTAATACAACTCAGATATTTTCTCAAACCCTGGGCTTCCATATTTTGTGTTTGCTTTGCCCTTGTCTGCTTCCCTGTTGAGGTTAAAGGTGATGCCATATGACATCTTAAAATGAAAAGAGACCAGAACAGTGGCTCTTCAGAGAGAGAAGAGAATGACCTCAGAATTCAGCTTAGAAAGAATGTGTCATACAGGGAAAAATTTAATTTTAAGAAAGAAAATGTACTAGAAACATATTTTATTGCTGCTTACATATAACTGGAAAAGATCATCCCTTTAGTGATTAAAGGCAGATCTTTAAAACATGCTTGGAATAATCTCCCTAATGGTAGAGGAGTTATTTTGAAAAGAACAGAGAATTTAGGACAAAACTATAATTAAACTTCTCTTACCTAAAAGCAAAGCAGTACACGAGAGTGTTCCATGGGAAACATCAACTATTCCAACAGCAAAGAATTATTGACAGTTTGGGTTCAAATGTTTGGCCAATTCAATAACAGTGAGCTCCCTTCAGTCAAAAGAAAATCAGTCAAACAAGTAGGTTGGTTTACGCTTAGAGACAGAACTCGTCATCATAATTCTGAGTGAATGAGTCTGCTCGGCTACAATTATAATTAGAGGGTATATCCTGCTCCCAGATTCTTAATCTACTATATAATAATAATCTACTAAATAATAATTTGGATAAAGTTTATGAAGAAAGTTGTTCATAAACAAGAGTGGTAAATCTAGCCATGAGGAAAATCACCAAAGAGTATGACTAGTTATTAAACGCATAGATGTGAGAAGATTCACTGCATTGACAAGTCTCATCTCTGTCCTGTAATATTAACGAATGGGTTTAGAGCACCAGTCTACCTAAAAGGTCACTTCATCTGTGACCTTCCTTTGGTAATCTTTCTATCAATATTAAGACAAGAGTAAATGTCGTACTCGTGTGTGGTTTACTTCTGAAAACATTTAGCAAATGCCAGGCCATTGTAATTCTTCTCGCTACTCACTGTAGAAGGAAGTTGGGGATTATTTTTTTATCTACCTTCAGCAATGGATCAACGGATGATGACGCTTTTCACAAGTCAAACTAAAACACGAAACGCTCACCCAGGACTCTCAAAATACATCAGGCTACCTTTAGTGTTGAAAAGCTGATCAGTCTCTAGAAGCATATATTCACGCAAGCAAAAAGCCCCAACAAATGTTATGCAAATATTAAATGTGTAACAGAAAATATTATAGACCTTATTAAATAATTTTGATCTTTAATATCTGATTCTCCTCTCTCCTCCAGTCTGAAAAGATGGGAAGTGACCTTCCACAAAATAAAGCCTTTCTCATCATTTGTATATAGTTATACATAGAGTTTAGAAGGATCGGAACCATTAACTTATTTTCCATATTCTTCTACCCAGATTTTTAAGTTAGCCCCTGTGTTTGAAGCATCTTTATTCCACAGAAGAAGGTAGCTGAGGAAAGTAATATTCTTAAGTCATGCAACCGCAGATATTTATAAGAGAAAGAAGAGAGCTCATGTCACATCTATAGAGTTGAAATTATCATGGCAGGGTAAAACCATTAACTGCGGCTCTCCATGGAATACACAATCAATCAAGTCATCCATCACGTCGTGGTTTGGTTTGTTTGCTGAAAGCCATGTGAAGTGATCTTTCCACCAGTCACTTGTTTCGTCCATTAAGAGGTGACATATGCGTATTGAGAGGCGGTAGAATATGGTGGCTAAGAGCCTAGACCCAGGAGACAGACTGCCTCTGTGCAAACCTCAGCCTGCAACTGACTAGCTATTTAACTTCAGAAAAAACTTATCTGTGCACTACCACTCTCCATGCCTATTTCTTCATCTGTAAAATGAGGACACTAATACCACCTGCCTTAAAGGGTGGTTGCATGGATTAAATAAGTTATCATATGTTAAGTGCTTACACAGAGTCTGGTACATGAGATGCTCTATGTAAGTACAAGCTTCCATTGCTACGATTACATGAGTCTCAATTACTCAAAAATCAACCCTTCACAAAATATGGATAGTAAATATTCTCCAGTGATGGATGTTTGGAATCAGCTCTGCCAATTTCTAATCTATAACCCAATTCAGTGTTACAACATCTATTAATTTGGCCAGTTGACCTACAGTTATTATATAAAATGTTTACACAAATACATCATAGCTTTTAATATGAAGGATGTTATAATCCCATGATGGAAAGTAATACAATGGTTTTTAATAAAATGCAGAATATAGAAAATGTTCAATAAAAGTATGGATATTATTTAATTCCAGTGACCTTGCAAGGGTTTTTATTCAGATGAAATATTTGGACTGAAAGATGCATATGATTTTGACAGTTGGACATGGTTAGATAATAAAGTTTTTTGTGGCTAAGGAGAGAGGTGTAATAGGAAGTGATTGAACAAATAGATTAGGTCCTCCTTGGGGATGTCAGGGAACTTAAATGCTGCACAAAACATACTAACTTGTGTCTTCAGATAAGAGAGCTAGTGAAAGTGTTTAGACAGAGCAGAGATAAAATTGAACCTGATTGTTAGAAATATAATATTGGCAGTAGTATAGAGAATTATGTGAAACTTTTGGTAAACTATTCTTATAAAATAGTGTTTTAAATTGATGCTTTGAACATCCACATCCACCTCAAACACAGCACAGCAGTTATAAAATAAAATAAATAATAAATACCAAATGCAGTGATGCTGAAAAAGGAATAGGTACTCTATGGATCAGAAAAGGAACAAAACACCCAGAGTGGTGAGAACTGTGTGACATTAAGCTCTAACTGATTAGCATTTTGATCCAAAAGCAATAAGAGTTATTTCATTCAGTGAAATAACTCAGAGAAAGACAAATACTGTAGATTTTCACGTATATGTGGAATCTAAACACCAAAACAAATGAGCAAATATGACAAAACTGAAATGGACTCACAGATGCAGAAAGAATACTAGAGCATGCCAGAGGGAAGAGGGTGGGAGGAATGTGCAAAATAGGTGAAGGGGACTAGGAGGTAAAACCTACCAGTTATAAAATACATAAGCCATATGGATGTAATGTACAGCACAGAAAATACAGTAATGTCATGACTTGGTACGTCATCTATAAAAATATTGAATCACTATGCTGTATATCTGAAACTAATATAATACTTAAGTCAACAATACTTCAATAAAAATAAAAATAAAAAGCAAGAAGGGTTCCTTATGGGGGCAGTGAGGAGAACAAAGACCACGAGCTTGGTGAAGGAATGTAGGCAGACCCACTGTTTTACACCTGCAGCCAAAGAACCTCACTGTTTCTGGGAAGCCTGAACAAGCTGCCCAGTGGATGGGAATTTCAGCTTCCACACCTGTAAATATACCTGAAGAAAGCATAAAAAGCCACCTGGACTGTATTTGGTCCAAATTAATCTCTCTCTTACCAACTCTGCAAGGGAAGAAGTCCTCAGTGAACAGTTGGAAACCTATCATTGGACCTGAAGCAGAGAGAATACTAAATTCAACATAAATCCCCCAAAAGAATATCCCCAATGACAAAGGAAAACTAAAAGAAAAATGACCAGTTGAAAAATGAATTCAATGCCAAAATGGAAGGTAAGAGTAATTAGAAACTGTATTTAAAAAATGGAAGTTATGACCCCAAAGTGTAAAAGTAATAATATCTATTATAAAAAGAATGATAAATTGTGAAACAAAAAATAGACATATATAAACGAAGAGGATGTGGCCAAAAACACTCTCTCAGAAAACCAGGCCATAATAAAGTGTAATTATTAAAATGAAAACAAAATTAAATGCATACAGCTAAATTTATCTTCAAAGAGAAAACAGTCTAAGATATAAAACAATAAATGAGCAGCTCCTATAAGATACAGCAAATATTTTTTAATGAAAAAAATTTTAAACAGAAAACAGATTAGAATTGCCACAATATGTTTAATAGGAGAGAAATAATTGATTGGTAGAAAATAGTATTTTAAGAATGTTGAGAATTTTCCAGATGTAAAGAATGACATGAGGTTTGTGATTGATAGTGCATATCTATTGCTGACTAGTATGAAAAGTAAATCAGTACTTAATATTGAATTTAGATGCAAAACACTAGAAAGGAAAAGAGGGGTATTACAAAATGAGTTAAAGAGTCCACTGAGAACATGTAACAATTTTGAACTTGTGAGTACCTAAAACCATAAATGTTTTTAAAAATCATGAGGAATTACAAGGAAAAATAGGAACGTGTCACTATATCTCTTAGATGATGATGAAATATGTAGGAAAAAAAGGTCAACAAGGATACAAATGATCTCAATAATTGTAAAATCCTGAATTCCACAAATATAAAATGTCCACTTTTTAAAAAGCATACATAGAAACTTAACAAAATTTGACCACATACTAGATGAAAAATATGTATGAGTACATTTCAAAGAATGGTATCCAAGACCACATTTTTGAGAGTGATGACCTTGAGAACTTTTCTAAAGCTTTCCAGCTTGGTTTCTGATTAGAGGATCAAAATATCAAGGCTAATAAGAATAATGAATATCAATTTACCCAGTAAACGTAAAACCTATTTTCAAAAACGTAATTGTAGAGGTCAACAAAGAATCTCAGCCTTCTATAGAATTTGTGATCATTTAAAATATGAACATATTCTGTTATTTTATGTTTGACTCAATCCTTATTAACCTGTTCCTCGATTTATTTTCTCGTCTTTAAAATAAGGCAATTCAATTACATACAGTTAAGGGTCCTTCCTGTTCAGTAATTGCATGACCATGCATCTTTTAATCTTTCAACTGCCATATTTCCTCTGTTTCTTATACAAATAGTCTGCCTTCCTTGGTTCAGAAAGAAGGTTTGAGGATCAGACAAATCTCATCTTGAGTCATGTTCTGCCACTCGCTGACTGTATAACTTTACATAAGCTCTGTATACTTTTAAACTCAGCTCTTCCATCTCTGAGAGGAAGGAGAAAATAAAATCTATTTTGATTGTCAATGATGTGAAAATGTTTTAAAAGTTCAACCAATGTTTCAAAAACATTGTAGTGTACCTACCAAGTGCTAGGCATTAAATGTGATAGGAAGATAGAAAGAAAGAGTCTAGGCTTGAAGAAAATGAAGCTGGAGGAATAACCCTCCCAGACTTCAGACAATACTATAGAGCTACAGTAATCAAAGCAGCATGGTATTGGTACCAAAACAGACATATGGATCAATGGACAGAATAGAAAGCCCAGAAATAAACCCACAAACTTTTGGTCAATTAATCTTTGACAAAGGAGGCAAGAACATACAATGGAGTAAAGACAGTCTCTTCAGCAAATGGTGTTGGGAAAACTGGGCAGCTGCATGTAAATCAATGAAGTTAGAACACTCCCTTACACCATACACAAAAATAGACTCAAAATGGCTTAAAGACTTAAACATAAGACAAAACACTATAAACCTCTTAGAAGACATCATAGGCAAAACAATGTCTCACATACATCTCAGCAATGTTCTCCTAGGGCAATCTGCCCAAGCAATAGAAATTAAAGCAAAAATAAACAAATGAGACCTAATTAAACTTACAAGCTTTTGCACAGCAAATGAAACCATAAGCAAAACAAAAAGACAACCTATGGAATGGGAGAAAATATTTCCAAAAGATGACACTGACAAGGGCTTAATTTCCAGAATATATAAACAGCTCATACAACTTAAGAAAAAAAAAGCAAACAAACAGCCCAATCCAATAATGAGCAGAAGACCTAAACAAGAAATTCTCAAATGAAGACTTACAAATGGCCAATAGGCACATGAAAAAAAAATGCTCAATATCGCTAATTATTAGAGAAATGCAAATTAAAACTACAATGAGGTATCACCTCATACCAGTCAGAATGGCCATCATTCAAAAGTCCATGAACAATAAATGCTGGAGAGGGTGTGGAGAAAAGGGAACCCTCCAATACTGTTAGTGGGAATGTAGTTTGGTGCAGCCACTGTGGGAAACAGCATGGAGATTCCTCAAAAGACTAGGAATAGACTTGCTATATGACCCAGCAATCCCACTTCTGGGCATATATCCAGAGGAAACCCTAATTCAGAAATACACCTGCACTCCAATGTTCATGGCAGCACTATTTACAATAGCCAAGTCATGGAAACAGCCTAAATGTTCATTGACAGCTGACTGGATAAAGAAGAGGTGGTATATTTATACAATGGAATACTATTCAGCTATTAAAAACAATGAAATAATGCCATTTGCAGCAATATGGATGGACCTGGAGATTGTCATTCTAAGTGAAGTAAGCCAGAAAGAGAAAGAAAAATACCATATGAAATCACTTATATGTGGAATCTAAAAAAAAAGACAGATGATCTTATTTACAAAACAAACAGACTCACAGACACAGAAAACAAACATGGTTACCGGTTGGGGAAGGAGGTGGGAAGGGATAAATTGGGAGCTCAAGATTTTCAGATACTAATACAAATAAAATAGGTAAACAACAAGTTTATACTGTACAGCACAGGTAACTATATTCAATATCTTATAGTAACTTATGCTGTGCAATAATTTAATTATAATATGAAAATGAATGTATGTATGTTCCTATATGACTGAAGTATTGTTCTGTACACTAGAAATTGACACAGCATTGTAAATTGACTATACGTCAATAAAAATATTTCTTAAAACAAGAGTCTAAGCTATGAAATGCGTAGGATTAATTCCTTCCCTCTTCACTCCTTACCTTTCTTCCCATCTCTCTCAGTAACTCTCAGTACTAAATTCCTATCCCCAAACACTAGTCCATCATTCAGCACCAACAAGCTATGTTGCTTTGCATATGTGAGACTGGGCACTACAGCAGTGCTAAGGAGAAAGTCTCCACCCCTCTAACCCCCTGCCGAAAGCCAGATACATGAGGCCTAAGCATGCTTTTGTGGTCCTATCAAATTCCAATATCAGACACAGTTTATGGGTATTTATTTATGGATATTAGATGAGCATCACAGTATGAAAGATACTCAGCAACTTGCAGGATACAATGGTCAGTAAGGCAGGCACATTCTCTGCTCTTTTCATAATTTATACTAAATTGATGCAGGCAGATAGGATGCAATGCCTATTTTGGTTTCCAAGTTTGAAACAGCTAATGACTCATTCATATGTTTTTTAACTTGCTGGAAATTTAAATATTCTCCATATTGAGGATTTTTTAGAGTGAGAAGGGAAAATTAGTTTGCCTTATGTAATGATAACTTACACTGTAATTCAAGCAAATTTACTTCTCAGGATGTAAAATTTCAAGGCATTCAGACAAGAATATTGTCTCAGCTGTTTGTGGAATTTTCATTATCTGCTTTTAATTTAATCTTTAAATTTCATACTACATACGAAGTAGGACTCGCTGCAATTTTTAACCTTTTACAAAGTAAAACTTCTTTCAGATTAGGCTGTGGCAAATTTTCCTTTTCACAGCGTTGAAAAATTTCTAATGTATGGTCCAAGATACATTAAACAAACACTCAAAAATTAAAGTGACAATAACTTAATTATAAACACACACAGCCCCAAGAAAACTCTAAGAGTAACTTTATGATTTGTGTCTATTAACTGTTCTGAATGAACTCCAGCACTCAAACATGTAATATCCTACAGTCCCTCACCTCTTCTTTGCTTTGCCTCCAAGTTTGCATAAAATCATCAGTAACAGGTCAATTAGAAAGAGCTTGAAAAAAGATTCTGATTCTGTTTTCCTTAGCAGTCTGTTTGAATACTTCTCTAGACTCATCATCAGACTTTCACTTACTCTTTCTGTGAAACAAAAGTCCCTTCTGTAGCTACTTCCTCATTCCTAGGGTAAATGAGTTCGCAGATGTCCTAGACACAGACATCAGTGGGAAGGTGGCTGACCTCATGTGATTTCACTTTCTGCAGACACCCTACAGTTCAGAAAAATCTTCCTCTCCTCTACTTAAAAATCTCAGATTAAGCTACGGTATCCAAGGGAACACATATTAATATAAAATGTTTATATGTTAAATTAGCAGACTGCTCTGTGTATTCACTCCCTCAAAATTACTTAATGCTTACATGAGCTGGACGTTGTTCTTTATTTCATTGCCATATTAACACATGATCGATCAGATAAATGATCTTGAAAAAAAATTTTTTTTGAAAAGCCAGAGAGGAATGGTACATATGATACTAAAAAATTTGCAGTGGAACAGGTAGAGGGGGTCAGAAATGCCTGGGAAATGAATGAAAAGTCACAAGGTATTAAAAATGAAGTGAAAGAGAAATCAGATAAGAAACAAAGGGTGATGGCAGTAATGGGTACCAAGTTCAGACGGGTCCTTTCAGTGGATTTCCATCTTATAATTGTTTGGATCCGTCTTATTGTTGGGTCCTATAAAAATGTCAGGGTTTGGTTTTGGCACTGATATAACCATGTGGTCATTCCAGTAACAGAAACCATCCCCACCCTCCCCACTGCATGTTTTCTGAATGCTTATCAATTAACTTTCTTCTTTTTCTTTGCCATTTAACTGTAGATAAATATGTATTCAAATGATGTGTGCCATCAGGGAAGAGGGGAGAAAGGGAAGAAAAATCTAAACGACAAAATATCAGCTCTGGTTCAAGTTTCCCATCTCATACCAATTGCTGGAATTCAAACTTTTTTCCTATCTAGGTATGTCAGCTAGGTTTTATTTTACCATCAATTCCAGTCCCAAAGACCTGATAACAATCCAGAGTCAATTCTTGGCTATCCAAAACTAGACAATCACTCTCTTTTTCCCTTTTGCACAAGGTAAAATTTACAAGACCATTTACTTTGATCCAAGTATCCCGTTTATAGCATGTTCAAAGCTTCCACACTCCTGAAAAAACATCCTTCTTGCAGGAGCAAGGGCTGCGCATAATCCCTGGCATTTCACTCACTGGTATTCACTGTGGGATTTACAGCAATAAGCTTTCTTCTGAGAACCCAAGACGGGCACACCACCAGCCCTATTCTGATACACATTACATGGCCTCTCCTCACTGCCTGAAGATATGAAAGTCATTTAATGAGAACCAAATGCCAACCCCTCCTTCAGTCATTTGCTTAAGCCTAACCCTAACCACACAGCATGTGGGATGTTGCTCTATGAGATATGTTACAGCAAGTTGTCCAGTGTGAAAGCTCTGTCCAAATGGTCAGTATCATGTTTTTGACAAAAGCATTTCTAACTCTTCCTGAGCATGACTTTCTACTAACCAATGAACCCTGAGCAACTGGAATAACCATCTAGGGGGTATGGCTCCCCTTTATGGGTAAAGATAAGAGTTCAGAAAAGAAACAGAGGCAAAGAATCATCCAGATGGAAGTGGTACAGGGCCCTACGATGCCCATCTCACTCATTCACATGTAAAGAGAAGAATCCTAAGCACCCTGATGTTCTCAGGGCTCAATAATACCATGGGTTGTTTTTTTTTAAGAGGGGGTGGAAATTTTTCAAATTTTCCATCTTTAAAATAATATTTTTAATATTCTAATCGTTTCTAATTTCCTCAAATCATGACTTTCCAATATTCCTGTTGTCATAAACGCCAAAATTTACCATTAGCAAGAATGTAAGTTCATTTCAACATTCATAAAACCACCTTTAATCATTGACTTCCAGGTATGACAAAAGAAAGACAGAGAAATAGCTTTTTTGCACAGAAACATCTACCCAAATTATAATTAAAATTATGTGTATGTGTGTCCAAATGAATATATATACATATGTATACCTATATTGTCTATCTATATGTTCTCTCTCTATAATATCCCTCTCTAATCTCACTAAACCACTTTAAAAAATAATGCCTTTTGACACGTTTGCCTGGGTTAAATATTGTTTATGACCATTTCAAAGTATCTGGGCTCTGACAAAATGAATACAGTTCAAAAACATTCACATGTCTACATGAAGAGTGGTACACAGCATTTTTACTGAGGTATTTGGTGCCTGAGGTCCATAATTTTATCACTGCCAAAGAATTTCTTGGAATGCGGGCTGGAATATTCTAGATTTTGCACACATTCCTCAAAATGTTAAGTACCTTTGGAAAATGGAAAAGGAAATACTGTCATTTCTTTGTTTAACTTGACTGGAAATTTTTCTTAAAACTACTTTGCTCAATAGGCTAATATTTATTAAGCAAATGAAAAATATTCTACTTTAGAGATAACATAAAAGCAGTACTAAGGAAAGTATGCCTAAATTTATTTTAACCAGTAGTGAAATGTTTTCTAGAAATAATGCTGATTTGAACACTGTATCAATAATGTACCACTGACTTATATGGCCTTTCTATGATTATGAATAATCAGATCTCAAAGCATAAATTCAGCAACTTCAAGTGACACGGTCTAGTTCCTTGCCTTAAGCAATTAAACTGTTCAGCAGAAATGATTCTGTAACATCTTACTATTTTTTTAGATCTCCGTATTGGAAATTTCATAAACTCCTTTCAGAACCCAATTCCCTTTACAATTGACCAGTTTTTCCTTTACTGCGATACCTACATTCTTATTATACTATTACTATATAAAACCTCTTATTCTGCCCTCCTTGAAATAATTATTTATAAGCTAAGGCCTTGCATTAACAGCTTTCTCTAATTTTATATAACTCTACATTTTTAGCTTTCCCCCATAGATTTCATTGTTCAGCCTTTTGACTATGTTCACTTACTTTGATCTGAAAAGACTAAAGAATCTAATTTTGTATTACAAGAGCTAATACCTTCATGTCTCAAAGCACCAAGTGGATGGCGGGTATTGTACTGCACAAGCTGACTCACCTGTTGCTTCCCTTAGCAGCGGTTTGCTTAGCTGATGCTCAGCACATAGATACCACACTTCGTATCTTCTGCCCCAAAGAAGTAATCTATTTAGACACAGAATGGCATATTCTAAACCAGTAGAAGGCGGCACAAAACCTTTTCTGAACGAGGACGCCAGAGTCGTGTCTTCAGAGGCAGTGAAGTGGGGATGTGGGTGGCTGGTGAGAACTCAGGTTCTCCTGAGAAGAAAGCCACTTTGGGGCTTCAGGATTTTCTCCACCTAATAGGAGCTGTTTGCGGTAATCAGCCTGTAGTTTGTAAACAACAAAATTCATATCATTCCAATGAAGTACCCTGTAGAATATTTAAGGTGAAACACAAGAATTCTTGTCCTCCAATATTTAGTGCTAGAGTAGACCTTCCTTAGAGCCTTCGAGTGACAAATTGCCATTTCTTTTATTAGGATGCAGTGGAACATAATGGTCAGGATCAGCCTTCAGCCTTGGATATGCCTGGGTTTGAGGAAGAGCTCTTCCATTTATTGGTTACGAGTTATGCGAAAACTTATTTTTTTTCACTTTCAATCTCATCTGCTCAACAAAGATGATAATACTTCATAGGTTTGTTGGGAAAATTAAAAGGGGTAATAAATGCAAAGTCCTTAGCACAATACCTGAAATTTAGCCAGCACCGTAAAAAGATGTTAAATTTGTATGTTGATGATTAATTCCATGATCGTTGAACTTTGGGCAGTAATGAAGAGCTGGTTGGCCAAAACCCCCCATCCACAAAAACAGAATTTACCAGTCTGGGACACTATCGAAGCTATTTGAATACAGGATAACAACTAAAAGAAAAAGGAGGAGACTTGAAAACTCAAAATAGACATTATGGTTGACAGTCACGTGTCACTTATTCATAATGTTCGTTTATGGAAAACAAGTGATCAAAATCAAGATTAGAGGCAGCTTTTCCAGTTGCCACTGCTTGACTGTGAGCTCTCAGTTTGAGGTGAGCTTCCTGCATTATTCTTCTGGCATTGGTTGGCTTTGTATCATTTTGCCTCCGTGTCAGAATTCAGCGTTGGCTGCATGAAAGCAACAGACATTTGTTTCCTCTGGCAAAGAAACGTGGCAGGAGGGTGCCTGGGAGCGTTGTTTCTAGAATAACTCGGTGTGAGGGAACGTGTTTGATCTTTGGGCTTTCATCCCAAGAAAATCCACGAGGCAAGTTGCAAACGGTAAAAATTAGTTCCTTTATTGTAAATTCGGAATGATAACAGGATTTTTTTTTTTTTAAAGTCAGTACAGTTGATGTATCCTTAGGTACTTTAATACGTAACACCGGATAACTGGTTTGGCTTTTTCCTGGATGAATGCACTACATACTGAATTTAACTAATTTATTTTAAATGAGTAATTTATTTTAAATGTGAAAGCAGTTGTACATCTAAATATACACCGTGCCAATGTATCAAAATTATCAGCCATTTAAATTTTTATATAGGGATTGAATGGACTGATCAGGCATATGAATAAATGTGTCAGCACCAATTTAAGGTTGCTGAAGTCCAACATTTCCAACAGTGCATACATACCCTGTCCTCTCAAAACACATATAATCATTTTTCAAATGAATAAAACATTTCTAGAAATCTGCTGTGCAAGTTTTACTACAAACATCCCAATTGTTTAGGTCTGGGGTGACTAGCCTGCATACTTTAATGCTTTGAAAGAGAATTGCTTTTCTCCTTAAGAAAATTAAATACCCATATGCTCAAGCATGCACACACATGCTAAACTGCACAACTGCTTCATAAAGTTTGATATATTCTTTCAATTTCTTTATTTAGAAATATGCAATGTACCCAAGTTATGGCAAAGAGTACTACTATGCTTAAGTAAGCATCAATTGCATTTTCCTTTTTTTTTTATTTTCCAGCTTTGTTGAAGTATAATTGAGAAATAAAATTGTAAGATAATTAAAGTATACATAGTGATGATTTGATAGATGTCTACACTGTGAAAGGTTTTCTCCAATCTAGTTAATTAACACATTCATCGCTTCACATATTTATCCTTTTGTTGTTGTTGTCGTTGAAAATATTTAAGCTCTACTGAGTAAATTTCAATTTTACAGAAGAGGTTTATCAACTCTAGTCACCATGTTTTACATTAGATCCTCATTCCTTATTCATCTTGTGGCTGAAAGTTTATACCCTTTTATCAACCTCACCCTACTTGCCACACACCTAAGCCCTGGCAGCCACTTTCCTACTCTCTGTTCTTAAATTTGTAATTTTTTTTTCAGATTCTACATATAAGAGATACCATGCATTATTTGTCTTTCTCTGTCTGGCATTTTTCTCTTAGCATAATGCCTCCAAAGTGTCCGTCCCTGTTGTTACAAATGGTAGGATTTCCTTCTTTCTTATGGTAGGATAATACTCCACTGTGAGTGAGAGTGTGTGTATGTGTCTAAGTACATCTTCTTTACCATTCATCTGGTGATGGACAGTTACGTTGATTCTATATCTTGGCTATTGTAAATAACGCTGCAATGAGCATGGGAGTACAAATAACTCCTGGAGCTCCTGTTGTCATTTCTTTGGGATATATACCCAGAAGAGGAATGGCTAGATCATAGGGTAGTTCTATTTTTAATATTTTGAGGAACCTCCATACTGTTTTCCATAGTGGCTGTTCCATTTCCATTCTCACCAGTAGTGCACAAGGGCTCCCTTTTCTCGTATCCTTACCAGCATTTACCATTCCTTGTCTTTCTGACGATAGCCATGCTAACAGGTGTGTTAAGGTGACATCTCACTGTGGTTTTGATCTGCATTTCCCTGATCAATAGTGATGCTGAGTATATTTTCATGTCCCTGCTGGTCATTTGTATGTCTTCTTTGGAAAATAAATGTCCATTTGGTTATTTTATTGTTGGATGGAGTGATCATGATAATGCTGATTTCAGTGGGTGCTTCTAGTGAGTGAATTCGTTTCAACCTCAAGTCTCATCATATGAAAACTTCAATTTTAAAGGGTCTCAAATTGTTACCAAGTATCTACAGAACTCAAAGTTTGGCTGACTTTATACAAAATACAGTTCTAATATATTTATTTTAAATGTTCACCATGATATATATGCAAACTAAACTAACCACTTAGCAAAAATACAGTTCTAGAATTTGAAATATCTCTCATATTATTTGATGTTTAATTATTTGACATTTTGCATCTTTTTGTGTTTTACAATATTTTGACAGACACCTTTGTATATTTTTAAACTTTTTGCTTTCAGTTTATTTTCTTGTTAACACTATAATGAATAGCATCGCCTCCCCCCACCCCCTGCCAAGAACTGCCTTTGAAATGTTTATCTCTTTAATTCCAACATTACTCTCAGTCTTAAAAATGAGACTATTTCTTAACAGTCATCAGTGCACTCTTCTGGAGAAAGACAAAATATTAGGAGGGAAATACTCTCTCCTGTAAGTTCCCTTTTCCAGCTATGATTAGACATTGCTAATCCCCAAACCATAAAACTAAGAGAGAAAGATGATTTTCACATCTAGTTTTTCTACCATCTGTTTACCTTGGAAAAGTCACTCAGATTCATTTAGCCTCAGTTTCCTGACCTATGAAGTGTTCGAAAGGAACACATTGTCTACTAAACAATGATACATATGAGAACAAGAGAGAATTTGTAGCTATTATCCCAGAAGTGTAGCTGGCATTCTACCAGTGAAAATAGTTACTTCACCTCGAATATACCTAACTTTGATGTGCTTTCCATTACTTAATACAGATACTAAAAAGACAATGAGAATCTGGTCATAGGAACGTCTGAAACATACGAGGATAGTTCATTCAAATCTTGCATCTCGCAAAACATGTTCGCAAATAGCACATTGCTTCACATTCCAGTGGGAAGAGGGGTTTTCATTGTATCTATGGTGCACTTGACAAAAATAAGATTAAGTGACTTGCCCAAAGTATCAGAGCCAGACTCAGATCCTTAGAGACTGAGGTCTTCTAACTTCAAATGCGAGTTGCATCATGTTACACCTGCGTCTCTAACAGAGTCTAGTGCTTTCACAATCTTCAATGTAGATTCAACACATTACTTATGTATGATATTTGTGATTTTTTAAATTTGTGTTTTCTTTTTTGAACTCAACCTAAAATATTCCTTCTATTTAATTAAGTAATTTACATTTAGTTTTGTGTACATGAAAATAAACTGTTATATGTACAATTTTTAAAATATAATAAAATTTATTTACATAAAGGATGGCAAGTCCTTGAAAAACTGACTGAAGTAAATCCTGTCGGCTATTTCCATGAAAGTAACTACAAATGATCACAAACAGGAATAAATAATTCTCTGAGTTTGGGTTCAGCTTCTCAAGCAAACAGTGCAAAAGACTACAATTTATAGGGAAATCCAAAATTAAAATCTAGTAAAACTTCACACACACACACACACACACACGTGTGTGTGTGTGTGTATCACAGTGTAATAGGACAGTGCTAATAAAAATGGATTAATTCACTTTCTGGAATCACTGTATTCACATGCTGAAAAATATTATACAATGTTTATTTAAGGAAAGAATGATTCTTTATAAGAGACCTATTTATCTTTGTGTCACATTGTGAATGTCCCTGTTCTGCCTTTGCAATAAAGCCCTCAAATAAACTCATTTATACAAATTAAAAGCCTCTATTCTTTTAAACAATGAATTCCACTAAGTAATCACAAAGTTGTACCTTTTTAAATCACTCCTATTAAGTATCTGGTATTAACCAGAAAGATCATCTTCATATAGTAAGTTATTAGAAAAGAATTGTTCTCACATACATTTCTCGGTCAAGCATAACGTCACAAAGGATGATCTGTGTCAATAAATTAGCTTAGCATAAAAATATCTTACAAAGAAAACCTTAATTCTAAGTGATTAATTCACTGAAAGATAAGCTACCAGGAAAATGGGTTTTTATTATGGTACAACAGATATAACATAAAATTTTTCATTTTAGAGATTTTAAGGTATACGATTCAATGGCATTAATTCACAATGTTGTACCACCATTACCACTACCTATTTCCAAATCTTTTACTTCTTCAAACAGATCTCTGTAACCATTTAGCAATAACTACCCATTCTCTACTCTCTCCACCCATGGTGACCTCTAATCCACTTTTCCTATACATTTCCCTATTCTAGATATGGCATATAAGTGGAATCATAAAATATTCATCCTTTCTTATCTCATTTCACTGAAAGTAATGTTTTTAAGGTTCATCCATGTTGCAGCATGTATCAAAACTTCCTTCTTTCTTAGGGTTATATGCATATAGCCCAAGTGTCAATCTATTAATGGACACTTTGGACTGTTTCCAATTTTTGGTTTTTATGAACAATGCTGCAATAAATAACAATAACTTATGATTTTGATGTGTTTATTGTATGTCTTCTTTGGAGAAATATCTATTCAAGTCCTTTGCTCACTTTTTAAATTTGAGTGCTTGATTTTTGTTGTTGAGTTGTAGGTGTTCATAAAGAATTTATATTTATATATTCTAGATATATATTTTTATATATTTATATATATATGTATATTCTAGATATTAAAACCTTAGCAGATATATTTTTTCAATATTTTATTCCAATCTGCAGGCTGTCTCTTTACTCTCTTGGTATTGTTCTTTGACGCACAAAACGTTTTAATATTGATAAATTCCAATTTATCTATTTATTTTGTTGTTGTTGTTGCCTGTTCTTTTGATATCATATTTAAGAATCCATTGTCAAATTTAAGGCCATGAAGATTTTTCTCCTAAGTTTTCTTCTAAGGGTTTTATAGTTTTAGATTTTATATTTAGGTCATTGATCCATTTTGAGTTAATATTTTTTATGTGTGAGGTAGGGGGTGTAACATCATTCTTTTGCATGTAGAAATCCAGTTTTCCCAGCATCATCTGTTAAAGAGACTACTCTTTCCCTGTTGAAAGGACTTGGCACTCTTGTCAAGAAATAATTTGATCATACATGTGAGGATTTTTTTTTCTAGACTTGCAAATTCCTGTCCATTGTTCAGTATGTCTAACATACGCCAGTATCGCACCATGTTAATGACTGTAGCTTCATAGCGTTTTGAAATCAGGAAGTGTGAGTCTTCCAAATGTGTTCTTCTTTTTCAAGATTATTTTGATTATTTAGAACTTCTTGCAGGTTCATATGACTTTCAGGATATGCTTTTTCAGTTCATAAAAAAAAGGCTTTTAGGATATTGATAGGAATTGCAGTGACTCGGTACATCACTTTAAGTAATATTGACATTTTAACAATATTAAGTCTTCTGATCACAAACACAAGGTGTCTTCCCATTTATCTTGTCATCTTCATTGTGTTCAGTGTTGTTTTTTACTTTTCAGTGTCCAAGTCTTTCACCTCCTTGAATAGGTTTCCTTCTAAGTATTTTATCCTATTGGATGTTATTTTAAGTGGGATTATATTTTTCTTTTTATTTTTAGGTTGTTCATTGGTAGTGAATGAAATACAATTGACTCAATGTATATACCACATAAACAGAATGAGGGGAAAATCTACATGTTGATCTTAACTGATGTAGAAAAGGCAGTTGATGAAATTTAAGATATTTTTATGATGAAACCACTCAGAAGAGTAAGGATAGAAGGGACCTTCCTCTGTATGAAAAAGGGTGTTCTGAATAACACAACATCATACTCAATGGTGTGGAAACGTTCCTCTAAGATCAGGAACAAGACAATCATGCCTGCTTTCACTACTGTTATTGAACATGACTGGCAGTTCCAGCTAAGGCAATTAAGTGAGAAAAATAAATTAAAGGTATCCAAATTAAAAAGGGAGAAATTAAAAAACTCTCTCTATTGCAGATGATGTGGTCCTATGCATAGGAAGTCCCAAAGAATCCGCAAGAAAGATGCTCATAAATAAATTCAGCGAAGTTGTAGGATACAAGATCAACACTCAGAAATCCGTTGTCTTTCTATACACCAGTAATGAACAACATAAAAAGTAAATTAAAATTCTTATTTTTATGTAATACTTGTTTTATAAATTGAAATTTAATAGCTCCTAATTTTGTCAAGCTTCATCATCTCAGAACTCCTCCAAATAATTCATTCTAGATTTACCTAGTAAGTGCTAAAAACGTTCTGAAATTTAATGAACTAATTGTAAAATAGTATTTCTTTCTATCTTTTAGAAAAAATGTTAATGACATGAAAAGACTTCTATTTTAAATACTAGTGTTTCAGAGTTTATTACAGGATAATATTGTGTCTTAAAAAATCCTTACCATGGAGCATTTGTTTTATTGCTCTGAGCTGGTACTCTGTAATGACAGTTGGTCAGAACCCCAAGGCATCCTGCCAGTGTCAGAAAAAAATCCTCTTGTTCTATTATTGTTGAAATAAGATTGGAATTCACCAAGGAAAGTGATAAACCATTTTTAGTAAGGCCATGAAAATGGGAAAAAAACTATTTTGCAATCTTCTTTTTAGTACTGATTATGGCTAAAGTGATAGACACAATTCAAAGTAAGTAATATATTTTAAATAGAATTTAAAATGTATTTACTTGAAAATCCTAATAGTCTTAAATCCCAGTGCTCCTTAAAATTTATCTAGGTGATTATATTTTATTTAACATTTCCACTGCTTATATTGCCCCCCTTTTCTCCATAATTCCAAAGTAATTTTGTATAAACATTTGTGTTAGAATTGTTTTTAGGAGTTCTTCAACATGACAGAATGTAATAAATTCAATTAACAAAATAACAAGTGTGTGTTTGGCGGATATGGATGATGCAAAGATGATGTAATAAAAATTTTAGTCAAAACTTTCTTCAGTGTAATATAAACAGTATTCTTTATCCAAGTATTAACAAAACTACCAGAAGTGTGCAAGTCTTGTATACTGAAAATTGCAAAATATTGCTGAAAGAAAATAAAGAAGACATAAATGGAGTGCTATAGCATGCCTGTGGACTAGAAAACACAACATTGCTAAGAAGTCACTTCTTCCTAAATCTGTACATTCAATGAAATTGAAATGAAAACCCCACAGGCTTTTGCAGAAATTAACAAACAGATTCTAAAATTAATACAGAAAAGAAAAAGATGTAAAACAGCCAAAACAATTTTGCAAAAGAGTGAGGTTGGAGTACTTACACTACCTGACTTAAAGATCTAGTAGAAAGAGACTGACTGTGTGATGTTGGTATCAAGCTAGATAAACAGATAAAAGTGACAGAATAGAAAACACAGAATATATATATATATATATATATATATATATATATTCTGTGAATATGTATATATTCTGTGTATATATATATTATATATAGTCTGTGAATATATATACATATTCTGTGTATACATACTAGATATACACACACACACATATATATGTATACACACATATAGTTAACTGATTTTTGACAAAGATGAAAAGGCAGTTTAGTGGAGGGAAGAACAGTGTTTTCGACAAATGCTCCTGGAAGAGTTGGATATACATACCAGCTTTAATCTATACCTTACACCATGTGCAGAAATTAACTCAAAATTTATTATAGACCTAAATATAAAACCTAAAACCGTAAAACTGCCAGAAGAAAATAGAACAAAATCTTTCTAACCTTGGATTAGGCAAAGACTTCTTAGATATACCAACAAAAGCACAATCTATAAAAGGAAATAATTTTCTTCATCAAAATTAAGAACTTCTGCTCTTTGTAAGATAATATTAAGTGAATAAAAATTCAAGCCACATACTGGGAAAAAATATTTGAAAATTACAAAGATCTTTTATTTATATTATATAAAGATTTCTCAAAAATCAATAAAAAGAAAAAAATCTTAATGAAAAATCAGGCAAAAAATTGAAGGTACTTTACCAAAATGATAGAAGGATAGCAAAGGAGTACACAAGAAATACTCAACATCATTGGTCATTAGAGAAGTGTAAGTTAAAAACCATGAAATGCCACTCCACGCCTATTAAAATGTCCAAAAGTAAAAGGACTCACACACAATCCCAAGTGTTGGTAAGAATGTGGAATCGCAAGTGGGAATATAAATAGTACAACCACATTGGAAAACAGATTTTCCATTTTTTTTTTATAAAGTTTAACCCATGCCATATGACAGCCACTCCACTCCTCCTATTCCACACCGAAGGAAACTGAAAATATAGATCCATATAAAAACATTCACATGACATTTTACTGCTGCAGCTTTATATCTTACAGCCAAAACTGGAGAGAACCCTGATGTCCACCAAAGGGAAATGGATAAAGAAATTGTGTTTCCGTGATACAATGCAATGCTATTCAGCAACAAAGTGGAATTATTTATACATGCAACAATATGGATGAATCTCAAAATAATTCTGAGTAAAAAAAATTAAAAGAATACATATTGAATTGCTCCATTTCTGTAAAATTCTAGAAAATGAAACTAATCTGTAGTAAGTGGAAGAGGCGAGTGGTTTTGGGGGATGGGGTGAGGGGGCTGCTGAGGAGAGGCGGGAAGGAGATATTACAAAGGGGCTTGAAATATAACTCTATGTATGTGTTACTGAGACATGCTGTACACCAGAAATTGATGCAACACTGTAAACTGACTATAGGTAAAAAGACATAAATATTTTTAAAAAGGGGGGATCTGAGGAAAATTTGGGGGGGCAGGGAGTGAAGGATAATTTTAGTTTTGTTGTTTCCCTGTCCTGGATGTTTCACAGGAGCATACATAAGTCAAAAGTAATCAAGCTGTACACCTTGAAACAGGACATTTGTACATTTAAACATGTACATTGTACACTTTAAACCTGTTTTCATAAACAAATTTAACAAATTGTACACTTTAAAGATGTCAAATATCACGTTTTAAAACCTCTCAGCCATCTTCCCAAATTTGAAGTCACATTTTGAAAAAATGTGTTAATTAAGAACAATACACAATTTTATATATTAGGAAGCTTAGACACAGTCAATATGTATTCATTTAGCACCTCTGATGCCAGATGTGATTCTACGTTCTAGGGGTGCTTCAGTGAACAAAATCTTGTTTCTGCCTTTTGAAGCTTAATCCTGATAGGAGAGAAGGACAATTAAGAATGAAAACTGTATGATTTAATACCACATAGCATGAAGTGCTGTGGAAGAAATAAGACAGTGTAAGAAGATCAAGGTGAAGGGATGTAACTGCTACTCTAGGAAGAGATCAAAGGCCCCCTGGAGAGGGCCCTTTGAGCAGGACCATGAATGAAGTGGCCAATGTAGACATGGAGGAGACACTTCCAGGCAGAGGAATCCTCAGATATGAAAGCCTGAGGCAAGAAAATTTTTACTGTTTTGGAGGAAGAGCAAGCAGGCCAGTGTGGATAAGCATAATTGGAGGAGAAGATCTGAGGCAAGAAATCAGAGCAGAGAGGCAATCAGAACCTCACCATGTAGGGCTTCTAGACTTTGGGACTTCTCTCTACATGTGATCTGAAATGACTGGAATCCTTGAGGAGTGAAGTCACATGAGTCGTGTGTGTGTGTGTGTGTGTGTGTGTGTGTGTGTGTGTGTGTGTGTGTGTGTGTGTGTGTGTGTAGTACGTTATTCTGGCAGGAGTGATGATAAGAACAATACAAGGGCAGGAGAAGTCAATGGTGGGGTGGTGGCTTGGATGCCAGCAGGAGTGGTAGAGTGGGGATACATGGTCCAGTTTGGAGTGTACTTTGGAGGCAGAGCTGACAAGCTGTGACTGTAGTTTGGATGTGGAATGTGGGAGAAAGTCAAGGACAATTCCCCAGTTTGGGGTCTGAATGACTGATGGAGAGAGGCACCCTATTCTGAAACAGGATACATAATGGAAGCCTATTTTAGGGGCTAGAAACCAAGAGTTTGGCTGTGTACTTGTCAAGTTTGACATAACTGTTGAACATCCAGGGGGAAATGTCACATAAAGAGTAGGAAATAAAACTCTGGAGTCCGAGGGAGGGATGAGAGCTGGAAATACAATTTGAGGGTCAAGAGCGTCTAGAGGATATTTAAAACCATACAACTGGACCAGCTTAAGCAGCTAATGAACATTTACAGAGAAGACCAAAGACTGGACCCTGAAATGTATCCAAATTGCTTATATGTAAGAGGAAAGATTTTCTCAATGTGTCTGTTAGACCAAATTTTTCCTTTTGTTTTCTTCTGTTGTGGCATCGTGGCCATAGAAGCAAAGAGATGATAGGAAAAGCTATGGGGCAGGTCCTGGAACTAAGCAGTCTAACCCTGGATCTGCTGCAAACCAGATCCACGGCCTTGAGCCATATGACCTTCCTCCCTAAGCTTCAGTTTCATCATCTATAAATTAAAATAATAGAGCTTGCTGACTGTTTGAGCAGGAGGAATAAGAGCAAAGAGTACAACTCACACAAAGGTTTCAAGATTCATTGGTTCCCCGGCAGGAAAGCTACCAGCGTAGGAAAGAAGATTTAGCTACATTGAACCTGACCTCTGTCATCTGTAATGACCCCTAAATCTTTTGCAGCTGCTCTTGCATAGTGCTGGCTTCTTATTTTTCAGGTGGCTTTTCACTTAAATTTATTGTTCTATAACTACAGGGTGGTTTGGTTTCAAAAACCAGAAACTCTGAAACGAGCATGAGCAGAAAGAGAATGTACTGGAAGGTCTGGGATATCTTGCAAACCTCAAGAGCGGGAAGTACTCCCAGGCCTCCTGAGAGACAGAAATGGGAAGTGGAGGGCTGCTAGTTTTCATTCGGGTTTCCCCGTCTCTAATTAGACAAAATCTGTCCCGACTCCGTCAACATAGCGCCTTGAACCCCTGAAATATGTAAACTTACAAGTCCAGTTTCCACAAATGCTTGATTCAGCCTCTATACGTCCCAAATTCAAATTCCTGGGAGAGAGAACTTGATTGGCTCTGCCCGGATTCTCTTTGGGAGCTTCCTCCATCAGTTGCCATCCCTGGTCCAGCTAGCTGTGAACAAGCGAGGGTAGAGTCACGTGGTAAAAGCATGCTTGAAGGAGTCTAACCTTAAGGTTGGGACCTCCAGATGGTCTCTCATAAAAGAAGAATGAAGTTACCCCTACATGGATTAGGAAGGAAGGGAGGGAGGGAGGAAGGACTCTTTTAAATTATCATACTTATTTTTAATTATTCTGATCCACCCCCCCTCACCACACATATGTTCAAATTTGTTATCATGCAACAGCAAATACAAGAAAATATAAATAGGATTTATATTTTTTAAAATATAGAACATCAACTCTTTTCACATATTTTGGTTTGGGTACATAAATTTTCTGATTTTTTTAAAGTCTTTCATTCGTACCATATTTCCCATGAGGTAAAATCACTAAGGACAGATTTTTAGATCTTGTTTCCTCAAAAGTATAAATAATACAAATTAGCTATGGAACTAAAAGTGCATTTTGACTGCTAAACCAAGAGATCTTCAAAAAAAAAAAAACCCTTTTTAGCATTAGGATTTATTTCTAACACATGATATCTTTCTATCAATATTATATAAGTAGAAGAGATTAACTTTTCTTTGAAAGAAATTAACTACCACTTTAAGGCCTTTTAAACTTTTCTGGAACAGCAAGGAGGGCCGACATTTACAATACTAGGGAAATCAATTTAAGGAAAATACTTTCCTTTCTTCTATATGCATTCAAAGTCCATGCTGATTTCACATACTGATCATTTATCATCTTTCCAATAAAGTACTATATTATACACTTGATTTATGAATAAAGAACTATTTGTTTCTATCTTTGGAGAGTTTAAATAAATATAAAGGCTGATACGAATGCAATGTTATGGACTTGGACAGAAGACAATCTTTGTGAATGCCACATCCCACTTTGAATTCAAGGCGTTCCTGGAGCCTGTTTCTCCTCCCAGCTTTGTATCTGCCCTTCCTGGTGGGCTCCTTTCCCTCACAGCGAGACTATCCAAAGATTCAGTCCTTCTAACTCTGCTTAAAGACCACACATACTTCGTCTGTTAACAACTATTTATTTATTCATTCAACTGAAGCCAGTGAGTATCCACTATTTGTAAGCTTTCCCACATGCTCTTAAGATTTGGAAATAGACTAGTACTGTCAGTCACTCCCTTCCAGGATCTTACAACTTCCAGGTAAAAATAGAACTTGTACATAGGTAAGTACAACAGAAAAAAAAAAGATACATAGTGTATAAAGAGTAAAAGTAAAATATTACATAGCATATCAGAATAATTTTTTTAATTACACTACCCAAACATAACTGAAAATCTGACTACATCCTTGATAATCCTTCAGTTGTTATTAACTGCTTATTGAGTATAATCTTTGCAGAACATCTCTCTTTTAATAGACAATGCTTTTTTGTTTATTTTTTCTATCCCTATTCCCATTTCCTTGGGCCTTTTCCTTCTCCAATTTTACTCCACAGAACCTTTCCTGACCTTCAAACATGTTTGTAATCCTTCCTTCTGAACTCCCGTCTCACTGCTGTGTCACTCACTGCTTCTGTGATAATTTTGCCCCCGATGTATTGTATATACTTAGAGGAATTTTTTTGACATGTTTCTTTCTCCATAGCATCTACGAAAGCACTGGATACAAAAAAGTCACTATAAAAAAATTTACCCGTGGATTTTTATGTTTTAAAAGCTAAATTTTTAATCTAAATTATGCTTTAATATCTAAAATGTTAGGTTATCTTTAAAATCAAGAATTTAAGACTTCAGATGTTGATTTTGGGAATCCATCTGATTTGTACATTTACAAATAGAATTGTATTTTAAAATTCTAATATTTAGCTCTTCTTTTGTCAGGGAATTTTTCCTTAATTGTCTATTCTGAGTGAAATGTACTGACTGGCGATTCAGACTGAGTGACGAACAGGTTTTTGTTTACTTAACTTTCCAGGTTGTAAGGCTGTTCTACGTGAAATATACAAAATTAGTTCAAATATCAATGTCAATCCAACTATTTGACTGAGTGTATACCATTTCTTGAGTATATTTTGCTCTTTGTGAAATTAATGAGAATTGTTATAATAATTTACTTTATAATTCTTACTTTAGAACCACTTCTGTTCTTTGCTGATGTTTCTTTGGAAATTGTATTTCCTAAGCCAACATATTTATTTCTTCTTGGGACCCTCTTCAAGTCATACAAGTACACCATTTTACTAAAAGCCTAGGAAATAAGACTAAAACTGACCAAGAAAAGCAACAATTTTTAGTGTGTTTTATTCCCACTTCAGTCTTCCAACTCAATGTTATTTAATCAAAAGACACATAGAAGGACAAAGTTGTAATAAAAAGTAATATTTTGTTTTTCTACTTATTGCTTACTTAAATATTCTGAATTTTAGAAGTTTTACATGGCAGAACATTTAGGATAGAAACTAGCATTTTTACAAAATGTTCCACCCAGGTAATGAACACCTTGCATAACTTGTCTGTTTTTCATATTTCGAAGTTTACTCCCAACTCTTTACTTATTTCCTGTGTTTTATAAAAAAAAATTATGTTGCTAACTCTTAAAACTAAGTGCCTTTATCCTAACTAAAATGAACACAGGAAACAGTGCTCTCCCTATTAGTGAGCAAGGCTGAAACAGATAAAAATCATCAGATTGTCGGACACAGGGTTTAACAGCCCGCCCAAAGCAGACAAACTGCAGTTTATTGAAAGAGGACAGATTTTCAGGCACTTTCCTTTTTCTGCAAAATGTCTGGCTCCCACGTGCTTTATTCAGATAGGCTTATACCTGGCAGAGAAGTTTTTTTGGCTGCCTTTTTATGGAATATCTGTAGGAAATGAGTTTAGAAACTTGACAAGAACAGCTTGAGGTATTTGATGAATAATAGAGAATTTCCACCATTCAAGTGTCTGACTAGGGCAGAATGAGAAGTATTAGGAGCTTGGAAAAAAGGAAAGATTGATTCAAAAATAATACACGGCTCAAACCCACTGACACATACAGTTCCTTCTAAAGCACCGTAGACAGATCACATAAGGAAAGAGCTTAAACTACGTTTCCTTAAGGCTTATTTAGACTGTCTTTCCTGTTGTTTGTTACTTTGCTGTTTGCTTCATTCCGTCAAAAATAAAAACATGTAAAGGGAAGCAAAAGTCTTGCACAGAAAGTGCCAGTGCTATTTCTTATGTACGTGAGGCGCTATTCATATCGCATCCTCACCCTATGAAAAGTGATTTCGTTCACTTCTTCAATCCTCATAAAGAACAACTCTTATTTAACAATCCTGTGATAGCACAGCAAAGATTTTAAAACATGTTGGACGCTTTCTTCTCATTTATAAGTAAAAAAATATCTAGCACATGCTTAGAATGCCTTGACTCAAATTACTTGTTTCCAGCGTTCTATATGTGGACCTTAGAAGCACTGAAAGAATTTTTAAACTCCAGCCCACGTTCAAAAGGAATGAGGAAACTGACCCTGAAGAATAAAAGGAAAATAAGTTTGGGCTAATTTGGCTGAGTTTTAACTCCTCCATTTAAAAAATTGAGACTGTTTGACTAGGTAGACTGGAAAATGTCTTTCAGTTCTAATAGCCTGTGTACCTAAATTACTTTTTATGCATAAAATTTTCTTTAACTCATTTTTTTTTTCATTTAAGTCATATGGTTTTCTGGTTTTCACTAGGTGTCAGAGGGTGTGTATCATTCCAGATTCATCCTCCTGGAGTAGATGTGGGTTGGCCAAAAAAACAAACAAACAAACAAAAAAACCCAGAGATTTAATAGAATTTGGAATATGTGGCACAGTATTATCTACTATCTTATGAGTAGTAGCTAGGATGGGGACGAATCTTTTAGCTTATAAATTTCAGAACTATTTGCAATTAAATTCAGTGGATACTTTTCAGTTATTTCACTTAAAGTCCAAACAACCATCAACCTAACCAACTCCTCCCTTATTTAAATACATACATATGTAAATATATATTTACATATACATATATGTATCACTTGTTTTCTGACACCACCCTCTTGGCTTTTCTTTCTGTTCCTTCAAAGCCTCCATTACACGCTTATCCTCCATTCTTCGGTGTTTTCTTCTAAGTCCTCTTCTCTTCTCTTCTCTGTGTCCTCTCTCTTATCTCAGCCATGCCCATGGTTTTGATCATCAAATGTTAATATACACGCAAATTAATTTTCCCAACCCAAAGTCTCTCTTGAGACGCAAACTAGCATATACAACAGTCTAGTGCAGATCCCTATTTGACTGTTTCAGAGCCACAAACACAGCACATGTAAAAATCAAAGTCACGCCCCACCTCCAGCCTACTCCTTTTTTAACGCTTCTTTGTCTGTGAATTTCACCAATCACCATTCAGCCTCTACATCGTCAAAGACACTAGCGTTGCTTTCAAACCTACATTAAGCAACTATCATGTACAATCGATTTTATCTTCAGAGACGTGTCTCAAAACTTTCTCTCCACCCCCCATATCCACTCTCACCTCTTGATCCAAACAACCAGCCTCTTTCAATTGCATCTTTTTCCAAGCCTTTCCCCTTTGAAATCCATTCCTTACTCCTCACTCTCACCTCCCAACAGACAGAGTGAATCTACCTGAATGCAAATCTGATCGTATTACTCTTCCTTAAACCCCTTTAGCTGTCTCCCGTTAACGTTAGGGTAAGTCCAAACTCATTAACAAGGCTCATAAAGCCCTTTATTACTCGACATTCATTTATCCCCTGGCCTCCACCTCTCCCCTCTTCCTGTCTCAAACCTAAGGTTGCTGCCATGCTGATTTTTTTTTTTTCCATTCCCAAAATACATCATTCCTTTCTCTTCTCAGAAGGCTTTTGTGTCAGCTCTTCCTTCTGCCCAGAAAACATTTTTTCTTGCTTTGCAATTCTCAGTTGAGGCAGAAAATCCTTGTCCTTAAAGTATCTTGTGGACTTTCAAGGTATACAGCCTAGCCGACAGCATTTTACATGTATTAACTTCTTTAATTCTCATAACAGCTCTCTTTAGTAATACTGTATCTATTTTATAATGAGGAATGTGGTTAAAAAAAAAAAAAAAAAACAGTGAAGTTAAGGAACTGCCCAAATCAGAAAGGCAGCAACAGGCAGAGCCAATGATCTAGAACATTACGCTGAAATGATTTTCTCTATTAAGACATGTGCCATCTCTGCTCCACGGCTCTTAAACCCAGACTAGGTTCGTTGTTCCTGACATCACGTCACCTGCCCCCACTACCAAAGCACTTATTTTTTACGCCACTGCCTTTGAACTATCTTTCCTGCCAGCCTGTATACTTCTCAAGGGCAGGCATCACATTTATGAAAGGACTGAATAAATGAATGAGAGAAGGAGAAGTGTTAACTCTCCACATCCATTTGGCATTTGTTAAAGATTACTGGGACTTTGGGGAAAGGTTTTATCTGTATTTCCAGTACTTCCTTTTCACAATTTGTGAAATTAGAATTATGTAGGCATTTCCTCTTAAACAGACAGCTCGTAATCAGTTGCATACTTCACAATTCAACACATTCGCCTCAACAGTCCCAATGAGCTAGAAATGGCCGCCAAGTCTTTCCTTGCTCTACACCTGGCTTTGCTCGTACAACACTGAGCAACGTCTGTCAGAGGTAGAACTACCCTTTTCAGCAAGCAACCAGTGCAGCTACAGTTGGAAGCCTGGATTTTCTTCCAGCCTCTACTCGGCTTACTTATCATTTGCCCTAGAATGTGTTTTCCCATAAGCCAGTATCTTAAGAGTATGTTAGTAGCCATGAGCTGTCCCACAAATGCCTGTATAATTGATCCAAATACTGAAACTGTTCAAATGAAATGGCCAGATAGAATTTCTTTAAATAAAGAGTTTTGTGTGTCAGGTATCTTTTGTGTTCTTCTGGGAACACAATTATCACCTTTTATATTTATTGTGGTGAAATTCATCCCATGGTACCAGTAACAGATTTTAGAAATGTGCTCACAGCACATAATCCTATTGTGAATTGAGATTTGTATTGGCCTTCAAAGAATGGGTGCTCACAACTTTTAGGAAAAAAGCCCATGAGAAACAATAAATGAATTAGGATTTACATCATTACCAGGAAAGTATAACATTGGTATATACTTCAGAAATCATATAAACTTTGGAGCTAGACTGAACGATCCCTTTGTGACTTTGGACAAGTCACTTAGCCTCTTGGCTATTCCCTTTTTTTCCATAAAAGATGACTAATTATCTTAAAGAATTACTATAAGGATTAAATAATATAAATGTACGTAACACATACAAAAAGTTGAACAGATACTAATTTATTAGTGTTAGTATTATCTGTCTTGCAAATTATTACACAAGTATTTTCCCAGCATAAAATTTATGGAATAGGTAAAATGACTAGCACAGACAACCTTTATTTAGCACTGAATATATGGAATCACTGGCCATAAATTCATCTTATGTATTCACTCATTTATTCCTCACAACAGCTCTATGAGAGAAGGAATATTATTATCCTCATTTTATAGATAAGAAATTGAAATGTAGAGAAGTTAGTAAACGGTGGGACTCCTGACTCGAACCCAAAAAGTCTGACTTGAAATTTACTGTACTCTACATTGCTGGTTATAAAATACATTAGCTTCACTACTTGGTAAATGACTAGCATATTTGTGGTCAATATGAAGTTTAAGGTGAAAAACAGACAGCTCAATAGGAACTGAACTAACGGTGACCCTACAGTGATTTTAAATTTACTGCCAATATGAAATGGTGAACTAAGAGGGCAGAAGTGCCAGGAGGGTCTTAAAAGATGCCTCTGTTGTCTCCCAAGGCAACAGCATCAGATAGGTGTATAAAATACCTGTATTTTTACCTGCAGAAGAGGAGTAGATCGGTAATTGGATAGCCTGATTATCCTTGGGTTTCACAAAGAGAAGCAGATGCACCTTATGGAAATAGAAATTTTAAAAGCAATGTCAAGTTTCTAGGGACCAAATCTTGGGTATTGTTAGAGTGACAACGTTTTAACAGATAGTCAAAATCCAGATGAAGTTTTTTTTTCATTAAAAAGTATTACTTGAGAAGAAGCTGGGTTCTTTGCAGTGAAGGGTTTTCTGAGAAAGTTGGGGAAAAAATCATGAGTGCCACAGAAGATACCAGACTTCTTGCCATTTTCCCCACTAAAAGGTTAAAGATGACAACCACAGTTAATAAAAAGACAAAAATGACCACCAGATGAAAACATCTATCTGCTTGTTTCACTTTCAAATTAAACTGCCATTTCGAAAACATTGCTGTCACTTTAATTGAGAAATAGAGAATTAATATATTCCTGTAAAAACAGATAAACTAGGTGCTTAGGAAAAATAGTTAGCTATAACAGACCTCCCTATCAGAAAAAAATAAAATTAACCAGCTGTATAAATACAGCATTCTTTCTAAATGTCAGTATCTATCTAAAATTTTACGTTCTTTCAGATGACATAACGTGTAAGAAATGACTTGGGGAAATAGAAAGGATTGTACAATATCACTTATTACAATTATTTGAATTCAGCTGGCTTGCTATCAAGTGGTTTAGTGAAAATAAAAGAGAAAATGTCTAGAAAATTACATTAAATCTCAAGTGACCAGAGAAAGAGTTTATCCCCAAAGGATTAAATACCGTGGAACGTTCTACCATGTTCATTACATCTGTTTTGGATTGTTAAACAACCCAACGGTAAGGAAATATACTAAAACAAAATCATTTTAAATATTGAGCCATGCAAAAAAAAACCCATTATTGTTATTGAAAAACTCACATTAAAAAGCATGGCAAGCTGTGCTTAAACACTAGCTTTACAATTAAAAATTGCAGTGAGCTCTTAATGGTAAACTATGCAAAGGACACAGCACTGAGTTAGAACGAGAATAATAGCACAACATATTAAAGACCTATGCATGTGAGGAAATATTCTCAATATTCTATATCCTTTATCTGATAAAAATACCAACATCAAGTTTCCATTTCTCCCCAACACCATTTTATATTTCTGTGTACAGCAGTATCAGTCATCTCAATACCAGCTTGATTTCCCTGGGCTGACATTCTGGGTATCCTTTTTTTTTTCCTTCGCTGTTGATTTTTTCTTTACATTTATACCTGGCCCTGACATTCTACCTACACCATGTACTTCGTACTCTCATTTCTCTCCATCACAGGTGCAGTGGTAGGTCCCGGCTAGAGATGACGTCCTTCGGTTCCTCCTAATGTCATACTTAACGTTCTTAAATTCTATCCTTTAAAACTTCTCTTGCTTGTTCAAAATCCTGTTTCTTCCCCTGGCTTTCATTTCCTCTTATCTCCTTTCACCAGTCTATGCTGCCCTAGTTTCACCTGTCTTTCTCTACTATTTCTTCTCCTGGTTTACAAAACACCCTCTTCTCCAGGGAAGCCCTCTCCTCACTGTGCAGCAAACTTGACAGACATTTCCCTAGACTGACCTCTTTGCTCAGGGCTGCCTTTTAAACCCCAGTTCTGATGATTTCTGCTTTCTGGGAAGTCATTCCTGGCTATTTCTAGTCCTCCATCATCTCTAGCTTCTCCCAGCTCCTCAAAGACATCGTCTTGTCTCGCTTGCTGTAGGTTCAAAGGAAGCCCTCTGGACTGGCTACCTAGAATGTAAGCTTCTTAATGAGTGACTCCCTAATTCTTAGTACCCTAGAACATATTAGGTGCTCACGTTTGTGTTAAGTGAAGGAGTAGACAGTACCATCCTCTGGCTCAAACAACCAGTTTCTTTTCTAATACATACTGTATCAGTACAGTCCAGTACGGTGAACACTCTACCTTTAAATTCATGTCTTATTTACCTGCAAATTGAAAACACTGTGAAAAAAAATCTTATTACGTTCCAGCATAATATACAAACACTTCAGAAAGAAAACTGTCCCTTGTGGTAAACAATCCACAAGCCTCTATCCACCATTACATTCGTTTGGAAGGAAAAAACTAAAGCTTCAATGAATTCTTCTTTATTCCAATATATTTTATACGGCTTGACATCATAAAGCTCTGAAGTTTTCTGAACATCTTACTATTATGAAGCTTTTTAACTTAGCTCTTATTCAAGGTGAAGGAGAAATTTAAAATTTTTTCTTTTTGTAAATCTATTACCACACGTTAGACAGACTGTACCCTTTAGGCATCCAATTCTGTTTGAATGACTAAGACATCTCCTGGAGAGGGAATCTGAAGTTCTATTCAATCTCTATCATCTCAAAACAAATCCGTACAGTCCTATTCCTGGAAAGGTCCCTTCTTCAGATAGAATAACTTCACGACCTGTGTACCTGAGCTTCTGCCTTTTGATGTCCCAGTTGAAGTCAAAAGATATCAAGAGTGAAGAATTTAAACAGCAGGACATTCATAATTTATGGTGCATATAAATTTACATTGAATTTTTAAGGACCCTGAAGATATTCCTAAACTTTTATATGTGCTAAAGATTAAATCAGTGCAAGGATGTATGTAATCCACCAATGGAAAAAAATAATAAAGAATGGTAAAAATACCACTTTTGAAAGCATAAAACACAAATGTTATTAATGGAATATGCATTATGGGCTATACATGGTCACTTTTTCAACTCTGGTTGGCATTTTAGCAAGGTATTAAACTGCTGAAATAGCCGCACGTTAGATTGGATATCTTTTACTGTATATGCAGTGTATGACAAATTATATATTTGCAAGTTATCATATGTAGCCCTAACATAGTGTGCATACCAAACACACACCAAATAGAGTACCAAGAATGATATCTACTAAGAATTTTCTGTATTGATTTAATTAATTTATTGTAACTCTCTTCTCCCCTCTAATTCTCCTCACTGCTGTACTATATTTGTGGGTAGTTTTCCATTTTCCTTCATCATGTCCTTGTAAAAATCTGTATCATTTAAAAGTACGTGTAGGCAAAAATGGCATTATTCTATAGATCTCATTCTGTTTTACACCTTTTTCTCTCAGTACTATGTTTTTCATGCTATTCATGATGCTGCGAATACATAAAACCTATTGATTTAGAAAATAGCATCTTTTTCTTTGGAATACATTTTTTATTTCTTATCTATCCATTCCCCAGTGATCGGCTTTCAGAATGCTTACAACATCCTGCCAGGACAAGAGATACCCCCATGAATCTTCTCATGCATATCCCTTGTGAAAGACAAAATTCTAAGTTCCTCACCAATTCTAAGAATTGTCAAGGACCCTTGTATAATCTCCCCCTTTAACATGGGTGGAATTTCAGACATGTTGGGGTTTCACTCTCGTGATGAGATTACACTACAGGGAAAAGGGAAGGGATTTTGTGTATGTCCTTAAGGTACCAGATCAGTTGGTTTTCAGTCAATCAAAAGGCAGATTATCCCGGGGGCCTGACCTAAGAGTGAAAGTCCATAAAAGTGGAATTTGATCTGTCCTGAAGAGCAATTCTCTTTCTGGCCTTGAGGAACCAAACAGCCATGAGTTCTAGTGCGTAAATTGAGGAGTTGTGCCAAGAATTACATGAGCTTCGAAAAGAACCCCAACCTCAGATGAGACGACAGCCAGACAACATCTAAATTGCAGTCTTGCCATACCCTAAGCAAAGAATGTAACTAAGCCAAACCCAGACTTCTGACCCACAGAAACTCTGAGATAATAAATATGTATTGTTTGAAACCATCAAGGTAGTGACCATTTGTTCTATGACTACAGAGAACTAATACTATCCTGTTGGACATGTTTTGAGAATTGCTTTAGGATAGACATCAAAAGGCAGAATTTCTGGGTCATTGGGTACATGTATGCTTAATTAGTCCATCACAGTATGAGTGTTCCAGTAATTCCAATATCCTTGTCTACACTTTAATTTTTGCCCATATAACTGTGTAAAAATCTATCTCATTGACATTGATTTCTTTTATTTGTGAACTTAGGCAATGTTCATTTGCTTATTTCCTGTTCTTATGGGGGGGGGGTCCTCTTCTATAGTTTGATTATTCTTTTTTTTTTTTTTTGACATTTTTCTACAAGATTTGCTGACTTTATTGCTGTTTTGCAAGAGTTCTTTGTATATTCTAATCCTCCTTAGTCATGGACATTTCAGGTATCTTTTCTCTGTGATTCATCTATCCATAAATGAATGTTTCAAGTTCACCTTTTAGAGTAAATCCTTACTTTTATTATCATAACATTTATTAATATTTTCCTTCCAAGTTTGAAAGTTATTATTTTAACAGTCAAGCTTACCATTTGAGTACATTTCTGTGTAGGACTAAGTCTGAGATCTCACCCATCTAAAAACATGTACTGAGAGGCAGGAAAGAGGCAGGAGGCAGACTGGGAAGCAGACACAGGAGGAAGGCAAAAAGAAGAGTAGACAGGATGAGCTTCTGACATGCAAGAGTAGGATCTGGCATCTAGAAAGTAGCCTTTCAAGATGTGACTATTGAAAGAGGACGTTTTTGTTACAGTCTTGTGCCTACCATTTCACACAGTGATGGCTGATTCTGGATGATTTAGAATCAGAATTCTCTGAAATTGTAGCAAAAATGTCTCTGGACATCATTTAGCCTTATTTATGAGGTTGGAGGAAGGAGGTAATGGCCTCAAAGTCAAGCTCACAATTTTCCATCCTAAGAGTGGTTGGTAAATCAGGAGAGAAAAGATTGGGTAGGTTAGATGTGTGTTCACATTTCCAATTCTAAACTGCAAGACAGAGAGAGGGAGAAACTGTAGCTAACTGATTTAACATTGAGATGGAAGAAGAGCCCTGCCTCCACCTACAATTTGAGACTCTGGGAACCGACTGCTTTGTATGGTCACCCATACCAACCTGCTTTACTTCTGGGGAAGTAGTTGGTACAAAGTCAACTTTTCTAAAGTCCTCCTGGTTCTTTGACAGCATAGTTGGAACCTAGAGTAGCTGAGAGGCCTGACTGGCAAGTCAATGGAAAATCCACAACGTTGACATGGAGGCTAGACAACAGACCTCCAGGAGGAAAACTGCATGGGAGCTATAGCCAGAAATGAGATGGATGGAGAAGATCTCAAGTGCCACTGACGATTGCCAGGTGGAAGAGATGCAAAAGACTCAGGGAGCTTCAAGTCACCACGCTTAAGGACTTCAATTCTTCCCCCTTTTGCCAAGGACCCATTAAGTTATGCACACCTCCAACCACACAGACAAATCCTAAGGAAAGAAGTATAGGAAGTTCACATTTAAGAGACTGAATATTATTATCCAGAAGACACAGCTCAACCAAACAAGATGGTTAAGTTAATGTTAACTCTCCACCTTACTCCACCCCATTCCCCCAGCAGCTGCTGGCGGCTCAGAAGGAAGAGTAGGTTGGTTACAGACAAAATAAAGAAGCTGCTTTGTTTCCACTTGCACATCTGCGTAGCAGAGTAACTTAAACATTCCACTCTGTTTCACATGAATATGAGGCCATTTGAAGACTGTGACCTTAGTGTTAAAAAAAAATCTTTGTTTTCATTTAGTTATTTAAAATTAGCTATTTGTACCCATGTCCTCCCTCATGATGTCAGTCAAATCATACTTGAAACT
The DNA here is from genome assembly GCF_048773025.1 of Camelus bactrianus. Lineage (NCBI taxonomy): Eukaryota > Metazoa > Chordata > Mammalia > Artiodactyla > Camelidae > Camelus > Camelus bactrianus. The sequence continues at coordinate 56,639,615 of NC_133552.1, forward strand.
GCCAGATGTTTCTCCCTATGTTGACAAGTTTGCCCAGTTGCATGCAAAACATCTGGTTGACTAGCTACATTTTGCACTTTTTCGCTGTATCTTTGATGTGATATAGATTCAGTCCAACACTTGGAAACATCACAACATAATCCAATGCAGCTGTGAATTATTTAATGCTGCTCTGGATCCCTGGGAAACTCTGTTTGTCTTATGACGATCTTTGGTGGAGTGTGACCATGGTCTGTAGGAAAATTCAGCTGAACTCTAACATCCTATTAGAATGATCCCAGAGCTCTGGTTGGAACTTTGTAAAACTGAGCATAGTACTGTACTTCACATTCAAAGACATCCACTAAAACTTCACAAGCATGGCATTAAATTAAAGTGCACCCTTGGGAGACATCCATCATGGTAGATGTACTATAAAGAGTCCCCTCCCAATCCAGTCAGGGAATCTAAGTGAGAAATGGAAACAGATGTAATATCTGTCTAGGCAAAGCACCCTACTCATGCCCAGAAGAGACTGTAAATGCCCATATGTACTGCAGAGTCTATGTCCAGAACACTGAAAGAGAATCATCACATAGTCAGAACACATTTTCTAAAGCAGGAATCATCTCACTTAGGGCTTTGATGTGGGGGAAAAAGTCTTTCTGGAAAGTGAGTTTCGTCAGATATGACAAGTTATTGCCACAAAGATGCAGCTCACATGAACATCATAAAGTATTAGTTAAAATTAAGTCACATTTATTTAAGTAGCACTTTTTTTTTTTTTGGAATATGCACCAACTTGCTACAGAAATAATTAGAAGTTTGTTCACTTCTTTTCTGAATTTGCTAAATGTGGACATGGAATAAAGTCTCAAGTTCATGATGGTATTTTATTTTGTGCCAGAGCCTGGCTTCAGCAGAACAAAACACATATGACAACACCCCTCAGGTCTTATCTTCTATTAGTCAAAACAAAATAGAGTTTTTAGTGGAGAAATTTTTATTTCTTGGTATTTTCATCCATTGCTGTCTTTAGAACTAAATGTCCTTGGATAATTAATTCAAATATAAAATTACTTTTAAATGCAAAAATTCACATATAAAATGTTATGGTGCTTGAATGGATACCACTTAAAGTTCTTTATCATTAGAATAAAGTCTCTATTCTTTGCCTTTCTTTCACATCCTCTTGATTTCTTTTGAAACAAAAACAGAAAAAAGTCTTAAAGTGAGATAGAGAAAGGATCAATAAGCAATATATTTATATGTTTATTTATGGCATTTGTGGTTTACACCATGTAAAATCTGCCTGTAAAATGAATTTTTTAAATATTTGTTATTTTTGTGGGCTGCTTCTAATGCTGGTTGAGATTTTTGACTTAATCCAAGATATAAAGTATAAGAGTCATTCACGCAGTTGGAGGCATTAAGTTTAATGTCAAAAACAAGTCAAGAAAATGCAAACTGAGGCTCTCCTGACCCCCTAACTATCAGAAGATCCCTTGTTTCCAATTGAAAATGCAACTGTCCCTCCATGTTTGATCAACCCTATGTCTTGTGTAAGTGTCCTTGGCTATGTCATAGTTTGTTTTATGTCTTAAGTCAGATTAACCATTTTCCATGTTCCTTCTCCATGTTTCATCTCTAGGTTAAGACTGATCTACATAAGCCAAGAATAAACTGAAGTAGGATGTGCTGGAAATGTCTGATGCACATCCTTGGATCCTACACAATTTATTTCATGATACCCATTCATATTTCCAGATTTCTTCCTATAGAAGGGTTTAGAGGCTTGGTTCATGTAATTACCCAGTCAAAGCTCATAGCTCTCAATGGTCCAGCACTTAAAAATGTTTCTGAATAGAGTACCTCAAAACAGACACATCACAGCTCTGCATTGCTTTATATTTCAGTTATTTCCAGAATAATAATGGGATATAATGTAAAATAAGCCACATTCTAAAAGTCAAGTCTATATTAAACCATATGTTCAGAACACTGCTATTTAAATTTATAATATTTTGCATGTTATGAGTTTAACACATTAAACAATCAGTTAAAAAGGAGTTTTATTTATTGAGAATTATAAAAAGCCACCATTTTGAGACAATTTTTTTTCAGCCACCCTTGGCATCCAAAGAAATGGAAAAAAAAAAAAAACTTATACAAATATTACACAAGCTTTTAGACTATGAAATAGTAAAACACTTGAATTTCCCAAATATTAACTGCAAATAATTTTAAAATATGGCTAATCTTTTTTAGGGTAAATTGAGAAAGAGTTCTGTCAGAAAAGTGGAACATATTTAACTTGGAGAAAGAAAAACTGCCTTTTTATTTTTAATAAGAGTTTTCTGTTTTAGAGCAGTGGTACTTGGCTGTTTCAGCATAGATCTGTTTGATTACAAATCCAAAGAAAATGTTCTGAGAACAGTCTACTTGTTTGCTCTAGGTTTAGGACTTGATGTAAGCCTCATTGGGTTGGTGAAAGCTTACTTTCACAAAGATTTCATGTTCGCAAATAACACCAGGAAATGATCCCGGTGAGAAAATTATACAAAGTCGTATTCATGTCTAGGTTTGGCTTGAATCAGTAAAATGATAAAATTGCACTCCTGTTCCTGTGTATTAGATATACAGCAGATTTTAATTGCCCAAAATTAGAGGAAATCATTCTTGCTCTTAAAAGAGATCTACATTAATAAATTGTGAATCTTTTTTGTGCATTTTTTTCATCTTTATTTTTTGGTTATGTATTCTTTTGAGATTATTTTTTCCAAAAAGTCTAATTCAAATAGGCCTCTTGGTGCTGTAATATTCCATTACAAGATAGAATTATAGCGATGAAGTTTCTAACAGTCTGGACTCTGAGTTGCAAGTAACAAAGATTAAAATAAATAAATAAATAAATAAACTGAATGTAGCTTAAGCAAATAAGGAATTTATTGACTCTGTGTAACTGAAAAGTCCACGAGTATGTCTGACTTCAGGCATGCCTGGATCCAGGAGTTCCAGTGATGTCATCTGAGCTGTCTCTCTGTTTCTAAGATGTGAATCTCTTTGCCTGTTGATCTCTCTTCTACTGATAAGATGGGCAAAAACAGGCTCAGGTAATTACCCGTACAGCTTATATGCAAAAGTAATTGGGACTGCTTTTTGAGACCTGAGACAGGAAAGTCCTTGTGAGTGTGCAGTTGAGTGTTGCTTGAAACACGTGCCCATCAATCAACCACTGTCCAGCCAGATAGGCTAACAGTATATGTTCTTTACTCACCTACTCTTAGGAACCATCCACTTTGTTTCTTTTTCCTAAATGAGAAAACTGAGGCCAGAGGTAAATGACAAGGAATGTCACACAGTGAGTTAGTAGCATAGTTACGCAATGCTGAAATAATTCTAATGGTGAGCTAGACAGCAAAATAAGTTAAAAGAGACATACAGGAAGAAATAATTAATAATTATTTGTCTATCTTTATCAAATTATGTACATTTAGAACATTAACATAGTTAGATAAGAGTTCATTGTGACTGAATTACTAAAGATCAATTTGGCATTTGTCTGAAGGCATTTAAGCAACTGTTCTTGTGTTTGGCATTTATTTGGGCACAAACAAAAGATGTTAGAACTGAAAATTAGAACAGAAACTACCAACTCAGTGGAATGACTTTCCAACTGGTTATATAATGGATTCCTGAAGCTTACAGAAATAAGTCTTTAATTTACATTTCTAATCTCCTTTTTTCACTCCATACTCATTTAACAGGCTATTGCTATCACAAGTCTGTGAATAAATTAGCTACTTAATATTTTAATTTATTTATTTTCACCTTACCCAAAGTCCATACCTCTTACCACAGCTAAGAAGTTCTATATGTTTTAGTCCTTGTTCCCCTCTTTTGGCACCTCACCCCATCACCCACCCTAATCTAAGGTTCCCATGACTTGAGGGGCTCAAGGTGGTTTCCAGAAATGCCTACAATATAGCATGATGAGATACATTTAACAAGGAGGTAGTAGCAACTGAAAAATTTCAATGAAACCTGGATTTGGTTTATATAATATAAAAAGTGTATTCCTTTAAACCTATAATCTTGACAGATAGACTAGACACTTCAATTTGAGCTTTCCAGGAGCCAAGAGGAAGAGGGAAAGTAGATCACTTACACGATTCACAACACCTGGTAAAAGCAAACCAGTTGCTTAGAAATAGCATGACTATGTCTCCTACTGAAGCCAGAGAGAACTGCTGCTGGACACCTCATGATTGCAGGGTGGACACCATCCTCCCAGGAAATGGAACAACATGCAAGGTGACAGCATGATATTTAAGCATTTCACGAAAAGCAAACTGATGTAGTAGAGAGAGTCAAAACATTGTGACCTAAATATCTGGTCCTCTGATTATCTAGTTAACCTTGAAATTTGTTTTAGAAAATCTGGATAAATAGGGATTATACATTTTCTTCACTCATGTGTTCATTCTTTCACTCATTCATTCCATGAAAACGTGTAGATTTTGATTTTCTTCTTTGTTCTGCACACGGTAGGATATAGTGTATAAAAGGTAGAAACTGTCCCTCTCTGTCTTGAACTCATAGTCTTAGAACTGGTACAGACATCAAGCAAGCTTTTATATAATATGATGTGATTGGTATTTTACTGAAATATTATTATGAGATATACAGTATGGTGGGATATTACAGCAGAAAATGCTAAGCTATGAAAGAGGTCAGAGACAGTTTCATGGGAGAAGTTACGTCAAAACTGGGACCAAAAATTAAATGAGAGTCAGAATAAGAGTTGAAGTTGGAGGCAGAGGCAGGAAACAATTTATGCAGAGCCTTATATGGCATGAGAAGCAGTTTAGATTTCATCTGAAGACCAGTAGAAACCACTGGACTATGTTAAGTAGCACGACAATATAATCTGATTTGAATTTTTGTAGCCCTAGCTTAGAAGTCAGAAAAGCTCATGATGGTCTAGATTAGACTAGAGGAACTGGACACGTGAGATGGATTAGAGAGACAGAAGGTAAAAACTACCAAGACTCAGGGATTTACTGGTTGGAAGAAAGATTTCATTTTCTGGCAGTTGATAGATGATAAAGCAAATTGCCTACTAAGACAAGAAAAATTAGTTATTATTATTGCCTATTAGTTTAGGAAATAAAGTTGTGTCATTCATGTGCAAGATAATCCTTTCTTTTTATTCTCTATTTCAATGGTAGGAAGAAAAATTACATACATGTTACCCAGTATGTTATCAAATTATAATTTACAAGATTTAAAAAAGTGAATTGACGTGTACTGCTGTTTTGTCCTAATGGGTATTGGAAAAATTGCATACATGTTACCCAGTATGTTGTCAAATTATAATTTACAAGATTTAAAAAAGTGAATTGACGTGTACCACTGTTTTGTCCTAATGGGTATTGTTATGTGATTCATCCAAAAACTGTTCCTACTCACCCTGACTCCAAAAGTCTTATTGAGGGGAGATTTTTCACAAGCATCAATAACATCTGTATAGAAACCATAAAATTAGTCCATAATCAGCTGCAGTTCCACAGAGTAAACAACCAAGAAAAGTGCAACCAAAGCTTAAAAAAAATTGATGTCATTCCTCATAGATTCCTCACATTGTGACAAGGAATGTAGCAGGGGTAAGCAATAGAAGAGCTAAGAATAATTGATGGAAATAAATATGAGTATTTGAGCACATGTTGAGAATGTCCCTGATATCTAAGACTGCAGACTAAAGGAGAGCATGACTTTCAATGGATAAGTAATCAGACTGGTGTCAACTTCATATCTGTTCTGCTGGAAGTTAGGAGATACCAACATGGCATCTATAGATGACTGAGAGAAAAGAAATACACGCCAAGGTACATCCAACCAAAACCACATATATGGAAGAATTCGGAGAGCAAGACCTCCCAGTTCCCTGAGGGATGGAGTACTAAGCAGCAGACCACACCCTCCATGCAGCTGGGGTTGGGGGTGTGGTAGAAATCAAATTAATAAACATAAATCGTCTTGTAGATGACAGCAGAGCACGGCTGGGACACCGGTACCTGCAGGGGCTGAGATTTCAGAGCAGGGAGAACCCTGACAATGTAGGCTGATTGATACGGCAGTGTCTCCTTGCAGAGCAGGAGTTATCTGCCATGAGGATCCAAACAGCAGACCGAGGTCACTGGCTTTGCAGCCACAGAGGTACCCCATCTTGGGGAGGAGAAAACCAAAAATTTTTCTCTCCAATTATTTGCTGAATTCTGGGCCTGTGCAGAGTAGAGGACAAGCCAAAAGCCTAAGAAGAACACGTCCAAATAGCAACTCATCCCATTCAATAGCCTTCAGGAACACATACCAGAGTGTAAAACCTGCCAGGAGAGGAGCCATGGAAACTACACCAGCCTCTTAATTAGAACCCCAAGGCCCAGGTGAACCAGAGGTCAAGGGGACCTCTGCAAGGTCATAGTCCAAGTCTACTCACTCCCCTCTTGATGGGTTTAAAGTGATGGATCTCAGCTCCGCCTCCAGCAGATGGAAGGGGAACCTACCCTACTGAAGACGATATCATCTGGTGCCTCTATAATTCCTATACACAACTCAGGCAAAACTCAGTAGACGCATGAAAGGATGGGAACATACAACTAAACTCCAAGAGAAAAAAAAGACTGAGGACGTATGAGAGTATATATACTATGGTACTGAATGGTCATAAGAAAAAGTCTTATTAATTGTAATGTTCAATGCTATAAGAGATTTATAAATATATTTATATGTCTGTTCCATTTAAAATATATTTCTGAGACATAAACCCTTTTAAAGAGAGCACAAATATTGTCAGGCTAACCAGTGTTCGACTACATTACTTTTTATCCATAACCCAAGTGGTCTTGAGTACTTCCACTCAGAGGCGTTTTATGGCTGATTTTCTCTAAGAAGTGGCTTTACTCTTCCTTAAAAAAAAGTATTAATATTTTAGAGTAATAATCCTTTGCCACTGCATAGCACTTCAAACTTTTGGAATTATTTTTACATACAGAAATACACTGATCTTTACAATATTGCTACAAGGCGGATGTTAGGTCCAGGACTTGACTTTACCCAATTACAAACCAGGAAGCTAACCTGTTACTGCTCGTGGATACAAGCAGAAAACAGACTTCTGGGTCAGAGAGGCAGGAATGTATCACTCACGGCACAACGAGCAGCATGTACATGTGTTGCTTTCCTTTTCTGCTTAGTCCCACGGCAGTGATGTGACATGGCCCAAATGGAGTCTACACCTGCAGTGGGGTTCTGGCATAGCTGAGTAACACTGAGTTTGGGGGATCCACCAGATTCATAGCAAGCATCTCTTTGTCCAGGAGATGAATAACTCTGTCGTCCCTCAAAGTTACCAGGTACATAAACAGTCTTGTAAAATGGCCTGTGAAAGAGTGGTCAGACCCTTGCTGTCTGGAAAGACAAGTAGGGTTGCTATAGGCCCACGAAGGAGCATTCTCCCAGCAATAGGCTTGATAGATTGTTTTTTACTATTTCCAGTGAGGACATTAAGGCTCCACGTGAACACCATAGTAAACAACAGAGCCAGCACTAAAATCTAAGACTTCTGAAATGCCCTGTACCCCATCATTAAAAGAGTGAACTGGAAGAGAATCAACTTAGCAGCACAGGGAGGTGACAAAGAAGAATTTATCTGCCTGAGATTTAAACATAGGGGAAAATGAAAAATTTTAATCATGTGCTTGAATCAAATGTGATTTAACATTTCAAATTTGCATTATTAGTATCATCCAGAAATCCCCAAGATAATGTCTCTGTGTTCCAAAAAGAAACAAATATCAAACAATTATAGAGAACCGCAGCTCTATTAAGTGTCACAGAATTACTGAGATTCAAATCTCAAGAAATACGAGTATATATGTGAAAATGACAAAATACACAAAGAAATAATCCACCAGAGGCAACTCACACTGTTAATAGAGCAATTTGATAGAGACTATAGTAAAAGAATTTAAGTGTTTAAAACCAAGATGCAAAAGCATAAGAAATTTAAGAGGCATGAAAAATAGCTGTTAGATAAAACACTAGAAACTTTACAAACTCAAAAGAACACAATAATGAAAATTAAAATCGCAAATAATAGGATAGTTTCAGATCAGACAAAACCAAAAAGAGAATTAATAAGCCAGGAAGTAAACAAAAAAAAATTCTCAAAAGTCAAAACAGACAAAGAAATGGAGCGTGTGAAAGTGGTATTCACAGACACGGCGGATAGAAAAGAAACAGCCCGTGTTCCCGCGATAAGAATTCTCCACTGAGATCCAGGTGACGGGATAAAAACTGCCTAGAGTTAATAAAACAATGTGAATCCTCAAATGTATGAATCCCAAATAAAAATAAATCCAAACCTAGACAAATCATAGTGACATAAGGAAAGATTTTAAAAAGGCAACAAGAAAAGAATACCTCTGAAGGAATTATAATTAGAGAGATGGAAATATATTCACCCACAAAAATTGATGTCAGAAACTAATGCAGCATTTTCAAATTGCTAGAATAAAATATTAAAATAAATTTTATATGATGCTTAACAATCTGTAGATTTTTAAAAAATAAGACTTGATCACTCATTGGAAAAAAAATGGCCTGGAAGAAGAAAATTAAAACCAGACAGCAGGACACAGATCCAGTAATTTGATAACGCCTTCAACAAATAGTTATTGAACACCTCCCATGTGCCAGGTATTTTTCTTGCTAGTGGGATTATAACTGTCCAAGAAACAATAATGTCAAATTATTTCCTGTAATTGAAATTTCACTAAATCATGTAATTATAGCATGGGCTGCTTTTCACAATTTTGATATCCTTTTATAGAATAGTTTAAAAGCAGTCAATATTTCCTCTTTCCTCAGTCTCTTAATCAACCCAGTCTGCGTTAAACCATGAACTTTACCACTTTACCCCCCATGCTGAACCAATGTACGTCCTTTTATGAAACAATAAATGCTATGCATCCAACTAGTCAGGCCCTTAGAACCACAGCCTAAATGTTCTGATATGATTCTCTCATCCTCCCAGTATCCAGCTAATACTCATTAAACTGAATTCAGTTGAGTCTAGTCAAACTGAATTAAACTGACGCAAGTATATCTGTGCTTATTCAATGACAAAAATAAGGTCAGTGGGAGCAAAAGGAACAGCAGCCAGTATTAAACATGACAGAGTTGAATTTGGGACTAAAGAAAGACAAAGACATTTCCAAAGGCATCCCCCCACTTCCCTCCACTCTTTTCATATTCTTAGAGAGAATCTTAGATGGAGAGCACATATAAAAATAGCTCACACCTGAAGGGTTAGATCACAAAGAACAAACAGATCAAAAGCAGGATATGGCTCTGAATTTTATAATATCTAAAGTGAGGAAGGCTTCTTGGTTCACTAACCATACATCACTCATTACTTCCAAATGTTACATGTGCATGGCATCATCTTTGTCCTTCAAAAAAAAAAAAAAAAAAAGCAGCTGTGATTTGACTAAATCTGTCATCGATGTTGCTAAATGACAAGTGAGAAAATTACACAGCTGATGTAACAATGCAGCTTAACTCTTTCTCAAGTAATTGTCTTTACAGAATAACAGTACAACTATTACCTTTATACAGAAGGTAGAATCTTAGGACAGGGGGACGAGACCTCAGGTGGTCAGGATTTACCCACCCAATCCTGAGCCCTGGCTGTTGGGTGGTGATGGCGTTCAAATAATTATGATTTAGGATGACAGTGCTGGAAGAGATTTCGGAGATGTCATGTCACAATTGAGGAAACCGGGGACTCTAAAGGAGATGCTGGTGAAAGAAATGGGCTGACTGATTTTTACAAATGATTGTTGCTTATTATCTTGTTATAAACTTGCTACTTAAGAACTGTGTATATAACAAAGACTTCTTTTTATACTAATTCTCCAAGAGAGTTTATAGTGGGGGAAAAAAGTAATGTTGAGTAACCAGGTATGTGTTGTCTCAGCAGCAGTGAAATTGACTAGGTGGCATTTCTACTGCTAGAATGCAGACTCTCAGCTACCGCATGATATATTAAGTGATTGCCTAATTAAAACTCACTCACCACATAAAACAGGCACGGAAAAAAAAAACAGGGAAACAAACACATCATGTGAAAGTGGAAGGCAGGTAGAGGGGTCAGCCAGAGCCAATTCTAACGGAAACCCAAAAATACAAGATTTACTAACAAATCCTTTTGCATTCTTCTTTTATTTTCACAAGGACAATGTGTGTGTGCATGTGTGTGTATTTCGAGTCCCTGATTTTATTCATTTAGGCAAATGCTTATGTTCTCTTCATTCTGTATAACAACTTGGACACAAGCATGCAGGAAACAATTAGTTATTTCTGACTTCCCAAGTATGCTAAACTGGTATTTTGGAATATTCTGATCAGTAGTACCTATAAAACATATATCACTATATGGCAAGTAGATATACAAAATATAATCTAGTACAATTCCTGGAACTATGTAAAAAGTCAACAAATGTTTACTGAATTGAAATATTTATACCCGCAAATGTCCAATGCATTTCCAGGTGAGGAGGCTTCTCTCTGGAACACCGAAAGCAAGAAGTTTTCCTCAAAGTTCTACATCCTCTGTGTTCATGCTGCTTAAAGATGCAACTGGGAGGAAAATTATTTCTGGGTCTCTATTTCTTTCTCTCTCTGTGTGCTGAGCCACCAACATAGCTACAATTGGAGACATAAACGTTCTGCAGGCTTCCATGTTTCCTTCCCAGCAAATTTGGAGGAAAATTGTTGGAACTGTCATTCAGTGGTCAGAACACTAATGTTTTAATCCCCCACCCGATTTAATTGACTATGTTGTGGTCCATAAAGGAAAATTACATGATTTTAATGTAATACATTTTGCTATGGATTTCAAAAAATGAAAAATTGGAGCACAAGTCTTTCGGTAAACTGAATATCTCATATATTTAAAATACGAAAAGAAAACAATGTCTTCGGAGAATGGTGACTTGATGTGTCCTTGACTGAGATGCTCCCCTCCATTTTCTCACTCTTGCTCTAGGTGAAGCTTTATCGATGTGCATGTCCTGTAAGAGTGGAATTGTGTTATGTTTACTATGTAACCATATAAAGTGAGGCAGGAAGTACCTGGCTCTGTTAGAATGATTGTCTGCAGGTTCATGACACTGGACCACATCCATGTGTTAGAAATAAAAACAACAGAATATTCAATTGGATGAATTACTAAGTCAGATAAATCTAATTATCCCTAAATGATTTTTTTCTCATCATTTAAACTCATTAATTAATTTCATTCAATAATCTCAATGTCAATATTACCACACCAGAATAAGGGATTCACCAGAGAAGAGTCCAAATTTTCTAAATGATAACAGATCCAGTGTGCAGCCTCTTGTCCAAATCTGCATGTAGTCTATTCAAAAGGAATTTCTTTTGTAAGGAAGAGAATAATCAGATATTACATGCTGAAAATAGAAGTTTATGTTGCATTCACCTCTACTCTATTCTCATTAAATTCCCTTCCCGTGAATCTAAGCATTTAAAATCTATGTAAATTTATAGTGTGATATAAGTGGTAATTTTAATGAGATTTCCTGTTGCTCTCAGTTTCTAGAAGTAGTGGTTCTTTATTTCAACTTTATCATAATGGTTATGCTTACCCTAACATAAAATCTCTTTCCTGTGATAGCTTGGCATGGTAGCTTACCTCGGAAACCTTAAATATGAAATAATTTTTAGGCATGATGTATAAATATTACTAAAATATCCCAAGTATTTTTGGGTTTTCCAAAAAAAAAAAAGGTATGAAATAAAATACCATTAATTATTAGTAATAGCCATATTAAATTTAGTAGCATAGCAGAAGAAGGGTAAAAAAAGAAAGAAAACAACTCAGCAAGCTCAATCATGTTCTCAGTGCACTTGAAATTACTTATGAATTAAAACAAATCACTTTATTTTGCACTGTGCATGAAAGTTTTGGGACTAGAACACAGTTGGCAATTGCTGGACATTCTTATCAGCATCATTGTTGCCAACTTACCAAAGGAGGCTGTTGGAGAGGAGCCCAATACTTACCTCTGACATGCCCCCCACTTCGATAAAGTATAATTTGCTTAAGACACTCCATCAGTCAGCAGTTGCCTATTGAGTCCATAATTACTAAAGGCCCTACAGGAAAACTTGAAAATTTCTGAACAGATGTGTCCAAATATATCCTTTAAAATTCTAAATATGACTAACACCTGAAAAAAGAATAAGAAGGAAAAAGAACTAAATCACAGTGCCTTCCTGAGCCTATCTACACTGAGAAAAAAAAAAAAATATATATATATAAAAGAATCTCACTTCAGGCCAATCAGAACAGTATCTCTGGTAACAGGACCTGAGTATTTGAAGTTGTGTGCTTTGGGTGACACCAGTGTACACCTGAGGTTGAGAGCAACTACCTGCATGGATACCGTGTTTCCTAGAGTTCTTCATCTTTTAGTGTTTTGAACCCAGAAGGAGTTTTTTCATGTTAACGTCTGAATCGTATTAAGAACAGAACAGGTCTTCCAGAATAGAAGGTTGGCAGAGAAAGGCACTGGATTAGAAAGAATCTTCAAAGTCATAAGGTTTGAGTTGTTCGTGTCTCTTCAGCAAATGCTGTTGGGAAAACAGGACAGCAGCATGTAAAGCAATGAAGCTAGAACACTCCCTTACACCATACACAAAAATCAACTCAAAATGGATCAAAGACTTAAACATAAGACAAGATACAATAAACCTCGTAGAAGAAAATATAGGCAAAACATTATCTCACATGCATCTCAAAAATGCTCTCCTAGGACAGTCTACCCAAGCAATAGAAATAAAAGCAAGAATAAACAAATGGGACCTAATTAAACTTACAAGTTTCTGCACAGCAAAGGAAACCAGAAGTAAAACAAAAAGACAACCTATGGAATGGGAGAAAATTTTTGCAATCGATGAAACCGACAAAGGCCAGAATATATAAGCAGCTTATATAACTTAATAAGAAAAAACAAACAACCCAGTCCAAAAATGGGAAGAAGACCTAAAGAAGCAATTCTCTAAGGAAGACATACAAATGATCAATAGGCACATGAAAAAATGCTCAATATCACTAATTATCAGAGAAATGCAAATCAGAACTGCAATGAGATATCACCTCACACCAATCAGAATGGCCATCATTCAAAAGTCCACAAATGACAAATGCTGGAGAGGCTGTGGAGAAAAGGGAACCCTCCTATACTGCTGGTGGGAATGTAGTTTCGTGCAGCCACTATGGAAAACAGTGTGGAGATTCCTCAAAAGACTAGGAATAGACTTACCATATGACCCAGGAATCCCACTCCTGGGCATATATCCAGAAGGAACCCTATTTCAGAATGACACCTGCACCTCAACATTCATAGCAGCACTATTTACAATAGCCAAGACATGGAAACAGCCTAAATGTCCATCAACAGATGACTGGATAAAGAAGAGGTGGTATATTTATACAATGGAATACTACTCAGCCATAAAAACTGACAACATAATGCCATTTGCAGCAACATGGATGCTCCTGGAGAATGTCATTCTAAGTGAAGTAAGCCAGAAAGAGAAAGAAAAATACCATATGAGATCACTCATATGTGGAATCTAAAAAACAAAACATAAATACAAAACTGAAACAGACTCATGGACATAGAATACAAACTTGTGGTTGCCAAGGGGGCGGGGGTTGGGGAGGGACAGACTGGGATTTCAAAATGTAGAACAGATAAACAAGATTATACTGTATAGCACAGGGAAATATATACAAGATCTTGTGGTAGCTCACAGCGAAAAAAAAAAGTGACAATGAATATATGTATGTTTATGTATAACTGAAAAATTGTGCTCTACACTGGAATTTGACACAACGTTGTAAAATGACTATAACTCAATAAGAAAAAGTTAAAAAAAAAAAAGGTTTGAGTTGTTCATGACTTGTTACTAACCATTGGTATTTGTTCTCCATGTCCCAGGCACTGTGCTAAATCTACTGTCCCAGTTCTCAAGTACTCATAGCTAATAAGCAAAAGAACCAGGATTTTAGCTGGGGTTAATCTGATTCTACTTTTTAAATTTTAACTACTCCACTTCATTATGGTATTTCAAATACACAGACCACCACAGCATCCATGGATGATTATCAATTGTGACTCACTGTAAAGCTGGGGTTGTTTTTTTTTTTTTGACTAAATATTTTATGTCACCCACACAGAAACACCTAGAATAATGTTTGACCAGATATCTGAACATCCTGTGACCCAGTCAAGTTAATACATGAAATTAATCATCACACCATCTGCATGTATTCACAGTATGTTGGGGATTTACAATTAGGAGGACTGTCATCCATCACATTAACTGATTATGTTAATGTTAATTTCATCATTGTTTGACTTTAATTTGTAAGTTTAATTTAGCTTTACATCATAAATAAAAAGTTTGTATGTAGTAGTGCAGTTACACATATTTAACTAACAGTGTAAGTCAAATCAGCTTTCTAAACTGAGAGTATGAAAAGTTTTCTCATTTAAAATTGGCCATAAGTTAACACAAACAAGATTGAGAAACCATATTGCATAGAAAGACAGCCACCGTCTCAAGACAATTTAATAAAGTATAGATTTTGTTTGAGGGATAAATTCGGTGTTGAGTATGGGATTCATTTTGTCCTTAATTTAATGGAATCCTACTGCTGTAACAGTTTTTGAGATCCTACCAAGCACCCGGTACACTACTCTATTTATGTGCTGCAGAATGAGTTGAGAACAGAATGGCAGAATCCCAGATCTCATCAGCCTGTGTCACAGCTTCAGTGTTCCACAAACAAGCTAATATCCGTGAGAATGTTACGAGAGACCTTTATCATATGCATAATGCATACCATCTGGTTGTGACAGTTTCATACAATAAATTTGGTTGAACTAATATTTAGATAACTTCTAGAAGCTTTATCTGCACAAGCTGCTGAAATTTTGCTTCACATGTCAAAAAATGTTTTAGAAAACACAAGTGTACTAAATTTTGGAGGGGGTACATAAACTGTCGATTATTACTTAGAAATAAAAAGTATATCCATCTTAAAGTCTTTTTTAATATGTTTATTGCCACCATTTCTACTTATGATGCATGAATTGTTGGAGATAGAACTATAAGCCCATATTTGGCCCTACATGCAGAGGTAGGGTGATATTGTAAGACTACTTGGAGCTGCTCAGGGAGAATCATTTCCCTCTGGTCCCCATTTACTCTTGTTTTATTCTGTAATATTCTCCAGTTCCACCTCCAAGGATACATTCTTTCTGCATTTCCACTTAGAAATGATTTTTCCCACCTCATTTCATTCTTGTTTAAAAATTTTTATTGAAGTATACTCAGTGTGTTGAAACTGACCCTTCCTGAGAATAACACTGATCATCTAGAGATCCAGTTTCCTTTTTTACATTAGAATATCCTTGATATAATAGACTGCTCTTTGCACAAAAGCTCTATACACTTACAAAAGTTGGGAAGCAGGTTCCATAGGAAATCTGCAGGAAAACAGTTTACATAAAATTCTCTGGGAATAACCCTTTTTTCTATAAAACACTAGAGACACAATCCATGAAAGAAATAATTGATAAGCTGGACTCCATTAGCATTTAACACTTCTATTGCAGTTAACAGATGAGTAAGTTCTGGAGATCTAATGCACAGCATTGTGATTTAAAGGACAAATAAAACCTTTTGCCCCACAAAAGACAGTATCAAGAAAATGAAAAGACAAGCCACAGATGGGGAGAAAATATTTTCAAAGACACATCTGATAAAAGACTGCTATCCAAAACATACAGAGAATACTTAAAACTCAACAATTAGAAAACAAACAACCTGATTTTTAAAATTGGCCAAAGAGCTTAACAGACATTTCACCAAATAAGATATACAAACAGCAATTAATCATATGAAAAGACACCCTACATGATGTATCAGCAAGGAAATCCAAATTAAAACAATGAGATATCATCACTCACCTGTTAGAAAGGCTCAAACCTGGAACACTGACAGCAGCAAATATTGACAAAGTGATAAAACAAGATTGCTGGTGGAAATGCAAAATGGTATAACTACTTTGGAAGATATTTTGGTGATTTTTTAAATAAAATTAAACATACTCTTTCCATAAGGTCCAGTCATTGCACTCCTTGTATTTAACCAAAAGAGTTGAAAATATAACCCCACACATAAACCTGTACACGGATGTTTGTAGCAGCTTTATTCATCATTGCCAGATCTTGGAAGCAACCAAGATGCCCTTTAACAGGAGAATGGATAAATGAACTGTGGTCCATGCATGTAATGGATTTTTCAGTGCTAAAAAGGAATGAGTTATCAAGTCATGGGAAGACATGGAGGAACCTTAAATGTGTATTACTAAGAGAAAGAAACCAGTCAAAAAAGGTGACATTTTATATGAAAGCATTTATGACTTTCTGGAGAAGGCAAAACTATGAAGACAATTAAAAAGACAAATGGTTGTCAGTGGTGTGGAAAGTAGGGGATGAAGAGATAGCACAGAGGATTTTTAGGGCAGTGGAACTACTCTGTATATTGTAATGATGGATATATATCATGGTCATTTTTCCAAACCCACAGAATGTATCACACCAAGAGTGAACCCTGAGGGAAACTCTGGCTTTGGGTGATTATGATGTGTCAGTGTAGTTTCATCCTTGATGAAAAATTTTAAATGCACCGTTATGAGAAGTGATGTTATAATGGGGAAGGCTACACACGACGGGGAGGAGGGAAGGGCATTTATGGGAAATCTCTGTACCTTCCTCCCAATTTTGTTGTAAAAGTAAAATTGCTCTAAAATTTTAAAGTCTTAAAAAAAAATCACTGGGAATAAGGTGAGCACCAGTCTTTACAGGAAAATGCACAGGTAGAATGTGTTATGTAGAAGGCTGTTTGCTTGTTTTGTATGTGGCCAATAAGTTTATTGAGGCCATCGTTTCATAGAAATTTATTCAGAAACATTTACCAAGTGCCAACTATGTAAGAGCTCATCCTCCACATAAACTAAAGAATCATCTTTGCTAAACTTCTGCTTTTAAATATTTATATAAATAACACACACATATATGCATAAGCAGTTGAATCATCTATATAATAACAATTATTTGATGATAGAGATGATTCTCTGTAAATTTGTGCTCCCATCTACATTGTACAAAATCTGACTAGCTTTTAAACAGTTCAGGTAATTTGGTCTAAGGTGGCCAGTCCCCTGACCAGGTAGGTCCAGGGAGTCAGGAGGTGGATGTCCTATTTCTGGCTCTATCATCTGCTCTCAAGGCACCTCTGCTGGTCAACTCACTTTGCCTGCCTCAGCCCCTAATATTCAAATAATAATCCGATTTTTGTCTAGGTAAAAAAATTTACAGTGTTTTTCATATTTACGATTTCATTTAATTTTCACATCTATCCTGGGAGAAGGCCTTATCACCATGTAAATATTACAGATGTAGAAACTGAATCTCAGTGACAATGTGAATTTTCTAAGATTTCTGGGGCTTGACCCCAGCTTCTCTCCACTCTGCTTCACTGCTTTCTAGCATGAATTCTAGAAGTCTGGGTAGCTCCAATTTAAACAAATTAAAAAGAGCTAAGTGCTTATTTACATATCAAACATTCCACGTAAGTCATATATCCAAAAATCTTCTTGCAAGTATACGATACAGTGAATAGCTACTTACAAGCCCAAGAAATAGAAAACAAATATGATCATGAATTTGAGGGACTTAAAATTAAGTAAATGAGATCAATATATAAACCCAACTATCAGTGATAAAAGATGTATATATATATATATATATGTGTGTGTGTGTATGTATGTCTGAACAATCTTAAGATGAGTGATGATTTCAAGAAAACATAGGCACACCTAAGCAGTGTTTATAATTGGACAATGGATGGGGACAAGGACAGAAAGAACTGACATGATTGTTGTTAGACAGGTTGATGCCAGAAAACTTGCAGTAGTTGGAAAACTATGCAATTTATTATAATATGTCACATGGAATCAGAAACCAGGGCAACAATGAACTGTGGGTTTGAGAAGGAGAGCATATGGATGTTATTAATTCCAGCAGATATAAGGCAAGAAAGGATGAATTTCCATACTGGGTCAGGGAGGTGATCTTGTAATTTTCAACATCCGCATAATCCCCCTGCTTTCAATATAAGAGTGTTCCCTCCTCACACACACACCTGTTATTTTCATAATGCCTTGTCAACCCAAGGTAGAGCAAATAATCTATCTCGAAAGGTTACATCGTCCCACCTGAACACAAACCTCCAACTGAGACCACCACAAGGGCAAGCCGAGAGCCAGCCCCATACCCTTGGATGTCCTCACGTGGGCTGTGTTGTCTGGTTATCCCATGAATATCGTTATTCTCCTCAAGGATGAAGACAATGGCTATTTCCTTATATTTTGTTTCGCTATCCCTTAGGCCAAAAGCACTTCTTCTAAAAAACAACTTACTCAAAATATTTAGAGCTTGAAATACTAAGTTAAGAACATTGATTTCTAATACACATGATGAATCAGAGATGCAAGCCAAGATAATTCATTTCCATTTAATAAATACAATAAGCTTCACAATCTGGCTTGTACAACATTCTTAGACATTTTGACAATTTTTAGGCTCTAAAGATTAGCTACTTAATATTTCTCACTTACTGAAGTGAATCAGGTTAAGTTTTGTCTGAAGTTAATTTTCACCTTTCATTGGGAGAAAAATTGTCCCCTCATCAGTGTTCGCATTTTACTCGCTGTAGCTAATTTTCAGCAAATACTAGTAAGTGAAAATGTCATCTATTTAATCAATGCCCAGCCCAGTATCTTAAAGATATGTATTATGGGTCCAACAACAACAACAAAAAAGTCTAAATAAAATATTTAAAGGGCCCAAATTATGGCAAGCCTCAATTTTCCAATTACTCCCATAGCGCTAGAGCTAGCTAGGCCTTCCTCTGCCACACTAAGCAAGCTTTGTAAGATCATACAGCAGATGCACCCTACATTAGGCAATGCAAAGGCAAAACCACCTGCCTTCAGTCCTCTAGTGTCCATAAGACAATAGCATGTCTTGTGCTATTATTAGTGGGGAGGGAACAGACATGTTTCACTGGTAAGTTTCCTGGCAAAATGGAACACTGCTCAGTATTTGTAATGAAAATAATCACCATACCAGGGATGATCATTAAAAATAATTAGCACCAGAAACTGACACAACATTGTAAACTGACTATACTTCAATATATACATACATACATATGTACATACATACATAGTTAGCAACAGGAACACTGACCAACCAGAATAGATACCAGCCTGGACTACACCAGTGTGAAGGGGCTGAAGAGACCTAGACCTACTCGGACAGTCAAAGTGGAGCTTCAATGGCCAGATGCTGGAAATGTTCAAAGTCGCCTTCAAGATGGTAGATCAATCAAACACATTTAATTTTATTCCCTCCTGCCACCCAACTAAAATACAGTATAAGAATTTTTTTTAAACAAAAACCTAAATTTACTGAGAGCAGAGGAAACAGATGAGGTAATGATAACAATATTTGGGAACCAGAATGTAAATGGATGAGTGATGCCTAATGCCATGGTGGAAGGATGTGTAAACATGAAGGTGAGATGCTAAGTTACAATATAGAGAGCTACATGGACTGGCAGTAGACATTGCTACTGATATTTTGGTCCCATTTGTTTTTTCAGCCTGACGTAACCTATCTTACTGACATGTGTAAGCTTCCTCAACAGATATGGAAACACGACCACATTTGTCTATTAGTTACTGAGCCCCATTTACACACTCAGAGTTCTAACCAAATTTTCCCTCTCTACTCTTGAATACAATCAGGGGTTACCACTAATCTAAGTGGGTAACGTGAAAAAAGTCATATTTACAAACAGTAAAAACATAATTTGTATAAGACAAGGTTGTGCAGAGAGAAAAAAATTTTTGAAAAAAATAGTGTAATTAGTATCTTAATAAAGTCTAAGAAAACAAACAAAAACAAAAGGGATATTTGCAAGAAAAATAAAACAAGTTAACAAACCTAAAATCTGAATGCAAGGATGAGAACCTCAACAAAAAGACGTAAGTTTAGGAATCTGTTAGAAACCAGAGTAAAATGATGGAAACTGGAAGAGGAAATCAGAGGACGTCTTCCAGAAACTGAACACTCAAATAATGGAACAGACACAACAGAGAAACTGGTAGACAGGAAATCATCAATTAAGACGTCAAGAACGTTTCCCCAGTTGTACAAAGAGGTCAATCCATTCCCCAGATGGACATGAGTTTTCAGACAGTCACTGAATGCCCAGCACAGTGGATCCAGTAGACCCACACCTAGAGACAGCATGATGGGATTTCAGAATACAGTGAAAGAGACACCATAGAAACTTAAATTTTCTCATCTGTGAACTTGAAAATCTCCTGTTGATTTAGGTCTTGTTTTACGTCCTTAGATAAGGTGTGCTGGGGATCATGTTCTTCTTTAGTTTTGACTTTTAATTCTTCTGTGTTATAGTCAAAGAATTCATACTCCTTGTGTAAAAATTCCTTGTTAGTTGTTGATCCTCTGATATGTGAGCCCTTTTGGAAATATCTTAAGTATGCTTTAAAAGAATGTTTACACACTATATCCACTAGTCATTAACTGCATGACCCTATCTATCTGGCTTGCTAGCTAGCTATATTTGTTTATTAGACAAGCTTGTGAAAGTTTGTATTTGGAGCTAGTGTGATAAGTAATGCTCCTGTCGTCCCCTCTGAAGGTTAGATCCAATTAAATATACCACACATGTCAGACGGATAAGAATAAAAATATCAGCCACTCTTAGTGTTAAAAGCTGGACTAGAGAATGTGCTTTCTGCTTGAGCTATCAGTTAATGAGACAGTGGGTTTAAAATCCCCCATTGACTTGTATATGTCCATTTTGCTTTGTTATTTTACCCAATTATTTTCCTTTATTAATACTGATTCATTTTGAGAATACATTAAGATAACTTAGGCTCAGAATTGGTATATTTACATGTTAAATTATTTCTCTTGTTATTACGTAAAGACCTTCCTTATCCTTTTTAATGTTCAGAATCCATTTTATCTTTTATTAATATAATGACATCAGCATTCTTTTGGTTATTATTTGCTTGAAATGTTTTTCCCAGCATTTGCTCTCACCCTTTTTGTATCATTTTTGCTATGCTGCTAGGTTTCTTTTGAAATCCAAACTGAATGTTTCTTTTCTGATATGATTCAGTTCATTTCATTTAGAGATTACTAAATTATTTGCATGTGGTTCTAACATCTGATTTTGCACTTTCAATTTGCCAGGCATTTTTGTTCGTGTGTTTATTCTTTCCTGACATCCTTTAGATTTTATTAATCCTTTTTGTCTTAATGGTTAGGAGCACATATATTCCATATTAATTTTTTAAGTTGTTAAGCTTGAATTTTTGCATTAAAATACACAGTTGTCGTGCCAAAGTTGTGTCTTGCCACAGTTGTCTAGAGCTAATTAATATTTCTCACTTCTTCCCAAATACTTTAGAATGTTTTAACAATTGTTTTCAAGTATTTTAATTACTTAATTATTTTAATTTAGGGGGTTAATCTTTTTTAACCCCCTAAATTAATCATTTTGTTGCTGTTTTCATAACCAACACATTTATATACGGTAACCTAGATGTTTTCCAGTTACTTTGAACACTGTATAACTTTCATCCCACTCCTTCCCTTGGCCTCCATAGCTTGTATTTTTACGTAATTTTTTAATAATGCTTTTAGAGTAGTTTGGGGAGTATTGAAAACACTGACTCTCCATTAAAATAATTTTATATATACCATTACTTCTTCCACATAGTTTAACTCTGTATATAATGCTACATTCCTTCATAATTAGAGTAATTTTTTTTATTTTAGCTTCTATTATTGCTCTTAAAAATTAACCTAATACTTTGTTCTGTTAAAAGCAACCTGTTCTTTCCTTGTGCACATTAAAAATGTTCTCTTTATTTTTGGTACCACTGAACATTACTACCATGTGTCTTAGGTGTAGGTATCATTTTATTATTATCTTAAGTTTTAATAGTGTTTTAACCCTCTATTATCACTAAATTAAGATATATAAATACTTGATAATTTCATTAACTAGCCATATTTGATCATTCTTATACTCTTTAAAAATAATTTCCAGGATCACTGATTACAATTGTTCCAATACCTGTAAATTCTTGTAACTAAGTTCTGTATGTGACTGAAAACTAGTATATTTAATAGACATATTTTTAATATAGGGTTTTTACTACCAATTGCAAAAGAATGGCATTTTAAAGTTTTTATTTAAAAATTATCTCTAGAGGAAATTTCACGATTACAGTTTAAAAGAGCTCACAACAGTAATATTATAAAATTGCTTAAAATAATTTGGCATTTTTTTAATATGAGATATATGTTGCCTCCCTAAAGTCTTCAAAAATCAGTAAAACAAACTGAGGGAAAGACTTGGATGACATTATGGAATTAAAAACAGCATCAGGAACTGGCAGAAGATCCAAACAGTATTTCCTTTGCTACAAACTCTATCCCCCAAAATAAAATCTATTTATCATTAATTATTGGAAAATAACCAATAATTCATTTGATGCAGTAACACAAATGAATAACAATCCCCAATATTACACAGAGCTGAAATATCACAAAAAATCATACTACTTTTAAGTATATTTCAGTTTATAGTCAGAAAATCCCATTAATGTTTTAATGCATTGTTTAAATTATGAGAAATTAGAAGTACTTCATTATTTTTATATAATTTGTTAAAAAGGAAGACTACTCATCACCATAAAGGGTCAACCAAAGGGGCTGTAAGTAAATCCCTCACCCTTGTCCCACAGAGAATGGAAGGGGTTTCCTATAGAACAGCCCTATTTATTAGTCAGACTCTCTAAAAGTCAAATAGAAAATCACAGAGATCACTTTCAGTGATCTCTACGATACGATCTAGTAATTCCACCTCTGGGTATATACCCAAAGGAAATGAAAACAGGATCTTGAAGAGAAATCTGGACTCCCATGTTTATTGCAACATTAGTCACAATAGCCAAGATATGGAAACAGTCTAACAGTTGTCAACGGATGAACGGATAAAGATGATGTGTTATATATAAAACAATGGATTATTTTTCAGCCATGAGAAAAAAAGAAAACCCTGCCATTTGCTACAACTTCTATGAAACTTAAGGGCTTATGCTAAGTGAAATAAGTCAAAGAAAGAAAAATACTGCATTATCTTATATGTGTCACCTTAGAAAGCTCATAGAAACAGTAGCTTGGTGGCTACCAAGGTACAAACTTCCAGCTGTAAGATGAGTTCTGGGTATCTAATGAAGAGCATGGCAATGATAGCAAATAATTACATGCTTGAGAGCTGCTAATTGAGTAGATCTTAAATCTTCTCACCACAAAAAAGAAATGGTAATTATGTAGAATGATGGAGACATTAGCTAAGACTATCGTGGTAATCGTTTTACAATATGTAAGTGTATCAAATTGACATGTTGTACACATTAAATTTACACACTGTTACATGTCAATTATATATCAATAAAACTGGGGGGCACCACTCAAGTTGAATTGGAGAATGTATTTTTATAATTTTGTCATTCTCTCTCCTGGATTAAATTCATCAACTTATTCATTCACCTAATTATAACTAAATGCTTACCAGGTGAACACAGAAATTAATGTTGGACTCCATACCCTCAAAGAAAGGAGCCGTAGATTATCAGAGTTCAAAGATCCTTAAAGATCACGAAAGTATGTGTATAAAATTATATCAAAACACATTTTTCCAATAGATACCAATTTTTTGAATCTTTTTAATAAGTGAATGCTCTTAATTTTCTTAACCCAATTCCCTACTAATCTTTTAATATTACATTTATTTTTGTAATAAAATGGCTAGCTGTCTTCCCCCACCAGACTGCACACCACCCAGGCAGAAATATGAATTCATTGTCATCTTTGTGTTGCTATTATGCATAGAAAAGCTTATTTAAAATTAATTTATTAATGTGAGAAATCTGTAAATCTATTTTTCTTTTATGGGTCTTGGGTTGAACTTTGGTAAAATTTACAAGCTTAGTTATTGAAGTCCCTTGAAGAAAACAATCACTGCATCAAATGATTGTGGGACTGGCCTTCTCGGCAGGCTAAGATTGCTCAGCAGACATTGAGGCCAGGTTGTGATCTCACCTGAAACTACAGCCCTGACTTCCGGGCTCTTCAAGGGCTCTTTAATTCTTTTAATTTAATTTGTGTCTCAAGGGACCATCATCCTTAGAACCATCGTGTTTGTTAGCGACATCTCTACCTCCGGTGTTAAAATGGCATCCCATTAGAGATGCGACCCCTCCTGGCATTGCCTGACTTGCAGGCGTAAGTTTTAACATCTTACTGTTTTCATATTGTCCTCAACATGGTGCTACCCGGAACTCAGACCAGTGCCTGGCTCATGAGTGAAGAAGAAGACTACCAGCTCAGGAAGGCAGGAGAAAAAGTTATTTATGAATCCAATCCAGGCGCTTCTCACAATGCTTAAAAAAGAAAAAATAAATCCCTTAAAGCTCAAATTTATGTAGTTATCTTGGGAAAAAAATTTAATTAATTGCCTTGAGTCCTCATAGCTCCTTGTTACACGCTGGCATAACAAGAAGTATAAAACCATGACTAAAATATTCACACTCAACTCCAGTCCCAATAAAAAAAAAAAAAAAAAAGAATTCCTAGTTATGCATCTTCCCTAATGACACAGAAGGGCAAAACAAGTACCCAAACAATGAATAATAACACAGGAGCTCAGACTGTGAAATCAATATGTCAGGTCAGCAGAGCTGAGCCTCGTTGTAATGCTCTCCTCCCTGAATGCAGCAGAGCTTACCTTCTGAATTATATGCATGTATTGACCTGATTACATAAATATTGACTTTTCCTTACATGAAGCTTTTTTTTCAGTCTCACTGTAATTGCGATGTCAATATTTGTGGCTGTAGTAGCGTTAAATTTAAACTTGTTAATTGTGACTGATGGTGGCATGCCACGAGATATTTCAGACAGCCTCACCGTCTCTGTTCATGGGTGGCACTAGAGAGTAAGTGATAAATCTGTGATCCCCTAGGTATATCATAGTGAGATCAGCTTCTTTAAGAAAATCATTATTTCATCCCCAATAATTTGGGAGCTGGTCTCTTCGTCAGTTTACCAGGTTTTACAACACACAGAAGTAATAACCAGGAAGTGACGATTTTGGTCTCTAACTTTGCCCAATTTTTTTTTTGTTTGTTTGTTTAACCAAACACTTCATCCTTAACTTCAATGCCCAGTCCATCCTACTAACAAATTCCTGGATCTATTGACAGATCTCTACACCCCTCTCCCCACGGCTCTGCCTGTGTCTAAAAGGTACCATTGAATATTTGTTACTATTGTCCTTTGACATATTTCATGAAGGATCCTATGCACAGGTTAGCCTAATACAAAATAAGATCTGTATAAATTCTACTTTTTAAAACTGTCCTACTGAATTATCTCTCCTTACGTGGCTTTATTTTCACGAGAAAAGATTTCACACAGTTCCTGCAGTTGTTACATCTCTGGGACAAGCAATAATGCTATCCCTCAGGACATTTTAATTAAATTTCCTTACTTTGATGACATTAGGGAAATATTTCAAATGCTTTAAAAAGCTGGGAAGCTCATTTCATTTTGTTCTTGTAATATTTCTGAGCACTCCCACTCAAGATCCTGTCCTTTCCAGTTAACGAGGAACAGAAGTATCTCTGTCCTGTCACGTCAATCATGCAGAATTAGGTAGCACATGGAGAATACAACACAAAAAGAAAAAAACAATGGTGTCCGCACTTTGGGTTAAAGAGCTGTTCTAGACGTATCACAGTGAGGTGGTCATCCATGATTCTGTGTATTATCTGCCTCTCTACAGGGATGCCAGAGGAGATGAACCTCAGTGATGTAAAGCAAATCCATCAAACAGACGGTGGTGGTACCTTAGACACAGCTGGAGCAGGATGTACAGCGGCAACTGAAACGATGGCATTGACTCTGATGGGCGCACTGATGTTACTTCCTGGGCTTTGGTAACTGAACTCTTCTGCCCTGATACATACATCTGGTTGGAGTCTTGATTTATCTCCTCTCTTCCTCTGAGTGGGACAAGAGACCTTTCTGACCATAACAATTATATTTACAAAAAGGTATGTCACCCTAACTTCTCTGAAGCCAAGTTGGAATGTTCACACAAAGTATTGAAAACTCAACGTTCAAATGATAGACTGAAAACATGCCTTCTTTGACTCTAACTTAAACGTTCTTAAATCCTAACATCTTAAACCTGCAAATGTGAAGAGCACAAAGTGACTCTGAGTAAGAAGGATGTAGTATATCTGTAATTTTATTACCCTCCATCCCAACCTCTTCCCTGCTAAAAGAAAGATGTTTTAAATTGAAGGTGTATTTGCAGGACAATGAAAACAGTGCATAGTGTTTCCTAAAATATTGGAATTCGAATTTCATTACATCAATCAAAGCAAACAATGGCAAGTCGTACGCATGCATTTTCAAGAGATTCTTCCATTTTTGCAAGCTATAGAAAGAAGTCACTGAAAGCCTGTAAGTTATAGAGTAGATTGCTGGGGAACATTTCATGTAATTTCATTAAAGAAGCTTGGTAATTTTTATCCACTGTAAATTAGCCACTGACTAAAGCTGAGTATTTTGATAGCATCTGATTTGTATCCCATTATATACAAAAATGCATCTTTGGTATTGTGGCTCTGTTCTCTCCTCTCCCTTTGCCTAATGGATTTAGCTATATTGCATAGCACACACCTGCTAAGGGAATATCTCTAATAAAGCTGTTAATCATTTGGTGGAAAACTTTAAAGAATACTGATCAATGTCTACTGGAAAAAAATGATATATTCATCCATTTTCAAAATATTGTTTGCTATTTTTTAAACTTGATACTGAACAATTGACTATATATTTCCAAGGTTCCTATGAATATCTAACAGCACATAGTAACTCAGAAAATGCGGCATGCATTGTTTTAGCTCCTTCCCTTTTCTCTCGTTAGCAGAGCTTTAACCCACAGCCCCTGATTTCCCAGCTGTGATGAGATGCCTCAGCAGATACTGAGCAGGTACGTCTATCACCACACTTAAGGAGGAAGAGATAAGTCAGCTTTTATTAAGAAGTATCGCATCCAGTCGAGAGCCAGAAATCATAATTAATACAATGTGACAGAGCAGAAAAGTAAAGTGCTGAACTTTAAAAAAATTAAAGGATTTGAAACAACCTCTGAAAAACAACTGAAGGGGGGACTCCGTTGACAGCAAATATTTGTGAGATGAAATCAATTTGTCCAAAGGAGGAAATTGTATATGATCAAATCCTATCTTCTCTCGGGTTCTCAATTATCCAAGTGATCCGACAATGGTCAACGTAAGCCACAATATTTTTTAATGCCAAATCAGATTTCACTGTCTGTTCAAATGTGCCTCAGAGGTGGAAGTGGTGTTCTGCCTGCCAGTTCTGGATGTCATTTCCCAGGCTTCCATCCCACTTGAACATGGACTTCACGATCTGCTTGGCTTATAGCTCATTTGCACCACCGTGCTCCAAAAACTAAACTTTAACATACTACTTTTTTAAATTTTAATGCCAGTCTCAGCTTTTTATTTAAAGTACTCTGAAACAAGCAACACTAAGTCCATCATTTCTGGCACCACAGCCCAAGTCATGGCTGGCTTGCCATGGCGACACTTCTGACCCAATCTTGGAGGAATCAGAAAGACAAACTGAAGAACGTGCTTCGGCAGTCTAAGATGTACCCGGATAAAAATAGTTGATAGAAGATAATTTTAGACATGGCAAGCAATGGTTAAAAGGTACGAGTAGTAACAGAATCAACAGTATGAATGAATATTGTTTTATCAACTAAATTTTACGCATGCAAATGGGTGTTGTGTTGTTTACCTCCACATAGGCACTTTGGACTGTGTGTGTGTGTGTGTGTGTGTGTGTGTGTGTGATAATGGTGCAGCTAGAGTTCAAAACACTTGAGGGCTTTCAGAGTTTCTTCGAGAATATTCTTTTTTAATGCCTCAGACTCTTGAAGAGCTGGTTTATTCTTTAATACTCCACCCCTGGCAGCACTTTACATCTGCGTAGCTCGTTATAATTTGCAGAACTCTTTCAAATGAGATAAAGCAACTCATTTGACCTTCCCCACCCCTCAAGGATGGGCTCAATTTTTAGTTAAATAAAAACGATAACGCTGAGGGGCTTGTTTTTTTTTTTTTTTTGAATATGGCTCAGAATTTGCTTCCGAAGAGTTTTCTGTCAGTAAAGTCTAACAACAGTAAAATTGTGTGAATGTGTGTCTGCTTTCCAAGATAACTTACAGGATAACTTTCAAGTAAAAATACATGTATTTTAAAATATCACTCACAGATCTTATACTGGACTCATTTAAACAAAAGAATTTTCTTGAACTTCTGAGTTATTTTTATATGAGGGAATCATGAAACAGTCCCGTGTTTTGCGTGTATGTATTGGGGAAGAATCAGTTAACAATCTGAGCTAAGACTTACCTGGCTTTCACTCTGCATACACACCATGATAAACACTTCTGTGTACAATCTCCTTTAATCCCCTCAATAATATCATCACTTCCCTTTTACCAATGAGGAGACTGAGGCTAGAAATATTATGTGATTTTTTTCAGTGCCACACACCTACTCAGAGTAGAGTCAGATGGGCAAGTAGAATGTCTCTAAATAAACTGTAAGCATTCCTAGTTCCAAAATATAGTAGTTCCAGAACAGTAGTGAAGAATCATGATGTTAGCATAAAAATCATCCAGAGGTAATTTAGGTCTCCAAACAAGGATTTTAAAATATACACAGATACAATCAACTGTATAATTCTAATTATATAATTATCAAATTGCCTATTAGTGCAAAAGCACAATGAAAAGAAAAAATGTAAACATGAACATTTTTTTCAGTACCAGTCTTCACTCTCCCACATGTGTAAATTCCATTCAAACACATCAGCCTCTAAAATAAACCAGCTATCGAAAATGAGAAAAAAAAAACAAAACACCCATTTTTCACCTATCACAGAATCATGACATTTCTTTTTGTTTACTGTGCAAATGGAGGGTTTAAACATTTCTTTGGTCACAAGACACAGGGCTGGCAAAAAAAATATATATATATATAGAAGGGCCAGAATATTATTTTTAAAAATCTTAGATTTGCCTTTTACCCTCTGTTTGTCCAGGAACATCTTATCAATGAAATGATGTCTGGAGTGTTTTTTTCTCATTAAAAGGTAGAAGTCAATAAGCTATTTCCTCTCAAACACTCAGATTTTCTGAAGTACTCAATAATGACGCTTTGAAAAGGACTCAATTAGTTTATTGCTAATTGTTTTCAATCACTTAAAATATTGTTTCCATCATCAGAACGCTTCAGGTACAATTAAAATTGTTTCTTCCTGAGTAAATTAATTCAACCTAGACTTGTCCTTCTATGGGATTTTCACTGAGAAGTCTGTGATAACAGTATTTCTTTAGGTTGCAAACTTTGGTGTCCTACACAACTACACGGGTTGTACAAATCTTCAGAAATAATTCTTAATGTTTTTAGGTATGACATTGGGCATATCAAGTTCTTCCTTAATTGTAGATTGTTGTGGATCAACCATTTCTGATTAAAATACAGGTAAACCGTATTTGTCAGGTTTAAAATCTGAAGAATTTCATCACAATATAATTCATATCTTCAAAGTAGCAACAGCAATAACTTACTTGGAACAGGGTCAGGTAGGGATGGATGTTTATGGACAAATCTGCAAACATCTGACTCAAGAGTCTCTCACCTTCCTTCATTTGTCAGTTGTCACACTGGAATCATCTTCACCATGAAATATATGAGAAGACCACACATCCCACTTTCCCCAGAAGTGTTTATTTCGACAATATCAAAGAGCAAGAGAAAGGGAAGAGGCTAGGGGAATTTAAAATGCCATAGAATTAAAAGCAGATTAGTTAATATCTAAGAATCAAACTGGTTAGAGGCAGGAGGAATGGGACTGATCCACTGGAATAACATGAGTTACTTGGCAAGTAAATTCTACTTGTATGAGTTTCAATCCGCATGTTTGAGAAGCACTGAACTAGAAGGAACTATGGGTCTTAGAAGGAAATGAAACAAGAGGTCTCTTATGGAGATGACCCAGGCAAGGCCACCAGCAGAAAGGGGATAAAAAGGATAATTACAATACAAATGCTGTAAGTAGGACAGTGTGTTTAGACAGCACCTGTCTTATTACCTTTTTTTTTTTTTAAGAAATCTAGGCGCTGACCAATAAAGAATTTTTAACAACAATTGCATCAGAATAACATTGAAAGATCCACACAGAATCCAGGAGGACTCCAAGAAAAAAATTGTGTTCAAAATTGTCAAAGACTTCCAGAATACAATTAGCCAAGTCATTGTGTTTTTTTCCAACTCACCCCATATTCCTACTCCCCCACTCCACCACCACCCACATACACAGTCTCACACCTCACACACATTTTCTTGCTATTGTTTTTATTTCCCTTGTGTTCTCTCCTCTGTACAACTGGGATGGCGGTATATAATTCAGAATTACTTCCAGGACTAGATGATGCTACATGCATGGAGGACCCACCTGGCACATGATAAGCCTTAATAATTCATGTTCGTTCCTTTCCCATTAAGCCTTCTGTTAAAATGCATGTGTGCCCAGGATGGGACAATACTAAATTATTTAATTATGGATTCTGCCTGCGGATAAGCTTGTGATAGGGAAACAGCACAAAGAAGGTTTGAGAATGAATAATATAGAGCTTAGGAAAGACGATAGAGAGAGAGTAAAAGTGCAGGAGAGACCCACTCCTGGCTGTTTCACATTTCATGTTTTGCTCAGCCTCATCCTGGCTACCAGGCTTAGACGTTGAAAATATATTTCCAAAATATAGGGAGTTAGAGAGTGGTCTTGCTTTTATTGGTTATAAAGGGATGTTAGCCCTAACCCAGTGTTCACATGTGAATTGATCCCCGACTATAACAAATTGAAAACTTTGATCTCTCCAATCCATCTGACAGTCTCCTTGGCTGCCACGTACAGACCTCCATGTCAAAGTGACCATAGCATCGGGGAGAGCCCAGCCCAAGCTGGGGTGAGAAGTACTTATCCATGGGCAAGCAGTGTACTGATCGGTAAAAAGTTACCACCAAGCGGGCATTTCTGAATGACAAAATCACTTCCTTAAGTTCACATTGCTAACAGATGACAAAGCCAAGTGTTCTGAAACTGGTCAAACTTCAGAATCCTTCCTTCCCCTGCACCACTCACCCTCCCATGAACTCAGAAAACGCCTTGATTAGTAAGATGATTAGATTAGATTATTTATAGGTTTTAAGGGGTACTTTAAAGATTTCCCTAGTTTCATTCACTTTTTATTCTTATCTAGTCTTTTAAGATATTTTCTCTCTTCCCTTGTTTTTCTTTCTTCTCATATTTAGCTCTGGTAAGAAGGTGAGCATCCTGAAGAGATTCCATATGCCAGATGTCCTAGTGTGGCCATCTGACGGGGAGACTGGCTCAATCATTCACTCATAGTCATCCAGAAATGCTGGAGAAACCAGAACAAGCACAGCTTCAAAGGTTTTAGATCTAACTTTCTGTGTGACCTTCAAGTCCCATCACCCCTTTGAACCTCAGTGCCTCAACTGTAAAATAGTATGTTCAAGGCAAACAGTTACTAAATTTCCTTCTAGATTTCTAGTCTAAAACAGAAAGCACTGATGCAGTAATAGAGAACATTTACTTGATATCTTATATGATAACCTGCTCTTACTATAGGGGGCATTTTAAAGATAATGCATGAAATATGATAACCTAATCTTACTATATAAGAGGCATTTAAAAAGTAATGCACGAAATATGATTTTAGCTACACCTTGATGCATTTGTTGATAAATTCTAATTTGCTTATTCTATATAGAGATGTGGCTTTTCTGCATAAGATTGAGTGGAATAATCTTTTCCTAAGTAGAGGGAAGAATAGTCAGAACAAAGGTTCTTTAGCTTTAATTTAATGAATAAAATCATATGTCTGAACAAAGAAATCTATCCTGTCGTTAAATACTTAGCAACTGATCTTATAGGAGCTATGATCTGAGGTCTTCACTAATTCTGCTGTGGTGTCTCCCAGTATTTGAGAACAAATAGTACATAGAGTGTACCACTGAGAGACCATGAGGTACAAGTGTATGGAAGTAAGAGATGAAATAATAAAACTAAGTTTGACAGTATTTTCTCTTCTCCCAGATTTTCCCTGGAGACCCTTTAACTAGGCCTAAATAAATGTTGTTGCCTCTGATTTATTGCAGAACAAGCTGACAGAGCACAGGGGCACATTATCTGGTCCCCTGTAGTGTAGGGGCTAATTCAGAAAATGAAGGAGGAACAGAAATGCAGCAGTTGGAGCAAATGCTCTGTATCATCCAGCGAGCAAGCAGAGGAAGCTGGGCATCACAGCTCACTTAAAAAGATAGCTTTGAACTACTGTGTGTTAGTAATTTTAGTATTCTTCCTTCATTTGTTAAAAACATGAATAATGAGAGTCTATGAAAATGTCATCCCAGATGGTTAACTGCAATAAATTCATAATAAATAATTTTACTATTACTTTCACCACACATCTATTATAGCATGGATATAACTGAATATAAGTATGCAAACACATATGCACGTCTATCTATATTAATCTATAAAATATATATATACACACACATTCTTATGTTTACATGTGTATTGTTATTGTGTTTATGTTTTATGAACAGATAAAATATAACATATAAATGCTTTTTATGTTATGTTTTCCTAAGACTTGCCTTTTTTTAATTGAAGTATAGTCAGTTACAATGTGTCAATTTCTGATGCACAGCACAATGTCCCAAAGACCTGACTTTATATCAATTATTTCTGGCTTTTTTTAAATTGAAGTATATAGTCAGTTACAATGTTGTGTCAGTTTTGACCATTAGCAATACATGGTTTTAAACATCAACTTTCTGAAGTATCTGTGAAATTAAAATGATCATACCCCCACCCCTTGACGGATTTATGGGGAAGATTCAATTAGTGATTGTATCTATTGACACACTGTGGTAGTAAGTATATAAACATTAGGTAACATCTTATCAAAACTTGCTCTTAGGTGAAATCTTTTACACTAAGATGTATGTGACTGATATGAGAAGAATCATTTAATTTTAAAACTAAAGAGAAACCTAAAGATCAAGTATTTCTGTATTTTGGAGAAAAGAAAGCTAAAATCCAGAAAAGATCAGTGAATTACTCAAGGTACAACTGGTTTGAAACAAAAGTCCAGTGAACATACATTGTTTAAGTAAAGTTCTGTATACTGTGTTGAATCAAAAAATTTTCCTTCAAATCAACTGAAAGATGCATGTTTGTATATCTTAATATTCAATAGAAATTGCCCCATAACCACAGGGACTAAACAGAAACAGGCAAACAAAAACTTGGGAGAGTATGCTCAGACTCCTGATTTTAAGAAAATGAAAATCAGGCTACTTAGAGAAGTTATAAAATCTAACATTACCCTGACAATGATTAAAATAGTAGAGATAATGTAATAAATTTGACTGTAATTGTTTTGATATAAATGTTAATCGTTTTCCAAATCCATTGCTCTGATTCTTGATAAACTGGCCAATTTGCTAAAGTATTCTGGCCATCTTGATAAATAATATATTCTAACATAGATTATAACTTTCAAGTTTATCAATATTTTACTTTTAAATTATAGACTATAAAAGTAAAATATGTTTTATGTCACATTTTAATGTATTAAAAGAAACATTTCTTCCTTGCCACTGTTGTTTTCTACATTATTTTGATTTGCATTCTTTAGATTTACCATCTCTGTACCAGATTATAATTAGCTTATACCTTGAAACATGAAGATCAATAGATCATTTTCATGTTCATTGTAATTGGAAGTTCTTTGTTGTTTAAAAGTAAACTAATTTATTGTACTATAGCATCTTCTAGTGATTTTAATATAATGAGAAAATACAAATATTTGAAATCTTTCTAAACAACTTCCCTTTAGAGGAGAATTGCTTCATTTTATTGTAAGACATAAGGACAAGTAGGCTATAGTTGAAATATGTAATTTTTCATTCCTAGAGTTCTATATTTCTCTTAAAATCCAGAGAGATATTAGCTATTTGTCTTCATTGGACCTCAAAGGAAAAAATCCTTTTATATTTCTCTTATTGGATACCTTTTTTCTAAAACAGGGTGAATTATCTACATATAATAGGAAACTTTACCAACTGAAGGATGAATTCCTTTGTACCATAGAGAAAATAATTTAATGGACAGTTTATTCACAGACATTAACTCTGGTAGTAACTATGAACAATTTGCATTCATATTTTCCTTCAAGGTTTATCTAAAGTACAAGATTGTATCTAAAACTTTACTTTAACCAGCTTTATGTCTGATTAAAAAATAAAATATTTCCATTGTAAAATCTTGAAAATAGAAGAGAATAAATATCATCAAAAATTCTCCAACCTCTATTCACATTTTGCTGCATTTTTTAAAATCTAGCTTGTAAAAATGAAACTATATAAAATATATACACATTATATCTAGGTACATAGATCTATACAGAAGACATACGTATACATATAAAGAGATAGATGATATAGTGATTATATATTTACATAAATATATAGATAGGATATTTCACGATGTGATGATATGTTTTCTTAAGCCATCTTTATTGCTTAACAATATATTATGAATGTTTTGTAGCTAAATAAGTATAATTCCAAAATTAATGGTATAATTGATCCATAGTAGTTTTCATATGACTATTATTTATTTAATCAATTCCCTGAGAAATATTAAATTATTCCCAATATGCCATAAACCATGTTCCAATAGAAATCTTTATAAACTAAATTTTACACACCTCCATGATTATACTGTCAGATTAGTCTTCCTTGCTTAGATGGGACAGGCAAAGGAGATGCTTTATTCCATTTGGAATGACCAGCATAGCCAAGAACCAAGCAAACAATAATAAAGATATGAGGGGTTTTTTTCCCCCCACAATCTTTGACCCTGTTATACTTCCTTGATTCCTCTTAATTGAAAGTAATTCTCTCCTTAAATCAGTGTTGTACAAAATTAGATTATAATCATTTGTGTATTATTTAATTCTCCCTAGCAGATTAAAGGTTACTAATGACTTTCTGAATCCTTTGTGGTAACACAGTCCTTTGAATTTAGGAGGTGCCCAAATATACGTGTTGAATCAAATCTAATTACAACAGGATGCAAAAAAATGTTATCATTAATTAACCTTTCAAATCTTCAACCTCAAAATATCCTAAAAACAGTTGTAATATTAATAATAATTCCTGCTTATATCAAAGGAAACTTGGGAGCAAATGAGAGAAACTAACATGTGAAAATATTTGCAAATAGGAAAGTAACACAGATTATAACTGTGATTGTTCTAGCCAAATGGACTACTTGCTGAAGGATTTATACATTTTTCATTATTTCACATCTGACCTCTTAATGGAGTGAAATATAACCTGAAAGCCACAAAACTTTGAAGATATCTGTACTGGAAAGGCATTTAGTAGACTTTGTGTACCTGCCAAGCTGAGAATGCCTTCCAAGGAAATTTAAAATATGATCCCCTTTGTGCTTTACAGCTGACTGGGGGTTGGGGGGGTGATGGAGGACAGCACTGTCCAACAGAAATGTGATGTGAACCACCTAGGCGATGTAACATTTCCCAGGAGCCACACAAAAACTGAGTAAAAAAGATACAGCTGATAATACCTTAATAATACATTTAACTCAACGGATGCAGATCACCCCATTTCAACATGTAATCAGCATAAAAATCATCAGAAAGATATTTTCTGTTCATTTTCGTCCTAATGCTTTTGAAGTCCAGCACCTGCTTACTGCATGCTTCAGTGTGGACACACTGTGTGGCAGTTGCTGGGCTAGCGGCTGCTGCATGGGACGACACAGACACAGAGGTGGGGGCAGCAAGGCACGTCGGGAAAAATTACCATTAATAAGAAAAAACCTTAAGAAGCCTCCCTTAGTCAAATCTGAAGCAAGAGAATATGTATTCACTTGGAGAAATACCCTTTTCTTTATGTATTAGCAAAACCTGTCCTCCTAAATACAGATAAGAATTGAAAACTCTAAAAAAGAGTAGTAGACTCTGAAGATAACAAAGATTCTCTCCTTGTCCACATTCTACTCAGCCTTTTCTGAACTCTCTGCTCAACTAAGCCCTGGACTTTGTGCTTCCATATTGGTTTCCACATTGTCCCATTTTAGCAAGAATCCTGCTGTCAGGTTAGCTGGAATCCTCCATCAGTCATATCTGGTCACCATTAATACCCAGGTTCTTCATCCATTACCACCATCCAGGACTGCCTTTAGCAAGAATCCTGTTAGGTCACTTTAGCCAGAACTTCCCAGTACCCATTATGTTTCCTCTTAGTATTATTTTCCATCAACTGATCCCCATCTTGCTCTTTGGCTATAAATTCCCACTTAGCCTTGTATTCTCAGTTGAGCCCAATCTCTCTCACTGCAGGGGTCTTCATAACCTGTCAAGATAGTCCCCCTAAATAAAGTCTGCCTTACAGTTTTAACAAGTGTCTCCAAAAATTTTTTTTTGTTCTTTAACCAAAGATTGAGACTTTCAGAATGGCACTGTGAGGGACTCAGGTAAGCATTCCCAGAAAAATGCATCTATTTAATTGGTCAAAATTAGCACTGACAATCATTCAAATTCTCTTGAGATTGCTCAGAGGGTTTATACAAATTCAGAAGCATGTATTCATCAAAATCTAAAGAATTCCAGTAAGAACAGTGTGAAGCAGAGGCAGTCCAGTTAGGATAGCAACCATCCCCTAAAGGTAAGCCTTTGGGAACAACTGCTCCAACAGGAGTCACAGCTAAAAGTCAGCTCCCATCTGTGCCTCCACCCTGTCCCTCCCCTGCCTCACGCCACGGAAGAGCTATTCCACGTAGGTTCTACAACAGGTGGTCCTTAGCCAAATCCATTTTTCACAGCTCAGTGCTGTAAGAGACCTATACTGGGTCTGGCTGGAGCATGGTAGTGGCTCCTATTCCCCCCACACACAACCCCCACTTAGTAAGGAAGAGACATTGGTGTGGTTGGTGTAGCCCCTCTTTCCCAAGCAAATCAAGTTACAGCTTCCATTTCCCCAGTTCCCACTGTGGAAGAGCAATTCCAGGTAGATTCGGCAGCAGTTCAGAACTAGCAGATTCTATCCTTCCTGGCTCGGCAAAAGATCCATACTGGGTGTGATGGTAAGCCAGTAGAGATACCAGTTCAGCAAACTACTAGTATAGCTAAGTGCAAAATAAGTTAAAAAGTAGGCAAGCAAACAACAATAATTTCTGGAGAGAACTCCATATCTAGAGATGCTATAATAAAAGGGAACTTCTTCAGTCTGACAAAGTGTGTCTATAGGAAACCCCACATCTAACATCGTACCTCATGGTAAAAGACTAAAAGCTTTCCCCTTAAGATAGGGAACGAGAAAAGGCTGTTGGCTGTCCCTGCATCTACTCAACACTATTCTGGAGAATTTAGCCAAAGGCAATTAAGCAGTTAGACAAGGAAAATAAATAAAAGGCATCCAGATTGAAAAGAAGGAAGCAAAGATATCTTTAATTACACATAACATGAACTTGTGTGCATATAAGGTGTTCACTAAAAATATTAAAATTAATAAATGAGTTCAGCAAGTTAGCAAGATGAATTATATTTCCATAGCCTAGCAAAGAACAATCCAAAAAGGAAGTTAAGAAAGGAGTTCAACATAAGAACATCAAAAAGAATAAAACACTTAGAAATAAATTTACCAAAAGGAGGGCAAGACATACACAGACTTACACACACAACTATAAAGCTGTATTGAAAGAAATTAAAGATCTAAATAATTGGAAAGACACCCTGTGTGCATGTATTGGAATATTTAATATTGCTAAAATGACAATAATCTCCAAATTGATTTACAGGCTCAATTCAATCTCTACCAAAAATCCCATTTGGCTCTTTTGCAGACATTGGTAAGTGGATCCTGAAATTCATATACAGATGCAAGAAACTCAGAAAAAATTTTAAAAGAACAAAGTTGGAAGAGTCACTCTTCCTCATTTCAAAGCTTAGTACACAGTTACAGTTATCAAGACACTGGTACTGGCTGAAGGATAAACGTCTAAGGCAGCAGAATAGGAAATCAATTATGGACTCAATTCTATGTCACATCGTTCACAAAAGTTAACTCAGAGTGGAACATACAGACCTCAATATAAGAATTAAAGCTACAAACATGTTAGAAGAAATATGTGAGTAAATCTTTGTGATCTTGGATTAGGTAATGGTTCCTTACATACAACACCCAAAGTACAAGCAACAAAAAGATAAATTGGAACTCCCCTAAAATTAAAAGCTTTTGTGTTTCAAAGGGCACCATCAAGAAAGCAAACGTATGAAAATATTTTGAAATCTCATCTGATAAAGGACTTGCATCCAGAATATATACATTTCTCCAAAGAAGATAAACAAACGGCCAATAAACCCATGACAAAACGCTCAACGTAATTAGTTGTTAGCCGCTAGGGAGATGGAAGTCAAAGCCACAATGAAACACCACTCCACACCCACTACAGTGAAAGAAAAATAATAAATGTTAACAAGGATATGGAGAAATTAGAACCCTCATATGCTACGGGTGAGACTAAAATGTTGCAGCCACTTTAGAAAACAGTGTCAGTTTCTCAAAATGTTGAAACATAAGACCCAGCAATTCCACTCTTAAGCATATACCTAAGAAAAAATAAAAACATACCTCCACATATAAAGTTGTAATTTAAGCATCATTCATAATAGCCGCAAAGTAAAAACAATCTAATAACCATCAGCTGATAAAATGTGGTAGCTCCACACATGGAATATTATTTGACATTTGAAAGTACTGAAGTACTTATACCTGCTACACAATAGAAAAACCTTGAAAAAATTATGCTAAGAAAAAGGAGTCAATTACACAAGACTACATATTGTATGATCTCACGTTTATGACATATCCAGGATAGACAACTCCATAGACACAGAAAGTAGATTAGTTGTCAGGGGGTTGAGAGTTGAGAGAATGAGAGTGACTGCTTATAGGGGTTTCTTTTGAGGGTCATAAAAATGTCCTAAAATTGTGGTGATAGTTGCACAACTCCGTGAATAGACTAAAAACTAATAAATTGTCCACTTAACATGGGTGAGATTTATGGTATACACAGTATATTTCAATAAAACTTAAAAAAAAGGAAAAGATAGGACATTGAATTCTTAAAAGATCACTCCTTCCTTCCTGATTCAAAATTAGGTCAAGATGAGTCCTGACCAAAGCTTAATAGCAACATAGAGAAATCCTTCCCTCGAGGAATCAAGTTCCCAACTCCCTGGTCAGAGCCCAGAAAGGAAAAAGGATGGGAGTTCTGAGACATTGAAGTGGCCATGACTAGAAGACCCTGGAGGGCGAGAGTTGTGACCTGGTTAAATGTCGATATAAAGGGGTCAAAGGAGAATCCTGGAAGTTTGTCAGGCTGGTGTGACCTCCCTTTACTGAGCTCACCCTGAGGAGTGAGACCACCCACCCGGGAAGAGCTACCATGGCAGAGACAGAAATCTACACCTGCACCCTGGGCAGTGAAAGGAACTTACTGCTTGGAACTTAGCCCTGAAAGACAATGCTTCCGGTTTACAGAAACACTTCTTCGCTGCTCTTATAGACTGAATGGACATGTCCCCCCAAATTCATATGCTGAAACTAATCCCCAATATGATGGTATCTGAAGGAGGGTCTTTGGGAGGGGACTAGGTCATGAGGGTGGAGCCCTCATGAATGGAGTTGGAACCCTTGTAAAGGAGACCCGAGATTGCTCTCTTGTCCTCGTCCACCTTGCGAGGTTCCAGCCAAAAGATGGACATCTCTGAACAAGGAATTATCAGACACCAAATCCACTGGTGCCTTGATCTTAGACTCCCCAGCCTCCACAACTGTAAGAAGTATATTTTTGCTCAGTTTATGGTATTCTGTTAAAGCAGCCTAAACAGCTTAACAGACTACAGAATTTTTTCTTGCCATAAATGATGCATCACAATATACAATGGGATTTATAAGAGTTGAAATCTTAGAATAAATCATTGAACTTCTTGATGGAGAATAACCTGAGGGAGTGTGTTGACTCTCCATATTGGAACCCGCTGCCATCTCCCAGCAGGTAGAAAATCTCCCTGAATTTCCGTCCTGATTCTTAGGCACCAACTCTCTGGCTGGTACTATGGCAGCCTTTCTCAGAGCAGTCTCTAGTGGTGGCTGCAATATGCAAGGGTAGATATGAGTTCCGTGTCACAAAAGCTACTAGAATGGCTTCTCTCCTTCCAGCTGCCCCATCCCAGACATTAAGCACTTCGGTTCATCAAATATTTACATGATAAGTTTGTCTTGAAGGAAGCAGACTACACATCCTGCAAATCCATGTGTATAAGTGTTTCACTTTAGAACGTTGCTCGGGGACGTTATCTGCACCCCAGTCTGTAAAGTCTGCGACGCGTTTGTTATCCAAGCCTTGGCATCTGTGTTGGGGTGCTGTTCCCAAGCCGTTGGTTCCAAAATTCTTTGATACTTTACGCCTGCTTTTCTTATCTGCTCAGTTGCTCTGTCCCCTGTCCTCATGTGCATCAGTCTGACACAGGAGCCTTTGACCCCATCATGCTTTATCAGCTTGGGACCTTGGGACATATTTCCTTGACACAGAACATCTCCAGGCAGACGTCTACACAGATTGATTAACATTTCACTACCGCTGCCAAGGCAGTTATGCTTTTATCTAAGACAGCTTGTGATTCTAATTAATAGGAAGACCCCAAAGCATGACATGAATAATACAAGCAGGAAAGCACAGCTCAGCAGGTCCCTGTGAGCTGACCTGGCGCAGAGCTCTGCAGCACCACCACTCCTAGACCCACCTCTTTAACTGAGGTCAATGGAGCAAGTTGCTTGCTATTCCTTGCATTCTAAAGGAGCCTAATTATTACACGTATGTTCTAAAAAGTGCTAGCAAGATGTTCACTTTTGAGGAGACAAGGATGTTTATTTAAAATTACCAGGACTATCCCCTGAAATTTATACAATTTTATTTTGCTTGGATCCCCTGCTTGTTAAGAATATTCTAGTTACTAAAGGAGATTTCCAGGCATCATGATATTTATCAGTGAAAGACAGTGAACCAACATATTGCAGACACTGAAAAAGAACTACCAACTGCACCATATAAACAATTCAACTGGAATTCCAGTTTACATACCAGTTTC
This sequence comes from Camelus bactrianus, assembly GCF_048773025.1. Taxonomy (NCBI): domain Eukaryota; kingdom Metazoa; phylum Chordata; class Mammalia; order Artiodactyla; family Camelidae; genus Camelus; species Camelus bactrianus. Next base: position 56,681,387 of record NC_133552.1, read on the forward strand.
TTATGAAGGTGGAGAACCTGGCTAATCTTTCTCTGTGAACTTAATCCCAAATGCCCTGACAAAAATCTAGTTTCTGGCTCTTGCCCTGTCCCCTGCTTATCCCATGAAGACATCACCACCCTCTGAGACGGTATCAGAGAGAGAAGCTGACTTGTCTATCTTATCACTCTCAAAAAAAAAAAAAAAAAAAAGCTCTGACTCTTCCTCTTTTCATTCTTTCTTTCTTTTGTCTAGAAGTGTGAATATTGGCTCCCTAACATATATTTGAAAATGATGTGTCAACGCTCCAGGTGAGGTAACCTGAGATTCTTTCGTCTTCCTTACAAGCTTTCTGGAAATGTTAGTTTTCTCTTCGTGAAACGTTACAGGGTACAAGGTTAGTTGTCATCCCTGCCCGTGAACAACTTACTATCCAGACAGACTGAAGAGATGTGTGACTGAGACTACTAACAACCCCCCCAAATCCATTCTCCCATTCTTTCTTTGGTAACAGAATTCACTCATTTTTCAGTCAGGATGCTCAGGATGTCCCAGTCTCACTTGTAGGTAGATGAGGCCGTGACTTTGTTCTGATCAATGAAATGTGAGCAGTAGTTGGTGATGATTAATTTTATGTGCCAACTTGACTGGGCTAAGGGATGCTTAGATAGCTGGTAAACCACTATTTCTGGGTGTGTCCACGAGGAGGTCTCAGGAAGAGATAAGCGTTTGAATGAGTAGATGGAGTAAAGATGATGGCCCTTCCCCAAAGCAGGTGCACATCATCCAATCCACTGAGGGCCTGAATAGAACAAAAAGGCAGAGGAACTGTGAACTTGCTCTCTCTGCTTAAGCCGAGACATCCATCTTCTTCTATTGTTATCGGGGCAATAAAAGAGTTAGAGCTTGCCCTCTGCCCCTTCTCCCTACCTTCTCTGACCGATGGCAACAGAATGTGGGTCCAGTGGCTGAACTGTAAGATGAGAGCCACATTCTAGAAATGATGGAGAGAAAGCCATCACTGGGCTAGATCCAGCAGGACTGCACAGCTGGACACAGGCCCAGTTTGGATTGCTTCAACCCAACTTTTGCAAGAAATTTTTAATAAAAAACTGAAACTCTTGTCTTGTTTAAGGTACTGTTTTTCAGCTTTCTTACTTACAGCAATATGGAATTCTGATCACAACAGAGGCACAAAATAATTACTAAACCGCAATTCAAAAGATCAGTGCTAATGGAGAAAGGCATGTTTTCCATAAATATGAGAGGAGGATGTCATAGATGCCTGGCTCTGTATGAAAAAAAACTCTATTCCCAGCTCTCATTGACTTTACTTGCATTATTAGCAGAAAGTTTTGTATGATTAAATACCTAATGAGCTGTGTAGGCAGTAAGTGTTGGATCAGCACAGAAAGAAGACAACCCTGTGGATTTCAGTCTTTAGGTAGTCTTGAAAAGCTACCTCTTGAGTTCCTACCAGAACTGGTAAGTAAAAGAGTGGAAGAAAAGCAAACACATCAAGACAGATAGGCCAAAGTGACATCAAAAGTAGGGGCCGTAAGTACATCCTTTGGTTGAAGGGGAGACTTAACTTTTAAGGGAGTAATGAGAGATATGGCTAGAAAGAGAGCTGAACGGTTTGGATTTCTGCCTTGGGTAGGGAAAGCTACAAAAAAAAATTTGTTATATGTGTGTTATGCAGATTTCAAGACAGCAATCTCTCCGCTTGAGTTTTAAGTTCAAATCAACGCATAATACAACAAAGAAAATTAGCGCTGCCTGGGAATCTACTCTGTGATAAGCCCTCTAATATGGATCATTTGAGTTAATGCTTACAAAAACCTTGCCGAGTAAGTATCATCATCATCATACTTCAGAAAACTGAAGCATTAAAGGGTCGAGAAACTGCCAGTATTACTCATATAGCAAACAGCAAAAGCCAAATCTTCCACCCCATCCTGTACAAGATATACATATAAAACCTCCTGCCTCTTTCCATTTTAACTCACAATCACGTGCTAACTGGATGATAAACTCAGAGCTGGCAGCAATAATTATACGTTGATACTGAAATGCTCTACTACCAATCACATTTTTAAGAGAATGTATAAGTTAACCACCTTGGCTAAATTCCTTCTAAAATAGAAAAGCATATAACTCTATGAGTTGATGAATGTCTTCTGTGGTTACTTTACTCATTTGATCCGTATTTTTACCATAAAAGCATTAAGATATAAAAGACACAAAGAGTAAAATTAAATTAGAACAGAATAAAAGTAATCAATGCTTAGTACATTCTATACTCAAGATCACAAATCTGTAAGGCCATTTAAAAATGATTGCTACCAAATTAAGAGGTCTTGGCTTTAAACTATAGGGTGGAACGAGATTGACTTTGAAAACTTTCTCCCCTAAAACCTTTGAGCTGGGTGTTTAGGTCAAATTCTGAGATTAAAAAAAAGAAGAAGGAAAGGAAAGAAAGAAAACACACTAAAATGCTGACTCAACACTATTAGGACAATTTCCTTTTCCTTTATTGCACTCCTAAGCACTTAATTTTTAAAGTGTATCCCTTTTTTCAAAGAAATCGAAGGATATAATTTCAAATATGCAATCGAGTTATTTTATTGTGTGACATCACTCATATGAGGTGAATTCCCTTGTTACTGAGCAGACATAAATAACTGAATGTCAATGAGTTCATTGAGAAGCGTGATTTAAAATAATGAAGTCATCTTTGATTGTAGTGTCGATTATAAACAAAAATTTGTATTATGCACTTGCATGTGGGATTTATTTCAGAGTATCTACTTTCTCCTCAAGTATATAGAGCTTTGACTTTTGCATGAACCCCTTTATATAATTTATCATTCCAGGTAATAGGTTTCTATCTGGGAAGTCAAGAGTTTAGATTCTCACTTTTCATGCATCTTTACATATGTTTAATCACTTCATGGAGTGTACCTCCTTTTGGGCTCAAGGCTAGGCTAACACTATTTTAAAACAATCAGTTTTAAAATTTATTAAAAGCAAGGACAATCACAGTTGACCTCAGAAGAATACACCCTGCATGCAAAAATTAATTATTTTGTATTTTTAAACTTCGCTACTTAAAACCAGAATTGAGTACTCTCTGGAAATTCATATCATCAACACATATCTTTATGACCAGTGTATACACCAGCTACATGTATACACAGTGGAAAGGATCTTGCAAGTATCTCCAACTTAGTCAAAAAATTGACAAACATTACATATCTTCACTTCCCAATTATTCTTAGAAAAAATTATAATGCATCTTTAATGATAATACCAATTATAGAAACACTTACTTGTCACTTTACATGCACTAGACACCCTTCTAAATGCCTTAATTTTTATAACAACACTATGAGATAGATGCTCTGGTTATCAGTCCCATTATACAGTTGAGGAAACTGAGGCACAAAGTGATTCTGTAACTTGCCAGAGATCGCACAGCTTGCAAACACAAAGCTGGAATTTGCACCAGGTTCTGGCTCCAGGGTCTATGCCTTCAACTGCTATATTCTTCTACCTTGTCAGGTAAACTGCTGACCCCGACAGGAACTACCTATGATCACAGATAAGCGTAAGGGAATGATAACAGTTCCAGATGATTTAAAATTGAACAGGGGTTCAGATTCTGATTCCATCAATAACTAATTGTGTGATATTAGGCAAGTGACCTGACTTTCCTGAGCTTTAGTTTTCTCTTCGAAAAATATGAAAAAATACCTAGATGAGTGGGTTAATGCTAAGATTAGGAAAGAATATTTTATATATTTTTATATATATAAAATGCTAGCTGGCTAGATACATATACTGTGCCCAAAATAATGCCATATACATAGTAGAAATTAAAACAAAGATGCTTATTTCATTATTGATCTTTTGATTACAACACAAGCCAGCTTCAGAAACTAGTGGTTACCATGATGATAGACAAGAATGAAATGGACACTAAGTTCAACTTCTCAGTAACTTCTAAATTTTAATCAAGTCACTTTACCACTCTTGATTCCAACATTTCCTTTCATCTCTAACATACATTGAATATATAAGCTCATTCTATTGCCTCCTTTTAGGGACCGATTGTGATTCTCCCAAAATTCGTATGTTAAGACATTACCCCTTCCCTCAGTGTGATGGTGTTAGGAAAGACCTTTGGGAGATTATTAGGTTTCCATGAAGTCATAAGGGCGGAGCCCTCGTGAATGCGATCTGTGCCCTTAAATAAGTCATGAAAGAGTTTGTTTCACTCTCCGCTCTCTACCATGTGAGGACAGCACGAGAAGTTGGCACCTGCAACTCAGAAGAGGGTTCTCACCAGAGCCTGTCCATGCTAGCATCCTAATCGCAGACTTCCAGCCTCCAGTTCTATAAGAAATAAATTTGTTGTTTATAAGCCACCCAGTCTATGGTACTTTGTCACAGCAGCCTGAACAAGTTGAGACATCTTCTAATCACCAATATGAGTGTTACTCCTATTTCTTCTCACTCCCTAACAAGTCTGATCCAGAGAAGGGACATGTTCTGCTTTCTGACCTCAAAAGGATACCTGACATGGTCTGAATCCCTCTTCACAAAGTACAGTGAGCCTGGCCAACATGGCTTTTATAGGCTTAGAATGTTTTCTGGAGTCTAAGGAAGTAAATTGAGGAAGGAAACCAAAATAAATGCCAGTGGTAATTCAAAGAAGAAGAGCACGCAGGAGAGAGAATACATCAAGACCCTGAACAGGAGCTAAGAGTTAATACAGAAAGTAAGGTCAAGTCCAAAGGGCAGAGACTCAGGATGATGGGTGAAAAAAAGAATCAGAAAAAATTAGGATAAGAGCCCCAGTGGTTTAGTGACAATCTAGAGGATCTAGGTCAGTTTCACAAAACAATGCCAATGTCTGGAAAGGTACATGAGTATGCTCAGCAGATAAAAGCACAATGAGAGCATGCCATGTCCTCTCTGATAGAAAATCTTGCACTCCTTCCACGCAATGCTTCTCAAATTAAATTCCTCTTAAACTGTAGATTCAGATTCTGTAGGTCTGGGGTAGGGCATAAGATTCTGCTTTCCTGACAAGATTTTTAATATTGCTGACGCTGCTGACCAAGGAACCACACCTTGAATGGCAAAGCTCCCGAAACCCTTCCTCTGATACTGATATTTTTCTTCTACCAGAGGTAATCTGGTTTCTTCTTTAGAATCTCCTGTCATTACTCCATTTCTTAAACCTATATCTGCTGTCTCAACCTCCAGAAGATGACCTTACCCCATCCTTTAGAAGTGACAGATCCTGCCCTTTCTCAACCAATGCTGGAGCTGTGAAATTCAATATTTGTTTCTATTTGAACACCAGGCTATCTCCCGTGAGCTGGGGAGTAGCAAAGAGGTAGGCAAATATATGGGGAATGGAAGTAGGCAATTTTAAAAAGGTACGTCTAGAGTCAAGATGCATCTCCAGTATTTCTTAGAAGGAATTTCAAGAAACCTTGCTAAAAATGTTACACAAGAGCTAGAAAAGCACTAGCACTATGCTATGGACTGAATGTGTTACCCTAAAATTCCTACGTTGAAACCTGATCCCCAGCATCATGGTATTAGGAGGTGGGACCTTTGGGAGGTGATTAGGTATTGAGGGAAGCAGGGCTCATGAATGAGATTAGTGCCCTTGTAAAAGTGACTCCCGAGAGTTCCCTTGCCCTCTCCACCACATGAGGACCAGTGAAAAGACACTGGTTCATGAACCAGGAAGTAGGCTCTCACCAGTCACAGAACCTGCTGGCACCTTGGTCTTGGACTTCCCAGCCTCCAGAACTGTGGGAAATAAATTTCTGGGTTTTTGTTTAAGCTTCTCTGTCTCTGGTATTTTGTTATAGCATCCTGAACAGACTAAACACACTACATTTCAGCCAAAAACAGGGGTAAAATATGATTAGCTATGATCCTAATCATTGTTTAAATCATCGTTTCTGCAGAATACCACATTCTAAATTCAGAAAACCAACCAAAAATAATAGTTGAATATAATTAATTCAGAAGTTGGGGTGTGCTTAAATATATTAAAAATTTTTAAATATATTTGAATTAAGAAATCATGCCCCCCCCACAAGGAAATTATACCAGCTGAGTATTTGACATTACTGAATATTTCTAAACGTAAAATAAGCAGACTTCAGAATCTGTCTCATGGCCATAAAAGTTACAGCAACATCTTGGCTTTAATAACCATGAAGACTTTTTCAGCTTTGAAGTTGAGATGATTTGCTTCTTCCTTGTCCATAATTTTTAACATTTTAGATCCACTTCAATAATGTCTGTTTTGGGAAGACTTCAGCTGCTCCAAATTTGTGAAATTTGGTTGAGTTTAAATAATCAGTGATATCAATCAATATTTCAATTGTTCAACATTTTTAAAGCAGATGTTTACGTTTCTTGGAAATAAATCTACTGCCTGTATTAAATACTAACTTTCAAGGTGACTATTTCATATTTAAACCCTGCTTCCCGATGAAGTTCACCAGATTTTATAGCAAACATTTTGAGCTTAAAAGTTTGAAAAATGTTGCTGCCACAACAATTTTCTGAAGCAGGTTCTTTTCTTTGAATATATTCCTCTTAAAACAGCATTTATTTTAGCTCTAAAAATTTAAATGTACTGTACATAAAATGTTGAAATATGAAATAATTTGATAAAAAATAAGACCCAGTGTCTTATATTTTTAATAATATGTCAATATTTTTAGACAAAAATGTGTGACTATAAAGCCAATACAAAAATATTTAGAATCCCAAAATGATGTAGTATAACTAACGTATCTAAAAGGGAGGACGTTGAATTTCAGATTTCTTTCCTTCCTGACCTTACAAATCCCAGGACTATCGAAAAATAAATTCCTCCCACAGTCTTGCCTGATAGTTGCCAAAGTACCTACTAGGAAAGCATAGAATACCTAAAATATTCCCATGATGAAAATATAAAGCCAAGAAAATAAACAACATTCTTTTCCTTTTTGTCCTTACTTGGAAAATGATAAATATAGCCTTGAAATGCACATAATCCTACTATGTCTTCTAAAATTTTTGTTGTCAACTCACTTAGATATTCCTGTTACACTCAAGATGGATTTTAAAACAAGAAATCCATCAGACCAGAAAGAAGAAGGCGCTTCCTCCATCCTCATCTGGACTTTGGTTTGAGTCTATGTGGCCTCAGAAGTTACAAAACTTCTTGCTGATATGCGAGGCAAGTCCTCTGCTTGTGGTCTGACAGGGTCCCTAGCACAGGCTTCCATTTCCGAGCTGGAAGTCTACCGCAGACGCCATCAAGCACCCCAATGGCGGGTGACCTATGGGAACATCACTGTAGGAACAGCATTGCCCCTATTCTCTCAAATACCCAGCAGTACACTATTTCCAGTCTGTTCAGGACAGAAAACTTAGATGAAATAAGATGGAATACAAATGTTTCCTTCATCACGGGGACAGAGAAAATTGCCCAACCTCTGAAAATGTTTCTCCAAAAGGGAAGAGAAAGAAAGATAAAATACTTAGTCACAGAATGACCACAGCTATACAAAGACAGTACTAAGTTGTCAACCACTTGGAGCTCAAAGGAAAAATAAGGCCTATTTAGCTTAAAATTGCCAATTTACAACTAAAAGTTAATTTTCCATCAGGGTTTCTTGGCTTGCCAGGGCCACCAGGATAAAATTATAAAAAGAAAGTAATGCTTAAAAAAAAAAAATCCCAATTTAACCTGTAAAAAACAGGAGTAAAAAGAGAGAGTAATGCAGAGGTTTTTTAAATTCTGCAAAAGAAGGTCTTTACAGAAAATCCTTTAGGGTTTACTTCAATATGGAATTTGTAATAGCTCTTTGTCTGTATCTGGTTTTGGGGGTACCATAGAACACCGAAGATACCTGAGGGTCCATGGACCATTCCTATAGCTTCTAATAATCTCAGTCTTCATTTTAGAAGACTAAGGACATGAGCTTGATGACTTCTAAGATTTTTTTTAATCAGTGCCCTGCCTAGGCATCACTGTATTTTCTTTTCACTCATTATTGCAAAAAGTCTACACCCAGTCACCCTATCAAATACTCAACAAGTAACAGAGTTTCAGTCAGCATGCATTTGCTCAAAAGCCCAAGTAAATGTTCTCCCACATTAAATTAACAAACTGCTATTAAAGACACACATGAACGCAGTCAAACCGAAAGCATGCCCATGTTGAGTTTCCCATTCCACCATTAATTGCCAATCAATTAAAAAATGGCAGAAAATTAAACTCAAATCTATTAGTGATATTAAAAGAATTCAGAAGTTTCCAGAGGAGGAATGAAGTGATAAGCAGTAAACAGCTAAGTGGAAAATCTAATTGTAAAATTTCCAAGTGAATTGTTTAGCAGTTGCTTCAGGGAGAGAAGACTTAATGGCTTGTCAACTTGAAACCATAGCAGCTCTTCTGCAAATATCACTACTCAAATACCAGTTACTGCTCAAAGGCTAAACAAGACAGTGCCCATAGTACTACAAGTTTTCTGTCAAAGACGCTGCATTTTTAGATGAAGTTGGCCTTACTACAAAGAGAACATTGCACTTTAAAAAGTTACTGAGAAACTTCTCATTGAACTGAACAGCATGCGTTGTATTTTAATAGCATACTAACTTCATGACTCTTTCTGTGGTATTTACTCAGTTTAACAATACCCAAAATTAATCAAATGATTTAGCAACAAATTTTATAATATTAAATGCCGTGTTACTCATGTAATTATTTTATAATTATTTTAGTTTTGTCACAAATATATTCCAGAAATAATGATAAGTAATTAGCTAGTTATCTCTAATGTAATTCTTAGATTTGATTGCTTTTACCAATTGAATTGAGTGCTTTCATTCACAAGGAGCCACCAAAAACATTTAAAAATCAGAGACAGAAGGCAGCTTAATTATTATTATTTTGAAATAATTGTAACTTAGAGAAAAGTTGAACAATAGTACAAGGAATTTTTTTTTTTACAAAATCATTTGAGTAAATTTTTAACATGATGCTCTGTCACTTCTGAATATTTTCTATATCCTACCAAAAAAGACATTTCCTTTATAACCACAACACAACCATCAGCCTCAGAACATTTACATTAATATTTGATTTCAATCTATCCCACAGATCCCATTCAAGTCCCACAAGTGTCCCAAGAATGTCCCTATTAGCCAAAGGATCCAATTCCAAACCTTATGTTTTATTTAGTTTTCACATATCTATGTCTCCTTCATTCTAGAAAAATTCTTAAGTCTTTTATTGACTTTCATGGCTTAGGCAATGTGGAAGATTACAGACCGGCTGTTTTTCAGGATGTCCCTCAAGCTGTGTTTGCTTAATATTGTCTCAGGATAAGACTCAGAGTTTTTATTTTAGCAGAATTGTCATACAAGGGATGTATACTCTTTTCGTGGCTTAAATTTTAAATACACCTCTCTTCACTGAGTTTGCATTTACAAAACCTGTTTTGACATTCCTTTTTAATAACTCCAGCTCCTAGTCTTAGCAAGGACCTGAAGTACTTACCAAAAAATGAAATAATAAAGATAGTGTTTAAACCAGAAAAGGTGTCATGTCATTTGCCTAGAAAGTGTATTTGCATTTTTAACTTGTGAAGATACAGTAACTACACACGCCTTACAGTGACTGCTTCCTATCAGATTTAAAATATTGGTAAAATAATCTCGCATGTTAATGAAAAGGAAGTCCAAGACTGACACAAATCCTTGAATAAAAGCCTTTTTGCGTGGAGGACATGATGTTTTAATAAAGAAAGGTTGTTCTCACACAGCCAGCTTCAACCAGAAGAAAAATCTGTTTTGTTTCCGGTATTCCAAACAACGTACACGATGCCACTTTGCCATTTCCTTGAAGAATAGCTTTCAAAAGCGTTGCAAATCCCCTAGTTTGTATTTCCTACACAAAGTGTCTCCATAAAAGGCAGAGGCCAGGGGAAAGACCACGCTGGATCTCCGCCCTGCCCTCCCTTTCTCGCATCCCCCATTCTGAAGATGCCTAAAGAGTTCTCTAAACAGTAGGCGTAGTGGAGATCCCGGCTCTGATTGAAAACATACTGAGGCATAATGGACTGCTAAGACACATATCACGGGTGACACTGGTGACAAGTCCTGCAGCAAGCACTCATCTCCCTGGAGGGTTATCAATGCTTGTGCTGGGACCAGTCATTACACTGCAGCCCGTTCCTTCACAGGGCTGCACTGCTTGGGAGAGCCAGCCTGCCATATGGCATATTAAAGATCTCTCTTAATAAATCTAGCTAAGCAGACCATTCCTTCAAGCTGCTTTTTTTTTTTATATATGTGTATAATAGAGTTTATTGGTTGTTACCAACATCTGGGCCAGGGACTGAGGACAGTATGTATCCTACACTGAGGATGCCGGTCCCTATTATCTGCATCATTGACTTTGAATGTTAGGAAGTATATTTTCCTGGTGATGCATGGCTGTCTTTATGGGATCCTGTGGAAATAAAATGTACAATGAGATGTGGTGCTGACAAGGGAGGGGGTGTTTAACTCCTTCTACTGTATTTTTATGCATGACTATAGAGCTAGAAAAAATATATATATAAATAGGTAGTGAAACCATAGCTCAAGATGAAGAGGTAAGTATGATCTCTAAAATGGTTGTCAAAATATTATCTATTTGGCTTAATGGTCCAAGGCTTGCTTTTGTGGTTGTCTACTAATAACATTGATCATGTGGTATATTTTCATATGGCTTCAGAAAATGTGAGTTTATTCAAGTGTTGCCTCAGATCACTTCTGTCCCTGCTAGAAGGAGAAGACAAAGGAACAGGGGAAATAATAAGACACCCCACACGGTACAGAATGAAAGCTACTGAGCCTGCTCTAAGGTGGGAATTTGTCCCAAAAAGAGTGAGACTTGGGCAAAGTTATTCCCATGACTGAAAAGAAGAGCTTTCATCTAGACACATGATTTTCCATGACGTTTCTCCAACTATGAAGACAGAAAATCGCCAAGGAAAGAAGGACATGGATTGCTGATTACATTTGGGTAACTTTAGCCGGCTCTGTTCTTGCCTTCGAACAAAAACTTGGAGAAGTAGGATATTCACTGTTAGTCTTTCACTGTATTTGTAAGTCAAGTATGTCTTTCTTTTAAGCACCATGATCTTATATACACACACACACACACACAGATATACACATATACATATACACACATACTATCACCTTGCTATTAGATGAAATCAGAAGGACTACAATTTTCATGCACCAGCTTTATACATTATTCTGTTGGTTCTCCTCTCTTTTTTATCCTATTTACTGCCATGAGCCAGTGATTATTAGCTTCATTTTAGATTTATATATTTACGCCATCATTCTTTTATTTCTGGACCCCAAATCGCACATCTGGCTTCTGACACATCATGACAAAACCAACAGGCAATAGTTAAAGCACACTGTCCCTATATTAGATCTTAAAGCTCTTCAAAAACCACACATCTTTAAATAATAGCCTTGAAAATTTTAGAGATACGTCTTCAGGGCAATCAAGATATATTCTGAGATTATAAAGCCTGTCTCAGAAGGGACTGCATTGTGAAAAATCCTGAATCTAGAGCGAAGGTAAGACAGTTTTCCAACTCTATGAAGGTAGACCAGGAAGACAAAGGTAAGATAACCAGAGGAGGTAAAATAATGTCGGGAATGGAAATGAGTTGGAGGCAGGAATTAACTGTTTAACATTTAAAACCATCTGTCACTAAATAAGTGTCTCCACTGCCAAAAGTGAGTAAAATTAAGTGAACTAGCCAATCATGGCATTGCTAATTTCTCTACCTACATAGAAGGTTAAATCACTTTAACCACCAGGTGGCAATGACTCACCACCTTCTAGGATATATATATATATATATATATATATATATATATATATATATATATATATATATATATTTTTTTTTTTTTTTCTTTTCCACATGGGCACAGGCTGCATTGCTTGCAGAGAAGACCCTTTGTCCACTCATGACACCTCAGGTACCAGTTTCTCACCAGGGAATGAGTGTTTCTCCCTTTAGCAATAATTAGCATGGCTACATGCTGGATTAAGATGATGAAAACCATAGTTTACTTGTGGGTCAGTGTAGAAATGCCAATGGGTGACTTCATGGCAACATTCAAGAAGAAAGAATGTGCCTGACTTCCTTTCTCTCCACTGCAAATAATTCAGGATTATGTTTATTGGAAATTTCATGTCTATATCTCTCTCAGTCACTTACTGCCCAACACCACTCACAAACACAGAGGTGTAAATCTTAGCTTAGGTCTGGTAATCGCTGAGACCCAGGAACCTTCAGAAAGAGTAGGAAGGAGTATTGCAAGAAGATCAAACAAAGGAAAAAAAAAACTGATCCTCACAAAGCTATACAGGGTAGAGGTTAAGTACATGAGTTCTCTAATCAGATTTGGCTAAGAATGGAATCTGTCTCCACCGCTTAGAAGCAGGGTGAATTTTTGGTTAAGAAACTGAAATCTCTGTGCCTCAGTTTACTCATCTGTAAAATGGAATTGTTGTGAATAATAGATATGTATATAATTTAACAATTATATAATAACAATAGATGTATAATTAATAATAATGTTCTTATTAATAAAATAATAATACAGTAGTAGAGTAATAATCTAATCCATGAACATTCTTTCAAACTGGACTATATTTAAATGCTTTTAATCACAAACACACAAACAAAACTCTCAATGTATTAGATTTATTATCCAGTTACCTCTTATTCCCTGAAGGTCTTACAGTGCTGACTATGTAGTAAACAGGAGGACAGGTAGAGAAGACCAATGCCTCCTTTATTTCTTTTTTCAGTGTGTTTATTCTGGGTTGTTATGGTAATAATTGTGGAAATATACATTGAAACTCAAAAATTAGACTGCCTCACAAAGCATTTGAACCCCTGCTAAAAATAGAAAGTTAAGGGGTGCCACTGACTCAATCCTACTCTCAAAGTTGATTTACACAAAGGCAGCCTTATAGGTGTCCAGAAGGTTCTATGGCAGGCAGCTGTTTAAATGAAGTTTTAAACAAAATTGCTGAAAAATGAGACCTTGATATGTGACCGACCGCAATCTCCCACCAATATAATTGTTTGTGCTCATCAGTAGAGTTGACTCGACCACTGTTTCTCCTTATTATGAAACATGGTAATGCAGCTGCCATCCTGTAGAGCTATCTGGTAAACATTTTATGAGACAGACGAAGCTTTTAGAATTCCTTTTGAGTTTTGTTCAATTGAACGTGTGAAAATAGAGTTGTCCAGTGTGAGGGAGGGACCAGCATTTTATAGCCTGGTTGGAAAGATGGCACCAGGCGGGGAAGCGGGAGCCGGCAGCCCTGATTAAGTCACTGCCAAGCCCATTAATATTATTCAGTCTGATTGATTAAGGAAAACATTCCATTTGTTTTCACATGAGAGCTACAGCTACGTCTGCTGAGCTCTTGTGTCCCATTTCAATTCATGAGGGATTTTTTTATAATTATTTTGCAGAATGTAGATGACTTTACCACAAATAATAAGGGAGTGATAAATAACTCAGTAGGGTTTTTTTTAATCTTGCATGAGCAAAAAAGAATGAAATAACATGAAGAAAATGAAAGCTATCATGCCTTAATCTTACCTATCTTGTGTAAGGAGGCTATGTTGTAGTTGATTTTGTGTAACACCGTTGTTATCTGGTTAATGATATATAGTTCTGTCATGCTGTTCACACTGTTTTGGGGAAGCCCATACGTGTATGTTTTAAATCTTTGGTCTTCTATAGATAAAAGCTGTTTTATCATAAAAGAAATTCTTTTGAGAGCTGAATTCATCATCTTAATGAATTATCTTCAGCTGTTACTCAGTCTCTCTCTGAACTAGAAAAAGAACAAGTGAAATTTTGTCCAAAGAAGAGAGAAGCTCTTCCTCCATCTTCACCTTTCCAAAATTTCATGTATACCTCCCATCTGTAGAACATGGCTTATGTTAAATACTGAGGAAGGAGGCATTTTGGGGAAAAGACTAGTTCCAGGAACTACTTAATTGGAATGTTTTCTGGCTGATAATGATTTTAAGTTTGTTCATTGAAATGGTAATTCCCTGTAACTTTACAGGATCTGTAATTGACTCCCCCCGCAAGAAAAACAAAGTTATATTTGGAAAAGCTACGTACTTCATCAAAACATTGTCTCTTTTGGCACACCGTGAAGTTATAGGGAAAGCTTTTCCGACAGTATTCTTTGACGGTTAGTCATATGGAAGCACATTCAAAAAGACCAAACTTGCCAAAACATGATGGAAGAGCCCTTAAAATGCTCTACATTGAGCAGCTATGGCCGAACTTTAAGGGGTTAGAGATATAGAATGGTCTCTCAATTCAAATAAACTTTAAATTAATCAAAAGTTTCTGGAAATGTAATTTATGTTAGGAGCTAGACGGAAATGATTTGGGAAAGGCTAATTTTTCTTCTGATTCTTCAAAGGATTTTTCTGTTACTGTTGTGTTCAGAGCAACACCTAGTCCAAAGGGAACCTTCATGTGAATTAGGAAAAAAGCCCCATCTGGGCAGCAGCAGCTCTGTGGACATATGGTTTGAGAGCAGTCAGTGACTCTGTGCTAATTTAAAAACTCACCCACTTTTCCAGGGTGATGCAATCCTCATAGGGCAGTGTAGCCTGGGGAGCAGAGCAAAGGTTGTATTTTGTCACCTAGATTGTTTCCTTTTTTAGGGAGTAACTTTGTACAAGGATTAAACTAGTGTGGGGGACATTTTTTTCCCCACCTGTATGAACATGTTCTAATCTTATTCCTTCATTTACCAATTGAAGACAATTAAAGTGGCAAAAATAAAAAGATAATCTTTTAAAAGGGAGGGGGCATTCATTGAAGTTTGCCTGTGTTGATTCTTCAGAGAACTTTGAGAAGAGTTAAATGGTACCAGTGTTTGTATCAGTCACATTGGATGCTTCGAGCCAGAAAATCAGTTAATTTCAGCAATTGTTCAATTTTTTTCATTTAATTCAAACAATCAAAGATTTTGGAAGCCTATTTTGTCAAAGGTAAAACATCTAACATCATTGTAAATACTGTTATGAAATCAGCTTAAATGTTCAACATTAAGAAAAAAATTAATTGTTCTGTGGTAAAAATGTGAACACAAATTTTGGTACAGGTCAATGTTGAGTGTCAGGAAATAAACAACATTCTTGCTGAATTGAAAACCTAAAGAATAGAAATGTCCCTGGGATGGGTTGTAGTGGACAGATATCTCATAACTTCACCCCAAACCCTGTGACACTCCTCAAATTGAAATGGAAGTGCAGTCATCAAAATTTGCTCAAGCACACATGCACACACACACACACACAAATACCATGCACACAAAAACTACAATTTTTGGTGATGGAGTTGATACTGAATTTTAAAAATTCAAAGATTCTGTTTTTGCTGTCTATAATCAGAGTTTTAGAAAGTTTGAACCTTTAAAGACTTATTTTGTAAATCACCCTTAGTGTCCCATAATTGTGTTAAATTTTGTGTGTGTAAATGAGTCCTTTAAATTTGGTTTTGTTCTGTTCAAAATCAGTTTGAAATATTTAGTCAAATTGCTCAACAAATGGGGTCTTCCCTAAAGTTCTGTATTTTTAATATATCAACTTGTGGGAACACTTTGGATAGAAATCCTATTTGGAAATAAAGTTATATAGATTACCTGAATTGAATTCAATTGAAAAATACTCCAATTTTGGAACATCTAAATTTGGTAAATATTAAAAATAATCAGAGAAATTTTATTTGACAAGTTTTACCTTACAATTATTTCTCAAATGAAGGTACTCTAAATGAAAACTAAAATAGTTAAGTTTTGATATAAAAATATAGAATATAAACTTCATTTAATAGAATGTTCTCTGAGCTCACTAGGTACCTCAGCACCTACGGAAAAAAGATTTTCTCAAGTATGGTTACAGAAAAAAGAAAATAAAAGATGTCAACAGTTTCAAATATTATTAACCATAAAATGCAACTTTAAAGATTTCTTGCAATTTTTAATTGAAAATTACTTTATTGAAGAAATGCATTTCTCAGAAAAATACCATAGACTTGGTATTAGATATATGGAAACTGAATAAAGTATGTGAATATATACCAAGAATATTTCCATGTTATTTTTAATGATAAGGTGACTACCATAAGTCTATAAAATTTAATATAAATGGTTATGTATTTTCACTTTTAAGAAAAAATTTTTAGAAATGTTTTTGGAATTGAACTATTTTATAGAACCAATGATACAATAAAACTATTTATGTGTTAGTATATAAATATTTCAAGAGTTTTGTAACTTTATTTATAGCATCCTTTTTCAAACTGGAAAAAATATCTTAGGGTGTATTTTAAATTAGATTTTCCCTAAAAGGAGTATTTTGAATGAAAGATGAAGAGTGACATGTTCTTTTTCTCCAAATCTATTTTCAATAACTGCCCCAAATACATTATCCCAATGGTCTGTAGCAGAAACTGCATCTCATGCACATTTTAGGGATCGTAGGAATTCATGGAACAAGTGAAGGAGGATGAAGGTGGGACAGGGACACACAAGTTAATTGCTAATTGCTCTAATTGGTTGCCATCTGTCAGCTGTTATCATTTTTGAGCTACCAATATTGATGTTATGTTATTTCAGATTGATATTTAATGAATCCATGAAGTGTTTCCATATGTGCTTTTGTCCCTAAAGAGTGATGATGATGTTGGCTCCATGTACCTCATTTATAATTTAGTTTTTCCAGTGTACTCTAATAGAATTACTTTAGCAGTTTGGAAGCATCCTTTGTTTTATGAAACAAAAATGGCTCAATAGATATGACTTTGGTTTCTGTGAATTTTAAAAAGGTCATACTAATGTACTATTACTTTACGAAGCAGTTCAGATTAAAATGGAAGTCCAATTTGATTTTCCCAGAGCAACACCACCAATCATTTGGGAGGAAATTCTATTAGTCATAATACTACAAATGTTATCACCCATAAAAAGAGAAATCATGTGATACATAATTGATATAGATGTTGTCATTGAGAAAAGTTAGTCATAAAAATTGAATAATTTTTCTCCAAGAGATTTATTTTTCAGAACAAGTGGATATTACCTATGTGAAAATATCTGAAAATTACTTGGTTGGAAACGATTCGACTGGTATCTCAAAAAGAAATCTTTCACAAGTAGGCTTATGCACATATAATATCAAGAAAAAAAATGGAAAAAAAAAACTCTTCCTATCTTGTATTACTTAATTTAGAAGGGGATTCCCTCAATTTTTAAAAAGAGTACTGAAATTCCCATTTCTATGAATTTCTGTTGCTAAATCCTCAAAATGACAATTAACAGGAAAACAAAAAACTAGAAATAAATGCCAGATTATCTTTTTTATGAAGTTTGTAAAACTCAATAAGATACACTGGTTTCCGGTGAGATATGTGAAGAGCTTGTTCATCCTCACCCCCATTTTCACACACACACACAGAAAGCTGAACAAACTGAAAATCAGTTATTCTTTTTAGATCCCTCAGAGAATTGAGGTCATAAAAAACTACTGCCCCCAAGTTGGAGAGAGAGGCAAACAGAATTACATCTTGCCTGAAGCAGAAGCGTTGCTGGAGTGGTAAGAACACTTAAAAATACAGTTGACTACTAATTACTGGAGGCTGAGCCCAAGAGATTAAGATTCCCTACCCCAAGAGGGATGCTCACAATTTCATGGCATTTGCCTCCTGGAGCCCTACCAGATTTTCAGATAAAAGGTTAGAGAAAAGTCCCCTCAAGCTTCCATCAGGGGTAAGGGAAAAGCAACCATTTTGAAATATACGTAGAACTTTATCGTCTCCTTAAAAAAAGCCTAACCTCAGGGGAAAATATTCTACCAAAGCCAAATTCACTTGGGTTTTCCCAGATCCTAACTGACTTTAGGAAGGACGACACCCAAACCCCAGCCCTCTCAAGCCTTTGAAATTGGGGAAGGGAAATACCCACCTCCAGCCTCCTATAGACTACCCACCCATACATTGGATGGACCTTGAGGGAATGATGCTAAGTAAAATAAGTCACAGAGAAAGAGAAATGCCATATCATTTCACTCACATGTGGAATATTAAATAACTAAATGTACAAACAAAACAAAAACAAGCACACAGATATAAAGAACAGATGAGTTTCTACCAGAGGGGAAGAGTGGAATGAGCAAAGGGAGTCAACTGCATGGTAACAAAGTTATACTTTTGGTGCTAAGCACAAAGTAGTGTACACAGAAGTTGAAATATGTTGTACACACGAAGGTAAAATAATAATATAAACCAATACTGCTTAAAATGAATGGATTTTTTAAAAGCAGAGAAAGCAGAAATGGCGTGGGAGGAAAAATTAAATACAACCTAGAAAACAACTACAAAATAGAAGATATTAATCCAACCATATCAATAATCACTTTAAATATTAATGTTCTAAGCGTATCAATTAAAAGGCAGATATTATGAGAGTGGTTTTAGTAGAGAAACTGAATCAATAATTGACGCTTCTTCCAAAATAGAAGGCACCAAGTGCAGATGGTTTCGCTAGTGAATTCTACCAAATATTTAAGAAAGAAATGATCCCAATCCCTAAAATCTATTCCAGAAAATAGAAGCAGAGGGCATATGCCCTAACTTATCCTATGAAGCCAGCATAATACCAAAATAAGACAAAAGCATTATCAAGAAAGGAAACCTATAGACAAATATCTGTTATGATCATAGTCACAATCCTTAACAAAGTATCTGTAAGTCAAATGCAACAATATATGAAAAGATTTATATACTACACTTGAGTGAGATTTATTCCAGTTATACAAGCCTTGTTTAATAATCCAAAATCTACTAATGTAATCCATCACATCAACAGACCAATGTTGAAAGAGTATATGATCATATTAATAGATGCAGAAAAAAACATTTAACAAAGTTCAACACTCATCCAGGACAAAAACTTTCAGCAAACTAGGAATAAAATGGAACTTCCTCAACCTAACAAAATCTGTACAAACCCTACAGGTAACATCATAATGGTGAGTAACTAGATGCTCTTTCCTAAGAACAGAAACAAGGCAAAAGCAATCTTACCATTTCTACTCAATATTGTACTGGAAGTCCAGACTAATGCAGTAAGACAGGAAAAGAAAAGAAAAAGGTATACAGACGAGAAAGAAAGAAAACTGCCTCTTTTTGTAAATTACTTGATTGTCTATGTAGAAAATCTCAAAGAGTCAACAAAAAAAGTTTCTGTAACTAAGAAGTGATAATAGCAAGTTTTCAAGATGCAAGCTTAATATACAAAAGTCAATTGCTTTCCTAAACATCAGCAATGAACAACTAGAAGCTGAAATTTAATAACAACACAATTTACATTAGCAAGGAAAAAGATGAAATATTTAGGTATAAATCTAACAAAATATATGCAAGATCTAAATGATGAAAACTACAAAACTCAGATAAAGAAATCAAATGGAGGGACATTCAATGGGAATTCCTGGGAACTGTGTATTTTCTATCCAATTTTTCTCTAATCCTAAAAATGCTCTAAAAGTCTATAAAATATTAAAAAAATTATGAAGAGTAATGTTTCAAAAGAATAGAAAGATGAAAGGAAATAGTCCAAAGTATGTTGCCTGTAGGCAGTATAATTGTTTTTACTTTTACTCTATAGACTTTCCAAATATAGCAAGCATGTTACTTTTCTAACGAAAAAAATTAATTACCCCTACTTTGAATCAGTAAATTCAGGAACTTTTAGTGATTAATAAACAGTTTTGTTTCTATATGTAATATCCCCAAATTTTTACAATATCAAAAGCAATTGATTTTAATTCACAAGGAAGGATTATATCCTTGTGAAATTTTATTATCTGAGTTTTAACCTCATTATGTTAAAAAAAAAATCTGGCCTTCAAAACAAGCCTTCAGAACAAGGCTTAAGTAGTCATTCTTAAAGACATAAATGGATGCAAAACAAAAAGGATGCTTAAAAAAAAGCCAAATAAAAATATGAAATATCACCTCTCATATATTAGATAGGCAAATTTAAAATGACTATAAACTGGGTTGCCAAGACTTTTAGAAAATACTCACTCTCATGCATTAATAGTGGAATACAAAATAATTCCCCCTTTGAGAAGACTTTGGCAACTTCTAGCAATACTACACATGAATGGTCCTTTTCATCCAGCAACCTCAATTCTAGAAATCTATCCCAAAGGCATATTCTATAAATACAAAATGACATTGGAACAAGATTATTCATTGCAGAATTCTCTATAATGGTCAAAAATTGGAAATCTCTCAAATGTTCATCAATAAAGGGCTAGTGAAATAAATTTTGGAAAATCATAACAATGGAGTAACGTACAGTCCCCACCCCACACCTCCCTCCCAAAAAAACGAATGTGGAAGATCTCTCTATATTTATATGCAATAATTTGGGGGCTATATTGTCACGTGAATATAACAAGGTATAGAAAAGTGGAAATTACATACTATGTTTAGTAAGAAAAGGGAAGAAAAAGAATACACATACATGATACATGCATACTTGTAGTAACAACCACCACCACCACAAAACCCTAATAGATAATCCAGAAATTAATAAACACGGCTACATACAGCACATATTGTAGACAGAAGAGTGTGGTGGTGAAGCAAAATCAAGACTTCAAAGTGTGCCTTTGTTTGTAGCTCTGGTTTGGAGACCGTGTCAATGTTTTACATATTAAAATTATAAAATCCAGTCAAAACAAACAAATAAGCAAGCCCTAAGATTGAAAATAAATAAACCAAGATGCAATGAGCATATCTAACTGTATAACAAATGAATAACAAGGCACCTCACAGAAAAACAAAGATATTTCATTTTGACTGTACTTAATTGTCCATCCTTAGCAGCATATACTCTACAGTAATGAACTAGAGGGAAATCTTGAGCTGCCCTCCACAATTAACTGTTATTTGTAATGTTGGTATTGCTGTTTTAAACTAGTTTATATATTTTTTATTTAAAAGACATAGTAAAATTAATCTTATTACTATTAGTAGATATTAGTAGATATTATATATTTTACTGAAAATATAATATAAATATATATTTATACTTTGTATAAATACATATTAAGATAAAACAAATAAGCAGTAATTTTCACATTAGTAAAATCACATTTTCAGGGTAGGACAAGATGTATTTAAGAATAAAGTCAGTAAAATTTAGTATATCTCTGATAAGTCAAAAAGGAAATATCGGCATGTTTGTTTTTCCTGCTGAAAAGGACTGGCCTTCTTGAGTGTAGACTTGGGGATGCTTCAGGGCCTCTCTACCATCAGGGAATATACATAGTCCATCTCTAACTTCTCTGCCAGACGTGCAAAGTTCCAGGGGGCAAATTTTGTTTCTTAACAGTCATAAACCCATAAACGTATGGAGGTTCACAGGGAAAATGTAATTAATCATACCTAGAGAACAATGGAATACTCCAGTCACCCTCTAAAGAGCTGTGAGAACTTGGGTAAGTTTCTGACCCTCTAGAAGTTTCTATTTGTTTATTCATCTGTAAAATAAAAGGGATGAAATGTGACCTCCAAGTTTCCTTCTAATAAAAGAATGATATTTGACTATTCAATAGGGTTTACTTGACAAAGCAGCAAGTCCATTATTGTCTCAATATGCTGTGGGGGGCGCGTGGAACAAGGCACTACTTTTTTGTCCAAAAATTGCTCATTTTACAATAAGGGAGGAAACAGCATTTTCTTAGCATAAAGACATGCACCCTTATTTCCTTTAGGAAACCTAAGAGTTGGCTGTCAACGCACAAAAGCAACATAAGAACAATTTCTCTCTGTCAATTAGATTCTGAGACAGTCTATTTTTCCCTTCAGTGTGTATATAAGTAAGGAAGTGTTTCTGTCCCACACCTTCAGCAAATAACTACTCTGAAGGTGTGAGGTGGAGACAAGAGAAGGGATGCCTTGTGCAGATGGTACATTTCAGCCCCGCCCCCTTTTCCCAACAATTGAGTTGCTGTTTGGTTTTGCTCGAGCAGAGCAGTCTGTCTGCTCTCTTTTTTGAGTACCTCCCAGGAGTCATTTCTACACTAGAACTCTGTGACCAAAACAACCACCCAGAGAATAAGACTTTCTTTTATGTCTCGAATCCTAATAGAAAGAAGAGGAATAATAGTAATGCAGCAATCTAACTTGGACATGAGAGCATAATTTGAAGGCAGCCAAGTCTTTTTCAGGAACATGGTCATGAAATTACTTTATGCAGCAGAAAACAGGATCTACAGCCAAGAAAAATTGACCATTCTTTCCTAAATCTTGAAAAGTATCTGATTTCTCGAAGATTGGTTTGGTGTACAAATCAATTAACCCATTCTCTTCTATCTCCCATTCCTACTGTCAATGACACAATTATCTTGTCACTGTTTCAGCCTTTTCCAAATCAGACTGATGGTGCTCATTAATCTACTCCTGACAACTATCATTCTGAGTGTGAAAGGGCAGTAGGTGTCCTGGTTTTGAAAACAGAAATAGCAAAGATAATAAATTCCCTGTAGAAACAAATGATTCAGTGCCAGTTTGTTCAAAGCTCAATATTCTCCATCATAAGGGGGGAAAAATCCTTAACCCACTTGAAGACACATAATTTACATGCCCATAGGGACAGTTATCTGACTCCTTGAACTACAGTAGAGAGCAAATCAACTTTGATGCTAGAACGGGATGCTGGTTGGAAAGTTAGACGTTGTTGGAAAAAAAGACTTTGCCTTCGTTTTATGTTACTTGAAACATGAGCATTCTCAGTTTCTTTGTCAGGTTCAAGGACAACATTGATAGGAAAGTACTGATGTCTGCAGAGGAGATGAAGAATTTTACCTTATGTTCAAAAATAAGAGAGGTTCCATTAAGGATTCATTCAGGATCAGGTGTAAGGCAAGGGACCTAGGAGGAAGCCTGGCAGAAGAGTTGAGTCTCAGCTCCCTAGTGGAAGAACCAAATCCAGGTCCAGGTAGGCACCAAGGTGGCCAAATTCATGGCAAAGATGACTCATGGGTCAGGTCAGGCAGGCTAGACACAGTGACCAATGGATGACATTAATCTGAAGTTTAATCCCAGAATATTGGGCATCTGGTTAGGAAAGAGGAGACAGCTGGTGGCAGGAGAAGTAGCAAAGAGAATGAGGAGTCAGAGGGAAAAATGCTCATCCAGTCTGGCAAGAGGAGCTAGAAGTGAGTGTGGTCAGTACACAGACAACTGAAGATGTCTTGGGTTGTAACTTCAGTTATCCGTGACTCTGTTCAGGAAGCAGCAGTGTTTAGAGCAAGGCTTGGAATGCATCAGACAGGTAGCAAGCAAATCAGTTTTGCATCTCCAGGTGAGTCATTCACCTCCTCTACAGATTTGGGATGAATTGCAGCCTCTCCAAGGAATTCACCCATCTGTTAAATGGAAAATAATAATCTATCCCTCACATGTTGTTGGGGGGGATGAAATAAAGTAATGGTTGTAAAGAATGTCACCTGATTCCTACTACATAGTGATCCTTCTTGCTGATGCTAGCTATATTACTTAATATCTTGAGTTATCAAACCCTAGGAATTTGGGTCTGATTATAAATGGATTTAGGGAGCAAGGCAGGAGCTTGGTTTAGGTCCTCA